>NC_133504.1:77100000-79500000 GCF_049354715.1 Callithrix jacchus
AAAGTCTCCAAAAAATATGGGACTATGTGAAAAGACCTAATCTACTTTTGATATGTGTACCTGAATGTGACAAAGAGAATGAATCCAAGCTGGAAAATATTCTTCAGGATATTATCCAGGAAAACTTTCCTAACCTAGCAAGGCAGGACAATACTCAACTCCAGGTAGTACAGAGAACACCACAAAGATATTCCTCAAGAAGAGCAACCCCAAGGCACTTAATTGTTTGATACACCAGGGTTGAAATTAAGGAGAAAATACTAAGGGCAGTCAGAGAGAAAGATCAGGTTACCCACAAAGGGAAGCCTATCAGACTCACAGCAGATCTCTCAGCAGAAACCCTACAAGACAGAAGAGGGTGGGAGCCAATATTCAACATCCTTAAAGAAAAGAACTTTCAACCCAGAATTTCATATCCAGCCAAACTGACCTTTATAAGTGAAGGAAAAATAAAATCCTTTGCAAACAAGCAAGTACTCAGAGATTTTGTCACCACCAGGCCTGCTTTACAAGAGCTTCTGAAAGAAGCATTACATATAGAAAGGAACAATCAGTATCAGCCATTCCAAAAACATACTGAAAGGTTAAAAGCATCACCATAATGAAGAATCTACATCAACTAATGGGCAAAACAGCCAGCTAGCATTAAATGGTAGTATCAAACTCACATATATTAATATCAATCCTAAATTTAAATGGACTAAATGCCCCAATCAAAAGACGCAGACAGGCAAATTGGATAAAAAGCCAAAACCCATTGATATGTTGTATCCAGACCCATCTCCCATGCAAGGATACACAAAGACTTAAAACAAAGGGATGGAGGAAGATTTATCAACCAAATGGATAACCCCCCCAAAAAAAACCCCAAAAAGGAGGAGTTGCAATTCTTATCTCTGATAAAATAGACTTTAAAGCAACAAAGACCAAAAGAGACAAAGAAGAACATTACAAAATGGTAAAAGGATCAATCCAACAAGAAGAGCTAATGATCCTAAATATATACATACCCAATACAGGAGTACCCAGATACATAAGGCAAGTTCTTAATGACTTACAAAGAGACTTAGACTCCCACACAATAATAGTGGGAGACTTTAACACTACATTGTCAATATTAGATCAATGAGACAGAAAATTAACAAGGATATCTAGGACTTGAACTCAGACCTGGAACAAGTAAACTTAATAAACATTCACAGAACTCTCCACCCCAAATTCACAAAACATACATTTTTCTCAGTATCACATCTATTCTAAAAGTGACAACATAATTGGAAGTAAATCACTCCTCAGCAATTGCATAGCATTTCACAGGTTTAAATGAAATATTGGTTGGCTGCTTGTTAGTTATTTTCCTCCCTTATTCCTTCCTGTCTCCATTGTTAAGCACATTTATTGGCATAAAAGAGCTTTTTAATACCCATTTTTAGACTGCATTCTAGCCTGGGCAATAGAGCAAGGTTCCCATTCTCTCTCCCTCTTTCTCTCTTTCATTCTATTTATTCTTTCTTTCTCTCTTTTCTTTTTTCTTTTCATCCTTTTCTTTTTTCTCAAAAAAAGGGTATCCTCTAATCTCAAAAGAGTAGACAGATTATTAAGTATCTGACATATTTTCTCATCTTTCTCATAAATGTAGTTGTAAAACATCTGTATATTCTTTTAAGTGATAATTTCCTGTATTTAACATAGGTGGTCTGATTTTTCAAGAGAAGCCAGAAATCCAGATTATATATATATTCTTATATTTTTAAATAGTCATCACAAATTTTTGTGGTTTTGCAGCATTTCTGGTTTTGCAGCATTTCTTGGGCTAAAGAACATCTATGGGTTGGATATGGCCTGTGACCTGTCAGCTTATTATTCTTATTTTTAAGGACTTCAAGCAAAAATGAATAACTAAGGTATAAACAGTCTTCTTGTAGACACCTAAGTTCCCATATAATAATGAGGCTACTTTAAATGTTTTTGAAATTATATCCAGAGACATCAGGGGACAAAGCCTACTGCTTTATAGCTCACACTGTGCAGGAAGTTATAGCTCAGAAGTCCAGGGATGTGATCTAGGCTTTGCCAATCAGCTGGGTGAACCAGTGCAGGTCACTTAAAAAGTTCAGACTTCCTAAGGGATTTCTTGGAGGAATAAAGAAGATAATATGTGAAGTATCAGCACCTGGAACATCATGAACACTAAAAATGTATTGTGATTTTAGTTATCAAAGTAATTACAAAAAAAGTCTAATATGTTAGAAATCTTGCAAAGGAAAACATTCTAACTTAATAAGTTAGACATCTTATTTTTAATTAATGTGTCAATATTGGGAACAAGCTATTTTCTATTCTCTTTCTTCTCACTTGTAGTTTGTTTTCTGATGCATTGACTGGGGCTAGTTTAGAAACTGTTGTAAACTTTTAGATATAAAGTTCTAGCTGACATGCTACTTGACATTAGCTGATGGAGTAGTGTAATTCCTGATGCTTGAACAATATAATAAGTTAAGTGAGAAAATGACTAACATGTTGCCATCAGGCATCTCAAGCACCAAGAGCAAAGTGTAAATATGTTTAACTGTGAATGGTCAATCAAGGAATGAAAAAACAGATCCACTCTTCTGTTCTATTGTTGAAGGTTACAGAGCATTATTTCTCATCTCAAATTGAATTCCATGCACATCGAATGGTACTTGAAAAATGATGGCTTGGCTTTTTGTAGATAGACGTTTTCTCCAATTTGATTTGCTGAAAATACAACAGCAAAAATCAAGAGAATGAAATATCTGAATGGCTATGTTTAAGTATCTCATGTCATTTTTAGAAGGTAAAAAAATCACTTGACCAATTGACTGGTAGGGAAATGGGAGCTGAACAAAGATGAGATAATACTATGTGATCCAGAAGTAATGCTGGGCACTAACAGTCAATGGATGGAAAATTATGCCAAAAATATTTGCAGCTTTCTTTCAATTTGCCTGGCTAAGGAATTTGGGTTGAATATCCCCTATTCTGTTTCTTGTTTTTTTTTTTTCTTTTTGGGCTTCAAATTTTGAAAAACTCATTTTCTCCTTTATACTAGGGGAACTTTTTAAAAGTGGGAACCTTTGTCAGGTTTATACAGTACAAAATAAGTGTAATAAGAGCAATGATTCCACATTCATTGAATAACTTGATATACTTGGAAAATACTTCTTTTTCCCTCTGTGGAAAAGCTTCTTTACTCTTATATTGAACCTCTCAATTTTCAATTAAGAAACACCCTTTTTTCCATAGCCCTGCAAATCCTGGCACCAATTATGACCATAGTCTTGCTCAAGTCAGTTGCTGCCTCTGAATTTGCATTTCTTCATATGAATATATCAGTGAATTGAACTAAGCATGGTTGGCTCTAGGATTCTCCTTTATTTTTGAAGAGCCATAAAAATCAAGATCAGTATCTTTAAAGTGGGAAGTTGGCAGCTTAACTACAGATTACAAAGTTAGCAGCACTTTGTAATCATTATGTAAAGCACCATTTGAATGGTGCTGTATAAGTGTACCAAGTTCACTAGATAATAGCCCTGGATTATTCCGTGAACTTAACTTTGCACCAAAACAAGGAGAAAGTACACACTCAAATATAGCCCACTGCCAAACTAAAGCCTAAAATGAGGAAATATTCTCAATTATATTGGTATCCTGAAGAAAATTAAAAGATATAACCACAATTATAGATAGTATATTCTATTTAGGGAGATGTCATTTCCATTTCTAATGAATTTTTTATCATTTTATTCCTACCATAATATTTAATATTGATGTTATACATTGCTACATTAACATAGCATCAATTTTATGAAATCTTTTTTTTGTATTTCTGAAGAATCTATAGCTGAATTATGAACGTCTGAAATAATTTCAGATTTTCAGCCTTTTTTTAGCACACAAGAGATTATGGATTCTTATGTATATGTGTAAGTACATTACAATTGTATTATTAGTACTGATCAAATTCAAGGAATTGAGGACATTTGTTAAGGTCTGGTTAGAACAGCATGATCCACTTTAAATGGGAGTGGGAAATCCAGACCTGAGCTGGATCAGGTGCAGAAAACAGAAATTAGCTTTCTGCCTTGGTTCATTGCTGTGACCTCAGGAGCCCCCTATAACCAGCTGAAGGAGGAGGGAAAAACCTAAGCTTGTTTGACAGCTGGATATATGGAGGCAAGTGAAAAATACAGTGCTGCTGCTTTATAACCCCAGTCAATGAAAGATTAGAGTAAGGGAGGTCCCTTAAATGGCAGTGCTGTGGGCAGTGTGGCTGATGAACCACTTTGCTTTGTCAGAGAAGTGGCTGTATATATACATATATACCAATGCATATACAGTTTCAGGTGTCTTAGCTGGCTGGTTTGGTCAAAGGCCTGGAAGAGGAAATGCTGGAATATTAGGGATAAGGAAGTCTGAGGGAGATGCATGTGGACCCATGGATCTATGGAAGTGTGGCGCAAAGTGTAATGATGTTTATTTTGTATATTTGTGTCCACTGCAGAAGAGCTACTAATAAGCAAAGAGACAAGATTATTCTGTCATCATATGTCAGCCAACATATATCTTCTATCACACTAGCACTTGCACAAAGGATGTATGAACAGAGTAGTCAGGGTGAAAGAGACAGAACTTACCAATGGGCTCAACAGCCGGAGATCCCTTTCATCATGACTGATCTGGCTACTGCTGCTGCTGAGCATAAAACCTGCCAGAAAACAACCTGCTGCTGAGCAGAAAACAACATTGCACTGCTGATATAGTATCATTGCTCAGGGAGACTACCTACTTGGTGACAAGTTGATTGAATAAGACCCTTTCTACTCTGGAAAAAGCAATTATTCACCCTAACTTGGATTTATACATATCCACATGTGAGTTTGCCTTCCCTAGCCAACACATCTCAGCCAGAAACAATTAAGGGCTCACAGAGTGTCTGACCTACTAACATGGCATCCCATATAACATGGTCTTCAATGAAAGAAGGTGACATGTTGGGTACAGGCAATTGGGCCCACTACATACCACATTAAACAGAAACTATCAGGCTGAAAGAGCATGAGGAAAACCTCTTGAAGGTAGAGCTGAGGGAAACTTTGAGATAACACCCTTCAGGAATTAAGATTCTCTCCTTCAGGATGCAGTATATACCCTAAACTGTGACCGTTATATGATCTTATGTTTCCATCAGGTACAACACAGTAGTACAGAAACCAAGCAGTGAAGGTAGAATTGAACTCCCTTCACTACCTCTCTCAGTGACCAACATGAGGGATTTGCACTTTTATATTCACAACTAAAAACCGTGGCTTCCTGAAGGAGCACATTTACATGAGGAACATAATAGAGATAGTCCTTTAAACTCAAAGCTACAGTTGCCAACTGATCACAGTAGTCTTCACACCAGTGAGCCAACAGTCAAATAAAGGAGTTACCATGTTAGCAAGAGAGTTTTGCCCCCTCATTATGACTTGATGTTATACATTGCTACATTAACATAGCATCAATTTTATGAAATATTTTTTCTGTATTTCTGAAGAATCTATAGCTGAATTATGAATGTCTGAAATAATTTCAGATTTTCAGCCTTTTTTTAGCACACAAGAGATTACGGATTATTATGTATATGTGTAAGTACATTACAATTGTATTATTAGTACTGATCAAATTCAAGGAATTGAGGACATTTGTTAAGGTCTGGTTAGAACAGCATGATCCACTTTAAATGGGAGTGGGAAATCCAGGTAGGACTGCTGCTGCATAATGAGTGCGGGGGGGGGGAATGTGTTTGGCGTTTAAGTATTCTACACAGGCATTTTTTGCTGTGCAGTTTAAACTGAAAATGCACAAGTAGGGAGGGCAACTATGGCCTAATAAGGACACAGTGGCCAAGCCCTAAGACCTACCAAACATGTGAGGGTTGGTCTATTCCACTAGATAAACCATCTAACCCAGAAGAGGTGCTAATCACAAAGGAGAGGAAAGAAGAGTGAGTGGTGATGATGGATAGGGAGATGATGAGTAACAATTATAACTTCCACACCAACTGCAGCAGCAGCAGCAGCATCAGAAACTATAAGTTTGAACTTGTGATGAATCAGAATCCTAGAGAAGCTAAACCTATGTGGATAAACACAAGTGTATCTGAGTGGTGCAAGGATAAGATGTGTTGCTTATCCTTGGTGGCGGGAGGATCACAAAGTCAGGAGTTCAAGACCAGCATGGCCAACATGTTGAAAACCTGCCTCTACTAAAAACTAGCCAGGCGAAGTGGCAGGCACCTATAATCCCAGCTACTTGGGAGGCTGAGGCAGGAGAATTGCTTGAACCCAGGAAGTGGAGTTTGCAGGAAGCCGAGATTGTGCCACTGTACTCCAGCCTAGGCAGCAGAGCAAGACTCTGTCTCAAGAAAAAAAAAAAAAAAAAGAAAGAAAGAAAAAAGAAAACAACTCAGAAAGTCAAACTAGATTATTTTTTCTTGATCAACTATTGTTCCATCCACAAAAGAGAATAATTCAAAACCACAGGGAAATGAAGTAATACATTGTTGAAGATTTGTGTAAATATAATGCCTCATTCATTTCCACATTGAATGGTGTAGAATTGAATACTTACAGCATTATATATAGGATGCTGTAAAAAATATAGGTGTAGCTAAACACTTGGCAGTTAATATTGTTAAAATTGTAACTTTAGGTAAATATTGTGTAGTTAATATTTTATGGTCACTATATGTGTACAAAAACACTATATCAACTAGATTGATGGTAATCTGGACACATTAAGAACATACAATTTATTTGTTTCTCTTTACTTCTTATGTTCCATACATACAAAAGTCACATTTTTCCTCAAACAGATGTTCCCTATCACCATCACTATTGAAATTTTTAAAAAATTAAGAAGGGTTAAAGATAGTAAAAATTTTATTTTCCCTTTGAGGCATATATACTAACATTTTTTTCTCCTAATATCATTTTACTTTGGAAAGACACTTTTCCAAGTTTTTCTTATCAACTTTGGAAGGAGGAATAAGAAACTAATGGTCTACTCTTGATGATTTTTTTCTTTGAGGTACCTCAGACCACTTCTAAACATTTCCAAATAGCTTGTCATAAACTTTCTACAAACAACACACATTAATGTTAATTTGAATCAGAAACATTAATATATTAAAATATTATATTTTATAATATTGTTTGTTGCAGTGCTTAGCTTCTCTCAGCCTCGGGAAAAAACAAATGGTGATAACAATAACCCATTGAATTTAATACATGAATGTTGTCAGGGTTAAATCATATGACAAAACGAGGATGGATTTGTGAAGTATATGCTAAGGCTGTCATTATTATTCTTGTGATTTAATTATTCTAAATGTATGCAATTTTATGTGCTCCCTCATATTAATAAAGATAATCAGATCTTATTTTTCTTATGTAATATTGCTTTATTCACAAGTTTCCTTTTTAAAAACTGCATTAGGCATAGATGCAAGAGTAACAGAAAATCCAAGTAAGGAAATAAGTTAAAAAAATATTATATGTCAGCAAAGAAACCCAGTATCATTTCAACATTTTTGTAAGTATTTAAATACTTAGTACTTATAAAAGCTAAGCCACTATAACATATTACACTTATGTAATATTTTACACAAATTCACTCTTGTCAATGGTGAAAAGAGACTTTAGAACCACCACTGAAAAAAAACATGAACCAATGTTGTATTTATTGTACAAACGCAGGTACTCAGAGATCACCAATACTGGAGAATAGATGGATGGATAGAAAATGTCTGAACATTCTGGATGCACTTTTCTCTTTGCTAAATATAATGCTTCTTTTAGAGAATGAGAGAAAAGTGTATACTAAAATATTTTAGTGGCTAATAACAGTTAACTGGGTTTCCATGTGTGAAGAGAGTATGTTAAATTAGACATCAGGTTAATTAATATACAAATATACACATATATGTATACAGTATTAATTTGTATTATTGTCTTAGTCAGCTCAGGTTGATGTAACAAAATGTCACAAACTGGGTGGTTTAAAAACCAAGTTAATTTCTCATCATTTTGGAGGCTGGAAGTCCAAGATCAGGGTGGGATATTTGGTTAGGATCTGTTGGGAGCCCACTCCTCATTAGATAGCAAGCAAGTTATTTTTATTGTATTAAAACCTTGATGACAAAGAGGTGGTGGGAGTATGTTTTTTTTTTTTAATTGCATTTTAGGTTTTGGGGTACATGTGCAGAGCATGCAATACAGTTGCATAGGTACACACAGGGCAGTGTGTTTTGTTTGCTTTCTCCCCTTCACCCACATTTGGTATTTCTCCCCTGGCAATCCCTCCCCACTTCCCCCTCCCACTGGCCCTCCCCTTTTCCCCCATAGACCCCAGTGTTTAGTACTCCCCTCTCTGTGTCCATGTGTTCTCATTTTTCATCACCCGCCTATGAGTGAGAATATGCGGTGTTTCATTTTCTGTTCTTGTGTCAGTTTGCTGAGAAAGATGTTCTCCAGATTCATCCATGTCCTTATAAACGACACAAACTCATCATTTCTGATTGCTGCATAATATTCCATGGTGTATATGTGCCACATTTTCCCAATCCAGTCTATCATCGATGGGCATTTGGGTTGATCCCAGGTTTTTGCTATTGTAAACAGTGCTGCAATGAACATTCGTGTGCATGTGTCCTTGTAGTAGAACGATTTATAGTCCTTTGGATATATACCCAGTAATGGGATTGCTGGGTCAAATGGGATTTCTATTTCTAAGGCCTTGAGGAATCGCCACACCGTCTTCCACAATTGTTGGACTAATTTACACTCCCACCAACAGTGTAAAAGTGTTCCTTTTTCTCCACATCCTCTCCAGCATCTGTTGTCTCCAGATTTTTTAATGATCGCCATTCTCGCTGGCGTGAGATGGTATCTCAATGTGGTTTTTAATTTGCATCTCTCTGATGACCAGTGACGATGAGCATTTTTTCATATGATTGTTGGCCTCATATATGTCTTCTTTCGTAAAGTGTCTGTTCATATCCTTTGCCCACTTTTGAATGGGCTTGTTTGTTTTTTTCCTGTAAATCTGTTTGAGTTCTTTGTAAATTCTGGATATCAGCCCTTTGTCAGATGGGTAAACTGCAAAAATTTGTTCCCATTCTGTTGGTTGCCGATTCACACTAGAGACTGTTTCTTTTGCTGTGCAGAAGCTGTGGAGTTTCATTAGGTCCCATTTGTCTATTTTGGCTTTTGTTGCCAATGCTTTTGGTGTTTTGGTCATGAAGTCCTTGCCTACTCCTATGTCCTGGATGGTTTTGCCTAGATTTCCTTCTAGGGTTTTTATGGTGCCGGGTCTTATGTTTAAGTCTTTAATCCATCTAGAGTTAATTTTGGTGTAAGGTGTCAGGAAGGGGTCCAGTTTCTGCTTTCTACACATGGCTAGCCAGTTTTCCCAACACCATTTGTTGAACAGGGAGTCCTTTCCCCATTGCTTGTTTTTGTCAGGTTTATCAAAGATTGTATGGTTGTAGCTATGTTGTGTTGCCTCTGATGCCTCTGTTCTGTTCCATTGATCTATATCTCTGTTTTGGTACCAGTACCATGCTGTTTTGATTACTGTAGCCTTATAGTATAGTTTGAAATCCGGTAGTGTGATGCCCCCCGCTGTGTTCTTTTTGCTTAGAATTGACTTGGCTATGCGGGCTCTCTTTTGGTTCCATATGAAGTTCAAGGTGGTTTTTTCCAGTTCTGTGAAGAAAGTCAATGGTAGCTTGATGGGGATAGCATTGATTCTGAAATTACTTTAGGCAGTATAGCCATTTTCACGATATTAATTCTTCCTAACCATGAACATGGAATGTTTCTCCATCTGTTTGTGTCCTCTCTGATTTTGTTGAGCAGTGGTTTGTCACTGAAGAGGTCCCTTACGTTCCTTGTGAGTTGTATTCGAAGGTATTTTATTCTTTTTGTAGCAATTGTGAATGGCAGTTCATTCTTGATTTGGCTCTCTTTAAGTCTGTTATTAGTGTAGAGGAAGGCTTGTGATTTTTGCACATTGATTTTATATCCTGAGACTTTGCTGAAGTTGCTCATCAGTTTCAGCAGTTTTTTGGGCTGAGGCGATGGGGTCTTCTAGGTATATTATCAGTCGTCTGCAAATAGAGACAATTTGGCTTCCACCTTTCCTATTTGAATACCCTTTATTTCTTTTTCTTGCCTGATTGCTCCGGCTAGAACTTCCAGTACTATATTGAATAGGAGTGGTGACAGAGGGCATCCTTGTCTAGTGCCGGATTTCAAAGGGAATGCTTCCAGTTTTTGCCCATTCAGTATGATATTGGCTGTTGGTTTGTCATAAATAGCTTTTATTACTTTGAGATACGTTCCATCGATACCGAGTTTATTGAGGGTTTTTAGCATAAAGGGCTGTTGAATTTTGTCAAATGCCTTCTCTGCGTCAATTGAGATAATCATGTGGTTTTTGTTTATGGTTCTGTTTATGTGGTGAATTACGTTGATAGACTTGCGTATGTTGAACCAGCCTTGCATCCCTGGGATGAATCCTACTTGATCATGATGAATAAGTTTTTTGATTTGCTGTTGCAATCAGCTTGCCAATATTTTATTGAAGATTTTTGCATCTATGTTCATCATGGATATTGGCCTGAAGTTTTCTTTTCTTGTTGGGTCTCTGCCGGGTTTTGGTATCAGGATGATATTGGTCTCGTAGAATGATTTGGGTAGGATTCCTTCTTTTTGGATTATTTGGAATAGTTTCAGAAGAAATGGTACCAGCTCCTCTTTGTGTGTCTGGTAGAATTTGGCTGTGAACCCGTCTGGACCTGGGCTTTTTTTGTGTGGTAGGCTCTTAATTGCTGCCTCGACTTCTGACCTTGTTATTGGTCTATTCATAGTTTCAGCTTCTTCCTGGTTTAGGCTTGGGAGGACACAGGAGTCCAGGAATTTATCCATTTCTTCCAGGTTTACTAGTTTATGTGCATAGAGTTGTTTGTAATATTCTCTGATGATGGTTTGAATTTCTGTGGAATCTGTGGTGATTTCCCCTTTATCATTTTTTATTGCATCTATTTGGTTGTTCTCTCTTTTCTTTTTAATCAATCTGGCTAGTGGTCTGTCTATTTTGTTGATCTTTTCAAAAAACCAGCTCTTGGATTTATTGATTTTTTGGAGGGTTTTTCGTGTCTCAGTTGACTTCAGTTCAGCTCTGATCTTAGTAATTTCTTGTCTTCTGCTGGGTTTTGAGTTTTTTTGATCTTGCTCCTCTAGCTCTTTCAATTTTGACGATAGGGTGTCAGTTTTGGATCTCTCCATTCTTCTCATATTGGCACTTATTGCTATATACTTTCCTCTAGAGACTGCTTTAAATGTGTCCCGGAGATTCTGGCATGTTGAGTCTTCGTTCTCATTGGTTTCAAAGAACTTCTTTATTTCTGCCTTCATTTCATTGTTTATCCAGTCAACATTCAGGAGCCAGTTGTTCAGTTTCCATGAAGCTGTGCGGTTCTGGGTTGGTTTCTGAATTCTGAGTTCTAACTTGATTGCACTATGGTCTGAGAGGCTGTTTGTTATGATTTCAGTTGTTTTGCATTTGCTGAGCAGTGCTTTACTTCCAATTATGTGGTCAATTTTAGAGTAGGTATGATGTGGTGCTGAGAAGAATGTATATTCTGTGGATTTGGGGTGGAGAGTTCTGTAAATGTCTATCAGGTTTGCTTGCTCCAGGTCTGAGTTCAAGCCCTGAATATCCTTGTTGATTTTCTGTCTGGTTGATCTGTCTAATATTGACAGTGGAGTGTTAAAGTCTCCCACTATTATTGTGTGGGAGTCTAAGTCTCCTTGCAAGTCCATTAAGAACTTGCCTTATGTATCTGGGTGCTCCTGTATTGGGTCCATATATGTTTAGGATCGTTAGCTCTTCTTGTTGTATCAATCCTTTTACCATTATGTAATGGCCTTCTTTGTCTCTTTTGATCTTTGTTGCTTTAAAGTCTACTTTATCGGAGATGGGGATTGCAACTCCTGCTTTCTTTTGCTCTCCATTTGCTTAGTAAATCTTCCTCCATCCCTTTATTTTGAGCCTTTGTGTATCCTTGCATGTGAGATGGGTTTCCTGGATACAGCACACTGCTGGGTTTTGGCTTTTTATCCAATTTGCCAGTCTGTGTCTTTTGATTGGTGCATTTAGTCCATTTACATTTAGGGTTAATATTGTTATGTGTGAGTTTGATACTGCCATTTTGATGCTAGCTGGCTGTTTTGCCTGTTAGTTGTTGTAGATTCTTCATTATGTTGATGCTCTTTAGCATTTAGTGTGATTTTGGAATGGCTGGTACTGGTTGTTCCTTTCTATGTGTAGTGCCTCTTTCAGGAGCTCTTGTAAAGCAGGGCTGGTGGTGACAAAATCTCTGAGTGCTTGCTTGTTCGCAAAGGATTTTATTTTTCCTTCACTTCTGAAGCTCAGTTTGGCTGGATATGAAATTCTGGGTTGAAAGTTCTTTTCTTTAAGGATGTTGAATATTGGCCCCACTCTCTTCTGGCTTGTAGAGTTTCTGCCGAGAGATCTGCTGTGAGTCTGATGGGCTTCCCTTTGTGGGTGACCCGACCTTTCTCTCTGGCTGCCCTTAATATTTTCTCCTTTATTTCAACCTTGTTGAATCTGACGATTATGTGCCTTGGGGTTGCTCTTCTTGTGGAATATCTCTGTGGTGTTCTCTGTATTTCCTGCATTTGAGTGTTGGCCTGTCTTGCTAGGTGGGGGAAATTTTCCTGGATAATGTCCTGCAGAATATTCTCCAGCTTGGATTCATTCTCTTCATCACATTCTGGTACGCCTATCAAACGTAGGTTAGGTCTCTTCACATAGTCCCACATTTCTTGGAGACTTTGTTCATTCCTTTTTGCGCTTTTTTCTCTGATCTTTGTTTCTCGTTTTATTTCATTGAGTTGATCCTCGACTTCTGATATTCTTTCTTCTGCTTGGTCAATTCAGCTATTGAAACTTGTGCATGTTTCGCGAAGTTCTCGTAGTGTGTTTTTCAGCTTCTTTAATACATTCATATTCCTCTCTAAGGTATCCATTCTTGTTATCATTTCCTCAAATCTTTTTTCAAGTTTCTTAGTTTCTTTACGTTGATTTAAAACATGTTCTTTTAGCTCACAAAAGTTTCTCATTATCCACCTTCTGAAGTCTAATTCCATCATTTCGTCACAGTCATTCTCCATCCAGCTTTGTTCCCTTGCTGGTGAGGAGTTTTGGTCCTTTCTAGGTGGCGAGTTGTTCTGGTTTCGGGTGTTTTCCTCCTTTTTGCGCTGGTTTCTTCCCATCTTTGTGGATTTATTCACCTGTCGTCTGTGTAGTTACTGACATTTTGATTGGATCTCTGAGTGGACACCCAGATTGTTGATGATGGAGTATTTCTGTTACTTGGTTTTCCTTCTACCAGTCTAGCCCCTTCGCTGTATGACTGCTGAGGTCCACTCCAGGCCCTGCTTGTCTGGGGTGCACCTGTAGCGGCTGCGGAACAGCGAGGGATGCTACCAGTTTCTTTTTCTGCTATCTTTGTCCCAGGATGATGTCTGCTGAATGTCAGTCTTATGGATATAGAGGGGTCAGGGAGTTGCTTGAGGAGACAGTCTGTAGGAGCTCAAGTGCTGAGCTGTGAGCTCTGTTGTTCATTCAGGGCTGCTAGGCTGCTATGTTTAGTTCTGCTGCAACCTAACTCGTAAGAAAACCCCTTTTTTTTCCTCAGATGCTCTGTCTGGGGGGGGCTTGGGGCGTTCCTTGTGAGTGTCCGCCTCACTGTCCTGCCCAGCTAGGAGGCAGTCTAGTCACTTTTTGCCTGCCGAGGCTCCGCCCTGCTGGTGTGATGTTCGCCCTTTTCCTGCAGGCTCCGCCCTTCTGCTGTGGTCTCCACCCTGTTGCCATGGGCTACGCCCTGCAGCGGAGTCTCTCTGTTGTACCGGGTTGCCTCGGCAGCGGCAGGCTGCGTCAGCAATGGGCATGTACCTCAGTAGGGCTGATTGCCTCGGTAATGGCTGACGCCCCTCCCCCGCGGAGCTGCACTTTAAAAAAAAAACCTATTCACCGGGAGCGTTTGGAATCGCCATTTTGTTTGTCGCACTGAGCTCCCCCAAACGCTGAGTCCCTGGGATTTTCTGGGCTGGGTCACAGTTCAAGACCGTTCAGTCTCAAGTTCAGCCCTCTCGGGTCTTAGTTTGCCAGTTCAACAGGGCACCCGTAACAGTGCGCTTTAGTATGGAGCGCTGTGGAGCGCCTCTGCGCTCCTGCGTGGGCCAGAGCTGCACCGGCTGCCGGCTACGCCAGCGGAGACCTCTGCCTGGCGTCCGGCGTCTCTTTTATACCTGGGAATTTCCCCGTTCTGTGGGCAACTAAGATCCGTCTGGAAATGCTTCCCCGACTCACCCTCTCCGTGCGTCCAGCGAGAGCTTCAATCCTGGGTTGTTCTCACAGCACCATCTTGAGTCCTCCTCCGGGAGTATGTTTTATATCATTTTTTGTTTTCTGGTTTCAGGCTAGTTTTAAATACTAAAGGTTGCATGATTTTTTCTACAGTGGATATTAGCACTGTACTTCTACTGTTTTCAAAGACCACAGAGGAAAACATAATTACCTAATTATTCACATGCCACTGAAGATGGAAACTTGTTAGCTTGAGATCTGGCCTCTCTCTGCCCTGGCATCCAGAAACCCCTTCACTCACGCACAAACTGTTTGTTAGTTTTGGGTCAGTGTATGAGTCACCAGTCTTTAGAGTCATTATTGCTGAAGGAAATGGCAGAGTGGTTGGAAAAGGTCTATCAAAGTTTCCATGACTTCATCTAAAGATTCTAGTGAATCTACTCCACTAAGGTGATTAAAACATGTAATGCTAGCTAGAGTGAGTTACTGGAAGTTTTCCAGAATCTGGCATTATTTTTTAATACCAGGCCTTCGCTAGCAAAGTCTCCAATCCACTGTCAACATTTTACTCTCTTTTATCCACCTGTCTAACTCCTGATCATTGCAATGGGACCCTACCTATGAACTCATTATCACCTACCACTGAATATCAGAGCTAAGCTGAAAAACTGAACTCATTCTCTATTAGAGACATGCAACTGCATTGTAGTCATTCTTATCAGCTTTCACAATTAGTTAAAAAATGGGAAATCTAACAAGATGTTCAGCAAAAACTCATCTTGTAAATACAGACCTCTTGGCTGTGATTCTTGTTTTTATTTTTTTTAACATAAATGGCAATTTAAAAATATTTCTGGGCAGAGGAAAATACCTTAAAATTTGCATTCAGTACAGTAAAACTTCAATGCATTCAGTTAAAGCTTGTAATAAAATAATAATGCACCATTTAAAGAGTACCTCATGTGGATAATCGACTTACTGAGAGCTTACATGTATTATCTCTGGGATGATGATTGCTGCATCCTTAGATTCTTGTGCATGAATACATTTTGTATATGTATATGTGTGTGCTTTTTTTCTAACTGGGAGATATATCATTTATCTATAAGAGTATGGAAATATGTTTACATTTTGGAAATAATTATGAAGTGAACTTCTAAATAATTACTATCCAGAACAAAAAAAAGAACATTTCTATTGCCCAAATAAAACATTACTTCTGCCATTGCCTTATTGATATTTCCTCACTAATAAACACCACCTAAAGTTTAATAATAATAATACTTTGCTTTTTAAAAAAATGCATATCATTTTCCCCAAATGGTTATTTTACCCACTTTTAAACTTTATACGAATGGAATCATACTGCAGGTTTTATTTTGCATCTACTCTTCTCTCATCATTATATTTGAGATCAATCCATGTTATTACATGAAGTTAATGTTCATTTTTTATTGCTAAATTATATTCCATTATAGGACTATGCCATATTCTATTACCCATTTGACTATTGATGAAATTTGAGTTATTTCCAGTCTGGGCTCTTTTTGAATTATAATACTGTGAACATGCATCTATGGGAATATGTATAAGTGTTTGTCAGCATTTTCAAATTTTAGCAAAAGAATCACTTGGAGAACTCTTTCCCTACAAATTGCTGGGGACTTTCTCCCATAGTTTTTAATTCTGAGGAGGGGCCTTGGGATCTACATTTCTAAGTTCACAGGTGATGTTGATAGTCCTGGGGCCACACTAGAATCTGTGTTCATAATAAAGCATAGAACTTCTAAGTCAGAGGGTAGGAGTACCTACAACCTTACGAAATAGTCCCAAACAATGTTCCAAAGCAGTTAGATCGATGTCTGTTCCATTAGCAGAAAATGTGAAATCCCATTGCATACATCTAATATTGCTTTGTTGGCCTTTTATTTTTGCTAACTTGGGTGTGTTACAGTATTTTATTGTGGTTTTAATTTTTTTGTTAATGAGATTAAGCACATTGTAGTGTATTTATTGGTCACTTAGATTATATTTTCTCAGATGATCAATTATTCTCTTGTTTACTATTGTGTTACTGTCTTTTCCTTATTGTTTGGAAGAATTTCTTATTTATTTTGAATAGTAG
Organism: Callithrix jacchus; assembly: GCF_049354715.1. Lineage (NCBI taxonomy): Eukaryota > Metazoa > Chordata > Mammalia > Primates > Cebidae > Callithrix > Callithrix jacchus. The sequence goes on from NC_133504.1 coordinate 77,116,592, forward strand.
TGTTTTATATACAGGTATTACAAGTAGATTATCCCCCTCTGTGGTTAGTCTTTTTATTCATTTTATAATATACTTTAATAACTTGAAGATTTAAATTGTAATGTCTTAACTGTATCAATGTTTTTCTCTATGGTTAGTGCTTCTTTGTGTTTTATTTAAAAAATGTTTCTCTAGGTTGGGAGAATATTTTCCTACATTATCTTCTGAATCTTTATAATTTTGCTCAAAATTACCTATAAATGGTACTGTTTTTCATTTTCTTTTCAACTAGAGAAACAATTATTGGGTATCCTTTATTGGAAAATACATCTTTTGCTCATAGATCTGCAATACCAACTCTGTTGTATAATAAGAATCTATATACATGTGGATTTCTGGGATCTCCATTTATCCAGTTTGTCTATTTTTCTATCCCTCTACAAATACCACAGAGTACTCATAACTATAGTTTGTGAGTCAGCAAACTTTTTCCTATAAAGGGCTAGATAGTAAATATTTTAGACCAGATGGACTTTACAGGCCAAATAAAGCCTCTGTCTTCTTTTTCTTTAAAGACTCTTTAAAAATGTAAAAATATTCCAAGCACAAGGGCTGTACTATAAACTGAAACAGGCTGTGGGCCAGAGTTAGCCCGAAGCCATAGTTTACTGACTGCTACTAAGCTTTATTTAAATTTTTATATCTGTATCAGCCATTGCAAAAATCATATTTAAAAAACCAGTGAGTTAAAATAATAAGCATTTATGTTTTTCCTGAATCTCTAAGTTAGAAAGGAAGTTCTGATGTGGGTTGAGTAGGCAATTTGGCTGGTTTGGTTGATGTCTGTCAGATGTTTAGGTGTCAGTTAATATTAGGTTGTTTTGAATGGCTTCAGGTGACACACTTATTCTCAGACTCCTAGAAGCTAACTGAACTTGTTCATGGGGAAGCTGCGTGTCTCCAAGAAAGAGAGGAAGCCTGTAAAAAGCCTCTTGAGTTATAGGCTCAGACTGGCACTGTCACTCTCACTGCATTCTACTAAACAAAGCAAGTCAAAAATCCAGCCCTGATTCAAGGGGTGAGGACATAGACCCTACTCCTTGATGACAGTATCTGCAATACCATATTGCAGAGAGTGAGGATATAGAGTAGATTGCAATTAATTTACCAACAATGAAATAGAAAAAGTTTTCCTATTTTGTTTTTTTATTTTATTAAGAAATTTGAATTGAGTCTTGAAGTATAAATAAGAGTTTATCATGCAGAAAAAAGTAGGAAATTTTTTTGAATGGAGAGAAAAGTACTTCCAAGGTATCTAATTGTGAAAGGACTTATGTGCAAGGAACGACAGACAGTTCTATAGGTTGGGTCAAGAGTTCAATGAGCATAGGGGCCAAAAATGAATTTGGAAAGGAGTTTAAGCTTGATTTTTAGAGGCTTTCATCCTAAATACTTTCTTTTTAATGGCTTAATTAGGTAATGTAATCAGATTTGTGTTTTAGAAAGTTCTGCAGAAGGAGGCAAGATGGTAGATAAGTCTACTGGATGTATTTTTTTAAGAGATATCAGGTGAGAAATAATGGACTCTGAATTAAAGTAACAGCAGCAGCAATGAGAGTAATGGGACATTAAAATATTTTGAAGTTTAAATGAAGGAGAAATGATTAACTGTAAGATAAGGAAGATGAGAGGGAATTAAAAACACATAATAAGCATTAAGTTTTCTTACTCAGACACTGTTAGTGGTAAAGTTATTCACCAAGATAGAGGACATAAGTGGAAAAAAAGAGTAACAAGTTAAGTTTTTACTATATTAAGGTTGAGCATTACAGGAGGTGTTTGGGTATAAGAATTTTAGGAGATGGTCTGCTGACTGAGTCTATAACTTGCTTGATATGATTGGTATCACTCTGATAAATGGACTGGAGAAATTTACTAAGAACAATTCTGCGCAATAGCAACATAATCACATTCTGGTGGCATACGTAAAAATCTAATCTTGTGAGGAACATCAGGGAGTGGGAAGGTTGGGGAGGGATAACACGGGAGAAATACCAGATATAGGTGACAGGGGGATGGAGGCAGCAAACAATCTTGCCATGTATGTACCTATGCAACAATCCTGCATGATCAACCCACATACCCCAGAACCTAAAGTACAATAAAAAAAGAATCTAATCTTGTTAAAATGGAAACACGATAAATGAGGTGGTTGTTATCCCTTTGTAAAATAATAGGTTTGTTTTCTTTTTGTTCTTGAATATATTTCAGATTTTTTAGAAATATAAAAATTCCGAATATTTAGAAATATAAAAAATCCGAAAAAATGAATATATTTCAAAAAATCTGAAATATATTCAAGAACAAAAAGAAACCAGGCTGGGCGCTGTGGCTCACGCCTGTAATCCCAGAACTTTGGGAGGCCGAGGTGGGTGGATCACGAGTTCAACAGATTGAGACCATCCTGGTCAGCATGGTGAAACCCTGCCTCTACTAAAAATACAAAAAATTAGCTGGGCATGGTGGCGCGTGCCTGTAATCCCAGCTACTCAGGAGGCTGAGGCAGGAGAATTGCCTGAACCCAGGAGGCGGAGGTTGCGGTGAGCCGAGATCGCGCCATTGCACTCCAGCCTGGGTAACAAGAGCGAAACTCGTCTCAAAGAAAAAAGAAACCAGACCTTATATTTTAGTATTCTTTTTGTAATTGGAATGCCCATGTAAAATATTATAGAGTAAGAGCCATGTTTCTCAAATTTTAGCGTTTCTCTGTATGAGCTGGAGATTTTGATAAAATGCAGATTCCAATTTAGTTAGTCTATGTTGGAATGAAATTCTCTATTTTTAATGAGTTGCCAGATGATGCTGATACTGCAGATCTGTGGACCATACTTTGAGTAGCAAGTTTATAAAGAGCATTAGTTCATGATGTTTTGAATAGAGTGACATTAACTATTGTTCAGAACAGACGGTAGCTGACTAAGTTTGAAGAAACCACACAAATAAAAAGCCTCTTTCAAAGTATCCCATGTTTTAATAACATCCAAGTTGTACATGCTACCAAAGGGATGAGCAAAAAAATAAATCCTGAGCAGTCTTGACCTTTGCTCCCTGTCTAAAAGCCAAAAGTAAAGAGTGTGAATTCCCTGAGACAGGCCAAGGTGTATGTGTCCACATGTGTTAGATGCCTTTGACCCAACAGCTGTCACTAAGTATATCCAATGCTCAGGAAACAGCAGGGTAAATGGTTTCATAGTCAACAAGGCTAAAAGTCAAAGAGTAGATACAGAAATTGATATAGAGTGATTCCTGCCACTGGAACTTAAACTGGCTGTATATTCCTTTTCTCTAATCAGAAGCAGCTTCCCTTCCAGCTGTACCGGATATTCTGTTTATTCGCTTTGCGCAAGTGTCCTTCAGTGAAAACTTCATTTCCCAGCATATCTTCAGGGATCTCCATTAGACTGCTAACAGATTATCACCATCTGTTGGCAATTATTTCCCCTATGTAACAGCCTGATCTGAGAGACATGTCCTCTTTCACCAGCAGAGCAACACCTTGAGAGAACTAGGTTGGTCTCTAGAGAAGCAGCTGGGTGTAGATAACCAATATTAAAACAGCCCGATTGCTTCTAGTTCTATGCTACACACACACACACACACACACACACACACACACACTCTCTCTCTCTCTCTCTCTCTCTATATATATATATATATACACACACACATATATATTTGCAAGCTGGAAACTATGAAGTCTTTTTCACATTTTTGTTTTTTCCAAATATATTCAAGAACAAAAGAAACCAAACCTATCATTTTATAAAAAATAGAAACCACTTCATTTATTGTGTTTCCATTTTAATGAGATTAGATTTTTAAAATAATGTATTTAACACTTTACTAAATATATAATTAATGGAAATTCACAAAACTCAAATATAAATGCCCCATACATATAAAATGAATTTTTAAACCATCTAAAGGCAGTTTGGAGACTTTTACATTAATGGTAACCTTTGGACTATGATAGCAGATTAATTAAGAAATCTTATAAACAACTACACTAGAACCATTATATATGTCACTCATTCAAACTGTATATTCATTGAGTTTCCAGTTACATGTCTGTTCTAGTCATGGAGGATATTGTATACATGAAAAAAGATAAAATTATCTTTTTATTAGCTTCTCTTTTAATTACAGGAGACAAACAACTTATCAGATAGAAAATATAACTGTTGATTGATGCTGTGAAAAAAATTAAGTATATGTTTCAAGAAGTACAGATGGGAAGGTGGGGAGGGAGGACTTTTTATTTTAAATGGAATGAAGTGGTTTTCTGGACATCCATACTTTGCCCAAATTTTAGAGTTATTTAAGAATAATTTTTAAAGCATCATTTAGGATACATAAAGGATAATTTCAGGTGGTGGTGGTAGCATCCTGTTTTTCAGTGGAAGAATGAAAAGAAATAGAATTTTTCAGTCCCTAGAAAAATATCCATATGCACAGCATCATAAGCTACACACAACATGTCAGGGAGATATCCAAGGTACTGAGCTCAAGGCAATTCCAGAAGGGGCAGCCTCCAGTTGCTCCTTGTCACTCAGTGAGACTGCATAAGTCACTCAGCTTCATCCTCTGTCTGGAGTGGGAGTCTCCAGAAATTAACAGATAAACATTTTTTGCAAACCTTTCATATTTATAAGCTTTAAAAAAACTCTACCTTTAATAATAATTTTCCTTCAATTGTTATCTTTCATTGAAAATGTGATAACATGTTTTTCTCTAAAAGTGTTTTCTTCGTGAAGTTAAATCTCAACTTAAAGTGAAAGGCATTCACAGTGAGATAAATCTGGGTTGAAATCCTGACAATATCATTTAGCAGAAAGGTGACTTGGGAAGATGACTTAATGTATCTGAGATTATGTAAAATGAAGATCATAATGCCCACTTCTTAGGAGGTGAGGATTTAATAAGATAATGTATGTAAAGTATCTCTTGTTGCACATGGGCTACAATAATTGTTTTTTAAATGTTAGTTTTTCCCCCCTTCTCTACTGTTAAGAGATAATTCTCTATGGGTCTCTCATGTTTCTGCACACCTTGGAAGCACAGACAATGACAGCTTTTATTCTGGATTAGCTTTTTAGGGATGTTTGTATCGTGTTCAGTATTGGAAGTTATAGCATTTCCTTCCAGAGCAAAGGACAGTCATGCACACTGTCTGGTGTAACTAATACAATTACTTTTCCTCAAGGGACAAGGTTGAGCAAGCTTGCTTACAGCTCATCATAAAATATTAGTATTTCCTAAGCTTGAGGTTCCAGCAGGTGTCATCTGGCCCTTATTCTGCTACCTTTTGGGAATTGAAGCTCAGGAAGCTGATGCATAAAATTATGGCTACTGTGAATATTGTTATAAACCTTCCTTTGTCTCTGATCCACAACCCTCATGTCTTCTTCCAGCATTCATGTAACTGTGGCAGGCTTACTGGTTATCTTCCAAGTAAGGTAAATTTCTTGACAGACCCTTTACAGTGCTTGACATCTACACTTCTCTGCTACATAGTTTCAATGTCATATACAGCAAAATTTTGGTTTCATAATTTAAGTCATTTTACTTGTTTTCTTCCGTATTATTGAGGTTTAATTGGCAAATAAAATTGCATATATTTAAAGCATGCAACATGATTTTTTGATTTTTGAAAATAAATTTGACTGTGGGCATTTCAAGTATACAACATGACGTGATGGGATACAAATAGGGTTCAAAGGTTACTATAGTGAAGCAAATTAACATATTCATCATCTCACATAAGTATCCATATTATTTATTTTTGTGGCAAAAATATCTAAGATCTATTTATTTAGCATGAATCTCATATACAGTACAACATTATTAACCTATAGTCCTCATGTTTTACATTAGAGCTATAGCCTTTTTCATATCTGCTACTTTGTATGTTCTGGCCCGCATCAACCCATTTCCTCCCCCTTCCACCTCTGGTAACCACTATTTTGTTACCTGTTTCTGTATATTTGAAGTTTTCTTTTTTCAGATTTTTACATGTAAGTAAGATCATGCAAATATTTTTTTCTATGCCTGGGTATTTCACTTTGCATAATGTCCTCTATTCTTAACCACATTGTAGCAAATGCAAGATGTCTTTATTTTTAGGGCTGAATAACATTCCATTGTATATATGTACCAATTTCTTTTTTTTATTTTAATTTTTTATTAACTTTTAGGTTTTGGGGTACATGAGCAGAGCATGCAAGACAGTTGCGTAGGTACGCACATGGCAGTGTGCTTTGCTTTGCTTCTCCCCTTCACCCACATTTGGAATTTCTCCCCAGGCTATCCCTCCCCACCTCCCCCTCCCACTGGCCCTCCCCTTTTCCCCCCAATAGACCCCAGTGTTTAGTACTCCCCTTTCTGTGTCCATGTGTTCTCATTTTTCATCACCCACCTATGAGTGAGAATATGCGGTGTTTCATTTTCTGTTCTTGTGTCAGTTTGCTGAGGATGATGTTCTCCAGATTCATCAATGTCCCTACAAACAACACAAACTCATCATTTCTGATTGCTGCATAATATTCCATGGTGTATATGTGCCACATTTTTCCAATCCAGTCTATTATCAATGGGCATTTGGGTTGATTCCAGGTCTTTGCTATTGTAAACAGTGCTGCAACGAACATTCGTGTACATGTGTCCTTATAGTAGAACGATTTATAGTCTTTTGGATATATACCCAGTAATGGGATTGCTGGGTCAAATGGAATTTCTATTTCTAAGGCCTTGAGGAATCGCCACACTGTCTTCCACAATGGTTGAACTAATTTACACTCCCACCAACAGTGTAAAAGTGTTCCTTTTTCTCCACAAAATTTCTTTATTCATTCTGTCAATGGCACTTAAATTCTTTCTATATCTTGGCTGTTATGAATAATGCTGTAATGAACATGGAGTGCAGATATCATTTCGAGATGGTGATTTCATTTCCTTTGCATATGTGTCCAGAAGAGGGATTGCTGGGGCATTTGATAGTTCTATTTCTTTGGAAACTCCCATGCTTTTTTCCATAACGAGTATACCAATCTATATTCTCATTAACAGTGTACAAGAGTTTCCTTTTCTTCACACCCTCACCAACATTTATCTTTTGATAATAACTATCCTAAAGGGTGTGAGGTGGTATCTCATTATGGCTATAATTTGCATTTCTCTGATGATTAATAATGGTGAGCACCTTTGCATATGCCTGTTTGACATTTTTAATATGTTGTTTGGAGAAATGTTAATTCAAGACACTGGCCCACTTTTAAATGGGGCTATTTTTTTTTCCACCTTTGAGTTGTATGAGTTCTTTATACATTTTTGGATAGATTTTGTCTCTCATCATACATATGGTTTGCAAATACTTTTCCCAATCCACAGTCTGCAATTTTTTAAATGTTTCCTTTCCTATGCAGAAGCTTATTTGTTTGAAGTAGTCTCATTTATTTATTTGTTGCTATTATGGTCTGAGGTTTGGTAGTATATCACAAAATTCATTGCCAAGGTCAACATCCAGGAGGTTTTCCCCTATGGTCTCTTTTAGGAATTTTATAGTATCCAGTCTTATATTTAAGTCTTTTATCCTTAGTTGGAATTTTTATGTATGGTGTAAGATAAAGGTGTAGTTTCATTTATTTGCATGGAACCCAGATTTTGCAGCACTCTTTTTTGAAGAAAGTATCTTTTCTCTATTGTGTCCTTGAAGTGCCTTTGTCAAAAATTAGTTGACCATGTATATTTGAATTCATTTCTGGGCTTTCTATTCACTTCCACTGGTCTCTATGTCTGCTTTGAGGCCAGTACTGAACTGTTTTGATGACTGTAGCTTTGTGATATAACTTTAAGTCAGAAATTATGATGCCCCCAACTTTGTCTTTCTTTCTTAGAATTGTTTTGGCTATTTGAGATATTTTCCACAGGAAAGTTAGGATTGCTTTTCCTACTTCGTTGAAGACTGCCATTATTGGGTTTTTGGTAAGAATTATGTTGAATATGTATATTATTTTGGGTAGTATGGCCATTTTAACAATATTAATTCTTCCAATCCATGAGCATGGAATATCTTTCCATTTATTTGTGTCTGCTTCAATTTTCTCATCTTTGTCTTATAGCTTTCAGTGTACAGATCTTTTACCTCCTTCATTAAATTTATTCTTGGGTTTTATTTTATTTTAGATGCTATTGTGAAAGGAATTAGTTTCTTGATTTATTTTTTAGTTAGGTTATTATTTTTGTGTAAAAATGCTTCTGACTTTTGCATGTTTATTTTGTATCCTGCAACTTTTCTGAATTTATTTATTATTTTTAACAGTTTTCTGGTGGGAGGGGTGTGGAATCTTTGCAGTTTTTTTCCATATAGAGTCATGTTGTCTGCATATAGAGAAAATTTGACTTCTTTCCTTCTATTGTGGTGCCTTGTCTAATTGCTCTTCCTATTACTTCCAGTACTATGCTGAAAGGAAGTGACAAGAGTGGGCATCCTTCTCTTGTACTGGATCTCAATAGGAAAGCTTTCAGTTTCTCCAGGTTGATTACGTTTTTGTGAATTTTTTTTTAATTGAGATGCTGTCTGGCTCTGTCATCAGGCTGAAGTGCAGTGGCCTGATCTCAGCTCACTGCAACCTCTGCCTCTTGGGTTCAAGCGATATTCCTGCCTCAGCCTCCTGAGTAGGTGGGACTACAAGCACACGCCACCATGCCCTAATTTTTTGTATTTGTAGTAGAGACGGAAATTCACCATATTGGCCAGGATTGTCTCGATCTCTAGACCTCGTGATCCACCTGTGTCAGTCTCCCAAAGTGCTGGGATTACAGGCATGAGCCACTGCACCTGGCTGAGGTTTTTTTTTTTTTTTTTTTTTTTTTAAATAAATGGCCTTCATTAGACGAATTTCCCTTCTATATGTAAACTGTTGAGTGTTATTATCAAGAAAAACTGTTGGACTTCATCGAATAATTTTTCTGCATCAATTAATGTGATCATGTGATTTTTATCTTTCATTCTGTTAATGTAATGAATCACATTGATGTATTTGCATATGTAAAACCGATCTTACATGCCAGGAATAAATTCACCTGGTCTTGATGTATGTGTGCATTGTGAAATGATTACAGCCATCAAGATCCTTAACATATTCATCACCTCACAAAGTTAACATTTGTGTGTGGCGAGAATATTTAAGATCCACACCCTTGGCAAATTTCAAGCATACAGTGTATTATTTTAATAACTATAGTCATTATGCTGTACATTCAGTTTCCAGGATTTATTCATCTTATAACTGAAAGTGTGTACCCTTTGACTAATATTTCCCCAGTTCTTTCACCACTTGACATCTGGTAACCACTCTTCTATTCTGTTTTTATGAATTCTACTTTTTATGATTCTACATATAAGTGAGATTATGTGCTGTTTGTCTTTTTGTGCTTGGCATATTTCACTTAACATAATTTTCTGTAGGTTCAATTATATTGTCTCATATTGTCCTTTAAGACTGAAATATATATATATTTTATATATACAAATATAAATATATAAAATATATATATCTTGTGCTTGGCATATTTCACACACAGATAAATATACACACAGATAAGTATACACACATGTATGTATACACACACATATATGCCTACACACACACACACACACACACACGAACATATTTTCTTTATTCATTCACTCACAGGAGAACATTTAGATTATTCGTTTTTTGGCTTTTGTAAATGTTGCTGCAGTGAACATGGGAGTGCAGATATTATTTTTAGAGAGGATTTTTGTTTCCCTTGGACATATACCCAGAAGTGGGATTGTGAGATCACATGGTGCTTTTATTTTTATTTTTAAATTAAAATATTTTCAAAATGTGATTCCATATGAATTTAACCTCTTATAAGATATATAGTTAGCAAAAATTTTCTCTCACTCTGTAGGTTGCCTTTCTTTGCTGATTGTTTCCTTTGCTGTATAGAAACTTCTTAGTATAATGTAGTCTCACTTGTTTGTTTTTATTGCCTGTGCTTTTGGGGTCATACCCCCAAATAATTACCAAGACCAACACCAAGGAGCTTCTCTCTTATATTTTCTTCTGTGAGTTTTATGGTTTTAGGCCTTACATTTAAATCTTTAATTTTGATTGATTTTTGTGTATGGTATAAAGTAATTTTTTTGCAATTGGATATCCAGTTTTCCGACACCATTAATTAAAGGGTCTGTCCTTTTCCCATTGTATATTCTTGGCATCTTAGTGGAATATTAGTTGACCATATATGTGCATACTTATTTCTGAACATTCCACTGTATTTCAATGCTCTGTGTGTTTGTTTTTTTGTGCTGTTACAATACTGTTTATTAGTGAAGCTTTGTAATATAATTTGAAATTAGGAGGTGTGATGCCTCTAGATTTGTTCTTCTTGCTCAAGACTGCTTTAACTATTTGGGGTCTTTTGTCGCTCCATATGAATTTTAGGATTGCTTTTTCCTATGCTGGCAAAAAAAATGCTATTGAAATGTTGATAGGGATTGCATCAAATCTATAGATCACTTCAGATACTATGGATATTTTTACAGAATTATTATTTTTGATCCATGAACACAAAGTGTCTTTCCATTTATTGGTGTCTCCTTCATTTATTTATTAATGTTTTATAGTTTTTAGTTTACAGATGCTTCATCTCCTAATTCTTGGCTCTTAAAGCTTAACTGTTGTAATGGAAATCAGATAATTTGAATGCTTCAGATTTAAAATATAAAAGTTAGCCTTCAGTTTTAAAATGGTATATTTCCTGCAGACCCTTATGTGGTCTCTTCTAACTTCCCTCTAAAAGAACTGTAAAGTCACAGATAATGATGAAAACACTCATGGTAAACATTAGAACCAATAAGTAGTCCATAGCAAGAATCTGAAAATGATTATTAAAAACCAATTTAATGGAAGTAGATTGCACAGGGCAATGTAGAGCCCATACTTCCAGAACATAGATTTTGAAAACCCTATCATAATCTCAGTGTCTATTACTGGCTCAAAAATACCAAGATTATACCAATCACAAAAGTGACAAACACCCTTTTAAGGTGTGGGCACTGCTTTCTTAAGGTGGCCAGAGTGCTGCTTCCCTCATCCTACCCCTAGGCTTCACATTTGTGTCTTTCTTTCTACATTCAATGAGACTGCTGGACAAGAGGCTCGAATAGGAGTCAGGGCAGGGGATAGTAATGAGGCAGATGGGGGTAGAGATCATCCTTTATGTAGTTATGTACTTCATCTAGGAAGTGTCCTTATAGGAGTATAATCTGGAAATTTTATGTCATTAGATATTGGTCTCTATTTTGTGTCCAACAATGAGGCAGTAAGGGGAAGTAGCAGATTTTGACTCAGGGCAGCAGAGTTGTTGTAGCTGAAAAGATGAGAGATGCCAGTGGTCTAGTTAGGAGCTATGCATATTAACCTGCAGAAGGGAGAGAGTGTTTCTGTGAACATTCAGAGCAAAATCATATTTCTAAAAACATTGAAATGTGAGAACAGGAAACAAATCTTACAGACCTGTTTGGCATTCTTAGTAGGATAACAGAAGGTATGAAACAGAAATCCATGCAATAAATTGAAGAATAAAAATATAAGCTTTATGGGGGCAATAATTGGTTCATTACTGCTCTATTTCCATAGGCTTGCTCAACAAAAACGAATGAGTAAATGAATAAGATAAAAAGATAGCTGGATGAGATAAAAAAGATTTCTGGGAAACTAAATATGGAAATAACCGAAATGAAATCTGCAGTAGGAAAGGCTAAGAACTGAAATAAGTATTGAATGTAAAAAAAAAAAACAAAATCACAAAAATAGGCAAATGAACAAAGTTCTCAAAAATGTATTTTGAAATGTTTTTATTACACTTAAAGATATAGCTATAAGAATTTAACATATAGTAAAGATAATTTAATTCCAGGGAAAGGGGAGCCAGAGTTATGATCAACATACAAAAATCAGAAAATAAGCCAAAAAATTGTTTATAAAGTAAGGAACAATCTATTTAGTAAGAGACAAATATATAGAGTAATAATCCTTGCACAATATGAAAATTGCCATATTAACATGGTAGAGAAATTGGGGTCATACTGCACGAGGAAGTGACATGTAAACTCTCTTGAAGCATGAATGGAATTTTACAATAGGAAGGGCATTCCAAAGAATTTTTAAGGATATAGGGTATTTAGGAGATAGTAAATAGTTTGGTATGGCATGAGTAGAAGAAGAGAGGAAAAAACAGCAGGAAATTCATCAAGAAGAAAGAGAAATAGCACATTTCCCACTTTTAAGTATAAATATTTATGTATACATGTAATTCAATTTCTTGAAGATGTGCTGGGATTAGTCATTTTGCTTTTAGGAAATGTAATGTGGTATAGCTTTCATTGTTGTCTTGAATCTGTATACAAATATTTTGTCATTGATTTTTACATTTTAGTTCCCTAAGCAAATTAAAGTAGGGACCCGTCTTATATTTCTTGCAAAGTACAATGAAAAAAAATCCTGAGTATTGGAGCTGGAGAGATCTGCCATCCAATCCACATGTACCAGATGTTGTCTTTGATCAAGGCACCGTACTTATGTAAAGCATGCTGTGTTACAGCCTGTGATTATGATGGCTCTTAAAATCATTTGATTTGGAAGGGATAGCCTTATTCTATGACTTACAAATTTTGATTTAGGCCCATATAATCTGGCATTGGTCCTGGAATACAGAGTAAGTGCTATTTTCATTAATTTATCTGTGTGGTGTAAGTTCGACACAGTCAACCAGAGGTCCTTTGCAATATTAATATTAGGGTCTCTGGAAATATTATTTAGGTTAAATTAATGTGACTTGGAAAAGAAGCCTTATGTGATGGTTAAGAAGACAGACTCAGGGACCAGAATGCCTAGATTTGCATCATGGCTCTCCCACTGCTGAGCCATATGACCATGCGGCTTTCTTTCTCTGTTTGTCCATCAGTATAATGGAGAAATAATGACTTACCTTACAAAGGAGTCATATATTAAAAGAGTTAATATATGTAAGGCACAAGGTGGCTGGTACAGAGTAAGCATTCAGTAAATGCTGGCTAATATCGTTATTGAAAAGCTAAGACATCCTTTTGATGGTGGCTCCTCAAATGCATTTTATGTTTAAGTTCCTTCTACTTTTTAATGTGTTTTGTAGATAAAAGGAGAGATAAAAAATTTGTTGTGAGTGATTACCAGCAGAAGCGTGTCTTCCTTATTAACTATCAAAAAGGTCTATTATTATCTTACTATGATTGGGTATAAACCCACATTTCTAAAGTCAGAATAGAGTAAGATCTTCTAACTTGCATGTGAATTTGGAAGCCATCTTAATTATATGTCACATCCAAACTTGAGAAACTGTTGATACATCAGTTTCATTATCTGAAAAATAGGTATAATATTACCTACTTTTAATTTTGATATTAAATCTGTTAGAATTAATAATACATTCAAAGTGATGACCTTAATGCCTAACATTATAAATAATCAGCTCTTATTATTATTGATCTTTTTCAAATGACCTTTTTAACACTTGTAAATAGTTGTAGGAATATGACTGTTGAATTCAACAGCCAGAACTTGAACTGGTTTCCTGTTGTAATCTAATCTATCACCAATGAAATCAAGACACTTCTTTCATCCTTTGATAAGGCCAGGTTATAAAATATTTATGTATATTAATAACAGGAGAAAAATAATTTTTTTCATTTTTGACTTTCAGCTCCTCATACTCTTTTTGAAACAAGAGAAGTGACAGGTCCTATATTCAATTTGATATAGTCTGATAGTTACTTAAAACAGTACTTTCATTCTTTCTGTTTCTCACATTCAACTCATTGCTTACTTCATTTTTCCTGTCAGTATGTTCAGTTGGATAAGGGGCTAATTCTTAAATTGATGAGAGTTGTAATTTCCAAGTGTAAAGGTTTTGCATCTTATATTACAATTAGACCAATAGCTGTTTTCTTCTTCTAGTCCCATGTTTTAGTCTATTCTTTCCCGAGGTTTGTGTTATTTACTCTATATGGTAAATATTTTATGCTATGGTATATAATTTGGGAATCCTTTAACTAATCTAAAATATTTTATATCATTTGATTTTAACTAAGATTGACACAAAAGAGCATTTTTTTTCCTCCCTCGCCATCTATCACTCCAGGCTGGAATGCAGTGGCACGATCTTGGCTCACTACAACATCCACCTCCCGGGTTCAAGTGATTCCCCTGCCTCAGCCTCCCGAGTAGCTAGGACTACAGGTGAGCACCACAACGCTCAGCTAATTTGTTTTTGTATTTTAGTAGAGACGGGGTTTCACCACGGCCAGGATGATCTCAATCTCCTGACCTAGTGATGCACCCACCTCGGCCTCTCAAAGTGCTGAGATTACAGGCATGAGCCACTTCGCCTGGCTAGGAGCTTATTTTATAACATGTTTTTCCATCAAAAATCCAGAATTGTCACTTAGGAAGTAACACTATTAATATCTGTATAGGCATCATCTTTTTTAGTGAAGTTCTATACATCAAATTCGTTCTAGTATTAAAAGTTCTTTTACAGTAAATTTATAACACAAAACAAGCATCAATACCATAGCTAAAATACCTGATTCCTATTTCAGGAAAGCATTGACAGTTTTCATTGTCAGTATTTATTTTGTATGTTATACAATCTCTCAATGGTAGGACACATAAAAATAAACATCTTGAAAGTTTTGCTCAGATTTATTATCCATATACAAAAGACCTTGTTAGAAAGTTAGGAAAGTACATACCCGCTTCTGTTTTTGCATTTTAGCTCCATTTAAGTGTTTTGAGAGTATGTCTAAAATAACCACATATATAATAAGAATACATTTGGAAAAGGAATGTAAAATATACCTTTGTCTCTTTGTAATTGATAAACAAACAATAGTACTGTTACCATGAAGATCTTAAAAAATGTTATGTTTACTACATCTTACAGTAAAACAAGTGACTGCAGGAGAGGTGAAGAATGTTCCCAAGGTGGAAGCTCCACTTGTCCTCAGAGAAGGAGTACATTGTGACTATGATTGTGGGGAAGGCGCAAGCTGGCTTGGAAAATTAAGAGCTACTCACTTAGTGTTTTAAATACCTAGTTTCTTCAAAGTGAAAAAGTTTTAATACAATGGGAAGTCAACATTGATTTTATAAACATTATTAAAACATAATTCCAAACTCAAGGAAACTTTTATGTAAATGATTATTTTGAATCTCTAAAAATTTAAAACTCAACTCAATTTATTTTTATTAGATGAGATTCTGGCTAGGTTCCACTTCCTAAGGCTTGTTATCCTGGGTTTATTTTTAAAACTAATTATCCTCACCTACATAAACTTCCTAGATTTTGGAATATTTAATTGGCTGGTCAAGTGTCTTTGCTATCCAGATGACAGTTACCTATCATGTATCTTCAAAGGGACCCAAAATTTGGACCAGATGACATCTCCTCAAGGGTACAGGAGGAACTGAAGCATTAAATTGTGATGGTTTTGGCCAGCATATGTAGCTCATCATTGCAAACAAGTGCTCAGCCTGTGTATGGAGTGGTGTACTGTCATTGTGACCCATAACTGTTGGAAGAGTTCCAGAAATAACACAAGAGATTACACATTCATATAGAGCAGGAGACAGGCAAGCAGTCAGGATAGGTTAAATGAGTAAAGGAATGAATGTGAAAGTTGAATGAATTATAAGTTGACATAATTTGGATATGTAGGCAAATTCCTAGCAAAAAAAAAAAAGAGTACTTGTATTTAGAGTCTCATTGTGCAGAAGTTGGTCTGGAATTGATACAAAGAAATTGTATTTAAAGTGCTCTAACCAATTAAATGTCTTTATAAGATTTGCCATTTTTATCACAAATTCATAGTTCCATAATTTGTGAATTTTATCACGAATTCACAGTTCCATAAAGGGAAATAATAGTAATTTTATATCTTAAAGGGAAGAGCAAAATGTTAATATTTGCCTTTTAAAAATAAAATGATAGGGCAGCTCCAGGAGATCCCCATGGGTAGGTGAAGCTCCTATACCTCCAATCTGAATTATCTGAATAACAGAAAATCTCACATCTCTTTAGATTTCATAGGCTCAAGGAAAGGTTAAATATTTGACTTTTTCACCTTAGTATTTTCACACATAGAAAAGACACCTTCCAAGGAAAAGCTGCAATTTTCTTTTTCTGTTGAAAGCTAGTTTTGCAGCTCAAAGAGCAAAAAAGGAAAAATGTTGCTTTAGAATTTTCTAAAAAACTGCAACTCACATGCAATAAACTCTTCTCCCACTGAGTGTATCTGCATATGGCCCCAGATCAGAATCTTAGTTGTTGAATTGCTAAAAATTTAGAACGCCTCCCTTTTAACCAGTCTATCATGTATGTGAAAATCAGAAAAGGTGTAAATATTTTACATTAACAGCATTAACTTCTGTCAGTCTTAGTTACACATTTAGTTGTCACTTAAGCTTTAATTGGCTAAAATTAGGCTTCCTAATTTTCAATAAAACTGTGTAATTGTAATTACATGAAAGTAAGTACATGAAAGCTACTTCTTTCATGCTGATTGTGGCTGCTAAGAAATGAAAGGCAATGTGTTTTTTGGGTATATATATATAATTATTTCTTGAAAATAAATTTAGGGATAATAGGAGGCTGAGATTTGTGGTCTATAAGATGTTGAAGGTAAAAAAATTTGCTGCATTTCTAAGGAAGAATGGAGTCCAATGGGAGCAAAGAAGGCATTTAGGGAAACAGTGAAGAAAAGCTAGAAAATTCTAGAATGCCATTCACATGAGTGAGAGGAGTACATATTAAAAATTTGAGTCAACAGAAATGATTGTAGAGATTTAGGAAAGGGCACGATATAATTCGGGTTTTGTTATTAGGGAGGGTATTTTGGCAGCAGTGTGTAGCATAAAATGCAAAGATGAAGCACAAGGACTTGGAAATGTGGTGCTGTGTAAGGATGAGCATCAGGCACTAGTTTCAGACAAAGCTGTGTTTGAAACACAAGCCGAGTAAGCATGCACTGCAACCTCCTATTTCTTTCTGGACTTGAGCACCAATCATGTAATGCTCCTTTAGAAGTATAAGCAGTGACTGGGTGATACCTGCTCCTCTGAGCTCTGTTCTCCAGCTCCACAGGGTTCCTCCTCTCAGGGACTCCCAACTGCCAGGCATCATCCTCTTTTGAAAGGCCTGATCATCAACTTCATGAGCCTCTACCTCAAATTCCCAGGGTTTGTATTCCCATCTCCACCATTTTATTCCCTTAGTCCTAGTGGAGCCGTTTCCTACAGTTATCTTTTCTGAGTTTTAGTTCCTTTTGGCTTTCTTAGGACTTCAGAACACGTGTCAGCCAATCTCTATATTGCAGCCTTGTATTGCAATACCCATTATAGTTTCTGTTTTCCTGGATGGACTTTGACAGCATGAGGGTGATCAGGTGTACTATCTATGTAGAGAATATGGCAGAACATCAAAGGATAAAAGTATGGGGCATGGTCAGGGAAGACAAGTGGTAGGATGTGATTAGACAGCATAGCTGAACATGAGATGTCCTGAAAGTTCAGCTAGAAGATAATTAGGGTGAGATTTTATTGCCCTATTGTTTTATTATATATTAATAGAAGTAAAACTGATCTCCGTAAGTTCTATCATCTATCCCAGTAATTTCCTCAGTGATGCACTGTTATAGTCTGATTCTTAAAATGACAGTTTTAAAAAAATATATAGAGACCCTCAAGCTTCTGTCAGGTTGAGTGGCCTGTAGGAACATCCAGAGAGATGTCTAGAAGGTAGATGGATATATGATTCAGAGCCTCACAAGGGAAATCTAGACTAGAGATGTGTATTTTCAAATCAGATTTTGTATTTTGAAATACAGATGACAAATTTAAGGAGGCCATTGAAGCCACCCAGAGAGCAGGCAGAGAGAGAGAGAAGAGAACGCTTATGGCAAAACATGAAAAGAAGCAACGATCTCCATGATTTTTCAGTAAGGTTCCTGGGCTTTAAACAAGCTAATCTGAGTTCTGTTTCTCACATGTCATTTACAAATTCCTACCTATATCCTTTGAATCAGTTACCTGCTATTTTCCAGCAATTCTTGCTGAGAAGACGGCATAGGATACTATAATAGGCATGGGCTTCATTTCATAAGGTCTTGAGAATTTGAGTTGCAGCTCTGCTTATATTTAATTTTTTACTTAGAGATGGAGTCTCACTCTGTCACCCAGACTGGAGTACATTTGTGTGATCATAGCTCCCTGCAGTCTCCAACTCCTGGACTCAATGAATCCTCCCACCTGAGCCTCTGCAGTAGTTAGGACTACAGTCATGCACCACTGTGCCCAACTACGTTTTTTTGTCTCTTTGATTTTGTGTCTGTGTTTTTGTTGTTGTTGTTTTGCTTCTTAATGATTAGGGATTCTCTAACGTCTAGGATGCTTGTTTTCTCCTCCGTAATATAAATAATGATAGTACTTTCTTCTCAGGGTTGTTGTACACACTGAGTCATACAAAAAGAAATTGTCGGAGAGCTGCTAAACATTAGTTTCTGCTAAATAGTCACTGCAGGTAGAAAGAGGAAGAAGTGCTTGCAGTCCCATGGGACCAGCAGACACATTATCTGATGAATGTAATGCCTTGTGTAAATTAGAACAATGTAGAATGCTTCAGGTGAGGGGCAGGGAAGAAATGATAAAAGAGATTTTCTCTGTTTAAGCTGAATCTTGAAGAAAATATGGGAGCTAATGGAATGAAAATATAATAGTATAGCATTTGGAATTTAATGCCAGATGTTTAGTAAAGAAGTTTATTTATTCCCCTTTGACTATCTTCTAAACCTGGCTTAAAATTTATCTACTTCAGAAAGATGTCCTAAGCTACTTGGCTTTGTCTGTACTTCCCTTTAGTTCTTTATTCACTTGAGCATGCATATCTTATTCATTTTGTCCATATTTGATTTTCAAATAGAAAACTTATTTGGGGAAATTATTTTTAGTATTCTTTTGGAGTCTGATGGTGTTCAGTATATAGTAAACCCCTTATAAAGTTTTAAGTTAATTTTGTCATATAAATAGCAGGCTAAGCCCATTAATTAAAAAGATATTTAGAATTCTATTGGTATTTAATGAATATCCAGTTTTCCCTTACATGGATCATAGATCAAAACTAGGTAGTGGCAACATGAAGCTCATTGAGAATATGTCAACAGCAGCCTTCACAGCATGAGATGAAACGGATGCCTGAGTGCAGTGGCTAGAGGAAAATTTTTGAGATGAGAAAGTAATGACAAACTCTATAGACAACTCCATTTACGTGTTTTACTGTGAAGGTAGTAAACGAATACGGTGATACTTAAGGGGAACTATAAGGACCAAGGATGTTATTATTTTTTAAATAGTGAGAGGATCCTAGAACATGTTTGCATATTCAATGAAATGTCCCCATAGAAAAGGGGAAATTGATGACATAGAAATAATCCCTGAGACCTTTAGGAAACATCTTTTCCCTCTTCTGGCAAATTGCAAAATCCAAAATTGAAGGCCACCAAAGTCTTTTTAAGTTAAAAATTACTCTGTGTTTCCATAACTCTTTATTCTTTGGTTTTGGGGTCATTGTCCTACAAGTGATATAACTATATAATTGTTATAACATTAAATTTAAATATAATTGGATTTCTAATGAAATATGAAGTAAACATATAATAGGATGTTACTCTGATTTTATATTCAATGTATCTGTCTCAAATCACTATGAAATCTCTAGTACATATAAAACATGATAAACATTTTAGGATAGGTTATTCAAGAAATTTGGATGCAGAGAAAATATTTTCACAAAGATATACCTGATAAACCAGGCAGGTTTCTTGTTACCTCCTCCTGAAAGAGACTTATGTTAAGATCTGACATCTACAAGCATCACTCACAGCATGGATTAGGAAGGGTACCCCACTTTTCAGGAAAATATTTTCATAATCTTTGAAAAGGAGAGGGGGCAAGTTTCTTGCGTTTAGTTAAGTAAGCCATTTTTATTTCCTCTGAGGAAGATTAGACTGGCTGTGGCCACTCTCACTCCATTGACAGTTAGTGTTTTGTCTGCAGACTTTTTTGTCTGGGTGACTCCACTTCCTCTGCCACCTTACATCTCAGGAGCCTGAGAACTCAATGTGTACACTGGAGACACAAAGCAGATTTGCTTGATTCTTGAACAGAGGGAGAGAGTTTTGTTTGTCTGATCCCTTTGGCCACCCTCTGTTCTGTTTTGGAAACACTGATTGTTGCAGAGTGTTCTCAAAACCACACTCACCTTTGCCCCTGAGTTATGCTTCGCAAAAGAGACTGGTATACAGCAACATTTAAAATGTTTTCACGTGATCAGTGGTTTCAATTTGGAATCTGGGGCTGGTTTATGGAAGAGATGAGAAGGAAATGTTTTCCTGTCCTGGGGATTTTGTATGTTTTTTCTGTCTCTTAGATTTTTCCCCTTAAAATGTGGTTGTGAAAGCAGATGTTTAGTAAAGCTGAAAGTCTTGGAAATATTCATCATTGCATGGTAACTCAATACCTTAGGGTATACACTGTCTATAGCAGTAAAATAGATCTTTTTTCTATGTCTACCATGAAATGATAGCCATTAAACTCATGCAAAATATAACCTCTATATTTAGTCTGTATTTAAATAAATTTATTGTTTAAAGAAACCATGCAATGCCAATTAAAAGAGTATTTTTTCCTTTCACAAATCAACTGCATATTTATTTTGCTGACTAAAGAGAATCAGATAAAAGCACCAAAAATTAAATTTCTGCCGTAAGTATCATAAAATGCACACCAAGTTCTTCCTAAAAGCTTATTGAGATCTCAACCTGGCCTCTAATAACAGTGTCCAGTGTCTGACAGGTTGGCAATGTATAGTGAAATGTAATTATGACTATTATTATGGTGTAGTACCATAGAGAGCTAGAAATGCCTGGCCCGGGACATCAATTGTATTCTGTTGTTGTAAGGTGATCTTAAACCTCATGTAAAGAGTTGCAGACATTCAAAGTTTCAATACTTACCTAGCAGAAACATTCAAAATATGGAGTGTTTGTTCAAATCATTGTTCTAGTGAAAATAACGTGTTGAAACCATCATTATTTTCTAAGATTTGTCTGCGCAAGGCTTGTAATTCATTACATTGATTTTACATTGAAGAAATAAATTTGAAACCATCATTTTATTTCAGTAGAGGCTGATATTCTTAACTGTTTTCCTGAATACTAGGTAGCTAAACAGTCATTGATGTATTAACAAGTTATTCATGATTTTTGTGCTTTCACTCTGAAGTAAATAAAAAGAGGCAGTTTGGCTAGGGTGTCATGACATTGTAATGATACAGTGCTGATAATAATTGCTATTGGGGAAATACAGTAACTATCTTTGCTTTCACCAAAGTAATAAATAAGCAAACTTTCATCTTATACACAATCTTTTCTTAGTTTGTTACTTTCTAAAATTGCTTTGGAAGTTAATCAGGACTGTGTAAAATACAGCCAGCATGCCACTTCCTCAGAATAGCACACAATGTGGGGAACACTTTATCAAAAAGTAAAATGTTTATTTCACTGGCTAGATTTGGCAGCATTCTCCTACAGTGGTAACTCAGTCTTTTTTGAGTAACCCAGCCTCCCCAGCCTTATTTAGTCTTAAGTTTGTGAACTGAGCATTGTGGTAATCTGCTGCTGAATGTATATTTGAGAGCATTTCTCATTTCTGATTTTAGCGATATTAGGTTGGCTTTTGTGTGATGCATAACAACAAAGACAGTGCCTCCTCCCAGAATGTGTTCACTGGATGTCTCATCACCCGATGTTATGAATCAACCAAAATGTATTGTTCTAAGAGCTAGCCCCTTTAAGTCGTAATTGTCCTATATTGAATTATCAAAATACAATTTCAGGCTAAGTTAGCAATAATCCTTTTGGATGCCTACATATGCCAGAGAAAACTGGCATGTTTCTCTGGCATGTGTCTTTCATTCTATAGGCTGAGGAATCTATCAGCTAGGTGGACAGCAAGGGAAGGGAGAGGCTGCAGAAAGTGGAAGGAGAAGCAAATATAGTTACAGAAGCAAAGGGAATAGCTGCAACGACAAAGGGTCATTGAGCTCTGTGGGTCTGACTTTATAGCATGATCAATACGAACCTTTATCTAGATGTCAGGCTTTTGAGTATCTGATTAAAACTGTGACTGATCCTTTAAATAAATGCGAATACACATATATACAATATTGTTGCATAAAATTTCCAGCAATTCTTAGGTTTCTGGAAGCCTCAGGTTAAGAACTCACACTTGGATCAATGGAGAGGGGGCTCAAAGCAGAAAAAAGGGTGGAGATCCAGTGGATATTAACCCACTGGAAATCTCTCAGAGAAGAAAACAAAAAGATCATACTAAGAGAAAGATGCAAAAGGAGTCACATAAGGCAAACGAATGGCATTGAAGCAATCATGGCAAGATTGAAAGTGAAATAGAACTGCAGAGAAACTATCTGGAAGGTTTGTTATTTTATGAGAATTAAACTGATGGGAAAATTGTTCAGAAAAACTAAAACTTTCAGAACTCACTCTAAAGGAGATATGATTTTGGCAGATCTTGAGAGTTCTTGGCAGACTCTGAGAAGGTTATCTGGTATGCTTGGGTTGCTGACTACATCAGAATCAGAAGGGATGTGGTTGCTCTTGGTAAGATAGAGTTTAGGAAAGTTAGAAATTTCATGTCATAATGACTTTGGGATTTGCTGAGAAAGCAGAAGCAGGGTACTGGAGTTTAGATTAACAGGGAAGTGTATTTGGGTCATGCAAGAAAATGTGCAATTTTAAGTGTCCCTCAGCAATTCAGTGTAACGGGAACCATGGTGGGTGGAGGGTGGAGTCCTCAATAGAACTGAGGGCAGGACACTCCATGGTTTGAACAGCATGTGGTTATGCCCTGATGCTGATTTGGTGACATGAGAATCAAGAGACTCAAGTCCTAATGCTGGATTTACCATGAGTTTCTGAATTTGAGGAAATTATTTTCCTACTCTGGACCTCTTTTTTCCTGCTAAGAAAAGGGCCACAGGAGGCCTAAATAATCTGTAAGATTCCTTCCAACTGTAGACATCTACGACACTGCAGAATATTTCCAATGAAAGGAAAGGAGAGCCTCAATACATCAACAATGTTTTACTTATTTTCAAAAACTATTTCTTTTTTTGATGCTGACTCGGGTGATGTGGATGTGTGATTAATAATTTTAAGTACATTAATATCATTAATTTCCTGAAGTCGACGAATGACAATTCTCGCAGGGAAATCTTGACAATTGAGTGTTTCCACTAGCAGTTGAGAGTCAGTATGTTAGTTAACATCTGAAAAAGCGAATACTTCATTTATTTACTCTGTTTGCTGTGTGCAAACTTACCACTGCCAGCTGCAGCCACAGAACATTCTATAAGAAACAGCGTGGTTTCCAGATGAGGGCAAGGGGATAGTGTTTTCCAAGGCTGCTTCTGGGAGCAACTGAGGCATTTCAGAACATTTTGCTTCTTGGCACAGTGAACCTGTTATGAATTCTCTGTGCCTGGCTGTTTGTCTCCTACCCCAATTATTACCTTCTTATTTGGGCAGACAAGCACAACTGGGAACACGTGTGAAATGAAAGAGCTGGTTCCAGTGGTCTCAGCAATGCCTCATGTCTTCTGTTCAGTAGATTCTTACAGAATGAGGGTGGAAAGGCCACTTAGAGGATCTGATTCTAACCTTTGCATTAAGGAAAAGTTCAGCTCCTTTTATTCCTTAACTGGAATCTAGGGTGTCATAGTGCCACTTATTTTTTTGTAAAGTGGAGTGAAGATTGATTGTGCCAATAAGAAGTAAAGAATACTTATTTCATGCATATTTAAAGCTGACTTGAATTTTGCATGTTGTATTTACTAGGCTGTTAATCAACATATACTTTACTATGTGTGAACTTGTTTGCCCATAGTTCTTAACTAAAATTTCCAGGATAATTGTGCTATAGCATTTTAAGTAAGAAATCATTATTTGACAATGATTGCGGTGGTAAGGGGAGGACACATTTGACAATAGTTGTGGTGGGGGAAGGAGGACACATCACATATGAGGTCTTTATTTCATTTGGTGGTTAAAATATAGGATAAGATACTGAAAACCGTATGAATTCAGACTGAAAAAAGAGATTTAAGCCCATTCTACTCTCCACTGGATGGGTACCGTTCATGGCAATTCCCATCCTGGGTGTTTTGAGTGTCTGGAGAAATGAATGTACAGAATTCTTTAATAATATCTGGCATGGTGGGCCATGCCTGTAATCCCAGCACTTTGGAAAGCCCATGTGGGAGAATTGTTAGAGCTCAGGTGTTCAAGATGACCCTGGGCAACATAGTCAGACCCTGTTCTACCAAAAACAAAAGTTATCTGGACATGATGGCATGCACGTGTGGTTTCAGCTATTTAGGAGGGTGAGGAGGGAGGATCACTTGAGCCCAGACATTCAAGGCCACAGTGAGCCAAGATCATATCACTGCACTCCAGCCTGGGTACAGAACAAGACCCTGTCTCTAAAAAATAAAATAAATTTTAATATCACATTATCTGTTACTACAAATGTGTAATTATTGCCTGTAGTTCAATTGAATAAAAGTATAAAACTAAAACATTACTTATCTCTGATATCAACAAATGCTCAACCCACAATCTTCATGGTGTTCAGATTCAGTCAGCTTTTGTTACAGGGACACACGGTTCAAGATGCAGACAAATAGTTTTCTCAGGCCTGTATAGTCTCAAGAATGAGAGAGGATGTTTGGAGTTCCACATCCCATCCAGATGACACTGGCAGCAGGATCCCATGTGCATAAATGCCCAGATGTTCTTTAGTAAATGTATTTGTGTCTTTATTTATTTATTTTTTATTATACTTTTAAGTTCTTGGATACATGTGCAGAACGTGCAGGTTTGTTACATAGGTATACCTGTGCCATGGTTGTTTGCTGCACCCATCAACTCATCATCTACATTAGGCCTTTCTCCTAATGCTAGTGCCTTTAAAAAAAAAAAAAAGATATACGGGTCCTCTAAAATGTTAAGTCCAAGGCAGAAGCCTCTTTTGCTTATGCCTAAGTTTGAGATTGATGGATAACACTCAGATTTATTTGAAAAATATAGCATATTTTGAAGAGGAGAGATCTGTAATGACATTGAATGCTATAACGGTGGAAAGAAATACAATTTATTGTGTGACATTTATATATATATATATATAGATATATGTCCTAAAATATTACCCATCTGCACCATATTTATAGTAAAGTGATATTTTTCTTCCCTTATCTATAAGTACCCATTGCACTTAATTATTTTCAAGTTGGTATATTCCTTAGTGACAGTTTTTCTTATTAATATTTATCAAAATAAAACAAAATATTTTTCTTTCTATAATTTTCTATTTTTATTATCCTCATCATAACTATAGTTTTCCTCATATAAATTTATTAGAAAAATACTTCCTTAGATCAATATTACTCCTGCTTCTTCATATAGAATATTACTCAGTTATACTCACAGAGAGACAGCTCCCTTTCAAGACAGTTTAATTCTTTTCAGTTTTTAGTACAGTTAGTAAATATGACATTATGAATAATACTGCTCTAATTTTAAAATGAAAAATTAGATGTTATAAGTTACTGAACTCTTTAATATTTTATTCAGTTCAGTGGGAAAATTACATGAATGGAAACTACAATTCAGTAGGTATTATGAAGCTGTTGTTTCTGGCATTAATAATGCAATATAATTCTACTAGAATATCTTTCAATAAATTGTGGAGGTGTCTTCATTATTATGAGAACACAATTGTTAATTTAATACATTGGAGAGCAAACAATTTGTGAGATGATAGTCATGATTTCAATATAAGTTAATTTAGAGTTCTATTGTGTTTCTGTTAGGAGGGAAAGCATTCATTCAAAAGCAAAAGTTACTTCTTACCATTGAAGGATTTTGTGGTAAAAAGGAATTGCTGTACTATATCTATTTTTTGGTAGTAGATGTTGCTGCTTTTAGAAGTAATAGAGAAAGCATATCAGTATCTAGAAATTATAATTATATCAGAATGAGATAAACCTACCAGTTCTTTCTCTCTGCCTCATCTCTTATGACATTGAACCTCTATAAATTATAAGCTATAAACTTTCAAAACTGGTGGTGAGTTAAAATTTTATTTTTTGTTTTATCATATCTGAAAATTTCTTCATACAAATTAAAAATGTTAAGTCAATGAATTGCTTCTATTGTAAGTCATTTTTTAGCTTTGGGTTTTACAGGGAATCTTAAAACTTTTTAAACATAAAATTACCATTCCTTTGCTAAAAAAAACTTTTGGACTGCCAATATTAAACTTAAAAATAAGACATTTTTGTGTTTGTTCAGTGGGATTTAAAAAATGTTTGTTGACAAATTAAAAAAATTCTCCTGGTTGTATTTCGGAAGAAAGTAAATAATTCAGTATAAACCAATTAATGAACCTGGAGACACCATGTTAAGTGAAATAATCTAGGTACAAAAGACAAATATCCATGATTTCAGTTGTGTTTGGGATCTAAAAAAGACAAACTCTTATAAACAGAGAGTAGAATAGTGGTTACCAAAACTTAAAAGTAGCTCAAAGAATGGAGGACTGTATAGGTGTTAGTCAAAGGATACAAAATTTCAGTTAGACAGGAAAAATAAGTTTGAATGATCTGTTTTACAACATGGTGAGTATAGTTAATTAACAATGTACTATATGTTTGAAAATTGCTGAGAGAGTAGATTTTAGGTGTTCTCATCACAAAAAAATAAGTGTATGAGGTAATACATTTGTTAATTAACTTGATCTAGCTATTCCACAGTACATACATTAATCAAAACATCACATTGTACACCATAAATATACATAATTTTTATTCATCAACTAAAAATTATTAGATGACTTCTGTCTTGGTTGTGAAGGAATAACCGAAGGCAAATTATTTTTTTTAACCCGAAATCAACCAGAAAAGTAGATTACATGAACAAATAATTTTCAGGGTTTAGACAGTCATCCCCAAGAGAAGAGAAACAAATGATGTGAGCCCTACAATTACCCCTTATTACTGCCTAGAGAGAGTTTCTAACCCACAGTGAAGGGTGTGGGTCCAAAACAGAGTTCAGTAGTCTCAATGTTTTAAGGAGATAGAGTTGGATTTGAGGAGGCTAACTAAGCCAGACTAGCAATGCCAAATATCAGGAAGAAAGGTGCTAGACAAGGGGAGCTCAAAAAATTTGCAGAGCTCAGTTTTTTGACCCAGTACTGATATGTACAGAGGCGATTATGTAGGAATAAACTTCCTGAGATGGAATAGAATTACATGAAAGAAGAGGTGGAGTAATCCCCAGAGTTTAGATGGTTCTCCACTTGGAATACTTTGTAAGATTAGAATATTGCAATATATAAAAAAAGGATAACATATCATGACCTCATGGGTTTATCCCAGGAAAGAAAGGTTGATTAGTTTAAAAATTAGTCACTGTAATTCACCATATTAACAAACTAAAAAGGTAAAAAGATCATTTGCATTGATGAAGAAAAAGCATTTGACATAATTCAACATTCATTCATGAGTTTTTTAAAGAACAGCAAAAACCCTTTTAGCAAACTAGGAATACAGAGGGCATTCTCATCCTTATGAAGGGCCTATACAAAAAATTCTCTGGCTACCATCATAATCAATGTTTTGCTTCTTCTTTAAGATGATAAACTAAACAAGAATGTCTACTTTTACCACTTTGATTTGATATTGTACTTGAGGCTTAACTATTGCAATAAGGGAAGAAAAAGAAATAAAGGGCATTCAGATTGGCAAAGGAGAGTAACATTATCTTTATTTGCACATGACATGATCACCTCTGTGTACAATCCAATGAGATCTACAAAAAAGTTCCCAGAATTAATAAGTGAATTTAAAAATGTTGTAGTATACAAAATTGACAAAGAACAATCACTTGTATTTCCAGGTACTAGAAACAAAAGTCAGGATTTTATATAAAAATGCCCTTTATAATAGTATCAAGAAATGAAATAAATAGGTTTATATCTGACAAAGGTGTGCATGTTCTGTATGTAGCAAACTGTAAAACACTGCATGGAGAAATTAAAGACCTAAATAAATGATGACCTATACCAGGTTCATGAATTGGAGGACTTAATATTTTAACATGTAAATCATCTCCAATTTGAGCTGTGTTTTGTTTTTTCTTTACTATTCAGTGTCCTTGAACTTCTTCCTTTTTTTTCTTTGAGATGGACTCTTGCACTGTGGCCCAGGCTGTAGTGCAGTGGTGTGATCTCAGCTCAATGCAATCTCTGTATCCTAGGTTCAAGCAATTCTCCTGCCTCAGCCTCCCAAGTAGCTGGGACTACAGGCATCTAAAGCCATGCCTAGGTATTTTTTTGAATTTTAGTAGAGACGGGGTTTCACCATGTTGTCCCAGATGGTTTTGATCTCTTGACCTTGTGATCTGCCCGCCTCAGCCTCCCAAAGTGCTGGGATTGCAGGTGTGAGCCACCGTGCCCAGCCTCCTTGAACTTCTTTTATATACTGCATATAACCTCTAATAAAGTTACTCATTTCATGCTTCAAGAACTCTTTCTTCTAAACAAAATTTATCTGCCACATGAATTCTTCTACATGTTCCTGTATGTTAAAAACTTATTTCCAATATTTCAAGATGATAACTGACTAATGTGTCAAATTAATTATTATTTGTGTTGAATGGCATGAGTTTGTTGTTGCCATACAACCTCACATAGGTTAATGCTGGTTTTCCCAATCAAAAACTTACAGAGTAGTTGAAAGTACAGTTCAAAGAACATTTTTTCCCCAAAACATTTTAAAATAAATTGTCAATTGATGTTCCATCCACCCTCATATAGCAGTGTTTATTTTCTACATATCCAATATATAACCATCAAAATAAGTAAATTAGCATTCCAGGATTTGAATTGCCAGTTGTCCCAATAATACCTTATAATAAAAAGATCTTAGTCATAATTATGGTATGCATTTGTTATCATGTCTCTAATTTTCTTCAGTTGGGAGCTCTTCTTCAGGATTTTATTCCTTTTGATGACATTTTGAAGATTACCAGGCCAGTAATTTTGGAGTCTGTCCCTCAGTGTGGACTTGTCTGACGTTTACTTATGTTTAGATTCAGGTTATGCATGTTTGTCAATAATATCACAGAAGTGAAGTTACTTTTCTTCTCATTGCATTCTAATAGGTGGGACACAACTTTATTTTCTCTTGTTATTAACATGCAATAGTTGTATATATTTTGGGAGTACATTGTGTTATTTTGAGACCTGCATAAAATGTGTACTGATCAAATCAGTGTAATTGGGATATCCATCTTTTCTTTGTGCTGGGAATATTATAATTTTCTTCTAGCTATTTTGAAATATACAAAAAATTATTGTTATCTATAATCCCCCTACTGTACCATCAAATAGCGGATCTTATTCCTTCTATCTAACTACTTTTATACTCCTAAACCAACTTCTCTTTATTCCTTCTTCTCCCCTTCTCTTCCCAGCCTTTGACAACCACTATTGTACTCTACCTGCATGAGATCCACTGTGTTAGCTCCAATATATGAGTGAGAACTTGCAATATTTGTCTTTCTGTTCCTGGCTTATGTCACTTAACATAAGGACCTCCAGTTCCAACTACATTGCTGTAAATGTCAGGATTTCATTAATTTTTATGGCTAAATAGTATTTTATTATGTGTGTGTGTTTGTATTTTCACATTTTCTTTATCTATTCATGCTTTGATGGATGCTGAGGTTGATTCCACATCTTAGCTATTGTGAATAGTGCTGCAATAAAAACATGGTATTGTAGATATCTCTTCAATATACTGATTTACTTTCTTTTGGATATATACCCAGTAATAGGATTGCTAAATGATATGTTAGCTCTATTTTTGCTTTTATGAAGAATCTCCATATTGTTTTCCATAATGGGTGTACTACTTTACATTCCCACAGTGTACAAGCATTCGCCTTTCTTTGCATCCTTGCCAGCATTTGTTATTTTTCTATGGCTTTTTGATAGTAGCCATTCTAACTGGGATGAGATGTTATCTCTTTGTGGTTTCGATTGCATTTTTCTAATGATTAGCGATTGTAAGCATTCTTTCTTATACCTGTTTAGCATTTTTATGTCTTCTTTTGAGAAATGTCTATTCAGATCTGCCCTTTTTAAAATCAGATTATTTGTTCTTTTTGCTAGGAGTTGTTTGAGTTCTACATATATTCTGGTTATTAATCCCATGTCAGATAGATAGCTTGAAAATATTTTCTCCCATTCTGCAGGTTGCCTCTTCACATGGTTAAATTTTCCCTCGCTGTGAAGAAGCTTTTCAGCGTAATGTATTGCCTGTGCTTTTGAGATCTTACCCAAAAAATCTTTGCCCTGTAGCATTTCTCCAATTTTAGTAGTTTCATGTCTTACATTTAAGTCTTTAATCATTTTTATTTTTGTATATGGTGAAAGATGTAGGGATATAGTTACATTCTTCTGCATATAAATATCCAATTTTCCCAGAACCATTTATTAAAGACACTGTTGGCTGGGTGCGGTGTCTCATGCCTGTAATCCCAGCACTTTGGGAGGTTGAGGTGAGTGGATCGCGAGGTTAGGAGTTCGAGACCAACGTGGCCAACATAGTGAAATCATGTCTCTACTGAAAATGCAAAAAAAAAAAAAAAAAAAATTAGCTAGGAGTGGTGGTGGGTGCCTGTAATCCTAGCTACTTGGGAGGCTGAGGCAGGAGAATTGCTTTAACCTGGGAGGCAGAGGTTGCAGTGAGCCAAGATTGTGCCACTGCACACCAGCCTGGGCAACAGTGTAAGACTCTGTCCCAACAACAACAACAACAACAACAACAACAACAACAACAAAAGACATTGTCGTTCCCCAAAGTATGTTTTTGCCACCTTTGCCAAAAATGAGTTGTCTGATAATTTTGTCTTATTACTGATGATCCTCACTGTGTTCTTCCTTGTCACAACCAAGAGTTCTATGAGAAAATTAAGCCCTAATACTCTGGGTTGCGCTTAACAAGCTTTTTTTGTAAATGGGAGGATATTACATATCTTAGACGACTGTACCATATGTAAACAAATGGTGCTGGCTGTATTTTGATAAAACTTTATTTATGGACACTGACATTTAAATTTCATATAAATTTTATGTGTCAGAAAATATTCCTTTTCTTTTAATTTTTCTAACAACTTAAAATGTAAAATATCATACTTAGCTTATGATATATACAACACGAGATAGCAGGCTGCATTTGGCCTACAGACTGAATTTTGCTTAGCAATGCCCTGAGGCATTTATTTATATCTAATTTCTAATGCATTTAGAAAGTGTCATTCCTGGGAGAATTAAGAAAATACCCAAATATGTGTACTTTGGCTTAGAAATTATATCCTGACTGAGAAAGGCTATGTTATCATCAAATTTCTTTATTTTTTTGCAAAGTGTATCTTGTGTGGAGAGGTTCTTTGAGCTATGTAAATACATTAACAAAAACTTTGAATTTATACATGCATTTATTTATATCCATAAGTCCTCCAGAATTCCTATTTTATTTAATGAGTTATAATCCATTATTATGATTCTTTTGATGCTTAAATTAGTCCCAATTTGACCAGTAGAAGCCCATTTATGCCTCTTGGGTTTTTTTTTTTTTTTTTGACATGTTCTCATTATTATTTGAGCATTTCCTTTCTGGAACGACAAGATATTCTAGACTCATCTTTCTTAAGCTTGCTTCCCCAAACCTAGAATTAACCATTTTTCTTTCCTAAAAGTTCCAGTTCCTTTTACTTATTAGTAAAATATTTAGAAGCTGAGAACTAGATGTGCCCATTATTATTGGAATGTCGTAGTATCTAGGCTCTCAGTGGACAGCACTAAGGAATATAAGTGTGCGTATAATACTCTTATTTACATTTATATTTCTATCTGTCTATTATCATCTATCTATCTATCTATCTATCTATCTATCTATCTATCTATCTACTATATGTCATCTATTTATACCACACAGTTCATTCTAGTTTTCTCCCCTTCTGTATTTGTTAATTCACTTCTGTGACAGTGAGAAACTTGGTTCTCATTAGTCAATTCCTTTATATGTAACCAACTTCTCACATTTGTTGCTACCATCTGTCCCATGTGAATACCCTTCTATATGTTGTCTTCATATGCTGGGATGTTTTTCTGCATAAATGCCCTTTTTACCCCTTTTGGAGTTCGTCACTCCATACTGATCCACATGGACACCCTCCTCACCTTTTTGGAATGTTTTCACCTTGTGTTTGGCTTTCCCTTCTCCAATGGCACAGGCTGTAATATACCATGTGTCCCCTTTGTCTTGTGGGGATAGTCTTTTCATACTTCTTAGGCTTTGATATTCAATGTCATGTCCCCATGCTGCATGGACTTCCTCTTTCTTCTACTTGGGCTGTGATACTCAGTCTGCTCTTTGTCCACATATTTCCACAGTATGCTCCCATCTCCGTGACAAGCTACCTCACCATGTGGATGCTGTCTTTGACATGCACAGCTATGACAGTCCAGGCCTGTCCTCATAGAGAAGTCTTCTTTTTTTTTTTTTTCAGTTGGAGCCTTGAATCTCTGTGCCAAGCTCCTTCTCCCTGCAAATGTGCACACTTTGCTGGGTTTCTGATACCCAATATTGAACAATCTCCTGCATGGAAAGCCTTCTTACCCAACTTAAGCTCCAGCATTGTAAGTCACACTGGCCCTAGGTGTGGATACTCTTTTGCACACTGCTTGAGTTCTAACACATGAATGCTCTCTTCACTAAACTTTGGACTAGACACCCTGCATGGTCAGTGTTCCTATGGAGATACTACCCTTACTCTTCTTGGGATCTAATACTTCATACAATGCTGGTCCATGGGACACACTGTTGTTCCTGCTGAGGCAGTGACACCCTGCTCCAAGCCACTGCAGCCCCACTCACTGTCAATACAATGATTTATTGTGGTAGGCAGAATAATGACTTTCCATAGATGTCCACATGGAAATCCTTGAAAGTTTTTAATATGGTAGGGAATATGGCAAAGGGGAATTAAGGCTGCACAAAGAATTAAAGCCACTAATCAGGAGATCTTGATATGGGGAAATTTATTCTAGATTATTCTGGCAGACCCAATCTAACGACGAGATCCTTATGAGTGGTGGGGGGGGGGTGCAGAATAGGGAGAATTAAAGAGATGACAGCTTGAGAAAGACTTGGACCAATATTTCCGGGTTTGAAGATGGAAGGAAGCCATTAATCAAGAAGTGCAGGGAGCCTCTAGAAGCAGGGAAAGGTGAAGGAGTAGATTTTCCTTTAGAGACTGCAGAAAGTAATGCAGCCTTGCTGACATCTTGATTCTAGCCCAGCAAGTGCCATTTTGGAATTCTGAATTCCAGAAATCTAAGATAATTTATTGGTGTCATTTTAACTTTCTTAGTCTTTGATACTCAATGTCATGGCCCCCTTCTGCCTGGCCTTCCCTTCATTCTACTTGGTTCCTCTTCATGCTACTTGACACCCAATCTGCTCTGTCCACATATTTGGTTCCTAGATTTGTAGTAATTTGTTATAACAGCAATAGAAAACTAATACCTACTTGCTCTGTCCCACCTAGCAGCTTGAGGATAGAATTGCTCAGAAAGGGAAAGGAAGAAAAAGAAATGAAATACATGTTTTTATTTCTTGGTGACAGTATCATAACCAAATGAATAATCTTAAGTGTAGAAATTTTAATTAATGGAAGGATAACTTTAGAGACATTTCCAGAGTAAAAGGGGCCTTGCAGCACTTCTGAAATCATACCTCTTAAGTAACCAGTACTTTTGCTAGTACATGTGATGCACATGAAGCAGATTGCAGCCAAAGCTGGAACACTATCACAATCAGAATCTGTCTTACACAGGCAGAATATAAATCTTAAGGCACGTCAAGGCAGAGAAAAAACTTTCAAAAACAAAAGGGAATTGTCAGTTACACAGCATCATTCAATCTGTAAAGTGTTTCTGTTTGTATCATCTCATTAAACCCTCATAATGAACTTTCTCTATTTTATTTTATGATTAAGGAGTTAAGGAGGCTCAGGAATATTAAGAAATTTTTCCAAGGGCTTTTAAGTTACTAAAACTGAGAACAATGGTGCCCTGAGAACAATGGTGCACTGAGATCAGTGCTCTTTTTCTCTATTGTGACATCCTAATCCTCTAATGACATTTCACTTATCTCTTGCAGATTCATTTCCTATTAAGTTTCCATAATACTTATCATTTGACTTATTGGCATATTTAATTAATTTATTTTTTACTTAAAATTTGCACTCATCTACATTATGGGTCATGAACCCAGTGCCAAAAAAACTTAGAAAGCACAAACATGGATCTTGACAGGAATTAGTATTTTTCTTTAGCTAAAAGCACTCTCTGTTACTTAGATATGTTCTCATTTTCAACACTCAGGAGGAAATACGTTATACATTATATCCTTAAATTCTGCTAAAGGGAAAGAACTATAATTTTGCCATGGAATTGCATGGCCACCCCATGGCTTTTCCATTAAAAGACTACTGAAAAGCAATTTAATTCAGATTAACTGCAGTTAAGCATCTTAATAATTGTAATTAAGAAAGTAATAAAGATGCCCATTGTTTTTGCATAATCTCAATAGCTCCCTCCAGACTTTCAGAGAACATATTTAAAAATAGCAATTTACTTTCAAGTTTTCTTTTGGAGAAAGTTATATATGCTCTAAAACATGTCTCTAAGATTGTGAAAAATATATTTTAATTGATAAGGAATCATTAAGTATGAAGAAACATATTCCCAATATTCCAGAATGTGTAAAGTTGTTTTTTATTTTTCTAATAGTTAACAGAGCTAAACAGGGAAAAGTTTTATAATAGAAGCATTTTAATAATAGGAATCTCCTATTATTTGAGAATTAAACTAAAATCAGATGATGATTCAATTAATACGGAATCAGAATGAAGAGTATAAGGTAACTGTTAAGAATAATTCAGAAAGTTGTGAATATCCCAGTGAGCCATCCTTTTCAGTTACAGAGACATATTTGCCAAGGGCACTGCATGCTGTTCATGTATGCTGAGAAAACTAGAGCCAGAAAGTTCCTATACGCATGAATAAATTATTATACTTTTAACGTTTCCTTTTCTACAAAGTCAGAATGTTATAACAAAGTATTATTTTCTCACTTTTTTTTTTTTGAGATGGAGTCTAGTTCTTTCACCCAAGCTGGAGTGCGGTGGCACAATCTCGGCTCACTGCAATCTCTGCCTCCCGGGTTCAAGTGATTCTTCTGCCCCAGCCTCCTGAGTAGCTGGGATTACAGGCACCTACCATCATGTCCAGTTCTACAAAAAATTTTTATATTTTTGTAGAGATGAGGTTTCACCATGTTAGGCCAAGCTGCTCTTGAACTCCTGACCTCCGGTGATCCACCTGCCTTGGCCTCCCAAAGTGCTGGGATTACAGGCATGAGCCATTGCACCTGGCCCATTTTCTCACTTTTTATTATGACAATTTTCAACAAAACAGCAAATTAAAAAAAATTACAGCAAACAGTAGAATACCTGCCACCAACATTATACCATTAATATGCAATGCTTTGGTGTTTTTTTTTTCAACTTTTATTTTAGGTTCAGGAATATAGGTGCAGTTTGTTATACAAGTAAACTGCATGTAGCAGGGGTTTGGTGTACAGATTATTTCATCATGCAGGTAATAAGCATAGTATACAACAGATAGTTTTTTAATCCTTACCCTTCTCCCACCCTCCATCCTTAAGTAAGTTCTGGTATCTACTGTTGCCTTCTTTATGTCCATGTGTATTTGATGTTTAGCTCCCACTTATAAGTTAGAACATGCAATCTTTGGTTTTCTGTTCCTGTGTTAGTTTTCTTAGGATCATGGTCTCCAGCTCCACCCTATTTCTGCAAATGATATGATCTTGTTTTTTTTAATGTCTGCCTAATATTCCACAGCATAAATATACCACACATTCTTTACCCTATTGTTGATAGGCATTTAGGTTGATTTCATATTTTTGCTATTGTGAACAGTGCTGCAATGAACATATGAATGCATGTGTTTTTTTGATAGAATGATTTATATCCCCTTGGATATATACCCAGTAATGGGATTGCTGGGTTGTGTGGTAATTCTGTTTTAATTTATTTCAGAAATTGCCAAACTATTAGCCACATGGCTGAGCTAATTTACGGCCCCACCAGCAGTGTACAAGTGTTCCCTTTTCTTCACAACCTCACCAGCATCTGCATTTTTTTTTTTACATTTAGTAATAGCCATTCTGACTGGTGTGGGATGATATCTAACTGTGGTCTTGATTTGCATTTCTCTAATGATTAGTGGTGTTGAGCATTGTTTCATTTACTTGTTGGTTACATGTATGTCTTCTTTTGAGAAGCGTCTGTTCATGTCCTTTGTTCACTTTTTAGCAGGGATGTTTTTGCTTGTTGATTCTTCTAAATTCCTTATCAATTTTGATATTAGGACTTTGTTAAGTGCTTACTATGTCATATACAACCGAAAATTTGTGTAAGATATAGGCAGAAAATTACCTGTTAAATTCGGTAACAGAAGGTCATTAGTTACCCTGACAAATGCCCTTTTTATGAAGTGATGGGGTGAAAATAATACACGTTGTTTGAAGAGTGAGCAAGAGAGAAATAAATAAAGACAACACTTCAAAAAGCTTTGTTATGAAGAAGAGCAGATAAAAATGTTTTGCAGTATGGGTCTTTCCTAAATGCCTGCATGTTACCCTATAATTTATCCATTGTGATCCAGAGTATGCTATGTGGTAAATGGCTGTATCCCTTCATTCATTCACTCATTCACTGACTCACTCACTCATTTACTCATTTATTCAACAAAGATATGTTGGGTCAGACACTATTCTACATGCTGAGTGCGCAGTTAAACTGTGAACCTGAATTTATACCCAGCAGTTTCACAGATGCATATCAAGTTCTCAGCATAGTACTTCTCATGTAGTGATGCTCAGTAGGTTTCCTTGGCTTGGCAGTTGGAATTTTGAACAGAACTACCCAGCAACTGGGGAGCATTGTGTTCAGCATGATGGTAATGGCTGTGCTCATGAGAGTCAGTTTCCTGCTGCTGAGATCCCTCGGGAAGGCCTGCTCCTATTCCTGTTTAGGTTAGGTTAACATTTCCTCCAATTAGCTGAGATAATCCCATAAATTCCATTTTGGTTTAAACTGGCCCAAATCAGACTATCTTATTTAAAACCAAAAGGATGTTAACTAATGCAATTTCCCCCATTGTCATTGTGAAATTACTTAGGCTTTCTCCTCCTGGAGTTCATAATAGTCTACAAAGAACTAGATCAGGAAAGAGAACCAAAGGACTTAAGAGGCTTTCTCTAGGTGACCAAATTAGAAAGGGGCCAGGCCAGGACTCACCTAGGCAGTCTAGTCATAGACCCCTGTTTTTTTAAATCACTAGCTCTTCTGAGAAAAGAGCACTTAGTTTATTCTGTGAATCCAAGAAGCTGATGCCGTATATGCAACATATGTCTGCAAGCTCACTTCAAAAAATCATTCTTAAAAATTGGGGTCTTGAAAGAACAATATGAAGACCAAACTGGGCCAGGCTCAAGCCTGTAATCCCAGCATTTTGGGAAGCAGAGTCGGGTGGATCACAAGGTCAAGAGATCGAGACCATCCTGATCAACATGGTGAAACCTCCTTCTCTACTAAAAATACAAAAAATCAGCTGGGCATAGTGGTACATGCCTGTAATCCCAGCTACTCAGGAGGCTGAGGCAGGAGAATTGCCTGAACCCAGGAGGCGGAGGTTGCGTGAGCCGAGATAGCGCCATTGTACTCCAGCCTGAGAACAAGAGCGAAACCCCGTCTCAAAAAAAAAAAAAAAAAAAGACCAAACTTTGGCTATGCAGGTTTGGCCAGGCATAGAGTTTACAGTATTTGCAAGTGAATTCTTGAAATAATCCTCCTATTTCTTCTATATCAGTGCTTTTTAATAAACATTGAGTAACAATCTGTTCTAAGTTGTATTCAATGTCAGTGGCCTGGAACATGATCATTTTCTTATTGGCTAGCTAAACATACAGTCATATGCCTTCAAAGACAATTCTGTAGGAGCTTTATTTTGAGGAGGAAGTGAATGCCTGTAAACAACTCCAATAATCTCCTTTGAAAGGTGTTTTGAATCTGCTTTTCTAAAAAAATGGATGAGCTTAATTCTACTCTATGCATCATGGCTGCAAAACCCAAGCATATCACCAGCTAGTATTGATCTCAAAACTCGGTCATATCTGTTCTGAGATCTCAAATCTACATCATATATTCTTTGTAGTTATGCTGATATCTTTGAGCATATATTCTCTGTAGCTATGTTGGATATGCTCCATATCAAATATGAAGCAAAGTCTCAGGATACAAAATCAATGTGCAGAAATCATAAGCATTCTTATACACCAACAATAGACAAACAGAGAGGCAAATCATGAGCAAACTCCCATTCACAATTGCTAAAAGAGAATAAAATACCTAGGACTACAACTAACAAGGGACGTGAAGGACCTTTTTCAAGGAGAACTACAAAACACTGTTTAAGGAAATAAGAGAGGACACAAACGGGTGAAAAAACATTCCATGCTCATGATTAGGAAGAATCAATAACATGGAAATGGCCATACTGCACAAAGTAATTTATAGATTAAATGCTATCCCCATCAAGCTACCATTGACCTTCCTCACAGAACTGGGAAAAAAAAGCCTTAAAATTCATATTGAACCAGAAGAGAGCCCACATAGCCAAGACAATCCTAAGCAAAAAAAACAAAGTGGGAGGCATCACGCTATCTCACTTCAAACTATACTACAAAGCTAAAGTAATCAAAACAGCACGGTACAGATCAGAGAAACAGAACACAGGCCTCAGAAGCAACACCACACATCTACAACCATCTTATCTTTGACAAACCTGACAACAACAAGCAATGGGGAAAGGATTCCCTGTTTAATAAATGGCAGTGGGAAAATTGGCTAGTCATGTGCAGAAAGCAGAAACTGGACCCATTCCTGACACCTTTCACTAAAATTAACTCCAGTTGGATTCAAGATTTAAACATAAGAACTAACACTATAAAAACCCCAGAAGAAAACCTAGGCAACACCATTTGGGACTTAGGCATAAGCAGGGACTTCATGAATAAAACACCAAAAGCCAAAATAGACAAATAGGACCTAATTAAACTTAAGAGTTTCTGCACAGCAAAAGAAACAATCGTTAGAGTAACTGGCAACCAACAGAATGGGAAAAAATTTTTGCAAACTACCCATCTAACAAAGGGCTAATATTCAGAATCTACAAAGAACTTAAACAAATTTACAAGAAAAAAAAAAACCCATTCAAAAGTGGGCAAAGGATATGAACAGACACTTTTCAAAAGAAGACATTTATGTGGCCAAGAAACACAGGAAAAAATGTTCATCATCGCTGGTCATTAGAGATGCAAATCAAAGCCATATTGAGATACCATCTCATGCCAGTTAGGATGGCGATCATTAAAAAATCTGGAGACAACAT
This sequence comes from Callithrix jacchus, assembly GCF_049354715.1. Lineage (NCBI taxonomy): Eukaryota > Metazoa > Chordata > Mammalia > Primates > Cebidae > Callithrix > Callithrix jacchus. Next base: position 77,156,503 of record NC_133504.1, read on the forward strand.
ATGCTAGAGAGGATGTGGAGAAAAGGAACACTTTTACACTGTTGGTGGGAGTGTAAATTAGTTCAATCATTATGGAAGACAGTGTGGCAATTCCTCAAGGACCTAGAAATAGAAATTCCATTTGACCCAGCAATCCCATTACTGGGTATATACCCAAAGGATTATAAATCATTCTATTATAAAGACACATGCACACATATGTTCGTTGAGGCACTGTTTACAATAGCAAAGACCTGGAACCAATCGAAATGCCCATTGATGATACACTGGACAAGGAAAATGTGGCACATATATACCATGGAATACTATGCAGCCATAAAAAATGATGAGTTCCTGTCCTTTGTAGGAACATGGATGAATCTGGAAACTATCATTCTCAGCAAACTGGCACAAGAACAGAAAACCAAACACTGCATGTTTTCACTCATATGCAGGTGATGAACAATGAGAACACATGGGCACAGGGAGGGGAACTTCTCACACTTGGTAGATTAGGAGGCTGAGGGCCAGGGAGGGGATGGACAGCACGGTTGTGGGGGTTGGGGTGGGATAACACTGGGCAAAATACCTGATGTTGGCAACGTGGGACAGAGACAGCAAACCACCATGGCATATGTGTACCTATGCAACAATCCTGCAGGATGAACACATGTACCCCAGAGCTTAAAGTACAATTAAAAAAAAAAAAGAAATGGGAAAAAAATTTCCAAAGTTAGAATGCAGATACTTTTGAGATTAATATTGCTTTCACGTATAGTAAGTCAAAAAGCAAGAAACCCAGGCAGTATCTGTGATTTGACAAAACATGTCTTGAAGCAGGTCACTTTGTTTGCTACGATAGTGTAAATGAAATATTTGTCTACTTAATATAGAAACAAAATAGTATCCACGTTCTAATAGCAGAAGAGAAAGTAAGGCGATTCAGCTTGCATTACGGATTGGTGGGAAAGGACACTCAGGAAGAAAGTAATATCACACTTTGCCTTTCTCTCTGTACCTACATATGACTCATAGGCTTCTACTAATGCTTTTCCTCTTAATTTTGACGACCACCATTTCACATACTACTGCAAAATTGTGTTGACTCAGCACAAGTTCTGCGAATATTTTCAGAAGAAGCAATTGCCCATCTTCCCCACTCCCACGCTTTTATGTAACAGTAGCTTTGCATTTTATGAGGCTTGGATACAACACATTTCAAATACATTCCAGGCCAATTCGAATGTGATTCTACTTGCATATATCTTCTGGGATGGTGATGAAAAAGAAATAATTCAAAAAAACATTGAAATGGAGGCTTTTTTTTTTTTTTGAGACGGAGTTTTGCTCTTGTGACCCAGGCTGGAGTGCAATGGCGCGATCTCAGCTCACCGCAACCTCCGCCTCCTGGGTTCAGGCAATTCTCCTGTGGAGGCCATTTTTATACAGAAGTTGTTTTCTAGAAGTTACCTTGCATTTTTTTCTTTTTTCTTCCTTGTGTGTTTTTCTTTCTCTGACTGGTATTGGTGCTCACAGTGAAAAAGTAACACGCGCAGAAGGAAATGCTAATGTGGCTTTGCAATTTGTGTTCCAAGGAAGCTTTAGGGTAAACAGAATTTTGTTCTTACTGAGCAAAATCTATAGAACATATCTTGATCAGCTAGCAGTTTTGATCATAAACACAAATACAGATTTTAGATCAAGGGAGGGTTTAGTAAAAAGCAATCAGTAGAGTACATTCCACTTTCTCAGAGAACTGGGACAGAGATATCATGTCCAGATCTTGTTCATCTGGTATTTAAGTACGTTTCCCTGTAAACTGTGGGTTTATTGGCACTGGCACGATAGTGAGAACAACCGCCACAGAAGACTGTCGATTCCCTCATTTTTTAGATAACTGCTCAAAGAAGGGAGAGAGGGGCATTTTTTTTGCTTCAGCGAATCACAAGAAAGCATGACTACACTTTAAAGCTTAAAAGAGAGACACAGAGAGTAAGAATACAGGTTATTTTAAAGTAAAATTTCAAATATCTTTATGGAGAACTATAGATGTTACTGTTCTCATTATGAGGCGCCAACTGAGTTTCATAAAGAGAAATGTGTGCAATAGCTCTAAAATGGTTATATTAGCTCACATCCTCCCAGAACTCCAATTCTAGTTGGAACTGCCCCTAAGACCAATTTTTCTATTTTCATATTGTATCCTCTATTCCAAAAAGGTTTCTACACTTTTCTATTGCCAAGTAAGGTGTTTCTTGTTCTTTTTCCACAGATGTGAGATAATATCAGATGGAAGGAAAAATGAAACCAGTGGTCTCTAGAAGTGGATATGATTTTTATAAGCATGTGAAATACAATATATATTTAACACAGCACTATTTTTTGAACTCACTTTTCAGCATAAGCTCACATAGGCATTTAGGTTTGGATGGTGTCATTTTGCTGGGGGGAAAGTGACAAATGTGTTCATTGACACAAAGGTGCAAATGATAAAAAATAATTAGACTGACCTTAATTCTGTCTTTTAAAAGCTCTGTATAAAAGAAAATAAAATATGCTGGATTATTTACTCAAGAACATATCTTAGGGTTCGTTTAGAAGTAGATACAGCTCTTTCCAGATAGCAAAACATGAAGAAGAAAAGTAAGAGACATTTTGATTAGAGTATCCACTAAGTGTTCAACTGTGCTTTTATAGTCGCTCAAAGGCAAGCCTATAATGTTAGAACATAGAAAATATCAGCAATCTACATTGGCATTGGTGAATTATAAAGATAGTGTCTGTACCACGCAGTAAAAACATTCTGCGGTGTGTGATTGCAGAAGATAATTTGGAAGACTGAATTTCCTTAGCTTAATGGTAACCGTGTAAGGGGTTGGAGCTTGGAAATTTCACACAAATACTATTGTGCTGAGGGCAAAATGCTGTGTCTATAGAATTAATCCATTTGTGCTTATCAAGTGAATATTACTGATGTGATGCCATTGTGCCTCCTAGTTGTATCCTCAGGCTATTAATGGTTATATTTAAACTGAACTTTCCTACTCAGATTGCATTTTAAATATGCCTTGGGACTTACGTGGCTTTCACAACTATTACAATGTTTGATCAATAGAAAACAAAGCATAAATCCAAATCATCTATTTAGAAATAACTGAGAAACTATTCACAGCTTAGCTGCTCATCTCAATAGGTGCCATTATCCTACATGTGGTGTAGGATGTCCTATTTCTTTTCTATCAACTTCATTTCCTTTGTGAACTTTATTTGTTGCCTTTACTCCTTGGGAATGAATGCTCTCTAAACTTCCTCTGAATTCAGGAAACCTGATCTGAATTTCTGTGCAGGCTACAAAGTTGCCTCATAAAATACTCCAGATGGAAACAACGGAATTAGGTTTTAAAGGAGTGAAGCAAGAAGTGAGTTGGAATATTATAGTGTTCTGCCATAAGAGTTAGATCTCATGGTTCTTTGCATACTTTGGGGCATGTGTGACACATTTTTATAGTGTGCTCATAGTAGCTGTATACAGAAGTTGATTGTAACAGTTGATTGCAACAGGGCACAGAAAGCAACTTGCAAGGTACCCCTTTCTAAACTTATTGTGATACATATTCTGGTTCAGTTTGACTTAGAGATAAAATTGAATGTGCCCATAATCTGGCTACAGTTATTTATAATTTTTCTTTTAGGCTATAATAACAGATGAGCTTGATTTTTTGACCAGTTTCATATGTAAATCTTCCCTTCAGATCACTGATTGAAAAGCATAGACTAAAATTTATCAAGTAAATATGAAAAACAAAAGCAAAAAGGAAATAAACACTAAAGAGATAAGGCATTATGTAACATTTATTTATTTAGTTATGATTTTTAATTTTTGTGGGTACTTAGTAGGTATGTATATTTTTTAGATGTTTTGATACAGTCATGCAATGTATAATAATCACATATGAAAAAAATGGGGTACCCATCTTCTCAAGCATTTATATGTTTTGTTACAAACAACTCAATTATACTCTTTTAGTTGTTTTAAAATGCATAATTAAATCGTTATTGACTATAACTACCCTGTAGTGCTATCAAATACTAGACCTTATTCATTCATTATATATTTTGTGCCCATTAATCATCCCCACCTTTCCCACGCCCTCTCCACTACCCTTCTCAGCCTCTGGTAACCATCCTTCTACTCTATCTCCATGGGTTCAATTGTTTTGACTTTCAGATTCCACAAATAAGTGAGACATGCAATGTTTGCTTTTCTGTGCCTGGCTTATTTCACTTAACATAATGATGTCCAGTTTCGTCCATGTTGTTGCAAATGACTGAATCTCATTCTTTTTTATGGCTGAATTGTACTCCATTATGTGTAAGTATCCAATTTTCTTTATTTATTGATCTGTTGATAGACACTGGGGTTGCTTACAAATCTTGGATATTGTGAACAGAGATGCAACAAATATGAGAGTGCAGATATTTCTTCAATGGACTAATATATTTTCCTTTGGGTAAATCCCAGCAGTGGGACTGCTGGATTGCATGGCACTCTTTTTAGTTTATTGAGGAACCTCCAAACTGTTCTTCACAGTGGTTGTATTGATTTACATTCCACCAAAAGGGTATGAAGATTCTCTTTTCCGCATATCCTTGCCAGCATTTGTTATTGTCTGTCATTTAGATGTAAGTCATTTTAATTGGGTTGAGATAATATTGTAGTTCTGATTTACACTTCTCTGATAACATTGTTGAGAATCTTTTCATATGTCTGTCTGCCATTTGTATGTCATCTTTTGAGGCCTGTATATTCAAATCTTTTGCCCATTTTAAAAATCAGATTATTAGATTTTTTCCTAGAGAGTTGTTTCAGCTCCTTATATATTCTGGTTATTAATCCCTTGTCAGATAAATAGTTTGCAAAGACTTCCTCTCATTTTGTGGGCTATCTCTTCACTTTGTTGATTGTTTCCTTTGCTGTGTAGAATCTTTTTAACTTGATGTGATCTCATTAGTCCATTTTAAATTAGATTGCCTGTGCTTGCTGGGTATTACTCAAGAAATGTTTTCCCAGACTGATGTCTTGGAGAATTTCCCCCTAGTTGTCTTGTAGTGTTTCATAATTCAAGGTCCTAGATTTAAGTTTTTAACCCACTTTTGTTTGATTTTTGTATACAGCAAGAGATAGGCATCTAGTTTCATTCTTCTGCATATGGATATTGAGTTTTCCCAGCACCATTTATTGAAAAGACTGTTTCTCCTCAATTATGTTCTTGGCAGCTTTGTCCAAAATAAGTTCCCTGTAGGTGTGTGGATGTGCAGATTTGTTTCTGGGTTCTCTATTCTGTTCCATTGGTCTATGTGTCTGCTTCTTGTTTTGTTTTGTTTTGCCAGTATCATGTTTTGGTTACTGTAGCCATGTGGTATAATTTGAAGTCAGATAATGTGATTGCTGCAGTTTTATTCTCTTTGCTTGGGATAGCTTTTGTATTTGGGGTCTTTTGTGGTTCCATATAAATTTTAGATTTGTTTTTTCTATTTCTCTGAAGAATGCCACTGGTATTTTGATAGGGATTGAATTGAATTCATGAATTGCTTTGGGTAGTATGGACATCTTAACAATATTGATTCTTCCAATCCAGGAATATGGAATATCTTTGCGTTTTTTGCGTATCCTTCTCTATTTATTTCACCAGTGTCTTGTAGTTTTCATTATAAAGATTTTTCACTTTCTTGATTATGTTAATTCCCAGGTATTTGGTTTTATTTGTGGCTATTGTAAATGGGATTATGTTTTGAATTAGTCTGTTCTCACACTGCTATAAAGACAATCCCGAGACTGGGTAATTTGTAAAAGAAAGAGTTTAATTGAGTCACAGTTCTGCAGAGCTGAGGAGGCCTGAGGAAACTTACAATAATGATGGAAGGGGAAAAAAACATGTCCTTCTTTGCATGACAGTAGGAAGAAGATGAATGAGATCCAAACGAATGGGAAGCCACTTATAAAACTATCGGACCTCATGAGAACCTACCCACTATTACAAGAATAGCATGGGGGAAACCACCACCATGATTCAATTACTTCCCACTGGGTCTCTCCCATGACACATGGGGATTATGGGAACTACAATTCAAGATGAGATTTGGATGGAAACACAGCCAAACCACATCATTTTATGCCTGGGCTGTCCCAGATCTCATGTCTTCACATTTCAAAACACGATCATGCCTTTCCAGTAATCTCCTAAAGACTCAGCTCATTCCAGCATTAACCCAAAAAACCAAGTTTAAGATCTCATCTGAGACAAGGCAAGTCCCTTCTGCCTAGGGGCCTGCAAAATCAAAAGCAGATTAGTTACTTCCTATATACAATGGGGGTATAAGCATTGGGTAAATGCACCATTCCAGGAAATTGGCCAAAACAAAGGGACCACAGGCCCCATGAAAATCTGAAATCCAGTAGAGCAATCATTAAACCTTAAAGTTCAAAATGATCTCCTTTGACTCCAGTTCTCATATCCAGGTGATTCAGATGCAAAAGGGGGGCTCCCATGGCCTGGGGCAGCTCTGACTCTATGGGTTTGTAGGGTACAGTCCCCTCCCAGCTGCTTTCATGGGTTGGCATTGAGTGCCTGCAGCTTTTCCAGGTGCATGGTGCAAGCTATCAGATCTACTATTCTGGGCTTTGGAGCATGGGGACCCTCTTCTCACAGCTACTCTAGGCAGTGCTCCAGGGGGGACTCTGTGTGGGGGTTCCCACCCCACATTTCCCTTCTATATTGGTCTAGGAGAGGTTCTTAATGAGGGCTTTGCCCCTGTGTCAGACTTCTGCCTGGACATCCAGACATTTGAATACATCCTCTAAAATCTAGGTGGAGATTCCCAAACCTTAGTTCTTGTCTTCTGTGCACCCACAGGACCAACACCACATGGAAACTGCCAAGACTTGGATCTTGCACACTATCAACAATGGCCCAAGCTGTACCTTGGCTCTTTTTAGCCACAGATGGAGCTGAAGCAGCTGCTATGCAGGGCACCATGTAATGAGGCTGCACAGAGAAAAGGAGCCTGGGTCAGGTTCATAAAAGCATTTTTCCCTACTAGGCCTCCAGGCCTGTGATGGGAGGGTCTCTGACATGTCCTGGAGACATTTTCTCTATTGTCTTGGTGATTAACATTTGGCTCCTGTTACTTATGCAAATTTCTGCAGTGGGCATACCCTGTCCCACCTGGTCATGACATATGATCTTTTTAATGTGTTGTTGAGTTCTGTTTACCACTATTTTGTTGAAGATTTTTGAATCACTATTCATCAGTGACATTGGCATGTAGATTTTTGTGTTGTTTTGTTTTCTTATTTGATATGTCTTTGGTTTTGGTATAAGGGTAATACTGGACTCATATAATGAGTTTGGCAGTATTTCCTCCTCTATTTTTAAAAGTAGTGTGAGAACAATTGATATTAGTTCTCTTTAAATGTTTGGCTGAATTCAGCAGTGAAGCAATCAGGTCCTGGGCTTTTCTTTACTCAGAGGCTTTCTATTATGACTTCAATCTCATTGCTTGTTATTGGTCTGTTCAGATATTGCATTTCTTCATGGCTCAATCTTGGTTGGCTATATGTGTCTAGAAATTTGTCCATTTTGTCTAGACTTTCCAATTCATCTGCATATAGTTATTCATAGTAGCCATTTATGACCCTTTGAATTTCTGCATCTGTTGTAATGTCTTTTATCCTATTTCTGATTTTATTTATTTAGATATTTTCTATTTTTTCTCAGTTTGGCTATTTTGTTTAACTTTTCAAAAAACCAATTTTTAATTTCATTAATCATTTGTATTGCTTTCTTCATACAATTTCATGTTTTTCTTCCTTGATCTTCATTATTTATTTTCTTCTACTAATTTTGGGTTTTGTTTGTTCTTGATTTTCTAATTCTTTAGGATGTATTGTTAGGTTGTTTATTTGAAGCCTTTCTTCTTTTTTGATGTAGTCACTTATAGTTAAAGCCTTCCCTCTTGGTACTACTTTTGCTGTTTCCCATGAATTTTGATATGCTGTGTTTCCATTATCATCTCTTTCAAGAAATTTTTCAATTTCTTCTTAATTTTTTTATTTAGTCACTGGTCATTCAAAAACATATTAATTTTCATATATTTATTCAGTTTGAAAATTTGTCTTATTATTGATTTTAGGTTTTATTCCATTGTAATCAGAGAAGATGCTTTATATTATTTCACTTTTTTTGAATGTTGTAAGACTTGTTTTGCAACCTAATATATAGTGTACTATTGAGAATGAAATATGTGCTGAGGAAAGGAATGTGTATTCTGCAACTGTTGGATAAAATGTTCTGCAAATATCTGTTAGATCCATTTGCTTTATAGCACAAATTATATCTGTTTCTTTGCTAATTTTCTGTCTGGAAGGTCTATCCATTGCTAAAAATGGGGTGTTGAAGCCTGAGTTATTATTTGGTTGGAGTCTCTCTTTCTCTTTAACTCTAATATTTGCTTTACATGTTTCGGTGTTCCAGTATTGGGTGCATATATATTTAAATTTGTTATATCCTCTTGCTGAATTGACCACTTTATCATTATACAGTTAAATTCTTTTTCCAGTTTTACAGTTTTTGTCTTGAAATCTATTTGCCTGAGGTAAGAATAGCGACTCCTAGCAATCAGGCAAGAAAAACAAATAAAGAGTATTCAAATAGGAAAGGTGGAAGCCAAATTGTCTCTATTTGCAGATGACATGATAGTATACCTAGAAGACCCCATTGCCTCAGCCCAAAAACTCCTGAAACTGATAAGCAACTTCAGCAAAGTCCCAGGATATAAAATCAATGTGCAAAAATTACAAGCATTCCTATACATCAATAACAGACTTAAAGAGAGCCAAATCAAGAACAAACTGCCATTCACAATTGCTACAAAAAGAATAAAATACCTAGGAATACAACTTACAAGGAACGTAAGGGACCTCTTCAAGGAAAACTACAAATCACTGCTCAATGAAATAAGAGAGGACACAAACAGATGGAGAAACATTCCATGTTCATGGTTAGGAAGAAATAATATCGTGAAAATGGCTATACTGCCCAAAGTAATTTACAAAATCAACACTATCCCCATCAAGCTACCACTGACTTTCTTCACAGAACTGGAAAAAACCACCATGAACTTCATATGGAACCAAAAGAGAGCCCACATAGCCAAGTCAATTCTAAGCAAAAAGAACACAGCAGGAGGCATCACACTACCGGACTTCAAACTATACTACAAGGCTACAGTAATCAAAACAACATGGTACTGGTACCAAAACAGAGATATAGACCAATGGAACAGAACAGAGGCATCAGAGGCAACACAACATAGCTACAACCATACAATCTTTGATAAACCTGACAAAAACAAGCAATGGGGAAAGGATTTGCTGTTTAATAAATGTTGTTGGGAAAACTGGCTAGCCATGTGCAGAAAGCAGAAACTGGACCTCTTCCTGACACCTTACACTAAAATTAACTCCAGATGGATTAAAGACTTAAACATAAGACCTGGCACCATTAAAAACCCTAGAAGAAAATCTAGGCAAAACCATCCAGGACATAGGAGTAGGCAAGGACTTCATGAACAAAACACCAAAAGCATTGGCAACAAAGGCCAAAATAGACAAATGGGATCTAATCAAACTCCACAGCTTCTGCATGGCAAAAGAAACAGTCACTAGAGTGAATCGTCAACCAACAGAATGGGAAAAAATTTTTGCAGTTTACCCATCTGACAAAGGGCTGATATCCAGAATTTACAAAGAACTCAAACAGATTTACAGGAAAAAAACAAACAAGCCCATTCAAAAGTGGGCAAAGGATATGAACAGACACTTTACAAAAGAAGACATACATGAGGCCAACAAACATGAAAAAATGCTCATTATCACTGGTCATCAGAGAGATGCAAATCAAAACTACATTGAGATACCATCTCACGCCAGTTAGAATGGCGATCATTAAAAAATCTGGAGACAACAGATGCTGGAGAGGATGTGGAGAAATAGGAACACTTTTACACTGCTGGTGGGAGGGTAAATTAGTTCAACTATTGTGAAAGACAGTGTGGCGATTCCTCAAGGCCTTAGAAATAGAAATTCCATTTGACCTAGCAATCCCATTACTGGGTATATATCTAAAGGACTATAAATCGTTCTACTATAAGGACACATGCACGCGAATGTTCATTGCGGCACTGTTTACAATAGCAAAGACCTGGAACCAACCCAAATGCCCATCGATGATAGACTGGATTGGGAAAATGTGGCACATATACACCATGGAATATTGTGCAGCAATCAAAAATGATGAGTTCGTGTCCTTTGTAAGGACATGGTTGAATCTGGAGAACATCATTCTCAGCAAACTGACACAAGAACAGAAAATGAAATACCACATATTCTCACTCATAGGCAGGTGGTGAACAATGAGAACACATGCACACAGGGAAGGGAGCACTACACACTGGGATCTATTGGGGGGAATAGGGGAGGGACAGCGGGTGGGGAGCTGGAGAGGGATAGCCTGGGGAGAAATGCCAAATGTGGGTGAAGGGGAGGAAGGCAGCAAAACATACTGCCATGTGTGTACCTATGCAACTATCTTGCATGTTCTGCACATGTACCCCTAAACCTAAATGCAATTTAAAAAAAAAAAGAATAGTTACTCCTGCTCTTCTTTGGTTTCCATTGGCATGGAATATTTCATTCCTTTGTTTTCAGTATACATGTCTCTTTACAGGTAAAGTGTGTTTCTTGTAGGCAATACATCAATGTATCTTTTTTAAAAATCCATGTAACCACTCTGTCTTTTGATTGGAGGTTTTAGTCCATTTACACACAATATTATTAATAAGTAAAGACTTACTCCTACCACTTTGTATTATTTTTCTGTTCCATTATTTTCTCTTCCTTCTTTCTGTCCTCCCTATTATCCATTTAGTGAAGGTAATTTTCCTTGGTGATAGGGTTTAGTATGTTGCATTTTCTTTTCTGTGTATCTATGATGTGTTTTTTGGTTTTGGGTTATGGGAGGCTTACAAATACTATCTCAAAACTGATTATTTTAAATTGATGACAACACTGTTCACATAAACAAACCAGCAAAAATAAAATTAATAAAGACTCTACAACTTAATTTAATTGGGCTGCTTCATCACTGTTTGTTGTTACTAGTTGTATCTGATTGTATTGTCTATGTCTTGAAGAGTTGTAGTAGTTATTATTATTGATTAGTTCATTGTTTAATCTTTCTACTTAGATAAGAGTAGTTTACATATCACAGTTACAGTGTTATAATATTCTGGTTTTTTTGTCTACTTACTATTACCAGTTTTATATCTTCGGGTGATGATTTACTGCTCATAAACATCCTTTTCTTTCTGACTGAAGTATTCCCTTTATCATTTCTTATAAGACAGGTGTTGATGAAACATCTTAGTCTTTGGGAAAAATCTTTATTTTTTTTTCATGTCGGTGTAAGGATATTTACACCAGATATCCTACTATAGGATAATTTGCTTTTCCTTTATCACTTTTAATATGTCATGCTACTCTTTCCTGTCCTGTTAGGTTTCCACTGAGATGTCAGCTGCCACATATTTTCTATGTCATTTATGTCTTCTCTCTTGCAGGGTTTAGGATCCTTATTTAGTCTTTAATTTTAGGAGTTTAATTGTTAAATGTCCTGAGGTAGGCTTTTTTGGGTTAAATCTGTTTGGTGTTATATAACTTTTGTGAAACTTTCTTGTATTTGGATATTATATCTTTCTCTAGGTTTGGGAAATTCTCTATTATTATCTCTTTGAATAAACGTTTACTCTTATATCTTACTCCACTTCCTCTTGAAAGCCAATAACTCTTAGATTTGCCCTTTTGAGGCTATTCTCTAGATCTTGTAGGTATGCTTCATTGTTTTTTATTATTTTTTATTTCATCTCTTCTGACTGCGTATTTCCAAATAGACTGGTTTAAGCTCACTATTTTTTTCTTCTATCCTATTCATTTCTGCTATTAAAAGACACTGATGCACTTTTCAGCATGCCAAATGCATTTTTAAACTCCAGAATTTCTGTTTGATTCTTTTAAATTAGTCCATGTCTTTGTCGCCCTTATCTGACAGAATTCTGAAATCCTTCTCTGTGTTATCTTGAATATCTTTGAGTTTCCTTCAAACAGCTATTTTGAATCCTCCATCTGAAAGGTTAGATAGCTCCATTTCTGCAGGACTGGTCTCTGGTGACTTATTTAGTTCATTTGGTGAAGTCATGTTTTCCTGAATCATCTTGACATTTGTAGATATTCTCCACTGTCTGTGTATTGAATAATTCACTATTCATTACAGTCTTTGTAGTCTGGGCTTGTTTATATTTGTCCTTTTGGAAAGCCTTTCCAGATATTCAAAAGGACTTGTGTGTTATGATCTAAGCTGCAATTGATTTAGTGTAGACTCCAAGCCAAGTAACACTGTCTTTATTACAGACTCAGAGATACCACCTTGTTAGTTTTTTACAAAATCCTGAAGAATTCTCTGGATTACCTGGCAGAGACTCTTTTTTCTTTCCTTACTTTCTCCCAAGCAAATGGAGTCTCTCTCTGTGTTCAGAGCTACCTGGAGCTGGGAATGGATTGACACAAACACCCCTTTGGCCACCACCCCTAAGACTGCACTGGGTCAGACCTGAAGCCAGCACAGCACTGATTCTCACTCAAGGCCTTTTATAACCACTCTCTGGGTACTACAATCAGCAGGTAGCAAAGTCGGGATCTACAATCAGCAGGTAGCAAAGTCACCCAAGCCTATGTCTTTTCCTCTAGATGTGTGAGCTCCCACAGGCCCTGAGTGAGTCCAGAAGTGCTGTCCAGCAATCAAGGATTAGAGTCAAAAACATTAGAGTCTACCAGGTATTCTATTGTACTATGGCTGAGCTGGCACTCAAACTATCTGATACAGTCCTTCCCACTCTTCCCTCCCCTTTTCAAAGGCAGAGGAACTTCACCCTGTGGCCACTGCCACCTCAGGCCTATGGGGATTATTGTCAGACTACAGCTGATGTTCCCTTAAGTCCCAAGAGCTTCTCAGTCAGCTTTTGGTGAATGCTAACTAGCTTGGAACTCACCTTTCAGACAAGTAGGCTCCTCTCTGGCCCAGGGAAACGCCAGAAAAAATGCCATTTAAGAGCCAATTCCTAGAATCAGGGACCCCAAGAGCCTGCTTGATGCTGTACCCCTCTGTGGCCAAACTGGTACCTACAGTGTAAGACAAGGTCTGCTTTACTTGGCCGTCTATATTTCTCAAGCAGATGGAGTCTAACCCCATAGATACTACAGGTGGGAATGTGCTGGGTCTCATCTGAAGTAATTAAGTCTCAGTTATTCAGTCCTGCCAGAACTGGGTTCTTTCCTTAAAGTTATGGGTTTCCTTCTGACCCTGGGTATGTCTAAAAAGTAATCTGGGAGCTAATACCTGGAAAGGGGACCTCATGATGTTGACTGTAGCCCTATCCTCCTGTGGTTGAGCTGGTATCCAAGATGCAAGACAAAGTCCTCACACTCATTTGTCACCTCTCCTCAACTGGAAGGAAGGGCTCTCTCTTGGAGCCATGAGCTGTACAGCCTGAGGTTAGGAGAGGGTGATGCCAGCACTCCCCTAGCACATAATGCTGGTATCTCAGTAGGTTATGTATCCCCACAGTCCACAGTCTCTGGATCCAGTTCTGCCCTAGGATTCACTTAGGAGTTGGAGCCTTTTGGCATAGACTGCCATTCAAATTCATTGGGGGCCCTAGCATACTTTTTCTCATGATGGCAAGGCTTGCAGGAACTGAAATTCCAACCACTGAGATCAGTGATTCCCCTCTAGCTAGGGCTTGTTTAAATACTTCCTCTGTGGTTGAGCATCAGCTGAGTTTGGTCCAGTTTTGCTTTCAGATCTGACAAAGGCAGCACTGAGTCCAATGCCTCTCAGTTTGCTGCGTTCTCCCTCTCTCCATCTCTCAGAAATGCTCTCCACACCATGCCACTGCAACCGGGGTATAGGGGAGGGATGATGTCAGTGATTCAAAACTGTTTTTCCTATCTCTTCAGTGTCTCTTTTAGTGATATGAAGTTAAAACCAGGTCCTGTAAGCTCTTTCCTCATTTTTGGTTCATATGAAGGGTGTGTGTGCATGTGTGTGTGTGTTTGTGTGTGTGTGTAGATAGTTGTTAAATTGGTGTCCTTGTTGGGGAATGATCTGTAGAGGATTTTATTCTGCCATCTTACACCACCTGGAGTCTCCACTCTGTAACTTTTAAATCCATCTCACTTTATATGTCTAAATCCAAGGTCTATGATGTTTATATCCCTAAAGTATTTGGAATCCATTATTTTCTGTTAATTTTCATTGTTACTATTTAATTCAAGTTATCATCAAGTTATTTCTTGCTTGTAACACGGCAAATTAGTTTACACTTTCTTTCCCTGATCTCTAGTCTTCTCTCCACCTGCAACCAGAGGGATCCCTGCAGAAATGTATATCTGGTCAAATTATCCTATGACCCAATGCCTTCAGTGTTTCTTTTTCATTTTGTAATAAAATCACTCTTTGGCTTGGCACTGAAGACTTTTTGTGACTTCTTTCCAGTCAACCTGTATATCATCAGATCTTGCCAATCTCTGTTCTCACCTCAACCTCCAACTGACCCAAAATGCTTGTTATTCATTGGGCATATCATATTCACCATTGTTATGAAGTCTTTCTAGCTATGTGTAGATTTCTTTCCCCAAAACACAGTTCTAGTGAAAAGACCGTGAGTATGATGTATATGTTCTTATTCCAAAAATCACGTCATCTCAAGTCTTTTTCTGACTCTTCAGTTCTCACCTTCTGGTGTCTCAGGGAGAATTAGATAACTTGCTATAATGGGGAGAACACGGGGTCTGAAGTCATATAAACTTGGCTTGGAATACTCACCCCAACATTATCTAGCTATGTACTCTTGATCAAGGACCAAGATTTCTATGATCTCAATTTCTATTATTCCCAGGATGGTTGTCGAAATTAAAAGAGATTTTGGTATTAAAATTTTCAAACAATGCCTGGAATGTGATAAGAGTTTGACTCACTTCTCTTTTTCCTGTCATCTCTATTTTGTGATAATTTGTATAACCCTATATTTATTATGTTGAATTGCATTCCTGAAATACAACATCCTTCAAGGCAAGGATTATTTAGTATTTATCTACATAAACCCAATACCTCATGCAACTTACACATAAAGTAGGTATTCAAAGCACATAAGATAAATAAATCATAATCTGTTGTTCAAAGTTGTGTATGAAGATATTAATTACTATGTCCTTCTGCCTATAAAAACCTGTATGAAAAGTTCAATGCTTTATTAAAAATTATTTCGTGGCTGGCTGCAGTGGCTCATGCCTGTAATCCCAGCACTTTGGGAGGCCAAGGTGGGCAGATCATCTGAGGTCAGGAGTTTGAGACCAGCCTGGCCAACATGGTAAAACCCCATTTCTACTAAAAATACAAAAATTAGCCAGGAATGTTGGCACATGCCTGTAATATCAAGTACTTGGGATGATGAGGCAGGAGATCCGTTGAACCCAGGAGGCGGAGGCTGCAGTGAGCTGAGATTGTGCTGTTGCACTCCAGCCTGGGTGACAGAGTGAGACTCCATCTCAAAAAAATAATCATATTATATGTGTTAGGGGAAGAAATAGAGATTTGAAAGGTAATAGAAAGCCTTAGTACCATTTAGAATTAAAAGTATATTCCGAAAATCACTTATTTGGTTCTCCAAAGAATACCCAAATTAATGTTGCTCCATGGCTTCTGTCAAGTCAGGTGGCTGATAATAACAAGGCTATTCCTTGTTCTCAATCTCATTTTCTGGTAAGAGAGTAAAAATAGAAAGCGAAGCACACTCCATTGATAAGGAGTCAAATGTGTTATTGAAGTAAATGTGTGATTGATAGAAAAAGCTGTGATGATGGTGGATCCAAGATGGCTGAATAGGAACAGCTCTGGAGTGCAATTCCCAGTGAGAACAACACAGAGGGTGAGTGAACACCACATTTCCAAATGAGTTATTACTATCCACAGGCCAGGAGATTCCCAGGCTGAAAAGCATCATGAGTTTCCAGCACGGCTGTTTCAGCCCGCACAGTGGGTCTCTGCACAAATACTCACATAAATCTGGGCAGCCATTTCAACTGGTCCCTGGAATGCCAGGGAGACAGAACCACCCATTCAACTGAAAAAAAGGGGGCTGAAACAGGGAGCCAGGTGATCTAGCTCAGCAGGTCCCATCCCACAAAGACAAGCAATCTGAAACGCTCTGGATTGAGAGTTTGTCAGCAAGTGCAGCTGGACCTGGGATGGTCCAGCTCTGTTGGGGGAAGGGTGTCTGCCATTACCAAGGCAGTCCACGACTACTGAGGCAGTCCACCATTACTGAGGCAGACCACCATTACCAAGGCAGTTCTAACTATACTTCTATAAACAAAACTGCAAGGGACTTCACACAGCAGCTGGGCAGAGCCCATAGCAACTCAGCAACACCTCTGCAGCAGACTGTGACTAGGCTATCTCCTTCTTGGGCAGGACATCTCTGAAAAAAGGCAGAAGCACATCAGGAACCAATAAATAAAGCACCACCTTCCCAGGACAGAGCACTTGGGAAAAAAGGTGGTTATGAGTACCATTTCAGCAGACTTAAACGTACCTGCCCAGCAGCTCTGAACAGAACAACAGATCTCCCAGCTGAGCACTTGAGCTCCTGTAAGGGACAGACTCTCCTCAAGCAGCTACCTGACCCCTGTACACCCAAAGAGTCATCTCATAAAGGAGAGCTCAGGCTGACATCTGGCGGGTATCCTTCTGGGACAAAGATAACAGAAGAAGAAACTGGAAGCAACCCTTACTGTTCTGCAGCTGTCACAGGTGATCCCCAGGCAAGCAGGGTCTGGAGTGGACCTCCAGCAGTCCTACAGCAGAGGGGCCTGACTGTTAGAAGGAAATTAAAAATCAGAAAGAAATAATTTCCTCATAAACAAAAGTATGTCCACTCAGAGACCCCCATCTGAAAGTCACCAACTACAAAGACCACAGGGAGATAAATTCACAAAGATGGGAAGAAACCAGTGCAAAAAGGATGAAAACTCCCAAAGCCAGAATGCCTCTCCTCCTCCAAGGGATCACAACTTATCACCAACAAAGGAACAAAGCTGGATGGAGAATGAGTATGATGAATTGACAGAAACAGACTTCAGAAGGTGGGTAACAACAAACTTCTCTAAGCTAAAAGAACACGTTTTAACCCAATGCAAAGAAACTAAGAACCTTGAAAAAATGTTTGATGAAATGCTAATGAGAATAAACACCTTAGAGAAGAATATAAATGACTTAATGGAGCTGAAAAACACAACAAGAGAACTTCACATAGTTTCAATAGCTGAATCCACCAAGCAGAAGAAAGGATATCATTGACTGAAGATCAACTCAATGAAATAAAACAAGAAGGCAAGATTACAGAAAAAAGAGTGAAAAGAAATGAACAAAGTCTTCAAGAAATATGGTATTATATGAAAAGACCTAATCTGTGATAGATGTACCTGAATGTGATGGAGAGAGTGAATTCAAGCTGGAAAACACTCCTCAGGATATTATCCAGGGGAACTTCCCCAACCTAGCAAGGCAGGCCAATATTCAAGTCCAGGAAATACAGAGAACACCACAAAGATATTCCTCAAGAAGAGCAACCCCAAGGCATATTATCCTCAGATTCCCCAGGGTTGAAATGAACAAAAAAATGCTAATGGCAGCCAAAGAGAAAGGTCAGGCTACTCACAAAGAGAAGCCCATCAGACTCACAGTGGATCTCTCAGCAGAAACCCTACAAGCCAGAAGAGAGTGGGGGTCAATATTCAACATCCTTAAAGAAAATAACTATCAACCTAGAATTTCATATCCAGCCAAACTAAACTTCATAAGAGAAGGAGAAATAAAATCCTTCATGAACAAGGAATTGAGAGATTTCATCACCACGAGGCCTGCCTTACAAGAGCTCCTGAAAGAAGCACTAAACATAGAAAGGAACAACCAGTACCAGACACTCCAGAAACATACAAAATGGTAAAAAGCATTGACACAATGAAGAAACTGCATCAACTAATGGGCAAAACAAAAAGGTAGCATCAAAATTTGGCAGGATCAAATTTACACATAACAATATTAACTTTAAATGTAAATGGGCTACATGCCCCAGTCAAAAGACACAGACTGGCAAATTGGATAAAAAGTTAAAAACCGTCAGTGTGCTGTATCCAGGAAACCCATCTCACATGCAAGGACACACATAGACTCAAAGTAAAGGGATGGAGGAAGCTTTTCCAAGGAAATGGAGAGAAAAAAAAAAGCAGGAGTTGCAATCCTAGTCTCTGAAAAAATAGACTTTAAACCAACAAAGATCAAAAGAGACAAAGAAGGGCACTGCATAATGGTAAAAGGATCAATGCAACAGGAAGAGCTAACAATCCTAAATATATACACACCCAATTCAGAGCATTTTATGAGACCAACATCATCCTGATACCAAAACCTGGCAGAAACTCAACAAGAAAAGAAAACTTCAGGCCAATATCCATGATGAACATAGATGCAAAAATCTTTAATAAAATACTGGCAAACCAAGAGCAACAGCACATCAAAAAGCTTATCCACCATGATCAAATAGGCTTCATCCCTGGGATGCAAGCCTGGTTCAGTGTACACAAGTCTATAAATGTAACCCACCACATAAACAAAACCAAAGACAAAAACCACACGATTATCTCAATAGATGTAGAGAAGGCTTTCAACAAAATTCAACAGCCATTTATGCTAAAAACTCTCAATAAACTAGGTATTGATGGAATGTATCTCAAAATAATAAAAGCTATTTGTGAGAAACCCACAGAGAATATCATACTGAATGGGCAAAAACTGAAAGCATTCCCTTTGAAATCCAGCACTAGACAAGGATGCCCTCTCTCACCACTCCTATTTAATATAGTATTGAAAGTTCAAGCCAGAACAATCAGGCAAGGAAAGGAAATAAAGGGTATTCAATTAGGAAAGGGGAAGTCAAATTGTCTCAATTTCCAGATGACATAAATTGTATATTTAGAAGACCCCAGTGTCTCAGCCCAAAATTTCCTTAAACTGATAAGCAACTCCAGCAAAATCTCAGGATACAAAATCAATGTGCAGAAATCACAAGCATTCCCATACACCAATAACACACTTAACGATAGCCAAATCAAGAATGAACTGCCATTCACAATAGCTACAAAGAGAATAAATTACCTAGGAATACAATGAACAAAGGATGTAAAGGACCTCTTCAAGGAGAACTACAAACCACTGCTCAAAGAAATAAGAGAGGACACAAACGGATGGAGAAATATTCCGTGCTCACGGTTAGGAAGAATCAATATTGTGAAAATGGCCATACTGCCCAAGTAATTTATAGATTCAACACAATCCCCATCAAGCTCCCTATGTCCCTCTTCACAAAACTGGAAAAAAAACACCTTAAACTTCATATGGCACAAAAGAGAGCCCACATAGCCAAGACAATTCTAAGCAAAAAGAACAAAGCTCGAGGCATCATGTTACCTGACTTCAAATTATACTACAAGGCTACAGTAATCAAAGCAGCATGATACTGGTACCAAAACAGAGATGTAGACCAATGGATTAAAACAGAGGCCCCAGAGACAATGCCACACATCTACAACCATCTGATCTTTGATAACCTTGACAAAAACAAGCAATGGGGAAAGGATTCTCTGTTTAATAAATGATGTCGGGAAAACTGGCTAGCCATGTGCAGAAAGAAGAAACTGTACTCCTTTTTGACACCTTACACTAAAATTAACTCCAGATGGATTAAAGACTTAAACATAAGGCCTAACACCATAAAAACCCTAGAAGAAAACCTGGGCAAAATCATTCAGGACATAGGCATAGGCAAAGACTTCATAACTAAAACACCAAAAGCATTGGCAACAAAAGCCAAAATAGACAAATGGAATCTAATTAAACTCTGGGGTTTCTGTAAAGCAAAAGAAACAATGATTAGAGTGAACTGGCAACCAACAGAATGGGAAAAAATTTTTGCAATCTACCCATCTGACAAAGGGCTAATATCCAGAATCTATAAAAACTGAAACAGATTTATGAGGAAAAAACAAAGAAACCCATTTGAAAGTGGGTGAAGGACATGAACAGACACTTTTCAGAAGAAGACATTTATGAGGCCAACAAACATGTAAAAAACTGCTCGTCATCACTGGTCATTAGAGAAATGCAAATCAAAACCACTCTGAGATACCATCTCATGCCAGTGAGAATGGCGATCATTAAAAAATCTGGAGACAACAGATGCTGGAGAGAATGTGGAGAAATAGGAACACTCTTACATTATTGGTGGGAATGTAAATAGGTTCAACCATTATGGAAGACAGTGGGGCGGTTCCTCAAGGACCTAGAAATAGAAATTCCATTTGACCCAGAAATCCCATTACTGGGTATATATCCAAAGGATTATAAATCATTCTATTATAAAGACACATGCACATGTATGTTCACTGCAGCACTGTTTACAATAGCAAAGATCTGGAACCAACCCAAATTTGCCTATTGATGATAGACTGGACAAGGAAAATGTGGCACATATATACCATGGAATACTATGCAGCCATAAAAAAGATGAGTTCGTGTCCTTTGTAGGGACATGGATAAATCTGGAAACCATCATTCTCAGCAAACTGACACAAGAGCAGAAAGACAAACACTCCATGTTCTCACTCATAGACAGGTGTCGAACAATGAGAACACATAGACACAGGGAGGGGAGCATCACACACTGGGGTCTGTTGGGGGGGAATAGTGGAAGGACAGCATGGGGTAAGGAGGTTGGGGAGGGATAACATGGGGAGAAATGCCAGATATAGGTGATGGAAGGATGGAGGCAGCAAACCACATTGCCATGTATGTACCTATGCAACAATCCTACATGTTTTGCACATGTACCCCAGAACCTAAAGTAAATAAAATATTTTTTTAAAAAGCAAAACTTGTGACTAATCTACCAAAGCTCATCAAATTTAAGATGCATAATTGTAAAACCATACATATAAGGTGTTCAATCAAAACAGATATTGCTTGGGAAAAAAAGAAAGGGTATTTTATACTAAGTATTGCTAAAATGGAAGACACAAACTGTATCAGATAATTTAATATGTTAATGAGTATTAACTAAATAAAACGTCAAAAATTAGGACTGGTGTTCATTCAGCTATTCATTAAAAACATCAATTAATAAACGCTTGTTGATTCAGGGAGTCCTAGAGTTGGAAAAGAAATGTTTGAAGAAGGCATGGGCATTCCATTCAAAGAGCTATGTTCTAAGGTGGAGACAGACAATAACTAGCAAACAAATAAATGAACACAATAACTGAAGATTGTAAAAAGTATTTTATAAGATGAAAAGTGATATGTTAAATATAAAATGGGAAGAATCTACTTTATAGTGAGCATCTCTGAGACATTGACTTTTAAGCTGGTACCTGCATCAACCAGCCATCATAATTGTGCTCTTGTGACAGAGTATGTTTTTCATGTGCTAGACAGAGCACAGACTGAGCCTTCAAATTGGGAAAGACTATAATGTTACAGCGATGGCCACAGGCCAGTATGCTTGGAGAGTAATGAGCAACGGCCAGAATGGGAGCAGATGAATTTAGAGAGGTGTGTAGGGGCCAGTTATGCAGTACCCGGTAGGCTATGGCAAGAAGACAGGTTTTATTTTAGGCACATTGAAAAGAAGTAGAATGTTTTAATCAGAAGAGCAATATATTTAATTTTTATTTCAAATAGATCACTCTGACTCCCTGTGGGATGAGCAAGAAAGGAAGCAGGAGAACAGGCATAAGTGAAGGACTGGACAGAGAAGTGTGATAGGGAGAGGCAGAAGAGCCAATGAATTCGAGATACTCTTGGAGGTAACAGACAAATGTGCTGCTGAGAGGGATATAGGAAAGGGAGATTGGCAGGAGCTACAGAATGGATGGTAAGATCATTTACTGAGGCAGAGAAGTCAAAATGAGCAACTGTGTTGGAGCTAGAGAATGGAACAGGAGAGTTCTGTTTAGGTTAAGACTGAGACATTTATGAGTTGTCCAATTTGATATACAATAAATAAAGACCTGACAGAAGTGGGTCTGAACAAAAAGCAAAAAGTTCCAATATCAGGCAGTAGAGGAGCCACCAAAAGACTCTTAGAAGCAGAATGTCAATGAAGGGTGTCACCAGAGAATCCAAAAAAGGTGACTAGTTCAATAAGAAAGAAATGTAAGTGAGAGAAAGCCAGACCTCTACTCAGTATTAGTGATAATTACATTCTTCTGAGCTGCAAACAACTCATGTTGCATAAAACAAAGAGAACTAAGGAACTTTTTGAACGTTTGGTGCTATGTATGACCAGCATGCAGAAGAAGAGATAATTGGAGATATCACTTCCTTTAAAAAGAACACTTGAAGAGAAGTAAGAGTCAAATCCTTCTAGAAAATTCTTAATAGATCAGATAAAATGTTCTTATTAATCTCTACAACATTAAGACTGCTGAATTAAAGTACATAAATAGAATATTATTAATAGAGATCTTTTGACATATTGACTTTGTTAAAATATTAAAGTCTTTGGTCAGATGTCTAGGGGTGACTCTAAATTACCCAACAAGTCATTTCAAATAACACAGTCTTGCTGACAGACAGGGTTTAAGCATTTCTCACAAAAAGCTGCTAGAGCTGTCTTCTGAAACTGCTAAACCTTTTGCCAAATGTTTACTTCTGACTCTGTTCCATGCCTCTACCCTAACTTCCGGTGGGTTGCCAGCTAACTTTTGTATTCTTTGGCTTGCTCAGTTTCCGGTATGTCTTTGTCAACAGTGTGAAAATGGACCTTCTTTATCTTTTTATTAACTGTTCCTGGTTTAAAATATGTTTTTTTCCAACAGAAGAATAGCAACCTCCGCTCTGTGTTGTTTTCCATTTGTATGATGTATCTTTCTTCACCCCTTTTCATCGAGCCTGAGGGTGTCATTACAGATTAGGTGGGTTCCTTGTAGGCAGTAGATGGTTGGGTCTCTCTTTTTTTCTTTCTTATCTAATTTGCCAATCTGTATATTTTAAGTGCAGCATTTAGACTGTTTACATTCAAAGGTAATATTGATGTGAGACTTTGCTTCTGCCATAGTGTGTTAGCTAGTTACTTTGAATCACCCAATCTCTGCCTTAATATTCACATGGAATTATCCCTGTGTGCTTGTCTGCCTCCAAATTCTCCTTTTATAAGGACACAAGTCATATCGAATTAAGAACCCACCTTACTCAAGCATGACCTCATCTAAACTATTATTATATGTAAATATGTCTGCAATGACCCTATTTCCAAATAAGGTCACGTTCTAAAGTACTCAGGATTAGGACTTCAAACAAATGTGGAGACACAATTCAACCCATAAGACTTTGAGACTTTGCTTCCAATATGGGATTGATATCCCTAAACCCATATGAGGTGCCTTCTCTCTGAGACTCAGCCTGAATCTACTAATGTGAAGGAGGAGGACTAGTGGCTATGGCAGATGATATTTAGCTAATGTTCCATAGAAGTGAAGGCAGTGAGGTTGAGAGTTGAGGGGCTCAGTGGGGAGGAGGCAGTTGTGGCTACACCAGGGATTGCATTTGAGTTTTATTTCAGTTCTTGGTGACCTAGATTCCTTTGGTTCCTTCCTCTTCTTTTAGCTGTATTTGCCAACATGTCTCCAAATTTTTCAGTTATTTAATAACTTTCTAGTAAGTCCTGTTTGCCTCCATTTAGCCAGAGTTGATTTCTGTTGTGCATAAGCAATGAACTTGTCAAGTACACATACTTTATTATATTTTATATCTTTGGGGTTCATCTACATTAAAAAGTAAGAAAATCTGGCTAGTGGTCTGTCTATTTTGTTGATCTTTTCAAAAAACCAGCTCTTGGATATATTGATTTTTTGAAGGGTTTTTCGTGTCTCAAGCTCCTTCAGTTTAGCTCTGATCTTAGTTATTTCTTGTCTTCTGCTGGGTTTTGAGTTTTTTTGATCTTGCAAAACTATCCAGGACATAGGAGTAGGCAAGGACTTCATGAACAAAACACCAAGAGCATTGGCAACAAAAGCCAAAATAGACAAATGGGACCTAATGAAACTCCACAGCTTCTGCACGGCAAAAGAAACAGTCACTAGAGTGAATCGGCAACCAACAGAATGGGAAAAGATTTCTGCAGTTTACCCATCTGACAAAGGGCTGATATCCAGAATTTACAAAGAACTCAAACAGATATACAGGAAAAAAACAAACAAGCCCATTCAAAAGTGGGCAAATGATATGAACAGACACTTTACAAAAGAAGACATACATGAGGCCAACAGTCATATGAAAAAATGCTCATCGTCACTGGTCATCAGAGAGATGCAAATCAAAACCACATTGAGATACCATCTCACGCCAGTTAGAATGGCGATCATTAAAAAATCTGGAGACAACAGATGCTGGAGAGGATGTGGAGAAAAAGGAACACTTTTACACTGTTGGTGGGAGTGTAAATTAGTCCAACCATTGTGGAAGACAGTGTGGCAATTCCTCAAGGCCTTAGAAATAGAAATTCTATTTGACCCAGCAATCCCATTACTGGGTATATATCCAAAGGACTATAAATCGTTCTACTATAAGGACACATGTACACGAATATTCATTGCAGCACTGTTTACAATAGCAAAGACCTGGAATCAACCCAAATGCCCATTGATAATAGACTGGATTGGAAAAATGTGGCACATATACACCATGGAATATTATGCAGCAATCAGAAATGAGAGTTTGTGTCGTTTGTAGGGACATGGATGAATCTGGAGAACATCATCCTCAGCAAACTGACACAAGAACAGAAAATGAAACACCACGTATTCTCACTTATAGGCGGGTGATGAAAAATGAGAACACATGGACACAGGGAGGGGAGTACTAAACACTGGGGTCTATTGGTGGAAGAGGGGAGGGCTAGTGGGAGGGGGAGGTGGGGAGGGATAGCCTTGGGAGAAATTCCAAATGTGGGTGAAGGGGAGAAAGGAAGCAAAACACACTGCCATGTGTGTACCTATGCAACTGTCTTGCATGTTCTGCTCATGTACCCCAAAACCTAAAATGCAATAAAAAATTTTAAAAAAAGTAAGAAAATAATTCAATTGCACAAGTTCAGGAAATTCTTTAATTAGACATTTAATGTTAAACAGCCATTGCAATGAACAAATTCCATGGTACTGGAAATACTATGGCTTTGTTTCTAATTGAATTTAAGGCAACTAACTTCTATCTGAGCAAATGAGAACTATAGGATAATTAAATGATATACATCATTGAATTCAATTTCAACTGTTTTTTCATTTTCAGGTAATTTCAGGTCTAGTCAGTCAATCAATTACTTATTTTTGTTTTTTTCTTTTTCTTCTTAGAATTAAAAAATACTTTTTAAAATTTATTTATTTATTGCTTAAAAGTATTTGTCTTCTCATAAATTGTTAATTTAAATTCCATATCCCATAGTCAAGTGCAAATACTCAATATTTCCTTTGATTCAAAAATTTTTATTCTAAAAAGGAGTTTTATTTAGAAAGATTGAAATGATTGTAAGCTAACTTGAATAGCTAGGTTATACAAGAAATGACCTTGAATATTCCCTTTTCAATGTCCTGTAAGATTTAGATTCCATTTATTTGTGCTTTGTTCCTGTTTTAGACCTCTAACTTCTCAGTTAAGCAGAAACGTGGCTTACAGTATTTTAAATTTAAGTTTCTTCATATCAAAGAAAAAGTTAAAGAATGCGATAGCTAAAAATAAAAAAGAACACATAAAGTTTTTATAGTATTTGAAAGTAATCTCTTTTTATTTATCTACTATATATTTTTCAGAGATAACCCTAAGTTAATTCAGGCTTATAAGATACATTTATATGCAGTTATTCAAAAATTAACTACATTTATTGTAAAACATCTTTTTCATCCATACAGAAAAGTCATTATTGAAGAATTATGCTATTTCTTGCTAAGATGGATGTGGGAAGGAAAAACATAATCATACTGACTTTTAAAATGATACCTCATTTATGAGGTAAG
This sequence comes from Callithrix jacchus, assembly GCF_049354715.1. Lineage (NCBI taxonomy): Eukaryota > Metazoa > Chordata > Mammalia > Primates > Cebidae > Callithrix > Callithrix jacchus. The sequence continues at coordinate 77,182,775 of NC_133504.1, forward strand.
CAATTTATGAAATGAAACACTAAGCATTATATTTCATGTCATTTTTGTGATATAAATCAGTTGTGTTTATAGACTCAAAGCTAAGCTTGAAAAAAAAGCCTCAGAAGCTAAGGGGCTAATGACCCTATAAACTGGAAAATGTGTTAACACCAATAAATTCTGCTCCCTCGGTTCAAAGGGCATTTGATCATATTCTGCATTGTCAGTGCTACTCACATCAGAGCTCATCTTGGAATGATAAACAGGCAGGCTTGTAATGTATACCAGAGAGTGACAAGACGCACCTGTCCCTGCAAGTTTTGAGACAAAACAGTAGGCACTTGCAGACAGCTATGTCATCTATGAGTAAGTCTACTCATAGGCTCAGCAACAGGCAAGAAGAAAAACCCCCAGTCAATTTAGACTACAACATCGCAATGTTTGCATTGGTATATCTTTTATTTTTATGAGTTTATTGTGAATAGAAAATTTTGTTGGCTAAAATCTCTTAGTAAAATTCCTCTGTATATTACAAAGGTTTTATGTTGTGGCTTCCATTCCTATATACAACATTTTAAAGTATCTTAACAAGTATTATGTAAATAAATGTTAATAAATTCAACAGGGAGAAGAATATGAATTATTATATAATAACCTTTAAATAATTTGCCTTACAGTTTTTTTTATCAATATAATTTTTAACCAGTCTGAGAGTTTGATTTACATCTCTTTAAGAGGGAAAAATTTTTTGCCTTAATCAAAATGTTTCTAGTCCTGAACGATTTACTTTGGTCATTTATGCCTAACCATGCATGTCTCACAAAGAACCACCACAACAAAATAGACGGTTATTTAAAATTTATTACAAGATGATAATTGAAATATTGTATGTGAAGTTCATATTTTTAACAGCTGGTACTTGTGCTGGTTTGTTATGAAAGGAGTATTTACTGAGCATTTGGTATTACTTAGTATTTGGAACATATATAGGAAATGGTTTTTGCTTTCTTGTTACATATATTCTAAAGGAAATCTTGTATCCTCCTTTGTAAAATGTGGTGTGTTGTTTGTTTATTCACATCTATTTTATTCTGAAAAATAATTTGAAGCAAATTTGACATTTTTCAAGAATTGATTGCTGTTTTTCTGGTCTGTTTATGATTCTGAGAAAATTATAATCAAAACAGTTCGTATTTTAGTCTGAAAAATGTATCTTGACGATTTTTTAACAGAAATTTTAAGTTCCATGACTTGAAACTTTATTATTTATTATTATTTCATTTTTGAGCTTGTGATTTTCACTGAAATTATCCATTTTGAAATGACTATGGAAAAGAACCCTTATAATTTACCAATTCATTATTAGGCTTATTACGTGGTCAACTATTCAATTCTTTGTGTTTGCATATTTTGTGAAACATAGCATTGAGTTGTATTTTAAATACTTTTGCTATGTTAATATCTAAAAGAAGGATTTAGAGTCAACAGATGAATTTAATGAATTGCCATTGTTTTGAGAAAGTCTGTGAATCAGTTTAATAACAATCATTTTGAAAGTTTTCAATAAAGTTAAAGAAAATAAATCTTTTCTTTAAGGCACACTTAGGTCTTACAGTATACTTCATATCAAATATTGTCTTAAGTTCAAAAAAATGAAACAGGAAAATTATGAGAATTAGTTTTCCTTTTATATTAATGTTGACTAATCTAAATACTGCCATCTGTTCTATCTTGATTAAAACTATGGCAGACTATAATTAAAGTAAAATATGTTAGAATTTATACAAATATATTTTATTCTATATTTCTCACAGAAATACATCACAATGGGCAGTGTTATATTCCCATACCTATAATTAAAGAATAAGATATTGATATGATAAATGGTTGCTCAGTAAATGCAACATTTCTGCATTATTATGATTATTTCAGGGAGTGTTAGTCTATTTTTATTTTATTATACTTTAGACACTTAGAATACTCATAGCGTTCTTGGTATGCGAAAAGATAGTGCCGACAACTCATAAAATTTAAAGACTGGCTTTACCCTGTATTGGATGACAAAACTTATTAACAGTAACCAGTCATGTGTTTTGTTCCCAGGGAAGAGTAAACAGATCAGAATTCTCTTTAATAAATGCATTAATAACCCAACCATAATAGAGGCTTAAGTCCCTTTCAATATTATAAATCTGTTTTTGCTTTCCCAACAATTTTTACTATAAAGTTCTTGTTTGATGTTGGTATAAATTTAATTTTTAAATATGTTTTTGCTCCTTGTCAACATCTTTTCAACAGTCAGACCATTTTATGTTCCTTTGGTAGGTTTTGTAGGAGGGCAGTTGTCATCCATGGAAAATTACCGACAATATTAACAATGCCAGGTGAGAGTAATTGCAAATGAGTGTGTCAAATACATGTTGGACATGTGGTATCAGCATGTGCATGAATTACATTCCTGTCCTCTCACAAAGATCGATTTTCTGTTTCCTGTAAATGGTGCATTCACTGGGTGTTGCTTTTGCTGCATGCAATGCTTGCCACAATTTTGACATTCAATGAATACCGAAACAATAATAAAAGAGTAGGCTTTTTATCTTTTTTAATATAGTGACACAACAGACGTTTTCAAATACTCTTTCGTAATATATTTTAAAAATATTTGTGGGCAGAACTTAAAACGGCTATTTTGAATATCAACAACAAATACTTCATATTTTTTAGTATTTTGAAAACTAGGATTTCTGTCTCCCAGGAAATAAATGACTCCCTCTTTCTGCTTGGTCCTTGCATTAACAATCACCTCTCTTGCCACCAAAGAGTTCATAATGCTTGCAATACACACCTGTGGTCTACATATGAATTTCTCATCATGTTCAGTCATAATAGGTGTAAAAAAACTAATTTTGGATAATTTGTCATTGGAGAAAGTGAAAATAGTTTATATTAATAAAGAAACTATGAGATACTTCCCACGTGTTCTGCAGACCATGGAATTGTATGAAACTCTTGTAAAAGCAATATAAGTATATCCAGATATAGTTTAATGGGGCAGTAAGACCATAGCCATCAATTATTTGAAGAAAGCCTGTCTGGAGACAGTCATGCCAAGCACCTGAATCTACTTTAATCGTGGAAATGGACACATATGCTCAGGGAATTCAAATCCTTTATGAGTAACACTCACTTATGATATATAGACAGAATGCAAAACTATAGATTTTTTTTCCTTTTAGCAATGTGATTATCTGAAGTACCTGTCTTAAATATCTTTTCTAATGTAGCAACATTGTTATTTAGAAATGCTTAGAAGCTAATCTTTGCTATGGTACTGAAGACAATAATTGATGTTTTCAAAATCTGGCAAGAATAATTATTTCCTTGTTAAAAAATTAGGAACTTCAGTTGATTTGCAGTAATACTGAAATAGTATTTTTCTTGACAAACCTGGTTGGATGATTTTCATCACCTTTGGACAGACTTATTCCCAGGAGTAACTGTATTGTCAATATTATATCTTATTCTCATAAAAATGTGATGTAATAAATGATATTTGATGGTAGAGCAATATGATTTAAAACTTATTACTAGATTCAGATTGGCCATATGGATTCATTTTTAAATGAACACGTGAAAATTTACTAAAAATCCAAACATCGTTAGATTCAGAACATCTTTGGATATCAGCATGTTCATCCGATATTATGCGTGCATTCCTTTCTTTCACTCTGTAACAACCATTTCAAAATGCATTGAAATATGCAGATGGTAATTTTAAATTAGATTTTTATATAACTATCCTTATAAATTAAATAATTTAATTTCAAATCTTCAGGTATTGAATATACTCATCACAATGCATTAGGAATAAAACAGAAACACTTAATTTCAAATGATGTTATAAAATGAAATATGCAAAACACAATTTTCAAATTATGCTCCTCTGGTCTAGAAACTGCAGTTTTCTAAAATTCTTCCTTAGACTCATATAACCCATCATCATCTTGAGTTCATAATTTAATTTAATATTCTTTGTTCTTTCCAAATAATATTTCCTAACCAATTTTGATTTTTGTTTTGTTTTCCATTATTTCATCTTTAGCAATGAAACAACTCAGTGAGAACCTGAAACACAGAAACCCAGAAATTAGACCTATGAGATTTGTGGAATCTAATATAGTTTTACTACAGGGAATTTCAGTGTGTAAATCCTAAATGCAACAAAAAGGGCCCTAAAGGTTAACATTTACTTTTTTTTTTAATTTTAAAAATTCCAGATTCCCATCAAAATTTATAAATTCCTGGGCAGGACCACAGTGTACACATGGGGACAAATAAAGTAAAGCTAAAAGAATAAAATACACATGAAATATGTACAACTTGTGCAATTAAAAATAATTTTTTAATTTCCTCGGGTTTTAAAAATAAATGTATAGTATAAGTTTTCTCTCTCATCTGATCCCTCAAGGTACCTCCAAGAAAACAGCTCTCAGAATTTGAAATTCACTTCTAAACCTTGTAGCAAGTCTGGAACACTCTGGCTTCATGCACATGCTGTGGTCTTCTACTGTGCTAGTTAATGCCTTCCTTGGGGAACCACTCAGTCAGTCACCTTTCCATGTCGCTGAAATTCAGCAGTATTTATTTTTTCCCCTCTTTGTTCTTCGCTGCTCAAGTTTTAAAATGGACATCTGAGAAAATTGTGAGATACGTGAAAAAGAAAGAAAAAAGAAATAAAACCATGACTATATATTAACTAAAAAGCAGGAATAAAACAACATGCGAATATGTAATTTTTTAGTACAAAAAATTAAGGAAACAAAAGGAAATTGAGCATCATTAATATCTACTCCAACTGAATATCAACACGAACAACTGTAACCTTTAGGACCACTAAGCTGTAACATTATTACTAACAGGATATGATAGGACCCTATTTTTTGAGTCATTGAAAACCAAAAAAGAATTTTAGGGTATTTGTGGGTGCGAAAGCAGGCCAAAGGTTTATTAGCCCTGTCTTCTGTATCTCATATGATGCCCTGAACTTCAGTTAAAAAAAAAGATCAGAAAGACTGAAAAGTGTTCAAATTACTTGTCTCTTAAAATAGAGGTGTAGAGATATCTTTTGCGGTGTTAGGTAATTCTTTCTCCTCAATTGCTAATCTGAGTAATTACCTACATAGAGAAAACTTCATTTAAGAAAAGAGACTGATAATTTTCACCGATTCCATCTCTTTGGTTTTTTTTCACTTTGAATTTGAAACAAGGTAACAAGATCTATAAATCACTTTAATGTCTATATTTATGGCTGGCAACACACAGGCCATGTGGGACAGGGCAGGGGGCCACAGCTTCAATGTTTAACACTCACAGTGATTCATGAAGGAATGTTTCATCTTTGATGTAACTCAGGGATTTAGGGACAAGCAGAGCCTCTACAGGAAGGGCTCCAAGCAGATCAATGTGGCACCAAGGTTATGATGCTAAAGATTGAAACAGGGACAGTGAAAGTTTAGATTTGAAGACCGTAGGGCAAGTTAGAGAAAATAAAAGCATACTAGGCTCAAATTTACAAAGGCTGTGCTAGAATGGCTTCGCTTATACTCAGTGGAGTGAATAAGTAAATGATCTTCAGTTATTTGCTTTACTTTTACTAATGGTTGTATCGATACCATGATTGAGTGCTTCTGTGTGAAAAACCAGAGGCCCTTAAAAATGGAGCAATATTACGGGCTTGTAAATGGGGCAGCCACTTTGAGAACAGTTTGGCAGTTCCTCAGAAATTGAAACATAGTATTACTATGTGATTTGGCAATTCACTCCTAGGTATATTCTCCCAAGCTAATGGAACATAAGTACCTACAAAAACCTGTATGTCAATATTCATAGCAACATTATTCATAATGGCCAAAAAGTGAAAACATCTCAAATGTCTATCAGATAAAGAATGGAAAAACAAAATGTGGTATATATGTTTATACCATGAAATATTATTCAACTATAAAGATGAATTAACTACTGATATCTGCTACAACATTGATGAAAACATGAGACTTGAAAACATGCTAAGTGAAAGAACCCAGCCACCAAAGGCCACATATTATATGATTACATTTATATAAAATACCAGGCCAAGAAGTTTCATAGACACAGAAAATACATTAGTGGTTGCCAGGCACTAGAGATAGGGGGGACTGGGGTGCGACTACTAAAGGGTATTGGGTTTCTTCTTTGAAATCTTGAAAATATTCTGAAAGCAGGTAGCGATAACGGCACAGCTCTGTGAATACACTGTTTCACTGAATTAAATATTGGAAAAGCACAACACATACAACTGTTAATGGCGAAGGTCTTGAAGTAATACGGTGGAAAATTGCCTGTATTAGAACTTTGCACTTAGTACTTTTATTTTAAAAACAAAACATTGAAATTATAAATTGTAAATATACCTTTACTTCCAATGTTCCATAATTCTGTGTTATGATTGCCATGCCAAAAGTCTGGTGATATTTCTAAGAAATACATGCTATAGTAAATATGGGTAGCTAGAACAAAAAATTGCCTGCAAGGTAAAATATGAATGCCATGAGAACATAATATGCCAAATACAAGAATTATTATAAACTCATTGTGTAAATATTCCTAGTTTAACCAATACAAATGCTATAAATGTTATCACTAGGAAGCATGTGATAAGGTCAGTGAGTTTAAGCTGAAAAGGAGTTTTGAGAAAATTAAAAAATGCTATATAATGTTTATGATGGAACTCAATAATCCAGCAAAGTGATTACTGAAGGAAAAGTTTTGGATATAGTATTAATTTTTTAGAGCAAGGATTTTCAATGTAAAAGAAAGGAAACAATCCTAGTTTTTTCCTAAATTGGGACCCAGAAGAGCTGCAGGAGGTGATTGCAGGTGAACTACTAAGAAATACTGTTTCGTGTACAACAATGTTAACATTCTACTAATGCAAGAAGGAATCTAAAGGAATTTAGTTTGTGATTATGCAGTTTTGAAAATGAATACTAACAGAAAACGTGGGAAATAGTTGGAGAAAGAAAGTAAAACTGAAAAAATAAAACTATAAAGTCTAAAATCAATCTAAAATGATTCAGAAAAAGAATGTTCAAAAGGGCCAAGGGACCTGGAAAATAACCAAACATATTCAATTGAGAGCAAAAACATCAATGTGAGAAAAAAGGCAGCTTTTATAAAATATGAGAAGGTGATAAAATTAAGATAAACAAGAATGCTTACCAAAAGTGCCATATATGATACAATGTTGGAAATAGTTGTATCAAAACTAACCGAATAAAATCAAAGAATTACTTTTGAACAAAATTCTAAAACTAATCAAAAATATATTCACAAGGGGGAAATTTGGACATTTTGGGAATTAATTGTCAGAGTGCAAAAGCTTGCTCTTGGGTTAACGGGTTTGGTGAGCCTTTTTTTTTTTGAGATTGTAGCCAATGTTTGTAGATATTATAAGCCATTTACATGCGCATGCACACACACACAATATTTTTTTAAAAACAATGCAATACTCTCAAGTTTTTCTATTAGTTTACTTGTCTATTCCTGTGCCAACAAATCACTATAATAATTACCATAGGTTTGCATATTTTGATAGTGATTAATGTGAATTTTCCTGAATCGTTCTTCCATCACCCCCGAAAATTCTTTCATGACTCATTTCAGGCAATTAATCCTCAACCTCTGTTTTGATTTCTGTCACCATGGATGAATCTTGTTTGTCTTTGAACTTCATGCAAATGGAATCATACAGTATATATATAATGTAATACCTGCCTTCCATCACATATCATGATGGTTATAAAAATTCATATATATTGCTATTTCAATTTTTCCTTTGGTTTTATTAAGACTGATCTGTTATATGTCTATAACACCATTTGTTTATTTACTCTCCTTCTGGGGACATTTGGGTGATTTTTGGATTGGAAATCTTATGAAAATATCCTCCAAGTCCATTTTTGTATGTTAATTTTTATGGACCAATGTTTTCACTTTTCTTAGGCAAATAACTAGGAGGATAATTCATTGCTTATAGGGAAGACATATATTTAACTTCATAAAAATTGCCAAATGTTTTTCTTAAACTAGTTATGTCATTCTACCTTTTGACCAAAAAGGTATTTGAGTTCAAGTTACTTTACATGCTCATTAACATTGAGTTTTTCCAGTCTTTACAATTTTCATCATTTTGGGGGTTGTGAAGTGGTAAGTTACTATGGTTTCAGTTGTATATCTTTGATAACTAATGAGGTTCAGCTAAGTTTCAAGTACTTGTTTGACATTTGTATATCTTTTATAGTAAAGTTTCTGTTTAACTATTTTGCCATAATTTTAAAGGTTATTGTCTTTACATTCTAGATTTACAGATGCATTTCATTAGTTTCAGGAAAAACCTTTTGTCATATTGTCATATGTGTGTGCTATAAGCATTTTATCCCAGTTTATGCCTCTACTTTTTATTTACAAAGCAGTAACTTTAATAAGCATATTATGACTTTGATGAATATTCATTAAACTGAACTTTACATTTTGTATTCTTTGCTCTTATAGTTATTGCTTTCCGAGGGTTGCCTGAAAATCTTTGACTACCACCAATTCATAAAGATGTTCTCCTACACTTTCTTTTAGAAATGCAATAATATTAGTTTTTATGTTTAGATCCATTATGACCTCAAATTAGCTTTTGATTCTGGTATAAGGTAGAGGTCCATGTTCACTTTTAAAATATATTTATCCAGTTGTTCCAGCACAATTTTCTGCCAAGATTTTCCTTTCTCCGTTGTATTGCCTTTTTTATTGTTGAATGGATTGCTTAGAATTGGATCTATATCTCAAATGCCTGGGCTCTCTCTTTTGTCCCATTGATACTATGTCTATTCATGTATCAATACCACACTGTCTGAATTACTGTAGCTTTATAGTAAATCTTGAAATAGGATAATATAAATCCTTCAATTTTGTTTTCCTTTATCAAGAATTCTTTGTCTACACGAGTTTCTTTTCATTTATTTGTAAATTTTAGTATCAGCTGTTCATTTTATATAACACTTTTTGGAATTTTTATTGGAATTGCATTGAATATGTAGACCAAATGAAAAAAAAATTAAATTCAAACGGTATTAACCATCCCAATCTATGAACATTGTATATGGCATTATTTACTTGTGACTCAATTTGAGTTCTCTCAAAAATGTTTTATAATTTAAGTGAAGAGTTTTAGAATATTTTCTGTTATAGTTATCCCTATACAAAAAGCATAAATTTAAGAGATTGTTCAGATTTTTCCAGAAACATTTCATATACAACATTGTGTTTTTTCTACCCAAACAAACATGATTTTTAGTAGTCTTTCTTTTTGTGATATTATCAGCTGTGCTGAATTGTCTTGTCAACTTGGTAGTATCACTACACTTTTCTAAAACTAGGAACTCCATATTCTTGAATCCTATTCCCTGAATGAATTTTTATAGGATTTGCAAATGAGGAAAATTCACACACAATTTGGAAGATAAAAGTAAAACAGAAATCATTCTTAGCATGGAGGCTTCGCAGAGCTCTTTACAAGTATCTCCTTAGCAACACTAGCATTCAGACATAGCACAATCATCACAATCATACATTTTTGATAAGCTGGTACTTCACAATCAAAATGGATGCAGAAGTTTCTTGGATTCTTTGATGAGCTGCCGCTTTCCCTACAATGTTTTAAGTTGATGCCATTTATGGTTGTTTTTCCTTTTCTTTCTTTTTCTTTAAAGACAAGATCCCACTCTGTCTCCAAGGCTGGAGTGTAATGGCATAATTATATCTCACTGCAGCCTTGAACTCCTGGGTTTAAGGAATCCTCCTGCCTAAGCCTCCCAAGTAATTGAGACTACAGACACCCATCACTATGCATGGCTAATTTTAAAAAATTATCTTAATAACAAGGTCTTGCTATGTTGCCCAAGCTGGTCTCAAACTCCTAGCTTCAAGTGATCCTCCCACCTCCGCCTCCCAAAACACTGGGATTACAGACCTGAGCCATCGTGTCTGGCCTGTGGTGGTAGTTGTAACTTTCTATGCAATCTGCTGCAGGTGGCATTCACGTGAATGTAGGCATTAATTCCTATATTAAATTGCTTATTTCTGGAGTTCTTAATTGGCTGTTTTCTTGACGGAACCCAACTAAGAGCAACTGCTGATGATATATTCCAGATTAATTACGTAATTAGAGGTTAACAAGTGAAGCAATTCTATTTCTATTATTCCTTTTCATGTATTAAATAGAAAACTTCCATTAAGAGAATTTTTCCTCATTATCTCTTTGGTAACCCTGAGGTGTTATTTTTGGAGAAAAGGCAGGATATTTGATTATTTCCCTTTACTTACCATTTCTTATTTATCACTTACTCTTTTATTTACCAGTTTCCTAAATTGTGAGCTAGTTTCCCAGGATCCTGGAAAGCACTTGGAGAAACTAGAAATTGACTGATTATTTTTTGTTGAATTTTGGGTAATAATTTCCTGTCTCTTCTCAGTCTGGTGCATTTTTTATTTCAAATATTGTATTTTTATGTCCTGGAACTTTTAATTTTAATTTTTTTAGTTTTTATTTTTGCTGAGATTTCACATCTGATACAATTTTTTTTAAAGTCCTTAAACATGTTTATAACTCAGTAGTGCCCCTTATTTGTGGCTTCACTTTCCCCAGTTTCAGTTACCTGTGTTAAACCTCAGTCTAAAAATATTAAATGGAAAACTCTAGAAATAGACCAATTGTAGTTTTAAGCTGTGTGTTGTTTTGAGGAGTGTGATGCAGTCTCCTGCTGCCCTGTCCTGTCTTCCCCAGAATGTGAATCATCCCCTTGTCCAGCAGATCCACACCGTCTCTGTCACCTGAATGTTTAGTCACTTAGTAGTTAACAGAACTACTTGAGTTGACTACAGAGTCGTGCCATGATCATCATTATCTATTTCCAGAATATTTTCATGATCTCAAAAAAGAAAGCCAATACCCATTAGTAGTCATGTCTCATTCCCCTCTCCTTCTAGTGTCTTAACAGATATGAAGTAGCTATCAGATCAACTGTCCTAGTATAACAGTGTTTGCTCAATACTGGCTCCAATGCATAAGAGTAGTGATGCTGAAAATTCAGATATACAATGTAGAAAACTTAAAGTGTTTCCTCTAAGTGAAAATATGAAAGCTCTTCACTTAATAAGGAAAGAAAAAATCTGTAGGCTGAGATTGCTAAAATCTATGGTAAGAATGAATTTTTTACCATGAAACTGTGAAGAAGGAAAAAGAAATTCTTGCCAATTTTGCTGCTACACCTCAAACTGCAAAAGTTACAGCCATAGTGTGAAAAGTGCTGATATAGGGTGTAGTATTATCTGTGGTTTCAGGCATCAACTGGAGGTCTTGAAAAGTATGCCCATAAATAAGGGAACCTACTGCAGTCTTTTTATGGCAAGTTTTAGATCTAGATCATATTGTATCTATTCTATTGACTGTAAGTTTTAATGTCATTATAAACATAAGGATTTAAACAGAAGTGTGCATCTGTTCATTGTAGTCATCATTATTATTGATGCTTACATTATTTCATGTTTGGATAGTGGGTGCTTCTTCAAGTTGCCTCCTGGATCATATGAACATGACCCTTGTGGGGTATAAAAGCATCTTTGCTTTCCAGTATGACAAGATCCTCTAGATTGATATCACATGTTGCCTGCCTGCAACCAGCAAGCAGCCATTTCTCCAAGAAGCCCTGGTTCCTTCCAGTGAGTGATGGTACATAGAAACCAAAGTTTTGCTCCCAAGGAGCTTCCTGCATCTCTTTTGCTTAATGCTTCTACAACTTTTCAGTGGATAGGCCTGAAGAATAGGTGGAATTTTAGATAAATATTCATAACTTTGTAATAAACCTTACAGTTTACATTCTGTGTTATAGGATTTTAGTCAACCTCAGACATCTTGCATCTAAATCTTCTTCTTTCTCATTAGGAAAGTACCAGTTTTCAATGTCACACTCTGTTCTCATTTTCTTTATCCTACAATAAAAAACAAACAGTAGCTCCAGAATAAAAATAGAGCCTTGTCATGTAAACTATAAAAAAATCTAGGATTATTTCTGGACATCATTTGTTCTTAGGGTATGTTCCATCATGGACATACAGTCATATTATTACATTTTAAAGTCCCTTAGTAAAAGCTGACATAAGTATATTAATTAGGCATACATATATTAATATATTTATTAGATATTATATATAATTAGAAAATAATATACTTATTTTCCAGACATTCTTAGTGTTCTGATATGATTAACTTAATTGTCAGAGGTTAAACCTTTTGTTTTACAGGAAGATTCTAACTCATTGTGTTAGAACATATCTTCATTTCCTTGAGGCATAGTGGTTCCCCAATATGTTATTATAAAAATGTTTTATATGAACATCCATATTTCAACCACTTAGATTCTGCAATTGACATTTTGTTATAACTGCTTTATTACATATCTATCACTCTATCCACCCTTCTATCCACTAATCAATTCATCTTTCTTATGTGAAAGTACACAAAGCTAATATAGGGTTAACTACTTCAACTTACCTAGCATTAACTATTATTGCTCAGTATTTGCTTATATCTCTTTTTAAAAAGGAAAGATTCATATAATGCAAGATAATTCTCAGATCTAACGTATATGATTTTCTGAGTTTTGGCAAATGAAATGACTGTGCACCTCTAGTCATTACCAGGATATGGATGAGTGTTTATGTGAAAAAGCACAACTATTTAAAAAAAACCTTACCACTTTTTGAATTGTACAGTGTCTGTGGGGATTCCCTAATCCAAGTTCATAAAATAAAGGCAGAATCCACAATTGGTGTTTGGGTAAATATTCCGATGTATTGTCTGATTATTTTGTGTTAATTTAAAATAGGCTTATTTTTATATTCTTGTCTTCTGAGCTATAGTGTGCCATTTTCAGTGTAAAAGGCACTTGGAGAATAAACAGAAATCGTTAACACATAGAAATTTGATTGTGTGATGAATATGTCTACCTCTGACTGTGTCATTTAAACCGAAGAGTTGAATTTGACACTAGAACATAAGCAGCCTGAGCTAGTTGTGTTGACACAATTCCTGGGAGTTCTTTGCATCTGTTTCACCTTGTGAGGGGTTGCAGCAAGGGTATAAATGGAAAAAGTGTGCTCTGTTTCTGCATTTTAGTCAAAGGACAGAGGGTACTATCAAAAAAAAGATTTAGAAAACTGTTGACACTTATTCATATTAATATCCTTTACATGTAAACACTTGGAAAACAAAATTTGAGCTAAAATTATGTAAACTTTTTCAGAACCAAGGTAGATATCAAAAAAATATAGGAACACCATATATCCCTTTATGGGCCATGCCTAGGTATGTAGGTAATTATAGATTATAAGCTTTACCATTATGACAGTGACTACAAAGATTTATTTGATCGATGTATATTTGTTTCTCTACCATATTTATTTGATGATTCTAAGATATTACATGATCTGTAAGAAAGACAGTTGGTCTCCCTTCATACTGACCACTACCCTATGCCATAGGAAAGCTTTATAGTAGAAAAAGACAATTTCATTGTAACAGAGTTAAATTGCACATATAAAGGAAAATCTTATTCAAAAAAACCACCACAACAAACCTTTCAATAAACATAACATGGTATGTGAAAGCCAATTGTCTTTTCAAGAATGGTGAAAAACATAGCAACTTATTTATTTCGTTACTGCTGGGAATTGAAACATGGGGAGCATGTTTCTTCTGTTGGGTTTCTTTGACGTAGAGCCTAACACAGGGATTTGGGTGCATGCCACTTACTGAGGAAATGGTTTTAGGAAAAAAAAAAAAAAGGGAACAAGTGATGCAGGACAAGTCAAGGGAAGAAACTAAGTAAAGGTGTGGTTCCAGGTGGAGTCTAGCGACAGCTTAACCCCGTACAAAGCTCTGGAGGATGAATCCCATCCCAGAGTTGATTCCACCTCAAGGAAGGTGGGAACTAACCTGATTCCACATCCATGCCCAGTGGTCATTAGCTGGCTGCAGGTTGCATCAGTATCCCTGGTGAATTGGCTGCTGTTTAGCCAAGGGAAATTTCACCAAAAAGGGGCAGCTATGGGCAGTGAACAGTGGACACTCACAGGGTTGGAGGCTGTGCCCTAGCTGACAAGGTGATGCAGGCAGACCACCAGGGGAGTCCACAGTAGCATGGACAAAAGAGAATTATTATGAAATGATTATTTTTACACTCTCCCATTTTCTAAAAGCACATCTTTGTAATTATTTAGGAAGAGTTTGCTAAAGATCTTGGGTTTTCATAGTATGATCTCTTGAGTTTCAAATGATTAATCAGTATGTCAAACTGAGGTTCAAAATGAATAAATCCAAATGTAGAAGTCTGGCTGGAAAATTATGAATTTACTTTACACCCATTCATTTATGTGGTGCTGGTACTTAATCATTTAAAAAAATACAATTGGAATCAGAATATTCTTTATCTTATTGATTAATGTCATAATAAAGTATACAAACCTGAAGAATATAGGTATACAATCATGAATTCTTTATTGTTATAAAGATATAGGTTTAGTTGATACTTGAATTTTGGAATTGTGCTTAATCTAAAAAGATCAGGAGCAAAATATTGTAGGTCAAAGATCGTCTACTGTTCTTTTCCTCTCTTGAAATGTACAGTGAAAAAGGTGATATATTCAGAAACATGTTTGTATTATATGATACACATTTAGAAAGTGAGATTAGGAGGATTCAAAGAAATATTCACAGAGTGGATGGCATTTGAGCTGAGGCTGGAAGGGTGACATTCTAGGGAGAGGGACATGCATGTGCAAAGCCCACTGCATGAGGTGGTTGCCAGGATCTCTTGTGGGAGCGGGTGTTTTCAGTGTGAGTGTTGAGCAAAATTTTAGAGGAGGAGAAATGTAGGCATGTTCTTAGAAATAAGAACACAAGGGCCCTGTAGTCCATCAAACAGAATTTAGCTTGTTCTAAAGACCACGAAAAAGCAAATTTTTCAAATTTTAAACTGAAGAGAAATGCAATCAGACATGTGTGTTAGACTGGGGTGTATTCGCTTTGTTTGGATGATCTCTAGCAAAATACCTTTGGTATAAGGTATAATGATTCCAGACAATTATCTTATTTTACCTCCTAATAAGATAAAGGTATATCTTACAAGGCTCCATACACACCACTCCTTTTAACAGGAAGAAAAAGGATGATTACTAGAAAAGAGAATTAGCTAATGTTCTTTTCAAAGTAGACATGAATATCATACTCGCTGAAGTACATCAGCATTTTTTTCAATGTTATGCACATAGAATCATAAACTTGATTTAAGTTTGGCTTGGCAAGCGTTTTTAAATGGAATACAACTGAAGAAAATGTTATCAAAAAGCATAATCTGAATGAGGCCAAGTATTTCCTTATAAAATACATTTTAGTTATATAAAGTTATGTGTGCATACAACTGTACTGTATTAGAATATAAATTGTATTTCATGTGATGGATCATGATAAAAAGTTTGGAAGTTTTTGCTTCAGAGAAGGGGTATTGTGAGTGACATGGCAGCTAGCTCTCTATGTAGCTCAGAGTTGTCTTTTACCAATTTTTAATTGACCACTTTAAGTCCTTAGGCATTCTGGGGATACATTACAACATTTTCTATTTCTGTAGTGAAGGAAGAATAAAAAAAATTCTCACATTATTTATTTTGTAGTAAAGATGAAGGGAAAATGAGCTCTGCTAGAGTTCAGCTTTGTACCTTAAATAGGTTTCCTAATCTTCATATTTGTAAAGTGGGGATAATATAATGGGAGTATAAAGTACCTACAATTCTTTGAAAAAGAAAATATAAATGAGGTACTTAGTACAGTGCCTGTCATATGGTGAGTAATAAATATTAGCTAATATGATGATTATTGCTATTTTACCCGAAATAATCAAATAACTTCCATATTTAAATAAGATAGATAATCTACTTGGCTTCTTTTGAAGAATTAGGAAAAAAAGCTGGTAGATTAAAATAAAAGCCTCTAAAACTTCTGCAGTTTCTAATAAGATTGAACATGAACATGTAGGTATAGTAACCCTAACTGGGACTTTCACTACATTTCCATTATTTAATGTTATAGTTTTTCAAAGACTGATCTAAAATTGTAGCTAAAATCAATATGTAGCAAACTGAAATGTAGAGTATGCAGTTTGTCTTTTTTACTTTTTATGAGTATTAAAACTAATGCCAAATTATGTGAGTCCTGTCATATTTGCTAACAAGGCCCCTAGCTGTGTGAAAATGTTCACTATTCGTGGAAACAACTCCTCAGCAGAATCCATGTATTTATTTGCTTCATCTGTGCATAGAATCTTTCTTTATGTTTGGGACACCTTTCACCTGGATCATATCACACAGTGGAAACTATTGATTTTTAATCAGCAATAAGTGGCACTAGAGATATGTCATTACTGTATATTTTTAGGTCTCCCCAGCAATTTAGTTATGATTTCTGTGGATAATTAATTAAACATTATACCAGTACACCAATATCTTTGGTGAGGTGATAAACCTTGGTTCACCTATTTCATGTACTGTGATCAAAACAAGACAGCTCACTTCAAATTATCTTTTATAAACTAATGGTGAATTTGTGTACAGAAAGAAAGGGAAATAAAAGCAGGGAGGGAATTCTAAAAATTGATCTGTACAATAACTTTTGTTAACACTAGATACTTTAATAAAGGGTTGACTGTTTAATTTCACACATTACTTTTGGCTTCACTATTTTCCATTTTTATTTGTGTTTGAAGTCCAGACAGGGAGGACTTTGTTTGTAAAGCACCTAGCACAAATTGCCAACACTCTGTGAATGACCTTCTGCTGACCTCCATAAGAAAAGCTGAACTAGCAACCAAAAGCACGGCAAGAAGATATTCGCAGCCCATCTGGGGAGAAAACGGTGCTTAGTTGCCTTTTTCCCCTCTGTTTTTCTGCAACAGATTATAATGTTCTCCTACATAAAAAGAAAGAAATACACCATCAACAAAAAGCTTGTCCATCTGTTAGCATTTCCCTTCCACTAATGCCTTTTGTGATTAACTGTGTGGGAGGAACCATGGCCTGAGATATACTCCCCTGACCTGTAGCAGAAAGAAGGGCATTTTCTGCTCAAGCAATTTTTTGGAAAAATCAGTATGTAAGACTCTATTATAGTAGGTAGGCAATGAGTTTCATTTGTGAAAAGGACATGGCTGCTTCTTAGGATATAAGTGGGCATATGCACATTAATAGAGAGAAGCTGAGTAGTTAATACATTATAACAAAGGGGTGAATGTGTGTGCTGACTCTATGCTGAGATAAAAAGGAAGAAAAAACTATATAAGAATTATGACCAAGCTTTGCAACAAGGAGTTGATCAAAACTCAGTAACTTGCTGACTTAAATTCCCCACACAAATACAGGATTGGAAATTTAAGATACATGGAAGAGGAGGGGGCAGAGAGAGAGAGAGAGAGAAAGAGAGAGAGATATTTACTATCTGCCATAACTGTAAGTGCATTTAAACAGTTACAAAATGTGAAGTATGATTTTCACATTTAATAAAAAATGTCTCTACTGTATTTCAAAAATCATAAAAATAAACCAAATTTCAAATGGAAACAGTTCATTTAGCGGGTTCCATGACAAGCTACTATGCTGAACAACTGAGGAACAAAGAAAACATGAGCATGTGGCAGGCACTGTAGTAGGGATCTCTCTTCTGGGACCGAATGGAGAAGCTCTTTTATTATTTGTGTGAATATTCATGAGTTCTCTGACCAGCACAATTGAAGGGGGCTCAAGGATCATGGCCTTCACTGAATCTGAATCCGGATCATTCTCAACTAGAAAGGAATCATAGGAAATACTCCTAGAATATATGGGGAGGAGCACTCAGTTGGTAATTAGAGGTGATATTGAACCACAAAGAGTTTGTGACCTCAAATATTTTGTTTATTCTTTTGATAGTTTTCAGGAAGACCAGGCTGAATTCTTCCCTGGGATCTTCTTCCCTTAACTGCACAGAAAACAGTTGCTGAAATTCAAGGGGTTCTGGGTTTCTCTGCAAAGGGTAAAGGAGTTTCTAGGGGTTTTCTAGGAAAAGAGTTGCGAAAAAGGTATGCGTTCTCCCTCATGGGCACTATCAAGACTTCACTGAATGAAAAATTAAGTATTGGAATGTAAAAAAACTGTCATCTATCTTACCCAAAGAAAATGGGTTGGGATTAACTTAATTCTAGTTATGTGACAGAATGTGCTGGTATGAGATTAAGGCATCTGAGAACTCTCTATTTGAATGAAATGGAAAAAACAAAAAGATTTTCATTCATCCTCTTTCCTACCATGGGAATGCCCCTCAGATGCGCTTAGAAGATGAGAAATTGGAATAATTGCCCTAGTTCTTGATCTTTGTGTCCATTCTCCATTCCTTTCACCAGACAACTAGGGCTAGGATTGAATTACTGAATTGGATGAGGAAGGAAAAGAGGCAGAGTCTATTGTCACCAGCCAGCACTGAAAAATGATCTAAAGTATCCAAAGCCCTCAACAACATATGCTGGTCTGAAGCTGGCACTGGCTTCATCAATACTCATAAAACATTTAAATGATTCCTTAGTCTTAATTTTCTTTTATTCTTTTGTTCAATGTTACCATTAAGGTACACTTTTATTTTATTTCTGAGATGGAGTTTCACTCTTTTTGCCCAGGGCGGATGTACAATAGTGCGATGTTGGCTCACTGCAACTTCTGCCTCTCGGGTTTAAGTGATTCTCTTGCCTCAGTCTCCCAAGTAGCTGGGATTACAAGGGTGTGCCACCAAGCCAGGCTAATTTTGTATTTTTAGTAGAGACAGGGTTTCTCCATGTTGGTCACGCTGGTCTCGAACTCCCGACCTCAGGTGATCCACCTGCCTTGGCCTCCCAAAAGGCTGGAATGAAGGCATGAGCCACTGCACCTGACCAAGATATTCTTTTAGAAGCTTTTGTCTGCATAAAAAATAAACAGTCGGGTCCAGGTGCGGTGGCTCACGCCTGTAATCCCAGCACTTTGGGAGGCCGAGGCGGGTGGATCACAAGGTCAAGAGATCGAGACCATCCTGGTCAACATGGTGAAACCCCGTCTCTACTAAAAATACAAAAACATTAACTGAGCATGGTGGCACATGCTTGTAATCCCAGCCACTCAGGAGGCTGAGGCAGGAGAATTGCCTGAACCCAGGAGGTGGAGGTTGCGGTGAGCCAAGATCGTGCCATTGCACTCCAACCTGGGTAACAAGAGCGAAACTCTGTCTCAAAAAAAAAAAAAGATAAACAGTCAAAGCACATGGTAGGTTTCTCTCAAAGCTCCATACTTTCTCATGAATAGTACAATCTCTTTTCCACTGGTCACAGATACTACAGTAACCGGAAATATTACTGCAGTTGGGCTTTTTGATGTAGACTTGTAGACACCTATTAAATTACCTTAAGTAGTTATACTTAGTCCAACAATTCTTACTCTAGTGCCTACTGGGTGCCAAGCTTTTTGTGTAGGATAGGCAGACAAAGTCATATAAGATGAAGACTGTGCTCAACCAAGTGGTCGTTTGGTGGAGAGATGTATTAGTTCATTAGTTCATCTGAGAAGTATTTTAGTGTCATAAGTGCTATGATAGAAGTATAGAACTTTAGAGGAGTAATATCTAAAAATTTTGAATCTAAAAGAATTAAAGGCAAATAACAATTGAGTAAAACTTGAGTTTTAAAGTAAAGAAACTCCTATATAACAAATTTCTAGCTTCTTTAGTATGAAAAGGCTACATCATCAATAGTATGGTCTTCAGATACAAAAGCTGCTCTTGTTAGTGCTTTGACTGAATATCTGGAAATGTCCCAAATGTGTGCCTATATCATGGAAAGCTTATGGTAATTTCATTGGCAGTATAGGAAAGTATGGCAGACAAAAATGAGAAAAATATACAGTGTATGAAGTAGAGATTGACATTCATTTTTGGTCTGAGTGATACTTTGTGACATTCTTCCCTTTCATCAAATCACTACAATTGAAGTGTATTTTTCCCCTAAAATAAAGAATAAAAAATGTAAAGAAAATTGCTGGATTTGAATAGATTTTACATTATTAAGGATCAAAATAGTATTCATCTAATAATACTCTTTCTTCTGATTATTTCGTATTTCCAGAGTACATATTAAGGAAATGTTTTTCCTGATACTTACTTGATCTTAAGTGACAACTTGTTAAAAGTTAATATTAAATAGTGCATCAGTCTGAAAAAAAAGTATACATGTATATATGGACAGAGTCTTGGCTGTTACCCAAGCTGGAGTGCAGTGGCATGATCTTGGCTCCCTGAAACCTCTGCCACCTGGGTTCAAGTGATTCTCTTGCCTCAGCCTCCTGAGTAGCTGGGATTACAGGCATGCACCACCATGCCTGGCTAATTTTTGCATTTTTAGTAGAGATGGGGTTTCACCATATTGACCAGACTGGTCTCAAACTCTTGACCCCTGGTGATCCACCCACCTCAGCCTCCCAAAGTGTTGAGGTTATTAAGTGTGAGCCACTGCCTCCAGTCTGAATTCTCTTTAATAATTATATGTGAAAAAGAGATACAGTACTAGTAACACATATATCCTGTCTTGTACAGAAAATGATTGTCTTGCTCACAACTACTGCATGACCTAAATTTCTTAAGAATAATCTGTTTTCAATATAGACTAATAACAACTTTTTCATTCTAAGATCTTCTATCTCATCCGAGATAGCCAACCACAAGTATTAATTCTGGCAGGCATTAAAAATTAGATGTGAATTTGGTTTTGTGAGGATTTTCAAAAAGTGAGATATCATGGGGGAAGCTCATAACTTCAATCTTGTAATGGTTCACATCAGGTTTCCAGGCAATGATTATTTACTCATCAGTCAAAGGTGTGTAGAGTTCACTCAAGCAACTACTTCAAATCATGAGGTCTAACTAGGAGGCTTTTATGAGATGCTGAAAAGACAATTATAAAAGTTATTCAGGGGAAAACTATTTTAATGCTTAAGTGATCCATTGGTGTTTATTCAAAATTAGTCAGATTTTAGATAGGTGTTACTGGCTGTGATGCTCAAAGCACTTAACAAGTGAGAATTGATTATTTGCTGCCAAAATATCTTACTAACATCATTTTCACTTTGTTCTGCTTCTCTATCCATTCTTTAATACAATGTCTTCACAAACAAGAAATCAAAATTTATCTAAAATATTTGAGGTAGGAGGATAGGGTCTGGAGGCAGGGAACCTAAGGCCATTTCACGTCAACTTCCTAGAAAAATTGAAAGGAAAACCCTAACTTTCCACGCCTAAGCAAAAAAAAAGGACCAGAAGCTACTCCCTTTAACCTTTTCTGTTGGCAGATAGCAAATTGGCTGTCTGCAATGAATCAGACTGATTGCCATGGAGTCTTCCTTTGCAACTTTGTTACTTCACTCCACCCTCTGAATGGCTGATGTCCACAATCAATAAGATGGATTGTAGGCAGAGTCTTTGTTTGCATAGATGTATATTTGTAACTTCACCCTAGTCTCTGATTGGTTGCTTTTGCAATCAATCAGATGTTTGCACAGGAGTGTGACCTTTGTAAACTTAACTTCTTGGTTGGCTGCTTTCTGCAACCAATCGGACTGATTGTGGGCTACCAATTCCTTTACATGAGGTGATCATGAAGTAGCCAGTGAGAAACTTCTAGAGGGTATTTACCCCCAAGAAGATTCTGTGTCTGGGTCCTTGAACTGCTGCTTGGATCCCCTCCACACTGGAATGTACTTTCATTTTCAATAAATCCCTACTTTTGTTCTTTTGTTACTTAATTCTTTCTTTGCTTTGTTGGGCGTTTTGTCCAATTCTTTGGTCAAAACACCAAAAACCTGGGCAACTTGCAGTTAACTATGACCCTCCACCAGTGACATAATGATTTCTATACCTAAATCTAAATTTAATCTCTAGATCAGTTATTGACTAGGTGCAATATTGTTCTTTACTACTATTATTACATTAAGGTTTCAGAAACATCCTCACTATCAGAAATGTTTGTATTTTTAGTAAACAAAACACACACAAAACAATTATACATAAATCCTTAAAAAAATTTTGATTATCTTTATGAATTCTATTATATATGCATATGAATATGCTGTAGACAAGAAATGGAAAAATGTATACTAAACAAATGTAAATTTTTCTATGTCTGGGTTTTTCCATTTACTGTAAAGAATGATTTTGTTTTTGCAAGCATATCTGATTATATAACCCATCATTTCTGCCAGTTATCTTAGTTGTTACTATTTTTAGTGTAAATCACATGCTTAATTCTAAGTATTTCCACTGAGTAATTTTTAAGTATTTCCAATGAGAAAATGCCTAAAGAACAAAGAGCAGATACTGACTTTCAAGGTTTTGTAGGAACACGTTCTTAGAGTTGAAGGCTGTGATTGTGTATCAAACTCTATGGAAAACAACAAGACACTATTCTAGTTTCTAGATCTTTTACAAATGAAAGAAATAATTGATACATTATCTAGTAGTGGAATTCAGAAATGTTCCTGAGTGTCTATGGGTGGAAGGATAATTTCACTGAATCAGGGAAATTTTTTTTTTCAGTAGAACAGAGGTGATAACCAAATATATTCAATGCATAAAAAAACTAATTTTTACAGATAGCTATTAATGTATTTATTGCCAGAATTTCCTGAGAATATTTTTGTGGGTTGGGTGTACTATATACAATAAGAATTTATTTAATCTATGCATAGTTCTGACCAGCATGCTCTAGAGTGTGACATAGGATAGGCCTTCTCAATAAACTTCAATATTTACTATTTAAATAACATATAAAATAAAATATATGAAAACAACAGTAACTATAGTGGGCCATATTTAAGCAATTGCATTTGTATTGCTGCATTTCAGCCTAGGTGAGACCAAACTCATAACAAAATTTTAATTTTACAGTTAATACTATAATCACAAGATCCCAGTTATCCCACACCAAATTGTAAACAGTTTCATCGTTTGTTTATATCCCAAGGATAATTTTGGTTTTACTTAAGCATCACTATTGCCTTGAAATTCCATTGTCAAGTGGGGAAATAACTGTGAATATTATCACTAGCCTCCGGACTTATTTTTAATTCTATTTTCTTTTCAAAATGTATATTTTTAAAAGGCATAAATTAGAAATGTGGGAATTAGAATGGCTTCATGCAAGAAATACTGGAATAACATCCCAGAGATCTTATTCTGGCCCCAAAGTTCTGGACAAGTTATTCAGCCTTTCTGGGTCTCAGTTTTTTCTGGGTCTCAGTTTTTTCCATCTGGAAAATGTGGGGATTAATCTCTGTGGGCACTTCTAATGCTAAGAGTCAGTGAGTTTCTGAAATTCACCCAGGAAGGAGTAACCCTAGTCAGAGTGCATGCAGTCTCTGGGCTTGCATTTGATTTGCTTCGCTTCTTATTCCTGAGTTGTCCCAAAGACTACTTCTCACTGGTCTAGTACACCACTGTTATCTGGCAAAATAGGAATATGTTTCTGATTTTGGTTACATCTGAAAGGAATTTTTCCTGGAAGACAGATTATGTCTAAACCCTGTAAAACATTATGCTTCTCTCTGTATTCCAGATCTTGTTACTGTATTTATATGTGAAAAGTTAGGATGTTGTCTTTGACATGAGAAAAATCCCTTGACATCAGAAGGAAAAAAAAATCCCTGAGCCTACAAAAGTCAGCCAAGTTAAGTAAGAAAAAATATATATTAAAGGAAGTATAGTGAACGTAGAAATAACACTGAAATCTAGTTGTAGAAAAGCCTTCATTTCTAAGATTCATATTTAGTCAGCAGCTATTTTAAACAAGAAAGTAAAATTTTGAGACTCATGACAGTCCTAGGCCACATGTCACTTAGAACCAAAAAGCAAAACCAAGCCATGATTGTGGTGTGATATTTTTAGATGTCCAATGGCATTTCAGGATCTGTACACTCTCACATTTTGAAAAATGAAATATGGTGATTTAACTTTTCATTTTAGGATTATGTGTATAACTAAGAGACAAATTTAGACAAAAAAGTTAACACTAAAGGGAGGGATCATGTAATTGAAAGTTAGGTTTCTTCAGGGAAAAGAAACTTTTTCCATCATGTTCTGACATATATTTTTGAAGTTAATATGCTTTTAGTTTATTCATAACTCCACTAAATTTACATGATTTACTGGGTACATAATTAAATTGGCATTTGCTGGTACAGAGTAAATTAGCATATGAGTGAAATAAATGATGGAAGTCTAAGGCCAGATAATTCCAATAATCAATTGGAATAAAAATTCCAAATAATCAATTTATGCCTTCAGCTATACACCAAAGCAAATCAACTCTTAGCAAGCATGCAGGCAAATGCAAGGAGGTTTGCTGTATCCTAAA
The DNA here is from genome assembly GCF_049354715.1 of Callithrix jacchus. Classification (NCBI taxonomy): domain Eukaryota; kingdom Metazoa; phylum Chordata; class Mammalia; order Primates; family Cebidae; genus Callithrix; species Callithrix jacchus. Next base: position 77,207,344 of record NC_133504.1, read on the forward strand.
ATTTCAGATAATGCATATATATCTGAACAAATTTTTAAAAGAAATAACTACACAATGTAGAAAAGCTCTGCTTGATGTCCACAAAATGATAACAGAAAACTACGTAAGTGGTCTTTAGATTAACCAGACATAATGCTTAGTCATTTATATGCCTTATTTATTTCTTATAACCCTATTTAATATATGAGGAAATTGAGATTTAGAGAGATTGGGTAACTTGCCCAAGACTACACAGAAAGAAGGGATAGAGTAAGAATTTAAATCCATGAGGTCTGTTTCAGAGTCTGAGGTTTTAACTACCCTACTATTCAGCCTTTCAACTCTTTGCAAAGGAGTTTATATGTAAATAGAGTGTTTCCTGGAGCCTTAATGTCTCTTGAATTGAATTTATCTGATAATAATTTAAAAAATAACAGTACATTATTGTTTTGTCTTAGGTTTGCCCTTATTCAGAGTAGATTTAAAATATTTATTTTTCAGTAAGTGAAAGAGTAATGGAAAACTGTTAGTTACTGAAAGATCAATGACTCAGTACAAGTAAAGATAGGTCTAGGAATTTGACAGGTTTGTTCTCACAGAAAACAATTAAAAATACTGAATTAAAATGTTTCAAAAAGCTTCTTAAATATATATGAATAAAAGTGGAATCTATATGCTTAATTCGGGCACCAAACTACTTCATTTTGAGCAATTTTTATGAAGATGGACAACCTAAGCTTTGGCTTGGATAACCTTGTAAGAGCATGTAGGGTTCTGAAGATAGAATTCAGTCTTAGACTTGCCTATCCCAATTTAGTATCCCACATAAAGCTGGGACCCCAAGTGCTATACCCTTAAGGTGAGGGAGAAGTAGAAGTAACACCTCATTTCCCAATGCCCTGGGCCTTACAAGAAAAAGTTGCTATGCCATTGGGAAGAGTAGGAGGTGGAAAACAAAGCTCCATTAAGAAGTTAAAACTACAAATCCAAGTTGACCCTGGCATAGATTTTCTTAAAACTCAATTTAATGGGAAAGCTATTAGGTTGAGATGGCTGTAGTACCTTTGGGTTTTTATGTAAACAAACTGAAGCCCAATGTAAACAGCAAAACAAAACTTGTGCTAAACCGATCAGGAACTGCCAGCTGTCCTTTAACTAGGGACTTTTCATGAGATCATACCAAAAGAACATATACATTTTTTGTAGCCCATCAAATAACTACTTGTCTTCCATGTTCAGCCTGTAAAAACCCCTTGCTCAGCTGCTAACACAGAGCTCCCTAAACCTCTTTTGGTTTTGAGTGCTGCCTGATCCATGAATTATTCAATGCTCAAATTGACTTTATTAAATTTATTTTGTTCATCTCTATAGTACTCTATTACTCCATTTTCACACTGCTATAAAAACTGCTTGAGACTGGGTAATTTATAAAGGAAAGTGGTTTAATTGACTCACAGTTCCACATGGCTGGGGAGGCCTCAGGAAACTGATAATGATGGCAGAGGGGAAGCAAACACACTCTTCTTTACAAGGCGGCAGAAGAGAGAAGGCAGAGTGAAAGGAGAGAGTCTCTTATGAAACCATCAGATCTCATGAGAACTCACTCGCTATCACAAGAACAGCATGGTGGAACTTCATAACCCAGTCACCTCCCACAAGGTCCTTCCCTAACACAGGGAGATTACAATTTGGATTATAATCCAAAGTGAGATTTGGGTGGGGACACAAAGCCAGACTATATCAAGTACCAAACTCTCAAATCAGACACTTGTTTTAAATAGTCTTGAAGTAGGGCCCTGGCAGAAACAATCACAAATTGTCCTTGGAGGAATTTAACATCTCAGCTTCTCCTGAAGTCTCCTTCATCTCAGTTAATGATACTTCTGTTCTTCCAGTTACTCAGACCAAATATCTTGGTGCCATCCTTGACAATTCTGTTTCTCAAATATTATCTAGTCTGTTAGCAAACCCTATTCACCTTTAGAATGATCATTATCTTTTCTCTGTTGTAATATTGAAGTAGTCCTCTAAATGGTCTCCTTGCTTCAGTTTTTGTCTCCCTAAAAACATTTTAAATGCAGCAGTCAGAGTGAGCCTGTTCAAATGTAAATTACATAATTCTTATGCTGCAAACAGTTTAAATAATTCTTACCTCATTCAAAGAAAAGCCAAAGTCTTTGAAATGACCTTCAGGGTCCAAGACTTCTGCTCCCTTGGCTTTTCTACCCTAATTTTCTGCTACTGTCCTACATGTTCAGTATAGCAGATGCTGTCAGTACCCTGCCCATTGCCTTTCTTGCTTACATTTTTAGTGCATGCAGGGGCAATTCCAAATGCCATGTCTAATGACTGACAAGAATTTATACATATATTTATATACAGGTGTGTGTGTGTGTTGTGTGTTTGTGTGAGTTTTATAGCCTCTGTTTTATTCTGTGTCCTGGAGGTCTTTCCCTCTTTGGGATTAAGGTCCTCCATTCACAGTAGCAGCTGGCTTGAAAACACACATTTTACTGACTGCCTTCTCTTCCATGCCTCCCTTTATATCTCCCTACCTTATCTCTTTACTCCCAAATGATCAACATAAGCTTTAATGCTTATCTCAAATAAACATACAATCAACTGACTATATTATTCCTTGCAGTTTCTTTAACACTTCAGGTATGTTCCAGCCTTAAGGCTCTTGCATTTGCTGTCACTGCTCACATGTCTGGAGTGTTATTGCCTTACAAATTGCACAAGGCCATTTACTTCATCTCATTCAACAAGGCCTTCCCTGGACATCCTGTTACTCATTCAATCAATGCTTTTCTTTTTTCTCCAAATTAATTATTTTATTCATTAACACACATTACAAAATAATTGACAAATTAATTCTGTGTGTGTGTGTGTGTGTGTGTGAGAGAGAGAGAGAGAGAGAGAGAGAGAGAGAGAATTTACTTGTTTGTTGGCTTTTCTCCCACTGGAATATAAACTCTCTGAGCAATGGGATTTATGTCTGTTTCATTCACTACTGTATCGCCATAAGTACCTGCCACATAGTTAGCACTAAAAAACATTTGTTTTATTTAGTGCTTACTATGCATAAATGTGAATAAAGCAGTAATATTCCTAGAATAATAAATAGCCCAGTAAGAAAAATACTCAAGCATAAAAAAACTACAAAAATATGAGTGAGAACCAGCAGAACAAAAGATGGCAAAAAGAGACAAAGATTTCAGTTTGAAATAATCACAGAGATTATATTTATTTGTTATGCTTAATAAAAAAATAAACTGATAAGTGTTTGAAGCAGGAAACCTTAAAAATAATAAAGTAGTTATGAAATTAATTTCTCCATATTAAAGTTACAATAAATTATAAAAGTACAATAAATATGTTTATCAGGACGTTAAACTCAGTTGAAGAGAAAATTAATGAAGTATAAGTCAAAAGACATTATTTACAATCCAGCACAGAGAACAAAAGATAAAATATATCAAAAGATGTTAAAGACCAAAGAATAGAATGACAATGTCTAACATATATCTAATAAGAACTTCAGAGTACAAGCAAGAGAAAATTTAGAAACTTGCCTGGGGGAATGATGGGGTAGGTGACAGCAAACTCATGCTGTTCACAAATAGAAATCTGAACAAAATAAAAAACGTAATTGTTTTCAGGTATTGGACAACAGGCCTCATGAGAAATATGTGTGTTCACCTTATAATCACCCCTGTTTTCAGTGTGTAGTCACTTTCTGGACCATGGTTCATGGAGTTAGAGCCTGGGCTGAGCTGTTAAGTAGAAAACTGCTCAGAAAAGGAATTTAAAAAATTAGCATAGGGGTCCCCTTAAGTCTTTGGCTAATAATCAGTTTTGCATTACACAGTGCAAGTCCCCAGGAAGCCTTACAGAGAGCAGTTTCTAGAGAGCAGATATGTGAGGTTGCATAATGTTGAGAGATTGAGAGGTTCTGAACAGCCAGACTGAAGAGTGAAGCAACCTTGAAGAGCATCCCAAGCATTCAACTGAGACCCCAGAAAGGCCAAGCCTCAGAAAGAGGGCTACCCTATTCCCAGATTAAGAGCTCATTTAAACATGGCCTAATCCAAGTATTACTGGCCAGAAAAAAAATGCAATATTATACTTTGGATCCTGGGTTTGTTTTTTTATTCAATTGGGATTTTAATGTTTGATGGGAATTGTGTGTGTGTGAAAGCTTAGTTCTTTGTGTTTACTTTAGTGTCAATATTTTTATGTAAGTTGTGCCTATACAGTTTTTCTATTGTCATTGTGTCACTCTATAGGAAATTTGTCTCTCATAAGAGGTTTGAAATACCAAAGAGATTCTGAATTATTTCATGTATAGGTTTGATATTTAAAGGGTGGTTTGTAATGCTGCAGTAGCCAGGTTTTTAAGAATTAGAGAAAATTAGTGTGATACATTTCTAGTGTACAATGTGTGCAATGTGATACCATCTTTACCTATCAAAGTAGTAAATAATTGGATGCTGAAACAGTTAAATCTATAATAATAACAATACCTAATGCTAGCAAAGATGAGATGAGCATTTTATATACTTTTCATAGAAATATGAGTTGACACAATCATTCTGCAAATATATTTGGTCATATATGGTTAAGATATTTAAATATTTTTTGCATTGGACCCAATTATTTCAAGGAAATGATTAGTAATATATGTTTTCAAGATGTTCATTGTAATATTTTTATAATGATGAAAATGGGAAGCAATCAAAATAGTCAACACAAAGTTAAATAATTTACAGTATGAATGGAAATCACATTTTATCTGAAGGTTAGTTTCTAATGTCAACAAATAGAAATTTTAGAATATTCAAAATTACTTTTCAAAAATATATTAAATCTTCTGGCCAGATATGGTGACTCCTTCCTGTAATCCCAGAACTTTGGGAGACTGAGGCGGGCATATCACAAGGTCAAGGGATTGAGACCATCCTGGCCAACATGGTGAAACCCCATCTCTACTAAAAATACAAAAATTAGCTGGGTGTGGTACATGTGCCAATAGTCCCAGCTTCTCTGGAGGCTGAGGCAGGAGAATTGATTAAACTTGGGAGCCAAGATCATGCCACTGCACTTCAGCCTGGTGACAGAGGGAGACTCTGTCTCAAAAACAAGAATCAAACAAACAAAAAAACAAAAGATATATATATATATACATATATACACACATACACACATATATATTAAATATTCTATAGAATAGATTTCTGCACCATTGCTTATTAATTCCAATGCAATCTCCTTCTTCCTACAATGTTGTAACAGATTGTTACCTTCCATTTTAGTTTTTCTTTTCTTCTTTTTTAGGTGCTTTGCAAACCATAATGATATTTTATTTAATTTTTAATTATTTTAGGTACATAGTAGGTGTATGTATTTATGCATTACATGAGATATTTTGATACAGGCATACAATGTGTAATAATCACAGCAGAAGAAATGGGGTATTTATACCTCAAGCATTAGTCCTTTGTGTTTCAAACAATCTCATTGTACTCTTTTAGTTATTTTAAACTGTACTAAATCATATATATATATATCGTATATATATATATATATATTTTAACCATACTCACCCTGTTGTGCTAGGTCTTACTCATTCTTTTTATTTTGTATTCATTAACCATCCACAGTTCTCCCCAATCCCACCTCCACCACTACCCTTCCCAGACTCTGGTAACCATCGTTCTACTCTCTATCTCCATTAGTTCAATTGTTTTAATTTTTGGTTTCCACAAATAACTGAGAACATGCAATACACTCAATTGTCATCCAGAACAATGTCCTGGAGAGTTTCCCCAATGTTTTCTTGTGGTACTTTCATAGTTTGAGGTCTTAGATTTAAATTTTTAATCCATTTTCATTTTACCTTGGTGTAAGGAAAGATACAGGGTTCATTCTTCTGCTTATGGATATTCAGTTTTCCCAGCAGCATTTATTGAAGAGATCATCCTTTCCCCAGTGTGCAGTCTTAGTACCTTTGTTGAAAATGACTTCACTGTAGATGTTTAGATTTGTTTGTGGGTTCTCTATTCTGTTCCGCCAGTCTATGTGTCAGTTACTATGCCAGCATTATGCCATTTTGGTTACTACAGCTCTGTAGAATGATTTGAAGTCAGGTAATATGATTCCTCCAGTTTTGTTTTGTGCTCAGGATAGCTTTGACTGTTTTTGGTCTTATGTGGTTGCATATAAAATTTAGAATAATTTTTTCTATTTCTGTAAAGAATGTCATTGTTATTTTGATAGGGATTGCATTGAATCTGTAAATTGCTTTGGGTAGTGTGGACACTTTAACAATATTGCTTTTTTGAATCCGTGAACATGGAATATCTTTCCATTATTTGCTCAGCTCACTGCAACCTCCACCTTCCAGATTCAAGCGATTCTCCTGCCTCAGCCTCCAGAGTAGCTGCGACTACAGGCACGCACAACCACGCCCAGCTAATTTTTGTATTTTTAGTAGAGACGGGGTTTGACCATGTTGGCCAAGATGTTCTCAATCTCCTGACCTTATGATCTCCCTGCCTCAGCCTCCCAAAGTGCTGGGATTCTGTAATCTCGGGCAGGAGCCACTGTGCCTGGCTGCATCAGTGTTTTATAATTTTTATTGTGGAGACTGTTCACTACTTTGGTTCATTCCTATGGTTTTACTTATAGCTACTATAAATGGAATTACATCCTGATTTCCTCTTCAGATTGTTCACTGTTGGCATATAAAAATGATAACAAATTTTTGTATGTCGATTTTATATACTGCAACTTTACTAAATATTTTTATCAGTTTTAATAGTTTTTTGGTGTGGTCTTCATGTATTTCCAAATATAAGATTAGATCATCTGTGAAGAAAGATAATTCAACTTCTTCCTTTCCCATTTGAAAGCCTTTTATTTCCTTCTCTAGTCTGATTACTCTAACTGGGTCTTCCAGTACTATGTTGAATAACAGTGGAGATAGTGGGTATACTTGTTGTGTTCCAGATCTTAGAGAAAAGGTTTTCATTTTTTTTTCCCATTCAATATGATACTAGCTGTGGGTATATTGTACATGACTTTTATTATGTTGTGTGTTCCTGCTAGACCAAGTTTTTTTGAGGCTTTTTATCTTGGAGGAATGTTAAATCTTATCAAATAATTTTTCATCATCAATTGGCATAATATATGGATTTGCCTTTCATTGGGTTGACATGACATATCACTGTGTATGATTTGCACATCTTGAACCATCCTTGATTCTCTGGGTTGAATCCCACTTGATCATGATAAAAGATCTTTCTAATGTAATGCTAGTATTTTGCTGAGAATCTTTGCATCAGTATTCATCAGGAATATTGGCCCGTAGTTTCTTTTTTTTTAAATGTACCTTTATCTGATTTTGGTATCAGGGTAATGGATGAGTTTGAAAGTATTTCTTTCTCCTCTATTTGTCAGAATAGTTTGAGGAGGATTGGTATTAGGTCATCTTTAAATGTTTGGTAAAATTCAGCAGTGAAACCATCAAGTCCTGGACTTTACTGGAAGTCTTTTTATTACACCTTCCATGTTGTTGCTTGTTATTGATTTATTCAAGTTTTGGATTTCTACATGATTCAATCTTGGTAGGTAGAAGAATGTTTCCATTTGTTCTAGATTTTTCAATTACTGGCATGTAGTTGCTCATAGTAGCCACTACTGATCCTTTCTGATACTTTGAATTTCTGTAGTATGGGTTGTAATGTCTTCTTTTTCATCTCTGATTTTACTTATTTGGATCTTCTCTCTTTTCTCTTTATTTGGCTAAAAGTTTGTTATTTTGCTTAACTTTTGAAAGAATCAGCTTTCTGTTTCATTGACTTTTTGTATTGCTTTCTTTGTTATAATTTCATTTATTTCTGCTCTGATCATTATTGTTTCTTTTCTACTTATTTTGGGTTTGGTTTGCTCTTGCTTCTCTAGTTGTATTAATCCATTTTCATTTTACTTTTGTATAATGCAAGATAGGTATTGACAAACAAAGGCAAGACATCACTGGAATAGAGAGAGAGAAATACTGAACAGTAAGCATGGCATCAAACATGAACGCTGGCTTTGTGCATAAGACAGGAAATCAGTCACAAACTGAAGGGATAAGATGGAGAGTTTTTGTTTAGAACACAGTATATAGCTTTTTATCAAGGTCATCTTATAAAAAAATAATGATTTTCTCCTAGAGTGTTGGTCTAGTTTCTAAACATTCTTTTAATTTCCTAGTTAAAAATCACAACTATTCCTGGAATCTAAGTGAAAAACAAGTGTCAATGTGGAGTCAAGCATCTACACTTGGAGATGAGGAAAAATGCAATGTCTCAGGGGATGTGCAGGCCTGGCATCATTCAACCATTTTCATTGCTGGTACTTAATGTAGAAAACTGTGGTTATTATAATTACTCTCAAATAAGAAAGTGATTTGTACATATAACAAAATACTACCAGGAGCCTTTCTTTACTTGTCTCTCTTGCTATTAATTTTCTTGAATTTGCTAAAGTTACAATAGACATTACAAATTGTCTCACAAGAATAGAATGAGTTGCCACCATTTTTATGCCTTGTAGTAGGTCCACAATGTGAACCAGGGAGTTATGGTCTCTGTTTTGTTTTGTAGTATTTCCCATATAAGCTAGAAAAGTTGATCAAAAGTATATATTTTTTACTTTCCATGTAAGACTTAGAATATGTCTTATTGTTGCAAGTTTTCTCTCTTGAGAAAGAAAGGTGATTTAGAGTTGCAGAGTAACCAACCAATCAGGGAAATTACATGTCCTGGACAGAGCCAACATAAAAGAAAATGAGAGAAGCACCCTCTCCTTTTTAACTTCACTACAGAAATACAAGTGGCAATGTTGTCACTAAACAACATTCTTGCCATGCTATAGAACTTGGATTTGTAAGACATAGCTAATCATCAAATTCAGGAGGAGTGAGTTTCATTTGTTTGGAAAGCAATAAAATTTGACTACATAAACTTAGATGAGTCCTCTTTAACATTCCGCATCGCTTTACTGTACAGCAATAGCAATATTCCCCAAATAAAATTGAAACTGGAGCCTCAATTATGTGGCTTAGGCATTAATTCTGATCCTTAATTTTCTTTAAAATGTAATATTCCTCAAACTAAGAAAATCTCAGATCTGTGGTATTATAAAAATGAAGGAAAAACAAAGTTGACCTTTGCTTCTTTTTTTAAAAAAAATATGTATATTTTATTGCACTTTAGGTTCTGGGGTACATATGCAGAACATGCCGAATTGTTGCATAGGTACCTACATGGCAATGTGGTTTGCTGCCTCCATCCCCCCATCACCTATGCGTTTTTTAAAAAAACAAAACTTCATTTAGAATTGCTATAAGAACACTTAAGTTGAAACATTTTCTAGTTTATCTAAACACATGGGCAAATATGTGAATATGAAGGGAAAGGTAAGAAGAATGAAAGTAAATTTCCTGTTATCACATCTAAGCAGAGTTCTCATTGGCCCTTGTGAAACAGTAAGCAGAAAGGATCAGCTTTCCTTCACATGTGTGTTGTCCCTTCTGAGTCAGAGTTTTGGCCACAAAAAAGGAAGGAAGGGAAGAGGCCACAATGCTCCAGAGGTGTTTCTGCTTCCACTTCTGCCCTCACACCCATTCTTTCCTTTTAGATTCTTGGCCTCTGCTCCCAAGAATATAAATTTCATAAACACTCCAAACACAAACCCTTTTATTTAGTTCAGTCAGATTTAATGGAAGAAAATATATGAGAGGTTTATTTTCTTGCACAAAATTTATTGACTTAACTGTGACAGAGGCACTAGGGTGTGTAGAGAAATGAAAGAAAAGGAGAGTACTGGAATGTGGAAGTAGCATATAATATTTAAGAATAAACAAAATAAAAATGAAAAATTTAGATTTTTAAAATCATTTATGAAGTTCTTTAATTTTCTTTTCCTTCTCTATTACATTTCCTTCTATATTTCTTCTAATGGTAGAAATGTAAAAAATATTTGTGTAAATAATGAAAATTAGTACTCTATTTTTCTGTTTTTCTCAAACTATAACTAGTTATACAGGCTATTTTTTTTAAATTATAAGATATGTCCAGGATATATTAATTTGAGAATATTTCTTCTATTATAAGGGCAGAAAAAAGATAAATTACTTATGATGCCACTACCAAAATGTAACCCTTCCTAGTATTTTCTTACATATTTTGTTTCCAGACGTTCTTCTCTGTGTTCGTACTTTACTAGTAATAAGTTCATATTAGAAATGGTCTTTTGTAACCTGTTTTCATGTGATGATATATGATGGCCATCTTTTAATTCCCTAACTAGAAAGTTATATCAACATTTTAAAAGCCTTTATGATATTATACAATATGGATGTTCTGTAAATTAAGCATTAACTTACATTGAGCTTTTAAATGGTTTCTTAATTTTAGCTACTATTAGCTAGTAGCCACATTGTCATATTGTAAACTGCCTGGATAAATATGAATAAACATCTGTAATCACATAATACAATGGTGAAAATTATGCAGCATGCCAGCGACCACAATTGTTAATTATACGAGACCGTTGGTCTCACAATTCATAGGCGTTTAATGCCATTTATTAACGTATTCACCTATGCATCTACTCAGTAAACATTTATTGAATTTTAGATATAATGGGCATGTCGTCAGTACTGAGGATATATGGATAAACAAAACAGTGATAGTCTTGGTGTTAAGATGCTTACGTTCTATTGGGTGGAGATAATCAATGAACATGTGCATAAACAAAAGAGTTAGGGGTTTAATTGGTACTTTGAGTGGAATCTACTGGGCAACATGATAGATTTTAATGAGAGGTTTTCTTAGCTAGGATAGATAGGGTCACACTTTTTGAGAGACTGGTGTTTAGTTGATGCTTGAATAACAAAAAGAACAAACCATTCAAAGAACCAGACAGGATGAAAGGAGAAAATAGCAAGTGGAAAGGCCCCGAGTAGTAAAAAGCTTGGTAATTGAGAAACAAGAGGATTCAAGCAAAGCTGAAGTTTAGTAAGGAGTTTGTGGAATGACATGAAGTTGGAGAAGAAAGGCTTCTTGATTTTCAGAGATTTCTTGATGATGCTACCATAGAGGATTTTGTTAGGAGTAAAAACAGAAGTCTTGGAACTATTTTAGGCAGGCCATAAATCAATTTGAGTTAAGTTTTCAAAGGCTCATTCTGGCTACTCTGCGGGAAATATATTCTGGGGAGAGGTGTAGAAGCTGAGAGGCGATTTAAAAGGACATTTCAACAGTATAGAAAAGGACATCAAGATACTTTGGATAAGGGGTGGGCAGAACATGAGGAGGCACATGGGCATTTTGAGATATATTTTGATGATAGAACTGGAATTACTGATGGACTGGAGATGAAAGATGAGGAAAAGAAAAGAAAAAAGTATTTGTATATTACTATTACCTTCTACTTCAGCAGTTGGGTTCATGGTGGAGTAATTTATTGAGAAGAGAGAACCTAGGGGGAAAACATATTTTGAGGGTATACTTAATTGTGACTGTATAGTTGAGATTACATGGACAAATTAAAATATGGCTTTGGAGCTAAGAAGATTTAAACTTAGATGGCATTTAAAATCAAACTGGGTGAGATTTCCTAGGAGAAGAATGTACGGTTAGAAGAAACCTCAGAAACAACCATGGGACATTCCAAAATTTAGAAATGAGATTGAGAAAGAGGAGACAGCAAGGAAGATGGAGAACGAGTAGTAAGAGGTAGAATATTCCCCACAGAGTGACATAAACAAGGAAAACTGAAGCTGAGAGGAATGGAGATAGGCACGTGTTCACGGATTTGACAGCAAAAGCACGGAACAGTGAACGATAAAACTTTTTCTTACATTGGAGTGAAATAAACCTAAGGTAGGCTCTTCCTGGGATAGCACATATGAAAATGATGTAAAATACGTTTGAATAAAAGCCAACACCACTTTACTGCGTGGCTGAGTGATGGGAAATAAAGGGACTTCTCAGAGGTCAGATACTATAAGAAGCTATACTAGGCAGTTGCTCTGGGGGATTTGCCACACCTTAGAGCTTAAGGGTTCAAAACGAGCAATTTTAATCATTTCTTTTTTACTCCTTGTGAAATGTGAGTCAAAAAACAAACATTTTTTTTCTCAGGTACTATGATGTGTCCTGTCTGTAGTTGTAGTCCCCTGGGCTCTGGTAAGATCTCTTACCACATCAGAATCTCACTTCCATGGAACCATATCACATTTAGGGAAGGACTATCCTGCTCTGATAACATGCAGATTTTTAAAAAATATGATTTAAAATTTTTTAAAATTATATTTAAATTCTGGGAACATGTGCAGAGCATGCAGGTTTGTTACATAGGTATACAAGCACCATGGTGGTTTGCTGCACCCATTAACCTGTCATCTACATTAGGTATTTCCCCTAATGCTATCCCTCCCCTTACCCACTAACCCCTGACAGGCTGCAGTGTGTGATGTTCCCCTCTCTGTGCCCATATGTTCTTGTTATTCAACTCCCATTTGTGACTGAGAACATGAGGTGTTTGGTTGTAACTTCCTGTGTTAGTTTGCTGAGAATGCAGGTTTCCAGCTTCATCCATGTTTCTGTAAAATACGTGAATCGAGCTTTTTTTTTCTTTTGGGGACAGGGTCTCTCTGTGTCATCCAGGATGCGATGTAGTGGCATGATCCTGACTCACTGCAACCTCCACTTCCCAGGTTCAAGCAATTCTCCTGTCTCAGCCTCCCGAGTAGCTAGGAATACAGGCACCCGCCACCATGCCCAGCTCATTTTGAGTTTTTAGTAAAGATGGGTTCTCACCATGTTGGCCAGGATGGTCTCAAACTCCAGACCTCAGGTGATCCACCCACCTTGGACTCCTAAAGTGCTGGTATTAGAGGCATAAGCCACCTCACCCAGCCAAACTTATTATTTTTTATGTTTGCCTAGTAGTCCAGGGTGTAAATGTGCCACATATTCTTTATTCAGCCTATCATTGATAAGCATTTGACTTGGTTCCAAGCCTTTGCTATTGTGAATACTGCTACAATAAACATACATGTCCATGTGTCTCTATGGTAAAATAATTTATAATCCTTTGGGTATATAACCAGTAATGGGATTGCTGGGTCAAATGGTATATCTAGTTCTAGATCCTTGGGGAATCACCACACTATTTTCCACAATGGTTGAACTAATTTACACTCACACCAATAGTGTAAAAGCATTCCTATTTCTTCACATCCTCTCCAGCATCTGCTGTTTCCTGACTTTTTAATGATTGCCATTCTAACTGGTATGAGATGTTATCTCATTGTGGTTTTGATTTGCATTTCTCTAATGACCAGTGGTGATGAGCTTTTTTCATATACTTGTTGGCCGCATGATTGTCTTTTGAAAAGTTTTGTTTACACTGTGAGTGGAAAATCGCCTACTCAAGGCTCAGCAATGATGAACGCCATTCCCCCCACCAAGCTCGAGCATTCCAGGTCGACTTCAGACTGCCGTGCTGCCAGTGAGAATTTCAGGTCAGTGGACCTTAGCATGCTGGACTCTGTCGGGGTGAGATCTGCTGAGCAAGACCACTTGGCTCCCTGGCTTCAGCTCCCTTTTCAAGGTAGTGAATGGTCCTGCCTCTCTGGCATTCCAGGCACCACTACGGTATGAAAAAAAAAATCCTGGAGCTAGCTCAGGGTCTGCCCAAAAGGCCACCCAGTTTAGTGCTTGAAACCCAGGGCCATGGTTGGTAGGCACCTGAGGGAATCTCCTGGTCTGTGGGTGGCAAAGACCATGGGAAAAACTAAGTATCTGGGCCGGATCGCACTGTCTCACGGCACGGTCCCTCATGGCTTCCCTTGGCTAGGGGAGGGAGTTCCCCGACCCCTTGAGCTTCCCTGGTGAGGTGATGCCCCACCCTGCTTGTGCTCACCCTCTGGGCTGCACGCATTCTCTAACCAGTCCCAATGAGATGAACTGGGTACCTCAGTTGGAGATGCAGAACTCACCCGCCTTCTGCATTGGTCTCACTGGAAGCTGCAGACTGGAGCTGTTTCTATTCAGACATCTTGCCTGGGAATAAAAATTATCCATACAGATTTTTTGAACTGGAAGATCATAAGGAAATCTGTGCAATTTGGAGAATATTAAAGTAAAACAGAAGTAGTCCAGAGGGTAAAAATAAACATCTACTACAGTTATTGAGAATGAAAAATTGATAAAAAAACAGCATAAATGTAAAAATTTAATGTAATTAGTAAGCCAAATCTATGAATGTATATAAGAGAAAACATTGTTATTGCCTTGGTCCTTATTTCAGATAGACAAAATTGCTTAAACCAGAATACATATTATAATTCACTGCAAGAATATACATATATGTATATATATTACACATATATATTACCATATATTACACACACATGTATATATATGTGTGTGCGATGTATATATAAAATATATATAATACATATTTTAAATACAAATATATAATATATATAAAATACATATATAAAATATGTATACTATATATAATATATATACAATATTATATGTATTATATAATATATAATAACAACATAATATTTAATATATGTTATACATAATATATAATACATATATAATATATAATACATATAATATATGATACATATATAATATATATAATACATATATATATCACATGTTTATTTTATATATATATATATTTTGAGATGGAGTTGCACTCTTGTTGCCCAAGCTGGAGCACAATGGCATGATCTCGGCTCACTGCAACCTCTGCCTCCTGGGTTCATGCGATTCTCCTGCCTCAGCCTCCTAAGTAGCTGGGATTACAGGGAGGTGCCACCACGACCAGCTAATTTTTTGTATTTTTTGTAGAAACAGGGTTTCACCATGTTAGCCAAGCTGGCCTCGAGCTCCCAGGTGGTCCAGCAGCCTGGGCCTCCCAAAGTGCTAGGATTAGAGGCATGAGCCACTGTTCATGGCCCACTGCAAGAATATATTAAAGGGAAAACTTGCATGATTATCTCAATAGATGCAGAAAATAACATTAGTTAAAATTCAACCTAAAACTCCCTGAGTTTTAGCTAGGCACATGGGCTGCCAGCTAGAGATTGTATTTTCCAGCATTCCTTGCAGCTAGCGGTGGCTGTATAACTAAGTTCTTGCCAGCAGACTATAAGCAAGAGTGATGTGAATAATCTCTAGGTAATGGACTGGGCTTTCATTTCTTCTCTTCTTTCTTTTTCTCCTCTTAGCTTCTGTTTTAGCCAGACCAACCATATGCTTAGACTTTTTCTCAGCTCATCTCAAAATTAGAGCCACAAGTTAGAGTCACTCATGGTATACCTCTTGATTTTCTTTCTGTCTTATAATGTCATTAAAGATTTTCTTTATCCATGCTAATAAATTCTAAGCTTCTTGAAACAGAGTTTTAGTTGTTCATCTTTATATTCATTTGGAACCTAACAGAAAATTGAGTGCACAGAAAGTATTTTTAAATATATATTTAATTGCCATGAATTTTGTTTGCTTGTTCCTGCTGCTAGCTAAATGTAATGCTATTTAATTGAAGCAAATCTTACCAAGCTAAGAAATTAAGGTATAATTTTGAAAATTTGAGTCTATTTAAACCCTCATGTTACACTTAATTGAAGAGATTTAATAACCATTTGTCTTCCCAATGGAAGAAAAATAGCCCGAAGCTCTTGGAAACAGAAGCTAGAATGTCAGGAGCATTTTTGCTGAATTTTCCTAAACTCAATTCTTACATTCATATAACACACACCAGGCATATAAGTCATTTACTTCTTGGCCTTCCAGACTAAATTATAAAGTGATCTGGTTTCAGTTTAGGATATATTTTTATAAATGTTCTCGAATTTGTACATAAAAAAGATGAGGTACCTCTCTATTTCTAGAATCAATTAAGCAACAATTTTCTATTGAAGAATTATTAGTAACAATGAGACAGTCAATAAATTTCTTGAAGCTGTCTATGACTGATTTCTTATCTCAAAAAAGATTTGAATTTAATTGCTAAGGTTTTCTCAGCAATTAAAGTCCATATAATCTGTTTCAAAACTCCTTTGTCATTGAAAAGCATTTATTTAAAAAGTGTAAGCATTGGTATTTTAAAATGTATTTACCACTAGAAACCATTTAGACTAGAAGTCCTTAACAGAGCAAAGGGGTGTGAGTGAGCAGGAGCCCAGGGAACTTCACTGTTTGGTAATGTGCTATGTCCTGCCAGAGTTGAGGGGCAGGAATGAGCTATGTGGAGAAGAATAGATCAAAATCTGTCTGTGCAAAACCTGGTAGTACTGAATAAAAATTAGTCCTGAGAATAAAAAAAATTCACTTAAAGATAAACAATACAATATACAACAACAAATATTTACTGAACACCTACAATATGTCATGCTCTTGAGCCACATCAGTCAACAAAACTAAGATTCCAGCTCGGTGGAGCTCCATTCTGATTGGATGGTACTTTTACCTTTTGGGGGGGGCTCTGTCACATAAGCCCTACGAGAAAGTTGAAAAAGTTAACAGTTACAGGCAATGAGGAAATTGGCTGTAGAATTCATGATAGCAGTTAGTGACAGGAGTGGCCCATGTAATAAAAATGACAACTTTTTGTTGACAAGAATTTAGATAAAAGGTCACTTGAAATGACCTTTCTGTGTTGTGTGAGTGTGTAGAAACTTGCCAAGCATGAAAGCATTCATAACAGGAAGGCTCATCATCAGCGCTGAGGTGTGATTTCACGAAAACAGCAAGTTGGCAGCAGAATCTGATGACTAGAATCCCAGGTAATGAAGTCATTTTCTCCTTTATCCTACTAATTAGCAGCCTCCTTAAGGCACTGCTTAAGCTATAGAAGCAGATGGGCCAACTACAGTTTGGGTCTAGGTCTCATCTATCTCATTTGCTATATACCAGAGACGGCATGGAATAGTCTGACAAGGTGTATTTACTTTGCACTAAAGCAATTTTTTAAACAGGAAAATCTACGAATATCTAGTGAGTTCCTCAGCCCATTATGAGCCACACCCATGCTTTATTTCAATTTGTTTCCTACACAGAATTGTGGATATTATCTTTACATCCATGAAAGCAAATAATAATAATATAAAGTTATAAGTAAAGAAAGGGGTAATTCCCAACAGCAGAGTGAGAGGTAGAGCTCGCTCCCCTGCATGTTCCTCAATATTTGTCAGTGCCACCACTAACTGATTCAGAGTATCCTCTGCATTGCCCTCTCTCTGTCTTCTTCGTTGGAGGAGGGTCCTTCCACGTGGCATAAGTCAGTATCATCTAGCCAGAAATTGTTTCAGCCCAAAGGCACAAAGGGTGTATATAAGATAAATATAGTTTATTTTTATGTAAACCAGACTTCAAAGATTTTAGCGTTAGTGTAAAGAACATTGGGAATTTCAATACCTCTTAGCTAAAGTGTTTTTAATGGTTTTACAAAACCCATTTACAAAAAAAGGCACATGATTTTTCTAAATAGGTTGCTGGAATCATCTTACAAGAATCAGTGTTCAGTTTCTTTTCTTTCTTGAATTATTCTCCTTAGGATGCTTGTGATCCAGAGGAGAATAAATTATTAAGCAATGTGTTAATGTTAAAAGTGCGCGCACGTGTGTGTGTGTGTGTGGTGGTGGTGGTGGTGGATGGCGGATGGCAGTGTGAAGTGAGGAGGTCCTAATCTGTTCCAGGAGGAAAGAATGCATTACTGCGTCTTCTTTTTTGAAAACCTTTCCCTTTCCAGAAAGCCCTGGCATGGAAATCCTTTGAGATTTTCCAACTCTATTTAGTTTTGGGTCTTTCCTGCTCTAGAATTGCCAGATATTGTTGTCTGACAAATCTTTGAACCTGAACTGAGCCAGAAAATTAGGGCACTGGAAACAAAGTCCAAATGAAGGAACTGATTCAATAAAGCCTGGCTGTGAGTCCAAGTGGCATAATCACAGCAACTGTAAGTTGTAACGTTGTAATCACAGCCAGGTAGGTGATTTTTGCCAATGTATAAAATCTTCTTGAGCTGCAAGCTCAAAATAGCAAATTTTAAACCCATATTTTGAATTTAAAATAACTTAAATAATTTTTTATATGAAGTATGAATAACAACAACAATAATGTCTTATGTTTATATAGCACCTGGCATCTTTCAAATGTATGTATATATGCATTTTACATACTAGTTGACCAGTTGTACATCATGGCATTATGCCATGTGGTATTTTCCCTGATTTTGGTTAATATAATCTATGTTTACAGAACACCAAGGACTTGCCTTGTTTTTATGCAAGAAGGATCAGAAATCAGATGCAATTCGCATATATTCAGGACAAAAGATCATATAGTGAAGTGGAAATCAGTGAAAATCAGTGCAACCAGAAGAGTAGGGAGTCGCCTCCCTAGGTCAATGATGTACCTATGAGGTCAGGCTAAGTTCAACCTTGGTGGGGCCACACAGTTGTTGCTTAGGAAACCTCGATGCTGCCTACAAAAACCTACAGATACTGTTGACAAGATACTGTTGTGCAGTTATACAGTTTGTTTAACCAATATCCCTAAAGGTACTTACAGTTGCAAGTGGGCAGATCTGTGACACATGGGAGAGGACTGTGGATTGGGATTATCTGAGCATGCTCAGCCCTTTCTCCCAAATTTATCAGATGGAAAAATCATTCTTCCTCTCTGAGGGAGAAATGATCCTCTCTCAGGGAGAAGTTGAATGTATCCATTTTATACCTTTTCTTCCTGGAGAGATAACTAGAAATTTTCTCCTCTTTATGGAAATGGAAGACTTGGGAATGTATAAGCTACATTACTTTAGCAACTATATTTATTTGGTAACTGCACATATGTGTTTAATTTAGCTGAGCTCTTTTTGCTATATGATTAATTCATATGAATCAATTTCAATAATTATGTTTGAATTCATATTCTATAAGGCATAGGAAGGACCCATATTCAGTTGCTAATATTATGAAATGTATTTGCAGTCAAGCCATAGATTAGCCAGGTGATGCAACAAAGTAGATAGACATTCAGTATAATATGACCCACCATTTTGTTATGCCCAGAAATTTCACCAAGAAAATCTATTCCTTTTCTTTTCTTTTAACGTTGGTGTTTTGCGTAGGAAATTTACTTTAACATGCTTATGCTCTTTGTAAACCTTTGAAGAATGCTTCAGTGCACAGTGTTTCCAATTTATCTCATCAATATCTCAGTGAACAAAAGCTTACAAAATTGAGATTATATTTCAGATAACAAATTATTTTTCTTCAAAACAGAACTAGGAGCTAAACTCCATTTTATAAATTTGCAAATTATTCTTTAATCCTGTGGCTGTATATGTAACATTTAATTTTTTAAAAACAAACTATAGAGAGAGTAGGTTAAAAACCCTATAAATAAAAAATTATAACATTGTTTGAGAATGCAGTCAACATTTCAGTTTTTCAAAGTTGTAGCAAGTGCTATATTCTTGCATGATTTATAAAATAATATGAAATTATATTATAATTAGAAAACATACAGAAAAATACTAAAGAAACGAAACCAAACTTTTGGAACAGCCTTTGATAAGGTTTGGATTTGTATCCTTATAATACAAAAATTTGACTCTTGTCAAATTATAATCTCCAATTTTGGGGGAGGGGCCTGGTGGAAGGTGATTGGATCATTGGAGCAGATTTCCCCTTTCTGTTCCCATGATCGTATGAGTGAGTTTTCATGAGATTTAGTTGTTTAAAAGTGTGTAGGACCCCCCGCCTTCACACTTTTCCTCCTTCTGCAGCCATGTAAGATGTGGCAGCTTTCCAGTCACCTTCCACCATGATTCTAAGTTTGTTTCCTGAGGCATCCCCAGCCATGCTTCTCTGCACTGCCCCAGCAGAAGTTCTCTTCCTCCTTCTCTGGCCATGTAAGATGTGTCAGCTGCCCCTTTCACCTTCTGCCATGATTGTAAGTTTCCTGAAGCATTCCCTAGCTGTGCTTCCTGTACACTGGAACTATGAGTAAATTAAATCTCCTTTCTTTATAAATTATCCAGTTTCATGTAGTTATTTTTAGTGATCTGGGAATAGACTAATACAGAAAATTGGTACCCAGAGGAGGGGCATTGCTATAAAGATACCTGAAAATGTGGAAGCAGCTTCAGAACTGGGTAATGGGAAGAGGTTGGAACAGTGTGGAGGACTCAGAAAAAGCCAGGAAGCTGAGGGAAAGTTTGAAACTTCCTAGAGACTTATTAAATTGTTGTGGCCCAAATATGGATAGTGATATGAACAATGAATGATACCAGGCTGAGGTAGTCTCTGATGGAGATGAGGAATTTACTGGGATAAATGTCACTCTTGCTATGCTTTAGCAAAGATACTGGCAACATTGTGTCCCACCCTAGGGATCTGTGGAGCTTTGAACATGAGAGTGGTGATTTAATGTATCTGGTTGAAGAAATTTCAAAGCAGCAAAGTAACCAAGAACTGGCCTGGCTGTTTCTAACAAAGTATTGTCAGTTGTGTGAGCAAAGAGATGATCTGAAACTGTACCTTATATTTAAGAGAGAAATGGAGCATAAAAGTTTAGAAAATCTGTAGCCTGAACATGTTGTAGGAAAAAAAAAGAATTTTCTGGGGAGAAATTTAAGCCCACTGCAGAAATTTGCATAGATAAAGAGGGATCAAATGTTAATAACCAAGATCATGGGGAAAAATCCTCAAAGGCATTTCAGAGACCTTTGTGGCAGTCCCTCCCATCACAAGGTTCAGAGGCATAGGAGGGTAGAATGGTTTTGTGGGCAGGGCTCAGGGTCCTGCTGCTCTGTGCAACCTAGGGCCACTGCTCTCTGTTTCCCAGAGGCTCAAACTCCACCTGTGACTAAAGGGACCCACATATTCCTCAGGCCACTGCTCCAGAGGGTGCAAGCTGGAAGCTGCCAAGGCTTCCATGTGGTGTTAAGTCTGCAGGTGTGCAGAGGGCAAGAGCTGAAGCTTGGGAGCCTGTGCTTAGATTTCAGAATATGTATGGAAATGCCTGGATGTCCATGCAGAAGTCTGCTGTGGCTGTGGATCACTCACAGAGAACCTCTTCTAGGGCAGTGCAGAGGGGAACTGTACAGTTGGAGCCCGACATGGAGTCCCTCTCTTGAGGCACTGCCTAGTAGAGCTGTGACAGGAGTGCCAACAGTCCACCAGACCACAGAATGGTAGATCCACTGACAGCTTGCACTGTGTTCCTGAAAAAGCCACAGATACTGAATACCAGCTGAGGAAAACAGTGACAGGGGCTGTGCCCTACAGAGCCTTGGGGTCAGAGCTGCCCAAGGACTTGGGAGCCTCCTCCTTTCATCAGTGTTGCCTGATGAATGTAACAGATGGAGTCAAATGAGGATTATCTTGGAGATTTGAGATTTAATGACTACTCTGCTAGGTTTGGGACTTGCATATTGCCTGTAGCTCCTTTGTTTTGGCTGCTTTCTCCCTCTTGGAACAAGAGTATTTAAACAATCCCTATATCCCAATTGTATCTTGAACATAATTAATATTTAATTTTTTTTTAATTTTACAGGCTCATAGGCATAAGGAACTTGCCCTTCCTCAGATGAGACTTTAGACTGTGGACTTCTGAGTTATTGATGGAATGAGTTAAGCCTTTGGGGGATTGTTGGGAAGACATTATTGTAGTTTGAAATGTGAGAAAGACATGAGATTTGGGAGGGACCAGGGGCAGAATGATACGGTTTGGATTTGTGTTCCCACCCAAATCTCATGTTGAATTACAATCCCCAGTAATGGGGGAGGGGTATGGCAGGAGGTGATTGGATCATGGGGGCAGATTTCCCCTTTGCTGTTCTCATGATAGTGAGTTCTCATGAGATTTGGTTGCTTAAAAGTGTTTAGCACCTCCCCTTTATCTCTCTCTTCCTCCTATTGTAGCCATGTAAGATGTGCCTGCTTCCCTTTGCCTTCTACCCTGATTATAAATTTTTGAAGGCATTCCAGCCATGCTTCCTGTACAGCATACAGAGCTATGGGTCAATTAAACCTCCTTTCTTTATAAATTACCCAGTCTCAGGTAGTTCTTTATAGCAAGGCAAGAATGGACTAATACAACCCAGACATTTTTTTCTACTTAAAATTATGTTTCCTCAAATAAGTAAATGCAACCATTTACTAAAATTATGCTATGATGTAATGTCTATGTTCTATATTCTATTCAACACACTTGTATATTTTATGTATTACTTTCTTTGCTATGACTAAGAAGCAACTTTTATTGAATGTTCTTAGGTGAATTTCATTTCTTTCTCAGTTTATTCACATATGTTAATCTCATTCACAAATGATAATAATAAAAAATGGAAATTTTGAATTATTATGCACTATAAGTGTTCTTATAAATTACATTTGACTGCCATTTTTTTTGCCTTTCTGTGATAGTAGATTATAGATATGACAGGTGTAGCTGAAAAAGACATGTCTCAAATATACTTACCTCGACACTGGATGGAGCCTGAAGCCTAATCTCAAAGAAGCTGTAAATATAACTATTGTGAAGTTTTGGGAGTGAAGGACATTTAAAAGAAGTCAGCTAAGTGATATTGGCTATAGATACAATTAACAACATGTTGCAGTTAAATAACAACTATTATTTATTGAGAAAATACAGAGTAACATATATTGTTCTGTCATTTTATGGGTGTTTAACCATTTGATCTGCATAATAACACTTTGAGGTATTTCCTAATATTAATTAAAGTAATTTTATAGATGGGGAAGTGGAGATTCAAACAGGTAAAGTAACTTGCCCTAGGCTAATTTAGTATGTGGTGAAGTCAGGGTTCAAACACAAGCACTGCATAAAATTATTTTAAGAAATTAAAGAAAGAAAGGAAGGAAGAAAATAAGGAAAGAAAGAACAAGAGAGGAAAAAAGAGAAAGAGGGAGAGAGGAAGGGAAGGAAGGAAGGAAAGAAGGGAAGGAAGGAAGAAAAGAAGGAAAGGAAGGAAGAAAAGATAAAAGGAGAAAAGAGTAAAGGAAGAGAAAACTATAGACAATTAGGTTGGAAAGAAAAAAGAAAACTCTATAGATGGCATGATCCTGAATGTGAAACTCCCAAGGAATTCACAAAAATACTTTTAAAATAAATAAATGAATTCAGTAACATTGCAGGATACAAGGTGAACATACAAAAAATTACTTTTTATTATATTCTAATAGCAAAAAACCTAGATGTAAAATTGAGATTATAATTTTATTCACAATAGCATCACAAAGAATTTAGAAATAAATTTGATAAAATAATTGCAACATGTATACACTGAAAACTACAAAACAGTGCTGAGAGAAATTTAAAAAAATCTAAAGAGTTTGAGAAAGAAAAAATATTCAAGGATTGTAGTATTCAATACTGCCAAGATGTTAATTCTACTAAAATTAATTTACAAATTCAAATCAATCTCTATTGAAAAGCTACATGGGGTGTGTGTGTGTGTGTGTGTGTGTGTGTGTGTGTGTAAAAACAGGCAAGCTGCTCTAATATATATGAAAATATAAATTATATCCAAAATAATTTTGAAAAAGAAGATCAAAGTAAAAGGATTTAACAATATTCAATTCTAAATTTACTATATAGCTGCAGCAATTAATACAAAGTAGTCTTGGCACAAAGATAGGCAGATAGGTCAATGGAACATAGCAGAAAATCCAAAAAAAAAAATGTATATTTTCTATCAACTTATTTTCAACAAAAGTAGCAAGATAACTCAATGGGTAAATTACTAAGGTCCTTTTTAAAAATTATTTTGTTTTGTAGATATCCTTATAGGTCCAGTTGCATCTGTAGGAAAAAACTATTCTTTTCTATAGGCCTACAGTTATTTCAGATTTTTGAAGAAAGAAAGTACAAACATTACTTACAATTTTGCAGACATTGTCTCTCCTTTACTATCTATAAATATTTGAGGTGAGGCACTGTGGGGCATGTTCATAACATAATATATTCTCTGACCATATACCTTCATTTCTTAATGCTACACTAGAGGGTTGTCATAGAGACATTAAGCAGAGAGCTATGGCAGCTTGTTTATCACTGCTATTAGGATAAAGATAAAGGGATATTGATGTTGAAGGGAGAGGGCATCTAATGCAGAAGTGAGAGAATTGTCACTGGGCTGGAACAAGCAAGTTCAACTGTTGTAATGGGAGGAAAAGTGGTGAATTGCAAAAGGTGCAGGAACATCAGGAGATATGATGATGGAAAGGATGAGTTTATTCTTTTTGATCTTTATATTCAGTGAAAGAAGATGCAAAGTCATCAGCTATAAGGGTGTTAATGGCTTGGGGAAAAAAACAAAGAAGAAGAATGTGCTAATGTTTCTTTCTAGAGAATGGAACAGGCAGTTGACTATGGAAATGTAGAAAGATTGCTGGGCCTTGGTGTATTACTACTTAAGGCTTGCTGTCATAAATTTAAAGCATGTCCAATCAGCACAGTTGTATAGAAATATAATGCTCATGAAGCAGATGGGATTTGTGTAACCAGGCCTGCAATTTTGCCATTCCTCTGTGACACAGGGAAAAGGGATCAAGGGAATAGATGGTGTGTGCAAGAAGGTCATTAATAATAATGGGTTGTGGAACTTAAGCTCAATAACAGAGGAAATGAGAAGGAAGTGGACATTCAAAAATTGTTAAATCGGGCAATATAACACTCATAGCTTGAAAAATACTCTCAGTATAATCATTCAAAAGTTCTGGAAAAAATAAAAGAAACATTTAAAAAATATAAAACTATGATCACAGGAAGCATAGACAATCAGCAGAAGCCAAAACCAAAAAGTGAACACAAACTAGAATTGTAAGAAAGCATGTATTCATCTGTTCTCAACCTGCTAATGAAGACATACCCAAGACTGGGTAATTTATAAAGGAAACAAGTTCAATTGATTCACAGTTCAGCATGGCTGTGGAGGCCTCAGGAAACTTACAATCACGGCAGAAGGGGAAGCAAACATGTCTTTCTTCACCTAGCAGCAAGAAGAAGAATAAGTGCCCAGGAAAGGGAGAAGCCCCTTATAAAACCATCAGATCTCATGAGAACTAACCCATTATCGAGAAGGGAATGGGGGAAGCCACCCGCATGTTTCAATTATCTCCATCTGGTTCCTCCCATAATAAGTGGGGTTTATGGGAACTGCTCAAGATGAGAATTGAGTGGGGACACAGCAAACCATATCAAACATGAAACCAGAATACACCATTAGGACATCTGTGGGTATGTATACACATCTGCAGCTCTGTGGGTAACCCAGAGCCCATGTTTCAGCAGCCATATCTGGGAAAGAAAGACAAACCATGGTGATGAGCTGAAACGAAGACTACCACGTGAAATTGAATCCTTTGAGTGATTTTATCCTCAGTGAAAACTCAAGTGGAAAAATTGAAAACAAAAACGTCTGATCTCTGCATGAATTGAAGAAGAAATGAATTCATGAGTTAAGTTTAGTTAAATGATCATTTAAGATCAAGAGCAACATGGAGACATTTTCTAATTAGCAAAATAGAGATGTTTGCTATTTACTTCAAAAATAAACCTAGGGAAAAATATGAAATGTTAAAAAGAAGGGTGATAAATGGAATCTAAATATAAACAAAAATTGTTGT
Organism: Callithrix jacchus; assembly: GCF_049354715.1. Taxonomy (NCBI): domain Eukaryota; kingdom Metazoa; phylum Chordata; class Mammalia; order Primates; family Cebidae; genus Callithrix; species Callithrix jacchus. Next base: position 77,233,064 of record NC_133504.1, read on the forward strand.
GAAATAATATCCAGTGGGACAGAGGCATTGAAACATGACAAAAATTAAAATGTTCAAACAATAGGTATAACAGCAGGAAGGAGTTTAGAATTAAAGTGTTTTTAATTTTTTAGAAAACCTTAAAGACATTGATTGTATGTTAACTTTAGTAAATTAAACATGCATAGAAGGAAAAGGGCAAAGAAAAAGTGCAAAAAGGGGCTAGAAATAATTTCAAATATGCTAGTAATAGCATTATGTATACAGACCACTTTAGGTAAAATTCAGATAACATAAAAAATACAGCTATATATTATTTCTAAAACATAAACCTAGGATAAAGGAAATACAGATAATTTAAAAGTAGAAGGATTGAACAAAGATATAAGTGTCATATGAATATTAACTAATAAAAGCTGAAGGGACTACATTAATATCAGGCAACATAGCCATTAAAGTGAAAAGAATTATTAGAGTAAAGGAGATCACTATATAATGTTGAAAGATTTAATTCACTAAAATAAGATAAAATGTTTAAACTTCTATGCATCTAATTATATAGCACCAATTAAATATATAAAATCAAAATTTGGAAAAATCCTCAGAGAAATTGTCAAACCTAAACACACTTCTCTCAATAATTAATAGATCATTTAGATAAACAATTGGTAAAGATGTATGTTTGAAAAATTCAGCTGACAAATTCAATTTAATGTACTTGAATAATGCATTATTCCAGTAGTTGGGAAAAACACATTTTTAAGTCTATGTGGACAGTTTGCATAATTTAATGTTACACCAGGACATAAATAAATTATTGTCATAGAGAGGACATATCTGAATACTGGGCTAATATTATGGTAGAATCTAAACATAGATCAAATTCTAAAAAGATGCAATTAAATTTTAGAATGCACTAAATCAGTCATTGGTCAAATAAGAAATTATAATGGAAACAGGAATAAATGAGAAGTAATCAACTATAAAAATATTTTGAATAAAAAACTTGTGAGGGGCAAGTAACAAAATATTTAGTAGTAGAGTTATTACCTCACATATCACCTTACATGTAAAGGGACTTGATATGAATGAACAAGGCAATCAACTTAAGATGCTAACAAGGTAACCAAAGAGTAATCCAAATAAAGTAGAAAAATATGATAAGAGAAAAGAACACACAAATAGTTTCTTTTACCTGACTGATTACATAAATATCTTTTGTGACATTCATCAAGAAAAGTCTGAGAAGGCACAATTTTAAGAATAAAAAATAGGAAGTTAGATGAAGCAACATCTTAGAAGTGAGGGAAAATTATGTCCATCTTTAAATTATGATTTTATGTAAATTGGTAATATATAGTCATTGTGGAAAAATATCTAGGGAAAAGATATAACTCACCAAAACTGACTCAGAAAAAATTTAGACATTTATCGTCCCATTACCAATAAATAAATGGAATCAATACATAGAAATCTATTCAATTACTAATGATCACTCCCAGAAAGTTTAGAGTTGAGTTCTACAAAATTTCTACTGAATAATTAGAATCTTATACATATCTTCCATAGGTTAGAAAAGGAGAAAACTCCCCCAACAAATTTTATAACCTTAATCTAACTTACTATCAAAACCAGAAATCATAAGAAAAAGAAAAATTACAACTCAATATCATTCATAAGCATAAAACAAATATACTAAACAAAATGTTAACAAAACAAACTCAATACCATGTAAACAAATATACAACATAGAGCACATTGTTTTATTCACAATGGCTATAAGAATAATTTAAAATAAGATACCATATTAATGTAGTTCAATACCTGAACAGATGAAAGGAGACGACTGAAAGCCTGCCCCAATAGACACAGAATCAACATTTCTTAAAGTAAAAATTATTACTCTATTTGAAGGACCTGAGAGAAATCCTTCAAGGTACACTAGTTTTTAAAAGAATGCAAGGCAGATGCCATTTCAAAGTTGTGGTTGTGACAAAGAAGTTAAATGTCTGAATTTCACATATACAGAATTAAAATACAGGATGAGAAGTGCTCAAAGTGTAAGAAGAATAAATGTTATTAACTGTAAAAAAAAGTTCTTACACCGTAAAATGGTATAATATTATTTGAGGAAAGTCTGTGATAAGTTAAAGGTGTACATTGTAATCATAGACAACATTTACAAAGTCACCCAAAGAGATATCGTTAAAATCAATATGAGACCTAAAACTGAATACTGAAAATTATGAGTCATCTAAATGATCCAGGAAACAAAGAAAAAAATGAGGACCAACAGTATTTTTAAAATAAAGATAGACTGAAACACAATGATAACTATACTACCTTAAATGTAAATGTACTAAACACTTAAAAGACAGATATTTCTAGGCTTGATGACACACAAAATATTTAAGATATAGACTGTGGCAGACAGATTCTTAAAGAAGCCCTGTGATTCCTGCCCCTGGCATTTTCATCATCTGTGGTTATTTGTATTTCTAAATAGCCCATGGGGTGAAGACACATAATTGGAACATATTTTCATTAAATGACAAATAATAAAAAGATTTTTAAAATGTGAGATAGGGCTAAAGTAGTGTTTGTTAAAAGTTATAGTCTTAAATACCCATGTTATAAAACAGTTTTTCAAAAGTTTTCTTGGAGATAAAATAATGAAATTGTTTAATAGCAAGATTTACTTTAAAAGGAGAGACAAGTTAGTAATATCTCCTTTAAAAGAGAGAAATTAAAAATATATATATATATGAACAGTAAGGGAATATTATAAAAACACTTCATACTAATGAATTTTGCAACATGCTTGAAATGGCAAAATCATATGAAAGGCAGAATTACCAGAACCAAAACACAAAGAACTAGAAAATGTGAATAGTCCTATATGGCCAGCCCTCTGTATCTGTGGGTTCTACATCTATGATTTCAACTAACTGCATCAAAAATATTTGGGAAAAAAATTTCACAAAGTTATAAAAAGTAACACTTGAATTTTCTGTGTACCAAATACTATGCTGAATCTATGTGAATAAAGTGATGCTTAAGCATTGTAGTAGGTATTATAAATAATCTAGAAATGATTTAATATATGTGGGAGGATGTGCATAGGTTACATGCAAATACTATGCTGTTATATACAAGGGACTCGAGCATATGTGGATTTTGGTATCCATGAGTTGGAGAGGGTAGAGTCTGGAACCAATACTTCACAGATACTGAGGGATGACTGTATATTCTAAAGAAATTAAATTTATCATTAAAGATTTATCTCGCAGAAAATTTCAGGTCTAAATGATTTCACTGGTAAGTTCTATGTTCTATCATACTTTTGAGAAACAAACACTACCAATTCTGAACAAACTCTTTCAGGAAATAGAAGAAGGTATACTTTTGACTCATTTTATATTCAAGCCTTAACATACAAAACCAGACAAAAACATTACAAATAAAAGAATGATATACTATTATACATTGTGAGTGTACATACAAAAGTTCTTAATAAAATATTAGCAAATCAAATCCAAAAATACATAACAGACAATATATCATGAATAAGTAGAGTATGTCCTAGAAATGTAAGGACTGGTATTTAAATACCATTCATTGAAATCCACCACCTTAACAGAGTAAAGGAGAACAATCATCTCATCATTTCATAAGACCTTGGATAGGTTATAGCTGCAATATATGTCCAAATAGAAGCATGTGCAGCCTCTCAGAGTTTTGGGGAACCTAGTGTGAATCAAAGCAAAAGAATGGTTTTCAGTTTCTCAGGTTCTCAGATTTAGAACAAACTCTCAAGTTTTGGAAATAAACCCTCAGTATTAGAACTAAAGTAGCAGAGCAAATGAGAATTTGGGCTTGAGGAGCTCATGCAAGAAGTAATGAGATGACAATGTGGCAAATCTCTGTGGACAAAAGACTGAAGATGGATGTATAATGCAAATCCCAGATGGTAACTCCAATATTCTGATGTGTTGTGAGGCTGAGAAATTCAGCCAAAGCACCAGCAAAAGTTGGAGCAGAATCTTGTTTTTATTGTAATAAACATTCATTTTCTTAGCAAAAAAAAGGAGATTTATAGTTATGACAGACACATGTAAGGGGGAAATATAGTAACGAAAACAATTGTTTAACAGCGGGCACCTTTAAGAAAGAAATTAAAGTTAGTTCTATGGAGCCAGAGAGAAGGGAGGACAGGAGGGCATATACAAGCAGTGGGATTAATAGAGCCGGAAGACAACACTCTTCCTAATAAACTTGTTACATCCTTCAAACCAACAAAGTGCTCAATCTCTCTGTTACTCTTAAGTAAGATTTTTAGCAATGGAAACTAGAAACAGACTTCTTTTCATTTACTTCCTCTGAAGATGTGATTCTGAAGAAAGAGCAAGATGCTAGGTTTTGTCTCATTTTCATTAAACATTTTCAGTTCAGTAAAATTAACTCAAAAGTATGTCAAACAACTCTGACTGCGACTCTGACTTAAATGAATATGTTGTACGCTTGACATGTAACACTGAATTCCACGAGTCCTCACACCATTCTCCATTTAAAAAGACAGTCTCTGACTGTTTCTTGGAGTGATGGCAAATTCCACTTGGACACCTGTGGGCCAGATGTGTGTAGCTGCACACGCACCCTGCTATTCTGCCTGCGACATTTACCACAAACTATTTTTTTTTTCCTTTGGCTGAATTGAGAAGTAGAGCCATCAGAAAGCACCACAATTCAAACGTTTTTTCTCATTACTCTTTTATCTTGTAATTCATATGTTTTTAGTTTTCTTTTTAATTCTACTTTTACATAACAGCTTGTATTTCAAAATCCACCATTTTTTTTCCTTGTTTAAAACATATTAAGAATTTGAGATTAATTGTAGCATTTAAAATTTGCTTTTGTTTTTGAAATGTAGACAGTGATAAATAGAGGTATAATATGCTTTACTTTTCTTTTGGGTCAACCATAGGCAAAAGAACAAATAGAGTTTTGAAATTCTGAAGAATTGACTGCAAATCTATTGAAAGCATTAGACCATGTCTAGTTTTAAACATTATTCAATAGAAATAATGGGTTTTTCATGTTAAATGAAGGGTTGTTCTTTCTTACAGGTCTGTGCCCCAAGCTGGAAAGGACAGTCATTCAACAGATGGACATTAAAAATGGAAGGATCATAGGGTGACATCACTGGAACTCAAGGTCTAGTAATGGAGGGCCAGGTGGACACCAGAAGGATAAAATTAGTATGATATTTTGCTGCTACCAACAGGCCAGAAGACCAGAGCAAAGGCAACCACATGTGCAAAAATCCTCTGTCAGCTGGCACCAATTTGCCTGGATCAGCCCAAATGGCTTGCTTAAATCCATGTCAAATGATATTACCATGAAGATCCATGGTCATCGTTGTACCAAATCAATGTGCTAAGTTTTCAAATGAGCTGTGAATCGTGTGTCTAAGGTATTTAGGCAGCACTGCTTGGTATATTCCTTATAGGTTATGAAAAACTAATTTTAGCATTATATAATTTCTTTGGCTTCATTTTAAATAAATTTGGGCAGGCTCAGTGGCTCAAGCCTGTAATCCCAGCACTTTGGAAGCAGAGGTGGGCATATCACCTGAGGTCAGGAGTTCAAGACCAGCCTGGCCAACCTGTGAAACCTCATCTCTACTAAAATTCAAAAATTAGCTGGATGTGGTGGCAGACACCTGTAATCCTGGCTACTTGGGAGACTGAGGCAGGAGAATTGCTTGAACCCAGGAGGAAGGAGTTGCAGTGAGTCGAGATCATGCCATTGCATTCCAGCCTGGGCAAGAAAAGGGAAACTGTCTCAAAAATAAAAATCGATTTTACTAAAAGTGAATATTATTGAACAATTAAAGGTACTAGCCTAAGCACTTTGAATGTATTATGTCACTTAAAATTCAAAATAGTCTTACTAATGTTATGTCCACTTTGAAATAAGGGATAAAAAAAGACTGAGCTCTTATGTGAGTTCCTAAGGTGACCCAGCTACAAGACTGTAACATTGAAACTGGGTTGTCTTATTCTATAACATCTGAAACCATGCTTGGAGAATTTGGATTGGTATTGTAGTTCAAATAACTTTGCATGAAATTTGTCTTATTAGCAGTTAGTAAATTTTACTTCTTATTGACTGTTATTTGTAAATCTCATCAAAGTTACATTTGGCCCAAGTAAATTGTTTCCTTGCTCTTTAGATGTATTTTCCCTTTACTCTAGAATAAGTTCAATATTATCCTGTTGGATTTAAGTTCATACTATTGTGATTCTATGGATATACTAAACTACTTAGCAAAGTTCACCAAATCACTTCAGTTTTGAAGAATGAGAGTTAGTGGGGTGATGAAAGCAGCAGACCACCATGGCATGTGTATACCTATGTAGCAAACTGCATGTTCTGCACATGTATCGCAGAACTTAGAGTATAATAAAAAAAGAAAGAAATCTGTACATGTGTGCTATGGTTTGCCTGCGTCACCACGAGTTGTAGCTTCCATAATTCCCACATGTTGTGGTAGGGACCGAGGGAAGAGAATTTAATCATGGGGAAAGTTTCTCCCACAGTGTTCTCATAGTAGTGAATAAATCCCATGAGATCTGATGGCTTTATAAGGGATTTCTCCTTTTGCTTGGCTCTCATTCTCTGTTGTCAGCTGCCAGGTAAAATGTGCCTTTCATCTTCTGCCATGATTGTGAGGCCTCCCCAGCCATATGGAACTGTGAGTCCATTAAACATCTTTTTCTTTATAAATTACCCAGTCTCAGGTATGTCTTTATGAGCAGGATGAAAAGAGACTAATACAATGTGTGCTCATGATTCATTTCTTGTCAGACCAATACAGGCAGATGGACTTAATGCAAGTAAATTCTGAAATATTAACAAGAATAAAAAAATTTGAATTTCCCAATAATTTTTTTCAATTACTGAACTATATGGCTACCTCAATTCTAAGTAGAGTCTTTTCTGCACCAAATGAAAGTAATAAATAAAAATATTTTCAGATTCCCTTGCTGTATTAATTGTTGATACTTGTAAATCTAATGTAAACTATGTGATAAATAAAGATTCATCTTGAATGGCAGAACTAAAAATGGAAAAAAGGCATAATACATAATCCGATATTTTTCCTGACAACTGGTCAGCCACAAACATGGAATCGAGAAAGAAAATGTCTTTTATTTTAGGTTTGTGTTATTATTCTGCCCGACACAGAATCCACAGCTGATGGTAATCTGCTACGACTTTAATGTACTATTAGTCTTCAAGGGTAATAAGACTTCTAGAACAGGGCTCCTCAAGCTTTAGCAGGTGTCAGATGCTCGGCACAACCCCCAGCGTTTCTGATTTAGTAGGACTGAGGTGAGGCCTGATAATTTATATTTCTAACAAGATCCCAGGTGATGCAGATACTCCTGGTTTTGGGACTGACGTGGTTTGACTCTGTGTCCCCACCCAAGTTACATGTTCAATTGTAATCCCCAGTATTGGAGGTGGGGCCTAGAAGGACGTGACTGGATCCTGGGGGCAGGTTTCTCATGACTGGTTTAGCACCCTCATCCTGAGTATCTCCTCCTGATAGATCGTGAGTCCTCATGAGATCTGGTCATTTAAAGGTGTGTAGCAACAAAAACCACTGGCTTATTCTTTTTTTTTAAACCCTTCTATGGTCTATGGGAAACTTTCCTGTCCTGGGTCTTCTCTTTCCTTTGATGCTTCCCATTGTTTTTGTTGTTGTTCAATCCCTTTTAGTATTTTTTTACTTCCTTTCACGTTTTCCCCAAACCTCCTTGACTAGTCTCTTTTTGTGCTTGGTTTAGGGCTCGAATTGTCATTCATTTGGTCTAGTCTTTCCTCCTGCTGGCAGAACATTCAGTAGGAGATGGGGAAAACCTTCACAGGACCATAAGCTCAGGACAAAATAGTCACAATCAGACCCTGTCAAATCCAAATTTATTTTATCCTAGTCACTCCAAATTATTGTGCAAGAAGAGTTTGAGGCCTTCTTCTAGTAGTTTATTCTGTTTGTGCCAGGGGATTGTCCTTGGAATAAAACTAGAATAGGCTTTGAACATGGACAGCTTCTATGAATGACAGTGCTAAAGTGGCACTGTTTGCTAAATGGGTATGTCTATGAGTTTAAAAGGAGGAAAACTTTTGTCTTCCAGTTCTACTCTTATAGGAATACCCAAGGAGAGGCTGGTCATAGAAAAACTTTCATTATCTTTTGCTAGGAGACCTTTATCTTCAGTCCTGCCATTACCTTCACCACACTGTTATTTGCCTCCTTTGTGACAAAAAGGCACAGGAGTTTTCCCACTCTGCTCTTTGAAGCTCCTTGAGTAAAGGCATGCTGATCGTCTTTCAGATTCTCAAGAGTCTGCTCTATCAAAGGCCTTTGGATATGCCTTGGTAACAGGGCCTTTGGACACGCTGATACCGCTGCCTTGGAAAATTCTCTATTACACTCTTTCACGTAGTTAATTTACATTCATTTTGTTTTCATCTCAGTCTGCACATTCTCAGGGAAAGAAGCCTCAATTGCCAAAACTTGGTCAAGTGTGCTTCTTTACTTTGTTATGAAACAAGGTCTCACTCTGTTGCCCCAGGCTGGAGTGCAGTGGCACGATCTTGGCACACTGCAGCCTCGCCCTTCTGAGCTGAAGTGATTCTCCCACCTCAGTCTCCCAGGTAGCTGGGACTACAGGTATGCACCACCATGCTTAGATAATTTTTGTATATTTTGTAGTGATGTGTAAAGACGGGGTATTGCTCTGTTGCCCAGGCTAGTCTCAAACTCCTGGACTCAAGCGATCAGCCTGCCTCAGCCTCCCAAAGTGCTGGGATTACAGGCATGAGCCACCACACCCAGTCAGTTCTTTTACTCTTTCTTTGTTCCTTGTATGCTTCTTTTATTGCACATACCACAATTTAAAATTGTATGTTCAATGAAAACGTATTTTTTGGTTCCTCCATTAGCCTGTAAAGTCCAGGAAAAAAAGGATTCCTGTGTGTTTTTTTTCCCTCAGTTTTGAAGCCTTAGAATCTAATGAAGTACCTAACAGATAATTAATACTCAGCAGATACTGCTTTAACTGAGGGCACTCTGGCGTTGTCTAAGTACCTCTTAGGATACGTAGCATGGAAATAGTGACAATTTATATCATTGCATACTCTCTTAAGTTTATGCCATCTCTTAAACCATGCCAATACACTTTTGGAAATCTGGGGCAAGTACAAACATTTAGAGTCGGGGCAAGTACAAACATTTAGGACTCTATTTTCATTAACAAATACACCACATATCACAAATGGTAGATGAGAAAACTCTTTTGATGGTGAGAACAATTGTGCTTTTGTACTATATCATCCTTTTAAGATTTGTGTGAATTACATCTTTCCTATTCCTTTTTGCCCCTCAGTCTGAGTTACTGGATTTGAGCCGTAGATGTAAGTCCTTTCTTTGCTTCCATTCCTATATTGGGATATTTATCACTAAGAATTTCTAGTTCGTTTTTCCAAGTTTCCCTGTTATAAGCTTTATATTGTTGCTTGCTCTTCACTGGCATTTCCATTATAATTTATTTTTCTTCTTTGTCTGATATTTAACAAGAATTTATCCTTCACCTTTCAAGGTTCTCAAGACTCTGCTTCCTTAAGGAGCACAAGGCAATGTGTAACATTTCAGGAGCTTGAGAAAATTATTTTACATTTGGTAAAAATCCAGTAGTAAGGTTAGGTCACATTAGAGAGCAAGATCTTTTAGATCAAACAAATATATGAATGTTCCCAAGCTGCAAGGAATAATTGCTTAACCTTATAAAATGTTTTCTCTGGCTTCAGTGGCCTATATTTATTTTCTATTGGTCAGAATTTAAGGCAAATAATGCTTTAATTTTACCCTTCTTCATCTTACGTAATGATTTCCCTAAAAGTTTCCCAATTAATGGCTTCACTTTTTAAAGAATTCAGAAAGAAAGCATTGAAGGATAAAATTGTCCTGGAAAACACTGTAGTCACAGAAATGTCTTCATAATAACTGAAAATATAGAATGGCTGGAAAAGCTAACCTGTAATTATTTTAGGGCATTAAAAAACTTCACTATTTTTAAATAAAATGAATAATCACTATGTAGGAAAAAATGTCTCCTTGGCTTCATCGGGTAACTGCCAACTGACATCTAATGCTACTAGTGATAAAACCTCCTGTTTTAAGTGAATGCAAGAATGCCTGAGGTTTGGTAGTGGCCATGCTTTCTAAAATAACATTTATGAAGACTTAGTTTCATTAAATATAGTCCTTAACCTCTTCTTCTGTATTTTGTTAAACTTACCCAATGTAAAAAAAAATTAAAAATTCTATTATTATCATTGCATTGACACTGAAATAACTGGTTGGCTGACACATTTGATGAGTGTCCACAAGCATCTCCATGTCACTGGTCTGATTGAAAATTAATCTAAACGTATCAAATTTCAGTCTTTGACATGAACCTTGAGTGACAGTTTACAATAATGCATATTGATCAACTTGTTGCATTTTTTTCTTTAAAATAATATACATTTAAGTAATTGGTTTTCCTAGAGAATTTTCTTCTAACTCACTTCTTAATTTGCATTCCCATGTTCTATTTTCAAATAAAAATAAATTTTATACCAGCTTTTTACCTGAGTTTATTCTTGATAACCTGATATGGTAAACAATATCATTTGTGCATCATGGAAATTTGTACTTATAGTTTAGTGAAAGAATGTGATGGTTCTACTTTCATAGAATTTACCATACTTCTATGGTAAATTTGAAAGAAAATGGTGCCTTTGGACATCAGCAAATATTGCAGAAGAGATACAAATGGTTCAAAATAAATATATCTTTTTTCCCCTCTCTTGCTAGACTGGAAAAAATAAATCATGGAGTGCTCGGCTGATAGTAATTTGAACACTTACAGGTATAGTGGTTACATGAGATAACTCAGAAAACCAGGCAAATTTCTAGAATAAGCAGAGCTCCCAATATGTAAAAAATAGATAATATCACAACATTATTTCCCCTTGCTATACTAGTCCTAACTTCTTCTTCTTTCTAAATACCCTCCATTCCAAATCTCTTGACTTTAATTATATTCCACAAATGTTACTAATGCTCTGAACAAGCCTACCTAGAGACAAGAAACTTCATTCACAATCATACTGAACAATTAGACAAGTACAACATCCCCAAGTGAAATAGCCTGATCCAAATAACATCAGCATCATTACATTTACCCAAACTCAACTCTACTATTGGTGGGGTCCTGTGAATCATGAGGAATGTTGTCTTTTGTTGTAAATTCCAACCACAGAAGAACGAAACCCTTCTGACCATGTAAAAATATAATAAAGACCCTTCTAACCCAATAAAAATATATTATGTATCTTGATTTTTTTATTACTAAACTATCAATAACGGGGAATTCCTGTGCTGAACTCACTGGTATAGTGACTTTTTGACCACGTTTCCCAAGTACCCACTCCTTTGTCAGAGCCCTGGCTGACCAGTTAATACTATGTGATACCTTTCTTTCCAGCTAACTTGATTTAGGAAGGAAGGAATATCCAGTTCAAGGAGAATTACTTCTAGGCTATTTGAGACAATAAGAGTCTCTTTGTCTTAAATATGTGTATTCAGAATCAAAGATTAAAATAAATTGGTGATTTACTAAGCCTAATCAACTTGCAAACCAAAACTGTGGAAGACTAAACACTAGGAACCTTCTGTGAAAAACAATGGAGGCAAGAATATTAAAGAAATAAACCACAGAAAAAGGTAGAGATAAGAGATCCTTCAGTTCCAAAGACAGAGACAGAGATTTTCGTATCTAATGACTTTTCAAGCCCAATTAAAACCAGGTACTTCCTGAAATTTTGTTCTTCTGTTTCTTTTTAATGAAGTTAATGTTCCTTCCGGTTGAATTACTTTCTGTCATTTGTAAAGAAAACAATTCCTTAATATAACCCCCTGAAGTTCCTTCCTTTACCCTTCAAAGCAATAATCTGAAATGAAGGCACCTCAGTATGTAAATCCCTTGAAAGATGGTAATTTTGAAGAATGTATGGCTTGGCTTCACGTATAATTTGGAACTTAATCAAATCTCTATCAAGTTAATATTTGATGTTGCATTTAAGTATTCATTTTCTATTACAGAGTTCTAGAAAATGAGCATGTTGAAGGGTAGAAAGAAAAAGAACCAGTGAAATCAGAGAAATAACTATATTCATTCATCATTAGCAATATATTGACTACTATTATGGGTTATGGTAGTAGAGTGATCAGTAACTCAGTCCATGCTTAGAAAGAACTCACAGTCTAGGAGTGACAAGAACAAGGCAGAGTAGGAAGTGCACACTAGAAATCAGAAAGCAAAGAGAGATGTTCGATATTTAACATATTTTGCTAAATAATAATCTAGAAATATAGACAAAATTGCAAAATTCTTACACAAGAGTTTCAAAGAGCTCCAATCAGGAGAACCATGGCAAAAAAGAGCTTGAAAGACAATTTTTTGTTTCCCACCTCCCATCTCTGTATATTTTAATTAAAAGTAATTATTACAAAAATAATATCTATCCTCTTTTAGTTTATTCTGCATGCCAAGTAGTTCATGCTACATTAAACACTTTACATTCACTATTTCATTAAATCCTTAAAGAATCGGTTTTAATTGAAAATTTTCTTTAACATTATATATAAGATATACAACATATTATTTTGATATACAATTACAGAGTGAAATGAATAGTATAATCAAGCAAGTCAACATATTAATCTCCTCACATAGTTACTTCTTCTTGTGGTGAGATCATCTGGAATCTACTCTTAGCAAATCTCCAGTATACAATACAGTGTTATTAACTATGGTTATGTTGTATATTAGATCTTTAGACTTATTCATCCCATAGAACTGCAACTTTTGTACTCTTTGACCTATATCTCCCCATTCCCCTACCACCTCACCCCTGATAATGACCACTCTACTCTCTGTTTCCATGTTTTTGACTTTTTTTTGATATCACATGTAAGATCATGCAGTATTTCTCTTTTCTTTCAATGTCTGGTTTATTTCACTTTGCAAAATGTCCTCCAGATTCATATATTTGTCATAAATGGCATAATTTTACTTTATAAGGCTGAATAATATTCTGTTGTATACATATATACCACAATTCTTTTGTCCATTTATCAATCCCTGGACACTAACATTGTTTCCACATCTCGGCTATTGTGAATAATGCTACATATGGGAATGAAGATATTTGTTTGGTACCGATTTAGTTTCCTTTGGGCATATATCCAAAAGAGGGATTTTTTTTTTAATTGGATTTTAGGTTTTGGGGTACATGAGCAGAGCATGCAAGACAGTTGCGTAGGTACACACATGGCAGTGTGCTTTGCTTTTCTTCTCCCCTTCACCCACATTTGGCATTTCTCCCCAGGCTATCCCTCCCCACCTCCCCCTCCCACTGGCCCTCCCCTTTTTCCCCCAATAGACCCCAGTGTTTAGTACTCCCCTTTCTGTGTCCATGTGTTCTCATTTTTCATCACCCGCCTATGAGTGAGAATATGCGGTGTTTCATTTTCTGTTCCATGGGATATTATGCAGCAACCAGAAATGATGAGTTTGTGTCATTTGTAGGGACATGGATGAATCTGGAGAACATCATCCTCAGCAAACTTACACAAGAGGGATTGTTTTTAAAGAGAAGTCCTAATTTGTAACTCACAGATGAGGAAACCAAGGTTGAAATTATTTGACCAATAGTGCATGACTGGTCAGCTTTTGAGACAGCTGATAGAGGCAGTTCCTACACTCTTTATATTCCTGTTAAAATTGATGTTGTGGCAAGAACAGAAAATGAAATACTGCATGTTCTCACTCATAGGCGGGTGAGAACAATGAGAACACATGGACACAGGGAGGGGAGCCCTACACACTGAGGTCTTTTGTGGGGAATAGGGGAGGGATAGTGGGGGGTGGGGAGTTGGGGAGAGATAGCATGGAGAGAAATGCCAGATATAGGTGAAGGGGAGCAAGGCAGCAAATCACACTACCATGTTTGTACCTAAGCAACTATCTTGCATGTTCTTCACATGTACCCCAAAACCTAAAATGCAATAAAAAATAAAAATAAAATTAAAAAGACATTGATGTTGTGGGCCAGGCGCGTGGCTCATTCCTGTAATCCCAGCACTTTGGAAGGCCCAGGCGGGCGGATCACGAGGTCAAGAGACCAAGACCATCCTGGCCAACATGGTGAAACCCCTTCTCTACTAAAACATTCAAAAATTACCTGGGCATGGTGGCATGTGCCTGTAATCCCAGCTACTTGGGAGGCTGTGGCAGGAGAATTGCTTGAACCCAGGAGGCAGAGATTATACTGAGCCGAGATTGCACCACTGCACTCCAGCCTGGCACCTGGCAACAGAGCAAGACTCTGTCTCAAAAAAAAAAAAAAAAATTGATGTTGTGTAGTAGGAAAGAAAAGGGAACTGTGGAGAGACTACTGTGACAAGTGACTGGAAAGGACAGCTCTTCTTTGAATGCAGAGCCACAGGTGGACGGTACTTTTCAGCTTGTTCAGGAGAGATGCGGTTCAACGGCTAAGCTATTACAGTTTACAAAATTAGGGTTTTTTTAAATATAAATGTTGGCTTAAATGTGGGAAAACATGAAATAATTATCCAATGATATTGCTCAATATCTTAAGTGAAGTCAGAGATGTCCTGTTTTCAGAAAATAATGTTAACAGAATGACATAGTGGAAAAACAAATCGGCTTGACATCAGTCAGTGCCTCTTAAAAGTTCCGTTGAGTATGGAGAAGTTACTTAATGTATTTTGGCCTATTTTCATTATGTGCAAAATAAAACAGAGTAATTGATCTCAAAGATAACTTAGTTCCAAAGGCAGATGGAACTCCATGACAACTCTTGGCAAAGCAGGCCACAGAACTGCCCTGACATTTTATTCCACATGCCTCAGTGAAGCTCCTAGTGTGCATAAAGACCACATACTGAAAAAAACTAAGAAGAAAGGAGTAAGAAACACAAAAAATATGAAGCAGTGTGTTCATAGTGGAAGAATTCTTGAAAGCCTTTTACATAGGCAGATTTTAATCCTCCGGTTTTCTTTCTCTGGTTGTTCCTAAATTTCTTGTTTGACCAAGAGTGGTTTGTGTGAGTGAGTTGTTAACGGGTGCCTTCGGTTTGGAAGCACATTGATTCTGGAGCAATTTAGGGACAAGGCAGAGGGGAAGTAGGTTCCTCAGTGCTTGACTATGAAGATTTGTACAATAATATACTTTTCTGGGCTTTTGACCTTGGTTGGTGTTAGCAAGATGGTCTGATTTCTGATTTCCTTACACCTAACTGGTCTAAAGTTTCTATCTTGTATACAGCTAGCCCTCACAACAAACCTGGTATGCTTTTTGATGACATATTGCTCATATGGATCATCCATTTGTCTCTGCACTAGGATGTGAGTCCTTAGGAAAGAAGCTACACCCTATTTATTTTTATCTCCCTCACGTGCTGATAACTAAACCAACCATGGGCAAGAAGAAAGCAATAACTCTGATTGCCTAAAACTAATCTTGATTTGCATACTGGAGCAATGGAGGTGTCCATTTCCTACTGAAAAACATGGTCCCTAAATTCATAATCAAAATCTGTATTCCACAAGTGAAGAAGATAGTTGAGAACTTCTGCTGTATATATAGGCAGCCAACAGTGACTAACCAAGTGAGAAATCCAAATATGAAGCATTTGTCTCACTGAGTCTGATGAAGTATTGAGGTAATTATAAACTTCAAAGGTCTAATAATTTTATTTAGGTGATAAAAATGTTGATAGGTCATTCATTTGGACTGCGAAAATCTTGGCAGTCTGTCAGTCACATTTGAACCATCACAGGAACTGCCAAGATATTCTTTCTTTTAAGTACATTGTATTTTATAATTTGGCAACCAACTTATCAGCTAGTGTACTGATTTCTAAGTCCTGACCATGGATACATTTTTGGCTGTGACCCAGAGAATGTCATTTCATAACCTTGGCCCTAACTATATTTGAGCTACAATCACTCATGTGGTTCATTTTGGTTAATGAAATATCAATATGGGAAGTTTGGAGGGACTGAAAGTATCTTCTCACCAAGTAAAGAACAGGCATTATTCTATTTTATCTTCTAATCTAATCTCCCAAGAGAAATAGCCAATTGGTCATAACATAAAAAAAAAAAAATAAACTGTTAGTCATACATGTCTCCAACTCAAGTAAGAAGTGTTTATTAACTAACAGTGACTCAGGAAGATTTGATTGGAAATAGCTTCCAAAGATGTTAGATAAACTATGCCTAATTTGGGAATGGAGAAGTTGCATGGTGAATTATTTTTTAAAAAGCTATTCACTCAAAGATAATATTAATTAATTAGGCTCCACAGAATTCCATTTGATATAAAAACCTATAAGTAAAAATAATTTTAAACATTTTTATACATCGGACGTAGTTGGTCTTAACATTTTTTTTAAGACAGGATCTCGTTCTGTCACTCAGGCTGGAGTACAAAGGTGTGATCATGTTCACTGCAGCCTCGACCTGCTGGGCTCAAGCAATTCTCCTACCTCAGCCTCCTGAGTAGCTGGGACTACAGACGCATGCTTGTGCTCCATATCAGCTAACTTTTAAGCTTTCTGTAAAGGTGGAGTCTCCCTAGTTGCCTGGGCTGGTTTGGAACTCCAGAACTCAAGTGATCCTGCCACCTCAGCTTCCCAAAGTGTTGGGATAACAGGCATGAGCCACCATGCCCAGCAAGAATTTCAACATTTAACTTCCTGTTAAAAAACCCATTTACAAGTGGGAGCTAAATGATGAGAACATATGGACACATAGTGGGTAACAACACACACTGGAGCCTATCAAAGGGTGGAGGATGGGAGGACAGAGAGGATGAGAAAAATGATTTATGGGTACTAGACTTAATACCTGGGTGATGAAATAACCTGTACAATAGATCTCCATGACGCAAGTTTATGTTCATAACAAACCTGCACATGTACACCCGAACTTAAAAGTAAAAAAATAAAAATAAAAATTATTCTAGTTTAGTATCTTATCAAATAGATATCTTTAATTAAAGTGTAGCCTAATATCGAATATCACATAATACAGGTAAAGGAACACTATATGAAATGAAAAAAAGAAACGTAAGATTGATCTCTAAATCACTAATGAAATTTTGGTGAGGTCTGCTTCTAAACCTTTATTCTTCTCTCCTTTCTTTCCCGTCTCTCATAAGGCACTCCTTGTTTTTTCTTCCCACAGCCTGCAGCAATTGATCAGTCATATATATATATATATATGTATATATATTCATTTTTTATATTTATTAAACATATATGTATATAAATTTATTAATTTTTTTCCAGTGCAAAATAGAGGATTCCAATGTAATTTGTTAGAGTTGCCTAATGATAGATGTGAGTCTTTGTTTGTATTTCTTCCTTTATCTGTCTTCCTTCTTCCCTCTCTTTTCTTTCTTTCTCTGAGATAGTGGGGCTTTGAGGTGGGTAGACTTGGTTTGAACCCTAGCCTGCCAATAACTGCCTTTTTATCCTTAGGTTAGTTGGTTTGCCTTCCCACACATTAGTTTCCTTATCTGCAAATGGCAATGATATTACCTCATTCAAAGAGCTCCTCTGAAACTTAAAAACTATATATCCAGTGGATAGCACAAATAAAGTAATTTTAAATGGCACCTCTAAAATTCATTGGATGCCTTTTCTAGTATATAGTCAAATCTGAGATGAGCAAACTTCATCAGTTGGCCTAATAACTTAATATTAAAATAATATTCTCAGCAAAGGGCACTTCAACCACTAAATTAGAGATGCCTTTGCACCTTCTATACAGAAGGATGTTGGATTAAATGAATTTTGAGGTCTCTTTCGGCTCAGAATACTAACGTTTTTAATTTCACCAGGTGTTTGTTGAGCACAGCAAGAAGAAAGCCTCTTAGCCAGGTATAACAGAAAATACAAATATATGAAAGTGATACAGTCTTTGTCCCTTAACAACTATAGATTTATGAAACCCCATAAGAAATAAAGCACATATACTTGCTTTCAATCCTTATTTGTGCTGCTTTCTGAAAATTTAATCCAACCTTTTTTGGTAGATTGTCATTGTGGTATCTTTTAGGCCTACTATTTTCCTTTATTGCATCCCTAATTCTCAAAATTATGCTCTCAATTTTATTTTTATTTTTGAAGACTTTTTTTTTAAAGCAGTGACTATATAAATTGCAAATAAAATCCAGACATTTTCTAAAAGCTTATTTCTTCACTAATCACCCTTTATGCTGAATACAATGTGAAACATGACAGCTGATGAAGTTGTATATTCTTGTTATCCAAAAGACAATCAGGATGGCTAAATAGTGAAAGGAGAGCTTTATTGGCAATATCAGTTTGCACATTAAAAAGAGAAAGTCTGTACTGTGAATGGAAGGTGCTCTCTCTTTGAAGAGGGGAAAGACAGGTTGGATTTTATTTCTCACAAGGCTTGTATCATATATATTCAGCAAGTTTGGGGCAAAAGCTATATATACTTATGAGGGAAGCCAAGAGCATGTGCAGTGGGCAAACATACATAATACACATCCCATGTTCACTTGGGTTGGGATTTTAGCATTAAAATGAGGTGGAATTGGCTCTTTATGTCAAAAGGTGGTAGGACAGAAATACAGTTTGTGGGGAGCCTCTGTAAGTTGATTGAAACTAGCTAAGAGCTACAATTGCTTATTGAAAAAGAATGTTTATAAGCCCAGACCTCTGTCCAATCAGAGTTGTAGTGGTCTGGGTTGTAAATCAGAGCTGATAGCTCCTATTGTTAGGTTGTTTAGCTGTGAGAATTCAGATATTTGCCATGCCAGCCAGGCCCTGAACCCTTAATCTGTAGGTAGCTTTATTTCCCTAACCTTTAGCTCCATCTTAATTGATAAAAGGGCATCTATTTTGTCTCTCGGATCAGTCTCAGGTCTTCAGTCTTAGTCCCTGTGGCTTCTGCCCGCATAAGGAATGTATGTTCCTCTATTTATAATTAGGAATCTCATTTAGTGAAGGTATATTGATTAATGGTTCTTGATAGCAATCATCTCCTTGACCAAAGTGATGGATGCCCTGGCCCTTTTACAGTTCTCATTGTTACAAAAACAAATGCAGTGACACGTGCAGAAAGAATCACCAGCCATGAAAAACAGGCACAGGAATAGTTCTGCAAAGGGCTTGTGTTGCTGGTCTTCATGATGAGACTAAGCAGCTCATTAGATTCACCGTCATGAGTGCAACGGAAGGAAATGATTGTGGTAAACTTGCTTTCCCCAAAGTTTACCTACTTTAGGATCTACAACCATGTGTAAAATATTGGTTCCTACAAATTACTTGTTTTAAAAAATAATGACATAGTTTAAAATAGAATTAAATAAAACTATTAATAGAACAATTCATGTTGAGGTTCCTGGTCACATTTTGTGGTGTTAGAGAAGGAGTGTAGGAAAAGCAATCTGGATATCCAGGATTCTTCCTCCATATAGTTTTGCTCATTACTACTCTGAATTCAAATCTTGTTATTTAATCTATCCATATAAAAGCTTATATATTCTTATGTCACAAGGTTGTTTCTGAAAATATTTTAAAAACAATTTCAGTCTAATTAAGCCTTTTTGTAATCCTCTAAGTTTTATTTTATGGGGTTGATAACATTATCTAAGAGAGTATTGAACTATAAGCTTCTTTAGACTACCAAAGTATGTGGACACAAAAGAAGTGAAAAGTTTTCTCATTAAATAAACTCTAAAGATTTTTTTTTAATTTCTGAAGATCAAGATTTAATTCTATAAGGTTTACTTTAAATTCGCTAAGTAGAAATTATACCCAACTAAAAAATAAGAGTTGTACAATTTATAAATATCCATTTCTAAATCTGACTATGTAAAATATAAAGAAAGCTTTTTAAAGGACTGAACTGAACATCTCTTAAAAAATGACATTAATTGGGCCATGCCATGCATATTTCTGCAGGTTTTAAAAGTGTAATTTTTAACTGACATAATTAAGTTCCTATCTCTTGACTACAATTAGTTTCGAATATTAGTTCATGAGTAAACTGAGCATTTGTCCAAATTTTGTCTTTATTTGTATTTCTCATTGTAAGCATGTAGAGAACGTGACTGAGTGAGTAAATTACTGAAGAATGAATTATATTCTTATTTTTCAAATGATGAAGTAGGAAACAGGAAAAGTAATTGGCCAAAAAAATAAAGTGTAAAATTCTGACTTTGGTCTATTTCTATCATCAACAATGGCTTCTATTAGATTTGTGCTAATGCATTATTCCTTCCCAGAAGGAACCATAATCTGTCTTCAAAGCCTTAGGGGATGGAAGAGCACATTCAACAGGTTTTGATGTAAAGAAAAGGGCCTGCTTTCTAAGAATGTCTGTTTTATAATAGTCATGGTTGTCACCATAAATATGATTAATTGGCTTTTTGTCAGCAACAAGACTTTTAATTTTGAGACAGTGGCAAAATGAATAATGAAAAGACTTCATCATTTTGTAAAGCTGCGTTTTTGAAGAATGCAAATCTTATGATGAAAGTAGGAAGTTGGCTGAATTATGTGCAAACTGCAATTTGACCAATATTGTTTTTCATAGTAACTGCTCTTAATGTGTCAGCCATATTTCTCTTCTTGTAGTAAAATCATCTTTCTTTGAAGTGACAGCAAATTATTTTTTCCTGTCTATATGCACTTCAATCAGGTGGTGCTGAATGATTAAAATGAAAGCCTACACATTACAACACGTATATTTTTCTTTCCTTATTTCTTCAGACTTATTATTGGAACCAATTAATTTTGGTCACAAAGATCTTGGTCTCGTCTAGTCATTTCTAGCACACTTGATATAGTTTACTTTGGTTAAGACCATTTAGATTCAAATATGAAAGAAAGGACCAGGAGGCGCCCTTTCTTTTTTAAATGACGTACATTTGTGAAGATGCACTTTATTAGTAATAAAGGATTCCCATTCCACAAGGGATTCTAAGTCATACTCTGTAGGTTTGGAAAAGAGGATTTAACTACATGATTCAAGATTTCACCCACTTAATATATCCTGTTTATATACATCTGTTTATATACATTTTGGGTTTGGAGTTTAGGTATAATTGTGCAGAGAAAGTTTTTACATATTTAATATTTTAATACATGTGCAACATTTTTTCTAATCTTGAAAGCATTATGTCAAATAAAAAAGCAACTACCTTATAGGGTTAAATAAACTAAACACATTCTGTTTTTTTCAACTCATTAAATATTCTATAATCATTTTCAATGAAGAAAATATTGAGAGTAAAGGCTAGTTACTCTGAATAACAGTAAGGCAGTTACTCTTAAAACTGCAGGTATTCATTCATTCATGCCTTTTAAACTATTTCCCTTTCTTTTCTCACAACAATTTTCATGCATTGAATATGTATGCAGGAGTACTGAGAGGGGCTAAAGTAAAAGAAGTGCAGAGTTTGAAGAGATTAAGTTGAATTACACTTTTACTTTTAAAATGAGGCAAGAATGGATATTTGAATTTATAAACTTTTGGTTCCTTAAGTTAAAAAGTGAAAAAAAATTATAAAGTTAAAATTTGTCTCTGATCTCATTATAAATGGAATTTTAAAAGCTGAGAGATTACAAATATGAAGGTATTTGTGTTATCTTTTTCCAAAGTTATAAAAGTTATAGGAGTGTTTACTACAGTCGCTACTTTGTTTTGTAGATTAAACTCTATAGTGTATTTGGAATTAAACACATTTATCTTAGAACAGGTTATATATGTGAAAATATAAAACACAAATAGTCATTGGATTAGGTAATTGCCATTGACAAAGCTATATTCACAGGTAAATACCAGACGACAAAACCAACTAAAGTCAAGGGAAAGCACTTTTCTTAATCCTTCGGCAAACTCCAACACAGAAGGTATAGAAAGCACTGGCTTAGGGTTAAATTAAAATTTTTACAACAACCTTGACTCCATGCAGTGAGCTTTAATGTAACTATTTTCAAGAAATAAAAAGTTTTTCTCAAGATAAATACATATTGAAATCATGTTCTATTCCTAGAGAAAAAAATTATAAAGTTTTGCCATTTGTATTCATTTAAAAATAATTTAGGGGCATATAATATGCTTTATTATCAGACATGGACATTTAAATGCTTAATATGTTTCGTAGACATATCATACTTTGGCTATAGGCTAAAACGAGCCTTAGGATTAAAAGCTTTTTCTCTGTACTTACACACACACACAAACACACACACACAAACACACACACACACACATACACACACACACAAAATGTATGCTGATACATATATACATACATGTATATATGATATCCATATTTAATATATAAATGCATATGTAAAATTAGTATGATTTTGAGGACTTTCTACATATAAGTTACCATATTAGGCACTTTGGAAGATATAAAAATGAAAAACAGATTGTTTCTATATTCAAAAAATTTTGCCCACTAGTTGAGGAACACATAAGGCACAAATATTAGGCATAAAGTGATAAATATTTAAAAAGTGCTAAGGTAACCTCTTTACCATTCACAGAAGAGAGGGTAACTGTCATCTGGGAATCTGAGGAGACCTAATAAATAAAGGAGGTGATGTTGGAACTTGAAGTATATCTTATGCTATATGGAGATGAAAGCATTCACAGTGAATAAAACAGTTTGAGTAAAATCCAGGAAAATGTGGGTGACATAAAAAGAAGTAACAAATATAGTTTTGGAGAGGTGAAAATATATAAAATATAACAAAATATGTGGTATGAAGTGAATTTAGAAACACAACTTGAAGACAGAGTCTCAAAAGCTGGGTCTAGAGTTTAGACTCTACTCTGTACAACAGGTACATGAAAGTCTCTGAACCAGAAAGCAGTCTAATGGGATGCAGGTTTTGCAGAAGCCTTTTCAATACTTTATTATGCAGAATGTTAATTCTCTATAAGTATTTTTTTTGAAAACTTTCTCTACACCAAGTTCACAAAGACATTTTCTAATATTATTTTAAGAAGCTGTCTTTGTATCATGCTGCTGTAAAAGATTACCTAAGACTACGTAATGTATAAAAAATCAGGTTTTATTTCTCACATTTTTGGAGCCTGGGAAGTTCAAGATCAAGGCCCTGGCCTCTGGTGGGGGCTTCTCTCTGCTTCCAAGATGGAGACTGTAGCACGGCATGCCTCCTCCAGAGGGGAGGAACGCTATGCCCTCACATGGCAGAAGGCAGAAGGGCAATAAGAGACCAAACTCCCTCAATCACGCCCTTTTATAAGGACACCTAATCCCATTCACAAGGGTCAAGTCTTCATAAATCAATCACCTCCCAAAGAGCACACTTCCCAATTCTCTTGCTTTGGAGATTCAATTTCCAAGGCATAAATTTGGCAGGGGGGATACACTCAGACTATAGCAGAAGGTTTATAGTTTTTTCATTCCCTTTAGAACTTCAATATCTACCTGGAACTGGTTTTATGGAGGATATAAGATAGAATTTGGATTTTCTTTATTTTCCCAAATGAGGACATATGTTATTCTTTCCGCTTTTCTGGTTCTTGGAGGAGGCTTCACTATATGATCAAAATATTAAATAATGCTGATTGATAATCAGAAAATGACAAGTAAAATGAAATTTATTTTTGCCCAGTTTGCAAAGACTTTTTCAAATTGTTAAAATTTTGTTTTGATAACTATAATATCAGTGTTAGAATGAAACAGTGTTTTAAAGTCAGCATTGGAGCTGTCTTTTGAGAGATCATTTTTGCACTATATATCAAATACTCAAAATATTTAAAACCTTTGTATAGTTCTATTTCTAGCAATCTATAAAAAATAGAGAGAAAATAAAAAGGAAAACAAACTGGGAAACTAGGGATTACTTGGTTAGGAATTTTAAATTTTAAATAGAATACTTAGAATGTCCTCACTAATAGGGTGATATTTCATCAGATAAGGAGTTGGCCATGTGCACATGTCTGGGAGGGAAAGCATTCCAGGCATTGGAGTGAGGGAGTCCAAAGGGTCTGAGCAGGATTACAGAATGAACATTTGAGGAGCAGCAATATGGCCAGGGTGGAGGGGGAAAGAAAACGGAAGTGAGATCAGAGAAATAGCTGGGCCTCCATCTGGGACCCTTTTGCAGACTGTGAAAGTCTTGGAGTAAATCTAAGTGAGACAGAATCTACTGGAGGAATTTGAATAGAGAATTTACATAATCTCAGATACGATTTACCAAATTTACTGTGGCTTTTATGTTTTGAATAGAAGATAGGAACATAAGAAATACCAGTCAGATGGCAGTTTGATGCTCTAGGCCAAAGATGGTGGTTTTTCAGACCAAAGAGGTTGATAAGAAGGGACAGATTCCAGATAAATTTAGAAAGAGTTAACAGGATCTGCTGAAAGATTTGTTATAGATAGAAGAAAGGAGTCAAAATAGTCCTAATGCTTTTGGGTTGAGCTTCAGAAGAATATGTTTGCTATTAAATGAGGTATGTAAAACTGTAGGGAAAGAAGAGTTTGAGGGGAAGATCAGAAGCTTGCATTTGTTGTAAGTTTGGTGTGTTTATCTGTAACAGACAGAAAGATGTAAGATTCTGATGTTCAGCACAAAGGTCTGCACTGGAGATACACAGTTAGACATCAGAACAGAGATACTGTTTAAAACCATGAGATCATGAGGAAAGTGAGGGTAATCAGAGAACAGAGTTAACATTAACTCTCATGTTAAAATCTTGAGTATATAATAAGTATCTAATAAAAGAGATTAGAAAGAACTAGACAGTGAGTTATAAAGAAAACCAGGAAAATTTGAAAATCTGAAAACAAAGAAAATAAACTACATCAAGGAGGAGAAATTTATAAAAATTATAATAAAATAACTATGCCATATCTTTATGTAACAATTAAAATCGTATTTTTGGGAAATTACTAAATGATGTGGAAAAACACTCCTATCTATTCAGATAAATAACAACATACAAATTAGGATTCCTGTTTTGAAAAATCAATTAATAGAGTATAACATATATTTGAATAGAAAGAATTGACTATACCACAATATTAGTAACGTTTATCTCTAGGTGGCAGAAATATAACTTCATTTTTTCTATATATTGCATATTTCCCCAGAAATACTAAACAAGATGAATTACTTTTATACCTATGATTAAACAAAATAAGGTTATTAAAAAAATTTGATATGGACCTTACAGTTCCTTTGCATCAAAGTTTTATTTTGAAACATTTCAACCTATAGAAAAGACAAAGAACAGTACAATGAATTTAACTCTCCACCCAAACCATCAATTGTTGCCACATTTTCATCTTCTTATATGTGTGTACACATACACACACACACACACACACACACACACACACACTTCTTTTGTCGGAACCATTTGAAAGGAAGTTGCAAATACCACAGCACTTCACTTCCGACTGTTAGCATGTATCTCCTAAGAACGAGGACATTCTTCTGCAAAATCACACTTGACCCACTAATGTTGCTTTTAGTTTCTATGTTTGTATGTCTATTTTGTCTCCTTTGATCCAGAGAAGTTCTATTTTTTTTCTTCTATTTGTTCTTTCATGACATTGAGAGGTTTTGGAGTCCAGGCCAATTGTTTTGCGGAATGGTCTGATTGCTTCCTAATGACTAAATTCTGGTTACATGACAGGAATACTACCTGTCTCCTCAGAACATCACATCTGTAGATGCAGAATATTAGTTTTTATCATTATTAATGATAATTCTAATCACTTGATTAAGGTGGCAGTGCCAGATTTTTCCATTGTAGAGGTTTCTTTTCAGCTTTTGTAATTAATTTTGTAAGTAATTTGTGGAGTGATCCTTTGAGACAGTGTGATAACCAGTTTCGTAATAAGTTTTCAGTCAGTTGTTTTAGCATCTACACAGTTTGTTGCAAAATGGCAATTTTCTATTGTTCTTTGTGCTTCAACATATATTGTCAAAAACAGTGTCCCCCTTCAGTGTTACTTATTTCCTTTCTTCTCTCTTCTTCTTTGGTCCTGCTCGCATTTTCTTCCTTTCTTCCTCCTTCCCTCCCTTTCCTTCTTTCTTCCCACAGGTTGGTGGCAAAATTCATGTCCCTGGGATTATAGAACTGAGGTCCTGTTCTCTTGCTGGCTAACAGCTAGGAGCTTCAGACTGCCTGCAATTTTTTCTTGCCAAATAGCAGTCTTCACAAACTCTCTCACAGCAGGGCAGCTTACCTCTTCAAGCCATCAAGGAAGAAAAGTTTCTTTCTAGTAGGCTAAGATACAGAGTTATATGATGTAACATAAAACCTAATTAGGGGAATTGCATATTATGACCTTTGTCATGCATCCTAGCCTGATCAGGGGAGTGCATTCCATTCCACTTGGCAAATTCTACCAGTTAACTCATGGGCCCTGCCAATTCACAAGGGGGAAGAGATTACATAGAGCATGAAGGTGGGGGCTAGTAGGGCTGTCCTCTATGTACAGGGCTTTCATTAATTTTTACAATTTTGTAATTTTTTGTGAATATACTTTTTAAGCAGAGTGATTGTTTACATTTTCATGTATATGGTTATTACGAAGTTTTCTTATAAATTTCTACTTTTATTGCACTGTAAATAGAAAAAGGTTTTTATTCTTTTTATTGCATGAAGTTTATTGATACTTAGGAGAAAGGTAGAGTCTCTGATATTACAGCTTAAAATCATGACACAGCCGTAAGACCTACCTTTGTTATTATGTTCTTAGTTATTCCATATTCACATTTTCTTGGTCTAATTGACCTGTCTTGGACTGATAGTGATATTTTAAGATGTTTTATTATGAGTGTATTTATGCCTATGTGGGTTTTCCTTTATGAAGATATTTCCTACATAATGTGACTCATAAATATGCAAAATTGTCATGTCTTCATTGTGGATTTCAGTATTAAAAGTATTCTCTTTTTCATCTTTTATTCTTCAGCTGTGAAGCCTGACTATCTGGATTGTCTGATATCTGGATTACAAGCTATGTTTCTATCTGCCTGGTTATATCTTTGCCTGTCTATTTTTAGCCTTTCTGAGTTGCTTTAGGTATAAGTTTTATATACCGTATGGAATTGTGACTTGCTTTGTGACTCGTGAAAAACTTTTTACAAATTAGTTAAGCCCATTTACATTTATTGTTATGACTGGCTAATTTGATCTCAACTCTATCATTTTTTTCATATTATTTTATCTTATATTTACTGTGATTCATTCTTTACATGACCTATTTTCTTCATGTTTTGTATGTTTGTCTCTGTCTCTCTCTCTCTCTCTGAGAGCATGTAACATTTCTCTCACCTTTATTTTCCTTTTGGGAAATATCGTGAAGTGTGTTTTCCAACAAGTTTCCATTTTCCCCTTCACTTTCAGGTACACCAATGAAACACGGGTTTGGTCGTTTCACATAGTCCCATATTTCTTGAAGCTTTGTTCATTCTTTTTCATTCTTTTTTCTCTAATTTCATCTTCATGTTTTACTTCATTAAATTGATCTTCAGTCTCTGATATCCTTTCTTCTGCTTGATCAGTTTGTTTATTGATACTTGTGTATGCTTCACAAAAGTCATGTGCTGTTTTTCAGCTCAATCAGGTCATTTATGTTCTTCTCTAAACTGGTTATTCTAGTTAACAATTGGTCTCACCTTTTTTCAAGGTTCTTGGCTACCTTGCATTGAGTTATAATGTGCTCCTTTAGCTTGGAGGAGTTTGTTATTACCCTCCTTCTGAAGCCTACTTCTGTCAATTCATGAAACTCATTCTCCGTCCAGTTTTGTTCCCTTCTGATGAGGAGTTCTGATCCTTTGGAGGAGAAGAGGCTTTCTGGTTTTTGAAATTTTCAGCCTTGTTGTGCTGGTTTTTCCCTTATCTTTGTGGATTTCTCTACATTTTGTCTTTGCTGTTCATGATTTTCAGGTGGAGTTTTTGCATGATTGTGCTTTTTGTCTAAGGTGATGCTATTGCTTTCTGTTTGTTGGTTTTCCTTTTAACAGTCCACCCTGGAGTTTTCTGGGGGGTCTCCTACTGACCCTGTTTTCCTGTGTATCACCAGTGGAGACTGCAGAACAGCAAAGATTGTTGCCTCTTCCTTCCTCTAAAAGCTTTGTCCCAGAGTGGCACTCACCAGATGCCAACCGGAGCTCTCCTATATGGGGTGTCTGTTGATACTTGCTGGGAGGTGTCTCCCAGTCCAGACACATGGGGTCCAGGGACCCACTTGAAGAGGCAGTCTGTTTCTTACCAGAGCTTGAGCATTGTGCTGGGAGATCTGCTGCTCTCTTCAAAGCCAGCAGGCAGGAAAGTTTAAGTCTTCTGGAGCTGCACCCACAGTCACCCCTTCCTCCAGGTGCTCTGTCCCAGGGAGATGGGAGTTGTATCTATAAGACCCTGATGGGGACTGCTGCTTTTCTTTCAGAGATGCCCTGCCCAGTGATGAGGAATCCAAAGGCAGTCTGGCTATAGCGGCTTTGCTGAGCTGCAATGAGCCCCATCCAGTCAGAACTTCCCTGTGGCTTTGTTTATAGTATGAGAAGAAAACCACCTACTGAAGCATCAGTAATGGCAGGCACCCCTCCCTGCACCAAGCTTGAGCATCCCAAGTCAACTTCACACTGTTGTGCTGCAGTGAGAATTTCAAGCCAGTGGATCTTAGCTTGCTGGGCTCCGTGGGGGTGGGATCCACTGAGCAAGCCCAGTTGGCTCCCTGGGTTTAACCCCCTTTCCAGGGGAGCAAACAGTTCTGTCTCGCAGGCGTTCCATGGGCTATTAGGGTATGAAAAAAACTCCTCCTGCAGCTAGCTCAGTGATGGCCAAATGGCCACCCAGTTTTGTGCTTGAACCCCTGGCACTTGTTGTATAGGCACCTGAGGGAATCTCCTGGTGTGTGGGTTGAGAAGACTGTGGGAAAAATGTAATATCTGGGCCAGATAGCATTGTTCCTCATGGCATGGCCCTCACGCCTTCCCTGGACGAGGGAAGGGAGTTGCTTGTTTCTTGCACTTACTGAGTAAGGAGTTGACCCACCCTGCTTTTGCTGACCCCTCTGTGGGCTGTACCCATTGTCTAAGCAGTCCCAATGAGATGAGCTGGTACCTCAGTTAGAAATGCAGAGATCAGTCACTTTCTGCATTCATCTCACCTGGAGCTGTAGACAGGAGCTGCTCCTATTTGGCCATCTTGCCCAGCAACTCCAATTATTTTCTTTAGTTTTTGTTCATTTGTTTGTTTCTGTGTTGCTCCACTGTAGTGTTGATTTGTATTTTATTATTGAGACATCTTACGCTAATGTGATTTTCTTTTTATTAGTAAGTGATTTGGTCTTTTTTTTTCTGGAGTTTCTGGTTATTTCTTCTATCTCCAAAATTTCTAATTGAATACTTTTGGTTAATTTTTCTAAGTATGTGATTGAACCTTTAAATGTCTAGGTTCATACTTTCACTTATTTTGAATTTTTTTTAAACTATAATTTTAAATATTACATTTTATCTTTATGTTTTTCTTCTTGAGGGATTCCAACTATATAAGGGTTGGCTCTTCTTTGCCCATCTTCTATATTAAACACACTCTTCCTATGGTTGAACTTTTCCTTTATTTTATTGTCAATATCTTATCTGTTTTCATGCCTTTCTTTAATAATACTGTTTTTTTTAAATAAAATATATTCTCCCCTGAGCATTTAGTAATTCAATTAATATATTTTTTAGGTCAAATCCATAGATGGATTTTTATACTCTCCTTGATGGGTTCTATGGTTTTTGGAGGATACATGGAGAGAACTGAATTTAAGGGGCATTTGATAACTCCTAGATTCTAACAACTTTACCTCATTTTTTATGCACAAAATTTTCCACATATAATGTTTTGAATGGTGCATCTACATAACCAATTTGCATTTGTTTATTGAAAATGTTCTAAAACATTTTCTTTGTGTGCTGTCTTTTATTATAATATCTCATCTGGTACCCACATTTAATTGTACCCTTCTAAAAGTTTTATTCTTGTTTAATGATTTACCATGTAGTCCTGTTTTATTTTGTCATCATAAATGAAAAGCATAAGCTAAGCTGGTGAGGAAAAAACAAAACCCCAAGGACAAACACCAATACCAAAGAAGAGACTTTCTAAATCCATCTAGAACTTGGCAGTCACCATAACAGGCCAATTTCTGACTTGTTCCTCGTTGCCTTGGAGCTCTTCTGACCTTGAAGTTCTCTACTTTCTAGCTGTGTTACCTGCTATATTCTCTCCACTTGAGGAGACAGCTACTCTTTCTTCAGTGAAGTAAAATTACCACATCCTAAAATCTGAGAAAGTATTAGTCATTTCTAAGAGTAGTAATGAACGTACAGGAGTTTTAGGCAGAAACCTATGTGCTCCATTTTCCATCAAGTGCATTTATTTATTTCACTTTTTAGACATATAAAAAAGACTGTGTTAATGCAACCAAACCACCTGAAAGTACTACCAGCTATGAAAGGATAATGTTGTACACTTTAAGTACACAGGCATCAACTCCTCAAAGTATTTAATTACTCTTATGCTATCTACTGAAATTGTCATTACAAATCCAACTTTTGTTTTTGAGATTGAATTTCACTCTTGTTGCCCAATCTCGGCTCACCATAACCTCCACCTCCTGGGATCAAGTGTTTCTCCTGCCCCAGCCTCTCAAGTACCTGGAATTACAGGCATGCACCACCACCAGTCTAATTTTGCATATTTAGTAGTGATGGGGTTTCTCCATGTTGGTCAGATTCATCTTGAATTCCAGACCAAGGTGATGTGCTCACCTTGGTCTCCCAAAGTTCTGGGATTACAGGCATGAGCCACAGCATGTGGCCAAAAAATCCAACTTTTAAACTCAGTGCTTTGTCAATTCTGTGATGTAGCATTGCTAACCCCATCATTTAATTATTATCTTTATGAAAATTGAGAATTGCTGATATATTTATTAAAGTACTTTTTAAATGTATTCGTCTTAGTACTGCTCAGAAAACCATATTTGAAAAGGCATTCTATAAACATAACAACATGCAGTAATTTATCTGGCAGCCAACAGAAATAAATGTTTTGTTACTCTGAATCACTTATGAATATTATAATGGTCTGAAGTTTCCATATTCAGACTTCAAATAAATTTTCCTCATGTTTGTTATTAGTTTAACAAACTAATTTGCTTGAATATAGGCATATGTAGGGTTCCAAGAATAAAGAATGTGGGGATGGAGACTGCATATTTATATTGGGCTTTGGTCATTGGGACATTATTAGTGTATTTGGAAATGGCTTTCTGCTATTTATATAACATTGACTATAAAAACAATTATCTGTCTTTTTATGCTTTTACTTTGTTTTTCCTTATTGTCAAGGATTCTAGCTATTTAGGGGATTTTAAATGACACAACACTGGAAATAAATGGATGTTGAAATGCTATGCAGTTGCTAGATACATTTAATTATTTATGGATTTACATGCTTGTGTCCATGCAATTAACTGAAGCACCACTAACCTGTATTGGGTGCTCACTATGTACCAGTCACTAAATATTTCGGTATTTTAATTAATGCAAACTTCAAAACACAAGTCAAACATTATTTTTAGGCTACTATACACATGAGGAAACTGAGGCACAAAGTTTAAATAAGTTTCCAAATTATATACACAGTATAGATAGGGTGGAACTATGATGTCTGGCTCCAGAATCTGCATTGGGAAACACATTCTACCACCACTGCCTGGAGGTCAGACCGATCATTCACATGCACATATTGGTCAAAAATTCTACCAGACAAAATGATTTGGAACTTGTTTCCTGCAGCCAATATTTATAAAATCCAACTGTGTCTATGTCCTGTGGACATGGGGGAAAACATTTGTTTCCTCTTGATTATTATTCACTCTGGTTGGACAAATAAGGAATGCATATCATGCTTAAAGCTCATGCAGTAAACAAATGAGTCTTTGTGTCTCCCTAATTTGTCATTTTGTATCTCATTCTAGATTGTGGTGGGAGTTCATCTCACTGGATTAAAATTCGCTATGACCTCTCTGAGATGAAACTCCTCAACTTGGGCCACATAATTAGAATAACTACATAATTTATCATTTATACTAGAATATATTTATATGTAGAGGGAGGTACTAAATTTATAATTTTTAAAAAACTTTGATCAAAAATTCATTTTGCTCTATTGGTAGGCTTATGAAATAGTTCTGTTCAGAAACGATTTTCAAAAAATATTTCTAAAATTAAAATAGCATGCATCCATGTACACTGAATGCATCATTTTCTTATATTTTAATGTTTCTAAGTGAATCTGATTTTGTATTTTGCTGAAGAATTGTTTTTCTACTTTTTAAAAATAAAAATGTATTCAAAATTATTCAAAGTGATACATTATGGCCAATAAATTTAAAATCAGTAACAATTTCATTGCCCTTTTATTCTGTAAGCCATATTTCTAATTGAGAAAATATCTTCACAGGTATTAGTTACAATCAGAGAAAACCCTGCTAAATTGAAGCTAATAGTAATTCCATTATATATTTGTATACATATGCATATATATATACATATATATATATATATATATATATGTTTGTTTCATTACAAGTGTCTTTCTTTAGAAGATACTTTACAAGATGAAACTCCTTAGTTTGGTTGTCTCTATTCATTATTCATTTATAACCATAATTGTTGCAGTATTTTAGATCTTCTTAATTTTATTTTATTCTGTATAGAACACAAATTTATCTAGTTAAAAATTAAACCTCCCTCAAAATATTCTTTCAAGTTTAAATATTTCAAGAATATTTGGAATAGTACTTCAAAATTAAATCCAATTATCAAGTGAACTCGTAACTTGTTCAGTTGGTCTCTTGCTTTGGTGATGAACATTTTTAAAGTTTCTATTTTCAAGTATTTTTATTTCTGGTAACTGCAAATCAACGCAGGATTCAATAGGTAAACTTTTAACACTGCATTTGTTAAATGTTTGGTTAAAAATTTCTAACTGATTTGAAAAAAGGAGAGCAAAATCTAGAGGCTCTGTTTACCAATAAAAGGATGAATATCATTATAAAACACTTAGGTAGATTTACAAAATAGTTCTTCAAAAGCTTACACGTTTCTAAACCACACATGATAAGCAACAAAGAAAGAAAGAATATACTGTCATACTGATGAATTATAATTAATTCAACTTCAACTTTGTCTTAAAGATTCTGTTATTTAGTTTTTTAACTGTGTGTATAGGCAAATCTTTATGTTTTCCAACCAGCATTTAAATTTTGATTGGTAGGATATCAACTTTAGTGGCTGCAACCATGAATTATGACTGTACTACAATCAATTTCAAGTGCATCACTGCTCCACTGGTTTCTTAATGTAGTAGAACATTGTTTTTCCCATGAAAATGTACTTCATTCAAATAAAAATGTATATTCTTACAGCAAAGAACAGTGTATTTTTCAAAATTAAGCATGTTAATTGAATTATTAGTTATGTCAGATTTTTTAGTTCAACAGAATAGTCTTTCAAAATTTTACTTTACTTTTAAGAATTAAAATAAAAACAGTTAATTATAATTAATTAAGTACAATTAGTTAACTAAATTAATTAAGCCACAACTGTACTTAACTAATTTTCTAATTAAAGCATCTGAAGATACTAATAGAAAACTGACATTATTTATGTTTGTCAAGTTAGAAAATATTAACAGTTATTGTTTAACATTTCATACATGCACAGGAAAACACTGAATAAAAAATAAGTGAAATTAACTTAGAAAAACTATCATTTGATCTAAATTATTTGAAGTATAATTTGAGAAAAGTGTTCCAATAAATGATATATAAATTGATTTGCTCATGTTGCATGGAAGTACTCTTTGGAAACAGTGATTTAGAAATAAGTACTAACTGTTGCAGTAGGTATTGAGAGTTTTTAAGCAGATGTATAGATTTTGGTTTTTATGTGCCAGTGATATTGGGATGGTTACCCGATAGACATTAATGTTCATATTTTTTGTGAGTTACGTGTTCATAATCAAGCTTTTTGAAAATATAAATTCAGTAATTTTTATTAAAAGTATCCCCACTTTTTTCAGATTGCTGCTGAGATATTTCATGACTCCCTCCCAAAAAAAGTGACCAAACACTAGCAACTAAGTATTTGCAGATTATAAAATAAACGGCAACTCCATTCTACTGTGAGCTCAGACTGCTTTGTTTGCTATAAGGAAGTACCTTCAGCCTCCATTTCTCCTTCTTATTTCACAATCTCGTCACCCTTATTTCCACATTTCTCACTCACCTATGGTTAGCAGCATGGCACTTCTGCATCTGTAATGGCACAGCTATATGCTGCTCCCTTAAATACTTCTCCCAGGAATTAAGTTTATTTAATCAGCAACTGCTTTATATGTTCTTCTTAGAAGAGAAGTGTTCGCTACACTTATGTTGCATTTGAAAAGTGTTGGAAAATGAGAGATTCATTTATGATAAACTTAAAGATTTAACCATGTGTTAAAAGATAACTATTTCCTGGTAAACAAGAGTTAGCAGAAGCTAGAGGGGTAACATGGAAGCCCAAACTCATCATGACCAATTTTAATGGGGTTTCAATAATAATACTTTGATAAAAAATTTAGAAATCTGGAGCAAATGCTCAACTGATAGCATTTTGTGACAACAGGCATAAACTAGAAGTTTCCCCAGGCAAAACAGGACTTTGGCCACCTGACATATATAGTGGAATCACAGTGCACTCATTGATTCTAAGAGGAGAGGGCTGTATGAAGGGGTATTTGTACTAGAGGAGAAGGTTGGTCACGGCAGTCACCTTGCTAGACTTGTCCAGAAACAGCACTTTCAGAGGTCACAGAAGGATGAACATTACAGTGGAGAATAGGCATAGAGTAGAAAGATGGGTTCTAAACAGCAGGAAAAGCTGGGGTGAACATTTTAGACCAGGAGAACGTTGACCTTAATATAGTGGATAGAAAAACTACATGCTATGTCCAAATTTTAACTTCTGCCTTCCCAGCAAGCAGGAACAAATCAAGCTTCCCTTTGTTTATCTTCTACAATCTGTATTCAGTGACTGTCAGTGTTAAAGATAAATTTTTATTTTAACTGTGGAGATTATCTTCTTCATTGTTATGGTTTTGTTCCTGTTCATAAAACTATGTTGTTATTAATTGAATGATTATTTTCATGGGACACTGATTTAGAACATAAATAAATATTGAAGGGCATCACCTCTCATTTCCATAGCAACAAATTAAAAGTAAATACTAGTCATTTAAGCATTTCTTTCTTTGATGAATGGGCACATATTAACACACCACCTCTCTGATATTCCCTGGGTAGAGTAAGAATCAAGAACAAGTGTCCTTGCCTACAGAACAACTGGAAAATCTGCTTGGTTGGGTTGGTGAAAGGAGTGAAGTGAGGTTATAAATTTATTTGGAGCCAGATTTTGAAGAAGTTTAATTTGTTAGTAAGTAAACACTGGAGGATTTCTAGCACAGGAGTAACGTGAGAGAATGATATTCATGGAAAATTCACCCAGCAATCGTTTGCAGTAAGCAATTAGAAAAGTGAGAAAGGGTTATGTGAAGGTCCATCATTCTGCATGTATCTAGATGAGGCAAAGGACAAGCAAGTCACTTCAGTAAATAATTTAACTAAATTTAATAAATACACTGGACTCCCTCAAATATTTATTTCTTACTTTTGAAAAAGTTACTCAAACTCTAGACTTGAGTGTGACTCTACATTTTAAAAATCCGTGACATTTAATGTTTTTCATATTTATTACCAAAATATAATAACATCAAACGACATCAAGTCCTCTTATTGGAAATTTTTGTGACTTTTTGTTTTTCTACTTACATGGTTAAGAAAGATGTTTGGTAGGGGAAATGCTGTTTCTAAAAGAAATGATTATTTCCATGTCCAAGAAGATAATCAATGCCTAAATATTTTAATGAATATAATTCTTTTTTAAAGCTGTTAAAAGGCTCATGTAGAAGGACCCGAGGCTACATCTTATTTATCTTTACATCACTGGCACTCACGTAGTACCTGAAACACAGAAGGCTTTCAGTAAATAGTGTATACTGAATGAATGAAATAAATATGCCCATCTCGTGATGTCTTCAAATAGAATTGATTTGGCAATTTAGCAACCTATATCCCACTCTCTAAATATGTGTAAAGATGTATACAGTGTTACCCACATGACTTTAGGTATGGGGTTGGGCTTTAAGTTTCTATAGAGTTCTAAGGCTTTATAAATTTATAATTCAAATTAACTAATACATCATACAGGGCTTACATGGATCCACTACATACTATTTTTTTTAACCATGAAACATGATTTTTAGAAAACTTCACAAAAATACTTGAAGGAATAATTTCTGCATTATATCACGATATTCTATTCTTTTGGGAACATTAAATGTTTTGCACAGGATAGAAGATAAATTTTAAAAAAAGAAATAGTGGATTTTTTGCATGTCAGAATGATTCAAATATTACTGTAATGAAAAAGGACAAAAATGTGTATTAATTTTATGTTATGTTAATTTCACATCAATTAAAGAATGCATGGTAGTTTACCAACCAAGAGCCCTGTTATAGAAAAACACAACTGTATTTTGACTGTTTCAAGAACATCAGTGAGATACATATGCATCCAAATAATGCTAAAATTAAAACTGGCATAGAAGGAAAACTATTTTAAAAAGCACGGAGAATTTGTTTAGTCCAACTCTGTTGAATTTTTCCATATGAAGAGACAAGGTCTGCTGTTTTTCCACTTTGAACAACTCACCACAATGGCTTTGCCTAATTAAATTGCTATATGGCAATTGTTTACTCTGACTTTCCTCTAAAATAAAACTGGTGGTTTTGTTTGAAGTGACCCAGATGCATGTTACTTGTGCTTATTCAGCTATACACATTCACATATGACTGCACTTAATGATGATGCCAGTTTGCTGAAGTTCTTCACAGAAAAGATGGTTTGCCAAATTACTGTTGTTAAACAGACTTTACAATCAAATATGCATTTCTGGCTCTGCAGATTAGTCTCCAAGCCCAGCTTTAGTCCTAATCTTATTAGAAACTACCATACTAAAAGTTCTTTCATCACACACTTTTAGGGATAGCGAAAGTGTTCCAAGCTAACATCTTATATTTAAAGGATATGATGTTTTAATGTCCTGGGCAGCATTTTTCTTTTCCTCTAGGAAAGTTTTTTCTCCTTTCCCCTTCTTTTCTTTCTCCTCCTACTCCACTCCTTCCTCCTTCTTTTCCCTCTCCTCCACGTTCCCCTCCTTCACCTCCCTCTCTTCCTCCTTTTCATCTTCCTTCTTCTTCTTTTACAGCTTTTAAGGAATATTTGCACCTGACACACCAAAGCCTAGGTAACACTTCTCAACACCACCCTGGAGAGATCATGCAGAGTGCAAGTCAAATCCTATCATTCCTTTGCCTGAAAACCTTAGAGGCCCTTTCTTACCCTGCGGAAAGCCATGGTTTATGAAGTAGTCTGAAAGAATGCTCTTTCCCTAGAGATTGATGATCCACTCTCTCATGTCCTTCAGTTCTTTCTTTCATATTACCTTTTAGCAGGCTCTTCCCTGACAATCTTATTTAGAAATGTAGTCCTACCAGTGGTTTCTCATATCTTTCTTCATTTAAATTTCTCTCTAACCCTAACCATACTTTAATCTGTTATATGCATATATCAATTATTTCATTTATCTTTCTTTCTGAATTTGAGTTAATTTCTACAAGTATACAGTAAATATATGAATTAATAAGTGCATTAATATTCACCACAAAACAATAGTCTAAAAATATTTTTCACATTTTAATAGTATTATGTAAAGTATACATGCCCTGAGGTTGTGTTCGATACAACACCCCCAACACCACACACACACTGTCACTCACATACACAATTTATCCATTTTGGGCCATTTAAGAGATGCACCAATTTTGCTTTTTATATTATGTTTCTTATGTGCTGACTTTAGAATTTATCTCACATTAAACTGTTTCCATGATAGTACATTTCAACACCTAACAATCATTAAAAGAATGAAACAATTTAAACCCTTTGAATGTAAAAATTCTAGTACATGGTAAATTTAAGTGCACTAATTTAAGAATTCATAGTACTCCTAAGAGTAGGAAGTAGTTATCACAGGGACAGTGTATCAAAATTATAAGTATTTATGTATATGTACATGAAGATGTGTGTGCAAAATTGGGTCAGATTTAGTAAAAGTAACGTTCATCCACAGCTTATACAAAAGAAATTGATTTTTTCATTTCCTGTGTCTCTTTGAGGGTAACTAAAGTTAATTCTTGAATTTTTAATAAGAAACTATAATGACAGGACCATAATTCCCTTCCTCCTCTTTCGCACAAACCTTATCAAATCTCATGGCTTCAATTATCACCTCTATTTGTATAATTCCCCAATCTATTTCTTTAATCTTGACCGCTATCATGAACTCCAGTATCACATTTCTAATTGCCTACAGGGCATTTCCATCTGGGAACCTGGGAACCAGTGTATCACTGCAAACTTAACAGAATCTATGCTTACCCCACACCTAGCTCCTCATCCATTTACTAAAAAAGAAACAAAGGAAAAAAGAAAGGTGTGTCCTGATTTACCATGCATGTATTTTAGGCTAAAAAATCTCTCTTCTTTACAAATACTTTTAAATTTCTAAAAATTTTTCCTGAATAATTATTCCTTTAGCTCTTATTCCATTCAAACATTCATTTGTACATATTCTCATCTTTATCTTCTTTGCCTGTATTATTATAATTATTTGTAACTATTTTGCCTTTCTTCTTTTAGCTACCACCAAAATTTGAGTCCAATTTATTTTTTAAAAATACATGACTTTATGCTAGTTTTGTGATCAGAATTTAAGCAAATATATTCTTGGAAAGACTCTTGATTCCATGGGAAAAATTAAAAATGTTCCAAACTAATTGCTTTCTAGTATTAAACAAAAACTGTTATTCATGCCCAAATGTTATTGATACTGTTCTCTGAATATATCTAGTTATTGTACTTCCCATTTGGCATTGCTTCTTTTATAAACTGCTT
The DNA here is from genome assembly GCF_049354715.1 of Callithrix jacchus. NCBI lineage: Eukaryota > Metazoa > Chordata > Mammalia > Primates > Cebidae > Callithrix > Callithrix jacchus. Next base: position 77,272,415 of record NC_133504.1, read on the forward strand.
GGTTCCTACCCAGCCTTCCAGGTTGTACTGAAATTTTATTTCTGCCATGACGTCTTCTCTAATTATCCTGATCCATGATAATTTCACTCTCTGAGGATATCTGGGTCTCGTTCTGAATCTGCCATTGGCTGTGTGACCTTTGATGTAACATTCTGCATATTTGCAAATGAGAGAGAGTTGGGTTACATAGTCTCAAATATTTACCACAGAAAATTTAAAAAATTTACTGTATATTTCTCTTATTTATCTTGCATTTGACTATTTCTTGACTCTTTCTTATTGCTATTTAATGACTTAATTTTCCCAAATTGCAAGTTCACTAGTGATAGCCATAACATAATTACATTTCTATTTTAGCACCATAGTTAAACATGCAGAGTTAAGGAAAATTTTTAAAAGTTTTGAATTAGTGAAATTTCAAAATGTTGCCATACCTGATAAGCCTCAATAACATTATTTGATCATAAATTAGCCTCTTCACAGTTATGACTTCTGAGGCCCAGATACTCAGGACAAACTTTGCTGAATTACAGGGAAAGTTTAGCCAGGACAACAAAGAGTAGTATTGAAAATGATGTGGTTACGTTTCCCCTTACAACTTACTTTCTCAACATGACTAACCTGTATTCAACAGTTTGTGTATGTGCTCTCTCTCTTGCTCTCTCTCCTTTTTGTAAGTTTCCTCATTCCCCTGCCTCTCATTCTTGCCTTTACCTTTTCTGATTGCTAGTTTTATGCACGGCTGTTTCTTTGAACTAGAATTATTACAAGTTGTAAGTAGCTAAGTAGCTTCATACTAGCCAGTATTTTGAAAAGCTGTTTCTTCTGCAGAATGATAGAACAGATAGACGCTTATGAGTATCGTTGAATTGCTGCAGTTTTAAGAAATTTATTCACCGCCCGGGCGCGGTGGCTCACGCCTGTAATCCCAGTTCCTTGGGAGGCCGAGGCAGGTGGATCACGAGGTCATGAGATCGAGACCATCCTGGTCAACATGGTGAAACCCCGTCTCTACTAAAAATATAAAAAATTAGCTGGGCATGGTGGCGTGTCCCTGTAATCCCAGCTACTCAGGAAGCCGAGGCAGGAGAATTGCCTGAACCCAGGAGGCGGAGGTTGCCGTGAGCCGAGATCGCGCCATTGCAGTCCAGCTTGGGTAACAAGAGTGAAACTCCGTCTCCAAAAACAAAAACAAGAAATTTATTCACTTAAATGTTCCTTTACTGAGCATGTACTATACACAGGGCAAGGTTCTAACAGCAGAGTTGAATCTAATACGATTCAACCTTGTCTTCAAGGGCCTTATCTGGTAGAGGGGTTCTTAAATCTATAGATCTATAGTCATTAGATTTACAATGAGCATTATATCTATGTCAGCAGCGGCAAAATATCATAAGGTTTCAAAGGAGACAATGATTATAAACAAATGGAAACATTTTAAAAAGCCTTTATGAAAGACTTGTAGCATTTTGACGGGGCATATGAGTGGAAAGACGTTAGAAGTGGGAATAAGACTAAAGGAAAAGCTCAGAGGAAAAATGAGGAGATGGACGTGACATATTGTATGGAGCCTTTGATCTAGAATAGGCTGGAACTGCCATAGGATTTACAAAGACATTTTTAGCAGGGGTCACATCCTCAGTCATACTTTTGGTACTATCTACTCTCTCTAGATTCTAAATCATTTTGTGATGGATGTTCATACTATCGTCTCATAGGTTATTTGAAGGAATTTATACTGTTTCCCTCTATGCCCCAACAAAATCATTCTTTCTAGTGTAAGCTACTTCTTCTCCATGGTTAGAGTTATCACTAAGTGTAAAGGAATTTCTGAGTTCACAAGCTAATGCTGTTTTGTGGGTTGTCTTTTTAAATTTTAAATAGTTTTCTATTTAAAAATTAAAGCACATATAGTGAAGAAAACACAGAATAAGTCCAGAAGGTTTTTTTCAGCCCCTTCTAATTGCAACTGCTTATCCCTCTTTGTATCACATGCTCTGTGTGTGAGTTGAGGTGGGGGAAGAGAAAATGATTTAAAGTTAATATGCTTCAAAACACAAAGAGCCTCGGAGAGGGGAGAAAATAATACTTTTTCTGTGTAAAGTATTATTAATGTGCTCAAAATTGTGTTTAAAAAGACAATTTTATGCATAAAATTTTTTCTTCGCAATCTCAGTTTTTAAAAGGGAATGAAGTTAAAGAATGACTGATGTGTTCTTAGTACATTTGTATATAGCTATATCTTAATTTTCAGAATGATTCATGAAGATTCATAAAACAACTTCAGTGACATCAGCAAAAGCTGCCCCTTGACAATTTTTCTGGTCCTTTCCACATTTCCTCTAAAATCTATGATGAAAAGTTCTTCCTCTTTTTAGAGAATTTTGTTCACACTGTGCTATTGGGACACACATGGAAAAAAAATAGACAAGAAAGTCCTCTATTGCTTTTTTTAAAATCAACTGCAATCTGGTAATTTTTTACTTTTCTCTGTACCTGCTTCCTCATTAGTCAAGTGAAATGATAATACTTCTGCACCTTGAAAATTTGTGGAAAGACTCTAATTCAGAAATTTTTCTGTTTTAAAATGTATAGAGGGAGGCAATTATATTAATTATATTTGAAACATAGTGATAATGAATATAATCTCCCCACCACCAGTACAGGAAGTCTCAAGAGAATTAGACAGTGCATATTTCAAATTTAAACAATGAAATGGACTCAACCTTTCTGATTTCATCTAAAATGCTGCTTCCCATTGTGTTCTCCATTTGATCCCATTGCTTATGACATTTTTGGCTTCAAGCGTGGTTTTACAGTTCGAATGAGCTGCTAAACTTGGCACTGAATATGTTACAAAAATAAAGAGGAAAAAACTATTTATTTCTCCCTAGGATCAAGGGAGTTTGAAAGAGTATGAATATATTATGCTAATATATGTGTAAATTTACGAAAGAAAATATTTAATATTCATTTGTTTTCAATGTGTTTCTACAGAAAGGAGTGGAGACATCTCATCTTACTAATTTGCTTTGTTAATGTGGAAAAATATTGACTCAACAATGGCCAATATATATAAAAATGGGAACATAAGCAGAACAACAAAGCAAAGGTTTCACACTGAGTTTTGTATCTATCCACTGAGCTGGCATTCCTCAACTAATCCACTTAGAAAGCATATACAGTAAGATGCATTTTCCCCTTTTAGTCATGAAAACAGAAGTCTTATCGGCCATTACATGCTGCTTTACTCCTACTTAAACTGTAAGATGTTTTCCATCATGTTCTGTTTAACTGTGTATAGATAAACTGAATGTCCAATTAACATACACTGCAGAGCATAAGCCTCATTGTACACATGTGTGCAAATTGTAGAATCACAAGATTGTTCTTCTCTGTGTGGAATCCCTGTGATAGGTACACAGGTACCTTCTACAAACTCAAATGTACTATAAACCTGAAGAAAGTTGATTCCTTTCATCCAAAAAAAAGATTTAAAAAAAAAATTCTTTGATAATTTAAGCAAACAAAACTAATTAAGTAGTCAAAAATGCTTAATATAAAATAGAAACTTTTGGGAGTATATTTATATAATAAAAATATTATATACTAATTTGCCTAACTACCTCTTTCCATCAATAGATAATTAGATAGACCCACACTTTATATAGAATATAAAATAACACCAATTTACTAAAATTGCTTGTTTCTCTCAACTTCCACTCCATTATGCATTTTTGGGATCTGGCTAAGGAAAAGTTAAGAGGGCATATTTGAGTTCCATTGGATGGGCTTCTGTAGGGTTGTTATTTCTGTCAAGGTATTACAAGCTAGTCAGTTGTAGAGTTAAGATTCAAGTCTGTGTGTTTCAAGATGTTAACCTTACTCTTATACTATATGACCTTTCAGACTTTTGGTGCTGAATCCCCAGGGTTGGAAATACTTATTTATTTATTCATTTATGTTTAATTGGCAAATAGCAATTTTATATTGGTGGGGTGTAGTGTGAAGTTTTGATCTTCGTATACATTGTAGAGATAATCAAGCTAGCATATCCATCATCTTACCAATTTATCAGTTTTTGTGCATGTTGTGAGAATGCTAAAAATGTATCCTTTGAGCAATTTTGAAATACATAATACACTATTATTAACTGTGGTCATCATGCATGTTAGTAGATCACTAAACCTTATTCCTCCACTCCGACTGAAACTTTGTACCTTTTGATCAACATCTCTTTTTTCCCCATCTTTACTGTATGTATATATATGTCATCTTACATCTGTACTATATATACAATTCATAACATAACATAACAGTCTTTATGGTAGACACCTAGTAACCACAAAGAAAAAGATTACAGAAGATATACAAATGAGAAAGAGAAAAAAACAAACCAAACAAAAAACTTAGCAACACAGAAAACCACCAAACCACAGAGGGAAAAACAAGAGACAAAAAAAGGAAAAAAAAAAAAAAACCATATCTCAAAAACCACCAAAAAAAGTTAATGAAATGTCAGGAGTAAGTCCTAACTTATCAATAATAACCTTGAAGGTAAATGGATTAAATTATCACATTGAAAGACAGAATGACTATGAAAGCAAACAAAAAAACAAACAAAAAGCAAGACCCAGCTGTATGACTCACCTTACTGTTTAAAACAAACATAAACTGAAAGTGAAGGGATGAGAAAAGGTATTCCATGCAAATAGAAACCAAAAGCAAAGGGGTAGCAACATATGCCTGATCAAGTAGACTTTAAGTAAACAATTGTGAAAAGAGACGAAGAAAATTATCATATAATCATAAAGGGATCAACTCAAAAAGAGAATATAATCATTGTAGGTGTATATGCATCCAAACTTGAGCACCATTATATAAAGCAAATATTAATAGATCTAAAGAGAGAGAGGTAGACTACAATACAATCATAGAAGGGAACTTCCGCACCCCACTTTCAGCAATGGACATTAATCTCAGCTGCACATGGAAAGTTCTCCAGGATAGTGAGAATGTCAGGCCACAAAACAAGTCTTAACAAATTTAAGAAGATAGAGAATTATACCAACTATTTTTTAGATTACAATGGCATAAAGCTAGAAAGCAACCAGAAAAACTTTGGAAAACTTACAAATACATGTAAATTTAAAAGCATGCTCCCAAATTAATAATAGGTCAGTGAATAAATTTAAAGAGAAATTTAAAAATTCTTTAAGGTGAGTAAGAATGGAGACACATCATATCAAAATCTATGGAACACAGCTCTAAAAGGGAAGTTCATAGCAACAAATGCTTGTATCAAAAAAGATTTCTGGGGTCAGGCATGATGGCTCACGCTTGTAATCCCAACGCTTTGGGAGGCCAAGGTGGGTGGATCACGAGGTTAGGAGTTGAAGACTAGTCTGGCTAACATAGTGAAACCCTGTCTCTACTAAAAATACAAAAAGTTAGCCAGGTGTGATGGAAGGGGGCCTATAATCCCAGCTATTTGGGAGGCTGAGGCAGGAGAATTGCTTGAACTTGGGAGGCAGAGGTTGCAGTGAGCCAAGATTGCACCACTGCACTCCAACCAGGGTGACAGTGCAAGACTCTGTTTCAAAGAAAAAAAAAGAAAAAAAAAAAAGAAAGGAAGAAAGGAGGAAGGAAGGAAGGAAGGAAGGAAGGAAGGAAGGAAGGAAGGAAGGAAGGAAGGAAGGAAGTTTAACAAGCAACCTAAGTCTAACATGCCCCTCAAGAAACTAAAAAAGTAAAAAAAATTTTTGAAATTAAGTAAGTCCAAAATTGGTAGACAGCAATAATAAAGCTCAGAGGAGAAATAAATGAAATAGAGAATGAAAAAAAATTCAAAAGATCAAAGAGATGAGTAATTGGGTTTTAAAAATATAAATAAAATCAACAAATGTTTACCTAGACTAAGAAAAAAGAGAAAAGACTCAAATAAGAGATTAAACAAATGATACACAACTGATATCACCAAAACTGATGATAGAGATAAATGATAGATAGATGATAGATAGATAGGTAGATAGATAGATAGACAGATAGATAGAAAGCATAGGCATTTGATTTTTTTAAAGGCAGATATTTTGTCCTTAGCCCTGTGCCAGCATTTGGCACTACTTTTTGCCTCCATCTCTGGCTCCAATACTTTATGGAGCTTTATTGAGCGTGCCGGTCATTGTTGCCTGGGCTGTGCATTACACTCTGTAAAATCGACTATCTGCCTTCGCTGGACAAGATCTTTGCTCATGATCTTCTCTCAGTCTTAAATGGCTTTGACCAATCACATTGGTACTGGTCTTTTCTAATTGCTTCAGATTTGACAAAACAAAACAAAAAAAGCTAATATCAACAAAGACAATCTAAAACTCTTAAAATAAGTTAAAAAGATTCATCTATTAAAATAATTTTAAAAATTAGTTACAATACTTGAAAACTTGAAATTCTCCCAATTCTTACATCTCCCATATGACAGAATTTGAAAGAAATATTCCCAATTATGACAGCAATCCTAAATATTTACCTGTCACTGACAATAAAGAGTTGTAATGGTATAAGAAACTTTCCTAAACTATCAATAATAAAACATAAATTGTGATGATTCATGCTATAGTAAAAATGAATTCTTTTATACTCTTTACTGAAAAAGACATTGCAAAATAATTGTCATGTAAAGAGGTAAACAAAGAGTATGTAGGCAAAAAAATAAGAAAAAATATTGGAAAATGTTGTTAGGTAATTAATAAAAATGATGTTAGTTTTCTGAGCATGTTATCTTTTAAAAACATGTAATTAGCAGTGAGATATTTTATAATTTTAAAGAAAAATTTACTCTGTACCTGCTTACATTAATACTGTTATACATTCTGTTACTCAAAGAGAGTTTTCGAAATTGCAATAGATTCTGCCTCCACAAAATTTAGATCAGTTCTTGGATAGGTGCGTTTTTATTCACGCTGCAGAGAGAAAGAGATAAATAGAGTAATACTATGTAAATAACTTTTCCAAAGTTACGCAGCTAAAAAGAGGCTGAGCAGGGACATATATAACCCAATAAATATGACTGTAGCTTTTGTGCTATTAACCAGGAATCTGAGACTTGTCAATTTTGACTGTACATTCAAATCTCCAGGGCAGCCTAAAAATACCAATGCCTGGGGTCCATCTCTGACCAATGAAATCATAATCTCTTGGGATCTGAACCCTGGTATTTTGTAAAAGCTCCCCAGGTGATTCTAATGTTTAGTCAAGTGTGAGACTCACTGTATTAAACCTATCTTATCAACAAAAGGTGTTGGCTTTTGTGATGGAACTTTAAACATTTTTAAGGCAGTTATGCTATATGAGCAGTCTGACTGCAGGAAGCCGTGCCAACAAAATTTTCAAGGAATTTGTAATATCTTCCCTGATTTGCGTCCCTATAGCCCTCTTATCTTCACAGCTGGCATTACTTAGTGTCCATATGCACACTCAGTTCCAGCCAGGTTATGGGAGCAACATTGTTCTCAGAAGCCTAAAGAAACAGAGATCTGTGTCATTATCACATTGTATCCATTATCTGTAGCCAATCCACTTTTCACTCTCTGCCCTAGCAGTCTACAATCACATTTAGTAATTATTTAGCTTTACACTTGCTTCCACTTGACCAACTGCCCACAACGTATGCTTATTATTTACTTTTCAACATTCTCTTTAATATTTATCAAATTATTTCATATATCATCTTTATGTCATTTTATTTCCTGGATTCTTTATACAAATATGCAAGTGTGTATATCATAATATAGTTTATCTTTAGTGTATGTGTTGTTCTTTTTGAATTATCTTACAAATCAAAGATTAGAGTTCATTTTAGATTGGAAGGTAAAGATGAATATTTTAAGTATGTGATGAAAAGCTAGTAAAAATATTGAAAATGATTAGGAAGAAATGTATGTTAACTTATAAAATATATATGTTTTTGTTTCTATGTACAGGGATTGCTCCTTGCTAGGTAGATCTGCCCCTCTCTACTCTTTGTCAGTCAGCACTAGGCTAAACGCCTTTTTTGCTTTAGATGTGTAGATGTGATTACGTTATACTATTTACAATATCCTACATAAAAGAGGAAGTGAAAAACTGAAAAAAAAAATCTTACCAGGATTTAAACTTTTTTTTCACTCTCAGTATTTAAAAACATGAATGCCACAATCTTTTTTGTGTCCTCATCAACAGCATAATGCTGAGCATATATCAAGATTTCAAAAGATGTAGCTGAACTTGCCACAGGGGTCTGTGATCTTTCCTGTCACCTGGTCCAGGCAGAGGAACTTCTTGCATCATGTCAGGAGCACATGTGGCATCACTGGAGACATTCACGGTAATTCCAGGGTGTGAATTGATATTTACCAGGGCATCATATTCCTGCTGAGCTAGTACATATTTATTTCTCTTTGCTTTTTTACTTCATTTTGATCTCTATTCGACACATTTCTTTCATATTTTATATATACACAAGGCTGGATCATTAGTCTTAAAAACCATATACTAGAAATTCTTGCCAACTTCAATATCGGTATACCACGAATGTGCTTCAGTGCTGAGAGTATAACAAGCAAAAAGGAAAACCCAGAGTGTTATGCTAATTGAGCTCCTTGTCTTTGGAAGGAAGCATCAGGAGCGGGGATAGAATATTTATTTGCAATACCAGACACATGACAAGTACGTAATTATTTTATTGATTATGAATTACATTTTAGCTGGACTAGTTGGTAACCAATTGACTCAACATCAAAGAGAGAAAAGTGGATGGCAAGTAAGACTTTTGGGACAAGATATTTAATTAGTTCTAACTCTAAAGAATACCATGCAGCCATAAAAAATGATGAGTTTGTGTCCTTTGTAGGGACATGGATGAATCTGGAAACCATCACTCTCAGCAAACTGACACAAGAACAGAAAATCAAACACCCCATGTTCTCACTCATAGGCGGGTATTGAACAATGAGAACACATGGACACAGGGAGGGGAGCATCACACACTGAGGTCTGTTTGGGGGTGGCTAGGGGAGGGACAGAGATGGGTGGGGAGGTTGGGGAGGGATAACATGGGGAGAAATGCCAGATATAGATGACGGGGAGATGGAGGCAGCAAACCACCTTGCCATGTATGTACCTATACAACAATACTGCAAGATCTGCACATGTATCCCAGAACCTAAATACAATTTTAAAAAAAGAATACCACAAAAATGATAAGCATAAAAGAATAGCTATTTGGCCATGTTATTTTGTGTAATTCATTTGGACATCCAGCTGATATGAGCTGTGTGACATTTATTAGCATCATTTTATGAAATCAGAGAAAAATTTCCATCTTTTATTTACGCTTTTTTTTGACATTGTAGCATAACCTTAATGAAATATAACATTAAAATATTATTTTAGTTTCCATTATTCCTGGATTCCTGGAGTTCCAGAAGAACAGATCAAGATAGGGACTCTGGAGAAGTGGCCTGGTTCTCAGGGTGGAACAGGCTGGTGAGGTGATGACTGATCATAGAACAGAGGATGATTCAAAAGAGGGATTCTGAGTTTAAGAGTCAACATGTAGTCTAATCAGCTTCTTTTCAACTGGCTAGAAAGGGGAACTGGACTCAGGTAGAAGGCAATATGTCAGAGAAAGCATGAAAACCAAGCAGAGGATGAGTATGAAAGCAGAATGAAGCACATAGGGCATGTGCAGATTCCTGGGGCCCCTGGGTCCAATTGTGTCAGGAACCTGCTTATTCAGCTGTGAAATAGAACACTGAAGGGAGCCCAATGAGCTTGAACTTCATGTCATGGAACAGATCCTTCTTACCATAGCCTTTTCTAGATTAGAAAACAGAAATTTAGGGAGGTTTGGTTATTTATGAGATCACACGGCTGGTTAATAGGAATTCTAGTATTCTAACTTAAGTCTCCAGATTTTCTCCTCAGATTTCACTGCGATTTGCATATGTCTGTTGTCTCTGTCTTTACTCTTATTCTTATTCCTCCACATTGACCTCAGACTTATTCTTAAAACCAGGACTGATCGTAATAATTCATAATTTAAAACAATTTATGGTTTCCCATCATAAAGTTTCAATTCGTTCACATAGCCGACAAAGTCCTCTGATGGTCTGGCTTTTGCTACCTGTGCAGCCTCCCTTCCTATGCATGCCTCAGAGTGTCCTCCTTGATCAAGGTCTCTATCTCTTCCATCTCGAGCGTGGCACCTTGCTTATTAATAAGGTCATGGAAATATGTGGCTGTAACTATTACTGCACTTGTGGTATTAGATAGACATTGTTTGGGTGACATTCCCTCATCTGAATATTATCTTTCCTTTACAACACAATCTCCAAGAACTTTATGTATGTTATCAAAGCCTCACAAAATCCTACAATGTTGCATAGACATCAAACAACTACTAAAATGAGTAAATAAGCATAAACTTTATATGCCTAATATTGCCTCATTGGAGAACATTCATCCCCAAAACTAAGAACTTCAAGTGAGAGTTAATCTCTCAGTAATAAACACATTTTTATCTGGAGGGTTGCACCCCAAATACTCTACATTGAACCTAATTCCTGTAAGATGCATTTTTCTCAAGGCAGATTATCAGCTGCTTATATTTTCCCAGGACATATGTGTTCTTAAGAGCCTACCTTAATTGAGCAATTGATTAATTAGCACTTTTCTACTTTCACCAGGGAGTGAGAATTTAGAGGGTATTACTGTGCTAATAAGCTCACACCTTTCCTATTTTAAACTGTTTTCAATTTTGGGAATACAAATCCCGAAGACAAGTAAAATAAATTTGAAATCTTTTCACCCATGCAAAATGCAAAGTAGGTCACCCCACCTGTTTCTACTTGACTAGCACATCTGCTGAGGAGCAAGACATTTTCCTCTCATGTTTCTGTTTCAAATCTACAACGTATTTGTTGGGGAATTTAATATCATAATATATCAAGTAGCAAAGAGCACTAAGTCACAGACAGATTAAAAAAGAGCTAAAAGTTCTTAGTCCATTTTGTGCTGCTATGACAGAACACCTGAGACTCTAATTTATGTATTTATGTATTTTTGAGATGGGGTCTTGCTCTGTCACCCAGGCTGGAGTGCAGTGGCATAATCTCAGCACACTGCAACTTCTGTCTCCCAAGTTCAAGTGATTCTCCTCCCTCAGCCTCCTGAGTAGTTGGGACTATAGGGCATCCCACCACGCCCAGCTAATTCTCCTATTTTTATTAGAGACAGGGTTTCACCATGTTGACTAGGATGGTCTCCATCTCTTGACCTCCTGATCTGTCCTCCTCAGCCTCCCAAAGTGCTAGGATTACAGGGTTGAGCTATCACTCCTGGCCGAGAGACTCTAATTTATAATGAATAGGAATTTACTGGCTCATAGTTCTGCAAGCTGGGAAGACTAAGGTGTAAGGTGAGGCACTTGCAGTTTTGGCGTCTGGTGAGGCTGTTCCCTTCTTCCAAGATGGCATCTTGCACATGCATTCCAACATGGCAGAAGGCGCAAAGGTAAGAAACAGTCCACTCCAGAAAGTTCTTCTCTGCCCTCATGTCCTAGACCACCTACCACTTCCCTACACTGTTGCGTTGGGTCTTAAGTTTCCAACATGAATTTGGGGGGGACACATGTAATTATAGCAAGGCCCAAGCCTCCTTTCTTATTTGACAATTCTCAAATGTATGTATGCTCATTAATAAACTATAACTAATTGTAATTTCTATTGTGATTAAAAAAAATTTTGTTCTAGATATCACTCTTCAAGGTAATCACTCTCTAGGAGAGCCCTGACTGGAAGAACGTTAGGTTCAGCTGAGTGCATCAGATGAGACATTATGAGGATGTGAACCCAAAATGCATAAAACAGAAGAAATTTGTCATTCACATGTACCAGAGAGGTTATAGGTGTTTATGGGAGACTGAGGGGAAGTCTAGAAGTGACAGAGAACTCAACCAGCAGGTGGGAAGAGAGACAGACAAGACCCGTGGGAGGGTGTTGTCTCTTAAAATTCCCTGCAGGCTTGTGGATTGTATATATTTAGAATACAAACAAATACATATATATAAATGACATATAAAGAAAACACACATGTAGGGGGAAATTATTTGCATGACTCTTTTGTTGACAGTTGGGTTTTATTGTGATCAGTGATTGTGGAATGTGTAGGGTTTGGTGTATGAAATGAGGAAGAAACAGTATATCTCAAACAACCACACAGGGAGGTAAAGTTTTAACTAGGTCGGAGGTTATGGGATACAATTGGGTTTCAAACATCTTCTGTCAAGCTTAAAAATGGATGCCAAAAACAGCAATTCTATAAATAAATTTATGGCACTATTCATGTGGTGAAGAGTTGCATGTTCATAGATAGCCAGTACATTTAAGAAAAAGTAAGTGGAGATATCCTTTTACAAAATTAGTCTCCTGAAACTTGACAAAACATAAAGAATGATAAGATAATTATCTAACAGAACCAGTGCTTCTCAGAAGAAAAGCTCTGCCATGGAGTAGGTTTTCATTAATGGGTTTGTAATGAACTGCAGGTGGTGGTCTAGGGCTATGCTGAATTATGAGGTTATTAATGATATTGGAGAAAAAAGCAAGTCATCAGCAAGAAAGTGTAATATGCCTTGACTTTAATACAATGTTTCCGTATCTATAAAAAATAGAATTCTGTACATTTTAAGTGGTGAAAAGGTAAAATAGCATTAAATATATTCAGTATACAAATAAATAAATACAGATAAATGACATATAAATGTATTAGGTAAATAAATATAAAGGGCATAAAACTGTACTACAAAACTGACATTCCATCTATGTTTATAAAACTCACTTTAAAGAGGTAAAAATAACATTCCCTAAAATATTCCTTTAAAAGAACTATTTATAAGTCACAAAGTTAACTTAAAATTATTGTATTTATTATTGACTGACGTACATATATGACTTTCTTAGACTTCATCTTTTTTCTCAAAAATAAGTGGTTAGATACAATCGCCTGCTAAAAGGTTAATATTTCACTTTCGTGTTATGCATTATTTCTTTTTGTTTACTCTGTAATACTGTAAGTGAAACTTGGGAATAAGAGAAGACTCCTCCCATAATTCTAAGATGGTAAGTAGCAAACTAGCCACAAAAGGACTTATATCAGAAATCTGTGGAAGGCGCCTTAAATGACAGGGTATCATCCATGTCAAAAGTTGGAAGAGCAGGGAGAGAAAATCTAATTATGGTATGTGTATCTGAAAGAAAGATGTTATATATGTAAAGATATAATGTGTTTACTGCTGTACGTGGTGCTCAGGAAAAAAAAGATAGTCATGGATCTAGAGTATGTCATTTTAACCCAGCACTTTCAAGGGGAATAGATGCTAAATGCAGACAACTGAAGAGAACCACATTCTATTTGAAGGTAGAGGTCTCAAAACGACACTTGTAATTTCATGCTATTGGTAGACCATTTCATGGTTCTTGTTGGAACTCCTTTCTCACAAGGAACCATCAGAGGAAGCATTTGCCTTCCCATGTTTATTTCCCAAAGGAGCTGACCGAAATGGAAGTTGCTGTGCCTAAGACTTTATTAGAGTTTATTAGAGTCTATTGATTGCCTTATAAATGTATGTGTTTATTAGAGTCTATTGATTGCCTTATTAGAGTCTATTGATTGCCTTATAAATTTATGTGTTTATAAAGATATGTGTTGTGAATTTTTAAACTGGCTTTCTGGCTTAACTATCAGACTCATCTGGACTTGGTTAATATAAAGCAATCTTCTGAATCTACTCAGCTCTGGGTGATCAAGGCACTCAAAACATCTGAGTTTGAAATGCTCAAGAAATAATTATGTATCATGGTCTATTAATAACCCTTGTATCATCCTATAATAAGCTGCCTGAGCAGCAGTCAACTCCCTAGATTGTATCTTTATCTCATATTTTTCTAGATGGAATAATCAAAATAAAATTTAAAAATTCCTTCAGTCATAATGTTTTAGAAACATTTTTCTACTCTGCCTTGAAAATAAATATAAAATCAGGTAAAATTCAATATAGTAAAAATTTTACTTAGAAGCAGTGACTGTAACCTTCCCTACTGGAACCTAACCACAAAATTTTATTAACACACCCTGGCACCAGTTCTTATATCATGCTTCCTCTCTTATTAGTTCTTAAAGCAATGATTATGGAGACATTAACAAGGAAACTTTACAAAATACACTATTTCTTTCATATAATTAATGGACATGTTTTGAATGAATGGACCTTGAGCCAACTTCTCAATAGAGCAGTCTAGTGCCTCTTAAAGAGGAAAAATTTTTCTACCAGGTGACATTTGGCAACATCTGGAGGCATTTTTGTCTGTTACAACTGGAGTAAGGGGTGCTATTAGCATCTAGTTGCTAGAGGCCAGAGATGCTGCTAAATATCCTATGTGCAGGACAGCACCCACACAAAAGAATGATCTTGTCTAAAATATTGGCAGGTGTGGTGGCTCATGCCTGTAATCCCAACACTTTGAGGGGCTGAGGTGGATGGATCACCTGCAGTCAGGAGTTCAAGATCAGCCTGGCCAACATTGTGAAACCTCACCTCTACTAAAAATACATAAATTAGCTGGGTGTGGTGGTGCAAGTCTTCAATCCCAGCTACTTGGAAGGCTGAAGCAGGAGAATCACTTGAACTGGGGAGGCAGAGGTGGCAGTGAGCCAAGATTGTGCCACTGCAGTCCAGCCTGGGTGACAGAGTGGCAGAGTGAGACTTTGTTTCAGAAAAAATAAAAAAATATATATCACTAAAGTTGAGAAACTGTGGCTTAGATAATTGAATTATTTAAATACAGTGGTAATTATTTAAAGATATGGAAATTAAATCAAAATAAGCTTATAGAACAATTTTTTTCTTACACCAATTACTAAATAGAATATAAGAAATGGTTTGAATCAATTTTCTGAATAGTTTTTATAGTTATTTACTTAAAATGTTTTTAATGCTGCTTTACTTTTATGTGTCAATTAATAAAAACTTCAAAATGAAAGATTTCATGAAGCATTACTAACTAATCAGACAGCTGAGAAATGCTCACACATAGATTAGGTTGATCCTTCTGTAAATCTCATTTTCATGCCCTTTTTTCCACCAGTGGAGCCAATGCCTTTTCTTGATATTACTCAAATATCTTCTCCCTTCTTTGTATAACTATTCCTGTAAAGTGGACAGTGATTCCCAGCCTGATTATGACACTATTTTGCTTTTTTTTGTTAGTTACTATATTTGAGTGTCTAGTAATTAATAAGAAAACTATTAAAAAAAGGCAGAACTCTTACACAGGAAGCCATCCTCAGGTGAGTTACAGGGCATAAACGGTCCAGCCCACTGCACAGTGTAACAGAGCAGCCTGTGTTATCCAACATCATCCCGATAATAGCTCAGCTCCGTATTCATGAGTTTCAAGCTATTCATATAGAAGATCCATGCCCCTTCCATTTAGAGAACATCGTATGATTCAATGAGCGATATGATTACTGAGCACACAGTAGAACATTGTGTACTAATAGCTCAATCGTCTCATGCTCATAGACAAAAGTTAGTCTTCTCTGTTGTTTGTCCATTTAATCAACAAGTAAATGGAAGTGCTATTTATTCATTGAGCATCTCCACAAAAGCAGTCACTTTCGTATACATTTCCTTTTTTACTTTGAATATTGCCCTGAGAGGTATTTGTATTGATGTTTTGTTGTAAACTAGGGCTTCAAGCTCAGGAATTTATAAATGTCCTCAGGGGCTTAAAACTAGGAGACTATTATAGTACATTTATTCTCCCAGATGTATTCTCCATATTTCTCTGCCTTGCCCTCTTTCCCGAGGATCTGAATTCTACAGATCCCATCACCCAGCTTCCTTTCCCATCTGGTTTCTGGCTGAGTTCAGCCACTGGAAGGCTCCAGCAGATCAGAGGGTGGGAAGAGAAACTGCGTGATATTTATTCCATTTGCTCTCTCCCTTCCTTGTAATGCTTCTGGCCATTGTTGTGCTTCCCAACAATTACATGTCCTATTGAGGTCCCTTTTCCAGGACCCCAAGTTCTCTCAAGATTCTGGTCATACCACTTACTTCCTCTCATCTCCTTTTCTGCTCTAAGGATAAAAATGACTTCCTGGTGTTGTTGATTACTGATGCCTCAGAGTTCTCTGATTCCCTTGATTATGACCATACCTCTATGAATCACCTCCTCATTAAACATTTTAGTGTCTGCCATGACCAAGATAGATAGATTGGTAATGTCAGAATTAAAACCCAGGTCTCTGACTTCAAATCCTGAGCTCTGTCTATTCCACCTTGATGCTTACCTGTGCCAATGTGTAAAGATGGATAGGGAGAGCAAGCATAACCCTTGCTCTCAAGTAGCTTCCAGTTTCTCTGAGCAGACCCACACTAAGCTACTACAAAAGAATATAGTAAATGCTACAATAAAGGCATTAAACTTTTGTTGGAAATAAACAAAAAATATCCTGTATTCCTAAAAATGAAGAACAATAAATGTTACACATTGATCTTTAAAGATTGAATATTACAATTTTACACAGCAGTGGGTCCTGAGAAACTACCAAGACTCACTTCCTTTCTTTATAGAAGGAAACTGAGACTCCCTAAGGAGGTATAGGAACTGAGTAAGTTCCACAAGGTGTACTAGTGGCCAAGCTGGGCCTGGTACCCAACTCTTTTAATTGCTAGCCAAGTGTTCATTAGTCTCTACTAAATAATTCATATAGGCTCCTAAAAGAATGCCAAGTGAGCATCTCGAACATCAAGTGATATTCTATACACACTCTGCATACATTAATCAATCAATAGTAATTTCTCTACTTGAAGAATACTGGAATGCAAAAAATGAAAATATAGCCATATATCCACCTCCCAAGAAACTCCTACAAAACAGAGAATATATAAGTATATTAAATATGTGCAGAGCAGAATTAAGTTAATCTAGCCAGAGCCCTAAAAACTGCAAACTTTTCCCATGAATCTTTTTTCCAACTTAATCTAAATCTTGACTGTTTTGAGATTTCTTTTCCTCATTTAAAAACAGTTAGAGCTAACACATCTGCATGATAGCAGAAAGAGATGCTATCAAATGCTCAGTGTGTCAGCATTTGTAATCTGCTTTTGGCCAGTGGGAGGTGAAGTGGTTTATTTCAAGTTGAGAACTTAGGTGAAAACCCCATTTTGTTTGTTTTATTCAAAATAGCTTTCACACAGATGCAAAGCCATCAAAGCACCAAGCAATTCATTGCTGCTACCTAATGTTGTTTATGTTTTATGTAGAGTAGTTCTGATACTAGGATTTAAATGTTTTAATGTTACTTAGTTTATGTATTCAAAAATTTCAGAAAACATCAAATCATTTATTATAGATTTATTTAAATTGAGATCATTTTAATAACTAACAAACAAAAGATAAGGTCTGCTACAAGGGGAGTTTGAACAAGCCCTGTGGTCTAAGTCAGAAGGGGTTTCTTTGCTAATTTTGTGCATACTAGCCTAGCCTGGGAACAAAGTGCAAAAGCAGGAGGGAGGAAGTTACTATTCCATTAGTTTACTTTATTTTTCATTTTACATTTTAAGTAAGTCCAACCAAACAGATTTAGTTTATAGCTTTTCCTTTTACATGGAAGTAATTTGTCATTGGAACATAATTCAGGTGATCCAGAAATTCTCAGATGTGTCACGTTATTACTTTTTTTCTTCCTATCCTTTCCTCTAAACTAAAACTTATGCCTTCACCTAAGTGCACAGGAGATTGTTTTTCAAAGACTATTTTTCACTGACGGTTTCCAACCATGCCAGAGGTCTAAGTACCAAACTTTCTTAGGAAATGTTGCCCTTATCACACTTTCTGGCAGGGAGCTGAAAGGCAGGCAATAGACTGCATACAGAAAATTTTGTTCTTCCATGATTTCCCCTTATGATTCTAAACGGACCAAGATTTAAGACAAAAATCCAAACCATGTACAGCATCATTTTGCATGCATATTCTTCATAAGCCTACTGGTTCATAGGCTTTTCCCAGCAGGAACTATCAATTCATGATGAATCAATTCACTCTGATAAGATGGATAAGTCCTTAGTAGGTGCCAGAGCTTGTGTAACTTGCTGCATATAAAAAGACAAATAAATGTACCACTTGGCTTGACAGGATTGTCTAAGGGGAGAGAGACAGACAAATGTCTTGAGAATTAATGGGGAGAGAGAATGATAATAATGATGACAACCAAATATACAAAAAGTGTTTCTGTACTGTACAACATGCTAAGAGCATTATGTCATTTATTCGTTGCTGTTTGAATTTTTCAGATAAGGAAATTAAGGTTTAAGAAAGCTAATTCAATTCACCCAGTAAAATAATGGCATGAAAGAGTCCAGCTAGAATTCAAATCTAGGAAAGCTTCATTATGTTCCCCAAACAAGGATACCCTTCTAATACTACTGTCATTCAATCCTCCCAATCGAGAGGGTAACATTCATAAGAAACTCTCATCCAATTCATAGATATATTTCATCACCTAATGTCTCTTCTTTCCTCTCACAAATTTTTCTAATTCAAAAACTTAATCCTTAAAACACGTGCTCTTAAACTGTGAATGGAGAAGTTGAGTCGAAGTAAAAAAATTTTTTATCTTGCTATACAATATGAGCGCTAAGGTATATTTCAAAGATACTTCAAGTTTTAAAGAGATATCTGTACACCCACATTCATAGCAGTACTATTCACAATAGCCAAAGATGAAAGCATCCCAAGTGCCCATGAACAGATGGATAGATAAGTTACACATGGCTTATATATACAGCAGATTAGTCAGTCTTAAAAAGGAAGGAAATTCTAACACATCAAATTGTTTATTACAGAGTAATTTAAATTAAGATCATTCTAATAACTAACAAGCAACAGACAATGTCTACCACAGAGGAGTTTGAACAAGCCCAGTGTTCAATCTCATAAAGGTTCATGAGTAGATGAACTTTGAGAACATTATACTAAGTGAAATAACCCAGTTACACGCAGGCAAATACTGTCTGACTCCATTTGTATGAGGTATACATAGTAGTCAAACTCACAGAAACAGAAAGTAGAATGGTGGTTGGCAGGGGAGATGGAGAGGGAGGTAGACAAAGTTGTTTAATGGATATATAGTTTCAATTTTGCAAGATTATAAAGATCTAGAGAATGGTTGCCAAATAATGTGATTATCCTTAACTCTACTGAAAATGCTTAAAATGGGAAATTGCATTATGTGTAATTTGCCTCAATTAAAAAGAAAAAAGTGTTAAAAAATACTTAGAAATTAGGGCTAAGAAAATATTAGAGTAAGATGAGTCTTTCTGGTGAGGACAATAAAGCATGAACCAATTTGATCTTTTCCAATACTGCGTTAAGATGGCATTACTGATACCTGTGACATGAGAATATTACACCCACAGTGATTTATTAAAAGTCTGGTTGTAGTGATGCAAAAGTTTAATACTTATAATTGGGCTCTTCCTTATTGTGTTGATGAGACACAAACAATATGGACCCAGATATGGAATAAAATCAGAAATATACCTACCAATTATATGCATTACATATATCTTCTCATTCTATAATTTTCTCCTTTAGTATAAGTTCTAAAATAAATATAATTTAAGTTACAGAGTAAGGGAGTAAAAACATATGAGCTCTATGTTCAAAATAGGTAAAACTGATGGAAATGGTTGCTGCATCTAAATCAGCGTGCTGTACCACACCACTCTTTCCATATAGAACTTTTCCAGGTTATAATACTATTTAGTGTAGAAGAAACTATTAGACTTAAATACATTTGTCTAAACACATTGAGTCCATTGTATTGACCTCCTCTTCTCTTATCACTCTCTCTTCTGAGTAAACCATAAGTGTAAGGTCCATAGCGAGAGAGAAAAAGAGCAAACTTTAGTTACAGGCTGCCTTTGTTATGCTGATGCCTGAGCTGGAATATGTTTCTACCTATTCCCCAGTATTTTTAGTGAGGTTTTTAGTGAATTTTTGAAAGAGGTGAGACAATAAGGACATTAAACTACATGGGTTAGTACTTACCTTGATTTTGACTAAGGTCATTGGAAGAACAGCAGGTAAGTACTATAACTAGATGTTCTCTCTAGCACACACACCCATGAGAGTGTTCCCTAATCTTTCTTCTGTGACATAAATCCTTCTTATCTTCTTCCTAGCCTTTCCACTCAGTGGAGTTAACCAATTACTCTTTCTAATTGCTCCAATTATACTTCCTCTGATTTGCATGTATTATTTTCATGATAATCTAATTAGCATAAAAGTGAGCATCTTATCTACAGTACAACCAAATATGGTGCATGTGTATTTTCACTGTTAGTGAGATGTTAACTCTATTTGGCTCAATTCTCACTATGTTTTCAGCTCATTTCATTTTTCTGACTGCAGAAATATAAACATTCCAGAGTTTCAACCTTTTTATTTCATCTGTTTATTCTCAAAATTTTATTTACTTGTATGTTTTCCTGAACTCAATGACTTCTCAAATTCTATTTCCATTAAGAAATCTTGATAATGTATACTTCTTCAATATAAAGGATCACCCTTCTAATCAGGACTGTCCACTCAGCTTATTAACCAATTTTCTATTTACAGATAGATGTACAATCTTGAGAACTATACAGAACTTGAAGACAGCAGGCATCCTGAATATTATTACCTGCCACAGGCATTACAAATGCTAGACAGGGTGAATCAGCAGAGAGGTAAAAAGAGTTTCCCAAAAGCCCATGACATGGCCTTTTAGCCAAATTATCCTTTTTAAAGTGCTTTACTACCTAGCATTTCTTCTTACACAAATCATTTACAATTAGCCCTGCCCCACGCTATTTTCCTATAAGTTTATACATTTCCAAACAGTGTTCCATTTGGTATGCCATCCGTATTTATGGATGCACGAAAAAGTAACCAAAAAACCACAGTTCTTTATACCAGATTGTTTCTTTGAATAAAAAAAAAGACCATGAATAGAAAATATGTTTGTTCATCTAGAAGAAGTCTTAAAATAATTAAATTACCATTCCATTATTTTGTCAAAGAATACATCTATGTTGGTTCTGATAACATTTAAAGTCCCAAATTCCAAATTCCCCATGTCTTTAGAATTTTCTCTGAAGATAGAATATTTTTTTAAGAATTGTTTAATGAAAAAGACTAAAATTTATTACATGAAAACTCTGTATTATCTTAAAGAAACAAGCTTGTTTAAGGCTTTGAATGCAAATCTGCTCTTAGTCCCTTAGCATGTAACCCAGAGAGACATAAATAGCAGTGACATGTATTTTATTTTCAGGCTCTGTCATAGCTCTGCCTCCTTAAGGAAATGGTCTGGATGTTGACAGGAGGCTTTAAATCTTTGGTGGGCTTATGAACTGCAACAGGGAACTTTCCATGACATCCAGGATCCCAGAAGTGAGACGCCAGTGGCTTATCTCTGAGTTACTGGGCTCCTTTAACCTGCTCTCTTCACACTTGTTTCCATATTTCATCTTCTCTGAGCTGAGTTTGCTTTTTGATTTTGTTTAAGTGTGAGAAAATCAGTATGACACATGGAAGGAACTCAAGCTTGTTCTGTACCAAATGGTAAATATCTACCAGTATTTATTTTGTTTGCTGTAGTAAAATCCCCAACATGCCATTTTTCAGTGTGCTGAATAAGCCTTATCACTCACCAGTTTAAGTAATAGCAGATGCAATATTCCATTTCAGAGGACAAAGAAAGGGCCTCCATGTTTGGTTTTTATGTTAAGGACAACATAGTTTCTGGCATACAGCAAACTGAAAGAAAAAGTGCTTTAAACACAGTGCCTACTGCAAAGGCCAGAGCTTTGCTAGTGCTTCCATGGTTAGAGATGCGGCTGAGACCCTTACACTGACCGCAGCTGTGAGTGATGTAAGGAGCATCTGAACTTGGAGCCAGAGATTCTCAACTCCAGTTGTGACTCTGCCAGCTTGTCACCCTAAGTTACCAACAGCTTCTTACAACCTGAGTTGCTGCAACAGTAAAGTCAAAATAAGGCAGATCTCAAGGGATTTAATTAGGAATAAGTAAAATTGTGATTAAAAATGTGTTTCCATGGTAAAGAGCATCTTATGGGGGGCTATTATCCTTCTGTTACAAGGTTGTAGTATTTTTGGCCAATTTTGTCTACTTAACATCAGTAAATTATGTTATTGCTTTCCTATTGATTTTTAACTTCTTAACAGACTTGTTGTGTCTGACTTGATGCCAAAAATCCAACAGGGAACAAAAATATTTAGTCAATAATCTGGATTGCATAGCACATACACATATTATTACTTATACACAAAATAGCTACACTTCTGACAGAGTTTTAAATTGCTTTGTAGCAATATGGAGAACCAAACTAAGAAGCTTTTTGTAAAATTTAACTTGTAACCTCAATAATCTAGGAGTTAAGTTATCTGACACCAAAATTATGTGGAGTTTTATACCAGAGTACTTTATAAAAACCAAGCACAAGTGATTCAAAGTCTTTGTCCAAATATATAGCCAACATTGTCTCTCTCTATATGTATTTAAATATAGTTATACTACTGAAATAGAGATAACTAAAACTATAAATATGAGATAATATGTATTGTAAAAAATGAATACATACACATATGCACTGAATATAGATGATTACATATACATATGCATTGTATATATATATGAATATATATACATATATATTGTGTGTACACTCACATATGCCATATGCACACACACATCTACATGAGACCAATGCCAGGTCTATATTCCTGAGCAATTGTGTTGGAACATGTAGGGTGGAGCTGCAGCACTACTGCATATTAAAAGCTCCCAAGTAATTTTCACGAGCACTAGGAACTACTGCTTCACATCTATATCTGAAGTCCTCTGTGTAGCATAAATTATAAAAAAGAAGGTAAATTAGAATTTATATCACTCTTTCTGGAAAAAAAATCTTGACTACACAAGCTTTCTAAATCAAAACATTTAAGAAATGATATACAGAGTATGAACTAGAAACTTAAAAAGCAGAGGCAACTCAGCATCTGGCTTTTGAACAATGACCTGTTTGCTTAATGGCACTCCAAAGTATTTTCATGTTCTTATGTCTCCCTAACTCCACTTCAGTAATTAGTAAATATTACAGGCATGCTGAGATTTGCTGCCTGGTCCAGTAGTCAATCATTCAAATTTCTATAAGAAAAAACAAGCATGTTAATGCACTTTAATGCATTTATGTGATTTGTAGTTTCATAAATGTTGTTCTAACCATATTCCTCACAGTTAGCAAAACAGGAATGCGGTAATTCTTTTATTTCAACACATTTATTTCAACACATAGTTCGTCATTAATCTTGAGATTCTATTATAAAAGACTGCACCCATGAAATTAATCAATATGCTCCACGTTTTTGTTCCTTTTCTTTTTTCCCTGTGTCATTGCTAAATTCAAGAAACTGAAATACCAATTTCCATAACAATCTGAAATTCTTTACTTTGACAGAACATGCAAAGTTAGGTTTTGCAGAGTTTTCTTTTACTCAAGTTAGAAAGACTCAACTATGCCGACCTCTTCCCTTCTTCTGCTTTGAAGGAGACTAAGTTTATGGAACAGAAGATGTGGCATGAGAAGACTATTTAATTCCCAGCTCTTTCATTTAAGGGTCTAGCCTGGCCTTAGCTAGTCACTGAAATGTCTCTAGGCCACAGTTTCCTTACATAAAATAAAATGATTAGTATTAACAATACCAACATTATTTATTATTACTATTATAATTATGCGATATGATCTAACACGTTTGAGTCAGAAAACTTTCTGAGTGAAGTTATGAATACTTATAGGAGACATATATATGGATCATTTTTTCCCCTTTCTTTCTCTAACTTAAATGTAGCTTGGCAGCTGGGACTCTGGATTGAATACATGGATAAAAGTTTCTAATTATTTTAGCCTCTGCCAATCAGTTTTACTCTTTGCATTTAGTTTATAAGATGGAATGTCTCAAAAAGGCAGGAGCGCTATTATTTACCATGTGGTGACAGTGCTCAGCACAACACCTGGCATGTGGGAAGCCCCATGAATGCCAACTAACTACATACATAAAAATCATTTGTCTATGATACCTTTAGTTTCTTCCAAGTTTAAAAGGTGCTAAACTTGGCCAGGCGTGGTGGCTCATGCCTCTAATCGCAGCACTTCGGGAGGCTGTGGCAGGTGGATCACCTGAGGTCAGGAGTTCAAGACCAGTCTGGCCAACATAGTGAAATCCCTTCTCTACTAAAAATATTTTAAAAATTAGCCGGATATGGTGGCACACGCCTATAATCTCGGCTACTTGGGAGGCTGGGGCAGGAGAATCATTTGAATCCAGGAGATGGAGGTTGCAGTGAGTCGAGATCATACCACTGGACTCCAGCCTGGGCGACAGAGCAAGACTCTGTTTCAAAAAAAAAAAAAGTGCAAAACTCTGATCAGTAGTTTGGAATTTCAAACTTTTTAGTTTGAAATCTGCATGATGACAACCAAAATGTTAACACATATTCAATCACTAACTCATTTTGATTTTCCTATTAAAGTGGTCATTAGCATTCATTAGTAGTTCTAAATCTTTTAAAATATAAAGACAACAGAAACCTTAACTAGCCAGTGCCGTGATGTTTACTCCGGAAAGAACAGCCTCTCACTCTGCCTTCTCCTTGCCTCCTCTCTCCTGCCCCATACTCTATCCACCTGTGACATATACTCCATCACTATCTTCCAGACCTTTGAAGCTTACACAGTCCCAGAAAGGGCCTGAGTGTGTGGAGTCATGGCTCATCCAGGCTCCCTTGCACTCCAAAATCACTGTGAAGGTCAGAACAGTGGCATGAGAAGATGATGAAGGCTTAGAGTCCCAGACACTAAACATAAATCCCTAAAACTGTCAGTAATACTTGGAGTCGTCTTGTATGTGGCTATGAGAAAGAACAGAGGTTCTGGAAGAGAAAACATGCATAATTAAAGGATCTTATGCAACACAAACCCTCTCTGATCCTGGTCTTTCTACAGTACCTCTGGCCTCAATTATTTCTGAATTAAGAATTAAGAAAGGAAAAGAAACCTTGTTTATGCTTGATGTTCTTTCCCTCTCATTTGTTTGTTGGTTTTACTGATGTTAGAAAAGTTTCTTTCTATAAACACTTATCCTTAGGAATCTAATTAAATCATAAAGAATTAAAAAGACTCAGCAGTGTAAGTGACAAATGAAATATTATCTATGAGACAAGACAGAATGTATCTTTATACATTCCATGTATTGCTCTGACAAGTCTGAAATGTAAAAAGAAGGCTTTGAAAGAGCTCAGCTGACAAAAGTATTGAAAATAATGTTGCCATCAGATAAAATTAGGTTTTAACTGTATAATGGGGACAATTTTAATCCCAGGATGAGCTAGGTATCTTTGGAAACTTCATTTATTATTCCAGATGAGTGAAAAGTTTTATTCCCCTGGTTCTCCCAGGGCATATTCTGGAGTGCTTGTAAGAATAGTTTATATCTGATTATTGTCTTGAAAATAGAAGTAAATAGAAATTTTGGACTGCATACCTCATTAACTATTAAAAATTATGAAATAGTTTGGCAAAGTCCATGAAAGGATGGTCAATGAGAGAGGACTGATTTAATGTGCCAGATCTTGAATACACATAGACTTTAGATATACCTTACCTAAGATTTTAAGAGTCAAAAAAGCTCTTTTCCTAAATGGTTCTTTATGAATATTCTCGAATGAAACTCCCTTTCTCAATGCTCTGTTCGAATCTTTTCTAAAAATGATAAAACAAACCATGGAAACCAGCAGAGATTTCTCTCACTGTCTAGTCAAATATAAGAGTTGCTTTTAGATTGTTATCATAATCTCATATTCTGTTTTTATTAAGCACTCATAAAGGGCAAGCTAAGCAAAGGCTAACTGGGAATACTGATGAGTAGGAAATATGCCTAGAGGTCTGGATCTCTGGGATGATATCTGATAACCAGAATACATAAGCAACATACAGTGAAGTCATCAGCATGCAGAAAATTGAGAGCTACCTGTGAAAACTGTACTTGAGATGGTGGGCAAAACAGAGGGGTTCATTCAAAAGAACAGATTTATATTGGTAATTATAAAAACCACTAAAAAGCACTTGATGTAACATCTGCTGCAAGGTATTTTGGGATTCAATGTCATATATCAATCATTTATTCATTAATATTTTTGACTAAAATAAATAATATTTTTGAGATAAAAAGGGAGTAAAGTATTTGTATAAAAAGTTGGCCTTGGTTGCAGTATTAATATAAGCTTTCTACTAGCATTGGACAGTATCACCAGAGAATGACACAAAGTTACTGAGAGAGGTATCATGATAACACAATTACTGCTTTGACAGTTGGAATTACATAAAACTCCGAGCCTTAAGCTTGCTACGGACCTAAGCTTGGTCACACGTATCCTATTTTATTTCAGGGGTTGAATAAATGTTAAAGAAATCAAAATAGTCACAAGGAGCATGTAGTTCCTAAACAGGTGACATTCTCATTATCTCATCATCTGCTCAAGCAAAAACTTATTTTGAGAACATCACAGTGGATATTTTATGTACCTCAGATGACTTGAAATTTTCCCTTTTAGATACAGGACATCAAATAGCATTATAAGCATGCAATTTGTACCCTAATCTTTAAAATGAGCATAAGCATGTCCAACTGTAATTGGAAAAACCTAAGCAAGCAATAACACCAAGTTTTAACTTCTAAAGTGATATTGTAGAAACAGCATGGATTGCTCAAATTCTCCTGACTTTAACAATTCAAACTGGCTTTTTCTTTCAGATATCTTATGTTCTGAGCATGAGTTTGGAGTCAAAGAACTTTAGCTGTAAGCATTACTCCACTATTTACTATGTGATTTGACTTCATTGTGCCTCAGTTTCCACATTTGTAAAATGGGAATAGTATTGGTACATGTTGGGAGACAATTGTCTAGAAGTCTTATTTTTCTGCATGTCTTTTGAGAGGCATTGACTCTCTTTGTTGTGGATCATATTTTTAAGGACATATGAATGGATAAGTGCCTGGGAAAATAGAAATAGTTTGTTTCTCCCAAGAAATAATACTTATTGCGCACTGTAGTTTTGATTTCCTTTGGACAAATATAACCTGATTTTTTCACTTTATTCTATAGGAAGTGGAGCTGAGAGAACTGACACAAGAAAATGCAGATACTTTGGAAACTGCTTACTGTGTGCATTAAAACTATCCTTGCTCTCTGATTCAGGAGTCTCATGTATGCATTCTGCTGACATACATGAAGCTGCAGTAGACTAATTTGTTAGCCCAAAAGTAGGGTAAAATCTCAGATCTTTCACAGTTCTTGCAGTACCTGTCTCATAATGTTAACTTGAGGATTAAGTTAAATAAAATACATAAAGTGCTTACAATAATATCTGGCATATAAAACTCCCAGATTATATTAGCCAGTATGATGAACTATTTATAATTGTCATCAACTATTTCAAGATGTAAAGCTCTTGGACTACTGGAGAATTCCAATTTCAATGGTGCTGAGTGATGAAAGATGCAGACCAAAGAATCAGTGAGGTGTCTCATGATAGTGCGTATTTGCTCTCTGATGGTACAAGAGGTGGTTTATACAATTAAGAATTTTTGACCATCTTGGATAGTCACTTTAAATATCCAAATTATTTATTCCATATCAAATTACATAAATGATTGCTGAAGACTGTCATATTCTGCAAATGATTTTTTATATAAATATTTGTTTCTGCCAAAACCATTGCCTACTACTGATGGTCAGCATCATACTGGTGCCACTGTTTTCATCATCATGTAGTTCATCTCACTGTCCTGTGAAAATTGGTTTTGGTTGGTTGTTTTATCAAAGTGCCATAAAGCAAAGAATTAGTGTTTACTTCGTCATTATGAAGGGTTTTATATAAATGCATTCAAAGACAACTTTGCTCAGAAAGATTGTTTAAACAATCTCACATGGCTCCTATCCAGCCTTAACTTGACTATTAGAGTCAGTGGCAAAAACAAATGCCTCTGGAGTTATGTAAAAATAATTAAATGATCCTATCAGATAAATTGATTGCACTGAGCTTCTATTGCATTCTAAGCCATCAATTGAAGCATATATAAGCTAGACATGGCCTACATATACACAGCTTTACCAATTGCATAAAGAATTCAATGGATCACATAATTTTGGAGAATCCAATTAACGGAGTTGAGACTGGCTGATAGGGTCAAGGGCTAGATATAAATTTATGGAAAGTTTTCTACAGCTATTACCTAGGGAGGGTAGAAAATGCAAAATTACTTCCCCCACATGTATTTTCCTTACTCTTATATTTTAATGCTGCCTTAATATTTATTTTATTTGTTCTGTATGAAAGAGAAATGGAAAAACGTTTGACATGTGATATACTCTTCCTTAGGCTTTATGATAGCTTTACGATAGCTCAAGTGCCCCTATATTGTTTAGAGCTTAGAACTGAATGAAGGAAACAGGGAGCAGCCACAAGAGTTAATTTCTCTGCAGAACAAATCAATTTCTTCCAAATCATTTGAAAACATGGAAATATTTTTAAAAACATCATCTTCCAAATTATCCATATGGGTCTGTCTATCCTATAGGGCATCCCGGTGTGCACTCCAGGGATCCCTAAGTATTTAAAATACCAGAGTTTGTAAGCCCCTTCTTTAGGGCATTCTCTTCCCAAAGGTAAGTGGAAGTCTGCATTTTTCTGCATGCCCAGCATGCTTCATGACGCATTGCTTTGTCATTTTCTTAGGTGGTAAATGTATCATTTGACCAGTAGTTTCTCTGAACTCAAAGATGTTATGTTTTTGTTGTTATTGTTTGGATGATTATTTCACAATGTTGCTTCCACTTAAGAGTTGCCACATAAAATATAGGATGTCCCATTGTGAATTTCAGGTAGAAAATGAATAGTTTCTTTTAGCTTAAGTATGTCCCAAATATTGCACAGGACAAACTTATATAAAAGAATTTTTGGTTGTTTATCTGAAATTCAAATTTAACTGGCCATCCTATATTTTTATTTGCTTAATCTAGCAACACTCCATGGGAAGATTTTAAGAAAAGTGACACCTTATCTGGACCAATAAATATAGACAACAGATTTAGAGAGAGAATTTTAAGAGAAGAAAAAGGCAAGAATGTCTGTATATGAGAAATCAGATATGAATGTGCATTTTGTAAGTGTAAAAACAGAATTCAAAAGTACTGCATTCTCTATCTCTTGTAAGTCCATGTGCATCTAAATAAAAAAACATTCTGCCTTATTATTTAGTAGGATTATCAAGCTCACTTGAAGATGTTCTATGGAGGTAGAGCCAAGCGTCAAAGTGTGAGAAAGCAGAATACTCACTGGATTTTCATAAGATAATTAATCTGCTTCTTCAGGATGAGAAAACAATTCTACCACTTATCAGATCTACTCCAAATTTCTCCATGCCTTATCTTTTAAAAAGGCGTATCAATATAATGTTGTAGTTAAGAAAATAGGAAAGTAGTTTTTAATCAGGCAGAGTAGGAATTTAAATTCTATCTTCAACGTTTATTAGCCAGGTGAATTTGGTCATATAGTTACCTCCAAATCACCTTTCTTTTCTGGAAAATAGAGTAAATAATACTAACTTCTATGTATAGTTCTGAGAAGAAATTGGCATGTACTTAAAAGCATCTAGTACAGTTAGTACCTAAAATATAGTAGAAGGTCAAATAAGTGGTAGAAATAGTCTCTGGCCCTCCCTAAGATACCACATTTCCCCAAGATTATTTTTGATTTCTTTTTATTTTTAAAGCTGCTTATTTTCTTAGAAATTCCACCAAAACAGTATTTTATCCATTTTTGTTTTTAGTCTTAATCAGAAATTCTAAAGTAATATTTCCGAATAAGAGTATGATTTCAAATATTGACCAACTACTATCAGAGAAGAACTGATCTATCAGATTACATACACAGGTTAATTAGATTGGTTTCCAGCAGTAATCACATGATACAGGTGGGCCCCCACTGGCGAAATCACGGCCATATTCCTGGAATAAATAAGGCAAAATATCAGACACTAAATTTTCATAAAAGATGGGAAGATCCACACTAAAGCCCTTACAAAAAAAGTTATTTCTTGAGAGTTATTAGAGTTGAGATGAAATTTTAATCTTAATAAAAAGTCTGATACCATGGCCAGGCACAGTGGTTCATGCCTGTTATCTAAGCACTCTGGCAGGCTGAGGGGGACAGATCACGAGGTCACGAGATTGAAACCACCCTGGACAACATGGTGAAACTCCATCTTTACTAATAACACAAAAAATTAGCTGGGCATGGTAGTGTATGCCTGTAGTCCCAGCTACTCAAGAGACTGAGGCAGGGGAATTGCTTGAACTGGGGTGGCGGAGGTTGCAGTGAACCAAGATTGCACCACTGCACTCCAGCCTGGAGACAGAGTAAAACTCCATCTCAAAATAATAATAATAATAATAATAATAATAAGTATGATACCAACAGAGGCTTAATGTGTAATGACATACAAATTTAGAAAGATAGGAGTAAAAGTGGAAAGAATGATAATACTTTGCTGAATATTGTCATGCACTCTGCTGAACACTACATTCACTTACTAGTTTAATTTTGTCAAAAGCTGACTTCTGTCAATTCTATCTTAATCATGTGATTCTGTTTTGAGATTAGACTTATTTCCCTGTTACAAATAAGACTGACAGAGATTATTATGTAACTTGCCCGGGTCACACACAGTTGGTAGTGGAAGATTCAGAGTTTTTAGATTTTTTTGTAACTATCTCCAAAAGCCATGTTCTTAAACAGTATGCTGTGCTGCCTTTCACTGCAATCTTATAAATCAAAAATAAAGGTCACATTTCATTCAAAATGATGTAAACAATAAAAATAGAGTTAACCTGTTTGATAAACATCACCAGAATGATGCAAAGGTACTGTTTCAAATGAATTTTATTTAATGGATATTGTCAATCTAACAATAAAACTTCAGAGAACATTTTTTGGAAAAAAAACAAGAAATGTTAGAATGGTTTTGGTTCTTTTCCGAATCACACTATAAATAAACATGTGTCTGTTTAACCAGATGTAAAGAGAAAAAAATTTGTAAACTAAGCACACTTCGCACCTGGATATTCCCGTGTCAATAGCCATATTAACTCTGGGATAAACTCTCCTTGCACAAGCCTTTTCAAGTGCTGTATAATTCTTTTGGTTACTATTTTTATCCCTATTCAAGGGTATATGTGCCTTCTTTTGAATTCTAGCTGTATTAGTCAGTTTTTATATTGCTATAAAGAACTGCCTGAAATTGGGCAATTTAAAAAGGAAAGAGGTTTAATATACTCACAGTTCGGCATGGCTGGGGAGGTCTCAGGAAACTTATAATCATGGCATAAAGTGAATGGGAAGTAAGGCATCTTCTTCACAAGGTGGCAGGAAGGAGGTGTCAAGCACAGGGAGAAGAGTCCCTTATAAAACTGTCAAATCTCATGAGAACTCAATCATGATTATGGGAACAACATGGGGGAACTGTCCCCATGATTTAACTACATCCACTTGCTCTTTCCCTAGACATGTAGGGATTATGGGGATTATAATTCAATATAAGATTTGGGTGGGGACACAAAGCCTAATCACATTATTATGAACATGGTCCCTCCCAAATCTCATGTCCCTTTTCACATTTCAAAACCAATCATGCCTTCCCAATATCCCCAAAGTCTTAATTCATTCCAACATTCACTCAAAAGTTTAAGTCTAAAGTCTCATCTGAGATGAGGCAAGTCCCTTTCTCCTAAGAGCCTGTATGATCAAAAGCAAGAAAGTTTTCCTGGGGGTACAGGGATTGGGTAACTATACTTATTCCAAATGGGAAAAATTTGGCCAAAACAAAGGGGTTACAGGCCCCATACAAATCCAAGATCCAGGAAGGCAGTTAAATCTTAAAGCTCTGAAATGATATCCTTTGTCTCCATATCTCATATCCAGGTCACACTGATGCAAGAGATAGGTTTCCTTGGCCTTGGGCAGCTTCAGCCCTGTTGCTTTCCAGGGTATATCCCACCTTGTGGCTGCCTTCATGGGCTTGCATTGAGTGTCTGCAGCTTTACCAGGTTCATGGTGCAAGTTGTTGGTGGATCTACAATTCTGAGGTTTGGAGAAAGGTAGCCCACTTCTCACAGCTCCACTAAGCAGTGCCCAATTGGGGACCCTGTGTGGGGAATCCAACCCCACATTTCCTTCCACACTACCCTAGCATGGTTCTCCATGAAGGATCCAGCTCTGAAGCATACTTCTGCCTGTACATCCAGTCATTTCTATACATCCTCTGAAACCTAGGTGGAGGTTCCCAAACTTCAATTCTTGACTTCTGTGCACCCACAGGCCCAAACCGTGTGTAAGCTGCCAAGCCTTGGAATTTGTACCCTCTGAAGCAACAACCTGCGCTGTATCTTGGCCTCTTTTAGCCATGGCTGGGAAGCAGGGCATCAAGTTCCAAGATTGCACAAAGCAGCAAGGCCCTGTGCCTTAAAACTGAGTGATTTTTACAGGATCCAAATCTCCTCATGAATCCATTTCTGCTTAGACATTTTTTTGATGTGCTTTTTGATGTGCTGTTGGATTCAGTTTGCCAGTATTTTGTTGAGGATTTGTCCATCAATGTTCATCATAGATACTGGCCTGAAATTTTCTTTTTTAGTTGTGTCTCTGCCAAGTTTTCATATCAGGATAATGTTGGTCCCATAAAATGAGTTTCGGAGGATTCCCTCTTTTTGTATTGTTTGAAATAGTTTCAGAGGAATGGTTCCAGCTCCCCTGGGATGCAAGGCTGGTTTAACATATGCAAATCTATAAAAGTAATCCATCACATAAACAGAATCAAATACAAAAACCGTATTATTATCTCAATAGATGCAGAGAAGGCCTTTGACAAAGTTCAACAGCCCTTTATGCTAAAAACTCTCAATAAAGTAGGTATCAATGGAATGTATCTCAAAATAATAAAAGCTATTTATGAGAAACCCACAGCTAATATCACACTGAATGGGCAAAAACTGGAAACATTCTCTTTGAAAACTAGCACAAGACAAGGGTACTCTCTTTCACCACTCCTATTCAACATAGTATTGGAAGTTCTGGCCAGAGCAATCAGGCAGGTAAAAGAAATAAAGGGTATTTCAGTAGGAAAAGAGGAATTCAAATTGTCTCTATTTTCAGACAGCATGATTGTACATTTAGAAGAGCCCACTGTCTCAGCACAAAATCTCCTTAAGCTGATAAGTAACTTCAGCAAAGTCTCAGGATAAAAAAATCAATGTGCAAAAATCACAAGCATTTCTATAGACCAATAACAGACAGACAACCAAATCATGAGCAAACTTCCATTCACAATTGCTACAAAAAGAATAAAGTGCCTAGAAGTACAACAAGAGATGTGAAGGACCTCTTCAAGGAGAACTATAAACCACTACTCAAGGAAATAAGAGAGGACACAAACAGACGGATAAACATTCCATGCTCATAGTTAGGAAGACTCAATATCATGAAAACTGCATACTGCCCAATGTAATTTATAGATTCAATGCTATCCCCATCAAGCTACTGCTGACCTTCTTCACAGAACTGGAAAAATAACACCTTAAACTTCATATGGATCCAAAACAGAGCCTGCATAGCACAACATTCCTAAGCAAAAACAAAAACAAAAACAAAACAAAAAACTGGAGATATCATACTACCTGACTTCAAAACTATACTACAAGGCTGCAGCAATCAAAATAGCACGGTATTAGTACCAGAACAGAGATATAGACTAGTGGAACAGAACAGAAGCCTCAGAAGTAGTGCCACACATCTACAACCATTTGATCTTTGACAAACCTGAAAAAACAAGCAATAGGAAAACAATTCCCAATTTAATAAATGGCATTGGGAAAAGTGGCTAGCCATATGCAGAAAGCTGAAACCTTCCTTACAACTTATACAAAAATTAACTCCAAATGGATTAAAGATTTAAACATAAGACCTAACTCCATAAAATCCCTAGAAGAAAACCTAGGCAATACCATTCAGGACATAGACATAGGCAAGGACTTCATGACTAAAACACCAAGAGCAATGGCAACAAAAGCCAAAATAGAAAAATTAAACTTAAGAATTTCTGCATAGCAAAAGAAACTATGATTAGCATGAACTGGCAATCAACAGAATGGGAAAAAAATTTTGAGATCTACCCATCTGACAAAGAGGTAATATCCAGAATCTACGAAGAACTTAAACACATTTACAAGAAAGAAACAACCACATCAAAAAGTAGTCGAAGGATACGAACAGATACTTTTCAAAAGAAGACATTTATGCAGCCAACAAACACATGAAAAAAAGCTCATCATCACTGGTCATTAGAGAAATGCAAGTTAAAAAGCACACTGAGATACCATCTAACTCCAGTTAGAATGGTGATCATTAAAAAATCTGGACACAACAGATGCTGGAGAGGATGTGGAGAAATAGGAACGCTTTTACACTATTGGTGAGAGTGTAAATTAGTTCAGCCATCGTGGAAGACAGTGTGGTGATTCCTCAAGTATCTAGATATAGAAATACCATTTGACCCAGCAATCCCATTACTGGGCATATGCCTAAAGGATTATAAATTGTTCTATTATAAGGACACATGTACATGTATGTTCATTGAGGCACTGTTTACAATAGCAAAGACTTGGAACCAACCCAAATGCCCATCAGTGATAGACTGGATGAAGAAAATGTGGCACATACTCACTGGAATACTATGGAGCCATAAAAAAAAGATGAGTTCATGTCCTTTGCAGGGACATGAATGAAGCTGGAAACCATAATTCTCAGCAAACTGGCACAAGAACAGAAAATCAAACACTGCATGTTCTCACTAATAAATTGGTGTTGAACAATGGACACAGGGAAGGGAACATCACACACTGGGTCGTGTTGGAGGGTGAGGGGGTTAGGGGAGAAATAGCAGGGAGAGGGGATTGGGGAGGGATAACATTAGGGGAAATACTTAATGTAGATGACAGGGGCATGGATGCTGGAAACCACCATTCCATGTGTACATCTATGTAACAATCCTGCATGAACCGCACATGTACCCCAGAACTTAAAGTATAATACAAATTTTTAAAAAAGAAATTTTTTTCTTCCAGAAATGCCAAATCATCTCTCTCAAGTTCAGTTTCACAGTTCTCCAGGGCAGTGGCAAAATATCACCAGTCTCTTTGATAAAGCATAGCAGGAGTCACCCTTATTCCACTTCCTAACAAGTTCCTCATCTCCATGTGAGACCACCTCAGCCTGGACTTCATTGTCCATATCATTATCAGCATTTTGGTCAAAGCCATTCAACAAGTCTCTAGGAAGTTTCAAACTTTCCCATGTTTCTGTCTTCTTCTAAGCCCTCCAAATGGTTCCAACCTCTGCCTGCTGAACAGTTCCAAGATCACTTCCTCATTTTTGGGTATCATTAAAGCAGCATCTCACTCTCTGCAATACCAATTTCCTGTATTAATCTGTTTTCATTCTACTAAAAGAAGTGCCTGAGACTGGGCAATTTACAAAGGAAAGAGGTTTAATAGACTCAGAGTTCAGCATGGCTGGGGAGGCCTCAGGAGATACACAATTATGGTGGAAGGAGAAGGGGAAGCAAGACTCCTTCTCCACAAGGCAGCAGGAAAGAGAAGTGCCAAGCATAGAGAGAAGAGCTCTTTATAAAACCATCAAATCTCATGAGAACTTACTGTCATGAGAACAGCATGGGGGAAACCATCTCCATGATATAATTACCTTCACTTGGTCTCTCCTTTAACATATGAGGATTATAATTCAGATGGGATTTGGGTGGGGATACAAAGCCTAACCATTAGTTTTATCTGTGTTTAAAAGTGTGGACAGAACCATGATTTCCACTAGTTGTATCAGCATATGGATTGAGTTTGTTGCTTTACAGACTCCATTGTCTCAGTCTTGTGAGAAATCCTAGTGTCACCTCAACCAAACCTTTGTCAACAGCCAGGACTGTATATTACTCAACTCTCATAGGGTAGCTATGGAAGAGAACGAAAAATATCCAGTAGAACATGGATATTCTGTCTGTGGAGTTTAAGGACTGGTGAGTTTCAGGACTGGTGATTGGGGCACCATGTTCAGAGGATCCCTAGAGACATAGGTGTCATCATGCAGGCAAGAGAGGGGCACTGACTAAAGTGATTTCATATCTTTTAGTTTACTCCAAACACAGAAGCTCCACTCTTTGACTGTTATGTGTAGTTGGCTTCTACATAATAAAATTTTTATGAAGAAAGTTTTATGGCTCAAAATATTTGAACACTACAAAATTTTTAGAGCTATATGAAGGAAAGATGTGGCAGAAACTACTAGTTGCCCATTAAAAATCCATTTCCTCCTTATTTAACTAAATTTATATATTGTTCAGAGCAGCAGCAAAGTACTTAACTAAAATGTTATTCCCCAACTCCGTTTCAGCCCCTTATTTTCCTTCTTTGCTCCCTCAATGCAGATATGATTGCTGGTGCTGCTGTGTCTATCCTGTAACTCATAAGCCATTTTGAAAATGAAAACCAAGTTCTATGAATGGCAGAATTAAAAAAATAGGGAGTCTGGGGACTCTAATGACAATGCACATCAATTATACTTGCCCTGGATTGCCTCTGTCTACTATTTCATGCACAAGAAAAAAGAAAATACCTCATTTATATAGGCCATTGTTTTAAGATCTTATTATTTGCAGCCAGAAATAATAATTAATACAAGAAGTGATAGCTATCTTTTCACTTTTATTTATTCATTTATGTGTATGTATGTGTGTAAGTAATGCTGATTCTGAAACAATATTAATGTGAGCTGAAAAACAGAGATACCAAGCCATGGTTAATATTTACTAAACATATAAAATGTTAAGTATATGCAAATCTGCAGGTTCTGTTAAGGTTTTTAAAGAATTAGAAAAATGGTTACATGGTCTTTAGTAAGAAATTGTAATATGTAAATTTATAGTATTTTTGCTTTAGCTCTTTCCTTTTACCATATTTGACACCCTGAGCCAAATTTTCTGTTATATCTCTCAATGCTTCCTCTTCTCCCCAACTAAGAGCTATTAAGATTTCTTCTTTAGTATAGTAGGTATTTGTAATGGGAAGATTTTGGGATGAGGAACAGAGGTACAAAAAGGCCCTCAGATTTCTATGCAGTCTCCATTTCAAATTTTGAAATCTGTCATAAAAATATTAAAAATGATTTTCAAATTTTTAATAAAATGAGCATATAGTAACTTCATAGACATATGTACAATTAAAATAATCAGGCATATTTAAACAAAATAAACAAAGAAATAAATTATAATACAAGATAGCAAATGAATAAATAGAGTATAACAACAATGATACTTTTATGAACATTGCTTTTTAATAGTTTGCTAGACACTGTTTAGAAAAAAACTGATATATACTACTCTGTAAATTGGGCCAAACCCTACATAAGTGTATAGACATATGAACAGATCTACAATCAGTTGTGTTTTATTCGCTAAAACAGGTGCACTTACACTTTATGTATTTGAATAACACACTACTTGAAATAATTTATAAGTGAGCAAGAATACATTTTTAAAAAAACCTAGCTGAGTAAGCAAGAAGACATTTTTCATAGGCATTCCTTTTTTCTGAAGTTTTTTGAGGATGTTTATCATGAAGGGATGTTGAATTTTATCAAATGCTTTTTCAGCATCAATTGAAATGTTCATATGTTTTTTGTCCTTCATTCTGTTGATATGATCGATATCATATTTTGTTTGCTTATGTTGAACCATCCTTGCTTCCTTAGGGTAAATCCCACTTGGCTATGATAAATAGTCTTTCTAATGTATAGTTAAATTTGGTTTCCTTGTATTTTGTTGAGGATTTTTGCATTAATATTCACCAGAGATATTTGATATTTGCCTGTAGTTTTCCTTTCTTTCTTTTCCTTTCTTTCTTTCTTTCTTTCTTTCTTTCTTTCTTTCTTTCTTTCTTTCTTTCTTTCTTTCTTTCTCTTTTCTTTCTTTCTTTCTTTTGATTTATCTTTGTCTTGTTTTGGTATCAAGGTATTACTGGCCTTGTAGAATGAGTTTGAAAATACTCTCTCCTCCTCTTTTTTGGAATAGTCTGAGCAGGATTAGTATTAATTTTTAAATGTTTGGTGGAATTCATCAGTATAACAGTCAGGTCCTGGCTTTTCTTCACTGGAAGATTTTTATTATGGCTTCAATCTGGTTACTTGTTATTAGTTTGTTCAGGTTCTGGATTTGTTCCCAGTTCAATTTTGGTAGGTTGTATATATCTATGAATTTGTCTATTTCTTCTAGATATTCCAATTTATTGGCATATACTTGCTCATAGTAGCACTAATGATCATTTGAATTTCTGCAGTATCAGTCACAGTATCTCCTTTTTCATTTCTGATTTTTTATGGGGATCTTGTTTTTTGTTAGTCTGGTGAACAGTTTTTCAACTTTGTTTAGCTTCAAAAATAACTATTTTTTCATTTCAATTTCATTTATTTCTGCTCTGATCTTTATTATTTCTTTACTAATTTTGGGTTTGGCTTGCTCTTGCTTTACTAGTTCTTTAAGACACATTGTTAGGTTGTTCATTTAAAGTTTCTCCTCTTTTCTAAGGTAGGCACTTATAGGTATAGACTTACTTCTTAGTATTGCTTTTGCTGTATCCTATGGGTTTTGGTATAACATATTTTCATTATCATTTGCTTCAAGAAAATTTTCTATTTACTTATTAAATTCTTCATTGACCCACTGCTCACTCCAGGGAATATTGTTTCATTTCTATGTATTTGTTTAGTTTCCAGAATTTTTCTTGTAAGTAATTTCTAGTTTTATTCCAATATGTTCACAGAAGATGCTTGATATTATTTCAAGGTTTTTGAATACTTTTAGACTTTATGACATAACATATGGTCTATCCTTGAGAATGTTCCTTGTGCTGAGGAAAAGAATGTGTATTTGTCTGCTATTGGATAAAGTGTTTTGTATATATCTATTAGATATACATATTAGGTCTGTGTTGCAGATTAAGCCTGATATTTCTTTGTTGATTTTTCTATCTGGAAGATTCATCCAATGCTGAAAGTAGGGTGTTGAAGTTCAGCTATCATTGTATTGGAACTATCTATATCTTTAGCTCTAACAATATTTGCTTTATATACCCTGGTGCTCAAGTGTTGGGTGCATATATATTTAAAATTGTTACATCCTCTTGCTGAACTGACCAGTTTAACATTATATAGTGACCTTATTGTCACTTCCAATATTTTTGTCTTGAAATCTATTTAGTCTGATGTAAGTATAGTGATGTCTGCTCTTTTTTGGTTTCCATTGACATGGAATTTCTTTTTCCATCCCTTTATTTTCAGTCTGTGTGTATCTTTATAGATGAAGTATGTTTTTTGTAGGTATCAATGAGACTTTTGTCTTTTTGTCTATTCAGCCAGTCTATGTCTTTCGATTGGTGAGTTTAGCCCATTTACATCCAATGTTATTATTTATCAGTAAGCACTTATTTCTATCATTTTAAAATTTGTTTTTCATTTGTTTTATGGTCTTATCTTTCTGCCTTCCCCTAGTGGAGGTGATTCTCTCTGGTGATAGAATTTAGTATCTTGCTTTTTATTTTTTGTGTATCCATTGTATGTTTTTTGTTTGAGGTTAGCATGAGGTGTGAAAATAATATCTTATAACCCATTGTTTTAACCTGATAACAACTTAACATTATTTGAATAAATAAACAAACAAAAAACTGATAAGAACCCTACACCTTACCTTTGTGTCTCTCTTTTAATTTTGAATATAGTTCTTTTTTTTTGCATTTTAGGCTTTGGGGTACATGTGCAGGACATGCATGATAGTTGCATAGGTACACACATGGCAGTGTGATTTGCTGTCTTCCTCCCCTTCACCCACATCTGGCATTTCTCCCCATGCTATCCCTCCCCAGCTCCCCCCGCCCACTGTTCCTCCCCTATTTCCCCTAATAGACCCCAGTGTGTAGTGCTCCCCTCCCTGTGTCCATGTGTTCTCATTGTTCATCACCCACCTATGAGTGAGAATATGTGGTATTTCATTTTCTGTTCTTGTGTCAGCTTGCTGAGAATGATGTTCTCCAGATTCATCCATGTCCCTACAAAGGACACGAACTCATCGTTTTTGATTGTTGCATAATATTCCATGGTGTATATGTGCCACATTTTCCCAGTCCAGTCTATCATCGACGGGCATTTGGGTTGGTTCTAGGTCTTTGCTATTGTAAACAGTGCTGCAATGAACATTCGTGTGCATGTGTCCTTATAGTAGAATGATTTATAGTCCTTTGGATATATACCCAGTAATGGGATTGCTGGGTCAAATGGAATTTCTATTTCTAGGTCCTTGAGGAATCGCCACACTGTCTTCCACAATGGTTGAACTAATTTACATTCCCACCAGCAGTGTAAAAGTGTTCCTATTTCTCCACATCCTCTCCAGCATCTGTTGTCTCCAGATTTTATAATGATCGCCGTTCTAACTGGCATGAGATGGTATCTTAATGTAGTTTTGAATTGCATTTCTCTGATGACCAGTGATGATGAGCATTTTTTCATGTTTCTTGGCATCATGTATGTCTTCTTTTGTAAAGTGTCTGTTCATATCCTTTGCCCATTTTTGAATGGGCTTGTTTGTTTTTTTTCCTGTAAATCTGTTTGAGTTCTTTGTAAATTCTGGATATCAGCCCTTTGTCAGATGGGTAAACAGCAAAAATTTTTTCCCATTCTATTGGTTGCCGATTCACTTTAGTGACTGTTTCTTTTGCCGTGCAGAAGCTGTGGAGTTTGATTAGGTCCCATTTGTCTATTTTGGCTTTTGCTGCCAATGCTTTTGGTGTTTTGGTCAAGAAGTCCTTGCCTACTCCTATGTCCTGAATGGTTTTGCCTAGATTTTCTTCTAGGGTTTTTATGGTGCCAGGTCTTATGTCCCTCTTTTTAATCTCTTGTTGCTTCCATTTATATCTTTATTTATTAACTCTGTCTTGAAAAGTAGTAGCTATCATTTTTGATTGGTTCATCATTTAGTCTTTCTACCTAGAATAAGGCTATTTTACACATCACAGTTACAGTGTTATAATATTCTGTTTTTCTGTGTACTTACTATTACCAGTGAATTTTGTGTCTTCAGGTGATTACTTATTAACACCCTTTTCTTTCTGATTGAAATGTTCTCTTTAGCATGTCTTATAGGACAGGGTTGGTGCTAACGCAGCAGACTTTGTCTGGTAAAGTCTTTATTTCTCCTTAATATTTTTACAAGATTCCTATAGTAGGGTAAAAGTTTTTTTCTTCCTTCATCACTTTGTCATGCCGCTCTCTCCTGGCCTGTAAGATTTCCCCTGAAAAGTCTGCTGCCAGATGTACTAAAGCTCCATTGTATTTGTTTATTTTTTCTTGCTCCTTTTAGAATCTTTTCTTTACCCTTGACCTTTGCGAGTCTGATTGTTAAATGACTTGAAGCAGTCTTCTCTGGGTATTCTTCTTCTTCTGTTTGGTATTCTATAATCTTATTGTACTTAGATATTGATATCGTCCTCTAAATTTTGGAAGTTCTCTGTTATTATCTCTTTGAATGTACTTTCTACCTCTATCTTTTTTTCTACCTTCATTTTAAGGACAGTAACTCTTGGATTTGCCCATTTGAAGCTATTTTCCAGGTGTACTTCATTGTTACTATTCTTTTGTATCCTTTGAATGTGTATTTATAAATAGCTTGTCTTCAAGCTCACTAATTCATTTTTCTGCTTAATCTATTCTGCTATGAAAG
Source organism: Callithrix jacchus (assembly GCF_049354715.1). Lineage (NCBI taxonomy): Eukaryota > Metazoa > Chordata > Mammalia > Primates > Cebidae > Callithrix > Callithrix jacchus. Next base: position 77,314,528 of record NC_133504.1, read on the forward strand.
AACTCTTATGGATTTCAGTAGGTCAATTGCATTTTTCATCTCCAGAATTTCTGCTTGATTATTTTAAATTATTTCAAATTCTTTGTTAAATTTATCTGATAGGATTCTGAATTTCTTCTTTGTGTTATCTTGAATTGCCTGAAGCTTCCTCAATACAGCTATTTTGAATTATCTGTCTGAAAGTTCACATATCTCTGTTTCTCCAGGATTGGTCCCTGATACCTTATTTAGTTCATTTGGTGAGGTTATGTTTTTCTGGATGGTGTTAATGCTTGCAGATGTTCCTCAATGTTTGGGCACTGAACAGTTAAAGATTTACTGTAGTCTTTACTGTTTGGTCTTATTTGTGCTGTCTTTGTTGGGAAACATTTTCAGATATTTGAAAGGACTTAGGTGTTGTGATATTCATATAAGCTGTATCTGTTTTAGGGGGAACCCCAAGCCCAGTAACTCTGTGGTTCTTGCAGACTCATAGATGTACTGCTTTGATGGTCTTGGACCAAATCTAGGAGAATTTTCTGGATGACATGGCAAACTCTTGTTCTCTTCACTTTTTTCAAACATCCAAAACCTCTCTCTCTCTCTCTTTCTCTATGAACCACCTAAAACTGGGGGTAGAGTGACAGAAGCACTCCTGTGGCCACCACTAATGTGACTGTGCTGGGTCAGACTTGAAGCCAGCACAGCTCTGGGTCTCAACCATGGAAGGCTGTAATTACTTCCTGGCTGCTGCCTACACTCAAGACTGTAGATCTGTACAATCAGCAGGTGTCAAAGCTAGCCAGGCATGTATCCTACCCTTTAGGACAGCAAGGTCCCTGAGTCCCCAGGTGCATCCAGAAGTGCAGTACAGGAGTCAGTGACTAGAGTCAAAAACTTTGTAAGTCTACCAGGTGTTCTATTATATTGCGACTGAGCTTGCATTCATACCATACAATGCAGTCCTTCTCACGCTTTTCCCCCCTTTCCAAAGGCAGAGGAGCCTCACCCTGTGGCCACCACCACCACAGGCCACAACGAGTACTGCCAGACTACCAGAGATGTCTCTGGGGCCTAGTATAGCACTAGGACTTGCCTCAGAGTTGCAGTACTATGGCATAGACTGCCTTTCAAGTTTACTTGGAGACACAGAGTGATGTGGCCCTTAGTGGTGACGTGTGTAGGAACTCAAGTTCAGACCACTAGGATCCTCAATTCCCTTCTGGCTAAGGCTGGTTTAAATGCTCCCTACTTGGACAGGCATCAGCTAGTTTGGTCTGGGTTTCCTTTCTGCTCTAACAGGACAGCACTGAGATCAATGTGCCACAACTGAACTGTTCTCCCTCCCCGAGACCCCAGAGATACACTCCAAACCACAGAGCTGCTGTTGAGGGTGGGGTGACATTGGTGATTCAGGGCTGTTTTTTCTCTCTTTAGTGTCTCTTTCAGTGATATGAAGTTAAAACCAGGTACTGTGAGTGCTCACCTGATTTTTGGTTCTTATGAAGGTGTTTTTATTTTCAGTGTAGGTAATTGTTAACTTGGTGTCCCATGGCAAGGGGATGGGTATGAGGGGTAAGAGTGATGCAGCCTTCTAATATACCATTTGCTTTGCCTCCCTTTCACATGGTATGATTAATAACAAAACTCCTGGCCAGGCATAGGGGCTCAGGCCTATAATCTCAGCACTTAGGGAGACAAAGGCAGGAAGATCACTTGAAGTCAAGGGTTTGAAACCAGCCTGTGCAACAAAGTGAGACCATATCCCTACAAAATAAATGAACAAAATGACTCCTAAGCTTTTCTCAGAAGTCTTGTCCTAAAACAACATTTTGAGAGGTATCTCTGGAGATGATCACTTAAAACTCAAATTTCATCAACTCTCTGACTCATCTTTTTACTTGTATTTATCATTAATTTCTTGGAGTAATTAATTCTTGATCATCTTCTACAAAGCAGTAAATAAACAGCTGTATGAGACTGGAACATTAGTTAGATGATGATGCTTTTTTTTTTTTTTTTTTTTTCCCAACCAGGAATTTTACTAACAACAGTTTTAACATTTTTTTTTAAAGAAAAGCATGATGCACTCCTTCTCCCCGAATCCTGCCGACTACGCCAATTTTTGTGTGAGCACTGCTTCTAACTGGTCTCTCTAGCCCCACAATTCCTTCCCAACAATCCCTATACACACACTGCAGCCAGAATGTTTTCAAAGCACAAATCTGATCAATCTCTCTCTCTCTCTCTCTCTCTCTTTCTCTCTCTCTCTCTCTCTCTCTCTCTCACACACACACACACACACACACACACAATTTGTTTCTAAAGTTTATTTAATCCCCACAGCTCTTCTATAACAAGCTAAGTCCCTGGGAGGGACTTCATACTCTCTCCTTTCCCTCACTATGTACCAGATACTATCTAACTCCCTCAGTGGACAGCAGTCACAATTTTCAGTTCCAGAAAGGTTTAGTCCCTCCTTGCCACAGTGGCTATAAATATGCTAATCACTCTGCCTGGAGTACTTTGTACACTGATTGACTTGATATCATTAATTCCCAAATCTCTGCAAAACTATTGCTTCCTTAGGAAAGACTTTCCTGATTTGCCGACCACATCAAATCTCCTTTTTATAAAAGCTTATGATTTTGAATAGTAGTTAATCCTATAATACTTTTATATTTGTTTTATAATATTTGATTATTAGATTTCTTGTCTTGGAGGCTGTAAGTTCCATGAGGTCAGGAACCATGTCAGCTTTTGTTCATCATTGCCTTCCCAGTACTTTTCTCATAGTAGCTCTTCCATAGACAGTTGTTAAAGAAATCATATTATAGGCACTACAATTTTTATTTGATATAAACAATAAGCCTTTAATATTCTTCTACCAACACAAATAATAAATAACAACACAAATAACCATTGTTTTTGGAACTAAATTATTTCTGATGGTCTTGCTTTGAGTTTAAATGAAGTATTACTTCTTATTGCTATTGTCAACCTAGCATGTAACCCAAACATCTATTAAACATTGAGAATTACTAGTTCCTATTGAATCATATAATCTTAAAAGTGCATTACAGGAATAAAAGTGCATTTTCCTGATGTTAATTTGCATTGTGGAATATACACACACTCACACATATGAATACCACATACACAGACACACACACACACACACACACACACACTGACAGAACATCGATTGATCTTAATATTGAAGAAATTTTACTAATAGGATTATCAGGCACCCTGTGGATAAGAATACTCCTAATGCTTTTAATAGTTTTGAGTTTTAGAAAATACTAATTTCAAAAACTCCTTTTGCTCCCAAAAAGACCCATTGCATTTTGTTCCCAGGGTCTCAAACCTTTCTTATCTTTATTTCCATTATATCCTTCTTCCTGTGGTCCTGGAATTTGTTTTATGTTTTTATCCCTGATTTCCTGAGCTATCACTTCATTTATTTCAGTTATTTTTTGAACAAAATGTGAACATTTTAGGCCATATATTTTTCTCAGTTCATGTCCCTTCTCCCCACCCCCAGTGTCACTATCTGGTACTCTCACTGTTATTTTCTACCCAGCCTTCAACTTCTGTGACATCTTTTCATATCCTTTCATACCCAAGGGTTCTTTTCCAACATGTTTTTCTTCTTTAGAAAAATTTTTAAATAGTTGAGGTATTATTGGTGTTTTTCCTGTAAAAACATTTATGCTAATTCCTAATTTTACTGTATTAATTCATCAGAGAATGTGACCTATTCCTAGTATGGAAATTTGTTGACTTTTCAATTATATATTAAATGAAAATTTAAAAAATTACAGCTATATTGTGGGTAGCTGGAAAGAAGCCATATTCTTTGCTGAGAATCTATTAAATCATTCTTTTATGTCATTCAATGTCCTCTAATTTATTTTGCATATTTAGTTAGTTAATAATTGACCCACACTGATGTTTTATATTGTTATGGTGTTCTTGACAATTGTATTCTATTTTAATCTGTTTTTATAATAGATTGTGATCTATACTATTTAGTAGGTGGCAGTGTTAAATCTCATCTTATTTTGAACAGGATACTTTGTGACGTAAAATTCCTCTTTGTTTCAGATAAACTTCTCTTTCTCTAGTTTTTCTTCATTGAGTATTAACATTATCACCTGAATTTATTTTTTGCACTTATTTTATATATTAATGTTCAACACATTATACTCAGTCTTTCTGTATCATTTTAGTTGAATTATATCTACTATAGGGATTGTATTTGGATGTGGGTGACATGGAGTAATTTCTGATGTTTCCTTTACTTATCTACTCTCATGGAAAGAAGAGTATCTTACAGGAATGGTTAATGCACAGTGCCACGGCCCCTTCTTTTCGGAATCTGCTTGCCTGCACAGAGTGTGTACTCTTTTCTGTTCTTAGCCATGCTGTCAGTGGGGAGGCTAAGGTTCTGCCACAGCAATGAAGCCTGCAATGCTCCTGCACGGCATGGTGCTTAAACAGTCCTAATTCAGGCACTCAGTGTTTTGAAGCTGTTATTATTGTAAGATTAAAAAGGGAGACCTTATACAAGTTTGGGAATCACTTGTGATACAGATTTAGGAATTAGATCATGAAGCAAAAATATTATGTGTATACATTGATTGAATTGCCTTCTACAAGAGAAATGAGCCCTACTAGTTGCCTTGTTTGTCTCTTCTTTTGCTAACCTCAGTCAGTGTCAGTGTTATACTGTAAACTGTAGTAATATAGCCATGTTGCCCGGTCTCTGCAGTTGCCTCTCTGCTTGAAAGGAAATCCCAGAAATGAACCAGGGCTGGGAATATGGAGATGCTCTTTCCTCTTCTGGTTGTGTAGAAGTCCTATGAATGCAGGCAGTCTGCTGCTTGGGAGTCCCTCCTTCCTTTGTTCTCACCACAGAGTGCTGGACCCACCACAGAGAAGGGTGTAGGACAGGGAGTCAACCTTGCTGATACATAGGAGACATCCAACAGACAGTTTCCTCCCTCCCTCATTCCTCCCCCAGCCTTGCCCCTCCTGTAACAATGATATAGCCACTTCCTCCCACATCACATTTTCACAGACAACTGAACTTTTTGACGAACATGCTTGTATTCAGTATGTTGTTGTATTTTGCTGTTCACTGGCTCCAGGAACAACACGTGGAAATGCAGGGATTTCTTTGCTACACATGATGACATTTTAGACATTTTGTAATGTCAGCTGACAATTCCGCAAAGTTTTTAGTAAGCAGACTTTGACAGGTGAGCTTCCCCAGGTTAAGGCTGGGAAGCTTATGAACACCACATAGCCTTATTTTGTTTTGAAACATTGGTTTGCTGTAGCTTCAGCAGTACTTTAAAGTGATCTAAATCTCTTACAGCTGTGAAACATTCCCATCCTCTGTAGATCTGCAGACCTCCCCAAGGAATGGTGCAGCTATGGACAGCCAGCTGTAAGAGTAAACATAAATCTCTTTGGAGACATATATACTGTCATATTTTGCTAAGGCTTAGAAAGACTGAGCAATTTTAGTCATTTATCTCCATTTATAAAATACTCCAGCCCAACAAACTCCAAATCAATTTTAGCTGTGAGCCTGCCTTGCTGTAGAAGAAACTTACTGTGGAGTACGTTGGTGTCTTTGTGATAAACCTGTGCATTTGTAAAAGAGCTTCCTGGCCATATAAATGCTTTTATTAATTTTTGGCTGTTTAACAAACATATAATCAAAAGCTACTTTGTAGCTGACATTTTTGTGTATATATGAATGTATTATATGTGTGCATGTGTGTACACATTTATATGCACACACACACATATATACATTCACACTTATATACATATATGTAATGTCGAATATCACATGAAGTGCTTAGTTAAAAAGTCACCAGTATTTCCATTATAACCTTATTTTTAGCCATTTATAAGAATGTAAAAATCTGAACCATGAAAGCATAGATGTCCTCAATAATGACTTTCTCCTTTTTATAATATTATTAAATGTAGAGAACATATTCCTAATTTTAAAATAATATTTAAAATGTAAGTAAATAATATTCTGTCTCACTCAAATATTGAGGAAACTAGCAAAAATAAGTATTTAATTTAAAAAAATAAATCTATTTTTTTTTTTAGACAGAGTCTTACTCTGTCACCCAGGCTGAAGTGCAGTGGTGAGATCTCAGCTCACTGAAACCTCTGCCTCCTGGGTTCAAGCAATTATCCTGCCTTAGACTTCCAAGCAGCTGAGACTACAGGTGCGTGCCACCATACCCAGGTAATTTTCAGTATTTTTAGTAAAGACAGGGTTTCATCATATTGGCCAGCATGGTCTTGAACTCCTGACTTTATGATCCTCCTGCCTCAGCTTCCCAAAGTGCTGGGATTACAGGCGTAGCCACCGTGCCCAGACTAAAAAAGTGAATCTTAAAGATAAATTAAAGGAGTGATTAGTGGCTTTTATGTTTGTATTTCATGTTTATTTGTCACTATAATTGAAGTTAGAAAATTTTACCTGTATTCTGAAACAGAGAAGAAAGAGAAACATGGAGCTCCTTCCTTTTGTGTGATCCATAGATTGAATTTGGGTGAAGGGAATGTGTGAATGAGTTGGCCTTGCTTCCTATACCACAGTTCCAGCCTGAGTCAGGCTGCAGGAAAAAGGCACCCCATCAACCAGGCCCAATGCACCTCATTCTTGCTTTAAGTATGCCTGAGTCAGAGGTAGAGATTGTCTCTAGCATGAATTATTTTGTGAAATATCTCATTGATCTTAGATGCTAGGAAGAAACATTCATACATTTATTTAGAGCATGTATAAAAGTAGTGCCCTGGTTGGCATCATTCATAGTTTTAAACTGCAGATTTATCATGGTAAATGCTGCATAGTTGTAAAACTTGCTTAGAAAAGCAGGTTGTTGTGTTCTTTGAGCAAACTCAAACATGCTATATATTTAGAAGTATATATAAGATAGGAAAGGACAGAATAGCAATATTTTATTTTAAACAATTTCTATGGAAATAAAACAGCAGAAAATAGTTTCTTCTCAAAAGCAGAGACATTTGTGGCTGATGAAGAATAGATGTACTGTATGGAATGAACATGGAGAGATAAGAAAAGTTAGGAACAGATGTGCCCCCTGGAAGGATGAGGTCTTTTCACTACTAATCCCTATGATAAAGTAGATTAATAGAGTGCTTGTGGCTAGGTCACAGGAAGGCCATTGAATGATCAGAAAGTTGCCTGTGAATGCATTTTTTCATTGCCAAGCTGCCCTAAAGTCCCAAATCAGGATGGTGTTCTATGGTGTACTTCAGAAAAAGTTGACTCTTAGTTAATAGCAGAATTCAGGATGAGCTCTTCCCAAAGCACCTTGGAATAAAGCCAGAGTTAGATTTCTTAGAGTTAAATATTTGAGGTCAGGCAACTATTTAGTTATTATCAAATTTTTATACTGTGCTTACATAGAACTTTTTCTGACTCAGTTACAAAACGTTTCGAAAAAGTAGCTAATACTAGTAGTTAAATGCCTTAAAACGTAGTTCTTTATTTTCCAGGACTGACTGGAAGACCCATTTTTCATACCTCTGTAGTACACCATGTATAGAGAAAATTGAATGGTTCTCTATAGAAGATAAATCCAAGTAACATGCCTAAAATTATAGTGTTTCTGCCCTGAAGATCCGTCTGGGTAGAAGTTGGTGATAGGAAATAAATATACTCATTACTGTGAGTTTTTTTTTTTTTTTTTTTGAGAGACGGAGTTTCACTCTTGTTACCCAGGCTGGAGTGCAATGGCACCATCTCGGCTCACTGCAACCTCCGCCTCCTGGGTTCAAGCAATTCTCCTGCCTCAGCCTCCTGAGTAGCTGGGATTACAGGCATGCACCACCATGCCCAGCTAACTTTTTGTATTTTTAGTAGAGACAGGATTTCACCATGTTGACCAGGATGGTCCCGATCTCTTGACCTCGTGATCCACCCACCTCGGCCTCCCGAAGTGCTGGGATTATAGGCATGAGCCACTGTGCCCGGCCCATTATTGCGAGTTTTTATGATCAAACAAATATATCAATCATTTGTGATTTGGCAAAGATCATGTACTTTGGAGTTAGATGTATAATCGACTTCCAGGTTACCCTTTTCTATCTGAATAAATTAGCACTGCTTACATAAAATGAGAAGATGTTTTCACGTTAATAAATACTCTAAATATTATTTTAAACAGCCATCATGAATACCAAATTATAGATGTCATAATTCATTTAATGACCCATTTTCTTATTCATTAAATTATTCATTCAAAAGACATTTACTCTGTGCCTATAACAAACCAGGTGCTTAATGAGTCTAACACTTAAGCAAACGTTGAGGCCATGTAACAGAATACACTCTGGAAACCATATTCCTGTCTAGCATAGCCAGTGTTTAGACAGTGCTACTGTTACTGACACATTGCCAGATTCTCTCTCTCCAACTCCCCTTTTTCATGCTCTATGCTGACCTACTAGTCCCAGTGGCTTCCCCTAGTAAAGGTCCACTGTAAAACATTGGTTATGAGTTTTCAAACAATCTTAAGACACCAAATGTTCTTGATTTAATTTTTTAGTATTCCCAAACTCTTCAATCATTCACTAACAGCCTTCTTTATTAAATGAACAAATGGTGATTACTAGCTCTATTATATATCAGTGAAATTAACTTGGTCTTTAAAGTTTGATTCCCAAACTCTTCAATCATTCATTAACAGCCTTCTTAATTAAATGACCAAATGGCAAGAGTACTAGCTATTATATCTCAATGACATTAATTTGGTCTTTAAAGGGTGATGTTGTCCCTTGGGATTTGGCATTTGAGAGGACTTTTTGTCTCCTTAAGTATCTAAAGCACTTCAGATAGGGACATATTTTGAAACTAAGTAAAAACCATATTTTATCTGGCAGAAATTCTTAATGGTTTTCTAATATCCTAAGGTTCTGAGGTCTGGCTGTGGTAGGGAATTGTGAATTGCTGGTTGATATCTCTTTCCAGTTGTATTAATCTAACCAGCTTGGGTTGAATCCGGGCCTATGCTGATTATGAATGGTGTAGAATAACCAACCTATGCTGGTGCAGAACAGTCAGGAGCACAACCTGTTCACCCAAGTGTCCCTGCCTCTCTTCACCTCTTTCTTTTGCCACTGCTTTGGTTAACCCATTCTAGTTGCCTCTCCCTCTGAGGTTTCTGCCTAAGTTCTTTGAAAAAGAAAAAAAAACCCTTTCAATCTATGACGAAATAAAATGAAGAGTTTAGCATCATTCATGTTTAAAAAGTGAAATAAGACACAAAATTGAAAATATGGTAGAACAAACAACTAATATCTGCCTGTCTATGCACACACACACACACACACACACACACCTTTAATTTTTTTCTACAAAGGATGTTAGTATGTATAGACAAGTGACTTCTTTTGAGTACTTTACATTAGAAAATGACATCATTATTATTACTACTATTTTAATAAAAGCATATTAAGAAAAGTGATAGTAACTGCATTAGTCTATGCTCATGCTGCTAATAAAGACGTACACAAGACTGGGTAATTTATAAAGGAAAAGGTTTAATTGACTTACAGTTCCACATGGCTGGTGAGGCCTCACAATTATGGCAGCAGATGAATGAGGAGCAAAATTACACCTTACATGGTGGTAGGCAAGAGAGGTTGTGCAGTCTTCATTTATAAACCATCAGCTCTCCTGAGACTTATTCACTACCCTGAGAGCAGTATGGGAGAAACTGCCCCCCATGATTCAATTATCTCTACCTGGCACTGCCCCTGATACACTGGGATTATTACAGTTCAAGGTGAGATTTGGGTGGGGACACAGCCAAACCATATCAGTAACTGAGGCAAAATTTTACATGTAAAAATACACAGGTAATTGATTAATATTAAAACGTCTACCTCATCAAGTACTTCACATTTATCCTAAGATATACCTGTCTAGCCACCATTGCATAGAAGGACATAAACAATAGAATAGCAGTGGGAAGATTTAATGAAGGAATGATCCAAGTGAGAGAAGGACATGGGGATCATTAGGGAATGAAAAGTAGGAGAAAAATTTTAGTAATAATTTTAAAAACATGAATATATAAGGTATAACATTTAACGTGTTCTACTAAATTTGGGTTGGGTTAAAAATAGTTTAGAAGGAGCTAAGAAAAAGATATAAAGAAATAGTAAAGATGCAAAGAAATTCAAAATCAGCATTTTGAATCTCTACTGCATTGATACATCCCTAGCATACAGATAAAAATTGTAGCCATAGCCTAGCCTTCTAAAAGAGCTTATCATTTTTATTAGGAAATAATTTCATTTAATGAGTGGTAACTATGTGCTAGATGCATAATCAAGTACTTGAAAACCAATGCAAATGAGAACATAATGAACTAGGTATCATAATAATAAGTGCTAAAATGCACCAGCACATTTTGAGACAGTTTCACTTTGTTGGCCTGGCTGGAGTGAGTGCAGTGGCACAATTATGGCTCACTGCAGCCTTAAGCTCCTAGGTTCAAGGAATTCTCTCACCTCACTTTCCCAATTAGCTGGGACTATAGGTGTGTGACACCATGCCCAGCTAATTAAGAAAATTTTTTTTGTAGAGATAGAGTCTTGCTACACTGCCCAGACTTGTCTTGAATTCCAGGTCTCAAGCAATCCTCCTGCTTTGATTGGCCTCCCAAAGTGTCAGGATTACCTGCATAAGCCATGAAACCTGGTGGCACCAGCATTTTTGACTCACTAGCAGATACGGTTTGGCTGTGTCCCCACCCAAATCTCACCTTGAATTGTAATATTCCCCATGTGTCAAATGTGGGAGCTGGTGGAGATAACTGAATCATGGGGGCAGTTTCCTTCAGACTGTTCTTGTGGTAGTGAATCAATCTTATGAAATCTGATGGTTTTATAAATGAGAATTCCCCTGAACAAGCTTTCTTAACTCACTACCATGTAAGATGGGACCTTTTTCCTCCTTCGCCCTCTGCCATGTTTGTGAGGCCTCCCCGACCATTTGGAAGAGTGAATCAGTTAAATCTCTTTCCTTTATAAACTAGCCAGTCTCAGGTATGTCTTTATTAGCAGTGGGAGAACAGACAAATACACTAGCTGTAAAGTAGAATACAGAAATAGGTACTTTTATTGCTGAGAAATTTGCATATATAGGAGAAAATCTGATAAGGATGGGTGTTACTCAGGTCCTTCATTTCTGTCTTATGTTTAATTTTTCTTTGATGGGTTATGACATATCCTAGTTGATGTTTGAGAGGTATTTCCAAGTTCCCACATTATTCTATTTGAGTTTCAGTTTGGAAAGAAAACTGGAGAGATAAAGAAGAAATTTAAATGCCATTTACCTGCATTTAGTTTAAATGCCATCCCTTACACAGAGATCTATTTAGATATCAAAATTTTTATAAATAAATAAATACATGCAATAAATTCTGACAAGACACTACAGTACTCAGTTTCTAGGAGATTTCTAAGATGGCTGAAAGCCTATACTGGAAGAATATCATGATTTGATGTGCAATCATAATAACTCAGAAAGAATTATGGTAGCAAGACTTCAGCTAGTCACACATACAAATATCTAAGGTATTTCCAACATAGCCTCATTTACTTATAAAACACTAAATTTCAAAGGGATTAAGTGGTTGTACTAGGAGAGGATGTGTTTTGCCAGTAGAAGCCCATTGTAAGTGGAGGCATTTGTTTCATAGTATTCTCATGCTTTTAAACGTTTTTGTTATGGAATAAATTAACAGCTTGTTATACTAATCGATACTTTATAATCACATTCTTAGAAGATGATTTTTTTTCATGTAATAGTAAATATGTCATTTATCTAAACAGACCCAAACAGCAGTTCTATACTATTAACAAAAAGTTTTTTTTTTTTTTTTTAATCATACTATAGTAAGCTACAATAAACCTTTTGGGCAAAGTTCGGACAACATTAGAAATTTAGCAATAGTTGCATGGGTTAGCACTATCTTCTAACATAAAGACATGCCAGATGGAAAATTATCCTTTTTATAGTACAATGGACTGAGAGGGAGGGAGTAATATATGGACTCAAAGAGTATGAAGTTAAATAATAAACACTATATTAAAAAGTCATAACATAGTTGCATTTATGCTACTTACATTAAAAATAATCAGAAAAAAATATGGAGAAAATTACTCAAATAAATATCAACTAAATTTTCTTGGTCTTTCTGATATAGTTGGATATTAAAAATGATTTTAATTGCATTAATTTTGAAACTTGAACATAAAAAGAGGAGCATTTTTATAAGTCTCTCTAGTTAGATTAAAAAACAGTAGACTTATTATTCATGATGAAAGAATATTAAGGTAGCATGAATTTCATTAAATGAGGAAGTAGTTACATAAACACAGCTTACATGAAAAAAGTAAAATCTAAGGCTACTTGTGTACTTTGAGAATTATGGCTAGATGTTGATTACTGACTTCACCATGACTTTACTTCCCAAACCCCTACCAGATTATGAATCCTAACATTTGTATGAATGGATTCTATATTTAAACTAGATAAATATTGTATGTATTCTATGGCAATGTATATATTCTATAGTATTCCAATGAGTGAAATGGTACTGCAGTCAGACACTTTAAAATGTTATTATAGGATATGATGACCTAATAGATTAAATTCATTAATCATCAGTAGATTAATAATTACATTTGAAAACCTACAGATTTTAATGGAGAATTGGAAGTTCTTTATTATAATGAAAAGATCATAAAGCTGCTTTATTTTGATTATTTTCATTGAAGGAAGGTTATTTAAAATGTTAAATAATTCCATTAATAATTATTAACCCTATTTATCCACACAGCATTTTGTGGAGCACAATTTTTGAATACTCCTTAGATGTGATCTGCTATAGGAACTCAAGAGGTAGTTATTAAAAATTCAGACTTGGGGGCCTGACACCAGAACTCATAGCCAAGCATCTTTATGACTGAGGTCTGTCATCAACTTTTGTAAGAAGCTAATTTGGATGATCTTCGGGTTCAGGAGTTTGAGAACAGATACAGTTTGGCTGTGTCCATACCCAACTCTCATCTTGAATTGTAGTGAGTTCTCAAAAAATCTGATGCTTTTATAAGGGGCTTTTTCCCTTTTTGCTCAGCATTTCTCTTTGCTTCCACTATGTGAAGAAGAATGTGTTTTTGTCCCCTTCTGCCGTGATTGTAAGTTTCCTGAGATCTGCCCAGCCATGATAAACTGTGAGTCCATTAAAACTCTTTCCTTTATAAATTACCCAGTTCTTTATAGCAACGTGAGAATGGACTCATACAATAAATTGGTGCAAGTAGAGTGTGGTGCTGCTCTAAGGATACCCAAAAATGTGGAAGCAACTTTGGAACTTCATAGCAAGCACAGTTTGGAACAGTTTAGAGGGCTCAGAAGAAGATAGGGAAAATGTGGGTATGTTTGGAACTTCCTAGAGACTTGGAGGGCTCAGAAGAAGGTAGGAAAATGTGAGAAAGTTTAGAACTTCCTATAGACGTGTTGAATGGCTTTGACCAAAATGCTGATAATGATATGGACATGAAGTCCAAGCTGAGGGGTCTCAGATGAAGATAAGGAATTTGTTGGGAACTGGAACAAAGGTGACTCTTGTTATGCTTTAGCAAAGAGACTGGCAGCATTTTGCCCCTGCCCTAGTGATCTGTGGAACTTTGAACTTGAGAGAGATGATTTAGGGTATCTGGTGAAAGAAATTTCTAACCGGAAAGGTGTTCAAGAGCAAACAGAGCATAAGAGTTCACAGCCTGACAATGCAACAGAAAAGAAAAACCCATTTTCTTGGAAGGAATTTAAGCCTGCTGCAGAAAATATGCACAAGTAAGGAAGAGCGGAATGTTAATTACCAAGACAGTGGGGAAAATTTCCAAGTCATGCCAGAGACCTTCATGGAGCCCCTCCCATCGCTGGCATGGAGGCCTCGGAGAAAAAAAATTGTTTCATGGGCCAGGCCCAGGGTCCTCTTACTGTGTGCAAGATAGGGAATTAGAGCCCTGGGTCCCAGCCACTCCAGTCGTGACTAAAAGGGCTCAAGGTACAGCTCAGGACATGGCTTAAGAGGGTGTAAGCCTTGGCAGCTACCATGTGTTGTGAGACTGCTGATGCACTGAAGTCAAGAATGAAGGTTTGGGATCCTCTGCCTGTATTTCAGAGGATGTATGGAAATGCCTGAATGTCCTGGCAGGATTTTTATGCAGGGGAAGGTCCTCATGGAGAACCTCTGCTAGTGCAGTATAGAAGGGAAATGTGAACTTGGAGCTCCCACCTAGAGTCCCCACTGGGGTACTGCCTAATGGAGCTTTGAGAGGAGAGCCAAAGTCCTCCAAACTCAAGAATGGTAGATCTACTGACAGCTTGCACTGTGTTCCTTGAAAAGCCATATGCACTAAACATCAGCCTTTGAGAGCGGCCTGAAGTGGGGTCTGTACCCTGCAAAGCCACAGGGGTGGAGCTGCCCAAGGCTGTGGAATACTTCTTGCATCAGCATGACCTGGATGTGAGACATGGAGTCAAAGGAGGTAATTTTGGAACTTGAATGACTCCCCTATTGGATTTTAGACTTGCAAGGGGCCTGCAGCCTCTTTGTTTTAGGCAATTTGTCCCATTTGAAATGGGTGTAATTACTCAATGCCTGTATCCCCATTATATGTAGGAAGTAACTTGCTTTTGAATTTACAGGCTCATAGGTGGAAGGGACTTGCCTTGTCTCAAATGAGACTTTGGACTTGGACTTTTGTGTTAATGCTGAATGAGTTAAGACTTTGGAGGACTGTTGGTAGGGCATGATTGTGTTTTGAAATGTGAAGACATGAGATTTGAGAGGAGCCAGGAGCAGAATAATATGGTTTGGCTGTGTCCCCACCCCAATCTCATCTTAAATTGTAGTTCCCATAATCTCCACATGTCTTGGGATGTAATTTAATCATGGGGGTGGTTATCTCCATGTTGTTCTAGTGAGCAAGTTCTTAGGAGATCAGATAGTTTTATAAGGAGTTTTTCCTTCTTTGTTGGACACTTCTCCTCATTTCATGTGAATAAGAATGCATTTTCTTCATTTTCTGCCATGACTGTAAGGTTCCTGAGGCCTCCCAAACCATGTGGAACTGTCAATAAAGTAAACCTTTTTCCTTTATAGATTACCCAGTCTTGTGTATTTCTTCATAGCAGCATCAGAACAGTGTAATAAAACAATCAGGGGTGTAACTCATGTGGGTGCATGTAGATGGTGCAAAGGTGAATAACATAATCTCTTCCCTCATGAGTTCTTTGAATAATTTAGTGTCTTTATATAATTACTCTTAATAAGAAGAGTTGAGATGGGTGTGATGGCTTGCGCCTCTAATCCCAGCACTTTGGGATGCCGAGGCAGGCAGATCACTTGAGGTCTGGAGTTTGAGACCAGCATGGCCAACGCAATGAAACCCCATCTCTACTAAAAATACAAAAATTAGTTGGGTGTGGTGATACACACCTGTAGTCCCAGATACTCAGGAGGCTGAGGCACAAGAATCACTTAAATCTGGGAGATGGAGGTTGCATGAGCCAAGATCCTACCACTGTACTCCAGCCTGGGAAACCAAGTGAAACTCTGTCTCAAAAAAAAAAAAAAAAAAAAAGTTGGCATTTCTTCTGTTTCAGTGTAATGTGTTGAAATGTCTTTTATATATTCATTTTTAAGTGATTCTTGATTTCTCCTGTGAACTTTCAGCATTTAAAGGAAATTAAAAATCTATTTCAGGGTGCACCACAGTACCTCAGTATCTCTGGATTTTGAGACTCTTCTAATCATGTGTCTGGTGTGTCACATCTGAAATTTTCTTTCTAAGTTATACCAATCATTTGGATCATACGTATCTATAATAGAGTAATTAAAAAAGGCATTGTTTTCCTTCCTTCTGTCCATGTGACAGCATATTAAAGAGCAAGGACAATGGCATTTGACTGACAAATCAGTTCACATCATACATGGATAGCAGTATAGTTCAAAGCAATATTTAAAGTAAAATTTACACCTATGGATAACATAGTCTTGCATTCTAATCTAATATTAGTATTCCTTTTTTAACATATTTTCAATTTTTCTTTAACAATGCTTTTCTAAAGACAACACCAATTCAATCTTTTATGCTCAGGTCAATATCAAACGCTACAAAATCTTCTAAATATTTCAACCTGATTTTCATTTTCCATAGTAAAACAATATTTCTTTCCAAATATGTAACTGTACAGAGATGCTGACTAACATTTTAGTCGTATACAACAACAGTAGCACTTAGTGATATTTTTAGAAAAAGGAAATAATGTGTTGGATATATAAAGAATGTATCTTCTTTATACAATTCTTGCATGGAGTCTGTTCAGGAATGAGACAGAGGGTAGATAAGAGTTAAGCAGGTGCAGAGAAATAGGCGTAGGTAACACAGGCCAGCACCATGCTCAGGAAAACAGCAGGAATGGAGTCCACAAGCTGTGAGTGCTGAGCCTCAAGGAGGCTGGCCATTGATAAAGACACTTTCATAATTCAGAAGACCGGTGAGAGGTGAGATGAAAGTTTATTTCAGAAAACATCAGTGCTTGGCATAGAGTAGTCATGAAAATAATATCTACTGAATGAATGAACAAGCGAAAGCTGCAGCTGTGCTGGATGTTAGGATGCAAGGCGTAGCTTCCATTGCCACACCAATCGGGGAATGCAGATAATTTCTTTCAAGTCTTATCTGGTCTATTAGAGGTCTAAAGAGAAAGCTGCATACCTGTTGGAAGGAGACTGCCAAAATTTGATAGAAATGTATCCAAATGATCTTTGGACTTGAGATTAAAAAAAAAAAAACTTAAAGATGCAGAGGCAAATGTGGTTTGGATGCCTGACTGAATAGTACCAAATTGGAAACACCAGAGCTTAGAGCAAGCCTGCCATTGATGAATAACTGAATAAAGCTGTGTTGATGATTCTCAAGGCCAGGGACATCTGTGGCTGTATGATTATTTGAGGTAGTTCTAATATATTTCCCTGTGAGCAAGTCTAGTCCTTTTAATGTCTGTGGGACTCTACTCATATTCTTCCTGTTTTTCTCTATTCCTTCCTTTTTAATTTTCTGTGTCTACTCTACTTCCCTCACCCCAATTCTCCCTTTAACATCAATTTAAACTTCTTTAACACTTTCGGATGCTGTGCTAGGCAATGGAGAATTAGAAATAAATAAGACACAATTCCTGTCATTATCAGAGTTTGGGATGAAGGAGAGGTTAAGTGTGGACCAAGGTCCCACCACTACAACTGGCTCCCTTCTCTAGGTTTGAATGTGATCTCCTGACTCCCCCCAATGTCCCAATGTCTTGGTGGTGATGGGAGCTACATCAAGCATAGGACCACGGCCACTGCTTATGCGATTGTGCAGATTCCCCAACCAGTGGAGCATCCTAGCATGGGGAATGCCCAGAGGAAGAGGTACACTTTTCTGCTCTGTACATCAGCTCTTCCAAGCTTTGTGTCCATGGGGTCATCTCACCAAAAAGGGATGCCCTTGTGAAAATGTACCCATAAAAGGTAGTTTTTGTAACGGACTAGAGAATGCCTCTAGTCATTGTGTTAGAGGCAGTCCCATATGATCTGGACTGCTAGAATCTCGGAGGAATACGAGATCTGAAACCACAGATGGGGGGTTTCAGCTCTGTGAAAGTTGGACCACATAACCTACTTGCTTCCCTGTAGCCCACATTCTCATCATGGGAGACAGACAATAATAGCCAAGGAGAGAAATGAGTCAAATAACTTCACGTAGTACGTACTACCTGAAGCAAGAAGAGTAATGGCATAGAAGCGCTTGATGTAGGGGTTGCGATTCAAGTTGTCCAAGGGTTTCTGGGCTGTGGATGATGAATAGCAGTGAGCAAAGAAAAGCCTAAGAGAAGTATCTTTCAAGGCAGAGGAAAACCCTGCAGTGAGACACACTCAAATTATGAATAAAAGTCAATTCTTCTGTTTATTTAGACACAATTATAAGTCACAAATTCATCAATTAATAGAAAAACAAATGTAACCTCAGATTGCTGTGTTCTGAGGGAATCCAATACTGCCACACAAAACTGTTCTTTCAACCCACCTTCCCCCTAAAAATCAGACCTCCAAGAGGTCTTCCCAAGTGTATCAAGAGAAATGATTAAGCCTGAGGAAGGTTCTAGTGTATTTTCTAGTGTATGGGTTCTAGTAAATCCCATACATTGTCATATATTTACATTGCATTTGCATAATAAAAAGGATAGCTAATTAAACAGCTTTGGCAGGTAAACAATCTGGTAAGCCCAGGAGCTTGTCCAGTGCAGGTAATGGATAGATGAACCGAAAGCAGAGGTAGCCAAATGACTGGATTATTTGTTTTTCTTTTTTGAGATGGAGTTTCGCTCCTGTTACCCAGGCTGGAGTGCAATGGCGCGATCTCGGCTCACGGCAACCTCTGCCTCCTGGGTTCAGGCAATTCTTCTGCCTCAGCCTCCTGAGTAGCTGGGATTACAGGCACATGCCACTGTGCCCAGCTAATTTTTTGTATTTTTAGTAGAGATGGGGTTTCACCATGTTGACCAGGATGGTCTCTATCTCTTGACCTTGTGATCCACCCGCCTCCCAAAGTGCTGGGATTACAGGCGTGAGCCACCGCACCTGGCCTCTTTGTTTTTCTTTTAAACATAACTGGTCATTCTTTGTATTTTTTTCTGGGTTACAAAGAAGAAAAAAAAAAGCTAATATCACCTTTTCCTATTTTGTGGTCTGTCTAATAGCTATAACCTAAAACTATGTATGAGATTGAAATTTTATACTTATTTTTGACAATATTTTGCTGACGCTTAATGAAGGTATTTGTAATAGATAATAATTAGATATAGCTTCCCTAAATGTCATGTCATTTCAGAAAAGAAAAAAATGAATTAAAAGGTATTTCTATATCTAGGTATATTGTAGAATCATTTAGAGAAGCCAGTTATATAGTGTGTGAATTCAGCAAAGTATAGGAAAAACATATAAGGTTCTAAGTGTCATGATTATCGGGAATAATATTAGAAAGAAATTTTCTTAGCCAGAAGTCAACAGAAATTCTGATTTTTCACAATCCGTCCAACATCCAGATATATCTGTTGCCCAACTTTTAGCATTCTTGGGATATTGCTGCGGGGAACACTGGTGATCACACACTTAGGCAAATAATAAGTCTGTGCGTGAGTTGAGGAATATCATATACATGCAAATACATATGTCTCTTTCCTTGGTAAACAAATCGATGGGATAGTAAACATACCATATTTATTATTTATTTAGCATAGTTCTAAATTTGCAGTAAAACCTGACATTTCATCTCTTTCTTTTTATTTCCTTGTGTTGAAGATTTTATGCATTTCATTAATTGAATCAACCATGAGAAAAGCAAATATGGCTCTACCTTTACTTTGAAAAATGACAGAGAAATATATAGGATGATAACTGCCAAATTAACTTACTTTTAAATAAAGTAGCCATGTCTCAATCATTCTGACCCCTAAAAGAGTTATTGACATTTGAATTATTAGATCTCCCCACACCTTTATGTACAAAGAGATCCAACTTTATAATTACATATATCTATCGAGAATATCAGCACCAACCTGAGGTTGGAATAAAAAGTATTTGTAGTATCTGTTCAGAATTTGCAGGTAACAAGCGGGTAGCAAGTGTTAAAAACAACAGCTCAGAGTGGATTAAACAAATAGAAGCCATGCACTCCCTTATCTCTTACCTAAAACATCCTAGGGTAGGATGGCTTTCAGCTTTGATCCAGTGGCTCAACAGTAGAATATACTGGCTTTTATTAATATCAGTTAGAGAATTTGAAATAAAGAGCAAGCTGTAGTTGAGGTCCAATAGTCATTTCCCCATAATATCAACATTTTATAGTTTCTTTTTATCTAGTTAGACTTTTATAATTTGTTGGATACAGGCTTCTGGCTTTGTGTTTGAACATATCAACATTGATCTCTTTTGACCTTTAAATTAATCAACCTAAAACATTAGAAAAGATTTGCAAGAGCAACTCAACAAATATTAAATGCCAATCATCTTCCTGGAATTTTAAAATTAGTATTTAAATATCATGGGCCTTACTGAAATCAGAAACACTTTAAAATTTTCTCTTCTTTTATTTTTACTTTTGTATTGTTCCATTCAAGTGTTTGCTTTCTCAATATATACTATTCCAACCTATTCCACCTGACGAGCTCACGTGCTCACATGAGGCAACAATGGGTTTATTGCACCTACGTAATCTACACAGTTGCTTACAAACTTTTAGAGACAAACATAAATGCCTGTGCCCCTACACATAAGCACTGAGTGATACAAAGACATACGTATAAATTGGTGTTAAAAAATATTTTGATGAAATGTATACTGGGTAAGAATACTCATTTATTAATAAAAATACTATAATACTATGATATTCTGAGTCAATTAATACTATTATTAAGCTTTTAATACTTTTTTCTGGTTTCATTCTATTTGTACTTGGAGTTCATCTAGTACACCACCACTAATTAGTGTTTTAAAACCAAAATGATTATGTCCATGTAATATTTAAGGGAGTTCACAAAATATTTAAAGTTTTACCATTGGCTGTGATAAACTTCAAATTATTTAGTTCAATGAAAATATCTACATATTTAAATCATGCAATATAATACCTGAGACTAAGTATTTAGTAAACATTTTCAATCTTCCTCTTCTGTAATCTAGTTTTAATAAATGTTCTCTCTTCTTTCCTTCATTCCTTTCTCTTTTGTTATCTCTTCTTCTTTTTCATAAGTGTTTCAATCGTTAATGCCTTATAGCAGTGCCCAATGCTTAGTTACTTTCAGCAGTAGTTTTTACCTGTGGTCTCACATTAGAAACATTCTGAAGATTCTGATTTCATTGATGTGGAATGAGAGCTGCTCACTGGTATTTTTAAAAATTTTCTAGGATATTCTAATGGGTTGAGAATCAGGAGAAACAAGTAAACAATTATGACATAGTCATAGTAAATTAATAAGGAAAAAATTAAGTAGGCATTGGGTTGAGCACACTACCCCAATCTCAGGATGTATGGCAGGGTAACTCTTTCTAGGAGAAATGATTCTTGAGATGGGCAGTAAATGAAAGACACATGAACAGTTAGAAGAGGGACAGAGAAGGAGGAGAAGGAAGAACTTATATTGAAAAAGAAAAGGATAATGGATACATGCAGTTAGGAATTACCCTAGCTAGGTGAACACTATGGAACCTAATGGAAAAAGAGACTAAAAAAATAATTAGAGGCTGAACTTGGTGTGCCAAGCTAGGTGTTTAAATTTTACCTTATGAGATATAACAGGAGATTAACAAGATATGATAGAGGCCAGTCAGGATGTTCTTGCAGTAATCCATGGAAAGAATGAAGAAATAGGAATGAGAAGAAGGACAGGACACATTGTTTTAAAAAAGGGAAAGAGAGATTGGGAGTTGTCAATTATGGCTTCACAGTTTCTGGCTTGAGCAATTAGTAAGATGGTGGATACATTCATTGGATAGAAAATATGGCCTGAGAACAGACTTTGGAAACATGTTGATGATATCCATTTGTACAAATTGTATTTCAGATATCTGTAGGATACCCAAGTGCAAAGATAGGTTTAGCAAGCAGTGGATTTATGGATCTTGGTCTCCATAAAATTCTTAGCTAAAAAGAATAAATAGTATTATGTTTAGGAAGTTAATAAATTTCTCTTTCTTGGGGAAGAGAGTGCAGATAGAAACAGAAAGAGAATTAAAGGCAGAGACCAATGTAACACTAGCATTTAGCTGTTTACACTCACACATATGCATTTCTCTTTCTGTGTTACTAAGAAGTGGGTGTTTAACCAGAGACTACATTTCAAATGCACTTAGGAGTGGCTGAATGACTAGTTTTCATCCATGGCAAGTAGAAGTTACATATGCCATGACCATGTCAAGCCTTTTAATAAATCTATGCCTCTTTTTTTGTAGGAGCTTTTCCCCCTTATTCTACTTATTTCAAACAATTTTAAGTTCCTGAAAGACAGCAGAGCAGTAAGTGAAAGACTCCTTGGTCTCTGCATAACCACA
The DNA here is from genome assembly GCF_049354715.1 of Callithrix jacchus. NCBI lineage: Eukaryota > Metazoa > Chordata > Mammalia > Primates > Cebidae > Callithrix > Callithrix jacchus. Next base: position 77,336,748 of record NC_133504.1, read on the forward strand.
GAGTGAAAAGCAACTAAGAACACCAACGTCATACTGTTATGTGTGAGCATGAAACAAACTTTTCGCTGTTAAGCTACTGAAAGTCCTTGGCATTATATTGCTCATCACATCTAGTCTTTTCTTTCTACCCTATTCATCCAATCCTATTTCTCCTTTAAAGCCTAGTTCAGTTTCTTCCCTCATACAAATTAAACCTCGGTCATCTTCAGTGATGGTTCCTTTTCTGAACTCTTAGCATGATTTGTGATCACTGGTTCAGCAAATAATCATGCTTTTTGATATTTATTATAATTTTAGGGGGCTTTTCATGTATTTTTGAAATACATGAAAGACAGGCTTGTATTCAGTGTATTTACTGTATTTTTAAGAGAATTAAAACTTTTTTCCTTTCTCCATAAGAAAATACAATGACTAAACTAACTTCAAAATAAACTAGCAAATGAGAGAATTTTGATTTTAATGTTGATTGAACAATTATATAAAAGTTATATTCTTGGCAAGAAAACTAAGTCTGTCACTGTTTGTGCTTTGAATAATAAGGATTATAGCTAGAGAACAATTAACTATGAAACCAATTAGATTTCTATGTTTCTTAATCAGTCATCCCAACATTTACCTTCACATTTGAAGTAATTATAAAACCCAGCAGACACATTACGAACTATGGCATTCAGTTTTTCATTTGTAAACATTAACTAAATTAGCAAATAATTTACATTGTTTTCTATCATATATATTTTTCATGGGCTTATTGTCATATTTTTTGGCTAATTTCATTCTCTCATAATAAGATGATTATGAAATTTGCTATCATAGGCAACATGAATTTTATCTTTCAAAACCTATCAAACATCTGATTTGTGGTCTAATACCACATTAGATTCCTCTGCTCTGGGTTATTGGTGTGACTTAGGGGTGGAAAACAGAGAATTCTGTCCCTTTTTGACATAGAAGTTTCTATGCCAGGTCTCCCCACATCCTATAAGCTATCCTCTCTGAAAGCTCTTGGCCTGTAGCCCAACAAGTGTTTCATTCCCAAGTCTGCAGCTAAAACAAATGACTCTGCATCTTTATTTTCCATCTATCAACTGTATGGCAGACCACACAGTTAATTTCTTACTCTACTTTTTAGGGGTGAGGGGAATGTTATAAATGGTTTAATTAGATTTCTTTTTTAAAAGGAATCATTTCTGCAAATGTGAAGCTTTGGAAATCATGCCTAAGGGACAGAAATAGGAAAGAAAAATATTTTTCTAGTAAAGGCATGAAAGTGTTATGGCCGTAGCACAAAGACAATGAGACAGGAAGAGTGTGGGTGATTTAAGACCACACTGCCACAAAGACTTTTATTCTATCATAACCATTTTTGTGAAAAAGAATAACAGGTCAGAAGATATTTTTATAATACTTTGCTGCTTCTCTTGCCATGTTAAAACTTTATTTTTCTTTGCTATTTGTCATACAGAAGTCTGTACTTTAAAAGAAAAATGACATGACTTCAAACGGATCTTCCAGAACATACATTATCCCCAGAAGAGCTCCAGAATATTTGTAATCAGGTGTAGCATCGCTGGCCCTCCTTGTGCTGCTACCTTAGTGTGGAAAGGGAAGGCCAGAAGTAAAGCAGAGGCAACCATGGCATTTCTAGTTTCTACATGCACAGCATCTGAAATCTAGTGTTATGTCAATTAGAAATAATGACCAGAGCTAAGTAGTTTAAAACTGAGATAGATGCATTTATGGATATATGGTTTATATTGATAGTTTTTTATAGTTCTGAATTTTTATAATATAAAACAATTCGGACATGCAAGTACCTAAGAGTGCCACCTAGATTATGGTATTATATTTTAATAGTTTATGACTTTGAGTCAAATTGCTGCATTTGGTTTATTGAAAATCAGTTGTTTATCTTCTAAGGGTAAATAGAGAATAGGGTTTCCATGAAGCAAAGCATACAGATCTTTCTTTTAAGATTAACCTCTAGGCTTAGATTTGAATACAGTTCATAGTAACAGAAATTTTAATTTTTTTGTAATAGAAGTGAGACAGCATCGAAAATAAGTTGTTAAAATGAGTGATTAAAATGGGGTTAATGCTGGTCATTAAACAGCATTTAAAACCATATTGTAAGTGACTGATTAGTATTTCCAGTCTAGTTCGTTCTAGTTGCTGTGCAAACTTAATATCTTTTAATCATCCAATAAGAAAATATACTGTTAACTTATATCAGTGTTTTGAAAGTTTCAGAATTCATAGACCACTCAATGGATGATGATGCACATACAGGCCACAAAGTTTAAATAAAATAAAACCAGGTCTGTATTAGTCTGTATTCATACTTCTGATAAAAACATACCTGAGACTGGGCAATTTACAAAAGAAAGAGGTTTAATGGACTTACAGTTCTATATCAGATTTTGTGAGACTTAATCGCAGCCATTAGAATCTAAAGCCATCTGATCTCATGAGACTTATTCACTACCATGAGAACAACATGGAAGAAACTGCTGCCATGATTCAATTATCTCCCACTGGTTCCTTCCCATAACATATAAGAATTATGGGAGATACAATTCAAGATGAGATTTGGATGAGGACACAGCCCCAAACCATGTCATTCTGTCCCTGGCCCCTCCCAAATTTCATGTTCTCACATTTCAAAACCAATAATGCCTTTCCAACAATTCCCCCAAAGTCTCAACTCATTCCAGCATTAACTCAAAAGTGCACAGTCCAAAGTCTCATCTGAGATAAGGAAAGATTCTTCTGCCTGTAAGTCTGAAAAATCAAAAGCAAGTTAGTTTTTTCCTAGTTACAATGGGGGTACAGGGATTGGGTAAATACCGCATTCCAAATGGGAGAAATTGGCCAAAACAAAGGGACTACAGGCTCCAGGCAAGTCTGAAATCCAATACAGCTGTCATTAAACCTTAAAGTTTGAAAATGATCTCCTTTGACTTCATATTTCCCATCCAGGTCAAACCGATGCAAGAGGTGGGTTCCCACGGCCCTAGACAGCTTCACTCCTGTGACTTTGTGGGGTATAGCCTCCCGCCTGGCTGCCTTCACCGGCTGACATTGTCTGTGGCTTCTCCAGGTGCTTGATGCAAGCTGTCACATCTTGAATGCTTTGCTTCTTAGAAATTTCTTCCGCTGAATACCCTAAATCATGTCAAATTCAAAGTTCCACAGATCACTAGGACAGGAGCAAAATGACACCAGTTTGTTTGCTGAAACATAACAAGTGACACTTTTGCTCCATTTCCCAACAAGTTCCTCATTTCCATCTGAGACCACCTCAGTCGGGACTTTACTGTCTATATCACTATCAGCATTTGGCACAAAGCCATTCAACAAGTCTCTAGGAAGTTCCAAACTTTCCCACATTTTCCTGTCTTCTTCTGAGCCCTCCTATCTGTTTCAACCTCTCCCTCTTACCAGTTGCAAAGCTGCTTTCACATTTTTGAATATCTACAGCAGCACCCCACTCTACCAGTACGAATTTACCGTTCTAGTCTGTTTTCACACTGTTGATAAAAACATACCTCTGACAGTGCAATTTAAAGAAACAGGTTTAGTGGACTTACAGTTCCACATGGCTGGGGAGGCCTCACAATCATGGCAGAGGGTAAAAGGAATTCCTCACATGGCAGCAGATAAGAGAAGAGTGAGAGCCAAATGAAAGGGGTTTTCCCTTATCAAGCCATCTGATTTCGTGAGACTTTTTCATTAACATGAGAACAGTATGGGGGAAACTATAGCCATGATTCAATTATCTCCCACCTGGTCTCTCCCACAACATGTGGGAATTATGGGAGATACAATTCAAAGTGATTTTTCAGTGGGGACACAATGCCAAACCATATCAAGATCCATCATAGCCTTTAATATAAGAACTAAGCATTTTGAAAGTAAAAGCAGTAGCTCTTTTCAGTCCCAAGATGCGTGGCATTGTTAGAAACCTTTCTTCAAGATATTTGTTTCAGGCTTAGTAATGAATATACTTTGGACAAAAACTCAAGTTTCATATACTATCTAAGCATCAAAAAAGTGGTTTTTAAATACCTTTTTATGTCTACTGAGAAAAAAAAAGAAAATTCAAAGCCAAAATGATAGGTCAGAAATGAAAATAAGCATTGGGTGAGAGATTATTAGGCACAATGTTTGAGATTGGAACCCAGTATCAAGAGGCTGCTGATTATTGCATCCTGGTCTGCCACTACGGGCTGTGTGACCCTGAGACAGTTTCTTGACTGTGATTGTCTCTTCAGCTGTACAGTGAGGAAAATAGTGCCTGATTTTTAGGGGTTTAATGAAAATTAAAGCAATTAATGTAAACAAAGTTATCAAAAGTGTGCCCAACATGTAGTAAGTGTACAGGAAATTTATTAGCTCTTGTTATTTGTTGATTCTGTTATATCAGGACCAATGTTTAGCCTGGGCACAAAAAGGTGGACTCATCAGTAGTTTTTAACCCATGTTCATTCTAATTGGTTATAGCTCACTGCAGCCTCGACCTCCTGAGTCCAAGCAATCCTCCTACCTCTGCCTTCTGAATAGTTGGGACTATAAGCATGCACCACCACACCCAGCTAATTATTTATTTTGTAGAGGTGGGGATTGCACTATGTTGCCCAAGCTGGTCCTGAACTCCTGGGCTCAAGTGATCTTCCCTCCTCGACCTCTGAAAATATTGGGATTACAGGCGTGAGCCACCACATCTGGCCTGAATAGTTTGAAAGTCATCCTCAGCAAATTCCTATAGATTCACATGGAACATGGAAATAAATATTATGGAACAATTCTAACCGAGTACTGCTCTTTGGCACTCCAGTGACACTAGATATATAACCACTTAAATGCCAGATGTTTGTCAGTTTTTAAATCAGAGACAGCACTAAATTGTTTCCTGATTTACTTGTTTAATAAATTCTTCTTTGCCAAATAATTTCATGTTCATTTGATAAATTTAAATGTAGTTAAATATATACATATTTCATTAAATTGAATACATATATTTGAATATGTGTATATATATTCAAAGAACTTTTTTCTCTAACAAACGAATATAATCATTGATTCAGAGAAAATTTTACTCTAACTGGTTGCTCTAGGTTCTGCCTTTTAAAGAATTACAAAATTTTATTCTGAGCATGAAAAATCAAGATATTTTATTCCTGAGTGTTGGGTTTGGGTTACTAATGATATTAAAATTTCCTTAGCTACATCACTAAATGAGTAAGCCATTAGAAATTAAAAATTTACATGTATCTTTTCTGGAATTGCGATAGCAAGAAACATTTTTCTCTTTCTCCATGTTTTCAAAGTTTATTTCTCTTTTTAAAAATATACTTGTAATAGCATTTTTGATTAACAATTCATAATTGTATATATTCAATGGGTACAACATAATGCTTTGATATAGGTATACAATGTAGAATAATTAAATCAAGGTAACTAACATATCTATCATCTCACATATGATTTCAAATGGTGAGACATTTGAAATTTACTTTTTTAGTTATTTAGAAATGTACCTGCTGTGCAATAGATCTCAAAACCTATTTCTCTTGTCTACTGGAAACTTTTTGCCCTTTGATCAACAACCACCTATTCCCTACTCTCAACTCCCAGCCTCTGGTAACCATCATTCTATTTTCCACCTCTATCAGTCCAACTTTATTAGATTCCACATATACGTGAGATCATGCAATATTTGTCTTTCTGTGTCTGGCTTAGTTCACTTAACCTAACGTCCCCTGATCTATCCATATTTTTGCAAATAGTAGGATCTCCCTGCCCTCATTTAAGGCTGAATAGTATTCCATTGTGTATATATATCACATTTTTTTTTTGAGACGAAATTTCGCTCTTGTTACCCAGGCTGGAGTGCAATGGCACAATCTCGGCTCACTGCAACCTCCGCGTCCTGGGTTCAAGCAATTCTCTTGCTTCAGCCTCCTGAGTAGCTGAGATTACAGGCACACGCCACCGTGCCCAGCTAATTTTTTGTATTTTTAGTAGAGACGGGGTTTCACCATGTTGACCAGGATGGTCTCGATCTCTTGACCTTGTGATCCACCCGCCTCGACCTCCTAAAGTGCTGGGATTATAGGCGTGAGATATCTTATTAATAATACCTAACTTGTACTGAGCACTCACCATAATCATAATATATGTGTTAATGAATTTAATTATCATAGTAACTCAATAGGTTCTATATTATTCTCATTTTACAGAACCACAGAAATTGACTTGCTCACAACTATTAGCAGAGCCAGTATTAAAACTCAGGAAATTTTGCTCTGGATATAACACTCTTGAATAAAAGAATAAATAACCTCTTAAAACAGAAAAAAAAATTATTTTCAATGAAAACTAAAAAAAAATGGATGGATACATTTTCATGGTTATATATGTGTGTGTGTGAAAATGTATAAGATATGGTACATAAAGGAGAAACACTTAAGTCAGAAAAAAGCTAAGTTACTATTTGTAATGAGTAAAATTGAAAAGTTAAATTAGTCATTATTTGCAGATGTTATGTTTATTTACTTAGAAAACAAAGTAAACTAAAAGACTATTTTTAGAGATCTATTCAGGTGGGTAGGCAAGATTCCAAGATTCCCACCCTTTGGTGTACACCTGTTATGCAATCCTTTCCTCTTGAGAGTGAGGGAATTTGCGAATATGATTGAAAATTACTCATGTAATTAGATTACTAATGTGTTGACTTTGCATTAATCAAAAGGGAGATTATCCTGGGTGGGCTAAACTTAAATCAGAGGAGCCTTTAGAAGAAGGAGCTGCACTGAAGAAAAGTACCTCTGTAGGCTTAGAAGCAGGCAAACTTTCAGGTGGGCCATTTGTGAACTGCATATGTGGGTCACATGCAAGCAGTGCACTTGTTTATTGCCCTTGCCCTTGCCTTCTACATGTTGCTTCCAGTAGGAAGGATAGGAAGATTCCATAGCAGAGGAAAAAAAGTGGTCTCGTTTATGAAAGAAATGATCATCCTTCATCTGAAACTACTTAAGATAAAATGAAGAGACTACAACGTGACCACATCAATGGAGACAAAAGGCAATATGGTTGGAAGGGCTCACAGGCATTATGAAGCAACACTTAGAAAGCCTAATAGAATGATCAACCTCTGGGACACTGATAGTTTAATAACAAGGTTGAGGTCATCGCAGTTCTGATTGAATCAGCACATCTGCACCATTTTGCAAATTGGGCCACCATTTTTGTGAACCAATTCCACACAATCCCAAGACAGAAACATCATGCAGGCCAGTAGGAGTTCTCTTAGAATTGAACTGATCATGAAAAAGCATACTCAATTCTTTGTTTTCAAAATGGAAGAACCTTGAAAAAATAATAAATTTATTAATAAAAATCTCCTCTTCTTCTATTTAGAGAGTTTGAGTATACTGTAATACCATGTTGAACTTTCTGCACCTTTCTATGGATATTTTTTGAATGCATGAAAAGTTATATTGATAGCTCTTCTTTTAGAATAACATAATAGAGTAGCAGTGAGAGAAAATATTTTAAAGGGAACAAAATTAATCAAACTACATCTTTTCACTGGTGTGGCATAATTGCCATGCTCTTTGAAATGGTGAGATTACTAACAAGAAGTAAAGACTAAGATTTTGGCTTTGCCCAATTATAAGTCCTTGACCTTCTGAAATCCCCCAAAATCCTGGCTAAAGAAATTGAAGGGAGTCTTGACTTCCTAGGGCTTCCAAGGCAATTAAATAATAATTTTAATAGTCAGGAAAAGGCTATTCTCTTCTCTGATTGGCCTCTAACATGGATGAATTGGAGACTGCAAATCTAGTCTCTCAATTTAAGGTAAATTAATGAAAGAGTCATGTTTCAGCCAAGCAAATCATTGTATGAAACTAACTGGTAACAGATGTCATTAGCAGCAAGCAAACAACAAAAAGTATAACTACATTCAATAAGAATATAGCCATGCAAATGACAACCCAGTTAGATTCAGATCCTGATAAGTGCATGTGGAAAGCATCTATGTGCAATGTGATGCACCTCCCCTCAGCACCTTCTTCTGCCTCCTTTCCTTGAGTGATTCAGGATGAATACCGGGAACAGAGAAGGCTCAATGTTGAGACTGATTATGGGAACATGGTTAATGTATTTCTTCCCTTTTAACCAGAAACTTTATGAAACTTACTCTGCCTCAAAAAAGGCTTTTACTAAAAGATTGTTCCCTTATAATATTCAATTTGGATTCATGGAAGATTTCAGTGATTTCCAGGTAAGTCAGAGACACTTACATATCATTTTTCAAATTTTATTTGAATGACATCAATTATTCTTAGCTAAGGATTTTATTCCATCAGTAAAATTAGAGGGAAACAGGAAACCACTACTTTGGATCAACAGAGAATAAGCATGCAGTATCATGGCCTAGCTTAAGTGAGTACTGAACAAATAAAACCAGTTCTCTTAGCATCTAATGCCACCTTAAAGGTATGTCTGGAATATAGAGATAATGCCAGTATATACTCCCACGAATTCTGCATGAAAGTCCTAGTTGTTCCATATCTTTGCTGACATTTGAGGTTGTCAGATTTTACTTGTTTTCTTGTTTTTGTTTCTTTAGTTTTAGCTTTTGTGGGAGGGCATGAGGTGATATCTTATTGTGGATTTAATTTGCATTTCCCTTGAAGTAAAATGATGTTGCATATTCTTTTCATTTTTTTCCATAATTTGTTATTTACATATTTGCCAATTCCCTTCTTACTAAGTTATGAAATGCTAGAGGATAGAAACTTAATTGTTGCTTATTCTTTTTTGAGAAAAACCATTATCTTCCAATATAACCTAGTCTTCTCATCTTTCTTAGCTATGCTTCTCTTTACCTCGCATAGCCTTCCTTTTCCAGGATCCTGTGATGGGGGTAAGAGAACTGCATAGGCTGGGGTGCAGAACTACCATCTGTAACTCCTAGGATAAATTTTATTCTCTTATTTATTACTATCATCTTTTATCTAACAAACAAAAAAATAGTTAATTACCAGAACAATAAAATGCTTTGAAAAGCTTTGTGATGTTTATTTAAACAATGTAAAAATATTTAATTTATGACTGGCTTTTTCAAATTCTCAGAAATTACTTTATTTGAAACTAAAACAAATCATTATGCTGCCTGTATGGCTTCTTCACTTTTTCATTGTTATAGGTATTAAGATTTTAATTTTTCTCAATATGCTTGGAGCAAAAATCTCAAGTTTAAATAAAGGCATATATAATGAAATTAGCCCTTGAAGTCTTGATACCTTTATGACAACAGGCAAGAAATAGGGGCAGTTTTATCTTACTTACAGAAGAGTTAGATGCTTTAAAATGTTGCTTCGGCACTAGTATATTCAAATAAAAACATCTTCTAAATAATTACTATTAAAAAATTGATATTTTCTCTCTCTCTCTCTCGTACACACACACACACACACACACACACACACACACTCGATATTTTTATTCTAAAATATTTTTTTAGAGTCATTTTTCCTTTAGGCTTTTGCATGCACCAAATAAATTGCTAGGCTACTAAAAAGATGATATCTGTCAATTTGTCTTAAGTGTTGTGAGGATTACAGCTGGTAAAAAATTTTGATTTCAGAAAGCAAACAGAAATGCTAAACAGTGCTGGTAAATCACCCAGACCAGAGGAAGCAGAAACAATCACCCCACATGTCTTTCTGGAATACTGCTAGTGCCACCTCACATTTTATTTGTTGCCCTTTAACTCCTTTATTTTTGCTTTAAGATTCTGCATTATTGACATGCTTTCAAACATAAACCACATCATAGTATGTTAATAAAACTTAATTTTTCAATAATTCATTTATTAATTCTTCCTTCATTCAACAAGTTATAAAAAATTTTATCAGCTTTGATAGTAGGGAAATTTGATGGTGGGCAGATGACATCTATTACGTACTTCTCTACCATCCTCAATAATACTCACTGGCCTAAGTGAAAATAAACTACTTAAATGAAGATGCCCTTGTAGTATCATTTAATACTCTGGTCTTGTAAACCAGAAATGGAGAATCCCTTCCCCAGGACAACTCAGAGAAAAAGTATCCTGCTTCACCATCAACACCCAAAGCTAAAATTATAGTTAAACTTTCTTAGCACATACTTTGACTATCATGTCAGTACTAATCAATAATTACATTAGTGCTTTTATGTACTTTGTGCAGTACTGCTAGTCCCCATGAATAATATATAGTACTATAATTGTTTAATTGTACATACTACATTCATATATAATAACACATTACAAATCTAGTCCATATGCATATAAGCATGTATTAGTACTCCTCAATCAACTGTCTCACATTCAATATCATTGACCATATAACCAAACCTAATCCACATGGATCTTGATCCATGCTATAAATCCTTAATATTGCATAGTACATACATTCATTCATTGGACATATCATATTTTAGTCCAGAAGTCCCTTGTCCACATGGATATCACATACCAATTTCTGTTCTCTTAGTCTTCCAACCTCCAAGAAATCATCATCCTGCTCAGGAATGCTACCCTCCTTGCTCCAGGCCCATAACAATTAGGGGTGACTATACTGAAACTATACCTGGCATCTGGTTCTTACTTCAGGGCCATAAAACTAAGATCTCCCACACATTCCCCTTAAATAAGACATCTCGATGGACTAATGACTACCACCCTATTAACCAGTCACTTGAGCATTGTCATGCATTTGATATTTTTAACTTTGGGGGATGCTATCACTCACCATCATGGAAGGCCTGGTCCCTGCCGAATCCACAGTATGAACTCCAATTCGATTCCTGCCAAATCAATTGCAGAAGCTGAGCTTATACTGAACATTCTGGGCTGGCATAATAACCATAAGGTGCTAATTAATTCATGCTTGATAGACATAACAATTAATCAATAGATGCTCAGGTACATATGCTCACCAGCAGTTTGTCAGTAACTTACCATGAAAAAAATACAAACAAAAGAAGGGAAGGAAAGAAGCAGCTGGTACCTGTGGTTTAGAATCACTGTGTTAAAAGTATCCCCTTTTACCACATTAATCCTCATGGAAATCTTGATGTCATGATTATATCTCAGTTTTCCCTACAAGGTCTAAGCAAGATTAAGAAACTTACTCAAGGCTTAAGACCTAGTCAGTGTTAAAGGATCCAAAACCATGTTATGTCATCCTCAGGCCACCAAACTTTCTACTGTATAGAGCTTCAGCAGCCAAAGATCAATTAACTTTTCTGTGGCTACCTGAACATATTTGGCGACATCTAATTCTTTTCTCCCTATAATCCTACTATAAAGAAGTTCAATTCCAAAATAACTTAGAGCTATTTTTATGATACTATGCACATGAAAGACTGTAGGTTTACCAAGAAGTTTATTATATAGTCATTCAAAAAGCCATCTTTTTCTGTATGTTGCTTCAGTTATGTGGATTAAGTCATAAGGAGACATAGTACATGAAAACTGAAAAGTGCTCTCTGATCCTGGCAATATTTATTTTCATTTCTTTGCACTTCATCCCTCCAACAGACAGTATGTTTTCAAATAAGTAAAGGCCATGAACAACTTTACTGAGATACGTTTTCTCCTTCCTTCAATCCCATAAGCAATTGTAGATATGCAAACATATTACTGATAATTTAAAAATTATCAATGATAATTTAAAAGGTATTGTTTTAAAAATACATTATTCATATCAGTGGACTTTTTCAATATTTTTGTGTACAATATGTGATACTATTATCAACCATGAAAAGTTCATCAACTGCCTGGTATCAAAAATACACATTAGATTATTAAAATATAAGAACATCATTAGATAACATTATAAATTATAAATTCTTAATAGAATCACAGATCTTTAGTTTATGTATGTAAAGCAGCATTGGTTATTATTTATCTCACTCCTTAATTTCTTCAGTGGAGAGATAAAATGACTAAGTCATTTTATCAGTTTTGGAAAAAGTATAATTTTTAAAATGGACTATATAAGGTTTTTACAGGTATCTAGGGAGCAAAAATTAAGTAAACTTTCATTTAATCTTAATTACTTTTAAATCATAGAAAATTTGCAGAGCTGATGGAGATTTTATTGCTGCAGTTTGTGAAGATTAGTACAATGATCCAGGGGCAAATGCTGGAAGATTTCCCCCAGTACACATTTTCTCTCTTGTTCTATGGTAACGGAACTCCTTAATTTGAAACAATTCATATTCACCTTGAATAATGTCTGCATTTTTAAAAATTTCCCTACAGTTAAATGCAATTCTAAGTTTTGCTAGTGGGCTCTAAGTGGACATAAAATGTCCAGTTTCTGAACTGTGTCCTTAAAGAAAGGAGACATGCTCTCTACCAGTCCTTTAACTATCTGCTGGTGGAATGCAGAATTGATGGCAAGTGTTATAGTAGCCATAAAGTACATGAGATAAAAATGAGTTGTTGAGGAAGGCAAGCAGAACAACATGTCAGAAGATCCTAGGTGATTACACAGTTATCACATCTGCCCTGGATTACATGTCCAGAAGTTTGGAAGAGAGAAATATATTTGCACCTCATTTAAGCCACTATTTCACTACTATGTATATTCAGAATAATAAAACTTTTATATTCCTCTTCTTATGTAGCAGTTGTTTCCTTACACCTTAAAATTCCCACCATGAAATGCAAAAACTGGTCGCTTTTTTTCTGTAAAAGACTGGGGAACTCTTTAATCCCCCTATGTCCCCTAACTAGCTGCTAGATTATTTGTTGACCTATGAGTCAAGCATTCATAAATATATGTCAGAGACTAGAAAACCAACAATCAAACATTCCAATATTAGCCTCGGCTTTCTGACTTTCAATGTCAAAAACCACATTTAGTCAAACTTTCCATTAATAAATTTTATTTTTATTCAAAATTCTGATATCCAAGCCATACAGTGAAGTATAGAAAAAGAAAATAAAAGTCAGGTTTTCTTTGTTCTTTATTGAAAGACTTGGCTTACATTTCTTTTTTCCTTTCTCTTTCTTTCGCTTTCTCTCTTTCTTTCTTTTGTAAAACTGCATGTCTTTGAAAATCAATGTCTATTGGGAATACACTTTAAATCAATGCCAGGTTTGCCCTTTTGCCTACCAAAAAGACTACAGCAATAATGACATCACTTCCCTGCTCCTGAAAAACTGCTTCAAATTCAGCAGTAAATGTTGCAAACTCATTTTAACCTTTGTTTATAAAAGCAGAAGTGACAGAATTATTCTTGCAAATTGCTTTGATAAATGTTATTCCTTTGGGATTAAACATTCCTGAACTCTTTTCTGCTTTACTGATCCCTTTCATGCAATCCCTTTGATAAAGCCTGGTTTCAGTTGTATATTGGATTTCTTTCCACTGTTTAGATATTCTGGTTAAATTGTCTGCTCACTCTCCAAATATGCTCCACTGCTTAGGGCTTTGCCTTTCCTTCTTTAAAGAATAATAACTATTAATGTAGATGAAGAACACAGCATTATTGTAAAATCATATGGAGAGTACTTAATAAATGTATCTCAGATTTTATTATATTATAGTTTAACCAATATAAATAATTCTTCCTTTTCAGATTAATTTCCTTTAACAATAAATACTAATTATGGCTATATTTTAAAAGAAACTTAAAAGTTTACATGTTTGTGATCCTAGGTTTTCGTTGAATTTTTAAAACACAATAAACTGTATTCTTTCTTCTGGTTTCTGGTAGAGGGCAAGACATGAGCCAAATACTGAGATGATTCTGGACATAACCTTTTAGTCCTCAATATGAGCATTAAACATGTATTCCTCTATCTCTTAGCCTTTCTTTGCTCAATTAGTCCGTGACTCGTTTTTAAAAAATCAAGTACATTCTATGCTTCTCACCCTTTTTTCTTTCTTCCATTTATTTATTTATTTATTTATTTATTTTTGAGGTGGAGTCTTGCTTTGTCACCAGGCTGGAGTTCAATAGCCAGTCGGTTCACTGCAACCTCCACCTCCCAGCTTCAAATGATCCCTGCCTCAGCCTCCTGAGTAGCTGGGATTACAGGCACCTGCCACCATGCCCGGCTAATTTTTATATTTTTAGTAGAGATGGGGTTTCACCATGTTGGCCAGGATCCTCTCCATCTCTTGACCTCATGAACCGCCTACCTCGGCCTCCCAAAATGCTGGGATTACAGGCATTGAGCCACCACGCTCAGCACTCATGCTTCATTTTAAACATGAACATAGAAACCTCTATACATTTTAATTTGGATTTTAAAGTACCCCATTCAGATTTCTGAGGTTGCTTGAAATAATGTAACTGTTACATTTTTATTATTTCTACTAATCAAAACTTTATCAAGATTTAATTTATCTATTTCATTGTGCCAACAGAGCCAGTTGGATGATTTGGCTCATGGCCAATAGGTAGAGCGGAAGAGCCATGAAGACACACTATTTATCCAATTTAATTCTTTGTTTCTGGATCTCAGAGTTAAGAAAGAAAATACACATGGAGAAATATACAAGAGGAAAGAAAGCAAAGAAACACCACTTTTCTAAATTACTAAATAGCAGAATTTGCATTATGCTTGATAAGTCTCAATAAAATGGGACCTTATTGGAACATGAATTAAAAAGGTGTTGCAAGAATATTTCAAAACTTTAAAAAGACTATGATTTAACCCCAAATCCAAGAGACAAGCTCAAAGCAAATTGAGGACACAGATAGATTGTCTCAGATGGGATGAAACAAGCACTTACTTTCCTGAATGCTCATAATGCAGGGGCTTTTTTCTGCCTATGTTTTCACAATTTGGCTGCGTGAACTCAACATTTATATTGATCCACTCCCTGCAATACTCACCTTCAAACCTCCCCATTTTCATCTACAATAAACAACCCATACATGATCATGTTTAATAATATTCAGAGAACATTCGCAAGTGTAAATACACTTAGCAGCTGCTTCACACATTAGTGATGGAAAAAGGTTTTCATATCTTTGTTACATATAAAGTCCAAATGAATGTACTCTTCGCTTCCATACATCTTTTGAAGGCTACTTAGAAGATTTTTACTGTTACCTGAAATGTAATGAATTATATACATTATGCTTTCATGTATGTAAAATATGCAAAATGTGTATAAATCCATACTTACTCCAATAGCAGACAAAACAGATTCTGAGGAAAGTATATGCTTTATTTTTCATTCAATTTAGTTCCTTAAATCATGATTTAAAGGGAATAAAAAGAAAAAAATGTGAAAAGATATTACTCATATGTTACATCACTAACAGTATAGATGTTGGAAATAATTTTATATTTTTGCTTTTTGAATGTAATAAAATATTAATGTACTGTATAGCCTTTTTCTCCCTCTCTCTTCCTCCCTTTCTCCCCTCCCTCCCTTTCCTTTCCTTCTTCCATCCCTCCCTTCCTTCCTTCCTTTCCTACTACATAGTAATCCCTAAATATCCACTGTATGCAAAGCACTACTCTAGTTGCTAGATTGAATAACAGATTGCTTAATTAAAATAATATGATTTGTTAAAAAAATATTTAAGTCCAGTATCCTTTTATCTTTTATAGTTCCCACAGAGGATTTTCTCAGAGATTCTCATACTAGACATCTTGGCCCCAGGGCTATGTGGTTTCATATGGAATATGGAGCTCTCATGTGCTAAAAAATTTATTAGAAAAATTGTTTATTAATGCTAGTGGAATTTCTTGTTAACAAGTCTTCCCCCAGTCCATTACTGTTCTCTTTTCCTTTTCCCATAGAAATTGCTGTTTTGTTCTCCTGTCTCTTCCCAACAACTATGATTATTTTGTATCCTTGCAGAGGAAAACAAAGATACATTTAATCTGGTGCCTTAATTGTCCTTGCCTTTTCCCACATTTGCAAATGGCTTTAATACCTCTACACCCGATTACCCTCTCTGCTATTTTCCATTTCAGTACATTGAAAAGTCCATCTGGCAATTCTGAAGCAAAAAGACTGGCATTGTCCTATTTAGACAGAGGCCCTGTACTTTAACGTGTCTAAAATTGAATATTTGCTTTTTCCTACCAGAAGGACTCCTCCGTCACCTCTAAATCTTGGTTAAGTGCAATCATTACCTTTCTGATCTCCAAGGTTCAACTTTTTGTCATTTTTCTTGATTCACTTCCTTTATAGTTCTACTCCTCCAGAGAGTCACAGTTCTGGCTAATGATTCTTTATTTAATTTCTTGCATTTGGATCTTCCACATTCAGATTTTATTCCTGCTTTTTTAACTTGAGTCTATAGCAGCACGGTTCATATGGTGGCTACCACTCACATATGACTGCTGATTAGTTCAAATGAGGCCAGGAAAGTCAAAACTAAAATTTTATTTTACTTAATTGTAATTAATTCAGTTTAAATAGTCACAGAGTGGCTACTTTATGGGACAGCAGAGGTTTGGAGAATAAAATCCAATGATTCAAAAAAATATGATTATTCTAGTAAATGAGATTTTTACATGGAAAAATGTCCTTTTTATAAATAAGATAACAAAAACTTGAAAGCTGTGGGGTCTGGTTCCTGGAATATATTTATGAAGAAAACAAACAACCTTTAATCTTAAATGAGTTAGACCTGCATTGTTTAATACAGAAGCCAATAACCAATGTGTCTATTGAAATTTACATTATTTAAAGTTAAATAAATTACAAATACAGCTCCTCAATCACAGTAGCTACATTTGAGGCTCAGTCGCCTTAAGTAACACTGGAGAGCATAGCATGTTTCCATCATTGTGCAAAGTCTGTTTGGACATTATTCGTCTAAAGCCCGACCATCTTTGTGTCAGAATTGGACTGTTATCATATCCTTCTTGTTGGTTGCCCTGTTCGCAGTCCCCTTTAATTAATTATAAAGTCAAATTAATTTTACCTAGGTATTTCTTGGTATATAACTTCTCCAAAAAAATATTAAAAGATATCCTGTTGACTAGGAATTAATGTCATAACTTCTAACACCCAAACTTCAAAGTTCTTCTTAATGGACCAATTTAAATGTCCTTAAATTTACCACCCTAAGCTCTCCCAAAAGAATGTGTCAATGAAGAAAATAGTATTGCATCTGTGATTCCCTTGAGATGTCAGATTTTTTTCTAACCTCCCATCTATTTCTCACACCATAGCAAGACTTCCGACCTCACCCATTCTCACAAGGTTACCTAAATCCTGAGCCTCATTTAACCCCTACATTTACAGGAATTCTCTATGACTCTGCTGCCTTCAGTGTACTCTATCTTTTCTTCACCTTTGAACTCCTGTAACATGTCAGGGATAGAAAGAAATCTTCCTAGCTTTTGTAAACACAAAATGGTCAATAGTGTCTGCATGGAGCGCAGTGTTGAGAGAAGCTGTGAGAGGGCATGTAAGAAAGGGTGATGAAGTCAAATGGCAATCAAAGTTATCAGTAAGACAGGGGAAGTATGCCAAGTAAGCCACGTGTGTGTGTCAACCCCTTACTGATAAAAAATATAAACACTTATTTATAATAAATTGTTTGTGTACCTCGCCTGGGTGCCAGGGTGCCCAGATATTTGGTTAAACATGATTTCTGGGTGGGTCTGTTAGGGCATTTCCAGATGAGATGAGCATTTTACATGGGCAGACTGAGTAAAGCAGAGTTCCCTCCCTAAAATGAATGGGCATCATTCAATCCATTGAGGGACTGAACAGAACAAAAAAGTGGAGTAAGAGAGAATTCACTCTCTCTGTGCCTGATTCTTGATCTGGGTCATCTGTCTTCTCCTGCCATTAGACTCGGACTTATATCATTGGCACTCCTGGTTCTCATGCCTTCAGACTGGGACTGAAACAACCTCACCGGCTTTCCTACATCCAGGGTGTGGATGGCAGATCATGGGACTTCTCGGTCTCTATAATCACATGAACCAATTCCTTTTAACTAATATTAGGCTCTCTGCCCATATCAATATTTTTATCTATATCTATATCTCCTATTGCTTCCGTTTCTCTGGATAATCCTGACTAACATACCTTCTCTAAGTAGATATTTGAATCCCAAGACACTTATTCTCTATCAACATTGATTAAGCTCCTCAGGTATACTAGAGCCTTTGTATATGAGCTACAGGTCTCCTGCCTTATCTTCCTAACCACAATCATGATAAATGGTAGGCCTAAATACATCATACCCAATGCTCACTAAAGGCTGATTAATTATTTAATCAATATATAACTCCATTCATTACTGAGAACAGCAGTGTGTAGAGAGGAAAATAAAAATAAAACAAGCCTTAGACAGTTTATCTAAAATTAGGTTGATTTTATTAAGGATAGAAATCCTCAAATAAAATGTTATAGTTAACTTTAGAATAGTCTTCAACACTTAATGATATCCTTGTGCATTTGACCCAAAGTATTATTTTCAGAGACTGAACCCAGAAGCATTGTTTTTTGTTTGTTTGTTTGTTTGTTTGTTTGTTTGTTTGTTTTTGAGACACCCAGGCTGGAGTACAATGGTGTGATCTCAGCTCCCTGCAACTTCTGCCTCCTGGGTTCAAGCAATTTTCCTGCTCAGCCTCCCTAGCAGCTGGGACTACAGGCATGTGCCACCATGCCCAGCTAAGTTTTGGATTTTTAGTAGAGACTGGGTTTCACCATGTTGACCAGGATGGTCTCAATCTCTTAACCTTGTGATCCACCCACCTCAGCCTCCCAAAATGCTGGAATTATAGGAGTGAGCCACTGTGCTCGGCCTGCATTGTTTAAGAGTAGGAATTCTGGCCTGGATCCAACACTACTGAACATTTATAATACTTCTTTGACTGTACACCACATTATGAATACTATTGATATATATATATAATATAAATTATATATATATAAAGTATATATATGTAAAGTGTGTGTGTATATGTATGTGTGTGTGTGTGTATATATATATATATATACACACCTGTATGCATTAAATTTTCTAGTGGTTGTTCATCTGTGGTATATATATACATACCTATACACATACCCACACCCATACACACACATACAAAATATATAATGGTGGTGATATGACTTGCCTCTGTGTCTGCATCCAAATTTCATCTTGAATTGTAACCCCCACATGTCGAGGGAAGAACATGGTGGGAAGTGATTGGATCATGGGGGTGGTTTCCCCCAAACTGTTCTTGTGATAGTGAGTGAGTGCTCATGAGATCTGATGATTTAAAAGTGTGTGGCAGTTCCCTCTTTGCTCTTTCTCTTGTTACCATGTAAATGTACCTTGTACCTTGCTTCCCATTTGACTTCCACCATGATTGTAAGTTTCCTGAGGCCTGCAAGCCATGCAGAACTGTGAGCGAGTTAATTATCTTTTGTTTATAAATTACCCAGTCTCAGGGAGGCTTTTTTAAATCACAGTGTGAAAATGGACTATTACACAAAATTGGTAACGGGATAGTGAAGGTTCTTCTATAAAGATAACCTGGAGATGTGGAAACAACTTTAAAACTTGGTAACAAGCAGAGGCTGGACTAGGTTGGAGGGCTCAGAAAATGTGGGAAAGTTTGGAACTTCCTAGATACTTTAGGGTTTTGACCTAAATGCTGATAGTGATATTGACAATGAAGTCCAGGCGGAGGTGGTCTCAGAAAGAGACGAGGAAAATACTGGGAACTGGAGCCAAAATCATTCTTGTTATGCTTTAGCAAAGAGACTGGTGGCATTTTGCCTCTGACCTAGAGATCTGTGGAACTTTCAACTTGATTTAGGGTATCTGGCAGAAGAAATTTCTAAGCAGTAATGCATTCAAGAGGTGATCTGGGTTTTTCTGATAGTGTAATGTCATATGCATTCACAAAGAAATGATTTGAAATTGGAATTTGTGTTCATTTTCTTTTTCTGAGATGGAGTCTCACTCTGTTGCTCAGGCTGGAGTGGCATGATCTTGGCTCACTGCAACATTTGTCTGCCAGGTTCAAGTGATTCTCCTGTCTCAGCCTCCCAAGTAGCAGGGATTACAGGTGCTCACTACCATGCCAGCTAACTTTTTAAATTTTTAGTACATGGTTATACCATGTTGGCCAGCCTTGTCTCAAACTCCTGACCTCAAGTGATCTACCCACCTTGGTCTCCCAAAGGAATTTGCATTTAAAAGGGAAGCAGAGCATAAAAACGTGGAAAATTTGTAGACTTACCATGTGACAAAAAAGAAAAATCAATTTTCTGGGGAGAAATTCAAGCTGTCAGCTGTGTAAATTTGCTTAAGTAAAGAGAAGCTGAATGTTAATAGCCAAGATAATGAGGAAAGTGTCTCCAAAGCATTTCAGAGACTTTCAAGGCAGCCCCTCCCATGACAGGCCCAGAGGCCTAAGACGGAAAAATGGTTTCTTGG
The DNA here is from genome assembly GCF_049354715.1 of Callithrix jacchus. Lineage (NCBI taxonomy): Eukaryota > Metazoa > Chordata > Mammalia > Primates > Cebidae > Callithrix > Callithrix jacchus. Next base: position 77,357,190 of record NC_133504.1, read on the forward strand.
ACTGGAGCCAGGGTCACTTCTGCTCTGTGCAGTCTCAGGACATGGTGTTTCACATCCTTGCCACTTCAGCTCCAGCCATGACTAAAAAGGGCCAAGGTACAGCTTGGGCCATTGCTTTATAGAGTGCAAGCCCAAGCCTTAGAAGCTTCCATGTGGTGTTGAGTCTGTGAATGTGCAGAAGGAAAGAGTTGGGCTTTGGGAGCCTCTGCCTAGATTTCAGAGAATGTATGGAAATTTTTGGATGACCTGGCAGAAATTTGTTGCGGGAGCAGAGCCTTCATGGAGAACCTCTACTAAGGCAGAGGGAAAATGTGGGGTTGGAGCCCCACACAGAGGCCCTACTGGGCACTTCCCAGTTAAGCTGTAAGAAGAGGGCCACCGTCTTCCAGACTACAGAATGGTAGATCCAATGATAGCTTTTATCATGAACCTGGAAAAGCTAAAGGCACTTAATGCCAGCCTGTGAAAGCAGTGAAAGCAACCACAGGTGCTGTACCCTGCAGAGCCATAGGGGCAGAGTGGCCCAAGACCATGGGAGTTCACTTCTGGCATCACTGTGCCCTAGTTGTGAGACATGGAGTCAAAGTTTATTTCAGAGCTTTAAGATTTAATGAGGCAAGGCGCGGTGGCTCAAGCCTATAATCCCAGCACTTTGGGAGGCCGAGGCGGGTGGATCATGAGGTCAAGAGATCGAGACCATCCTTGTCAACATGGTGAAACCCCGTCTCTACTAAAAATTACAAAAAATTAGCTGGGCACGGTGGCGTGTGCCTGTAATCCCAGCTACTCAGGAGGCTGAGGCAGGAGAATTGCCTGAACCCAGGAGGCAGAGGTTGTGGTGAGCCGAGATCATGCCATTGCACTCCAGCTTGGGTAACAAGAGCAAAACTCTGTCTCAAAGAAAAATAAAAGATTTAATGAGTGCCCTGCTGGGTTTCAGACTTGCATGAGGCCTGTGGCCCCTTTGTTTTGGACAATTTCTCCCATTTGGAATGGGAACACTTACCCAACAATTCCTTTGTCACCTTTGTATCTTGTAAGTAACTAACTTGTTTTTGACTTTTTTTTTTTTTTTTGAGACGGAGTTTCACTCTTGTTACCCAGGCTGGAGTGCAATGGCGTAATCTCGGCTCACCACAACCTCCGCCTCCTGGGTTCAGGCAATTCTCCTGCCTCAGCCTCCTGAATAGCTGATATTACAGGCACGCGCCATCATGCCCAGCTAATTTTTTGTATTTTTAGTAGAGACGGGGTTTCACCATGTTGATCAGGATGGTCTCGATCTCTTGACCTTGTGATCCACCTGCCTCGGCCTCCCAAAGTGCTGGGATTACAGGCGTAAGCCACTGCGCCCAGCCTTGTTTTTGATTTTATAAGCTCATAGGTGGAAGGGACTTGCCTTGTATCAGATGAGACTTTGAACTTAGACTTCTGAGTTAATGCTAGAATGTGTTAAGACTTTGCAGGACTGTTGAAAAGCCATGATTGATTTTGCAATGTGAGAAGAACATGAGATTTGGGAAAGGTTTGTTATGATTTGGTTTAATCTGATTTGGCTCTATGTCACCACCCAAATCTCATCTCCAATTATAATCCCCTTGTGTCCAGGAAGGAACCTGGTGGGAAGTGATTGGATCATAAGGCCTGTTTCTCCCGTGCTGTTCTCATGACAGTGAGTGAGTTTACATGAGATCTGATGGTTTAAAAATGGTACTTCCCTCCTTTGCTTTCCCTCTTTCCTGCTTTTATGGGAAGATGTGCCTTGTTTCCCCTTCACCTTCTGCCATAATCGTAAGTTTCCTGAGGCCTCCTCAGCCATGCAGAAGTGTGAGCCAATTAACTCCCTTTTCTTCATAACGACTCAATCTTAGGTATGTCTTTATAGCAGTGTGAAAATGAACTAATATAGTTAGGATAGTATAATTATTTAATAAGGTTTTCATGGAAGTGGTTGAAAGTTGATCCTTTTAGTGACATGCTGCAATGTGCCTGCATTGTTGGAAGTGAGATGTTCAAATTTGTCATTCTTATTTTTCTCTAGCAACTGAAAAGAAATGATGATTTCTGTTGGTGTGAAAATAATTATAATATTCACAATGAAGTGATATTAATTATTATACCCAAGATGTCATAGATGGTACAATATAACAAGATATTATAAAATCCTCTTGTTGACTGACATATTTAACATGGCTTATAGCTATAAAATAATGCAATGACTAAAACTTTTTGGAAATCATTAAAAAGTAGGGGAATTCACGTGTTGATTGTGAAACAGTATTCTAATACCCCAACGGATACAGAAAACGATGAAGTATGATAATGATAATTTATGTATAAGTTGACTTAGAAAAAACCTAACTCTGAAACTACTTTAACTTGAAGACATTTTCTATGAGGATTATGTCAAAAATCATGAGCGTTAAATAGCAAAAGCAAGAACTTGAAATTTCTGATAATCTGTCAAGAGAAATTAGTCAAGGCAACATAATTTAAAGATACTCATAACTAGGAATGAAACATGTTATTTTCTCCATTACCTGGAAACAAAACAGCAAAACACAGTAGAAAATGCCAGATATACTAAGGTCAGTAAGGCACAAATAAAAGCCAGGGGATAAAAAGAATAATGATATGTTACTTTGACATCCGTGGCAAAGCTCCTGTAGAATTCACCTTCAAGGTCAAGGAGTCAATTATGCATAGTAAGTAGAAATTTTGAGAATTTCAAGAACTACCTGATGCAAAAGAAGTAGCCTCATGATCTCTTTCATCTCATTGATACTGCTTTGGCTCATAGTTCTTCATTTATTAAATAAATATTTATTGAGAAATATGTGCCAAGCAAATTTCAGTCTTCATGAACCTTGCACTTTAGTTTGGGGGAGATTGTTTACGGACAAATCAGAAACTTAATAATTTAATTTTAAGTGGTAAGGAGCACACTTGGATTTAGGTCATATTTAAAAGTTAAAATGAGTAGGTCTTAATAATAGATTCCTTGTAAGGTTTTCAGGAGAGAAGTCAAGAATAACAAACATATGTGCACAAACCTGTATCCAAATTAATCTGCCTAGATTGGAGGTTTTTTAAAATATGCTGGCTCTGAGAGCAGTGACCAAAGAGAGATTTTAGATAGGTTTTGAGTAGTTGCTGCAAATTACTTCTTTGAAAATCATCTATCATTCACTTGAATGTACAAGTAACTTGATAAAAATAACTACACATATAATTTTAACTTCGGCACTATTATGTCACTGTCAAAGATAAATACTGCCAAATAAAGTCACACAAGCATATGCGACCCATGGGCTCCTTCAAAACCAGAGAATGAGTGAGTAATTTAGCAGCTTAGTTACTGATCCCTGCTTTCAGGTCTTCATGAACAATTTCTATTTGGATCATAGACTGCTTAAAGAACAGATAGACAATTTGTATGCTTGGAGCAGTAGTAGAATGTAGGTTCCTGGGGTTACATGCAGTTTTTGGAAGAGAACCATGAATCTAATACTTATCAAGCATTACGTGTAGATTAAAATAATTAATAATTATTGCACAAATTTGTACTCTCTGAAAATATATGGAAATCCATTCTAATTAAATGAATATGTATTTCAATGAATCAAAGAGCTACTTAATAATTAGTAGCTCTCTGCCACGTGTTACTCAAAGAGCAAATACCACAAACAGCAACAGCAGGATGTATTGTTAGGGTGTTTGAGTCCCTCAGTAGCTTACTAAAATTATACCTAAAGAATAATTTCAGAAATCTCCTCTCTCTCTTTATGTTTTCATCACACAATAGATAGAGCTACTGACCTATTCAATAACTATATTCTCTTTAAAAATATTTGATATACTCAAGCTAAAAGGCAAGTTATCAAATTTGATATATAGCTAAAAGGCAACACATCAAATATTTTTTAATATTTTAAGTATTGGCAAAAAGTAAGAAATAGCTAAAAACAATAAGCAGGAAGTATACAAATACAAAATAAGCTGAGAAGAGAGATGAACATTATTACGTAGAGATAAAAAGCAAATGCTGAAGTAGTCAAACCTGCGTATGAATAGAAATTACCAACTCGCGTCAACTCTGGCAAGTTACTTAAGGTTTGTGACTTCATTTCTCTGTCTTAAAATGGTGATAATAATACTTATTTTGTTGTAATGTTTTAATGATTAAATTAGATATGCATGTGCAGTTTTTAGCAGAATAACACAGAACAAGTCTCAATAAATAGAATTTTTACATAGAAAAGAAAATATTAGAAGGTAATGTGTTAAGAATAATAATCTACAGAAAAATGGATGTTTGGAAAGAATAAATGTTTAAAATATAAAGTGAGAAGTAATGACACAAAATAATATACTAATTTTGTATAAGTATTTACAATAGACTTGATGATTTAACAATTAGGAGAGGTCAAAGAAAAATGTTAACAAGACCGTAGTGTATATTTAAGAATTTAATCAAGTTTTGCTAAGACAAACAGGATTATTTGAGCAGGATTTGTCATAAAAAAAAACCAAAAACCATAGACCTCTAATTTAGGAGTCTTTCCAATAAAATCCCAGGATTTCTGGACAGATGTCTACCAAGAAAGCTAAGGATATTCAGCAAAACCCCTTAGAGTCTTGCTTTTTGCTTCATACTCTGAGTTCCCTGTGTATTTGAGTAATGAAGGTCAAGGCCTAAATCAAACACCTGCTGGATGGCATTATTCCCCACCCTGGCAGTCCCACACCATCCCATTCACTGACAGCTAGCAATCCCTTCATAAGCCAACACACATGTAATGTCAAACACAATATTGTGTTTGCTGCTGCGTCTCATTATTTTTCTGGTTTGATCTTCCCTGCTTCTTTTTCTATGTCAATTTGCAAATCATCTTGCCAGGTTTAGAGCATTTGATATTCTATAAACGGTACTGTACTATTTTCAAACCCTTGGAAACATATTTAATAGAAACTTCACATCTAATTTCAGCTTTAACATTTAAAATGCTTTTACTTCAGAGACTACTGACTTTTGCATTTCTCTATTGCCTTACATTTTAATCTGAATATGGAGAATAAAAACGAAATGGAGACTACACAAACTTTGGTCTGCATTTAATAAGGACATATGGTTGACGTAAGATAATTCTTAGATTAAACACACACACACACACTCCAACTGAATTTCCTAGCACCAAGGATAATCTGGTTTTAAATTTTTATTTCAGTTTGTCAATGTCCCAGATGTGCAGATACTTTAAACCTTAGGTACAGAAGGAGTCAACTCTCAATAAAGCAAAGAATAGCTTCACTGTGGTTTTACTCGAAATCTAAGTTTCCTCAGTTTTTTAGGAAAAATATCACATGCTGACTATGGAAAGACTAAATGGCAAGTCCCTTGTCAAAGGGCAGATTGACGTGATATGAACTGGGAGAGAGAGAAACATTAGCTAAATTATAAACCTCCTGAGACAAAAGAATTGAATAAAACTCAAAACAGACTTTGAAGTTTATGCATTATTTAAGGATCTTTTTTGGTATGAGCTTGTCTCCCTCTTTTATCCAAAATATCTATATATTTTCCCACAGAGATAAGAAAAAAATGCACTTTGACTTTTTTAAAGTATTGGTTCCTAAACCCCTAACTGATATAAAAAGTACCTCTGTAAGATGTCTTTTTGTTTTTTTTTTTTTTAACAAAATAGATGCCTCACCATTGGAAATGTGGAGAGCTTTACTATCTATTGCCAAACCCCCCTAAAATTACTTTCAATTGTAAAGTGTATCAGTTTAAGAAACTAGAAAAATATCTAGAACCTCTCTTTCTCCACTAGAGCAACTTTCTCCAAAGGCATATATACATTTCTTACTTAAAATGCAGATTGTCAGTAGATGTTTATAAAACAGTTAGTAAAATTTAAACAGGTTTCTTTTTTGCAACTATTGTCAGAATCTTTGTTAAGCTAATGTGCAGGGGAGTAGGTCTAGAGAAAGGTGTGTAATATATACAGATGGTTTCTCACTTCAGACAGTCTGACTACAATGATGCAAAAATGATAGGCATGCAGCAGAAAGTGTACTTCCAACTTTGAATTTTGATCTTATCCCAGGCTAGCAATAGCAGTTGCACAGAGCCACAACTCCCAATCAGTCACATGATAAGAAGGGTAAATAACTCATACTTGATATCTTCCTGCAGAACACTATGCCTACTAAACCATCAGCTAGTGTTGATGCCCACTGCTTTCTTTTTTTCTTTTCTTTTGAGATGGAGTTTTGCTCTTGTTACCCAGGCTGGAGTGCAATGGTGTGATCTCGGCTCACTGCAACCTCCGCCTCCTGGGTTCAGGCAATTCTCCTGCCTCAGCCTCCTGAGTAGCTGGGATTACAGGCATATGCCACCATGCCCAGCTAATATTTTGTATTTTTAGTAGAGACAGGGTTTCACCATGTTGACCAGGATGGTCTCGATCTCTTGACCTCGTGATCCACCCACCTCGGGCCCACTGCTTTCTATACCAGCTATTCTCGACCCTTATCAGAAGAGAGATTGATGACCCAGCCTCTGCAGCTTTCCAATCATCCAATTAATTTTGTTTAAATGCTCCACATCCTTCAGTCGCAGTGAGCTTTCAACTGTGTATGTTAATGGTGAGAGCCCACACAACTATCCTATTTGTCACTTTCATACAGTATTCAATATGTTACATGAGATAATCAACTGTTTATTATAAGATAGGCTTTGTGTTAGATGAGTTTGCCCAACTGTAGGCTACTGTAAGTGCCCTGAACGTGTTTAAGGTAGGCTGGCTAAGCCATGATGTTTGATGCATTAGGTGTATTAATTGCAGTTTCATCTTATGATATGTGCAATTTTCCATTTGTTTATTGGAACACAGTCCCATCGTAAGCTGGGGTGCTTGCAATGTTGGCTCTCCCAGGCTTATTTGCTGATAGAAGACATTTCTCTTTTTCTTGCCATTTGAGTCACTTGTCTCTCAGAACATTGATCTCAGCACCTTAAGACAGGGAAGGGTCAATCTGTGTGAAGCAAAGGCATAGTTAAAAAAAAAAAAGAGGATGGGGAATAGACTAGTGAAAGAAGGCTGGAAGAGAAAGAAGAAACTTCCCCACAGGTCTAAAATGTAGGCCCCAAGAAATCAGGGCTGTTTCTTTATTAAAATTATTAAACTTACGGTGTGAGGAAAATACTTGCTTCTTGTGCTGAGAATGTTCCTGCTACCATTGGCTAGATTCATCCTTTTACTATTTGTAGCAAGATGGTATTTAGATATGACAATTAATCATACTTTTTGTGCCTGCAATGTTGTTGATATTGTTTCCCTCTTCCTCGCCCTCTTTCTCCTCCTCCTCCCCTTTCTTCTCCTTCTTATTCTCCTCCTCCTCCCCTCCTCCTCCTCCTCCTTCCTCTTCTTCTTCTTCTTTCTTCTTCTTCTTTTTCTTCTCCTCCTCCTTCTGCTGCTTCTTCTTCCTCTTCCTCTTGTTCCTACTCCTCTTCCTCTTCCTCAAGCTATGTGAGCTTTTCCCATTCAAATTAGAGCAAAAAATCTCATTGTCTCAGCTGATAGTTGATATATCAGAACTAGTTAGGAAAAAGATTAAAATACTTGGCTCTCTAGTTTCAATAAAATACTCGGAAGGATTTTGACCATCCAAACTGATTTTCCTTTCTCAGGGATACTAGACAGGTTGGGGATGGAGGGATGAATCATAGGGGAAGTGAGACGTTTAAATGATGGAGAGTTCTTCAAAAGGGCCAAGTGTTCAATTTTCCTCTGGCTTCCAAGCCAATAGAACATCTTACAGGTTTGAAGATATAAAAGAAGAAAGATTCTAGGTGCCTTATTTTTCCTGAATAATCTTCAGGAAAGCTACAAACCCCTCAATATGTCCCAGGCATCATAGGATGCAGGGGCAATTGTGTGGAAATGGCTACAGATGTGTTTAGAAAAATGTTTCTAAGATAATCTATGTTTCTTGGAGTTCAGAGAGATGAGATCAAGGTATAGTGGAGTTAGAGAAACCATGAGATAGGACTGAGAAGAAAGCACCTTCTTGCATCAAAACTGAGAACATATGGGTGGGAGCTCAGCCTTTGACATGTAGCTGGATAACTATAGCTGGAGTGTAAGAGGGAATGTCCCTTCCCCTCACTTACCCTTGTGATTTGGTATTATTTTACCTATATGCAGGAGAGAGAACCAAGGAATGCAGAGATTATATGTTCTGGTAAAGTGCACAGAGATAATAGTTGCAGAGCTGAAACTCAAATCCAAGGCTTCTAAATCCAGATTCGAAGTGCCTTCCATTACTCCATAACAAATGGAACACATTTGGCTTATGGGAGAAAATGATTCACTTATTTTAAAAACTGTTTTCTTTGAAATCTCATGTAGAAATTTAGCAGTTGGAAATTAAAGTCTTTTTTTTTTTTTTTTTTTTTTTTTGAGACAGAGAGTCTTGCTCTGTCGCCAGGTGCCAGGCTGGAGTGCAGTGGCGCGATCTTGGCTCACCGCAACCTCCGCCTCCCAGGTTCAAGCAATTCTCCTGCCTCAGCCTCCCAAGTAGCTGGGAATACAAGTGCACGCCACCATGCCCAGCTAATTTTTGTAGTTTTTGTAGAGACAGGGTTTCACCATGTTGGCCAGGATGGTCTCTATCTCTTGACATCGTGATCCGCCCGCCTCGGCCTCCCAAAGTGCTGGGATTACAGGCGTGAGCCACCGCGCCCAGCCTAAAGTCTTAATTTAGAGATGACAGAGAGAAAAATCACGGTTTTGGTCACAGGAATAGGAGAATGTAGTGAAGGAAAATATTGGAGATGGCAAAGATAAGGGGAACCAAGAACAGGATTTCATGGGAATGCTCATATGTGGACAGCCACAGGGAGAAGAGCCAAACTAGAAAGAGAAAAGAAGGAAGAATTAGAAGCTGATCCTACAGTCAAAGAAGGTTTCAGGAAGAATGTGTCTCCAATTTCAGCTATCAAGTTGATTAAGAGTGAATTACGACGGCCCTCTAGGCCTAATGTCAGATGGACAAACATTATATTTTAAGCAGTTAACCCAAAGAAAAATGAATCATTCTCTCACTAAGGTTCTTTGCTCTTAGTCCATGTCCAATTCCTACAAGCTCAGTTATAGATTTTTCCAGTAGTCCACAAATGAGATGGAGAGCAAATTAGGAGAAGTAGGAAATTTTCCATAATTAAAATATAAAAGATAGGCATAAAGAACATGTGAAATCATGTCTACAGTAAGAAATGCAGAAAACTATCCAAAAGGAGATAAAAACCTAAAAATAACAGTGTTCCATAAGGGTACACAAACAACTTTATATATTCCATAGGTTCTGAATCCATTACCTAGAAAACAACATTTAAACATCAAAAACGTTCCTAGTGCTGTTCCAGAATCTTTTCAAAAAAACCCTCTAATTAATAAACTCTGGCAAGGAAGTCAAGAGAGTATGCAATTTCTTTGAGAATAAATATTCATCAAAAGTATTGGTTACTCAATGGAATAAGTTACTATAATGGGAACATTTATTTATGTGGAACAGTTTGATACTGAAGTAATTATTTATTTCCCCAGCACTTCAGGCAATAAGGATTCTTCTTTAGGTGGCAATAATGTAAATAAACATATTTGACAATGTACCAGTATAGTTTTGTAGCTTAGGGCTTGGACTCTGGAGCCAGGTAGCTTGGGTTAGGTGCTTTTAAGCATAGGACTTTGTGCAAATTTCCCAACATTTATCTGCCTCAGTTGACTCTTCACTAAAACAGGAATACTAAGCATATTACTTTGTTGGAATTCATGAAAAGCATTTGAAGTTGTACCTGAGACACAGCAAGACCACATGCTATATCCCTTTGTTATAATTATACATACCATATGGTTCTAGTCATTACAGCTTTGTGATGTTATCTGGAAATGTAAAGCGTAAAATAACCATGAATGAATTTAATGAAAATATCCAGAAATTATTTACCTTTACTATGATTTGTTTTGTAGATTATCTTTCCGTTTGCTTTAGTATGCCTACTTTTACATAATCTTAAGAAAAATAATCATGAATATTATAATTAGAGAGAGAAAAAAGAAAGTCTAGACTATTCTAAAGAAAATATATGGTGATTTTAGATAAATATGTCTTAAACTCTTTCAAATTTGAATACCTCCCTTAGGAAGACCAAGTGAATATAGACATTTAACATTTTTTTGCACATTTACCATGTAACTTTGGGAACTCCCAACATATGTACAAAACTTTACAACATAAATTTGAGCTGTCTTAAACATAGGTTAAAAAAAATCCTATTGTAGACTGAGATAGAAACAGATGGAAAGCACAACTAATGTAAGAGGGTATGAATGACTGCACTCCCATCTGGGGAGAGAGATTACCAGGCCTGCAGAAAATGGACCCAACAGTCATTTTTAACATCATATATATTTCCTTCTGGAATTAATACACCAAATAATTGTATACTCTTTTTCAGATTTTGGAATTTAAACAACTTTGGTTTTCTAACTTGACAAAGGTTGCTTTCCTATGGAACTGGTTATTGGAAGATTTTATTTTCTTTCCTTCTGATTCTCCTTCCTGAAAATGCATGCTGGTGTTAGATATGGATCTAGACACAGATCTAGATATATAGATTCATGAATTGATTCTTTTTGGGTTTTGCTAGCATTATCTTTTCATTTAATTCTAGTTTATATAAAAGTTTTGAAAATATTTTCTTCAAAGTTTCAAAATGGAAATTGTCCTCCAAATAATCAAATGGGAAATTACCAATAATAGTTTAATATTAGACTATAACTTCTGAAATTTAGCTTAAACACCTATTTTGACTTTTCTAAAATTAAACAACAGTAGTTTTCTTCTCCAGGAATTTTATGTATGTTTGCCTTTGGATGTAAAACTTTAAATCTAAAAGGTAACTAATGATTTCATTAAATTCATTGTGTCTCTGAGCTGATACACTTTCAGGTAATCTGAGATTCACTTTTCTTTTAAGGGCATTTCTTCTATACTAAGGACATTCTTGAAAGGGACACCTTAGCTAGTCGCATAGGCTAGTGACTCCTGGAACTGGCAGTTTTTGGAGGCAGTATACTTTTCCAGTTAAAAACAGGGGTTTTGGAATTTGATCGGGTTTTGAATATCAGCTGTGCCACATATTAACTCGGTGGGCACTGGAAAGATATTTTACCTTTATAAATTTTGGAAATGTTCAGATATAAGAAAATTAAGGATAATGATACCTACTGTAAATACCTCTCCTATGGGTAAAATGATATTCATTCTTTCTTTCTTCAAATATCTACTGAGTGCCTACCTATTAAATGTTAGAGGTTGTCTCAGGATAGAACTCATATCCTTGCTGAGAGAAGTGGGGATCAATAACCACATATAAAAATAAAAAATAAGAAACACTCAGCGATAAGTGTCCTGAAGAAAACTGTTTACTGTGGTAGAGATTGGATAACTTTAATGGGTGCTCAAGAAAGCCTCCTGAGAAGGTGATATCTGGGTTCATATCTAAGAAGCAAAAGAGGCAAGTCAAAAGGAAAACTCGAATAGGAACTTTTGGAAAACTGGAAACAGTAACTGCAAAGGCTTGAGATGGGAATAAAATTGGTATACACAGGGAACAGGATGAAGGCCAGTATAGCAGGCATTCGGTGATCAAGAAAGAGTAGTGATATAGAAGTTACATGAGACATATAACCTAAGTGCTGGTGCTCTGAGTCACACAAACGAGTTCAAATCCCATTTGTACCACTGGCCAGATAAGAGACTGAGCAAAGAAATTGAACTACTGGAGACTAGGTTTCCTCATCTGTAAATTTGTATACTATTGAGTTGTATTTATTATTTTATTTAGTGTACAGAACACATAAAAATTCCTAATAAATGGCTATAGTCATAATAATAATTATTGTTTTGTTACCATTGCTAATGTAGCCAGTTCGTTTACTGCTAGAGGCAGAGATGTATAATCCATACACAATCCTATGTGAAGTAACTATTTCAGTATGTGGCTAGGTAATACAATATTTCAAATCCGCTTAGAATGAAAGGTTTTCTAGAAAAAAAGAATCCTTTCTCCAGTGTTTCTACATTTCCAAGAGCTTTGTGCTTTAAAGCATTATTTTTTACCACACAAGCATAGAAAGATTAGATGCTGATTGGTGAAGGGAAAAGTGATTTATAAAGTCATTTTCATTTTTCAATGGTTTTTCTTTCCAATCATATGTGAGGAAATGTCATTGAGAATGTCAGCTGGGAATAAACTAAAATATTTCAGTTGCTTGTGGGTTCACTTACTTATTGTTTGTATCCTGTACTTTGACATTTGATCAAAAGCCACATAAATCTTGGTTTGCTTCCTCCAAACCAAGTTTTTTCTTCTGTATCCTGAACTTGATCCTTCTCCTTCACATTGTATTTCTTTATCACGTCTGTCATTGCTGGTTCTTCTAATGATCCATGTTCCTCCACAGCTGTATTTCCACTGGAATCATTCTCCCTTTCAATCCCTTTCTGAACTCCTTATTAGTCTCTCAACATTTGGTTCCTCAATTTATGTGTATATTGAAGATATTTCTTAAAAAGCTTGTAGTGGCCATGTTTTTTGAAAGGTACCAGTTACCATTATTATAGGGTTTGGAATATGAACAAGAACCATTAGAAATGTAAGTGATAAAGCAAGAGCTGATGTCCAAATCATAGCTATTTTCATTATGTTTGAAAAAGTCAAATATGTGAATATGTCTAAATACCACCACAATTAGATAAAGCATATGAAAGCATGGCTTAATTTCTCATTTTTATAGTGACATTGTATTATAGTATGTATATTATTGGATTGCACTTTATGATTTATCAAGCAAAGGAACTTCTGTGCAACATACGAAAACATTAGCTGAACTCCAACTTTTTAAAGTGGGAGGCTATTATTTTTTGTTTTAAAATGGTGATTTTTGGAATGGACCAAAAACCCATTTGAATTACAGAAATATTTGTCTATAATGAAGAAAAACAGAAAGAAGAAAATTCACACTCCCTAAGCTTGGGCACCTTTCCATGCATATATTCTCTGGAGGTGACCAGGCATGTGATGAGCATTTAAGAAAGTCTAACTGTGTGAGTTTGCTCAGGCTGCCATAACAAAATAACATAGCCTGGGTGGCTTCAAGAACAGAAACTTGTTTTCTCATAGTTCTAGAGGCTGGAAGTCCAAGATCAAGGTGCCAGCAGATTTGCTTTCTCCTGGGGCCTCTGTCCTTGGTTTGTATGTGGCTCCCTGTTTGCTGTGTCCTCTCAAGGTCTTTCCTCTGTGTTTGTGTTTGCATCCCTGGTGTCTCCCTGGGTGCCCAAATGTCTTCTTCAGAACAGCAGTCGGATTGGATTAAGCCCTACCCAACAGTCTCATTTTGATTCAATCATCTCGTTAAAGGCCCTATGTCCAAGTAAAGTCGTTAGCTGAGGCACTAGGGGTTCAGGCTTCAACATAAGGATTTCTGGGGGACAGGATCCATCTTATAACACTCATTTACTTCCCATTTTTTGCTTCTGGGGTCATCATACCCTTAGTGATTGGCTACTAACAAAACAAAACAGAACATCAGAATGCTCATTGTTTGATTATTATAACAATTAGGAATGTCACTCAGATTAGAAATTCTATAATTGAAATCACAGTAAATGGTTCATGCACTTTAACTACATGGGACTTAGATTGCCTGGTTACCCTGGACTCGGAAACATGTATAGCAAATGCTGGTTAATCCCACCTTCTGTTGATTAAGTTTCCTTTACGTGTATGTGTGTGTGTGTGTGTGTGTGTGTGTGTGTGTGTGTACTTACAAGTATTGTTTTATTGGCTTATGAGTAATCCTGTCTCCTAGTCTGATTTTACAAACAGATTCATAGACAATTACTTTCTTTTTGTTTTATTGGCTATTGAGGGCTAGCACAGTATAGCACAGACTAGAAAGGGTAAGATGGTGTAAAGGGGGTAAATGATGAGGAATTACTTAAGGGGTATAATAGATATTAGTCGGTTAATGTATACTAAAAGCCTTGACTTCACACTATGCAATCTATGCATGTAACAAAATTATACTTGTACCCCATATCTTTATACAAATAATAAAAAGATCCACTAGTTAGAGTTTGCTATCATGCTTGTTTATACATGCAAATAAATTCTGACTGTTTCCCATGACATTAACTATTATTATCATTGATTAATGGATTGGTTAAAATTACTCTGTCAAAGAATGTAGCATATTTTAAAGTTTGATACACACGGCACAAACTACACTACTATACAAGGAGAGCACCAATTTATACTTCCAGCAGCAGTGTTACAAAGCTGTTTCCCCACACTTACTATTTATGAGTAGTTTGGTGAAATATTATTACTTAAAAATATTTTCCATTTGGGCATGTAAAGAACTGGCACCTCATTATTTTACTATGCATTTCAGTAATTACTTAGGTAACTTAGTTTTATTTATGTTTAGTGTACTATTTTTTGAATTGCCTCATCATATTTTTTGTTCATTTTGCCATTGAATTATTCACCTTATTGATTTATATAAACTCTTTACATATTCATTATGCTAATCGTTTGCCCTAAATTATGTTAAATATACCTATTTTTGAACGTGATATTTTATTTTTGAACCAAAAATTATTTTTGTGCACTCAAAAATCAATAGTTTTTCTATAAAAAATTCTCAGATTCTTCCATTCTAACCAGAAATCAGATCACTCCTTACAGACATTTTGTACTGTCTTTTCAAACAAAATCCCCTTTCTTTTCTAAATTAAAAGTATATTCTGCACAAAATCTAAAATTTCTCAAAATTAAACACCTGAAAACTTACCAATTGGCTGCTTGTTATCAGAGACCATGTGGTATGGTATAAGAACTACTAGCTATGACCTTGGGCAAAATTACTTGTCTTCACAGGAACTTATTTTCTTCAAAATGAGGATAATAATGTCTATTGCACAGGGTTGACATGAGGATAAAACTATATAACATATGTGAAAACACCTAGGTGGTATTCAATTAATGCTAGTAACTTTCACTCTCCTAGATCTGTTTTTGTTGAACATGAATACTATTTGCCTTTTACTGGTGAGCTTACTGCTTGATTTATCTGTATCTTCAACCTGATGCAGCTCAGTCTCTGAAGCCTTGTAAAATTGCTCATGCACAAATATGCTAACATAGTAATATAATTATTTGTATACTCATATTATACGTTTAATGCTTAAAGTGCATAGTTAACATTAGTTACCATTACTTTTTCTGCTAGGTACGTATCTCTCTATAGGATATATCCATATTACCAAGGAGATTGAATACTAAGTTCTACAAACTACTTCAGCAACATAAGAAATATTATCATGTGTCAAAATAAATATTCCATTTTCATTTATGTGAAAACATCAGCTTTTAAATTAGGCTATTTTCAGTAATGAGTGATACTATTCAGTAAATTGTAACAGTAATACAATTGGAAAGAATTTAAATAGTAAAAGGGGTTTATTCGTTTTTGAAGTGGGAATGTCTAAGGCTAGCCTCAGGACTCAATAATTTAGAAAGAATTGCCTTGCTCTTCCTCACTGTCTCCCCGCAACTCCACCGCTGACCAGTTGCTTGTCTCCATCCATGTTTCAGGGAATAGACTCTCCTGACTTAAGGTCATTTTTGTTCATTTTTGTCCAGCAGGAAGGACACTGTGATGAGAGCACTATCAAGACTGCAAAATCAAGGAAGAAATATTTTCCCAAAGTAAATAGAATGCGTTGTTATAGAGTGGGTGAATGGAAAAACCTGCTTTGTAAATCCAAAATGGCTACTGTTTCAACACAGTGTTTATTTTATCAAATCAAATAAGTATTTTTAGAAGATGATTAAACTTGTTACAAGAAAAATTTGTTTAATCCCCCTGATTTTATCTATGTACCTAGCCATGCTGACCTTACGCTATTTTTTAGTCACATAACACTGGTTGTAAGCTATAGGATTATCATTCAAAGTGTATACCCAGATTTGATGGTCCTGTACAAAGGCATAAAAATGACAATTATCATAATTGAAACATATTTGGCACAAAGGTTAATATTAGGAGTATAGACCTTAACTCTCACTGTCTCAAACAATTTTACTTTATCTCCTGGAGGATTTTTTTTTCCTTTTCAGTGCTTTTAAGTATCTTGCAAACTTCAGAATGAATGATCCATTGTATGTTATGTTGATGGCCTAAATTACTAATAATTGCATTCATAATTATCTTTACTTTAGCATGGCATTCTGAGCCTCATGAATTCAGAAACATCCAACTATGAAAAGAGACCTTTGTGGCATGCAATAGAATCTAATTTCTTCCTACCAAAGGGCAATTTAGCAATATTGACCATCTAAGGGGCCAAATCAAACAAGATAATGAGGGATAATTCACTTTTCTCTTTCTGGTTTACCATTCCCGATTTGGACAATATGGACAACAGAACAATGCCACCATAATTATTATTTGGCTTTCAGAGCTACACAAATGAATAATCTTTTTCAATGTTGCTTCCAAAAAAAGTTCTAACATTGTTATATAACCACATTTTCCCTTGCCTTGGCTATTTTGGTCTTGTTAAAATGTTGTTTTTGATCAAATAGCCCATACACGATTAGCTGTAGTATTGTAAAATAAATGAATCACAGCTGCACTGACAAATACATAAGTAGGAACAGAGAATGATAAACGTAGAAACAATTCTATCTGTAGTTGAAAGTATCCTGACAGCAATAATTATAGAATGCAACAGATCCAGTTTGCCTATCACATTTTACTTTGACTCCATTCAAAATTGCTGATAAAAATGCAAAGAACAATTTTATATCTTCAATTACATTAACTTTAGGGATCTGCTTCTGGATACTTGAAGCACATGAAATGTCTAATATATGACAGGTTATCACATTTGAACATGGTTGGGTAGTGGCGTTCCCAAATAAAGTTTTAAGAAACATAAGAGATCTGGAGAACAAAGGTAGAATTCTGGGTAACTAGTGCTAACACCTCAATGTACAAATTAGGTTTCTCTTTGCCCTAAGGTGTAAATAAGTATGTGTATGCGCTTTTCTTCTTGATTTCATATTATGTCTCTCTCTTTTTAAGACCATATTGCTTTCTAACATTTGGCGGTCAGGGAGGCAGAGAGACAGAGAGAGAGAGAGAGAAAAAGATTCCCAGTTACTGTAGCAGGAATATACTCAATTCATCCCCGTATGTACCATGTATAACTAACTATAACCTGCTACATCAAAATGGATCCTAACTATAAGGTTAAAAGACAACAGGATGAAAGTAAATGAAAAAATAAGGCTGTTGAGATAAGAAAAATATTCACTATGAACAAATGTAACAGATTTTAAATCTACAATGAAGAAAATAGCAAGCAGAATCGATGATTGGAAAAGTTGACTCAATAATGTAAATGATAAATTGGTCTATTTATATTTCCTCAGAACTTGAAAAGAAAAAGGTATCCTCCCAAACAAAGCAAATAAGAACAGATGAGGGCTGGCGCGGTGGCTCAACCCGCAATCCCAGCACTTTGGGAGGCTGAGACGGCTGGATCACGAGGTCCAGAGATTGAGACCATCTTGGCCAACATGGTGAAACCCCATCTCTATTAAAAATACAAAAATTAGCTGGGCAGGGTGGCATGTGCTGTAATTCCAGCTACTTGGGAGGTTGAGGCAGGAGAATCTCTTGAACCCATGAGATGGAGGTTTCAGTGAAACGAGATCGCGTCACTGCACCCCAGCCTGGCAACAGACGGAGATACCATTAAAAAACAAAACCTGATGAAATTTTAAGGATAGAAAATAGAGGTCCGCATGCAGTGATCCTAAGAAAGGCATAAGATCACATGCAGTAACTACAAATAAGTTCTCAAGTAAATGCTTAATTTATTTTGTATGGACTCAGGTCAAAACAATGAGGTTCCAACTGGACTGCTTCTTCCAAGCTGGGGCACCAGGACCAATTACTGATCCTTTCTGTGTCTCAACTTTCTGATTTGTAAAATGTGTATAATTATAATACCTTCCATGTGAGGGCATGATGTTTTACTTACAACAATCTGGCATGCAGAGAACCCTCAATAAATGTTAGCAATTTTTACAGTAAAACTCAAAACTTATTTGTGTTATTCATTCTTGCTTTCTCACTGCCCACCATGCTCTGTTAAGGAAGTGAAAAATCAAAGACAGAATAGAAGAAAACATTCCCAGGCTTGTTTTTTTAAAAACAAATCTTGTAAACACAAAACGAAAGGTGTCTTCGTTTTCTACGCAAAACTAAATAAAAAAAGAGAGACTCAAAACTAGACATGCTCTGCCTAGATTTCAAAACTGTGTATATAAAGAATAATCTCTACAGTTATAAAGCCATTCAAGACAGAATGCTTAAAACCCACACATTTAGACCTTTCTTTCACATTAGACAATTTATATAATTACACTTTCATCTGCTTTTTTAAACTCACTATATCCTAGAAGCCGTTCCATGTTATTGCATGTTTAGATATCTCATTTTTTTTAAATACCCACAATAGAATTTGCCTTGGCTTATTTAAAAATTCCCATGCATTACCCTTACAAGAGTGAAAACATTTTATTTTTTTAAACAAAGAATTTATTATGATCTGTGTTCTTAGAATAAAATTTAAAATTGCATTTCTTATCTTTTGTCTTTGTGATATCTTGTTTAACTATTTATACTTGTTATTGATCAATGTTGGAGAAGGTTTTGGAATTTGGACATAGCACTGCTAGTCATTAAAAAAGAATTAGTTGAATCTCTCCAGGATGTATGTCATTTTGTTTGCAAATTGCATTGCACTTGTCAATGTCATCCAAAAATTGAGACACCATATGGCCGTCACTTCAATATTACAACAACTGTTTAAGAAAAGGGCACCTTTTGTAAAACATATGCACTCTGTCTCTCTGTCTCTGTCTCTCTCTGTCCCTCTCTCTCTCTCTCTCTCTCTCACACACACACACACACACACACACACTCAAACACACCCACAGGGACAAGGCTTTATCAAATTCAAGCAGAGAAAGTTCAGTCTCTTGAGTGAAAAAGAATAGTGATGAGATTGTGCATGCATTAAGAAAAAAATAGAATTCAGAAACAGTTAATATTTCATGATGAGCTGTCAGTGTATATCTTGACATCTTTTTTCAATTGCTCTTTTCTGCTAAAATCTAGGAATTCTAGAATTTTTTCCAGTGGAAAATATTTTTCTTTGCTGGACAACCTACAAGTGGTTATCAGGATTAGTACTAGTAGACTGATTTATGGACTTGCCTTTAAAAAATATTTATTGGCATATACACTACTTTTTGAAATTTCACTATGCACAAAAGATTAAAAATTCTAAATATAATACCTTAATAATAGCATATAGTTATTGAATGCATACTGTATGTCCAGAGCTGTGTTAAGTCCTTTACTTGCTGTCAGTGTCTCTCCTCTCAACATATGCAGAAAGACAGGAGACCCAAGTAAAATTGTCTCCCAACAGTTATAAAGAGCATTATCCAGGCTCCTAATAATTTCATTCCTGATCATAATGCTTTTTGCACTCCGAAAACATTGCTATGTATATAGTCAGCGTACTTCTTTTTCAACCTTATGCTTTAAGGCATTAAGGTATACTGGAAGGAGCATGGGAATTGTTGTAAGACAGATGTGAGTTCTAATCTCATTCTATCAATATGTTTAGAGAGATAGGTGAATTGAGTTTCATGTATTTTTAATAATGGCTATTTTAACTTGAAGAATTTGGGATAAGCCTATTTTTTTATTTTAGTTTTCTGTATCATTGGCATGTTTAAAGAATAAGCATATAATACACTAGCAAAGCAACAAACTATTGTTTAAACACATACATTAGCTCAAATTTTAGATAGCAATTTATCTAACTTTCTAAAATCTCTTTTAATTATGTAGTAATTCATCTAACAGTTTGATAATCATTGAATTGGTTAGGAATTGAGATGTAACCCAGCATGGCTTGAAATGAACAAAATGATTTCTGAATAACATCAAATTAATTCCCTTGGAAATATTGTGGTGACAAAATTCTATTACTGTTACTCACAGTAATTCAGTTACAAGACTTGCTGGAACAAAATGCTAAGCCTTTTAAAATGATAATCAATAGCTATATGAAACTGTATGCTAGTCCCAAATAAAATGTTTAATTTTACTATTTCAAAAGTTAAGTTTTTAGATTAAAAAAATCTACTATGTTTTACATGCATTTATACTGATGTGAGTTCTTTTCTGAAGTTATCTAAAGATGGGTCTCCAGTTATATTTTAACTACCAGGGTCATGGTTTTCCTGGAATTTAAGAGTAGAATGTGCTTATACCATGCCATATAGGGATAAAATGCTGAAAATATAAATTTCAAAGACCTAGAAAATCCCTGGCCACTTAGACAGAACATGGTACTATAATGCATTGGCTAAAGAATTGTATTATTTCAAAAGAGTCAACAAGATATTATTGCAAAAATAAGATAGTGCACAGTGATAAATGAGACCAAAATTACCAGGACACTCTGCACATGTATTTTGATTTGACTGAAAAAACTAGGTAAGAGTAGTGACCACAACATTCTTCACAAAGCAACATATTCATCTTAAGAAATACTTCTCTACCATAATAGATTTGATGTCCACAGTGTCTTCTGGCAAATATGTTTACTTTGGTGAAGTACACTAGTATGTAAGTCAAAGAGCACATATAATTTGCAGTAGGAGCAGGATGAATATGAAACACCAAGAATGTAAAGTATTTTCTAAAATGTTACAAGCTATATAATTCATTCATACAAGAAATAGTTGTCAAGATTCAAGGGTCAACAATAGGTCAGGAGTTTGACAGTTCCTGGGAATTCAATTGGAAAAATAATGAACAGTGTTCCTGTCATTATTAAACACATGGTCTGTACTTTATTATGGGAAAATAATATAAGATGAGGGATACTAACATTTATTTTACCATAACAGTAAAATAATGGAGAAATAAAATTTGATTCTGTATTGAAAAAAGAATTTTGTTGACAACATGGCCCTTTACTGAGAAAAAAATAAAGCTAAGTAGAAGACAAGATAACTCTTATTTTCAGGTTTGCAATCTTAAATGATTTTCCTACATTTAAAAAATTATAATTCAGGTGACTAAAATGAAAGTGGTTATAGGAAGAAATAGTCTTCATCTGGAAAATTATTGAAAAGATTAAAAGGATTGGGAAGTGTTTTTAGAATACGCCATCCAAAAATATACCACTTTGGCATATTGATAATTTTGAGCTGAATGCATTTCAGAAACAGCTGATGTAAGAAAGGATCTCTGACCTCCTTTCTACATAAAGACAGATCATAGACTTTCCCAGGAGAAATATCCCTTCCCTGTACCAGGAAGAGGAGAACATTTTCATCACCAGAAACTAGGAGTCCACACAAAAGAGACCTGTTCAAACAAATCTACTAAAATAACCCTTAACTCGCATTGGTATTCTCAACATATTTCCTGATCTCTTTCCCACAATTTTCTGCCCCCAGCCCAAACTCCTTTGTCTTGTCACATCCCCACAATGTATCATTCTTTGTGTAAAAGGTATGTAAGCATTTGGGCCTGACGGTTTCTTCAGATCTTCATTTTCCTTCTGAAGTCTCCTGCACGCATGTAAAAATATTACATAAATACATTTGTATGCTTTTCTCCTTTTAGTCTGTTACATATTGGTTCAGTTCTTAGGTCATCCGCAGAACCTAAGAAGGCAGAAAGAAATCTTTCCTCCCCAACAACTACTATATTTTATCATTTTTTTTAACTTTATGACTTACTAATGAGCAAAAGGTTTAAATAAAACTGACTCATTTCACTAATATTAGTTTTATATTCTGCTATGAAAATACAGAGAAAGTATAAGGAGTTTATATAACCTCAGGAATTCTTCTGACATTTTGAAGACAATATAAAATATATTTAATAATATCAAAGAGACATCAACATGGGTAAAATAAAGCTTTACTTGGCCTTTGGCAACCTCCAGACTGGTAGAGTGTTAAGCATTATTAATGTCTCAGAAAAAATATTTCCCAGGTAATCCTTCAGGGTGCCAAGGAGAAATTTATGTAAATTAGATTAACTGTCAAATATTGTCTATAATTTAAGAGTGGTCCACTCTAAAAGTCAAATGAGAAAATGACTGTCTATAAGTAATTCATGGTACTTAGCTCATCTTTATTGCTTCACCACTCTGAAATCTGGCCCTGAATAAACATGCTGTAGTCTAGCCAATGTGTTGGTGAGAAGATTATCATGAACCAAATTCCTGTTGCCTTCACTTTCTGTGGAAAGAAGACATCTCAGGCAGAGAGTAAGAGGGCCTCACTCATTGCACTCCACTTCTCCACACTGCCTACGAACTCCTTCCTCCCGCCCACCAGTACTCTAAAAATGTACATTTCTGGTTCAGATGAGCCACAGAAATATTACTTAAGAATGTGTATTTTGTATATGTAAATAACACTTCCCATGGTCAGGCTTTATTCTCTATTCAATTATACTTTCTTTTTTTTTAAAGGACTCAAATAGTCTTACATCTCTTTCTTAGTCTGCCTCTATGTTTAGGTAAGATCTATGAGAACGAAGACTTTGTCTATTTATGTACTAGTGTACACACACACACACACACACACACACACACACTCTGAAAGCCATATAAGATAATAATAATATTAGAGAAAATAAAATTACATTAAATAAAATGATCTGAGGGAGTTCACCAAACTAAGATATTTATCAAGGCAGGTAATCCAGATTTCAGAAAGGCTGCTTGGTTGCTGACACTGAGACCAATAGTACAGTATTGTGGCTATTATTTCGCACAATTACATCCAACTGTATGAGAAAAAATGTCGAATAAGGCACACTATGGATCTGTATCTATTTTAACATATACTAAATGTATGAACAAGGGCAAGAGTTTTTAATTTCTCTAACCCTGCTTCATTATCTGAAAAACGAGATTATAATATTTCTTTTTTACATGTCTATAGTATTATATTAAACAACATAAGTAACTGCTTAGCACAGTATTGGGACTATTCAATACATATTAATTCAATTAATATTCAATATGTATTCATCATTATTAGTGATTATAAATTTATATACCTCTCAATTGCTAGGGTTCACATAGTTATTAGTTTTTTACATTATGTTTACTCATTTAAGTGATCAAAAAACACTTTTCAGAAGCTATCATAGGTATTAGAGATGTCATTCTTATAAATGATTTTTTTTGCTCTCTATTCTATAGACTTCCACTGGGCAAAATGATCTACTTCTATGTTTTCAACTACCAATGCAATTATTGTTCAAAGGTTGTCTTCTGAGCCATTTGACTTCAAATTCTATCAAAACTATCTCTTTAATCTTTATCAACCATGCTCACTCCTCTTAATCTCCAACACTATCACACCACTTTAGTTCAGGTCCTGATCCTCTGTATGCAGAACTGCAATAGCCATCTAATACACTCTCCTGCCTCCATCCATCACTCTAAAGTAATCCTTTGAAATTTCAAACGTGACTATTAAATTTCTTCAAGGATTCCCCATAACCTTCAGGACAAAAATCTAAAGTCCTTAAAATGGCATACAAAACTTTCATCATTTAGGTTCTTTTCTATCTCCAGCTTCAGCTCTTGCTTCTTTCTTCCCACACTAAGCTACTTCAACTGCCTGGAATGCCCCAGCTCTCACCCCCACTTTTGATTTTTTAAATAAATCTAGCTAATTTCTAACTGGCCATTAAACTTGGCTTAGATGCTTTCACCTTTAGCCTTCCCTAGACTTTCTCCCTATGCATGCACATGGTTCTCAGTGCTTACCCTAATTATACTTACCACTTTGATGTTTTTGCTCGTCGTTATCCCAAATTAAGCCTGACTTCCTTGATGGCAGGAAAAGTGACTTGAATCTCAGTATGCAAATGGTAATTCCCATCACTCCATGCATGTGGAAATGGCCATGTAGTAGGCTAAGGGGACTTAAATAAATGACACAGTACTCTTATTGAAGTCTGCTTTTGTGTCACTTTTATCTCTGCCTCTGTGCTCCCCATCTTCTCCCAAGGTATACTCCAGACTAGAAGTCTACATGGGCTAAAGACAAGAGAGCAAACTTCTTTATGAAGACTGTGTTTGCCAAATTCACTGTCATTGACAGCTGCTGACTTGAAGAATATGGTGCAAAAGAAAAATTAGTTATTTTTCTCTCTCCATTAGAAGAGCAAATATGATCATTTGTACTCATATTGAAGATAGTTAAATTCATAGATATGATGTATATCTAATATGTATTTTTATATATTGGACATTTATTTAAATAGATTAGCTATTTCTAACATATTACTGGAATTAGAGTTGCATCAACTTAAAAATTAAGTTTTCTAAAGAATTACTTTGTTCATAGGTTTATATGCAGTTAGAGTGATACTAACTAATGCTAAAGACAAAATGTCCTTAACCTTGAAGGTCTCATGAGATACTTTATTTGTGGAACAATTGTTACCTTGGCTGACACATGGATGTCAGGCTTTGGATGGGGTCAGCAATTTAGACTGAGCATCATGACTTCAGAACACCAAGGTAGTTTTCTTCTTTACTGAATCATAAAGATAAAAATATTTAGGATCACAATAAAATGTACTGATTAGAAGGTATATCCAGAAGTGCTTCCCTTTGCCACTTAAGTACAAGGTGTGCATTAATTTAGGTCACATGCTTAATTAGAATGTGGATTAGAAAGCAAAATATGTACTACAAACAAATTAAACTATTTCCTTTAAAGCTTAACATCCCTCAAAACACACAATTCCTGAGCAATGAAATAAAATCACATTGCTTACTAGATTTGCAATGACATGAAATTATATTGCTTGCTGTACTTGTGCATTCCTTCTGTGGAATTTTGATACTGTTGACTTATCAGTTTTGTAAACCATGGAGCCCTCTGTCAGTGAGCCATCATCCCAGCAGGCTGAGTTCTGAAGGCATCCATTAACTTTGCTAACACTGAGGATTCTCAAACATTAGTATTCTAATGAGACACTGTGTTTCTCCATCTATATTAAGAGCATCTCTATACTAAAACTGCTGCTTCTATATCTAAACCAAATCATAGATTAAAGAAAAAAATGACCTGAAAACAGAAATATGCTTTTTTGTTAATACTTTTAAAAGCTTGCCATTTATAATATTCCATGCCACATACAACAGAGGGTAAGTGATTAGTCATCAATGAGAGACCACAATACAAGTCTACTCTGTTTACAAACAAGTACATTCTGATATAATATATGCCTATTTACTTGCTTGTTTGAAGAGAAAGAAATATTTAGTGTTACTTGATCTCAGGACTTTTGAACCACAAGGTTTAATGGTAAAATAATGAAACATTGTTGACTCCCAGCTCAGGAAAAGGTGAGCCAAGCTGTTCTGTGAATACCAAAGCCGTAGGCAGATTTACACCAAGAGGATCAAATTGCTTTTCTTTCTTGGAGGGTGTGCATATTGTTCATGAAGAGCCATGAAACTAGGGGGAAAATGAAGAAGAAACATTAAATATCATGGGGAGGAAAAGATATAGTGTAATATATACATTGGAAATCAGTTCAAAATTCGGCTCCAAAGATCTAAAGCGATTAAAAGACTGAAAAAAACAGTCATACTTTTCCTGCCAAAAGTTACTTAATACCACCTATTTCATATCGCACTTTCCCCCCACTCTGGTTTGCTAATAATTGGTACTCATCAATGTCATTTGTAGAAATTGGTGTAGCATTTATAAGCAGCAATATTCACCATGTTCCTTGCAATTGTACATATTTAAATTTGCAGTTCCTCTTATTTTAGTAAAACTTTGCTAGAACTGACAAAATTATACACAAAACGACAGTGTTAAAACAATTTACATACTTTAAGGTCTGATATTTGTGGCAAGCCTAAAATAATTATGAGATATTGGAATAAAATAATAATGACCTTTTGGGATGTAAGAAGAGAATCTCATGTTAGGCTGGGCTTATAAACATGAGTGCAGAGGTTTTTTTGAATCCTGCAATATAAGAAGCACTATAATCCATGTGGCATGTCTCTTCGGTTCTCATCCTGAGCTTCCAGACTGTGCTTAGAAACTCTAACTTTAGCTATAATGTTGGCGTACTCCCTCTAGATTTTTGGTTAATTAGGAACATTATTTGGAGGAATGTCTTTTGACCCAAACACAATGTTTCCTCCTCTGACATTAGGGCTGACATCATGGAGGAGGGTTAACTGTGCCAAATGCGTCCTGCTTTCAGAGCCTGGTTCTTCTCCATCATTGGGGATCCTAGAATAAATCCTGTTGCACAAATTTTTAAAACTGTATCAATCTTTTTGCAGCAAAAGGGAAAATATCCAGTTAACAATTATGTTTAGGTATTCAAGCATATCTGCATCAATGTATATAAATATTAATGCATTTATTAAACATTCTTTGAGTTCCCAGCACATTAGCATACACCCACTTAGGAACTGTATATAAGGCATGCGACCTGCCACTGAAAACTTTGTGGTGTCATATCAGGAGTTAACCATGTCCAAAATAAACCCAACAATGTGATACAGGAACCAGAATTCTGATAATATGTATGCACATTTATGCTTTTGAAGAATTCCACAATAAAAAATTCAGAAAACAAATGTTTCCTTTGATAAATCTAGAAAGTCTAAAATTCTAGTTTCAAATACGTTTTCTATAATAACCACAATATACCACTAATATCTACAACTAGTGAATCTGAGCTAACAAAGTTCAATTTAAAACTCAGGAAAAAAAAAAGTTACTTACAACGTACACTATTTGATTTCCAAACCCTTTATTACATAAATAATCTTAAAGGTCATAACATCAACTTCAAAGTTGAATAATAATAAGTATGTATTGAGAAAAGAAAGAGTTTTAGCCAGAAAATGTAGAGACAGAGACAGAATAATACAGAATACACACTTTCACACACACAATGTAATTGGTATTTTGAATAGCATACCACAATATAATTTCATTCATATTTTGAATATATGTGAATCCAATAATGCAATTTGAAATTAAAAAGCTGCAGATATTTTAAAGTTTTATATGTGGCTTTTAAAATGAAATATTAAATGATTAAAATGGATATCTCCTATTTCATGCTGCAACTGTGATTATATGTAAATTTCTTTCCAATTAGAGAAAATGAGTGAAAAGCTATAAAAATTGCTCCACATTACTTTACAAAATGAGTCTGGGTTTTATCCAGTGCAGACCATTTGATTATATATGCAGACACTTATCTTTCCATGTTTGAATAATGCATAGGAATGATAAGATGTTTATTTTGAGATATCAAAATGAACAGTGACTGTGCTCAGGAAACAAAGCATTTTGTTTGTTAATAAATTAATTTATTTATTTTAATTGTCTCTGTCTCCTAGGAGCTCCTTGCAGGAGAGTTTCAGATCTCCAAAGTCTTCTGATGTATATCTGCTATTATATTTTAACAAATTTGACTTTGAATGATCATTCAAGTTAAATTGCTTAAGAAACTGTTCTGGATGTAGATCAGTTAAAGATTTTTGGATGCTTAAATATTTAAAATTTAAAATGAAAGCAAAGAAACAAAATAATAAAAACTAAAGGCAAACTGTAACCTGGGCAATAGGTGAATACATGACCAAAAAACTGAACCCATCATAGGTAAGAGGAGTATGACAACAAATGTAATGTGCTCCTATTGTATCAATAGATATAAAGATAATGGAAATGAGCAGACCTTACTAAAACAAATGATGATAAAATGACTAATAAATGTATGGGAAAAATTTCAACTTCACCAGAATCAGAAGAGAATCTATGTTCCTACCAACTAAACAAAGGTCAAAGAATAAGGGGCATATCTAGTTTACCAGAAAGATTTAATACATACTAAAGCAGGATTATGTACTTTAAGATCTGATATTTGTGGCAAGCTTGAAATAATTATGAGATTTTGGAATAAAATCATAATGACCTTTTGGGATGTAAGAAAAGAATATTATGTTAGGCTGGAGTTATAAACATGAGTGCAGAGGTTAGAACAATAGAAATTAGATAAAAATCATTCACATGTCCTGCAGCTCCTCAGGTATTAATAACTTTGTATCACAAAGTATTTAAACATACTTTGGAATAAGCTTAGCAGAGCACCCTTTTTCACTAACAAGAAAAATATTTTGACTATGTGCACAACTAGTGAGATACTTAGATTTAATGATAGATTTTTATACCTTTTAAGGTGCTTGATAACTTTTCCTACTGGAGGATTTTTGGGATCCAATATTCAGATGACAGGGAACAAAAAGTCTATTCAGTGACATGCCCAAGTGAGGTTTGAGCCCAACTTATCTGATTCTCCATGTGCCAGTGAGGCATGGACAGGAAGGGAAGTTTGGTCGGGGATTTGTTCCAAAATTTCAGAACACGTTTGCTTTAGAATCATTTTCATATGAAAATGTTCTGAATAGTTTCTATTCCTACTAAAATATTTATCTTAATCATCTTAGTGCCAGAGCTGGCACATAGCAAGCACCCAGAGATGGCAGTATTCACTTTTCTTCTCAAAGAAGTAAATTATTTAAATAAAATTGTCACTTATTCCGGTGAAAAAGTAGAGACTTAAGAAACATCATTGTAGAGCACTATCGTGGATGCTGCAATATTCCTCACTGTTGAATGGGGGGAAAAAATCTTTTTCTAATATTTAAAAATAGTTCATTACAAAATTAAAAAAAAAAAGATTGGATCAGTTAAAGTTGTCGCTGGCACATTAGTTCTCAGTTTGTTTATTTATACAGTAATCTTAAAGCATCACTCTGATACAGAACCAAAAAAGTTAAATAGAAGACATTTTAGATATCCCGTTTAAATGAAAGAATTTTCTGAAAGGTGATGCTTTGTTTAACTTTTTGGGAATTCACGCAGTAAGATTCTGAGTGATATTTGTCTGAGGAAAGAGTTGCTGAGGAAATCAAATGTGTTATTTGAACAATTTATACACTGAGCAGACAGGGTTGCAGCTGACCCTAAGTCAATTGTTTCTGAGATGTCCCTCCCACCTTTCCCACGTTAATCCTGCACAGTTCCATTTCCCAAGCTGCTCCTTGCTCCCTGCCGTGCACGGTTCTCACAGTCATGCTTCATGTCTCAAATTTGTCCCTTCTCCAGGTGCAAACTTTTGATTCCAATTTCCTTAGTCCCTGCTTCATGATTATTTCAGCACACATACACTCACAAACAGGACTAGAACAAGTCTTCCCTCATGTGAAAATAGCACAATGCATTACCTATTTTAGGAAACACATTAATATTTTAACCTCTGCCCATAAGTAATTAAAAAGATGCTTCTAATAGTGAACATTCAGGCACTGGGTGAAGTTGCTAGTAGAAATAATTACATGGAAAGTTTTGGGTGTGTGTAATTCTATCAGTGAAGAAGGCTGAGCCTGAAAAGTAAGCCAAGTAAGCCAAACCTGAAAGTAATAAAGAAATATAAACCACATAATCAACAGAGTGTCTTGAAATAAGATGATCAGTTTTTGCCTTCTCACTTTCATACTATGCCCACTCTCAGAGGCTATGTCAGTGCTTCTCCATCATTGCCAGGGGATCTGGTAAAATGAGACTCCGGTTCAGTAGTCTCATGTAGTGCTGCTTAAGGCTCTACAGTTTTGTTTTAAGTTTTTATTTAAATTCTTAGGATACAGATTAACATTCTTTTGTAAATGATTGTTTTACTTTTCCTGAAATAGGGCATAGATGTACCCTGACGAAACAGACTGAAAGGTCTTCATTCATTGGAATTCCTGTACAAGACACTGAAGCTCCACACAGCAGCTTCTTTCAGCTATTTTATTATAGGAATAGTGGTTCCTGGGGCAAGAAATACACTGTTTCTAACTGATTTTCAATCCTCTTTTTCCAGAATGATAAAACACTTTCAAAAACAGCTACCCTATGTAGAACCCCCAGTTTTCTAGCTTGCAACAAAGTGACTAGGGACAAATAGCAAAAAAAAGCAAGAAAATGAACACTGAAGCAATCATACTTCTTATGTCTCTGAATAGAGAAGTATGGGGAAACTTTAACCATAAGAAATAAAAAATACCCAAGTTAATTACATAGTTTATTCACTATTAGATAGATTGTTTCTCTTAAGGCTGTAACACCTTTCCAAACCAACAATTGCCTTAATTCAGCTTTGCTTGCTAATAAGTGAAATGCATGCACTTCCCAGACATATACTTCACTGAGCTCTGCATTTGGTACCTGGCAGTGAAAAAGTATGCTTTCCCAACAAGCCAGTACTGAAGACTAAGAATGAAAATTCCAAATAAAGAAGGATACTCTCTTACCCCAGCAATATGTTATCTACAATTTCCCTACTCTCACATTAGAATACAGATATCCTCCCAACTTTTCAGTTCCTATGCTCTATCTTTACCTAGGAGATCTATCGTTTGATCTTTTACTAGAGGGGTAGAATATAGGTTAATATTACCA
Source organism: Callithrix jacchus (assembly GCF_049354715.1). Taxonomy (NCBI): domain Eukaryota; kingdom Metazoa; phylum Chordata; class Mammalia; order Primates; family Cebidae; genus Callithrix; species Callithrix jacchus. Next base: position 77,387,959 of record NC_133504.1, read on the forward strand.
AAATTCAATTTCACATGTGGCACTAGGAAAACGGAATGCCATAAAATGAAACCTCGTCACCCTAGTAGGGATGCGGGTGCTTTTATACAGACTGTTTACTGCCAATAAGTGATGCTGCCTCCAAAGGAAAAGCTCTACAGAAAGTTTTTGGGTTAGTGTTTCCCCCAGCTTATTTCTGCAACGGAGAAAGGCAATTTCATACCCTAAAAACAAGTAAACCTGGAAAAGCTACAGATGTTAACTGCTACTTTAATACCAACAACGTAGATATTTAAGGAGAAAAGATGTCAGAAAAAGAGTTCATGAACAATCCAATAGAGTCCAAATTCTGCAAATGGAAATGTTAAAGCTCACTGAGTAAATTTTTCTAGAACCAAACAAGTGTTAAAATGCTTTTTTTCTTTTTTTTTTTAGGCTGAGTCTTGCTCTGTCGCCAGGTGCCAGGCTGGAGTGCAGTGGTGTGATCTCGGCTCGCTACAACCTCTGCCTCCCAGGTTCAAGCAATTATCCTGCCTCAGCCTCCCGAGCAGCTGGAACTACAGGTGTGCACCACCACGCCCAGCTAATTTTTGTATTTTTTAGTAGAGATTGGGTTTCACCATGTTGGCTAGGATGGTCTTGTTCTCTTGACCTCGTGATCCACCTGCCTCAGCCTCCCAAAGTGCTGGGACTACAGGCTTGAGCCACCATGCCCAGCCTTGTTACAATACTTTTAAGTCATCAACTCACAGAATTAAGAGCCCTTAAACGGTTAACTTTGTCAGGTCTTCCTATTTAGAAAAATTTTCCCTTAGAATCTACACAAAAGTAGCTGACACACCTGCAGTATGTGACATGAGAGAAGTTCTCAACTCTTTTAAAAAGTGAAAGTCACTTTTTATAACTGAAAATGTAAAAGGAAGGTGCTATAGAAATGAAATTTCACAAAATCATAAAAGCAGAGCCTGGCTGAAATCTACAACTTTATAAGTATGAATAACCCACTCTATAATTAACTCCTCCATAGTGAACAATCTACTACACATTCCTTGATGAGGACTGACCCTAGCTTACCACAGTGAACTCTGCCACTAACCTGGACTAAAAAAGTTAGGAGGGTTACCAATTACATTAACAACATTTCCTTTAAAAAAAAATAGAATTGCTTTCTTTTGAAATCAATTACAGTTGTGAGACGTTTTTCTTTTCCGGTGCCCCATGATGGCACATAGCTTTACCTGGCAAATCCTGCCAGCTTCCAAGTCCCAGGATACTGACCCGCACCAGCATGTGGGCAGCATTACCTCCTAATGGTGTGGAGAAGAGCACATATGACCACTGGGTAATGAGAGAGTTGACAGAGACTCCTGGCTTCTCAACGCCAGGCATGGTTGGAGAGCTTTCCTTGTTGTGTTAGAAAAATTCATGAGGAAGCTGTGAATAGGATGACTCCAGAGAAGCAAAACTCCAATTTTCACTGTGAAAACTTCAGTCAATATAGTGGGAGAATCAGCAGAAATCCTCCCTGTAGCCTTGCCTCTTAAGCACAATGCATATGAACACTTCCATGGGGCAAGCATTCAGCTCTTTCAGGGTCACAGTCCCCTTTCCTGTGGCCTGTCCATAAAGCCCAAATATCTCATGAAGTTTTTCTTCACTGATTATATGTGTTCTGTCAATTTTTGTTACCCAAGATAAGGATTGGCACATCAGATATTGTTTTATCAGTTATTAAAACATTAAGCTCAACTTTGGATTCCATAAGGCAAGAATGACCTGCACAGTCCAAAAAAAGACAATCCCATTAATTGCTGGGAGGCAATTTTTCCAAACCCGACATGCTTGCTCATGCCCACCAAGATCAAACGTTGTAAAATTTATTCCAGCAATTGTTAGCTCTTCTGATGTTGGATGTAGTGTTGGAATATGTTGGCCCAATCTGTCATCTTGGGTCATGTGAAGAAGAATGGTTTCCTTATGTTGTTTAAATCTAAGAATACAAGTTTTCCAGATTCCTTGTCAAGTGCTAGGAACTGGAGCACACTGCTAAAGCCACTGTAGATCCACTCAAAGATGAAAGGCATTATAAATGCTTACTACAGCCCAAGGGGCTCCTACAGCAAAATGGTTGGTGGCTCAGTTCCTCACTCAGAGCACACAAACCAGCTACCTGCTGGATGTGCTGGTTTTACATTTTTAACTAGCTCCCAAGTATAAGATATTGGTAACCTCTGGACCACATTTTGAGTGGCAAGATACCATGAGACACCAGAATGTTTTATGTTTGGGAATTAGACATCTGGGACTTATCTAAATCAATGTAACAGGCTGTGATGAGTTCTTTGCTCTCTAAGAGAAAGAAAATATGTGATATGAAAGATTTTTTTTTAAAAACCTATTGCTATTTTTTTCTACTTTATCCTCTACCACAAAATATTTCATCATGACTAGATAAACCTCTCATTTAGAATAGAAGGTTCTCCACGGCTAGCCAAACAATCACAAACTACTAACTTCATTCTCACCATATAAAATTGTGCTCATTTGTTAAAACATTTGTTTTTTTAATAATTCAGTATTTTTAAAAAATCTAAACAGAATAGTTCAGTATAGTCTAGGCCTCTGCCTGGACTTTGCTAACCCAACTTGCCTTTTCTGCTCTCTCCAGAAACTGCCTTCAATAATTAGATCATTTGCAGTCACTACATGCCATATGATTTACTGTAGCATAAACTAATCACCTAACATTAAGGGAATTATTCTTTTATCAAAATTCCCAAAAATTAGCAGAAATTTTTAGAGGAAAAATTACACCATTGCAAAAATTAAAACCTGTTATTATCTTGTTCATTAACAATTTCAGAGCAGACAAGCTCTTGACTGTCAATTAGGCTTTCTTTTCATAACCTGAAAAATATCTTCTCAAGATTGTATACAGAATTGTGGTTAACAGGAACTGATCTGCCCTCACCTTGCCCTGGGTGACATCAGTCATCTGTGGCTGCAGCCACTGACATCATGCACTTGGGTGAATGCAAAGGAGCATCTGCTTCATTATGGAGTCACTTGGGCCAAGTCCTTGATGCCAATTCTGGCACCAAAGCTAAGGGCATTCAGCAACCACACCACACACCCTTCATCAACTTTCCAATGAAATTCTTATGAAATCTTAAATACAAATGTAAATGTTCAACAATGTTAGAAGCTAGGACTATTGATCAAAGATATGCCAGATTTCTGGAGGAATTTTTAAACACAAAGCACAGATGAAGCCTTGAGGCAGAATAGCGGGACAAGAGATATTGAGGAAATGACATGTCTGTCTTCAATACTACCCTCCCACACATGGACATTGTATAAGCAGAAGGAGGTAGCCATCACCCAATTCAAGAGAAAGGATTTATTATCTAGACAGAGACATTTTTCCTACTCCATGACTTAACCCCTAATAGTTCCCTGAGAATATGGCAAGTCATATCAGTTGCCTACCTAACAATAACTTCCTTCTCTCACCATGATAAATGTTAAAAATGTGAGTCACTCTTTCCCAGGCTCTCTTGCAGCTAAGGGAAATCATGTGACCCTGATTTGAACAATGAGATAGAAGGTATCTTCTAAGGAAAGATTTCTACGTGAGAATCGAGGCACCATTATCTCTTCACTACTCTTTCCTTTCTGCCTTTGTAAACAACTTTGTGAAGCTGAAAGCAACCTGCTGAGGATGCTGAGCAAAAGAAAGAGAGATTGAGCTGGGTGGTCATGGTGGCTCATGCCTGTAATCCTAGCACTTTGGGAGGCTACAGCGGATGGATCAAAAGGTCAGGAGTTCAAGACCAGCCTGGCCAAGATGATGAAAACCCATTTCCACTAAAAATACAAAAATTATCCAGGAATGGTGGCAGGCAACTGTAATGCCAGCTACTCCAGAGGCTGAGGCAGAGAATTGCTTGAAACCAGCAGGCGGAGGTTGCAGTGAGCTGAGGTCACACCACCACACTCCAGCCTGGTGACAGCGAGATTCTGTCCCTTAAGATGGAGAGAGAGAGAGAGAGAGAGAGAGAGAGAGAGAGAGAGAGAGAGAGAGAGAGATTGAGCTGCTTATCAACCTCTTCTCCCTCTAAATGCTTTCTGGGTATTGTGTTTATTATAGCTGAAAGAAGTGATAGTGACATAAAACAGCTTGAAAGAGTAAGAGAGGGATCACAATGGTGTACATAATATAGCTTGAAAGAGTGACAAAGTGACTTATGCATACTTGATCTACTTTTGCTTATAGACAAAAGGATTCCAGCAACATGGTTCTTGGAAAATCAGCCTCTTCTGCTTTCAAACCACTTTATCCTGAGTCAACAGTTTTGGCGCCTCTGTGCAAGTGCTAGACAATTGTGATGTTAGACTGTGTGGGGCTCCTGATAGAGGTGAAAATAATAGATTTTATTTTGGCTCTATTGGGGTGGGAAAATCCTAAGGTTAGCATCAGGAACCTGAGGCCAAAGACCAGAGAGTAGCAGATCTGAAAGGAGATTTCTGGACACCTTAAGAAGGTAGTTTTTGGTTCTGCATAAATGTACCTCTTTCTCTGACCCACAAGAGGACAAAAGATTTGTGCCTTGGAGATCTATAAAATCTCAAAAACCCACTTAAAGAAGCCCAGTAAAAAATATGAAGAATAAGGAAATGAATAAAAATGCACAACTAATAAAACAACTGCTGAAGGAAACATATCCCATTTTCATTATAAGAATAATAAAAAATAGAAGACTTAGAAAGATTTCAGTGAAGCTCTAAAGAGACATCCTGGGGTAAAAATAATAATTTCATAAACAAATAATTCAGTAGTGAAGTGAATGATTTGTATAGGGAACTAAATTAGTAGGCTTAGAGATCAAGTGCAAATGTATTTTAAAATGAATATAATTTTAGACACAAATCATGAAGGAAAACATAGAAGATCTATGAAATGATAAAAGTGCCATAAGGTAGAAAGGGAACATATTAGGGAAAGAAAATAACAACAATCAAAAACCTTACCTAAGCTTATGAAAAATACCTGAGCCTACAGGTAAAGAGGGTGTCAGAGTTCAAGACTGATAAGAAGACATACATACCCAGCATATCCAGGTACAATGCCTGAGCTCCTATTTATGAGAAATCTTAAGTGTTGCTATGATTTGAATGTGATTACCCCTGACAAAACTCATGTTGAAATTTGATTCCAACTTTGGTAGTGTTAGGAGATGTGGTCTAATGGGAGGTGTTTAGATGATGTGGATACAGCTTTCATGAATAGACAAATGCACTCTCCAATGAGTAAGTGAGTTTTCTGGTGGGAATTGGTTAGTTTTGAGAGAAGGAGTTGCTGTAAGCAAGCCCAGCCTCTCCCGTGTGTCTTTTTGCATGTGCCCACTTCCCCTTGCACTTTCTGTCATGAGTTACAGCAGCACAAGACCCCACTCAGCAGATGGGCTATTCAATCTTGGACTTCTCAGCCTCCAGAACTGTGAGCAAAATAAGCTATTTTTTTTTTACAAATAATAATAAATGAATATATTTATAAATGACCCAGTGTCAGGTATTCTGTTATAGCAATGAAAAATCAACTAAGACAAGTGTTAAAAAATATTTTCCCCAAAAGAATAAGAATTACATTTCTCATTTACATAACTAGAAACTTTAAGACAGTAGATGAGGGCAATTGATAACCAAGAGGGAAAACTATATTGAAGGAATCTGGTCCTTAATTAAAACAGCATGCACATTACAAGAAATAGGAAGACATCTAATGATGTACAAGAATTATAAAAACATATTGCCAATGTATCTACACTTAGGGCAACACCTGTGAAAGAATTAATCAAGCAGTAAATGAAACTGAGCAGAATCCTTAAGATTCAGAAAGGGGAAATGATACAGTGAGACTGAAACTGGGTTTCTGCTAATGCATACAGCACATTTGAGTGTGGAAATAAAGATCACCAGAATCAGCACACACAAAGACTATTTAGCACTTCCACAGCAAGAGAGTCAACTACCACCACTTGTGTTTGAAAGAAATTCAAAAGCAGGGAGAGCAGGAGAACTTTACAGCGGAGAAAAGAAAAAGGGAAAGCTTCAGCTATGTCCTGATTGGAGGCAGATGAAATGGGGGAGGTCTCTGCCCATCCCTTCGCAAAGATGTGTTGGGAAAAAAAAAAAAAGAAATGGGAAGCTGTAGACAGGCTAATTAGAAGTGGTGCATCCTATATAATTGGTTAGGAAAGCGTATTTGTCTTTCCTTGGTTGACCTTAAGTTGACAGTGGGACAGAGAGGAATTAGAAAAGCTTTCAGCTATTGACAAAGTCCTGGCCATTTTGGGCCAACTGCTACAGGGGCTGTGTTTTGACTTCTTGAACTGGTTGTTGCAGATGGCGGTGTAGATAGCATGTCATACTAATTGAAAGAAGTCAGGCACAAAAAGTCACACTTGTATGATTTAGTTTATGTGAAATATTCAGAACAGATAAATCCATAGCTACAGAATGCAGACTAGTAGTTTCCAGAATCTGAGTGGGGGATGGGGTAGAGATAGGAATGAGGGTTGATTGTTTAATCGGTACAAGCATTGTTTTGGGGATGATGAAAATGTTTCAGAACTGCATAGAGGTGGTGATTACACATCATTATCAATATACTAAATGCCACTGAATTTCCACTTTAAAATGATTAATTTTATCTTATGTGATTTTTACCCTGGGGAAAAAAAGCCTGCATAGATAATATTCAATATACTAATCGCCAGGAAATTGAGGAACATTCTCCTAACATGCATATCAAAAGGAAAATTACAATCTATTGAAATACAATAGAAATTAAATTCATTCATTATTAGAGGGGAAAAGACATAAATTAAGACATTTAGTGCATAATACCTAAAGAACTTACATAAAAAAGTATAATACAAACCAAAGAAATGAGGAAGGCAGTAATTAATGAAGATAAAGGATAAAAGTAAATAGAAGACAAAAGATAGTGTGATGGAAAGATAAAATAGATCAAATATTTGAGATCTTTATTAGACAATAAAAATATACATAATTTGAAATGATAAAGGAGATGTGTCACATACTTGGAAGACGTTTCAAGCTATTCCTTTTTTGGATATAAATGAAATCACCACCTGATAAAGATGTTTATCCTCTCAGGCCCATTGAAGTATTATTTGCAAAAGCCAAGATACAGATATTGAAATAACCTAAGTGATTATTGAAAGATGAATGGATATAGAAAATGTGATATACATCCATTATATATGTGAGCGTGTATGTAAACAGTATTCACTCTTTTAAAACAAAGAGATTGTGCCATTTTTGTTAACGTGGATGAACCTGGAGGACATTATGCTAAGTGAAATAAGCCAGACACAGATAGGAAAAACACTGAATGATTTCACTTACATGTGGAATTTAAAACAAAAAAATAAACAAAACTCCAATACACAGAAAGAGAGAGTAGAGAAACAAGGATATAAGGGTGGGGAATAGGGAAATGCAGGTAAGAGGGTACAAACTTGCAGTTATGTAGGATGAGCAAGTCCAGATAGCTAATGTACAGCATGAGGACTGTAGCTAACAACATTGTAAGACACACTGAAAATTTGCTAAGAGTAGATTTGTAAGTACTTTTACCACAAAAAAATAACTATGTGAAATGATAAATATATTAATTTGTTTGACTGTAGAAATCATTTCACCATGTAATATGTATATCAAAACACATTGTACACCTTAAGTTTATATAACTTTTGAGTGCCATTTTAATACTAGAAAAGATAATTTTAAAAAAGAGCGCTACTTCAACGACTAAAAAAAAGAAAGAAACAGATCATTGCCTAGGAATGATTATTTTGCAGCATAATAACTCGAGGCAAAACAGAAACTTAATAGACTAGTTACAGATAAATTATTCTTCAGTTTCCTCATTCAACACATGTTTATTTAGCACCTATGCTGTTACAAGCATTGTTGTAGAGAACAAAAGAGACAAAGATTTGGAAAGATCATAGATCTACCATTGAAAAACAATTCCAAGATTGAGTCTGACTTTAAGGAAATAATACTGATAATGTTAAATTAGTGTAGCCCTAGAAAAAATATCCCTAACTTATTTAGCAAAGCAAAAATAAATTTTGCTAAGCATCAATAAAGATGTTATAAAATACTTCATTTCTTAAATAGCCTGAATGTCAATCTTCCTTGTGATTACATACACAAAAATTCTACATAAAATACTAACCAACAAAATTCAGTTCTGTGAAAAAAGAATAGTGTGTTTTCCTCCCTAAATTAATAAATGCAGATTCATTGAAATTACCTAAGAATATTTTTCAATGTAATTGTATTCAAAATGAGTGAGGCATAGTATGAAACAGCTGGTGGAAGCACAATTTCATAAAGGAATATAAATGATTGCTATGGATATGGGTATAAGATGGAATACAAATGTCAACACAATTTTAATAAGAACTGGTTTGAAGGCACAAAAGAGAAGGTAAAATGTTCTCATCTAATCTAGGGAAATTGACAATTTCACTAACTGATGATAATAATACTTAGAGAATTTAAGTTCATATATGATATTAAAACATACTGAGGTAAGCACTCAGCATGTATAATTATAATTATAGGTGGAACTTACACTATATTACTTTAAAAAGGAGGGGGAAGGAAAACATACCAATTTGCCCTGCCAGTGAATGCATTCATGATCTGAAGTCTGGTCTGTGAAGAAATAGCAAGCCGAGTCAACCTTTTGACTTAGGAACACAGGTGGAGACTGCCTGACATAAGCCTCTCAGTTTTGAGAATATAGAAAAAGAAAATAAAAATGTAAGATCAGAAATGAGAAATTTAGGACATGAAAAACAATAGAACTGGTAAATACAAAAGTAGACTTTGAAGCAAAAACCCATAATGTCTGTTTAGTCATTAAATGCACAATCAAAGACACAGACTGGCAAATTGGATAAAAAGCCAAAACCCATCGGTGTGCTGTATCCAGGAAACCCACCTCACATGCAAGAATACACAGAGCCTCAAAATAAAGGAATGGTGGAAGATTTACCAAGCAAATGGAGAGAAAAAAAAAAAAAAAAAAAAAAAAAGCAGGAGTTGCAATTCTCATCTCTGATAAAATAGACTTTAAAGCAACAAAGATCAAAAGATACAAAGAAGGCCATTACATAATGGTAAAAGGATCCATACAACAAGAAGAGCTAACGATCCTAAATATATATGGACCCAATACAGGAGCACCCAGATATATAAGGCAAGTTCTTAATGACTTACAAAGAGACTTAGACTCCCACACAATAATAGTGGGAGACTTTAATATTCCACTGTCAATATTAGACAGATCAACCAGACAGAAAATTAACAAGGATATCCATGACTTGAACCCAGACCTGGAACAAGCAAACCTGATAGACATTTACAGAACTCTCCAAAATCCACAGGATATACATTCTTCGCCGCACCACGTCACACCTACTCTAAAACTGACCACATAACTGGAAGTAAAGCACGCCTCAGCAAATGCAAAAGAATGGAAATCATAACAAACAGTCTCTCAGAACACAGTGCAATCAAGTTAGAACTCAGAATTCAGAAACTAACTCAGAACTGCACAGCTGCATGGAAACTGAACAACTGGCTCTTGAATGTTGACTGGATAAACAATGAAATGAAGGCAGTAATAAAGAAGTTCTTCGAAACCAACAAGAACAAAGACACAAAATACCAGAATCTCTGGGACACACTTAAAGCAGTCTCTAGAGGAAAATATATAGAAATAAGTGCCCATATGAGAAGAGTGGAGAGATCCAAAATTGACACCTTATCTTCAAAATTGAAAGCGCTAGAGGAGCAAGATCAAAAAAACTCAAAACCTAGCAGAAGACAAGACATAACTAAGATTAGAGCAGAACTGAAGGAGATAGAGACACGGAAAACCCTTCAAAAAAATCAATAAATTCAAGAGCTGGTTTTTTGAAAAGATCAACAAAATAGACCACTAGCCAGATTTATAAAAAAGAAAAGAGAGAATAACCAAATAGATGCAATAAAAAATGATAAAGGGGAAATCACCACAGATTCCACAGAAATTCAAACCATCATCAGAGAATATTACAAACAACTCTATGCTCATAAACTAATAAACCTGGAAGAAGTGAATAAATTCCTGGACACTTGTGTCCTCCCAAGCCTAAACCAGGAAGAAGTCGAAATCATGAATAGACCAATAACAAGGGCAGAAGTCGAGGCAGCAATTAAGAGCCTACCACCAAAAAAAAGCCCAGGTCCCGATGGGTTCACAGCCGAATTCTACCAGACACACAAAGAGGAACTGTTACCTTTCCTCCTGAAACTATTCCAAATAATCCAAAAAGAGGGAATCCTTCCCGAATCATTTTACGAAACCAGCATCATCCTGATACCGAAACCCGGCAGAGACTCAACAAGAAAAGGAAACTTCAGGCCAATTTCCATGATGAACATAGATGCAAAAATCTTCAATAAAATACTGGCAAACCGACTGCAACAGCACATCAAAAAGCTTATCCACCATGATCAAGTAGGATTCATCCCGGGGATGCAGGTTGGTTCAACATATGCAAGTCTATAAACGTAATTCACCACACAAACAGAACCAAAAATAAAAACCACATGATTATCTCAATTGATGCAGAGAAGGCATTTGACAAAATTCAACAGCCCTTTGTGCTAAAAACCCTCAATAAACTCGGTATTGATGGAACGTATCTCAAAGTAATAAAAGCTATTTACGAGAAACCAACAGCCAATATCATACTGAATGGGCAAAATCTGGAAGCATTCCCTTTGAAATCTGGCACTTGACAAGGATGCCCTCTCTCACCACTCCTATTCAATATAGTACTGGAAGTTCTAGCCAGAGCCATCAGGCAAGAAAAGGAAATAAAGGGTATTCAAATAGGAAAGGAGGAAGCCAAATTGGCTCTATTTGCAGGCAACATGGCAGTATATCTAGAAGACCCCATCGTCTCAGCCCAAAAACTCCTGAAACTGATAAGCAACTTCAGCAAAGTCTCAGGATACAAAATCAATATGCAAAAATCTCAAACATTCCTATACACCAATAGCAGACTTAAAGAGAGCCAAATCATGAATGACCTGCCATTCACAATTGCTACAAAAAGAATAAAATACCTAGGAATACAACTAACAAAGAATGTGAAGGACCTCTTCAAGGAGAACTACAAACCACTGATCAACGAAATGAGAGGACACAAACAGATGGAGAAACATTCCACGTTCATGGTTAGGAAGAATCAATATCATGAAAGTGGCCATACTGCCCAAAGTAATTTACAGATTCAACACTATCCCCATCAAGCTACCAATGACCTTCTTCACAGAACTGGAAAACACCACCTTGAACTTCATATGGAACCAAAAGAGAGCCCACATAGCCAAGTCAATTCTAAGCAAAAAGAACACAGCAGGAGGCATCACACTACTGGACTTCAAACTATACTACAAGGGTACAGTAATTAAAACAGCATGGTACTGGTACCAAAACAGAGATATAGACCAATGGAACAGAACAGAGGCATCAGAGGCAACACAACATATCTACAACCATACAATCTTTGATAAACCTGACAAAAACAAGCAATGGGGAAAGGATTCCCTGTTTAATAAATGGTGTTGGGAAAACTGGCTAGCCATGTGCAGAAAACAGAAACTAGACCCCTTCTTGACACCTTACACTAAAATTAACTCCAGATGGATTAAAGATTTAAACATAAGACCTGGCACCATAAAAACCCTAGAAGAAAATCTAGGCAAAACCATTCAGGACATAGGAGTAGGCAAGGACTTCATGAACAAAACACCAAAAGCATTGGCAGCAAAAGCCAAAACAGACAAATGGAACCTAATCAAACTCCACAGCTTCTGCATGGCAAAAGAAACAGTCACTAGAGTGAATTGGCAACCAACAGAATCGAAAAATTTTTTTGCAGTCTACCCATCTGACAAAAGGCTGATATCCAGAATTTACAAAGAACTAAAACAGATTTACAAGAAAAAAACAAACAAGCCCATTCAAAATTGGGCAAAGGATATGAACAGACACTTTATGAAAGAAGACATATATGAGGCCAACAAACATATGAGAAAATGCTCATCATCACTGGCCGTTAGAGAAATGCAGATCAAAACTACATTGAGATACCATCTCACGCCAGTTAGAATGGCGATCATTAAAAAATCTGGAGACAGCAGATGCTGAAGAGGATGTGGAGAAATAGGAACACTTTTACACTGCTGGTAAGAGTGTAAATTAGTTCAACCATTGTGGAAGATAGTGTGGCGATTCCTCAAGGCCTTAGAAATAGAAATTCCATTTTACCTAGCAATCCCATTACTGGGTATATATCCAAAGGACTATAAATCGTTCTACTATAAGGACACATGCACATGAATGTTCATTGCAGCACTGTTTACAATAGCAAAGACCTGGAACAAACCCAAATGCCCATCAATGATAGACTGGACAGGGAAAATGTGGCACATATACACCAAGGAATATTATGCAACAATCAAAAACAATGAGTTCGTGTCCTTTGTAGGGACATGGATGAATCTGGAGAACATCATTCTCAGCAAACTGACACAAGAACAGAAAATGAAATATCGCATGTTCTCAGTCATAGGCGGGTGATGAACAATGAGAACACATGGACACAGGGAGGGGAACACTACACACTGGGGTCTATTGGGGGTAATAGGGGAAGGACAGCCGAGGGGGAGGGAGTTGGGGAGGATAGCATGGGGAGAAATGCCAAATGTGGGTGAAGGGGAGGAAGGCAGCAAATCACACTGCCACGTGTGTACCTATGCAACTATCTTGCATGTTTTGCACATGTACTCCAAAATATAAAATGCAATAAAAAAAAGAAACACACAAAAAAACTTGAAACGAGAAAGGAGTTAAAATAATCTATGAGAAGAGTAAAACATATGATATATTTCATACTACTATGCAAATTTAATTATTTTCATAATCCCTTGATTAGATATTCTTATTTTGAGTAACTTGTCTAGGGTCACACAATGAATCAACACCAGAGCCTGGAATGAATGTTGGCTGGATGGCTATAGAGTTATATTCTAAACAGCTTTGATAGTTTCTCTTTGTTTTGTGAGATGTTACAAGTGTGCCATAAAAATGGAGATGGGGTTCTATAATAAATGAGTTTGGAGAACATTGTATGCTTTATTCTCCTTTCAGAGATTGATATTACTGATTAGCAGATTAAAGGTTAGTGTCATAATATAATCTGTGCAATTTTAGAAAACTGTGTTTTCAGGAACTTTGAGTTATGCTGTACTTTATAAGATTAACATCATCACAAAATGATTGTCATGGAATAATGAAAATACATTTTCAAATACTCGGCTTATTTAAAAAGACATGGTTCTCAAGAATCTTATGGGCGATTTCCTTCAAACTTCTAAGAAACATGTAATGTTCATATAAATAAACCATTCTAGAGCATAAAAAGAATTTAAATGAACCATCTTAGTGAACTTAGTCCAGCTTTTTAATCAAAAACTGACAAAGACCATTCTATAAAAGAAAATTATAGACAAATCTTGCTTCTAAATAAACGGATAAAAATTTAAATGAAATACCAGCTAACTTAAACCAACAGTGTAAAAATAGAATATACCATAAGTAAATACATATGTTAAAAAATATATCATCCTGTTAATAGACCAAGTGCCAAAGAGTTGTGATAAAATTTCATATCAAATCTTCAAAAAAATCTCAGTAGCATAAAAATAGATACATATTTTTTCAAAATAATACAGATATATATGAAACCAAAACCAACACTAAATTTAATTATAAAGTTCAGACAGATTCTATTTAATTCAAGGCTCAAGAATTCCTACTGCAATCATTGTTATTTAATATCATTCTGTCTATTAATTAAAATTAGAAGAACAGTTCTAATTTTATTTAATTAGAACAAAAGAATAATGCTATTAGAATATAAACATATAGGCCAAACTTGGTGGCTAACACTTGTAATCCCAGCACTTTGGGAGGCTGTGGTAGGCAGATCACCTGAGGTCGGGTGTTTGAGACCAGTCCAACCAACATGGAGAAACCCCATCTCTACTAAAAATACAAAATTAGTCAGGCGTGGTGGTGCATGCCTGTAATTCCAGCTACTCGGGAGGCTGAAGCAGGAGCATTGCTTGAATCTGGGAGGCCGAGATTGCAGTTGGCTAATTTCGTGCCATTGCACTCCAGCCTGGGCAACAAGAGTGAAATTCCACCTTGAATAAAAAAAGAATGTAAACAAATGTTTTATTTTTATCTAAGTAAAATTTGGAAAGAACTTAAGTGACCATCAAATAAAGATTGATTTGATGAATTACAGTACAACCTCATAGCCATTAAAAATAATATTTTTAAATACTGAAACTCTTCTTGATATTCTGAAATATAATGCAAAAATGTTGGTTTTTAATTTATTCATTGATCACATATGTGTCAAGCCTGTTTTACACAATGGAGATAGAAGAGTTAAAAAAATACAATCTCTCCCCTCAGGGAGTTTACGTGCTAGTAAGAAAATGCAGAAACAGAAATTAAAAAGGTAAACATATTTTTCTATTTATTTTCATATTTGTTTAACCTCTCAGAGAATAATATGTCTAAATATCTAAAATATTATGGTCAGTTTGACTTTGATTTTCATTATTAATTCTTTAATACAGAAACATATAAAAGATTAGAAGCTTAAACATCAAAATATATGGTGTGGTTATCTCTGAACACGGTAATTATAAATGATTTCATAGCTAACATGCTTTCCTGTTTTCCAAAAGTAATATCTACAGTAAATGTGTATTCCTGCAGAAATATAAAATGTTAAGTCCAAGTCATCACATTTTTTTATTCTTTTATGATTTATTTATAAAACAAAACGCTAATGATCAAATAGCCTGTGTTAGACCAAACTGGCATAAAGATCAACTGTAGTGTGATTTATCTATATTATGTTGTAATGAAAGCCATGCCAAAGTTAAATTTGAATTCTGTGCTGCTCTGCAATTAAAATAAATTATATATAATCAAAAACAGTAAAGATTAAGGTCAACTGCCAGTTACACTGGTATCCAAACCATACCCTGCCCCCAAATGCCATGTTATAATTTGCTAAGCTGAAAGAACAAACATGTATTATTTGTAGAGCCAGACATATGATTATCTGGATAAAAGTATGTGTACCATCCCTGTAAAGTATAATCCAATACATTGCTACATAGCTAAAAAGCCAAATTCAGCTCATTCTTATCTCTCTGACTCCTGTTTATGCATAAATTGCATAAGAATTTTGTGTAACCATAACCTTGGAAAGAATATATGATGCCTTTATTACTCACTTGCAACATACAGGGTTCTATCCAAGTGCAGCTATTCTCTCTGTTACATATTCTAATATTTCGAAATGTTACAGAGAATATCAACAGCAGTGCTCTATACGAAAGATGAAAATTTATGTGCCCTGTGCCACAATAAAATACAGTAGTTATGTGGGAAACGAAAAAGGAAGAGTGGGTTAGCACCTGTAGGGAGAACAAAAATTCAGTAACATGAAAGAAGTTGTATTCCCTGATAGCAGGGGCAGACCAGCTAACGGTCGAACATCTTTCAAGTTTAGATTTGTACTTCACGTGCAATTAATTCCTTCTTTCCCTGCTCTCTCCCTATTTCCATTCCTCTCTTCAGCATTGATTTACTGAGCACATACTATGACAGACAAGCATTTGCTGAGCACTCACAATGGTAAACGGGTTTTGCATACAAAGATTAATAGAGCATTGCTTTGCCTTCAAGTAATCACATTCCAGTTGGGAAGCTAGAATTGGAAAAAATAAACACTTCGATAATTACATATTTAAAAATGTTTGTGGGTATTAGATAGAAAAAAGAAGGTAGGAATTTAATATATGGGGGTCAGGGAAAGTTTGATACAGAGGTTGCTGCCACTAGTCTGTGACTTTTCACTGTTCTGACCTTTGAAAGAGCACAGATCAGCCAATGCCTTTTTTGACAGGAGTGACATGGCATATATGAACATGTAGCACTGTGTTTTCGACTTTTTTAATGTCTTTATCTGGTGGCATGGTTCCTGGGCACTTCTTCATTTGGGAAGTCCTCCTTCAGCTTCACCCAAATCAACTTATGTAAATACCTATTCAGTATTAACTGTCTAACATGCTGGTCATTGTTCTGTGCCCCAGGGAGCAATATGCTCTCAGGCAGATTCCATTCCAGTGAGAAGAGCAATAAAAGAATAAATTAAACAAGCTAAAATGAGAGTGACTTCAGTGTGGGAGAAATGGCATATGAAGGGGCCTGGAATGTCTCTTAGAGTATGAGTTGGCAAACACTGGTCTGCCACCTGTTTTTGTGAATAGAATTTACTTGAAACCTAGCCACGCTCATTCATTTACTTATTGTCTCCTGGCAATTTTATGCTTTAACGGCAGATTGGGTAGTTGCGGCAGAGGCTGTATGGCTCATGAAACCTAACATTTTTACTATATGGCCTTTAGAGAAAGTTTGCTGACTCCATTTGAGAAGAGAGAAATGGATGTTAGATCTGAAGCCCAAGTGAAAAGAACAAGTGTATTAGTCATCAATGACTACATAAAAAATTACCTCAAGACTTAGTGGCATGAAACAAGAGACCATTTGTATCTTACCGTTTCTGTGGGTCAGGACCCAGGTGTGGCTTAGCCAGGTCCACTAGCTTGAGGTCTCCTACAAGAATGCAAGCAACATGTCAGTCAGTCGGGCTGCCATCCTCTCCAGGCTCAGTGGGAAGATGAAATGTGTTCAGGCTCCCTCACAGGCTGTTTGGCAGGCATCAGGGCCTCCCTGCCTATAGGCTGGAGATATCATTTCCTTGCCACCTGGGCTACTCACAGCAGAGCAGCTGGCTTCCCTCAGACTGCAGGACTGGAAGTTGTGGGGGTGAAAAACAGAAAGAACCCCAAAAGGAAGTCACATACCCTCAAAAGGGACTTCTCACCAATTTTGCCACATTCTATTCACTGGAAGTGAGTTAATAGGTTTAGCACATGCAGAAGAGGAGGAGCTACATGTAGACATGGATGCCAGAAAGGAGGACCATGGGAAGCCCTACTAAGGCTGCTGACCACAAAGAGTCATTCTAGGAGAAAGAGTGTGGTTAAAGTGGCAGAAGTAAGTCTTCAGGAACATTAAAGCTAGTGTCAATGGACCCTGTGGAAGGAAAGACAGATATCAGGGAGATAAGGTCTGAGAGGTTAGACCTCAATTATGTAGTGACGAAGGTCATGGAAAAGAGGCCGGACTTTACTCCAAGTGTAATAGAAGGTCATAGAAGGGTTTGACTGGGACAGACAACATGCTTAGATTTATGTCTTTAAATAATTATTTGGTTGAGTCAATATAAAATAAATTTTAATAGCTAAGGCCATATAGTTCATTTCACTTGCCATTAGAATCCCTGGAAATGTGGATACTGAGCTTGTTGGCTACTGGAGGATCCTTTAACTTGACTAACGATAGATCAAGCACACATAAGTGGCTGAAAGGTAGCTTGGTCAATATGGGTATGACTATGCAAGTGTTTCAAATAGCCAGATTTTCACAAGATATAACTGGTATTTGAAAGTTTATCTAAGCTGTATTTCAATGATTCAGATTAATTCAAATGTATTTTACAAAAGCTCTGTTGTGGCTGCTACTATCAGTTAATGGAAATACATACAGGTATGCTGTCATTCATGTTTTGATAAAAATGCTTATTAACTATATCATATTGTTTTCTGACTCCAAACATTCATTTTACTCAACTATAATAGAATAAAAAGAGATACTTGATAGAGCCTGCCAAAAAATATTAAAATTTTGGTTAATTCTAACTTATATGTACAGATAGCCCATTTAATTTTTATGAAACTTTATTGCAGTATAGTATTGATTGCATACAATCCTCCAGTTCATTTCAAATTGATTTTCTACATATTAATGGCAATAATAAGACACTTTTTCCAGGGTAAATAGAATTGAGCAGAAAAAAGAATACAGAGGATGTATTTTGAAAATTCTACTGAAAGTTTCTAATTATCAGTTTTGAGTCAGAAGTATTCACTTCTTCCATGAGTTATTTTCTATTCACCCCTGTGATACCTGCAGTTCTCTAAAAAGTATGTCACTGTTTGCCTCTTGTTCACTCAACCAAGCGAATAATTTCTGCACAGTACCAAAGGTGTGGGAATGTAGGTATGTTTAGCTTAATGGTCATTCAGATGTGCTCACTCAATGCTATGAATAGAGCATTAATATCTGGCTAATGCAAGTCCACTGTCTCTTACTCGTACTCTTTATACCCTGTTTACACCAGTTTTTGGACCCCTATGGACCTCTGGTCTATTGAATTATTACCTTTACACTGTCCTCAGCTTCCTTGTTACTTTACCTAAATTCCTTAGTTTCTCCTTATAGTAACTTGCCACCCTGAATGTTCTTGCCCAAATCTTCATTGTCTCTCAAACGCTCCTTGTTGAATCCAACTTTCAGACTTTTCTCCATCTGCACTACAGCAGGTAGATGTGACTGCAGAAAAATGCACCACTTCGCTAATATCTCCCTTAAATTTCATGACCACGCACATCACAGCTACTCAGCAGTCCTCCCATTTTTCATTGTCCCATTGTCTCTCCCACTCTCTGAAAGGATTAGTTTACCCATTCCCTTCTCTCTTCGAACAAGCAAAACACCCTCCCTGACCATCACTCTTAGCTGACTAGCTTGCATTTTTATTTTATTGCTTAAATATGTGCAAAGAAAAGAGAACACCCATATCCACCCCCAAATTACCCCTCCTCTTAAGGTCAGTCCTTCCATTTGTGCATTGTACCTCATATACTTTTTTCTATTCATGGCATTTGCTTTTGCAATCATCAGATCACTCTATTGCATCATCAATTTCATTTACTTCTTAGACAATTCCCATTAACAACTTCTCTTGTTCCAGCATCCCCTTCTAGTATTTTCTGTTCAAAATTCATCAAAGAAGTTTGTACTCGGCTTCATCCACTATTCTCTACCTATTTCCTTTGTATCTATTCTAATACGTTACCAAAAAAAAAAAAATGCTCTTTTTTCTGGTCACCATGACCTTTTTATTTCCAAATTCTATAATCAGTGCTCAGTCATTTTCTCTTTAAATCCCTCAAAAGCATTTGTTTCTGTTGACCAATCCTTCCTTCATGGAGTATATATGAATTGGCCTCTGAATCTTCATGTTCTGTTGGTTTTCCTTCTATTTCTTTGGTGACTCTGTTATTAGTTTTCTTTTGTGAATATTCTGACTTCTACATGTTGTAAAGACCCAAAGTTCAGTCCTCAACACTGTTTCCTATTTTTGCCTTGGCTGAATTCCTTCATTCCAGTGGTTTTGAATACTGAGTCTACGTGAATGGCTCCAAAACTTGTATCATGTTCTTGATCTATTTTAAATTCTGGTATCCAATAATATCCCACTTCCATGTGGTATTTCCACTTGAGTACTTAATAGACATCCAAATGCAACATATTCAAAACTGAAATATTGATTAGCTCCCTCCAAACGTGACCCCACAGTGCTTGCTGTCTTCATCAATGGAATCTCATTTACTTATTTGTTATAGTCAAAACACTCAGTTTCCCTGACACCCACTCTTTCTTTTCCACAGATCTATCAGCAAATCCTGACAGCTTGGTCTTCAGAACCTTTCTTATATTCAGCAACTTCTTAACAATTCTGCCATTATCACCCTTGTCCAAACTGCCAACTTCACTCACCCAAACCATTTCAGACTGAACTTTGTCACCTCCAAATAAATGCACGAATTTTGAAAGTGCATTGCAAGGATTTACATCCTAGATCAGCCACTTACCTGTTCTATGACCTTGGGCAAGTTATTTAATGTCTCAGTGCTCAGTTTCCTCACCTGTAAAATGAGGAAGATAGTGTATCTAACTCATAGTGCTATTTATTGTGAGGACTTTGCAACATAACAAAGCATTTTGAATACAGTGTGGCAAATAGTAAGCAATACATAAATGTCAGCCATTATTATTCCTATCATTTTTATTATTCATCTATTCTCTACATAGCTACAAGAATTATTAACTTAAAAAATTATGCCAATCCTCTGTTCAAAATACTTAAATAATGTCCCCTTATATGTAGAATAAAATGCAGATTTCCTCCAGGCTTGTGTGAGTTATCTGTTTGTCTGTGTCTCTCACATTTCACCCTCTCCAACCTTTCTCCTCATTCTCTCCCTGCACCCAATCTCCTTGCTTTTGCTTGAAAATCCCAAGCATTCTTTTTCTTTGGGAGTAGGAGATTCCTCTTCAGCTATTAGAATGACTCAAAGTCACCTTCTCTATATTGCCATCCCTTGCGACGTGCAAGTTCTCAAAAAAGATCACTAAATCAATTTCTTTCCTTCCTTCCTTCCTTCCTTCCTTCCTTCCTTCCTTCCTTCCTTCCTTCCTTCCTTCCTTCCTTCTTTCCTTCTTTCCTTCTTTCCTTCTTTCCTTCTTTCCTTCTTTCTTTCTTTCTTTCTTTCTTTCTTTCTTTCTTTCTTTCTTTCTTTCTTTCTTTCTTTCTTTCTTTCTTTCTTTCTTTCTCTTTCGAGACAGAGCATCGCTCTGTTGCCCAGACTGGAGTGCAATGGTGCAATTTTAGCTCATTGAAACCTCCACCTCCCGGGTTCAAGTGATTCTCCTGCCTCAACCTCCCAAGTAGCTGAGATTACAGGCTCCTGCCACCATACCCAGCTAATGTTTTGTATTTTTAGTAGAGACAGGGTCTCACCATGTTGGCCAGGCTGGTCTGGAACTCCTGACCTCAGGCGATCTGCTCACCTCATGTGGTCTGTTTGCCTCAGCTTCCTAAAGTGCTGGGATTACAGGTGTGAGCCACTGTGCCCAGCCAAATCCATTTCTTAGGACTTTTCTGGAGATGTGCACCACTAAAATGAGAGTAAATCAGGAGAAGAGAAAACATGAGATCCTGGAAATAAGAAAGCCACTATAGGAAAAAGGGCAGAGAATAATATTCTGGGGAAATAAAGGAAGATCAAAGAATCACCTGTGGGGAATGTGAGACGGAAGATGTTCAAGGGGAGAGCCCAGGAAGCTGAATTAGACGAGATACCTGATGTGTTTGAAATTATTAAGAGGAGGATTACATGAGTGGCAGAAAGGATAAGGATGAATTAGTGATGAGAACATAGGAAATGAAGCAAATGAACACGTAACACAATTAGTATAGGGAAAGTAAAAACTTTGTTCGAAGTCAAAATTGTCAGTAGCAGTAGTGAATAGTTTAACATACTCGTAATAATGTAAAAATGATTTATCCAATCAAAATTTATTTTATAACTCTATTAGGTTGATTACAGGAAAGAAGAATGTGTGTGTGTGTGTGTATGTGTGCGTGCACATATGTAAGAGTATGTGAGTCAATATGCACATGAGCGTGGAGGTTTGTGTCTGTCTGACCAGGAGGTTGAATGGTGCGAAAGGAAGCCAAAGTTGCATCTTTCACTGTGGAAAGTTAAGATAAAAAATCAAGAAATAGTTAAATGTTATTTTCAAATAAAGTTACATACTAAATATGTAATCAACTGCATAGCTAAAAGTTGAAAATAATTCACTTTGAGAAGTCGGTATGTGTTTTACATATTTGGGGCAATAGTAGATAGAAGATAGCTCTTCTTTTAAAAATAAATCTTGTTGAATTATTTGCCTTTTCCAACTTACTTGTATCACTTGGAAAATGATATAAATAAAATAATATAAAGAACTCACACTTTGGAAAAGATGTATGAATTGTGGGGTTTACTTTCCAGATGAAACACATCATGCTAACTTTCAAACCGTTCTCAACTCCAAAAAAAAACTATTGTTTTTGTACTAAATTCACTAATAAGTGTAACTTGGTATCTCATTTACCCCACCCCCAAATAATATCTCCATAGTGCAGAGAGTGGACTAAGTAACAAAGCATTTTCACATCTACTATCTCACTTTATCTTTTGTATAAATCTACTGAAGTAGGCCAGGAAATTATCACCATTTTATAAATGTGCCAACCAAGATTCAGAAAAATTAGCGTCAGGGCCAGTCCTCAGATCCCATTATTGATGCTTTGCCCTACATTTATTCAGCTATATTATGTGTCATATTCAGTTCTTTTTCCCCATGGTAAAAGATACACATAAAGAGCTATTGTAGCCAATGAATCATACACAGTTCCACTGTGTTTCGGAGGCCCGATATATGATTTCTCTTGTATTCTACCAGGACTAAGATCTGAAACCAATCTGGTTTTAGGCCCATATAGCAACATTCACACATAAACTACTAACATTTTGGCTGTTTCTCTCATATATACATATTATTTTTCTTTCTTTTCTTTCACATAATAAATACCCTACATTTCTAAAAGGACAGTAGTAGCTGAGGATAAAACCACTCACAACATTTTCATCAACTTTTATCTTTTTTTAACAGTTCCAGAGTATTCTTTTTCAAAGCATCCATACAAATTTTAACTCAAACTACTAACACATAAAAATTCATGTTTGATAGAATATTGATATTCAGTCACATAGAGTGACTTATTGACATTTGAATAAGAAACTGATGATTGACAAGAAATCTATTTAAATTATAAATTTTTTTAATAAATCTATTTATCCAGCACAAAATACAGGATGGTCCGATTATTTCCTCTATCTATAATGACATAGTTTGAAGGTAGATATTTCTATAATGTTTGGAAACCTTCCAATGCCAAAGACAGAATAAAATGCGTTCATATATAGTCTCAAATACTAGGTACAACATATGTCTTTATTTTGTAAGTGATATATTACTGAAAAGGATGAACTAGAAAAACAAAATAATGATGTGTTGTTTTGTAATCCAGTTTCTACACAAATTCATTTGTTGTAGTAGCAACCTAATGAAGGTACAGCTACAGGTATTAAAATGTAATGTTAATTCAAACTAGTCAATAAGATTGATGAATGACACAAAGGCACCACAGATTAAAGCACACCTTCCAATTGCAGGTAACGTTTTCTGGGGAAATATTTTGTACTAGAAAAGATGCCGAGTCAAAATGTATACTATTCATGACACAAACCTGTGTTTCTTACATAACCAGTTTGTAACATTGATGCTTTGCTGTCCTTTAGAATTGAGGGCCATCAACATAAACCTTGGAAACAAATGTGTGTCTTGCTGCAATATGGCAAGAAAAGATTAGCAAGCTTTATAATGTTTAAATTTCATTCAGACATATATCGAACAGTATAGTAGTGTTTGGAATTGCTTCTTTATTATGCAAAATCACCCGTCAGGCTTCATCAATTTAATTTCTCTGGTAGTATCACAAATTCTTTTTTTTTTAACCCAGTCAACTAAGAAATAAAACAATTACTAATGATTAAAGTTAATTTAAAAAGAAAAAAAACAAAATAATCCACAGCTTTCATTTATATGGAAATCTTTACCATTTTCCAGGCAAGAAAAAGTGGTTCTAATATCCTCTCATTTTCCCTCTAGAACATTATTGTTAGAGGATCCCAGTGACCAGCAGTGGGGAATATAAACCTCATTTTTTTCCCATGGAGAAAAGTCCCATAAAAGATGTTTTAAAATTATCTAAAAATATTAGCTTAGAATTTGAAAACTCAAAATACATATTTACCAACTAGTAACAGGAAAATATCTACTGAGTCATCAGCTCTGCAGTGTCTTTTGTGAAATTTTTATGTTCAACAAATTCTTCATGTTCCTCATGATTATGGAATAGCAAAGTGGAAATAAAATTTCTAAACTCCAGAAAAAATAGTCCCAGGCTATACTGATATATCTGAATGTGCACCTGTGCCCCTCTGAGTGAGCAGAGAGAGTGTGGGATTCTTCCTACCATTATATCTGATTGGACCACGAAAAAGATTGTTGATTGAAAACCTAGCCCTGTGATCTTATTCTTCGGTGTCCTGGCTTCAGAACATGAGCTGGAACAACTGCAGTCTTGCAGACACTTTCTAACAGGCAGTGTAGAGCTCCTGGCTAGAGTTCTGCACACCAAGATTTGAAGGAAGCTGACTGGGAACTGATGGAGAAGGCAAAAGGAAGTACACTGTAGGAAGCCCAGAATTCAAAAAAAGGATAGAAATAGAAGAGGGAGCATTCTCAGTTGCTCTTCCAAAAGTCTTCAAATTCAGCCTGTTCTGGATTCTTATGGAGATCGTACATAGATTTATAATAATGTCCTCCCCATTTTCTACTTATAAGTAAAAGAAGATTGACTAAGACATATGATAAGGTGGTGGTTACTCTGTATCCCAGCAGGGCAAGGTGTTAGTGGTGTGACCCTAGACAGATCATTTAATCTCTCTGAGCCTCGGTTTCCTCATTAGTAAAATGAGGAAAATAATTTGCTGTTCATACAATTATAAAGAATTTTAAAACTGTATATAAATCTATCATCTTTCTAACGCAGAATAAAGACAGAATAAATGATGTCTACATTATCATTGTGCAACCAGATTGTATATCCTTCATTTGGCCTATGTAAACTTTTTATTTTCACATTTAATCAAATATAAGGCACTAAAAATGTGAAGTTTTCTTATCAAAGGTAACAAGCTATAGTTCTCTTATGCTACTTTTTATAGCCTGTGAATTTATAAACATGAAACATACAATACATGAAAAGTTCATTTGTTTTTCCTGAGCTGATTTTTCAAAGAAAATATAAATTGGTGATTAAAATGGGTCCTTTCATGCCTTGCATTTTCTTACATGTTCACTGCAGTCCAGACACAAGTTTATTTGGTAGTATCTGGCTACTATTTAGTATCATAATATTGTCTTCAAAAAGATGGACCATTTCTAGCATTTTAGAGGATTAAAACAAGTGCTCAGAACAGATATTAACTACTGAGTGGTACCATTAACACTTAAACAGTACCAGATCCCTCCCAAAACTACATCATAAGACAAATACTCATTTATTCACTGAAGTGTCAGAAACACTTTCTTATAAACACCATAGCTCAATACTTTCTGCATATTTCATTAGATAAGAATATAGCCATTTCACATAAAGCTTCCATTTTCCTGTATGAATACAGAAAATTCATACGGAATTTGCAAAACAGACATTTAAAGGAATAATTAATTCTTTATTTTTCACTTCACAATGGGAAACCAGCTGAAGATCCTTAATTGAAACAATGAGAAGATACACATGGTCTAGAAAACTCTTTCAAGAATAGTAACCTTTCATTGCTTTCCAG
The DNA here is from genome assembly GCF_049354715.1 of Callithrix jacchus. NCBI lineage: Eukaryota > Metazoa > Chordata > Mammalia > Primates > Cebidae > Callithrix > Callithrix jacchus. Next base: position 77,413,408 of record NC_133504.1, read on the forward strand.
TAGGAGGGACTCTGAGAAAAGAAAGTGGATAAACTTGCAGTAAACAAATTCTGAAACAGTCTTTTCTAAACTTAACTCATCAATGCACAGTCAACGGATCTTTTTCCTTTAAAAAATTCAGTGTCATCACAAGAAATATTAAACTTTCTTTATTCATCTTGCCCAGTGGTATTTTAGTTATAGACTTTGTGCAGGTTCCTTGTTCTGTGCTAGAACTTCAATCATTTCTGTGTTTATACTTCATGATAGTTTACAGTGATGATGACCTGAAGCAAAATTAATTTCATCTTGTTCAATGTTTACTTAATCTAATGTAAATGAAATGTTCAATACTAACTTGCAAAGCTTTATTTGTGATTTAAGAAATCCTATAAAATTTACCTTTTCTCCCTCAGTAGCTTTTTTTTTTTCTTCTTAACCAGACCTATCAGTTCAAGTTATCTGCTGTTTACAAAAAGAAGAACAAATGAAGTCTGGGAACAAGGTCAGAACCTCAAAAAACAAACAAACCTGTAATAATGTGCATCCCTGTTTCACATCACCCACCTGAGACCATCAAGCCATGGGAATTTTTTTAATTGGTTTTAGGATTTTTGTGGAATTATATTTTTTAAATGACACATATGTCATGAGAAAAGTATTTCCTATCAAACAAAATTAAGCAAAGTTATTTTGACACTAGTTATTATTCATGATTTATGAGAATTTTAATTTACTAATACATTACATATGTTTGTTTTATGTAAAACATGTAAAAGTTCTAAAAATCATACCTGCTCTCCTAGGAGCAATGATAAATGTAAATGAATTGCCATTTCTTAATGCTCTAATAATAGCTTTTTTAGCCCCTCAACCCTTTAGATAACTGTAGCACTTACCCTATTCTCTCCAATATAAGTTAAAACAAAACTCCAGATTTGCTTTTGTGCTACGTATGCAACTTCAAACAGCTATCAGAAACCAAAGCAATGGAAACTTAAGACATCAACAAAGATTCCCCCAAACTTGCTCTTGTTTCATTCAGAAATAAATAGTTGAGCAATCTATTTCACTTCGCATGGGTGAAATATAAAAGCTAAACATGTTGTATTTGTTTGTTAGTTTATAGTTCTAAGAAAGAGGTTTCATGAAATTCAAAATATATGCATAGGTATTACAAAAGCAAGCATAGAAAAATTTAGAAGTTTAAAGCAGTTTAGTGTATAAAATCACTTTATTAAGTTGATAAATTAAACTACAAGTTTACAGTGTCTTATAAAGAAACCACGAAACATTTTAAAGAAAGTTTTCCACAATTTTATAACATCCAACACTCTTTTTGCTTGGTTGGAAAGGACAATTCAAATTTTAGTAGATTCATTAAATACACAATTATGTCTTTTTTATGTCGTATAATTTATATGTTTTCAAATATACTTTGATAACATATATGATGACTTTTTCTTATAAGTTTTGAGTATATAACATTCAAGTCTGCATTTAAGCAGAGGGCATGGGGGCAATTTAGTTAACTGACTTGGAAGAGCGTGAAAGAAAGCAACGTATGAATATGCCCCAAATGTGGTGAGGACTATGGTTATGATATATTTACTTACGGGGGGAATGAAATGGAAATAAGAATTCAAGAGAAGTGGAAAACTATAAATACTTTCTACTTTAAGACTTATTCCTCAAATTTCTTACCAAAATTGTTATTAAGAAAATTCTTTTCTTGATGTCTGTTTACATGTGTGTTCAACATTTAACCACTTAACCATTATGGCTTTTAAGCAACAAAGTTTAGTAGTCCCTTTGATTTGCTTCAGTATAATGAACACTCTTACTTGGGTTTTAAATTCTGTTTGGATAAAAACGAGGCATGTTAGGATTGGGGATCTTATCTTAACTTCCCAAATCCTTTAATACTCCAAAGCTGCAATGAAAACAGCACTGAGAAAGGGCGATCTGTAAGCCTTTTCTTTCAATCCTATCTTGAAAGGGGCCTTTTCCACAGGACAGTTTTAGGAACAAGCCATAAAAACAAACCCTGCAATATACTATTTAATTTTAAATGACCATCCCCACTGAACAAAATGAGTACTAAAAATAAACATTTGCTCAGTCCTCAGAGTCATGGGTTGAGGTGACATACTCTGTGTCTTAAGGAAGGCCTGGATTATTTTGGATGGTTCTAAGAAAAAGTCGTTAAGTCTATGAAACATGAATCTTTGCCATCCATCCATTGAAGGTTGTGTTGTTCTGTCCTCAGTTGTATAAATAAAACTCTATCAGCGACTTCTTTCCCTTTTTGAGTCAATGAGAAGCAACTCATAATGGTTGCTTAACCTCACACAGGAAAAAGATTAAATGAAAGTAGCATAAAGTCTTTTTCATCTGGGAGAAAAGCAGTTATCCTTGCTTTCCCTTACTTTTTCACCAGCCTAGCTATTTTAGGTGATTTTCAGGATAAGCCATGAAGAAACACAGTCAGCCTATGTTAAAATTTAACCAAGTATTTTTCCTTTGCATCTTAGGTAAAACAAGGTAAAAACTTAATGAGGTTAGAAAGAATCTCTGTGTTTTGGAAATAGTGACCACATCCTGACTGTAGATTTATTTCATGGAGACTTCCTTCCACTCTCCCATCCCCATTTAATTATGACCAGGAACAGTTCATCAGTCTGTTTACAAACACAGAAAGGAGGATATGAGGGCCAATTACAGAAACTAACAATAAAAACAAATTTTTCTTCCTTGATCAAAGAGACAAAGAGATAAATCCACACTGAGATGAGCAGAGGTTGTTTTCCCTAGGCATTCCCGGCATTTGCAATATATGGCAAACTACCAGGCGGTCAGGGGCTTTGCTGAATGTGACAGGCCTAATCAAATACTACACAGGCCAGACACACATCAACAATTAGCACTTTCCACAGCTATCTAACCTGTGACCCTTCGTTCTGTCTTGATTAACACCCAGTACTCTGATCCACTGACGTTGGTAAACAATTCAAATACAAGTAGGATACTTCTAAAGGATGAAAAGGGTTTCAGAAAGTCGTTGCTCACACTAAAGTGTGCCAAAAACTGAGGGATATGCTGAACTCTGTGAAATAACTATATAGTATAAACTAATTATGCATCAGTATGCTGCATATTAAGAATTCCATCTCCTGCCAGATATGCGAAATTAGCATACTTATAATAGAATACTGGATTAATAGGGTTTGATATCTTCACTGAGTTCACTTTCAGCTCTATTATTACTTCAAACAGTTCCTCCAAAAACATTCACTGGTTAACTGCAGAATTACGAGTAGTTTGAAGAAGAAGAAAAAAACAGTAAAAAGCTATTTATATTTTTATTGAGTTGCTGTTTGAAGAATAATTCTGTATTAATTATAGCATTATAAAAGATGCTATTATTTTAACACACTTTTCTGTACTCAGTAACATGTAGCATTAAATTTACAAGACTCTTTCATAAATTACAAATCCGACACAATGAAAATGTTCTAATTTTTGATAGGCTGGTGGTGAAATGCTTGCGTAATTTCACACTTCATTGAGTTAGCAGAAGAAAGCCTAAAGTTTATTCATCCAGCGCTTCCTTCAAATGTCTCTAGAGGGTTTCTTGATAGGTGCCATATTTTAAGGATGGGGCCATGTGATTTAATAGAAAAACATCAGCTTTGGCAAAAGGCAAGCTTGGACTTGAGTACTTCTTAGTTGTGTGACCTAATACAGGTTGCTTATTCTTTCCCAGTCTTATTTTTTCTCATCCATAAACGCAAACAAGGAAGATAATATTTTGAAATAATGATTAAGAATTAAAAAGACAACTGTTCCTAGTCTTATATCTAATTCAAATATAAAAACTGCACTGAGAATATATTACCAACATTCGCATTTCAGTTACAATAAATAAAATAATTCATTAAGCATAATTTTTTAAAGAAATATTTCTTAAACTTACCATCTTTTAAAGCTAGGCACAGGAAAGTAGTGAAAACAATGTCTATTATATCATACAGTCTTTCATGTAACCCTTTAAAACTCAGCACAGGCACTTAGAAGATCATGTGCTTTTTAGGAGTCCCTGCAGAATTGCTACTAGTCACCAAACACTTGGAGATATAAGCAAAACAAGCCACCCATGAATTTAACCACATTATCCTTTTTTTTATGAAAAGACTTGAAATTTTATTCCAGAGCAGTATTTAGGCCATTTGTGCCTTACCAATTTGTTTTAAAAATAAAGAATAAATAAGCTTTCCAATGATTAGTAAAGTTTCTTTCATGAGGATGTTTTAGGGAAAGTTTTTCTTTAGGATTCAAATGCTCTTTCTATTTTTAAATGTATATCAAGAAAAATAATTGATTTAATTGTATGTAAGGAAAATAAATCATACCAACACACACAATCACATCTGGATTGAAATTATTTTCCCTGTACCTTCTGAACACAAACTTGCCTTTTGATTGAAGCCAACTAAAGAAACTTCAGTTTTAATGAATTCTTACATAAGAATTATAAGCTATTATACATAGGGAAAAGTGAAATGGTGAATGAATTCTTATAGAATTTGAAACCCAAATTTAAGGTAAGCTTATTAAGAATTAAATTTTGTGACATATTTGCAAATAAGTGCCATAGTATTTATATACATATCTGTTTTATATATTGCCAAGAAGATAATAGCACCATTAAAGTAATTTAAATAATTCTGGAGTGAAACAGGGCAAATTTTCTCAAAGTGCAAGTTAAAATAGAATTCTTAAGTCAAAATATAAGGGAAACTTAAAGGCCGTATTCTCCAAGAAAAATATCTTACAAGCCTGTCATCAATGCTTATCCTCAACTCTCCTGGCCCCATTTTATCCTCTCTTGAATCCCAAATCTTGGCAAGGCTTTCAATGCCTAACTGTCATGCTTAATTGCCAAAGATTTATTGAGTGCCTAGTACCAAATTGGTGCCTGATTTTTTTTTTTAGAAATTACATATAAAATATATTTAAACCAATAATATGTATCACACAAATGCATGCATGACCCATAAGGTAACTCAAATAAAAACCTTTTATACCCTGCAAACTCAGAATTCATCTTATTTCAGTTGATGGATAAGTCACATAGAAATTAATTCTTTCTCTAGAAGTCCTTGAAAATACCTGGAAAATGAAATTTTTAAGTATTGTTTTGAATTAAATGTAATCCAATATTTCAAAAATTTTACTAAGATAACATTTCTAGTTTTGTTTTTACTACTTCATTTCATTTAACTACAAGAAAGAACAAACAACTAGATCAGAAACTTAAAATTTCAGGTGGGTGCTATTTATAAAGATTAAAAGAAAGTTGGGCCATCTTTTCTTTTTCTGATTCTCATTTGAGGGTTGCTCTTCTGTATAGGTAGAGGAAAGGAAAATAACATAAATATTTCATTACAAAGAGTATAGGAGGAAATCAAATGTAATATATAAAAACTAAACAGAAACAAAATAATGAGAAGCCAGTGAGAGGAACATATGGATGAATGAGAAGCTAGTGAGAGGAACAAATAAAAATGTGAGACTTTGGAATGTTGCCCTCTTCCCTCAAAATATAGAATGAAAAGAGAAAAAAGAAAATGTGGATGAATTACAGTACCCCCAGCCTGTGCCTCCCAGTTGCAGTTGACTAATTCCAGTTGCAATTGACTAATGCAAGTTGAAATGCAATAATTTTTCTTGAAATTGGAAAAATTAACTGTTATTACTTTTTAAGAAAAGTTGAAAACTTTAACATTAAAAACACCTCCTTTACTAACAAGGAATACATTCATGGAATCCCTTACTAGTTCACTTATTTTGTGAGTAAAGTTAATTTTTCTATTAAAATATATTGAATAAATGAAGAAATAGTGATAACTAAGAAATTATTACAACATATAGTGCTCAAGTGGAAAGAACTATGTTTTCCAAGATTTCAGAGACTGTATGTCAAAAATTGTTTAAAAATCTGAAAAAAGGCACTTTTCTTACTTAAATGCGTAATCTTGATAAGGTAAAAGTAATATTGAAAAGCCTTTAAAGAAAAGTCATTTTAATTTGTTGTTTTTTAAGCAGCCCCTGATTATTTTTGCTTTTCAGAATAGAAAACACAATTGTACAAGAATGTGAAATTACTTAACAGAATTTTAAAGTATGTTTTATTTTAAAAGCAGCAAAAGAAGTTTTAAATGGTTTCACTAGACATTATGCTCATTAGAAACCACAGAGACTAGAAGGAAAAGATTGGTCATTTCTGACAGTTACTGCATTCACTTATGCAGAGTCAAAAGAGAACACCACCCTTCCAGTTTAATGGTGTAAGGAGTAGAAACCTAAAATATGTTAAAATGCTCTTTCATGTATACTTCTATAAAACTCAAACTACTGACCTGCAAACTGAGGTAAATCAAGTATTTGACTTTGCTTTATTGGTTTCAGAATGAAGAAGAGAAATTACAAACTTCATCAAAATGGTAATCCCTGGTTTACCCCATCCCCAAAGTCTTGAGTTTTACTAGCTAAAGATACTAGAAACCTTTGTTCCTGGAATTAAACAACAACCTAAATCATATAGTTTTTCTTTTATTAAGTTTACACTCAATTTGACCATCAATAAGTATTTTTCTTTCTTTACTTCATCCTACAGTTATCAATTTTTCTTATTTTTAATTACCATGTTATAACATATTTGCTGATAGGTTAAGTTGGGGTTCCTCTTTTGGCTATTTCACAGGCATTGTTTTTATATGTCAATGAATTTTGAGGAAGGCAGAGGAGCTCGAACTCGAATAGTGTCTACAACTAGTATTGCGGTATGGTAGGCTCATTTGGGATCAGCTTGCATGAGAGAATGAAGAGCCTGCAGGAGAGAATTTTTCCTAAAAGGGAAAAAAGCAGACACATTAGTCCCAATAATAAGGCTTCAGAAATCAGAGAGGGGAGACAGATTTCACTTAGTGTTATATAGTGGCAAAGACTCTGTTCATATGAAATCATGTTTGAGTCTTTTGGTGATGGGCATAAATTGTAGGCTAAAGAGCAAGAGTCATTTCATTAAGAAAAAACAAAGTATTGAGGCAAGCTATACAGTAACTATGTGATTTACACAGAATGAAAGAAGGGACAGGAGAGCATTCATAAATGTACTTATGTTTCAGGATATCAAGAACATGAGAAAACACAGAACATCAGTAATAGTCTGTGAGTGAAGAATGGATTTTTTTACTGGTACTGGGGGCAATGCTAAGGAAATGTTGGGTCAAAGTTCGTGATGCCTCTTGGCAAGGTTAGCTACCTTTGGGAATACCTGTGACTTGCGCGAGTTCTGTTGCATATTTTCACTGATACATTGGTTTCTCTATGGAAGGCACGTAAAGGCAAGAAGATAATAATGTCTGGTGATAATCAGTGGAACTTATTCACGTGCATATCGGACATTTTCAAGGATATGTCAATAATTGAGGAGGTGAGAAGCCTTTGGATAGACTATAAATTCCTACAAAAAAAATTAAAAAGAGACAGAGAGGGTGCCTGAGCTACCATTTATTTATAGGATTTCATTTTAAACCTGGGCCTGGAATTACCTTGGGAAACATAATGCCTTTCTATATTACATATACTTAATTGCTCCTGAAGAAAATGTGCCAAAACATGAAGAATTGGTGAATCTAGGTGAAGGGTGTGAAAATGTTCATGTTCTTCTTTCAACTTTTCTGTACATTGAAAATTTCCAAAATAGTTCAAAGAAAAAAGTAATGCATTTTGAATATTCCTAAATATCAGTTTTGACATTTAATAATTATTCATAAAACATATAATAAATTTATGTTGTTTGGATCTATTGTGCACTAATAATAAATGATAATCCGTTCAAGAAAAATGTTAATAGTTAAGACCTATGCTCAAAGGAAATTTCTTAAAAATTCGAACTTCAAGGTAGCATGTACTGTGTTTTGAAATAATGAAATATAAAATAATCAGTAAAGGATCTTCAAGATTGAAAAGAGAAGTAAAAGGAAAATATAAGTTTAAAAACTAGAAAGAAACAATGCAGAATTTTCAACTACCAATGATGGTAGGTGTCTAACTGCTATGGCTTCTGGTACTACAGTATATCTGCTCCAATCCATTAACAGTTATTTGCCTGTGGTTCTTATTTCTAAAATCTTAGCCACTTGCAACAGTGCATGAAATTTTTCTCTTTGCCTTCAAGTTAAAGATATGTGTCTTTAAGGTTTTGAGGTTTTTCACTGCTAAGTATCTCAAACCAGCCCTGTCATTTCAGTTTTCTTATATTTCCTAATTTCTCTTTGTGTTTTCTCTCTTTATTGGGAGTTTTTAGTCCTTGAGTCATTTTTAACTTGAATGACTGTTGCTATTATTACACATTTTAATAACTCCAGTAAAATCTGAAAGAACTACACTAAAATGGTTAGCATTTTATGAAATAAGAACCTTCTAAAATTTTATTTTTAGTTGACTTGTATTATTTGTACACCTTTATGGGATGCAGTATTATGTATCAACACAGGTACGATAAGAACTTTTTTGTGATTTCTTTTTGGGTTTGGAAAGCTTAGACACTATCATCTAAAGGGAACATTTTCAGCATTGTTAGCTGACAACCAAAATCATGTAGACTCGTCTCAGTTGCAGAGCTTGTAACAGTCTGAATTGGATTGACTCCAGCATGATAGAAAGGGATTTCATTTTTACCTAGGAAGTTTTGCTCCCGCCATTCATGTTTCAGGAGACAGTGGTAAGGGGAGGGTTGTCTTTGGGAAAGACACTGCCAACCTAGCAATATGTTAAAGTTATACCACGAGAAGTGGTCAAAATCAGAACACGATGATCTGTGTTTTTCAGTGGGGTCTGGCTTTTAAATAGGGTCTGGCCAACTTGAAAGATGTAAATCCTTCATCGAGATAGATCTGCATAGCACTGGGGATGGAAACAGGAACAACTATTAAAGTCACAAGAACCAGATAATACTAAGAGAAAAAAGAGATCTACAAAGAGAAGTGAGAAGGATAAAAGAAATAAAAGGAGAATAAAAGGAGAAAGGACTATTGCAAGAGAAGAAATTTTCAGAAGCCCATGGGAGTTGGTATCTCAATAGACAGAAATTTGATTCAATGAAAGATGGAGGCAGGAAATAAGAAGAAAATATAGCTATTAATGTAAACATTTAAATATCTGTATATATGTATATGTATTTCTAAATTTTTCAATCATTCTTTCTGTTTTACAATGCATAAATAATCATTTTGGTTTTCTTTTTGGTAATAGATGTTCCCCACTTACCCTCTTAGATGTTGTAGGCATAAATTAATGTCAGCATCAATATTATTGATTTCATATATTTATTACCTATAAAAGAAGCATCTTTTCTGAAAAATGAAACCCGTTTAATTTGGCTTAAAAGAGATATAACATGAACGTATCTTTGACTTCCCCAGAAAATGTAGATAGAATATATTCTACCATACTAAACATTCACCAGCCAATTTATAGTATTTGTAATATGCTATGCATTTATAAAAGTTGTGGAAAACTGATATAGTTTGGCCGTGTCCCCCGCCCAAATATTATCTTGAATTGTATCTCCCATAATTCCTGTATGTTGTGAAAGAGACCAGGTGGGAGATAATTTAATTATGGCGTCTGTTTCCCCCATACTGTTCTTGTGGTAGTGAAAAAGTCTCACAAGATCTGACGGTTTTATAAGGAAAAACGCATTTCATTTGGCTCTCAATCTTCTTTTGTCTGCTGCAGGGGTGGGGCCCTTATGGTGAACCTCTACTAGGGCAATGTGGAAGGGAAATGTTGGGTAGGAGCACCCACACTTAGTCCTTGCTGAGGCCCCACCTAGTGGATCTATGAGAAGAGGGCCACAGTCCTCCAGTCCCAAGAATGGTAGATCCACCAACAGCTTACATCATGCACCTGGAAGAGTCACAGACACTCAATGCCAGCCCATGAAAGCAGCTGGGATGGAGGTTGTACCCTGCAAAGCCACAGGGGCAGAGCTGCCCAAGACCTTGAGAACACACCTTTTGCATCAGTGTGACTTGGATGTGAGACAAGGAATCAGAAGAGATCATTTTGGAGCTTTAAAATTTGAATGCCCTGATAGATTTTTGACTTGCATAGGGCCTGTAACCCCTTTGTTTTGGCCAATTTCTCCCCTTTGGAATGGCTATATTTACCCAATGCCTGTACCCCCATTGTATCTAGAAAGTAACTAACTTTGTTTTGATTTTACAAGTTCATAGGTGGAAGGGACTTGCCTTGTCTCAAATGTGACTTTGAACTGTGGACTTTTGAGTTAATGCTGAAATGAATTGAGACTTTGCAGGACTGTTGAGAAGGTGTGATTGGTTTTGAAATGTGAGGACATGAGATTTGGCAGGGGCCAGGGTGAAATGATATCATTTGGCTATGTCCCTCCCCAAATCTCATCTTAAATTTTATCTCCCATAATTCCCATGTGTTGTGAGAGGGATCTGGTGGGAGGTAATTGAATCATGGCGGCAGTTTCCTCCATACTGTTCTCCTAGCAGTGAATATGTCTTACAAGATCTGATGGTTTAATAAGGGAAAAATCCCTTTCACTTGGCTCTCACTCTTCACTTCTCTGCCGCCATGTGAGATGTGCCTTTTGCCTTCCACCACTATTTTGAGGCCTCCCCAGCCATGTGGAACTGCAAGTTTATTAAACCTCTTTCTTTTGTAAATTGCTCAGTCTTGTCTATGTTTTTATTAGCAGTGTGAAAACAGACTAATACAAAAAGTCATTTGAATATTGATTATTCATTTGTAATAGTTCATTATATTTGTTCAAATCTTATTCGAAGAGGTGTTTGTTTTCACATAAAGTGTTTAGAAATTGGATTAATTTATTTCATAAGATCTTTAAATCAGAACTGTCAGAAATATAATTTGTTTGGAAATAAAAGCAAAAAAAGAAATTCCAATCACAAATATGTGAAAATCTCCACATTTCCTCACCCTATGTTCCCTATGTTTGGATGCCATTCCTAGAACTCCTCTGGTTGATTCCTTATTTATTACCCTTCTCAGGATTTGTTTCTTAAGGATTCTGAAAGAATTGGTCATCTTTTTAGCATTTTAGCCACAAACAAAAACAATAATAACAAAAAGAATAAGAATAGTAGCTAACATTTGCTGAATTCTGACTTTGGACAAGGCACAAGGCTAAGCTCCATGCATATGTTATATCAGCTAATCTTCATGGCCCTATTAGTTCAATGCCGTTACTACCTCCGTTTTGTCATTGGAGAATAAGGTACAGAGAGGTTAAAAAACTTTCCAAAGGTAGCAGTTAGTAAATGGTTTAACTGAAAGTCGACCCTAAACATTCTGAATCCAGAATTTCTACTTTGAAAAACTCTGCAATTTAGAAAAGAAAACAATTTTTATTGGTTTCATGAAACTAATTTAAAAGGTTTAAGGATTCATATGTTGCTTTAGTACATTATCAACAAAAGTACTGAAAATATTCATAAATAGTTTGTAATCAATGTGAATTCACTTTCCAGTTCTGCACTTGTCACTACAAACTGCACTCATTTTGAGAAAAAAACATGTTATGAGGAGTTAGAAACATTGCTATTTTGGCCAATCCCTATTTAACTGAGTTTCCAGAATAGCTGCGGTTCTCTTTTTCCCAGTGGATCATCTGATTCATTGCTGCCCATAGAATGTTAACTCCTAGTTGCCTGCGCCCATTAGCTACCACCAGTTGAGTTGCATACTTACCAAGAATTGCTTATTTTCAATCATTTGTGTATTTTGTATCATGATTATTAAATTTAACTAAATGTTATATGAAATGATAATAATGAAAATAAGAAGTTGCTTCCAGAAAAATTAAGTTAAAATCTTTGGAAAGATTCAATAAACTTGAGTTCTTAAAAGAAGAAAAATGCAGTTGAATTAAATATGAGTAATACAGGTATAAAGTAATGGGGAAAATAAACAGTAGCAGAATTGCTGCACAACTTTTTTAATCCACTGTTCAAAGGTGTATTTTTGGAAAGAAGGCAAATTCAATCTGTTCCATCTCATCCTACATCATTTATTTAGAGAATGAGATATAAACATATATATGTCTGTGTGTATATATATGTGTGTGTGTATATATAGTGTCATTTTTAAGAATAATTCTCCATTTATCCATGTTTTTGAGTTTCCTGCAAACTGATTTGGGGCCTGATTGTTAGTTTGCACTATATTTTGAGTTAAAATCTACTTGGTACAATAGTGCCTTAAAATTCTTACTATTCTTCTTAGAACAAATATGATAGAAAAAAAAAGAATCTCAAAATACTATTTATTTTGGATAGATTATAAAGCATTTAGTGGAAACAGTTAACCAGTATCAGTGAATAATAAACAAAAAGATTCCAGGATCTTGACTTACCCACCTAACACTGACCTTGTCCCATAAAATGGTAAGAGACACACAACTCTCTTTCATCAAGTAAAAAGGAAAGAAATATTCTTAAGGTGTTCCAAAATCTTTTGATATAAATATCTTCCCTGGAATGGGATGCAAAACCTGAGCATTCTGAATGCACATACACCAGACTGTTATACTGAGGTTGGCCCACTACAGAGACCTGTGTGGTCATGAAGGACTGTGTGCCAGGAGTGATGGAAACTGCACTCAACTTCAATTTTTTACTAACCATTATTTATTAACAGAATTATATGTTAATTAAAAAAATAATTTTTATAGTCATGACTCTGCTAACCATTGACACGTTTTCATCCATTAGTCTCACTCCCGAAACCCATTTACACTGCCATAACTGGACCTTCCTTGACATTCAAGCACTTGTAGAAACTCTGCCACTCTGCCTATGAGTCTACATTTCTTTCTTAACTGCCTTTTGTCACTTTTTCCTCAGTTTGCAAATATTTTTATGGGTAAACTTTTCCTCCTTCACTCTGCCTTGGGCTCTCCATTACTGTTTTCTTTAATTAAAATCCATGATACTTTGCCTTAAAGGAAGGCTACTGAATTGAAGGACTAGGAGAATGGAATGTTGGTGGCAGACATTTAGGAGACGATAAGTATTTCATTTTGCCTTATGTGGCAGGTGCATGGAAAGGGGAAGCTAGAAAAAGAATTTGGGGGTGAAGTTTCAGGAGAATATTAAAACGAATTCTTCTCTAATAAGAAGTTTGTCTAATTGCATAAACTTTGAAAATGCCAGAAATTTTAACTGCATTAAAAATTATGCACTTGATAAAAACAAATAAAATAAGTCATTTTTCATAGCCAAGAATTACAAATTAACAATAAATGTAAACATAAAAACATATGGCTTTTAGGCAAATTTAATTTAGGCAAGATAAATAAATGAATTTATTTAATTTGCAAATTATGAGACTCTCTTTTTCTTTGTATTTCTTGTCGCCTTTCACATTTTAAAGCAGTGCTTTATTCTCAATACATGGATCTCTTGTTTTGTTTTGTTTTCTTCCCTGCAAAATGTGAGATTTGGACATTGTTCTTTATGATATAAAATAGAAAACTCTCTATGATAAATGAGTGATTCATGGATCTAAAAAAATAATTTCCTAGAGTTAGTAATATGATTTAGTCTTATTTAATTCCAATCTGAAAAGATCATCTTTTGATTTCCGTAAAATCTTATGACTAGTGGACATATGACCAATAGTATTTATGACAGAGGAGAGGTCTAAGCATCTATTGGACCTCTAAGAACCATAGATTTTTAGGGACAGAACTTGGAGATCAGTCAATTAAAGCAATCTACAATCTGTTCATCATAGGTCTCAGGTTAATGGCGTGTAATTTCCTTGTTTGGTATTCATAGGCCAAACTATTACTTTAAAATCTTGATTGGCTGTTGATTTTATTATTAATGTTTTAAATTTTGATTTCTCAACCAATCCCTGTTTCATTTGGTTTTATCATTCTGTTTTACCCACCAGAAAATGGCCAAAGGAGACAGGAAAACAAGGCAGAAGTCTGTTCAACACTGGAGCCAGACACCAGTGGCCCATGCCTGTAGTCTCAGCACTTTGGGAGGCTGAGGTGAGTGGATCACTTGAGGTCAGGACTTTGAGACCAGTCTGGCCAACATGGTGAAATCCCCATCTCTACTAAAAATATTTTAAAAATTAGCTGGGTATGGGGGCGAGTGCCTATGATCCCATCTACTCAGGAGGCTGAAGCAGGAGGATCACTTGAACCCAGGAGGCAGAGATTGCAGTGAGATGGGGTCATGCCATTACACTCCAGCCTGGGTGACAGAGCAAAACTCAGTCTCAAAAGAAGTCTGTTAGTCACACACAAGTATAGCTGTCTTCTGGCTCCTGGCCTTCAATTTGGCATAATCACCAATTTCTTTGTAAGAGCTCAGGTCAAATGCTACTTCCTCAGAGAAACTTTGCCTGACCTGCTCATCTAAGTCACAAGACCCATCGCAACTGTAATCATTCAAGCTCCTTATCCTACTTAGGTTTTCTTCACAGCATTATCTTCACTTAAATAATAGTTTCTATTTACTCATTTAATAATAATAATAATAATAAGAGCTAACTTACTGAGCTCCCAGCATGCGTCAGGGACCATTGACAGTGTTTTATGTATGTTAAGTCATTTGATTCACATATACCCCTGTGAAGCAGAAACTGATATCCTCCTCTTTCAGAAAATAGAAACAAGCAAAGGAGGCTGAGTAATTTGCCTGAGCTTATACAAGCAGTGCTGGCTCACTCCAGAAAGCCTGGCTTCCAACCATTGTAAAGGTAGGAATTTGGCTTATTTATTCCACTGATGTTTCCTTTGCCAAAAACTATCTAGCATAGAGTGGTTATTCAGTCAATACTGTATTTGTAGAATGAATGAATAAATGAATTAGAGGGTGAAGGTGTGATTATAGATGAATTAGGAAACAAGTTAATTCTATACAGAATGTTAAACCTGGATCAGCAGATTCCAGAAAATTCAAGTTAGCAATGACAGCCAGAGGCAGGATGTAGTTAATTAGCTTAATATAACAAGGGAATTGACTTTGTTTTGAACTTTTAAAATCATTTTATCCATCATGATCTGTAAGAATTTTCATGTTGAACCTTCTTTCCTTAGCAGCTAATATCTCTGATCTTTTGTGAGCCTTTTTGATAAAATGAGCATTCCAAGGTCACAGTTTGAATTTTTTTCAGTGTTGCCTTTATTTATTTTTAATCACAGAGGGAGGAAAGCCTATATCAAAATTCTGTCTGTCATAGAAGGTAATATTATTACTGTGTCAGAAAGGTCTAAGTAAATGTTTGATTAAAATGCCAGAAAAGGTGCTGTTGGTAAAAACTGCTAAACCATAGCATGCTGTGTTAAGAGACACTATTCTTAGGAGGAGGTATGATTTCTATTTAAAGTTATAGGTGATGGTTTATGTGCACAATTTGGAGGACAAGATAAAGGACAAGGCAAGAAAGTGTTGGAATAAAATGAGGCTGCATAAATTGAAGTTATACAACTGGTTTAAGGGGAAAAGGGAAGTTAAAAATGAAAGTTTCTGCTTCAATTTTCTGTTATGTAGGCCAGAGTTTGTTGGTTGGTGTTTAAATGAATTCTGTAGATATGACACATTTTGAATTACAATTCTTAAAGCAGTGACTTTCAATGTTTTTCAAATAATGCTATATTATTTGGGGGAGTTATCTTTGAAAGAGTAATAGAATGTAGGGCTCATACTGATTTCAGGCTTTGGAAATGTTACTTTTTCATAAAACTTTTGTGAAACAATATCCTATGTGGAACAAAAAAATCAGTCAATTTATGAAAATCAAAGGTATTCACATTGAAGTCAGAGCAGGGCACCAAAGACTTTATCTGGTCTCTACCTTCTCTCTATATGGCCTTTGCACAAGTTCAAGGTACCGTAAATATGGGCGCCATTGCACTAGTCGGATAGACTTAGCACTTTTCAACATGACAACGTTTATGAAGCATAAATGACTACAACTAAGTAACACAAACAACTTTCAAATTTTATCTATCCTTTCAGCGAAAAAGCTGACTTGAGTGAAGTATATCTAATCTGTAATTGTTTTTCTTATTATTGGCCACAAAAAGCTTTATAAAGCCCCACCAAACTTTTATTTCTCTAGTTTTACTGAAGTGTGATTGACAAATAGAAAATGTATATATTGAAGATGAACAATGTGATAATTTGATATATGTATAACTGTGAAATGACAACCACAATCAAGCTAATTAACATATCCATCACCTCACGTAGTTACCCTTTGTGTGCGTGTTTGTGTGTAGGATGAGAATATTTAAGATCTACTTTCTTAGCAAATTTAAAGTATATAATACATTATTATAAAGTTTAAGTATAATGCTGTACATTAGGATTTCAAATTTCATTTTATAATTCAAAGTGTGTGCATACCCTTCGACCAAAATCACCCAACTTTCCCTATCCCTCAGACCCGGAAACCAACACTCACTTTATGTTTTTATGAGTTTGACTTTTTTAGATTTCATAGATATGTGAGATCTTGCAGAGTTTGTTTTTCTGTGTTTGGCTAATTTCAAGTAGCATATCCTCCAGGTTCATCCATGTTGTCATAAATGACGGGATTTGTTTTTCTTTTTTCAAGGATACATAATGTTCCACTGCATATATATATATATACCACATTTACCAACATTCATTCATCTGTTGATAAAACACTTAGGTGGTTTTTATCTCTTGACTATTGTGATTAATGCTGCAATAAACATGGAAGTGCAGGTATCTCTATAAGGTGATAACTTCATGTTCTTTGGACATATACCCAGCAGAGGTACTGCAGGGTAATATGGTAGCTCTATTTTGAATTTTTTGAGGAACGTTCATACTGTTTATTATAATGGCTGTTCTAATTAGCTTTCCCACCTGTTTTTACACTTTCGCACCAACACTGGTTATTTCAGCACTTTTTATATGCCTGTTAGTCATTTGTATGTCTTCGAAAATGTCTATTCAGGTCCATAGCCTATTTTGTTACCAAGAGGATTGACAAGGAGCTTTTCCCATATGTTTTCTTCTAACAGTTTACATTTAAGTCTTTAATTCATTTGAAGTTGCTTTTGGTGTGTAGTATAAGTTCCTTATATATTTGTATATTAATCTATTATTAAATATGTGTTGCTAATATTTTCTCTCATTTCATAGTTTGCCTTTTTGTTTTATTGATTTTCTTCTTTGCTATGCAGAAATTTTCAAATTTATACAGTCTTGCTTGTTCATTTTTGATTTCATTGCCTGTGTTTTTGCTGTAATATTCAAAAATTTATTATCAAGAGCATTGGCAAGGGGCTTTTCTCATGTTTTCTTCTAGCAGTGTACATTTAAGTCTTTAATCCATTTAAAGTTGCTTTTGGTGTGTAGTGTAAGTTAATCAAATTTCATCCTTTGTCTAAAATTAAGTGAATATATATCTGTGTATCTATTTGTGGGCTATTTACTCTATTCCATTTGTCTATGTGTCTGTTTGTAAGCCAGTACCAGACTCTATTGATTACTACAACTTTTTAATATAATTTGAAGTCAGGAATTATGATGTCTCTAGCTTTGTCATTGTTGCACATGATTGCTTTAACTGTTCAGTGTCTTCAGTGGTTTCATATTAATGTTGGGATTGTTTTTTCTATTTCTGTGAAAAAATACCATTGAAATTTTTATAGGGATTGTATCGAATCTGTAGATAGTCTAGGGTATTATAAAATTTTTACTATTTCTTCCAGTCCATGAACATGGGATATTTTTTCATTTATTTGTGTGTTATTTCACCTCATCGATGCTTGATATCTCATCAGTGTTAGATAGTTTTTGATGTATAGATGTTTCACCTGTTGGTTACATTTATTCCTAAGTATCTTATTCTTTTCGATGTTGTAAATGGGATCATTTCCTTAATTTTTAAAAATAGTTTATTGGTAGCATATAGATTTTCATATGTTGATTTTTCTCTTGCAACATTACTGAATCCATTTTAGTTCTAGTAGCTTTTTAGTGAAGTCTTTAGGGTTTTCTATGTACAAAATCATGTCATCTGCAAACAGAGAAGTGAAATTTTCTTCCTTTTGTATTTAGAAGCTTTTAAATTTATTTTTCTTGCCTAATTGCTCTGGCTGGAACTTTCAGTACTATGTTAAATTGTAAGGGCAAGAATTGGCATTTTTGTATTTTTCCTGGTCTTAGAGGATAAAGTTTCAGCTTTTCACTATTATGTGTAATATTCATTGTAAGTGTGCCATACATTGCCTTTATTATGTTACATTCTTTCTAGACCTAATTTGCTGAGAGGTTTGTTTTTTTTTTTTTAAGACAGAGTCTCACTCTTTTACCAGGCATCAGGCTAGAGTTCAGTGGTGCAATCTTACTCAGAGTTTTTATTACGAAACAGGGTAGGATTTTGTCCAAAGATTTTTCTGCATCTATTGAGAAGATTATACTGTTTTTACCATTCTTTTTGTTAATGTGGTTTATTTTTGATTTGCATATTTTGAACCATCTTTGTATCGCAGGGATAAGTCTCACTTGATCATGGTGCATAATACTTTAAATGTGCTACTGAATTCACTTTGCTAGTATTTTGCTGAGGATTTTTGCATCTATGCTCACCAGGCATATTATGTATTTTTTCTCTTGTCCTTGTCTTGCTTTGGTATCAGGGTAGTGCTGACTTCATAAAATGGTTTTGGAAGTGTTTCCTTCTCATCAATGTTTTAGAATGGTTTGACAAAAAATACTGTTAATTATTCTTTAAATGTTTAGTATAATTCTCCAGTGAAGTCACCATATCCTGGGATTTTCTTTGCAGGAGACTTTTGATTACTGATTCAATATCCTTATTATTTTCTGTTTAGATTTTCTGGTTTCTTCATGATTCAGTCCTGGTAAGTTGTTTGTTTCTAGGAATTTATTCATTTATATTTTTAGATGAGGAAATTGAAGCTCAGAGAGCATAAGATACTTGCCTTAGATTTCTTTCTGTCCAGTAGCTGACTAGGTAATTATAGAATATATATTGCTATATTCAAAATTCCATATATTTAACCTAAAATTAACCTTCAGATAACATTCACCTAGGATTCTTAGCTGAAAGAAAAATAATTTTAATAACATATAACATACTATAATAGCAAAATCATCAATGACCCATACAATTTACAGAAGAAAAAAGGATTGGAAAGTCAATATAATGTTTATTTATTACTTTAACATATTTTATTGAGCATCAAACATATATGATCATTAATCAAAGTGGTGGTAATCTTTGAAGTGAAAGAAGCCAGTAAAAGGACCCTTACAAATCTTGCATTCTAATGAGAAAATAGTAACTAACATATATGTCAACTGAATACTAAAAATAGAAGAAATAGTGTTCACGTATATGTGTGTATGCACACATGTATGTATCTAATATGAATAATTAATAGGTGCCGAGGAAAAAATATAAGAGCATAAAATGTACAGTATAAAATGGACCTTAGAAATAAATAGAGACTTACCAGCACAGCCATAAATCTACTGAGAATCACAATGACAGGCCTGGAGCCGGGAAATATATTTGTTTTCTGTTAACAGATGGCATTAAAGAATCATTTGACAACCATTATACTAGGTAAACATTCCAAAGATTGGAATCAAAGAGCTATAAAGTTAAATAATACTCAAGCTCAACATTAGAGGATTAAGCATTAGAAGTCACTAATTATTCAAGATAAGTCTAGGTACTTAGTACATGTGTCACTTCAGGTTAGTAATGTAACCACTTGTATTAGTCTTTTCTCACACTGCTAGTAAAGGCACACCCAAGAATGGGTAATTTATAAAAGAAAGAGGTTAAATTGGCTCATAGTTCCACATGGCTCTGAAGGCCTCACAATTATGGTAGAAGATGAAGGAAGAGCAAAGGGACATCTTATATAGTGGCAGGCAAAGAGGAAGCTTGTGGAGGGGAACTTTCATTTATAAAATCATCAGATCTTGTGAAACTTGTTCACTATCATGAGAACAGCACAGGAAAGACCTGCTCCATGATTCAATTATCTCCCACTGGGATCCTCCCACAACACATGGGAATTATGGGAGCTACAATTCAAATGAGATTTGGATGGGGACACAGGCAAACCATATCACCACTTTAAGATCCAGTTTCCTCATCTATAAAATAAGAATGACATAACAAGAAGAAGATAGAGAAGAAAGAGGAAGAAAGGGAAAAGCGAAGAAATGTGAAGATGACAGCATGAGCAAAGGAGTAAAATGCTATAAAAATGATTACATGTGCTTTAATATAAAAAGGCACAATCCATTTAGATGAAAATGCATGAATCATTCATTAAACCAACAAATTATAAATTAAGTTAGTCGTGTATATTAACTACAGGTCTTGTTTGGTTGGTTAGTGCCTCGGTGTAATCAATCTATTAAAGAATGGATCCAACATCAACCAAAGAATGTCTTTTAACATTGGCTTTTTAATAAAGAAAAATGAAACAACATTCAGTTTAACAGCTTTTATTCACCCTTCATAAGGTTCATTTTTTTCAGAAAGAATTTACAATGTTCTTGACATTTGATATACCATGATCACATTCATGGCTCTCATTTTATAATGGTATTTCATAATACTGAAAAAAATTGATTTCTTAAATAGAATTCATCATATTTGAAACTAAAGATATTATTCACTTTAGATTACGATTAATTTATGCACTATAATTTATATGCATAGAGTGAACTATTAACCTCAATTCTTTATTTTCTTGTAATTAGACTATACTACCATATACTTGATATGGCTTTATGACGGGCAGAGTGTATGTCTCTATACTTTTTCTCTACTTTGGCCAGAGGCTTGCAATGTGATTGAGTGCTTGGGCTTATGCTATTACACTTCTGCCATTGTCTACGTCCAATGCCCTGTATAACTTACTGGCCCCAAAAGAAGAACCTGCCCTGTATAATGTACTGGCCCCAAATCAATGAGAAGGTGGGGCAGACATGAAACTAACCAAATAAAATCCAGCCACTCCTAACCTAGAATTATCAGACCCCAGATGCTTTGCAGACATGTGAGTGAGAAATGGGTACATACTGTATGTCACAGATACACTGTTCATTAGTCAGCATTGTTTTGGAAGTAGCTAGCTCTCAGATACAAGGTAGTTTTTTTTCCTGCAGTATGATGTAAACTTACCCTGATTTTCTCACTGTAATTTCTTTTATATTTCTTCTATTATTGTTTTATCAGCTAGTTAGAGAAATCCAAAAGAAAAGGACTAGTTTTGAAAATACATTTGTAATATCTTCCAATGTTTAGCAATGAGCAAATTAATGTTATTCACAGGCTCTTTATTATGTGGTTCAGTAGTCCATGGATTTTACTCAACATCTAAAACAATCTAAAAGAAACTGTCTGGGTTTTTCCCCATTCCACTCCCACTCCTCCCTGTGTAAACAAAAAGTATTATTTTTCTACCCTCACTTCCTCTTTTGTGCCCTGAAAATAGGAAGGAATAAAAGTTGTTTGTTCCAAATTACATACTACTTGCTGCACCTTCTAATTTAAACAATGGTTGAGTTTTAGGTTACATAAATGTTTATGAGCTCAAATAAAATCCATCATTGGCACCAAACTAATGTCTGACTGATATTCCACTAAAATCTTGGGTTCCATTGCTGCACAAACTTAGGTTAAGATTCAAAAACTTGTTTATGGTGAGAGTGGTATTCTACAGCAGGCTGTTGTTTTTTCATTTTTGATATTCAGTCATTTACTTTGTGGCCTGTAGCCTCAGAAATTTGGGACAGACTGATTTGGAGTGGCATGAGCAAGAAGGAGGGAGACGAAACAATTTAGAAGGCATATGGAAACGAGATATGGCAAAACAAACACAGAACAGCAAGTGAATTTCTCACCGTCATCTTGTTCATTCTGTCCTTAGTAATAACAAAGAAATCCATGAGATTGTATCAAGTTTACAGATTTTAATTTCAAATCTCAAATGTTTTAATATCCTCTTCCTATATTTGTTAAATAAAATCTTCCGGAGGTTGTTCATGTATATACAAATTTGTAGATAAAGTTAATAATACAAATTAAAAATATTGCCTGGCTAGTAAAAGCCCTGGTTATGAGAAACAATAAAAACTGAGTAAGTCCATTTTAGACACAAATTAAGGATTATTTGCTGGAGATTTAGCAAAGTGAGGAGACAAATTTTACTATAAAGGACATGGGGAAAATAATAAGAGCTGACCATTCAGGAGAAATGCTTTTTTCTATGACTGCCTATACGTTGAAGACTGGCAATGAAAATCCTTCATGTTGTCCTGTAAAAATGCTAGCTCACTATGATCTGATTGGTCTGTGATCCAAATAGGTTCTTCCTAGAAGATATTCTCTATGTATAACCAGAAGACTTCTAGAGCCCTTTGGAAGAGAGGAGAATCTATTCAAGAAGCCCAGTCTTGATCACATTCCCATTAGTCTTTATCTAAATTTGAATATCTGGACCATGACAAACTACTACAAACTGATTTTCTATCTGGAAAGAAGGTAATTGGGACTATTTTGGTGTTAAAATATTCCAAAAATGTTTACAGAAAACCTGCTAAGTCCAGGTACTATACCAGGTTCGGGGGACAGAGCAAAGAAGCATCGCCTTTGCTCTCATGAGAGCTCACAGCATAGCAGGAGAGATTACAAAGTTAAGAGATGTCACATAGGTTGTTATTGAGTGAAGAGATCCCTGAAAGAGATAGAGTGGAGAAAATATTGGGCCTGGGGAATATCTTCTTGGGGGTTCAGCATCCTCAAATGCTGAATTGCCAAATTGCTAATTAGAGTTATTTCCATAATGGCTGATAGTGAGATTTTTTTTTTACATATCTGAAATAATTATTACAGTACGTTTTACCTTCTCCTCCATTATTTGTTGGTTTATTTGTCACATATAAAGTTAACGAATGTACCACTAGACTTTGTACTTTGGAGTAAGCAGTCTTGGGTATGACTTACATCTTTTCCAGAATTGATGTATCTTACAAAGTCTACAGATGCTCTCCAGGCTATTCTCAATGTCATTGAAAACAGAATTTTCATGTTTTTCGTTACTGGCCAAAAGTATGTTGTTTATTTGAAATAGTGCGTGCATAAAAATGTGCTAACTTAATCCCAGGACACCAGTAACTTAAGCATCAACTTTAAAAAATGTAGTCAGTTCTTATTTCTAAAACAACTGAATTATTTTTCCTAGCCATAGTATTAGTGAGGATTGACTTTAATTTCTCATGTCTTTTGAAGCTCTCATGACGGAGAGAAATGTTTTGAAATGTTATCTGGTGATTGTTTATTCCTGGTAATTCTTGCTGCCCCAGAGTCCTTCACCTACTGTGTGAGGCATCCTTAGCTTCAGAGGAGAGCAGAGGCCAGCCAACAGCAGAGGTGATAAAGTTCAGATTTTGACTTCTAAGGCTAACACTTAATACCTTCTTCAGAGATGACAATTGTAAGAGTAAGCTTGTAATTCAGTCTTTTTAGAAAAGGAACAAAGTATTCTAAATAAAAAAATAATAAAAGTTTTTAAAACAGCAACAAGCAGAGATTGCCAACCAAGGAGCACAGGGTTTTTACCCTAAGCCACAGAGTAGGAAAGATGCAATAGATGACCCAGGGACAGTCCCACTCAACAGAAAGGAGAATACTCTCTAAGCTGAACCAAAAAAAATTCCTAATGGATGCGACATGAACCCACAGCCTGCTCCCTGTGCATTTTCATGTCGGTGTGTGTGCATGTGCGCACACACACACACCACTTCATTCAGGGTCTGAAATCCCAAGAGAAAAGGGGGCCCCTTTTCAGAAGTCACAGGATTGACAGCAGAGATCAAGGTCAGCTGGAGAATACAGCTGAGTCTCAGAAGATCAAGCAACACCAGCAGTGATCCAGAGGGGTTCACTACCAGCTGAGTGATATTACCAAGCTTCCCCAGGATGATCCCTGTGAACTGTATTAACCCAGGAAAAAATAATACAAGTCATACCAGACAAAGACTCATCAAAAGTGGACACCATAAAACTAGGGTGATGCCCCAGAAGCAGATTGCACTAGATCTTTGGGAGCTAGTATAGGATAAATATTCTTTCCCAGCCGGAAAATTGCGTCAGCCCAGTCAACTCTGAGATCAGGCCTTGAAAGAAGGGCAGGTGAAGGAGAAAAGGGAAAATGTTGAGGTTGACTCAATATTTAGCCACAAGACACTAATTTTGTTAGCCACAAGTGACTGAGATGCCTTGAAATGGCAAGATTAGATCCTCCCTCCATCATCTGTAGAAGACTGAATTCACTTATTAAAAATAATTCAACTTCTGTGTATATGAGTTAGGGTGCATAAACTTAAACCTATCATGCTTAAGGCAGTCATTGCATTTTGCTGTACCTCAGTTTAAGCATAAATATTATAAGGAACAATGAAAGGTCTACTTATAAGGTGCATTTATTAACTTGTTCTCAAAACCATACTTTCCGCCAAGACATGAGTTTCAGTCTATATTGTTTACGGATATATCCCTATTATCTAGGACAGTGTCCCACACATACTGGATGCCCAATACTTTTTAACAAATACAATACACAGTTGATTGTTCATTAGTTATCTCACAAAACATCCCTGAAGAATTTAAGAGCTCTGATTTTCAAACTTTTTAAATACCAGTACCCTTGACTTATTTTTTTTTATTAACAACTCCTTTACCAACTTATTCTTTAGTTTTTTTCTGTTGTTGTTGTTTATTGAGTTCCTACCGTGTAACATGCACAATTCTCGGAACTAAAGATATGAGATTAAGTAGGACAAAATGAAACAAACTAGGTTCTTGTCTAAAAACAAGTTTGATCAAAAATGGTAAATTAGGAAATGGCTTTCTTTCATTACCATAAATCATCATTGTGAACTATTCAAAATAAAACATTAAAAATGCCTTGGGCACATTTAAAGTATAATTTATTTTCATGCAAATCTCCAAGATCATGCCTACCATTATCCATAACCTGCACCAGGAGAACCTCACCTGAGACTCTACTTATACTCAGTCCCCCAATTAAAAAAAACAATTTTTTAAAGCCTTATCATGAAAAACCTGGTAGCTAACATCCTTGAAATTAACATTTTGAACTCAAATAGACATTTTAATGGTCAGACACATGTAATACTATAAGTAAATAAGTCTAATTTTCAAAGGTATAAAATTTCTAATTAAAAAAGCCTTGACCTTCCCTCTCTGTTGCCTTATGATTGTGTAAAGTTTCATTTTTATTATCATGCCAATTTCCTACCTTCCCTTGCTACTCCCACTGAGATTTTCTTAAGTCTTTTCATGTATTATGAATAAATTCAATGCAGTTGTCTGGGATTTATTCCAACCAAAGAACAATGAAACTTTAGCTTTTGATTTTTATATTCATAAGTTGTTTTTGGAAAGGGACCCTTTGAGAAACACTAGTAGTAATTGCCTGCTCTGCAGGGTTGTGAAGGATCAGTACCCACAATTGCAATTCTCTTGAAAGCAAAGCTCCAGGAGCCCACAAAATGCTTTCAGTCTAGTGCCAAACCTAAAATTCATTCTCTGGAAAGAACTATTCCTTCCACTGGAAAAGAAAGATACCAAACTGAGCAACCTTCTCTGTGTTTGTTTTGGGAATGGCTTAGTCATTGGTCCTTAAGTAAAATAATTCCTTTTGGCGGGGTTAGAGGTTGGGGGAAATGTTGATATTAACTTATACAACAGAAATGTTTTAAAATGCAGGTTATGGTGAAATAACAAATGATCTCAAAATCTTGGTTATTACACAGATGGATTGCATTTTCAGTCTTTGCTGTCTTCATTCCAGAATCCAGGCTGATAAAACAGCCTCCGTCTACATTTTTCTGATGATCATGGCACAGGGAAAATAAGAAATGGTGAATCACATACTTCTCTTAAACTTAATGCTCAGAAGTAACACACATTACTTCAATCCATTTTCATTGGCCAAAGTGAAACGCATGGCCAATCTGATGTGGGTCATGGTCAGTGGGTCATGGAAATATAAACTCCATGGAGAGGATCATCATATATCAGAGAACAATAATACAATTGCCACAGAATCGTCCTACACTGCCAGATACTAATTAACACTAGGTAATATTGGATACTTATTAACAAATATAACCTTTAATTTCATAATTTTATACCTACTAATGATAATATTTAATATCTACTGTGTATTTTTATCTGTCCAAATCAATGGTGGACATTTTATATGTGTTATTTCATTTAAATATGAGAGGTTGGTAAATCTTTATCCCTGTTTGAAAGATGAAGCTAGTGGACAGTGAAGTTTTTTGCATTACATAGACAGTAAGTGATGAGGTAGCGCTGACTCAGTCCTTTGCAAATTGCCTTACATATACTAACAATAACAATGTGTCAGTTTATTAATGTACTTGAACTTGTGCTCAAAACTACTTTACTATCATTTTTCTCCTCTTTTTGTAAACTTGAGTTATCTCAGAGTACAACAGGAGCTCTTTTAAATAACATACCCATGGAGGGCCCACAAAAGAGCAACACACCTGAGAATAAAGAAGAAGATGATGAGGAGCTGCCTCCATAAACTCAGCAGAACTGTATTGCCAAACTGTACTGAGCATCCATAGATAATATGAACAGCTCCAGGGCAATTAAAAATTTAGCTTCTAACAATAAGTAATCATTCCTGATATGTAAGATCTGGCCCTTTAAAACTGAGCAGAACAAATACTATTATTGCTAACATTTTTAATTTATTCATTTGACTTTGGGGAAGAATGAGTAGATGCAAGAGAGGAGATGGTGTATCTTTATAGTCTCCAGAATTAATAAATTAATTTGATTTAGTCTATCAGAATCCTATTAGCAACTACTAAAACAACAATGACAATAAAGAATGGACAATTGAAATTGTCTATGACATTTTGGAGAGCCCCCAGGAGGTATGTGACTGGTGCTGCCATCTGTGTCCTCACAGTGATGCAGTGGCAGTATCCTGTGTATGCATGTAGTGGATTACTACAGAGTGGATGATTCAGTTTGAAATCTGGTCCTGAAATGCTTCCCATCATTAAGTCCACTGGAGATTGTTTGGCTTTCACGTCTTGCTAGGTTTGGGTTTGCATAGAAAAGCTTAAAGAAAGTAAGCTCCTCTACTTTCTTGTAGAACTTGTTCTGAATGTAGAAAACAAGTCTAGAAGACTCTCCACTGACTGTTACCTTTGTCCCAGACCATCTCAAACTTTCCTTCTTACATTTTATTTAAAAAGGCAGATGCTCCCTGCAATCTCTGGGACCTTTCTGAGGTATTTGAAGCAGAATATAAACAGTGGTCTCTCTTCCTACCTTAATCTTCTTTGGTTGAAGTGGTTGGAATGCTTCACTTGTATGACAGAATTTTTTATGATGATGTGTTCTGATGGTTTTAAATGTGAACTTGTGCACAAATGTGCACAATCCGATTCAATGATCTTGTTACAAATGTTATTTACATACATAAACAACATAATAAACAAATAAACAATAGCATAATAACTTTTAGTCACCAAGCCTGTTAATTGATAATGGAGGTATCAGTGTGCCTTAGTTGCTAACATTTGTAATACTTGTGGAGTCTGTTCAAACCCTATTTTATCATCGGTTTCTTATAAGCTAGCTTCCAAACTTTCGCATGTTCCCTGTTGATCTTTTTTGTTAACCACTGACCTTCACATATTCAAACCCACTGTGACCAATGGACAGGAACACACCCAGCACTCCAGACCTAGAGAGTATTTTACTAATCTTCCCTTCCATAATTCAGTCTAAAGCAGATTAAAAATTCCTTCCCTATCCTAGAGGATGCATTTATGTATATTGCTGGTTTTCAATCACTAAATGCAGATAAGTACACATAGTCTTCAATCATATAAAATAACTAAAGGACCAAGTCATCTAAGATGATCACTCAGAAGTAGGAGTAGTTTAAATTCATAGAAAATACGTTGACTATAATTGCTGAGCTTTTAACAATTCTAACATATATTGCTGACAAATATAAGATTCATTTTCCAAACTCAATCTTCTCTGTAAAGATGGGCAAAATTAAAAAAAATACTTAAACTGTTTTGAATATTTATTTTCTAGAGAAGGATGTAATTATCAATAAAAATAGTTCCATATAAATGAAACGAAAAATTCTTCTTTTGAATATTTTGAATGCTTAAGTCAACATTATTATAGAATGTGAATTGAGTCTTTGGTATTACATCATAGGTATTATTACAAATACATATCTTTTTATATAAAACACTAGAACAAAGTGGAAGAAATTTTATAACAGTGAAAATATTCTGAACCAATATTTATTTTTTAAAATTTTCATGCATTATTTCCACTCAAAAACCTTGTTTTAATCAACATTAAATCTAAATTTGTGTGACTGGGTGACAGTGATTGAAATCAAAATACAAAATGATTTTTGACTGACTTATTTTTATTAAAATTCAAAAAAGTCAATGCTTTCAAGGGAAATACAATAAATTGAAAATATTTTAGGTATGAATATTCTCGTAAATTTTACATGCTTATGTAGTGCAAGACTAAAGTTGTAAATGGATTATAAAATCTAAAACACTTCAGATTTCAAATATTTTGTTCCATTTTATTCTACATTGTAGCTAAGACACCATGATCATTATTTTTATAAATGAAATACAGAGTATTTTTTAAAAGGAGAGAAAAGAGATTGATTATAGATGTTTCTGGTATAATTTATTGTGTGTAGAATGAAGCATCATCAAAAGATGAACTTTGTATGTAAAATTATATGGACTTCAACAGGTCACAGGAAATTTCATTGTGCTTCTTTGTCCTTCAAAGCACAAAGCCAACTCCACTACATTATATATTTTTCCTTAGGATGAAACTTATTAAGGGAGAATTTATTTAAGAAATTCTCTGATATACTAAGCAATCTTAGTGGATTTAGTTCAGTTCTTATTGACTTAGATTGCCTCATAATTTAGATTCCCTAAATAAGCCAACTTTAAGAGACATGCAGTTAGAAGTTCTAATTTTTTGAAATATGTTAGAATCATTAACTTATGCAAGACAGGGCACTGTGGCTGATGCCTGTAATCCCAGCACTTTGGGAGGCTAAGGGGTGTGGATCACAAGGTCAAGACCAGCTTGACCAAGATGGTGAGACCTCATCTCTGCTAAAAATACAAAAATTAGCCAGGCACAGTGGCAGGTGTCTGTAATCTCAGCTGCTCAGGAGGCTGAGGCAGAAGAATCACTTGAATCCTGGCGGTAGAGGTTGCAGTGAGCTGAGATCGCGCCATTGCACTCCAGCCTGTGCAAGAGAGTGAGACTCTGTCTCTCTCTCTCTCTCTCTCTCTCTCTCTCTCTCTCTCTCTATATATATATATATATATATATATATATATATATATAGACATGAGAAGCTTAAGAAAGAGGAATAATGTTCTTGATATGCCTAAAAATCAGTCTTTTTTAAACTAAATGTCTTAGCACTCATCCTATGTAGATGAGTCCAAGAAATACAACAATAACTAATAAATTACCATTTCCCACAGTGGAAGATATCTGAGGAGTACTAAAAGCAACTGAACCAGAAAAGCCAAAATGGCCTGAAGCAACTTCAGAAAGCAGAAGACAGACTTGTGTGGACAGTATGCACACTCACTAATAGCAAGATGACAAATAATAAATTACTTTTTCATAAAAATTCGTGAGATTAGTAGTCATGAATCAGAACTTGACTGCATTGCAGTGACTTTCTTTTATACAACCCATCATCTCTAATATTTTTAGGGACTTTGAATCTGGGAAAAAACTCAGGTCAGTGAATTGGATGAAGAACTATGATCCTTCATTATTGTGACTTACTGGGTTCTGTTTCCCACATTTAGAGTTTCATTTTTGGAAATATATATCAGATAATAATCAGTAGGCTGCTCATGTAGATGTATGTGAGTCCCAGGGAGACTGTGATTCCCAAGGGTCAAATCATTCCAATTAATGCTTTGGCCTTATTGCTCATTATGGTATCCATATGCATTTTGCACCTGGTGCTTAAGTCCTGAAATGTAATTCCACATCTCTGGAATTCTATCATCCTATTGAAATTAGACAGCCCATTTCAATCATGAGGTCTTCCACTGTCATCTCCAGCTTTCAGAGGGCAGCCACAATAGACCTTCCCAAGGAAATTCATGCTTCTCTCACCAATATATTTATTCCCTAGTGCTTTGATGAAGACGTATTTTTGGAAGCTTCCTGGGGTGTAGAGTGATGTGGGTGAATTTATGGATAACATATGATAAACTCTGAATGTTTTACTTCCTCTAGGTGTGAGTCATAATAGATTATTATACAATAACCATTCTGTACTCTCGGTAGTTTTAAACATTATAGGTTTGTGTTTTGCTCACACCACTTGTCCACTGCACATGAGAAAGGTGTTTCCACTACTGGAGTCGTTCAATAAACCAAGCTGATGAAACAGCCACTATCCTGGATATGGCCTGTCACACAGTGTCAGAGGGAAGCAATGCCTGGTGAGTGCAGTGTTAACGATAAATGTCCTGGCATTTAATAATGTGTGTCAAATACTATCATAGCACATTGAACTGAAGTATGCACACACCCCACTAACTAAAAAGGGAGCCTGGAAGTGCAATTCTGCAGTGCTCCCAGAAGAAATATTTTATCAACAAACAATGGCTACCACACTTTCTATTATGCTAGATAAGTTCAGCACCCCACTTTGATTTAATGAAGGCCATCATAAATATTTCTATTATGCAATCAATCAGATTTTTAATGCCAATCTCAGATGCTCAAGCTCACACATTGAAACCACACCTTTGGCAAGTATACACATATACATCCATTAGTCCCACATTAGTAAGTTTCTTCCTTCTTCATCACTTTTCTTTCACATATGTAAATGAGCAAGACCTTAAAATTCTTTTTAGTGTGAGGCTACTTTCTTAGGCCTCCAACTTGGTAATCATTCTTCTGGGACATGTTGGATTCTGACCCTAATGTGGGTCTGATGGCAATGAGAGGTGCACATAAAGAGAATTAACATCTGGTAGGCGACTATCTCACCTACAAAGGTGAGAGGTAAAGACCTTGAAGGATCTTCAAGTAAAACAGAACTAGCTTCATCTGTGAGAAAGAATTACAGATGGCAACGAAGCTCATTGGGACTAGATCATTTCTAGAAAACAGATTCATCCAAATACACCAATTGTACCTATCTCATTCTTAAGGTCACACTTTATGCTAATTAATGCCCCAAGTTTCACATAAGAGATCTGGTAAAGCGGCAAATTCATCCTGTGTGGGAGTAAAGTAAGTTGCAAGATTAGGCTCTGTCACATTTTTATCAACTCTAGGTATACAAGATAAGAGATTCTTAGAGTGGTCATAGAAGGTCTCAGGTCCTCAGATCATACCATAAGACCAAAACTTAAATTCCAGAGCATTTTATTATCTTTCTTTAGCTCCTCATTACTTTTACAAGTAGCCAACTGACCCACAGTACAGGTAGGTGTTCCTTAGTCCCATCACAGTGGTTTATGACGGCAGCTATATTATCTGCCAGTAGCTTGCCTTAAACACCCCATTTCTTCTAGGTGGCCTCAGGTAATCGTTAAGAGATAGTTCTATTTTTTTCAATGGACCGTGTTTCTTTTTCTACTGGCAATGAGGTCAGTATTACTGTCAAGCCCAACCTACAGAGACAATAACTCCAGGCTCTAGTCCTTCTGAGTCTATTTTATAGGACTAAGTTTCAGTACAGGAATCAGAAATCACCCTAGTTATTTTACACGAAAAACGATTTGGGTACTTAAAATTTTACTGGAATTAATGAAAGAGTGAACATCATGGGGCTGCCACCAGGAGGCAAGCCCATGCCATGCAACTGCTATCCAAATAGAAAACTGTTTAGCTCTTCACTACTTTTGAAACATTCTGAGGTCGGGAAACACCTGGAGACTGGTGCTGTTATCACAGCTACCTATTTCACCAGAGAGTAGCCCTGCAGCCTGGTCTGGGCTGTGAAAAACTGGCATCTGTGAGAGCCTGTCCAACAACTGTCACAGAAAGAAGAGTCTCCATCTCACATCTACCTTCCAAATTCCAGGCATGCACATTTCTCTGGAAGGTACTTAATCCTAAGTGGAAAGACTACATAACAATACAGTTTTTCTTTTATTATTTCCAAGTTTATTTATAGCAAATATAATTCCCATAAAAATCTGCTTTTTTTTCCTGGACCTCAAGAAAGTGATTCTAAAGTTCTTTTGTATAAGCAAACGTGAGAATATCTATGAGGAAAAGAAGAATAATGAAAGGAACTTAGGTGCTCAGAAGTAAAAATACATTATAAATTTATATCCACACAGAGTATGATGATATAATATTTGTGAGGATAGACCAATGGAAAAGAACAATAATCCAGAAGGGAAGCAGTGTACATATAACATAGTAGAGAATGATAATGGCATCAGAAATCAAAGAAAAAACAAACAGTTGCTCAATGAGTACTAACAGAAGAAACTTTAGCTACTTGTAGCAAGAAGAAAAAAGCAAGTTTGAGACATTACTTCATATCTTAGACACCATATGAAAGTTATATTGGTAATAAAACTAAAAATTATATTGGTAAATACATTTTTTTGTGAATTAACTATCCAAGAATTAACTGTCCAAGAATTAAGAAGCTCTTATTGTTCAATAATTAGCCAAGACCTACCCTATCTAACCTCACCCATCACTATCTGGCTTCCCTAGGGATGGTGGCGGGTGAGAGAAGTGATAGAGAAAAACACCTTTTTAATAAAATACTCAGGAAGGCCTTTGCCATTTTACAAGGATCATCCCTAACTAGCTTTGAGAAAATATTAATTGTTGTAAAAAAAAAGTTAAGCATTCTTAATGAGGATTCTAAAATTAAAACTCAAAGCTACTCCTTTAAAATCAAAATCTAAAGAAATAAAATATGGTTATCTAGGGAAAGAAGGTTTTGTAGAGGGAAGAGCAAGTGCAAAGATCTTAGACAAATTTGGGTTTGAAAGTGTTCAAGAAATTAAAACAAGTAACATATAAATGCGTGTTTATTTAATAAATAAATGAAGTCTTCACAAAACAATGAGTTGGTCTTAGAGTAACATTAAGCCAATGATATAAAGTTTGAATTGACACATTTTCTTGAGTAAAGTTGCTTTAAAACAAAACAAAACAAAAATTCCTTGATAAAGTAAAAAACAGTAATTATTTTCTATTTTTCTTTGCTTGAACTTTTGGTCTCTAAAGTCTTTTGAAACTGAGATCAAACCTTAATTTGTTCTGCTTTATATTGATGCACCTTCTACACCCTGGACTTCTTCCACATCTCCCACCCGTTTCCCACTATTTCTCAACAAGAGTCCGCCACTCCAGCCAACCAGGTCTATTTATTATTTGCCAAGCACACCATCTTTATTTCCATCACAAATCCTTTGTTCTTACTGTTTTTCTGAACTAGAATGCCCTTCGTCCTTCTCTCCATGCTCTGCTTGTCATCAAAATCCTGTCCTCACTTTAGAATCTAGTTCCTGAACCCAGTCCCTGAAGACTTCGTCCTTCCTCTCCACATTACTCCATGACGCTCTAAATATCTTTTTCCTCAGTCTGCTTACTAATTATCTTATTCCTATTATTCCTGTTCCATTTTAGGTTGACAATAAGTTTTCATAATTTATTTTGAATTTCAAATCTACAAAAAAGTTCCGAGAAAAGTATAATGAACTTTCATATTTCTTTCACTCAGGTTCCCTAATTGTAAATCTCTCATCAAATTTGCACTCTCTCTCTCCTATGTTAAAAATTATGTATGAAATGTTAATTATTAGACATGTTATTCTTCCAAACCATTTTAGAGTAAGTTACAGGAAAAACAGAGATACTAAAACCAGGCTCTACATAATCATAATACAATCATTAATATCAGGATATCAACATTGACACAACACTAATGTCAGCCTACAGATGCTATGATCACATTCAACTTTTCTCAGTTGTCCTCCAAATAAATCTTTTTTACTTTCTGGTCCTGGATCTAATCCAGGATCTTCCATTGTATTAATAGTCATGTCTCTTTAGTTTCCTTCAATCTGAAACAGTTCCTCTATTTTTCCCTGTTTTTCATGACATTGAGAGTTTTAAAGAGTATAATTATTTCTTTCTGATGAATGGGCTTCACCTATTTCTACCTGATATTTCCTCATGTGCAGAGTTAGGTCATATATACATCAAAGAAATAATCCTATGCTCTTCTTATGACTTCACAGCAGAGGCATATAATCAAGTTTGTGCTAGATATCTCCACCAGAAAGTCATCATTTTTCATTTGTAATCAATAAATATTTTATATGAAGATAAATTATCTCTATATATGTAAATATATTCATATGTAACATATATGCAAAATATTATTTAAATGTATAATCAATTTAAAAGTTATTAATGAGCTATTTTGAATTTTATTTCATGCTAAGTCTTCAAAATCTGGTGTAGATTTTACACTGACAGTGCATCTCAGTTGGGTCCGGCCCCATTTCAAATACTCAGGAGTCACATGTTGCTAGTGGCTACTTTAAATCTTTAAACAAAGATTCCTTGGAAAAATTCTCAGCTTTCAGAATATTTATCAAATGAATTTTAGAAAACCCTTGAGAATCTAGAAATAGGCATTTACTCATTTAATAAACCATAGAATTCAATAGGAAAAAAAAGGAAAGCCTTCACCAAAAAGAAAAAAGGAGGAGGCATAAGTTTCTTCAGACCAAAGGGAAAAATCAATGATGATTGCCTAAAGTGCCCATTAGCCTATATTAATCACCTCCATTAATACCCCAAAAGTCATCAAAAGAGAAATAGATAAGCAAGTTGTGGCCTTCCCTACCAATCCCGCTTCTGATTTAGAAAATTCTCAGTATTAGAAAAGATTATTTTAATGATTTGCTCTTGTATTAGTAATTGTAATTTCCTGGAGGTATGTGTAATACGAACTATGTAGTTCAGTACTTCTCACAGGTATTCTTTCTGTTGGACCATTTCCCTCAGTATATCCATGTCCCATTTTCTCTATTCTTTTATTTCTATCTGAGTCTCTTCTTTCCCTGTATACTTCTCTTTCCTAAGAGTATTTAATTTAAGAATAGAGTGCAATAACAGTTTATTTTTGCAGTAATAGTTTATTTTTCCAGATGATACTCTAAATTGGTACCTAATACACAGAAATGACTATCATGGAAGTAATCCACAAAATGTAAAATGCATGACTCATTGTACCTACATTACAAAGGAAGGTAAATGACAGCTGAATTTGTAGTCACTTCTCATCCAAACAATTGCTTATAAAAATTTCAGGGAATGGCAGGTATGTGTGTAGTGGCCATTTTTTGATGGGTTGTTCAGCAACTCTCCTTTTGAGCCCCTGCTTTCTTTTAAAGCCATTCCCATGGGCACCAATTAGGCCCAACCTGACCTTTTACCCCTAGGCCTAGAGGTGGGCATGATGTGCAGCTCCAGCAAAATATACTATCTTTGGACCATAGCAACTGACCTAGCACGTTCCTTCTGGTGTCATCAGGAGGACACTTACCTTTTCTGCCACTGTGGCATGTAAGGACAGTGTAAAGTGCGTTATTTGTAGGATAGTCTCCTGCTGCATAGAAAGAAAGTCATCTTAAGAAGGAAACAATGAAACTAAAACACAAGAAAAAGTGTCAAGAGAATGAATGAGGGAGAAAATGTCTTGATTACATTATTTTAGCCCCTGAAACCAGATAAGCATGGCACTTACTTGAGTCAATGTTTTGTCACTTATAGCAGGGGTCCCCAACCCCAGGGCTGCGGACCAGTAGCAGGTCTTTGGCCTGTTAGGAACTGGGTTGCACAGCAGGAGGTGAGCAATGGGCAAGCAAGCATTAAAGCCTGAGCTCCTCCTGTCAGATCAGCACAGCGTTAGATTCTCACAGGAGCACAAACCCTATTGTGAACTGCCTACTGCTCGTGTGAGGGATCTAGGTTGCACACTCCTTATGAGAATCAAACTAATGCCTGATGGTCTGAGGTGGAACAGTTTCATCCAGAAACTACCCCTCCACCCTGCCACCCATCCCATGGAAAAATTGTCTTCCACAAAACTGGTCCCTGGTGCCAAAAGGGTTGGGGACTACTGACCTATATGATCATTGACTTAAATAGAAAACAAAGCATAAAAACTGTAAAATTATAGAAGAAAACATAGCAAAATCTTTGTATTCTTCAATTAAAGATTTTGTAGCTAGAACACGAAAAGCATAATGCACAAAAATAATTCATAAATTGGACTGCAACAGAATTAATATCATCTGCTATTTGAAATACAGTGTTAAGAGAATTAATGAGAAAATACAGAAAAGGAGAAAACATTTGCAAATCTAATATATAATAGGAGAATTGTACCTTGAATATATAAAAAATACTATTAAAATTTAATAAAGAGAAAGAAAAACAACAAAAGAGGCAAAATAAATTGAACATCTACTTTACCAAAGGTGTACAGATAGCATGCAAGCACAAAAAAAGATGCTAAACATTATTAGGGATTATGGAACCACAGTAACATATGATGGTACATGTATTAAATTGTCTAAAATTTTAAAAGATAGCTTGTACAAAGTGTTTGCAAGAATATGGAATTCTCATATGTTGTTTCTGGGAATATAAAATGGTACAAAAATTTTGGCCAACATTTTGACAGTCTTTAAAAACTAGGCTGACACCTATTCACCATTCCACTCCTAATATTTACTCAAAGTAATAAAAACATCTGTACATAAATGTTCATTGAAAGTGTTTATTTGTATAAGTCCTAAACTGGGAGTAAACCTAAAAATCATCAACAGGCAAATAGATAAATAAGGTGTGGCCTATCTGTACAATAGAGTACTACTCAGTAATAAAAAGAATGTTCTATTGATGCCTGAAATATGGCTGAATCTCAAAATAATTATGCTACATGAAAGATGCCACACTCCCAAAAAGTGTTCAACTACCTTTCATTTATATAAATGTCGAAACAATGCAAACTAATCTATGTGATAGAAAGCAGATTAGTGATTGCCAGGGAGAGTGGTAAGGTTGGAAGGTAGAGGAAGGCTGGGATTACAAAATGGTTAGAGGAAACTTTTGTAAGTGCTAAATATGTTCATCATATTTATATTGGTGATGAGTTTTGAAGTACATACAAAGAATAACATTCACACAATGGAATTTAAGAAAGTATTTTTATTTCAGTCTTAACCACAATTACTTACTAATAAGATGTGTGTGCCAGTGAGGGGCACTGCACAACTTTTCAAATTAGACTGGAAATCAAATTTGAAATCAGACTCGATCTCCACCACTTCTATTTCCTATTCCATGTAGACTTTAGTACGATACTTACTTTTATCACAGTAATTCCCAAGTTAAGAAACTGGACTTCAAACTGCTGTTGAAACTATGAACTGTCTCAGGTTAGTAGCTCATGTGGTCTCCAACAAATGTTTTGTTTCCTGCAATAATATAAACCATACTTTGGCGTCCCTGTCAGTTAAATGGAGCATGAGAGTACCTTAGCACACAGAATGCAAGTTGTGCTTCTGAATACAGCAATTAAAAGTCAAAAAATCACTGGTTGAATTTTAAAATCTTTATTTAAAAATTATTATAGTATATTCATGTTTTTAAAAATGTTTTCATTAATTACATCAATAAAGGAATTCAGAAATGTTGAAAATAAAAGGATGGAAAATATGCTCTGCAAATACTAACCAACAAAAAGCTGATGTTGCTATGTCATTATTGGACAGATTAAATGTAAGTCAAGAAACATTATCAGAGATAAAAAGCATTTCATGAGGTCAATCCACTAGAAAAGTATGCTAATTTTTAGTATGCATAAACATAATGATATAACATCAAATTATTTACTACAAAAACTAATATAACTAAAAGAAAAAATGGACTAATCCACAATTATAGATAAGATTTTACCATACCTTTCAATAACTAATGAAATCAACAGACCAAAAAATTCATAAAAGTAATGGATATTTGATAAACATTGAAAGTAACAAACTTGATGTAAACTGACGTATATAGAACTCTGCACTGAACAACTACAGAATATACATCCTTTTCCAGAGCACACAAAATATTTACCAAAATTTTTGAATTTAAATATGTTGGAATTTAAAGCAACTTATCAAATATTAAAACATTTAAATCAAAAGAGTATGTTCTGTGATTCTCAGTGGACTTACGAAAGAAAATAATAACATTAAAGTTTACTAAAACATTACCAAATATTCAAATATTAAGAAACTCACTTTAAAAGAGATGGGACAAACAGCAAATCACAGTGCAGATTGGAAAATATTTTAAATTAATTGATAATGAAAAACAATATATCAAACCTTATGGACTACTAGTAAAAATGGACCTAGAGTGAAAACTATAGCTGTAAATATAGCTGCCTAGATTAGAAAACAAACATAGGAAAAAATTATATTCTAAATGTCTATCTCAGAAAATGAGAAACAGAACAAAAGATTTAAACTCAATGAAAAGTAAAGAATAAAATGAAACAAAACGAAATAGAAAATTGACATAAAGTAGAGAAAAATAAAGACAAAGCTGTTTCTTTGAAAAGACTGGTAAAATTTATAAATCTTCAGCAACATTAATGAAAAAGATAGGAGAGCTATACACATAGGAATACAAACATACACATACATGGAATGATAAGAAGACATTAACTAAAAATCTTAAAGTAAGATGATAAGAAATTATGAACAACTTTATGTAAAACAGTGATTATTTGGATGAAAAAAATTCTCATCTCTATATTTTAGTACCTAATAAGATGTTGACCTATAATTTAAAAATCTTCACACAATGCAAAGTCAAGGCAAAAATGTTTTCAATAACGAATACATCTGAACATTTAAGGAATAAAACACACCCATATTACACACTTTAATCATGAATTTGAAAAGAGAAAATGAATTCCAGCTCATTTTATAAGGTCAGCACAACCTTGATATTTATACCAAAACCTGATAAACACATTGCATCTGGTATAATTTTCCTTCTGCTGAAATAACAGCTTTATACATTTATTTTCATGTAAATCTGTTAAGGAAAAGCATTCTGAGATTTTCTGTTATGATACAGTTCATCTTCATTTTGACAAATATTTTTATTGAGTACATACAGTATTTCAGGTTGGCAATCATGTTTCCTTAACATTAAAAAAAAAATCTCTTTTTCTGCTGGGCACAGTGGCTCAAGTCTGTAATCCCAGCACTTTGGGAAAGTGAGGCAGGCAGATCATGGGGTCAAAAGTTTGAGAACAGCCTGGCCACCATGGTGAAACCCTGCCTATACTAAAAATATAAAAATTAGCCAGGCATGGCGGCATGCACCTGTAATCCCAGCTACTTGGGAGGCTGAGGCAGGAGAATCGCTTGAACCTGGGAGGCAGAGGTTGCAGTGAGCTGAGATTGCAGCACTGCCCATTGTACTCCAATCTGGCGACAGAGAGACTCTGTCTCAAAAAGAAAAAAAAGAGTGTTTTTCATTTTCCTTACTTAAAACATTCTGTTAAAGAGTTACCCCTCAAAAATAGAGTCTACCTCATGATAGGAGTGATAGCAGCATCACACTGTGAAGGGACATGGGCCTAGGTAGGCATAATTGATTGTGGTGCCATTTTATAACAATGTCCCTCACCTAGGGATTTTGCCACTTGGTCAATGTGAAGTCCAGTTATTTCCTCTCTTCTGGATATTTTTGGCATATCTTGGGTTAGTTTCAGATGTTT
The DNA here is from genome assembly GCF_049354715.1 of Callithrix jacchus. Taxonomy (NCBI): domain Eukaryota; kingdom Metazoa; phylum Chordata; class Mammalia; order Primates; family Cebidae; genus Callithrix; species Callithrix jacchus. The sequence continues at coordinate 77,453,477 of NC_133504.1, forward strand.
GCGTGGCCCCCAGTGGGTAGACCGTGGTAAGAGCCAAAGGAGATTTTTATCCTGGGTGAACCTGACTGATGCACTGAGATGCATCAACTACAGGTCCAGAAGCTCAACATTATGGAGTGTAGATGGAGCTTTCCCAGTAGTTGCACAAAGAAGCTAGGTAATGCAGCCTGGAAGCACAGAGGAATTGACATCTGTTGGCTGAAATTTGAGAGGTGGAAGAGCGGAAGGAGACCTCCTTCTCCAATGAATAATACTAGAGTTCAGAGTTCCATTTCCATCTCTGTAGTGACGTTGCATGCGACCGAGCTACTCTATTTGTTTGGGCATCCAAGGTGCACTCAATAAGAACATCTTGTATTTTTGCTTTCCTTCTCTAAATCTTACACATCTCAGTGGAGTCTGAGACAAAAGTTACAGGCCCAATTTTTATCGGAGGTCTTATCTGAGAGGAGCAGAAGTCAGGTGCTTTTCACTCTTTCTGGAATGCTCCGCCATGAAATAAAAACATGGTTCATTCTCTCATTTTTTAAAAAACTCTGCTCAAATTTCCTAGACCTTCTGAGATTTTACTATAGGAAATAACACTCCAACATCACACTCTAACTTCCTTACCGTACTTTTTCTTTATACATATATGTGTTTGTGTGTACACAGATATGTTGACAAACATCTACATATATATGATACATGAAAGACATGTTGTTGTTGCTATTTATCTATCTTCCTCTACCACCAAAATAAAAGTTCTTTTAAGACAAGAACCTAGTTTGTTTTCATATTGTCCTACTTAATCTCATAGCTTCAGTTCCTAGATTTGTGCATGGTACACAGTAGGAACCCAATAAACAACAATAACAAAAACAACAAAAAACCTTTAGAACGAGATCATTGTTACAAGTAAAATATATTCATTTTTCAGATATTCAAGATTTTTAAAAATGCATTTTATATGCACACTACCTATGGAAGCAGCAAGCAAAAGAGGAGCAGAACAAGGTAACAGCTTCACACTGTCCAGAGAGTAACCAAATCAGAGGAGGAAGAAACCAGGCTGTAGGAGAGACACCTCCAAGTGGAGCAAACACTTAACTGAAAGATAGTTTAAAATTGTCTAAACAAATGGGAAAACTATTTTTGGGCAAATGTAAGATAAGTAGTAGTATTTGAGCAAAACTGAGCAAATAAGTACAAAGAAAACTAAACTGATATAAAGTGAAATAATTATTGAACTCCAGAAAGTTGCATTTTTAAAAGGCAGTAAAATCACAGCATGTAACCTGGGTCCATGGTGAATAATAGTTAATCACGTCGCAGCACTTGCCGACTACAGGTTTAGGTAAAGATTATGCTGTAGGTTCTGCACTGCTGGAGAGGTGAGGAAGAGCAATTGACAGGAAAGTGGTTCCCAAGTACATGTCCATCATTGTCAAAGGGTAATTTCTAGAGCTTATAAGTCAGAGACTGTAGTATATGGTTTAGAGTTAAATTAGAAGGAATTAAAAATGGAAAGTGCTGGTCTCAGGGGATTAGGATTTGCCTTTACAAAAATAAACTGCATATTTATTACATGGATAAAAATAGTAAATTTCAAAGGGAAATAATATTAACAATTAGCAAATTGTGGGAAGAGCCCCAGATTAGTCGATGCTGTGAAACTGGGTGTTCCAGAACCAAGTTTAACAGCACCTCTTAGGGGCATAAACGTCCCAACAAAATTTGCTTTCACAGGAATGCCAACAAGCAAACAAGGAAATGCAGCTTCCACCATCACTGAAAAGAGTAATAACTTAAAGAGGAGGAGGAAAAAGAAAGTTTCTTAGTTTATATATAGTTTATATATATATGGTAGTCCATGTATCTAAAAATTAGAGATAAAGGATCAATTTCATCATAATGCTTAAAAGAAATTTCTAATTATTTCATCCTGAATGTACCTGCTTAGTTTAATGCCATAATTTTCTACATATTACATTTCAGTTTATTTTCTGCAGATATTATTCTGGACATCCTTATTATAAATTTATGAACATAGTGGAGGATGATGAAAATGCTTATGTATTGAGTCTTAGAGAATTTGAGATATCTTTACCTAGGATGCTAAACCAAGTATTTCTAAATTGAATTTTAATTTTAAGAAATCTATTTAGAAATTTTAATACATTCTAATTAAAAGATAATCCTGGAATGTATGGCCAGGCACATTATGCAGATTCTGCAAATATTTGTTAAATTGAATTAAAATATCCACTAAAATTTCCCATTTTCCTAAATGCAATTTCAAAGGTTTCCTAGGACTACAAGAACTCAAAGTCACAAGCACACACACACACACACAAATATTGATTTAATCAGGTAAGTTGTGATCTCAGGCAATATTCAAATTATTTTTAAAAAGTTTTCCAATTTTTTTAGTGGAGATAGTTTGAATATTTTACTTTTTGTAATTTGTTTTTTGCTTCTGTCTTTGCTATATAATGGAAAAGTAAAATACAAACAATCATTGAGCTCTTCAAAGCTTTGAATAAAGACTCTGGAAATTATTCTTGCTCTTTCTTTTTAGGTGTAGATGTCTTTGAAAAGTCTCAAATTAAAGAAATATGGAAATAGAAATAGTCTATTAAACGGGATACATAGTATTGTCTTTATAATAATTATAATTGCTTTTGTTGTTATTTTTGTAGTTAATAATCCATTGCAGATTACGTCCCCTGTATTTTATTTCTTAGTTAAGAAAACTTATTTATTTATTTTACATCATTGTCAGCCCAATTCTATCTGGAACTGTAATATGGGAATTAACAGAGCTTTGTTAGGGCTTTAGATTCTGCAAGAATACATCAATGTATATCAATGCGTTCACAAGTTTTAATATCATAGAAATAGTGTTCAAAAGAGTGCTTCTGCCTAAACTTCTCTGGCCTTCAATGTGGTTTAAATCCAGTTAAATTTTTATTTCATCTAAACAGCTGCTATCTCCTTTTTGTATAACTTTGCCTCAACTCTAAGGCAGCAATCTAAATTGCCTAACAATTGGACTATATCCCCAGAACTTGAAGTGTGTTCTAGCCAAATGCAGATTAAATTGGCTAAGTAATAATGCTCTTCAAATTGCTGTAGCCTAGTCCAACAATAAAATATAACTCCTAGGAAACAACTAACAAGCAAACAAATTGTTCTCCAAGTTATAGACTCTATATGTTACACTGAAACACAGTATGATGCCTTTAAAACATCTACCGAGGGAAAATGGGACAATAGTCCTCTGTGACCTCAATACTTAGTAACTGCTTATAGCTGATTCCTTTACTTATCTGCTAACTGTACACATTTTTGGCAACAGTAGCACTAATTACTGATCAAGTCTACCTTTTAAAAAGTGGACAGTAGTAGAAGACTTTGCCACCAGTGATAATTTCAATAAACTCTAACTCTAGTCACTGGCTGGAACTTACATTGTAGAATGGAAGAGCTCAGAAGTAACATCATGATACTATTGAATTCAAAAGAAATCCAGGGTATCAGGGAATCCAGAGAAGAGAGAGAAGGTCCTCTGAAGGTGACTCACCACTCACATTTTGCTTTGATTTGGTAACTATTTACTGTATTATATATGGAGAATATAAGAAAAATATTTCTTTCTCTCATTTTTAATGCTAACCCTAAAATGAAATCACCAGGCTCAGACTGGCTCAACCAAAGGTCAAGAGGCGGTGAAGTCACCTGTAATGGTAAACACACAAACAGTTCCAAGCTGAACAAGTCAGGACTTGGTTCTTGTAGTACCCAAACTCACAGCTCTCATGGGACAGGTTGATTCAGTACAAAGAATGGGAAATTCTACCCCAGAGAATTATTTTATAAAAAGTTATTCACATCTAATAATCTCAAGAGATAGAAACACAGCAATGTTGAAAATTACCTATTAATTGTTAATCCTTAGAGAAAAAAATTAGACAATTATTTTTGAAAACATAAAAAGCTTCATATAATAAAAATTAGACTCCCACATGTGATTCCATTTCTGTTCATTAATTATGGAGAAGTTAATAATTACTAAATTGCCAGCAGTATAAAATAGATCATTCATTACTGGAAAAGTACAGAGTTTTTACAAAAAATAAAAGTCAAGAATATTTCACTGGCTTTGGAATTTCTGACATGTAAGATTTTGACCAATAAAAATATGTAGCTCATCAACTTGCTTAGCTATCTATGTAATTTAAGCTTGATTTTTCTTTCACATTGTACAGTAGCTAATATTTTATTTATTTTATATTTTAAAACTCATTGATGAGTCATTTAGTAAATTATTTGTCTGACAAATCCATCTCACTTTTAGAAATAAGGCTCTGAGGAAATAATAAGCTTGACTTTCAATTTTCAACATGGAGTAATTTTGAAAGCATGCCAATACAAAGAAAAATCATATGCATACACTCTAACCTATCCAGAGATATTAGCCAAAGCCTGGCACACAGAAAGAAAGGGAAAAAAGCAGAAGAGAGGATTGTGTATCTTTATAGGGGTCTATATGTGCCCTTTAAAAGGTATTTATTTAAAAATTATACATCTTTACAAGGTAGTTATTTACATTTGCTTAGAGCATAAGTCTTCTTAGTAGAATAAATCACACAGATTTTGTAGTGATTAGAGAACATTTTGGTCACTCTGGCAGTGAAAGATATCTTGGAAGCCTTAAAAAGGTAAAACAAGATACCCCTAAATATATCACACCAATATTCAGGCCATATCAGCTCATAATAATGGCATCAAAGCTGGGGGTCCTCTGTGATCAGTATTTGCCAAGTCCTCTTGGTCATCTAAGTTACTATTTACAGTGCTCACTTTGCCACTTCTCCATTCAAAACCCTGTAACTTTTCCTCAGTTTCCTCTAAGTAAAACACTAATATCATAGCCTGGCATTGTGGTGCTCAGTAATCTGGCCCTGCTTGAAGTCTACGCTAGTTCCACAACTAGAATTCTTTCTAGCTCTACAATATTCACATGCTGACTTCATTGCCAGTATTATTTGTAAGGAAAATATCTTCCTCTCTCTCATGTTTCCTGGGGGCATATTATTTAAGGAAGAAAAAAAACTGAGAATGGCAGCCTCTGCTTCTCTCCTGTATACTCCCACTCCTTTCTAAAGATGCAAAATTACTTACCTAATCGGAAACTTTAGAATTTGATACCTGCAAGGGGTGGGAAATATCCTGTCTTTTCTTGCTGATAGCAATTTAATGGAAGAGGCTCTGCTTCCATATACCAGACAGGCTGTAGTTTTAACAAGGGGCAAATTTAATTTGTCGGTGAATTATTAGGATGCCCCTTTGATTGCTTTTTCTAAGCCAAACACTTTTACCCAGCCCGTGCCCTAATACTACAAATGGGGTTCTGTGTCTGACTCCTCTATTTCCTAACCAATTTGTACGTTTTAATGGAATGAGGGATGTGCTTTCACATCGCTCCTTAAATTTAGGCTGTACATTAGGCTGTACAAAATCTTACACTAGGATCATTTGTTACTTGTTTAATCATTACTAAAGACACATGGCCCATCACTGTCTTAGTCATGTCATTCCCTCTGCCTAGAATAGCCTCGTTTTTTCCCATGGCTACCTGATGAAACCTCAGGATCTTCCTCTACCATTTTGCTCCCAATGAATGGCATCAGCATTCAATTAGTTGTCATTGCCAGAAATCCGAATACTCTCTTTGATCCCTCTCCATTCTTTCTCACTTAACCCATATTCAGACTTGCCAATATCATCCTACAAATATCCCTTGAGTGGTTTTTGCATATCTTCATCACCGCCACCACCAACACCCAAATAGAACCCACTGCCCCTCCTTCACAGACCACTACAATAAGCCCTTAAGTCTGTCTTCCTGTTTCCATCATATCTCTGGCTTCCAAACTCGTCACCTTTTAGCCAAAGTGATCTTTTCTAAAAGCAAATCTGATCATGCGCCACATCATGTTAGCTTACCCAACAGCAGACACTTTTAAAACATTCTGTGTCTTCTAGTTACACATAGAATAAGGATTTACTTTTCTTTTTTTTTTTTTTTTTTGGAAACAGGGTCTCACTCTATCACCCAGGTTGGAGTGAGAGGCACCATGATAGCTTACTGCAATCTTGAACTCCTGGGCTCAAAGAGATCTTCCTGCTTTAGCGTCCCAAGTAGCTAGGACTGCAGGTGCATGCCACCACAACCAGCTAAGGAATAAAGATACACTTTTTTAAAAAGGCAAACAATTTAATTTCTTGCTCAGCCTGTTTGTTCCTGTGTTCCCCGGCTTTGTCCAGGCCCAAACTCTGGTTTTCTTACAGTTGCTGGTTTTGATCATCTTCTCTCTTTACAGGATTTTGTACTTCACAGGATTCCCCAGACCTGAAATACTTTTCGCATTTTTCTCCATGCACTTAACTTTTTAAACCTCAGTTCACTTGCCACTTCTCTGAAAATTATTTATGACTTTCTTGACTAAGAAAATATTTTCATTTTTTCCTCATGGATCTAAATTCCTCGCTTTGTGGGACTTGTCTCATTTGTGATTTGCATTTGCATTGCATTTATTTCTCTGATTATTTGTAATATATCAGTACCTATCATCAAACATAATCCCTACAAGGACAGAGGCTGGAACTGATTTTGCATTGTCTCATTTGTATTGCATTTATTTCTCTGATTATTTGCAATATATCAGTACCTATCATCAAACATATATCCAGCCCTATATGTCCAGCCGTATAAGGACAGAGGCTGGCACTGATTTTGCTCACATAGGACAGTCCTGGCACATAGAATTCCCCAATGAATATTTGTTAAGTGTATATATAAATGCATAGATAAACAGACAACCTCCCAAAGTAGTTGCAGAAATAAACTAAAGTTCCCTCTGGCGTATTAATTGATTCTTGGGAGCAATAAAACTGACCAGCCAAGGCTAGTCTTTAGGACTGTGTTGTCATTGCACCTGCTTGGTTGTAATGTCTCTTGGAGAGAAATGTCCTCAACTGAGAGTGGTCAAGGAGAGGAGTACAATTGTTGTCAGAGGAATCCTATAGGTAAAAAAATAGAGTTGTGGAAAAGAAAATGATGTTCAGAGAAAGATAAATAAATTAATTTCACTACCATGTAAAAAAAAAAATAAATGCTTACATGCCAATATCCAATTTATTTACTTAATTACAAAATTGACTGAATATAGTAGCAAATAGAGTAAAAGGTCTCTCTCTCTCTCTTCATGGAGCTTACATAGGAAAATAAAAACAAAGAGTAAACAATTCCTCACCAATTGCCATTGGTATAAGTTGGTACAACAATTCTTGTAGAGGGTTTACTAATACCTACTCAAGCTAAATACACACACACACACACACACACACATCTTCAGCTTTGGGAGGTTGTTTGTCCATCTATGTGTATGTATGTATATATATTTGTCATTTCTACTTTTCTGGAAAAATTGTCATTTCACCTAAATTCTCCAATTTATTTTATTTTATTATTATTATTTTTTTTTGAGACGGAGTTTCACTCTTGTTACCCAGGCTGAAGTGCAATGGCGTGATCTCAGCTCACCGCAACCTCCACCTCCTGGGTTCAGGCAATTCTCCTGCCTCAGCCTCCTGAGTAGCTGGGATTACAGGCACGCGCCACCGTACCCAGCTGAGTTTTTGTATTTTTAGTAGAAACGGGGTTTCACCATGTTGACCAGGATGGTCTCAATCTCTTGATCTCATGATCCACCTGCCTCGGCCTCCCAAAGTGCTGGGATTACAGGCATGAGCCTCCGCTAAATTCTCCAATTTAATGGCATACAATTATATTTACAACATTATCTTATTATGTTTAAATCTTGACCATATCTATAAATATTTCCTGTTGTCTTTCCTCATGTTTGGACTTTCTATTTCTTTCTTGCTCTTAAAATAACTTTTCTACTTATTAATCTTTTCAAAGAAAAACACTGATTTTATTGGCCCTATTATTATCCCCAAGTAATAGATGGGTCATAAAGTTAGGTAACTTGCCTGAGGTTACACAGGTAGTTCAAGCCTGCTCTCCCCACCACTGAATAAACTACCTTACACAGGAAACACACATACAATACTACATCTAAAGATACGTACAATTATACACACACACATACACACACACACACACTTGCATAAACTCTGAATTTACATTTACACCAGGTTTACCTGCAGAAAGGACACTAAATTGATTGGGAGTGCAGAAGGTCACATGAAAATTAGCATTCTCTGTGACATTTTCTTGTTTATTTGTTTTGTAAAGATGGGAGCTCACTATGTTGCCCAGGCTGCTCTTGAACTCCTGGGCTCTATAAATATTTATTGAGTTTACTTGTTCCAGATCTGAGTTCAAGTCCTGGATGTCCTTATTAATTTTCTGTCTTGTTGAGTCTAAATCTCTTTATGAGTCTTATGTATCTGGGTGTTAGGATCGTTAGCTCTTATTGTTGCATTGATCCTTTTACCACTATATCTTTGTTGCTTTGAAATCTATTTTATCAGATGCAAGAATTGCAACTCCTGCTTTTTATTTATTTATTTATTTATTTATTTTTGCTCTCCATTTGGCTGGCAAATCTTTCTCTATCCCTTTGTTTTAAGTCTTTGTGTATCTTTGGATGTGAAATAGGTCTGGATGTAGCATATTGTTAGGTTTGGGCTGTATTTTTTGATTGGGGGATTTAGTCGACTTAAATTTAGGGTTACTGTATTTGATGTTAACTGGCTATTCTATCCATTCATTGATGTAAATTCTTCTTTATGTTGATACTCTTTACTTTTTGGTATATTTTTAGAAAGGCTAATACTGGTTGTTCCTTTCTATGTATAATGCTTCTTTCAGAAGCTCTGGTAAAGCTGGCCTGGTGGTAATAAAATCTCTGAGTACTTGCTTGTTCATAAAAGATTTTATTTTTCCTTCAAGTGTGAAGCTTAGTTTGGCAGGATATGAAATTCTGTGCTGAAAGTTCTGTTCTTTAAGGATGTTGAATATCGGCCCCCACTCTCTTCTGACTTGTAGGGCTTCTGCAGAGAGATCTGCTGTAAGTCTAATAGGCTTCCCTTTGTGGGTAACCTGACCTTTCTCTCTGGCTGCGCTTAGTATTTTCTCCTTCATTTCAACCCTGGTGAATCTAACGATTATGTGTCTTGGGGTTGCTGTTCTTGAAGAATATCTTTGTGGTGTTCTCTGTATTACCTGGGGTTGAATATTGTCCTGCTTTGCTAGGTTGGGAAAGTTTTCCTGAATAATATCCTGAAGGGTATTTTCCAGCTTGGATTCACTCTCTTTGTCGTATTCAGGTACACCTATCAAACGTAAATTAGGTCTTTTCACATAGTCCCATATTTCTTAAAGACTTTGCTCATTCCTTTTTATCCTTTTTTCTCTATTCTTGTCTTCTCGTTTTATATCATTAAGTAGGTCTTTGACCTCTAATATCCTTTCTTCTGCTTGATCAATTCGGCTATTCAAACTTGTACATATTTCGCTAAGTTTTTTTGTTGTGTTTTTCAACTCATTAGTTCATTTATATTCCTCTCTATATTGTCTATTCGTGTTAGCATTTTGTCAAACCTTTTTTCAAAGTGCTTAGTTTCTTTACATTGGATTAGAACAAGTTCTTTTAACTCCCAGAAGTTTCTTATCATCCACCTTCTGAAGCCTACTTCTGATAATGGCACACAGTCCTTTTCCATCAGGGCTCATTCTGTTGCTGATGAGGAACTGTAATCCCCTGCAGAGGGAGAGGGGTTCTGATTTTGGGTATTCTCAGCCTTTATAGGCTGGTTTCTTCCCTTTGTTATAAATTTATCCATCTGTCGTCTTTACAATTACCACCTTTCTAGTTGGGTTTCTGAGTGGACACCCAGTTTATTGATTCCCAGCACTGGAATCCGAGCAACCCACTGCACCGGCCAAAACAGCAGCTTTAAGACTGATGGTGCTCTTCTGCCTGGGAATCTCCTCCCGTTTACTCTGCATGAAGAGCTGCTGTGCCGAGGCCCCGGCAAAACCGCTGTGCCAGCCACAAGAATCGTGCTGGCAACCCATGGGGCCCCTCCACTGGGAATCTTCTGGTCCGTGAGCGACAAAAATTTGTCTGAAAGTGTGGTGTCCTGTCGTTCTCTGTGCTTTTACTGGGAGCTACAATCCCGAACTGTTAACGATCAGCCATCTTGGATCTCTCTCCATAACTCCTGGTCTCAAGCAATTCTCCTGTTTTGGTTTTCCAAAGCACTGCCTCTATAATGTTTAAAAACACTTATAAACAAAATAAATTCACATAATTTTGTTATTGAATTAAACTTAAAAGAACAGATATAAAAGTTACAAAGGACAAATCATCCCTTCCTGATCTTTCTCTTGCTCTTCATGTTAACTTATCACTTCCAAGGCAAACCAGCCTGCAGAGCTTTCCCATGCTGCCAACTTTTTACATTCTTACCCTGAAGCCATTTTACCTCTGCTGAACCACATCCCTGATGTCAGGTAAGGACTTTGCTTTATATTTGTATATATAAAGAGACTATGTGATTCACTTTCTGAATATTTCTTCTTTAATGATTAAAAAAATCTTGGTGTCTGGCAGCCTGGCACAGCCAGATGCAGTGAGGGTCGGAGACAGAAACTTGCAATCCATGAGTTCCATCAGGTATTTCAAAATATCTTTGCTCCCCAGCTAAATATAACAGAAAGTTTCTTGAGGGTTTGATCTTATGCATCATTGAATCCAAAAAACTAATTCTTTGCCTTATACATACTGCAAACTTATTCACAGTTCATAAGTAATCTATTAGAAAATGTTCTGAACAAAAAATGTTCTCTTTGTACAACTTAGTAGTGCACCTGAATGCTTACAAAAATGAACCCCAGGATATATATCCCAGAAAACCAGACGACATAGATGCTTCAGTAGGAAAGTTAAGAGGTTCATGACAGGGTGAAAAGAAATCTGAGAAGCACTCTTGAATACAGGTTTCTGAATAACTTATTAATCATATCATTTGGACTGGCATATTTTTACAAGGTAAAGAGAGCTCTTCATGGTTCACTGACTGAGGACAATCAACCCTTTCACAATCCAGAATCCAAAGATAGGATCTTCTGAGAGCATCAGAGAAAAACTTCCCTTGCCACCCACACTGTAGCATAACTTCAGGACCTTGAACCTTGGGTTCATAATCTCACAATTCGGAAGGGTCCCTCTACACTCTTGGAACTGAATGCCCATTCAAATCCTTCAAGTAAAACTAACCAGAGAAATTTCTCCCCAGAAGAAGATGGCATCCTTGATGTGGACAGCTTTTCCCTAAGATCATGGATCGAGACATTTCTAGTATCATGAGACTCTTATCTTTCAATTTTTTTACCTTGCTTATGCCTCTATGAACAACAGAAGTAAAAAGGTGGTGGTGGGGAAGGTCTGTTGTGTTAAAAAAGAAAAAGAATTTTAGCACCATACTGGGGAAATATAATAAAAACTTGCTTATAATTAACATCTGACTCAAAAGGTTATACATTATCCAAACTTTTTACTTTTCTTCCCAACACAGAGGAATAGCATGCAAAGCAGTCTTAAGGTTGAGTACAGTTAATAAAGGAAAAACAATTAAAAGAAAGGGAAAAAGTTTTCTGCAAACTTGTTGCCACACATTAGTCTTTCATGAATTTATCCATTAATTATATTAATGCTGAATGGACCACACTACCTAAAGTTGTACAGGTGATTGCTCCAAAACTTAACTTCCCCAAGAAACTGTGAAAAACAAAACCAAACTCTCTCTTAGACCTTGATGAACCTTGAAAATAATTTTCTCTAGGCAATGACTAGCAAGCAGCAGAAGATAACATGCTCACAAGGAAGTAAGACAACATGAAAGATGCCAGAAGAAAACAGTAACAGAAACAAATTTGCAAATATATCAAATATTAGACTTACCAGACAAGAATATTAAAACAACTATGCTTTTATGCAATGTACTCATGTAACAAACCTGCACAGGTACCCTGAATCCATAATAAAAAATTGAAATAAAAAACTATGCTTACCAGGTTCAAAAAAAATAGCAAATTAAAGTATCTGCAGAGGAGAAGAAAGTACAAAAATGATTTGAAAAATAACTAAATGTTGGAATTAATAAAACAATAATTAAAAAGCTCATTAGCCACATGGGAACATGTACTCCCAAGAATAACTGGCAAACTGGAAGACATATAGAAAGAAATTACCACATATGTAACAAAGGTCAAGCTCAGAAACTTCAGTGGTAAGTCTTCAAGACATTCAAAATGTGAAAATAAAAGCATAATATTGATCTTATATGACCTCTTCCAAAGAAGTTAAAACACTGCTCAACTCAATTCATGAGGATAAATACCAAAGCTTGACTGATACAAAACAAGAAAGGAAGAACTTTAGCACAATCTCATTTGTGAAAACAGATATAAAAATTCTAAACCAATTACTAACAAACTGAGTTTTGCTATATATATATATACATACACACATATATATATATACATATATATGTATAATAAAACCATGAATACCTTTATCTCAGGACTACAGAATAGTTGAACATTGTAATATCTATGAATATATATAAAATAAGCATAGAAAAACAGGTTGGTTAAAAAATAAAACTTTTGCCAAACTGAAAAGAAAAGGGAACTTTCTAAATATATGAGTTGTCTAACATAAGCTACAGCCAAATGTACATGATGAATTATTGAAAGCTCATTTTTTTACATCATGAACATGATAATGATGCTGCTATCAACCCTTTGATTAAACACTGCATGTGCTACCCTATCCAACAGGGTAAAATAAGAAATTAGGTGTGCAGTGGCACTGGCAAAGCAGAATTAAACTCATACTTGCACAACTGTATCTGCATTGGGAGATTGGATACCTGCAAAGCAACACACACAAAACACTTTTCACATAGACTAAGGATTTAAAATGTTTAAAAGAAAATATAGAAGACTGTGTTAATATTGGGTAAAGAAAATTTCTTAAACATGGTACAATGTAAAAATCATATATAAAAATATCTGTAAATTAGACTAGATCAATTTTAAGAATTTTTGATTATCAAGAATTTAAAGAAATATATTTCAGTAAAGATGGTGGGAAGTCAAGTGATAGTAGGGAGAAAATATTTAGAAAACACATATTACTTATAAAAGATACGTATTTAGAAAATATATATTACAGAATGTGTATGACTCAAAAAGAAAAGTAAAAAACAAATGTAAAGTCTTAAAACTTTAAGCCCTATAAGCTTGTTAAAATGTTAACTTCATTCATAACTATGGAAATGCTAATTAAAACTATAATGATATATCTTTCTAATTCACCAGTTTGTCAAAGAATTATGTCTAATAATTTCAAGAGTATGAAGTGCTTGGAATTCACAAATAGCCACTAGCAAAGGAACTGATTTACAAGTTGATGTATATTCATAAAACAGACAACTATAGTTATGTAAAGCAACATGGAAAAATATTTTCAAATAATTATGAATTAAAAAAACAAAGCCACTAATGAAAACTTATAATAGGATTTCATTTATATAAAGGCAAAAACAGGCATTGCTGAAAAGTATATTGTTTAGAAATACAATTGTATGGGATAAATTATAACACAAAGTTCAGATGGTAGTTACTTGGTGGTGGGAGGTTAATAGGAGACTTTAGAGGTATTGATTTCACAGGAATGTGAGAGGATTTTCTGAGTCCGGACTGAAAGTTTCATGAGAGCAGAGACCAATACTTTTTCTTCTCCATTTTTTTTCTGAGCCTGGACAAATGCATGGCACACTGTATTTGTTCATCAAACACTTATTGGTTAAACGAATGAATAAATGTCCTTCATAAACTGTAAAGCTGTGCAAATCAAGATATTTTTATTATTTTTACTATAGTTTATTTAATATAATCAAAAAGAAGGTATAGTTATAACATCCAGGGAACATTATTGAAAGTTTTATGTTAACCCAGAAAACACTTTAGCAAAATAAATTAAATTTTTAGTTTCTAAATTTGCGACAATTTTAATTACATTTAAATTGCCACATGAAGATGAAATAAATATGAAATGTGACTTCAGGTGAGCATAATTTGAGAAGCAAGGGCCAAAAAAAAAGGATAAAAATTTTATTTGGTCAGTTCTGCAAGTTCTACTGTATAAGAGTTTTTTTTTTTAAAGAAAATACTTCACAAGTTGGAAGTTTGTGAAATGTGGTTAACATGGAAGTAATTGAACGTGTTTGTGAACTCAAATGCCCCTCTACCAATGTGTCTCCAATTACAAAAAGGCATCAGATGTATTAAACATTAATTATATTTGAAGTGTGGAATAAAGCCATAGTAATCCATTGTACATTTGCCAGTTTTCTGATTTTTTTGGCTCCATTATCCAATTGTCCTGCTGAAATGTTTGTATATTGTATGTGAAAAATATGTATTTGCATGTCCATTATGACAAAGTCATATAATCCATACTATATATTGCTCCCGGCTGTGTTTAATGGAATCTATCCAATGAGCGAGCAAAGTCTTCAAGTTACAAACAATATTCAAAGAAGACTTTTATCTCAACCAGACACTATGCTTTGGTCATGTTACTCACCCAGGATATTTTTATATACATATAATTTGAGACAGATCACCAATAAGAGAGATTTGTTTAGAGGAAGAATTGCATGTTTTGAAGGTCAAGCTTATTGTTTTATTTAGTTTTTTTTGTTTTCACCTACTTGCTTGTCACATCTCTGGAATTATGTCCAACTAAACTTGAAGATATTGTAAAGTGCCATGAAAGAAATATGTTGAAGAAACATGGTTTATCCTGGAAATGGGCAATCTATACATAATAATAGGCTCCCCTTGCACCCACCTCAGCAACTAATTGTGAATCGATAGATCTCCTTGATGTATTCAGGAGACAAGGTGATAAAAGATTAGAGAACTGTTTTCCTTCAGAAGGCTGGCTCCTCTAAAAAAACACCAGTATTTGAAGAAAGTTCTCTTTTGAAGTTTGGGTTTTCATCTGTATATTCACAGAATAGTGTATTATGCTAACACCTTTGGTTTAAAAATGGCAGCCAAAGTTGCTGTCTGTTTGCATCTATTTTGGACCATTGTATATTCAATATAACATAAAAAGAGACCATTTCATGTGGTAAGTAATCTAAAATTAATGTATCCAAAAAAATTTTACAAATTACTGTAGGGTTCAGAAATCTATGTATATAATGACATTAATATCTCTACTTTTTTGATATCCAAATTGTTTCTTGGAAGAGACTCTTTCTTAAAAACGCCTCCACAAACTCAGGCTTATTTTATCATATGGCAAAATAAAATAAAGAAATGAGTAGTTTGCCATACTACATGAAAGCTGGCACTTAATAAAATGTCAAATATTTTGGTCAAAATTATTTAGAAAGTAGATTTAACTAACTTCTTGATTTTTTAACTATAATGATAGATACACTTTCACAAATATTTCACAAATGAAACCTATTAATACCATCGTTTAGTTATTAGTAGTGTATATGATATCAAATATCCATTTTGAATAAATATTCATCAATAATTTGGTGTTTTCAAATATCCAGAAGTCTGGTTTTAATCAGACGAAGTCTGGAGATAGTTGACTAATTTTTTTTCTTTTTGGTATGCCCTGTTCAAAATCATCCAGCCTATCTCAACATTGATTGATGATGGGTAAATAAATCAATTTTTTTTCCAAATTGCATTGGCTTATTAAATTGTTGAAGTTGTTTTCAATAAAAAGACTGTCTTTCATTTTGTTTACAGAGATTTGGGTCTAGTCTAATCTGTTCAGCCTGTTAATCATTGACAGGTGCCAGATTACAATTTGTTCTCAATATGCCTGTATGACTTTTCATTCCATACTCTTTGAGTTAAATTTCGATTACTTATTTGAATGTTATTTAATACAGCTCATACATTTAAAATAAAACCAGCAGGTAAATGAATTCTGGCTTAGTATTAAGAAGCTGTTACCACATTAGTGTTACATATACAGATGGATGTGGCTTAACAACAACAATTTAGACAAAAGAAATGATGACTTGAACTGACATGTGTGGCTGTGACTCAGCCTCTAAGAGCTTGTGAATAAATACAGATTTCAGCACATTGATCCAGTTGCTTTCAGTACCTCTAGAAGGTGATATATCAAGAATCCCCCTGCTACTGTTTAAGAAAATAGATTCTGCTGCTACCTAAGAAATCAACTGGAAGGCATTTTTATAACCTTATACCACATAAGGAAAAGCTGAAAAGCAGTACTAATACATGCAAACTACATCACTTGGGGAAAGAAGACCCAGAATGTCACTTTGAATATTTGAATATTTAAATTTTTGGCAAAATACTATATGCTTAAAGAAGAGGAAAACTATCTTAAAAAAAAAAAAAAAAGCAAAAATCTCACACCAAAAAAACCTGACATCCACTAATGCATACATATTCATCTTGTGTTGGGAAGGTCTAAAGTAGGTATCTGGTGGACTTCCTACTGCCTATTTTAACAATATGGGCATGCTAATTACACTATCTAGATTTAATTTGAGTGAAACATGTCCACACCATAAAAATACTGCTTTGTACTATTTGAGTGATAAATGTAAAGGACATCCCTGATCCTTACCCCAACATAGACAGCAATCCATTCTCCTAGTTCCCCTAAACTGTGTCCTTGTTAAGGCTCAAAAAGGGAGTGAAAGGGAATTAACCCTGGAGCAAGGGAAACAAGAGGGAGAGATAGGATAGTTAGTTCTAAGGTTGAGGGGATTGCCTGGAGGCACCGATATTCTCAGGTGTTGATGACGACTCTTACTGGGTAATCACACACATTAAAAAAAGTGAAAACACCATGGCTTGAAGTTGGGGATAAGGAGTCTCTGGGATCAAAAACAGTTGTACCAAAAGGAATGAGCCAGAATGACATGGCAGTGGTTCCCAACCTTTTTGACACCAATGGCTGATTTCCTGGAAGACTATTTTTCCATGGATAGGGGGTAGGGGGCTAGGGGCGGTTTCTGGATGAAATTATTCCACCTCAAATCATCAGGCATTAGATTCTCATAAAGAACTTGCATCCTGGATCCCTGGCAGGCACAGTTCACAATAGGGTGCATGCTCCTATGAGAATTTATGGCCCCACTGATTTGACAGGAGACAGAGCTCAGGGGGTAATGCTGCTAGCCTGCTGGTCACCTCCTGCTGTGCAGCCCTGTTCCTAATAGGCCACAGGTACCAGTCTGCAGCCAGGGGTTGGGAACCCCTGATGTAAGGATTATTAAAAGGAATGTTTAGAAGCACATTAGTATATGTTTCAAATCTTATTACGGTAGCAACATCTTTTTCAGTAATGGCAGCTTCCTCAAGATGTCCATGCCCTGAGAACCTGAAATAGTGCCTAACACATAGTAGGTAATGAATTCTTAAATTTAACAAATTGGAAATGATTTCATGAATTTCACTGAAATCTGTTTCATGTATAAATCTCATCAAAGGCAGTACCCAATACCTTTTTCCCTGAGTCTCTTCTGGGGTTCCCTGCTTCCTGACACCAAACTTAATTTGAATTCCAGCCATTTTTAAAACTTCAGAACGTAATAATAAAAAGAGAGCAGAAATGAAACCAAGTTACCCCAAGGTGTCTGAAACTAATATACAGAACAAATGAACCCAAAACTCTACAAGCCAAACAACAGCAGGTTTTAAATTCAACCTAAATTCAAAGGTAGCAGGCAAAACTATTTGCAAAAGTAATCAAGAAACAATAAGAACCCCAAATCTGTTACTCCAGGGAAAATAGTGAAATCCTTCTTTTGTCATTTTTAAGAAAGAGTAAGTATATTAAATATGACAAAATATACCTACCTAATTATAATAAAATACCTTTGAAATATAAATGATTTTGTTCTTATTCTCTAGTGTTTAATGTATTTAGACAAAGACTTTCAAGGTAAAATATTCATAGCTACCATGTAAAAGTCAAGATAGCCCTGGTTGTGGGTGGAAATAGTATTTATTAATAATGAAAATTGAAGCTCCAAGGTCATAAAATAATCTCTCCTGGTCACACAGCTATTGACCCAAATAAAGCTCAAATGTGTTTGTCTTACTCTAAAATTATGCTTTTCCCAAGGTGAACAATGTTGAAGTGACAGTTAAATCCTGCTCTTAGAGTTAGTGGTTGGGAATACATCAAGACAAGTACCATCATCCTTTGCTTTGTATTCTCTAACGTAAACATTTACCTCTCTGATATGTCAATATTCACATATTTTGAATGTAGCCATCTTATAATTATGTTTACTTAAAACACTGTTAAATTGGAAATTTAAATGGTCACAAAATTGCTTGTCACAAAAGCATGCATCCTTCTCAAGTTTTAGCTCCAAATTACACTTCCCATACATTCAAAATTTTTTAACGAAATTGACACAGTCAAATAAATTTATCAAATTGAATGTTTTATTTATAGTTAAAATATTTGTATTTCAGTTCCCTGTTATGTTTACTTTTGATCAAATCTGAATTCACAAACACAGTAAAAACTAAAGCATTTTCTCAAAGGTCCAAGGGACTTAAGCTTACTGGTATCCAATGCTCTCTGGTAAAACCAACAGACAAATAAAAACTAATTTTTTATCAATAATATTTTAATAGTTTTATGCCTAAGCACCTAAGCATCAAGGACAGGACTCTGAATGATATTGAATGCATATTTAAATCGACATGGTAGAAAGTAAACATCAGAGTCAAACAATTGGTGGGTAGAGCAACATAATACTCAATAAAACCATTCAGGGTATGTTTACCAAACAAGAAGGTCTTGTAAGACCATGTGCTGCTAATGTAAAGTGTTCCTTTTCTCTAACTTTAGTCTTTATTCTTAACTTTGCAACTGTCACATACTCACATACATAGAAGAAGAAAAATCAACTCCTCCTTCTGGAATGAAATGTTTCTTCTTTTATTTTATGACATCTGTTCCATATTGCTGTGATGGTGCTGTTGAAGCACACCCCTTCTTTACCAGATTACATGGGTGAATTTGAATAGACGGACACGGAAAGGGACCAGCCCAGCACACTCACTTGAATTGTCCCTTGGCTTTTCAAGCAGTTCCAGTGCCTTTGAAAAGAGTGGGAATAAAGTGACTGCTGATTAAGCAGAAGATTTGACATGGGAATAGGTTTGTCAATTGTTTGAAAGTCACACTGCCTAGACTACAACTTTTAAAATGTAAATGCATGACACAAATACTGCACAACAAAATAGGATAGAATTGATTGAGAGGGCCACAAAGGACAGCCAAGGCTCTATTCCAGCAATAAAGAAAAATACATATCTGGTGTCAGAGAAAGATAATGAAGTACTTGATAGATGTTATCTTCAGTTTAAAAATCCAAAAAGTTTCTATAAAAGTTATTTCTTAAGCATTTCCAATTTCCGGAAAAATTTTCCAGATGCTTGCTTTGTCAGATTGGATTCCCTGAATAATTTCAAATAGGATAGAGTAAAATACTGCTTACCAAAAATCAACTTTTCTGGTAATACATCAGTTTAATTTCCAGGCCAAAAAACAGTTAAATTTTAAAAAATTCCATGCTGATCAATTTTATCAGAAGCCTCTCCATCCAACTTAGAGAGCTGGCACAAAGATGCAGCTTTCATGTTGTATAGGATAGGGAAGGATTTGGGGCTAGACCATTGTTTCACTGGTCAAGGTTGATTTTGCTTACTGTTTTGTCACCAATAATGTTAATGGAGAAACAAATAGGGGCTTTGATGCTAGAGAAATTTTTTAAAAAATACTGATTTCTTTAATCAGCAAAAATATTAACCAAAAAAGGCATCAAAATGAAGTAAACTAACACAATAATAATTTATATTTTAAAATTAAAATACTTCTAGAAATAAAAAAAGGAAAAGGAAAAGAAACACAAATATATAAATAAATGAAAGTGAATTATTCACAATCGCTAAGGTATGGAATCAGCCTAGTGCCACCAACAGAAGAGCGGGCAAAGAAAATGTGGTCTATGTACACAATGGAACACTATTACAGCCCCTGGACCATTCTGTCCCTGCGTCCATACATGGTATATCTGTTTTTATAATTTTCAATTTTTGCAGATACATAATAGGTGTATATATTTGTGAGGTACATTAGATACTTTGACACGGGCATGCATGCATAATAATCATATCATGGTAAATGAGGCATCCATCCCCTTAAACATTGGTCCTTTGTACTACAAACAATCCTGTTATACTCTTTTAGTATTTTTTGTTTTTTGCTTTTTTTTAGACAGAGTTTCACTTTTGTTGCCTGGGTGAGAGTGCAATGATGCGATCTTGGCTCACCGCAACCTTCACCTCCCAGGTTCAAGCAATTCTGTCTCAGCCTCCAGAGTAGCTGGGATTACAGGCATGTGCCAACATGCCCAGCTAATTTTGTATTTTTAGTAGAAATGAGGTTTTTCCATGCTGTTCAGTCTGGTCTTGAACTTCTGACCTCAGGTGATCTGCCGCCTTGGCCTCCCAAAGTGCTGTGATTACAGGCGTCAACGCCAGGCCCTCTTTTAGTTACTTTTAAATGTACAATTTAATTATTATTGACTATGGTTCCCATGCTGTGCTAGCAAATACTAGGTCTTATTCTCTCTAACCATTTTTTAAAATCCATTAAGCATCCCCACATCCTCCCCACCCCCACTACCCTTTCCAGCCTCTGGTACTTGTTATGTCTGTTTTAGAAGCAAATTAAATCAGAAATACATTTTGTTTCTTTAAAACAGTTACATAAGCATGAGCAAGCACACCTTTTTCACATTGCATGCCTCACTAACACCTTCAAACTTCTGCATTAGACATTTCTGTTTTTCAAAATTCCATCATGGCAGAAAAGTAGTTTTTTCTTTCTTTCTTTTTTTTTTTTTTTTAACTCTTCCCACACTGTGTCTGTATGGGAGCACTTCCTCCCTCTCTCATATTTCTTCTAGGAAGTTCAGATCTCTTATTGTCTAGGTTCCCTGTACAAACTACTCACCCACCCAAAGCCGTAACTGGATTCAACAAAAGAAGATGCCTTCTAGATCAATGGACCCAAACTCTGAGAATGCATTTAAATAATTTTCTGTTATTTGCCCATGCCCATTATAGTCTCATCTCTCTCTTCAGCCAACTCCTAGATAAAACTATTCAAATACAAAGCTCTCAACAAAAGGAATGGGAAATGCTTTCCACACCCGACTTCCAACCATATTACAAAAATCTGCAAGCTGACTTTCACACTTCCAAATCAATCATAAAATACAACTGTAAAGATTATGGCCAGAGACTGGGCGGCCTGGCTCATCCCTGTAATCCCAGCACTTTGGGAGGCCGAAGTGGATGTATCACTTAAGGTCAGGAGTTCAAGACCAGCCTGGCCAACACAGTGAAAACCCATCTTTACTAAAAATACAAAAATTATCCAGGTATGGTGGCAGGTGCCTGTAATCCCAGTTACTCAGAAGGCTGAAGCACAAGAGAGCTTGAACCTGGGTGGTGGAGGTTGGAGTGAGCTAAGATCACACGACTGCACTCCAGCCTGGGTGACAGAGCAAGATTCCCTCACAAAAAAAAAAAAAAGATGATGACCAGAGACTCATCATTTAAATATATATTTTATTTGCTTGAAAAATGCAGAACAAAGACATCTAAAACAAAATGGACTCAAATGTGTCTTCCCTACATCTCTTACCTTAACAAATACATTAATTACTCTCTTCTCAGTTTTGATTAATCAGGGAATTGAATCATATCCTGAAGAATGTAGCTGCTATACTGAAAAACCCTGAAGTTGCAGAGGCTTAACAAAGTAGTATACTTCCTGCTCACATCACCATCTCCCCCCGCTTTTTTTTCTGGTTCAGAGGACTTCACAGTGATCTCTCAGGGAACAGAACTCTTTTCTTCTTCTGGCTGCCTCCTCTTCTTCAGCCAGTTAATAAAATAGAGATTGAGAGAAGACGCAATTGCTTCTTATCCACACATCACTTCCACTCACCATTCTACATTGGAGAAATATTCATGTGCCCCTCCCGCCCCCCATTTCAAGGTGGGGAGAGCTGAGAAAAGTAGGTCCCTGGCTGGACAGCCACTTCTCAGCAGTAAATCTATACAACAGAATAAATATATTAATTTTTGGTGGAAAGATAGCATCTTTCCCACAAAACAATCTCATGCAGCAATAGTAAAATGCTTGCAGTTAAAAAAATGGTTCATTTTGTTGGTATCCATTGAGCTCAGGTAATATTTGACTAAAAGCTGACAAACAAGAGAATTAAAAAGAACATTATTTGAAGTAAGAATGTTAACAAAGCTATTCTGATGATAGAAGTAAAAATATTATGACCTAATATTATAGTCTTATCTATAGTTGTGCAACACTGAATGATACTTTTCACTAAAAATTGTATTTCATATAATTATTCAATTTTCAACATCCTCCTTCAGATTCAATGCCTTTTCTACCTCAGATCAGTGAAAAACAGGCCAGCAGTTGCCAGGAAAACATGGTTGTGGGTAACTCCCCATATAGGCACCGAGGAAGGAGAGCTAAGCAGACTCCTGGCACAATTAGTGCCTGAAGAATATCTTAGTTTATAGTGTAATAACTCAGTTGTTTCCTTTTATACAATCCTTTATATATAATTATATATTAGTTCATAGAATGAGTGCCTGAAGAATATCTTACTTGTTATTTCCCTAAATATATATAATATTATATCTTAGTGATATTTCTACTTTAATGATGATGAAGAAGAACAGTTGTTCAGATGATTCTGTTTTTTTTTTTTTGAGATGGAGCCTTCCTCTACCACCCAGGCTGAAGTGCAGAGGCACGATCTCAGCTCACTGCAATCTCCACCTCCCAGGTTCAAGCGATTCTCCTGCCTCAGCCTCTTTAGTAGCTGGGATTATATGCATGCGCCACCACTCCTGGCTAATTTTTGTATTTGTAGTAGAGATGGGGTTTCACCATGTTAACCAGGCTGGTCTCAAACTCATGACCGCAGGTGATCTGCCCACCTCAGCCTCCCAAAGTGCTGGCATTATACTTTTAGGTACAAGGGGTACGTGTGCAGGTTTGTTACATGGGTAAATTGTGTGTTGCTGAGGTTTGGTATATGAATGATCTGTGACCCAGGTGGTAAGCGCAGTACCCGATGGGTAGTTTTTCAAACCTTGCCCCTCTTTCTCCTTCCCCTTCTGGTGGTTCCCAGTGTATACTGTTCCCATGTTTGCAGACACTGTTTTTTATTACATGCAAACTCTTCTAATCCTACTATAATCCCATAAGGTAAAAATTGTTACATTCACCCTCTTAGCAAATGAGAAAACTGAAATTTAAATTACCTATATAAGGTAGTCTTCAAGTGGCAGAGCTGACATTCGAACTCAGGGAGTTCGGCTCCAGAGCCCAAACTTTTAAACAATATGGTACATACTCTATTTTAAATAAACTACTCTTTTCCCCAAAGAGCTCCAGCTCCATCAGAACACATGAGAACAGAAGCTGCAAGAATTTTTATACCTATGGTATCTACACCTCCTCAAAAATTCCTGATCTTTATCTGTGTGTCAAAAGTAATTGTAATGAAACTTCACTTTGTTTCAACTCTTAATAATAAATTGAGTGTATGGAACCAAAAAGGTTGTCATTATAGATTTGTATCCAAGAAAGAAATAGGTGTTGTAGGAGATTAAGTAATGTTCTTAGGCTATAAAGAAGTTGTGTTTGCTAGAACTTAAAATGGGAAGGAAAATGATTTCCAGGCATCTCCATCAGAAACCTCTAATTTTCATAAAGTACAGTTAAAATCAGCTTCAGTGGAACTTTACCATGATATCCATCATAGCAAAATTATTCTCTACATAGGACTAGAAAGAAGGTTCCTTAATCTGACAGAGTATCTACAAAATCACACGGTAAACATTAAACTTAATGATAAATTATTTAAATGGTGAATTATTACCATTTCTGTTCAACATTTGAGTTCCTAGCTAGTACAAGAACACAAGAAAAAGAAATAATACTCAAATGAATGAAAAGAGAGAAATTAATCTCTAATTATTAGCTAAGTTTTAAAATGTTTTTGTGTAGAAACTTTGAAAAGTATTCAGAAAACAGTAAAAAAAAAATAAGATCTTTGAATATGACAAATTAAAATAAATTATATTTATACATATAAACAAAAAATAGAAAATAGATTATTGTAAAAGATAATACTTCAAATAACATTAAAAAAATACAGCTAATAAAATGTATGCCAGAATTTTACCCTGAAAATTAAAAAACATGAAGGCATTAAAGATGACCTAATAAAATGAAAGGAGAAATCATGTTCTTGGATTAAAAGTTCCAGTAATGTAAATTTTTCAATTATGCTCCAAATGAAATATAACTTTAATGCAATCTCAATTAAATCCCAGCAGTCTGTTTGGAAATTGACAAGTTGATGTTAAAATTTAAGACTAAATGCAAAAGGTGACCTATTTAAAACATCTGTGGAAGAAAATATCTGGAGGATTTACATTGTCAAATGTCAAGTCCCATTATAAGCTACGTTAGTTAAACAGTGTGATTTGTAACAAAAATAAATGAATAAACCAGTAGAGAAGAACAGGAGTTCTGAAAGAGACCCACATATACAAGAAATGGTGGATTTATATTGTATCATATCTATGCTGGAATTATGTTTCTTTATATTCCCTTTCCTGTGTATGTCCTAGTCAGCGTGGGCCACAAGAAAATTTCCCATGAGATTTGGAGCCTGGAGGTGAAGCAGCAGGCACATTTTAAAAAGCATATTCCCAAACTCTGTACAGAGTACAGGTGCTGTTGTAGCTCACTTGCACTGTCACTTATGTGGAGGCTTGCTCATTGGTGCAGGGCAGCAGCTGGACCTGTAACTCTCTCTCTCAGTTTCCCTGAGCTCTGGGCCAGACATGTTAGCTCCATAGGAAGAACATCCACTTTTGCAGATCCATCACTGCAGATGGGGTTTTGGAGGTAGTGAGACTGTCCTGAGTTTCATTTCAGGTTTTAGCTCATCCTCACAGGGTCCAGTTGACAATACTTTCCCCACTTCATAAGAGTATTTTATTTCTGTTTGACTATGCAGAACCAGACACAGATGCAGAAACCTCATATAGCCTATTCAACCAGCCTCCATATGGGCAAATCCATATAATAAACCTTTATATATATGCTTATCTTCTAGTGATGATGCTTCTCTGATTGAATACTGATTGCTATCCCTTGATTTATGACAATAAAAATACTGTAGTACAGTGAGAGGAATTTTTTTTCAATAAACTGTACTATGTCATGTGAATACCCTTATTGAGAAAAAAAAATTTTGATTATTACAAATCAATTCCAGAGGGGTTCTAGATTTAAATTTGTGTGACACACATATAACATAACAACTGATTACTTGGCTACTTTAAAACTGAAAACTTCAGTTCATCAAAATACACTGTAAAGGGAGTCTAAAGGCAAATCACATCGTAGGAGAAGAAAATTGCAACCTATACATCAAATGATCTGTATTCAGACTTTATAATGAAGTCCTACACAACAATGTCAAAGGCAACACTGTACTTACTAAAAGCATGAGCAAAAAATTAAATAAGCACTTTAAAGAGGAATATTCAAATGTACAATAAAAATGTGAAAAGGTGATCAACTTAAAAAAAAAAAAGACATCTGAAAAATGAGAATTCAAACCACAAAGAAGCCCTTACATATTTACTAAATGGTCAAAACTGAAAAAGTCAAACAAAATAAAATACTGGAAAGATGTGGAACAACTAGAACCCTCACTGATTGCTGGTAAAATTTAAACTGCTTTAACCATTTTGGAAAACTAATAAAATCTAGATATATGCATTCTTTATTATTCAGTAACTCCACTTCCAAGTATATATTCAACAGAAATGCATAGATAAATGAACCAAATGACATTTTTAGTACATAGAAATACCATTTACAGTAGCTAAAAAACTGGAAACAACTATTTATCAAAGTAGAATACAAAATAATTTCTGGCGTATGCATATGTGAAATTATATACAACAATGAAATTAAACAAACTACAAGTCCACATAACAAAATGAACAAACACACATGAACTGATTAAAAGATGTTGGCTAAAACAGAGCATAGATATTCCTCAACTTATGATGGGATTACATCCTGATAAACCCAACGTAAGTTGGAAATATCACGAGTTGAAACTTCAATTAACACACCTAACCTACCAAATGTCATAGCTTAGCTTAGCCTACCTTAAACATGCTCAGAACACTTACAGTAGCCTATAGTTGGACAAAATCATCTAATACAAAGCCTATTTTATAACAGACTGTTGAATATCTCATATAATATATTGAATACTGTAATGAACGTGAAAAACAGGATGGTAGTGTGAGTTCTCACCATCAATGTGAGAAAGCTCACTGTGCCTGAAGAATGTTTGAAGGATTGAACTAAAATTAGTTGCTGGGTGATGAGAAAGCTGCAGAGACAGTGTCATCAATCTCTCTCCTGAGGACTCTCAAGAATAGCTGGTAGAATGCACTGGAGCAACCTACACTTGATAGTTTGGCGGGTGTGATGTTTTTCAGGAGGAGATCAAGTATCTGTTTACCCTCCTAATCATGTGGCTGACTTGAAATTGCAGCTCGCTGCCACTGTCCAGTACTGCAAGGGAATATGGTCCCACATATCGGTAGCCTGAGAAAATATCAAAATTCAAATTTTAAGGACCGTTTCTATTAAATGTATATCACTTTTGCACCATCATAAAGTAGAAAAAAGTCATAAGTCAAACCATGGTAAGTCAGGGACTGTGGGTACATATTTTATGATTCCATTTATGTAAAGCTCACAAAGAGAAAACTAAGGGACTTATTATTGGAAGAGGACATGAGAAAGCTTCTGGGGAGCTGATACTCTATTCTGTTATTTGATTATTGGTTACATGCATGTATTCAAGTTGTAAAAATGTATCAATGTGCACACTTAGGATCTATGTACTTTTCTGTATGTATATTGCACTTAAAAGTTCTATTTTAAATGTTATTAAAAGTTTTATTTTAAAATTAAAAGTTATATTTTAAAATTTATTGAACATAATTTAGATCATGGTTTTGTCTAAGGACAGACATTTAGCACTGACAGAGCTGGGACAACTACAGTAGTCTGAGTCCACTGTCCATACTCTCAAACACTATGGTATTATGTCTTAGTCCGAGTGCACTGTGGCCTACAAAATACCACAAACTGAATAGTTTATAAACAACAGATATTTATTTCTCACAGTTCTGGTGGCTGAGAAGTCCAAGATGAAGGCACCATCCTATTTGGAATCTGGCGAGGGTCTGTTTCCTGATTCATGGACAGCTGTCTTCTGACTGTATCCTCACATGGTGGAAGAGGTAAGGGTCTCTGTGTGGCTCTTATATAAGGGCACTAATCCCATTCATAACAACTCTGCCCTCATGACCTAATCACCACCCAAAGACTTCACCCCCTAATCTACCACCTTAGGGTTTAGGATTTCAACATATTAATTTGAGGAGACACAAGCATTTAGACCATAGCACCTATGAATTCTCATATTATTAATAAGCAAAGGATTTTTTCATTGGATAGAGAGACTCAATATCCATTATAAGATAGTATTTCTTTGGAAATGTCTGCACCAGGTTCCAAGAAATCAATGTAAACTAGAACTTAGAGTGAAATTTGATCCCAAGTTAGGAACCACCAGCTTTAATATTTAATAGAGTTAAATACAGAATTACTGTTTAAAGCAACATGATAGTAACAACAGAAAATACTATGAAGAAACAAAATACACATTTAGACCACAAAAATTTGGAGAAGGCTGGTATGACATTGTCACAAGTTTTCTATTCTTTGAAAGTTATCCAAGTAACAAATAGGGATTTAATTCTAAATGCCTGGTA
Source organism: Callithrix jacchus (assembly GCF_049354715.1). Lineage (NCBI taxonomy): Eukaryota > Metazoa > Chordata > Mammalia > Primates > Cebidae > Callithrix > Callithrix jacchus. Next base: position 77,481,603 of record NC_133504.1, read on the forward strand.
AAGCTGTAAGCTAAGTGATTGCATACCAGATCAGCATTCCAAGAGATTTTGGAAGTTAATATAATAATTAAGAATGCCAAGAGTGTTTTAGATTAAAAGAAATCACAATTACTAATGTGTTGAAAGGTTCATTTGAGGATTTTAGAAGGTTTTGAGCTAAGCTTATTTTTTGAAAGTGTGTCTAAAAACTTCCATTCCTCCAGATTTCTGCTGAATTTTTAAAAAGCATAATCATCACTCAACTGAAAAATAAATTTGTCAGCATAAAACAATGTTTATTTCCTTCATTCATCCAATCATATATTCAGCCATCTCTCAACTTCTTTCTAAGTGCCAGGTATTGTGTTAAAACTAGACACAAAAGGATAAATAAAATATAACCCTTGCCTTAAAGTAACTTCCGATCTGAGAAGATTAATACTATGATGTAATGTGAAGACTTAAAGACAAAATTAAGAACTGCCTAACACCACGATCTAAGTTATAATTTCCTGAGAGTCATAATGCCGCAGTAGCTAACATGTATTGAGTGCTTATTGTATCTTCCTATAGATTGAGCCAAACAGCCAATATCACAAAGCTAGTCATTCCAGCCTGGGGATATGTGTCTGTGGGTGTGTGTGCATGCACAGAGTACTCATTCTAGAATGTCATATAAAATTAACCCTGAGATCCATGGAAACATGGAATAGGGTGGCTAAAGAAACGATACTGTCAATGTAACTGCTGAAGATCATAACACCGAAATATATCTCAGTGAGAGAACTACATTGTAGTTTTCACTGCGAAGGCCTGTGCTTTTAGTAAAATGAATATTTAGCCTGCATATTCTCATTCAGTTCTTAGAACACCCTTCTACCTGTGTGCATACTGTCTAGATTTATGTAATATATCACTTCTAAAGGTGAAATAACTTATTTCAATGAGCTACCTTTAAAAAGAAAATGTTTCTTCCGTCGTGCCCTGGCTTGTGCAATAAAACTGCCTCCTATTTTCAGCAAACTGTGGGTGTGCACAGTGGTTTCCTGCCAGCCCCAGGTCATGGATGTGGGGAAAGGAGATTGTTCCCCTTCTCCTCTGGCCCACCCACCCCCATTCTGGGCCCTCGGGTGCTCCCATTTACAAGGTTGAATACCCAACAACAGAAACTCGTTACCACAGATGCAGACCTTCACAAGGGGGCATGGGTCACATTAGCTCTTTTGTTCTGCCTATTTTCTAAAACATGCAGTCTCTTTGAATTTCCACGTCTTTCTCCTTGGCTTGCCCTCCCTCTTCCTTCTGCAAATCCACCCTTTTCTGCCTTGATGCACTTCCCCTTTTATGTTGCTTTCCTTGCAAAACAAAACTTAGCAAGGAGGCACATAGTAAAAATTCGAATGGTTATTTGAGAGGGATGTGATGTTGTGTGAGGCAGTTGGAAAATTAGCAACTGCATCCTGCTAACAAGCATGCAGACATCTCTTCCAGTGTCCTAACAGACACAGCAGACCTTACTAAGATTTCTGGATATATACCCAGCAATCCCATTACTGGGTATATATCCAGAAATCTTAGTAAGGTCAGCTGTGTCTATTTCTATTTCTAGAATGGAATTTCTATTTCTAAGGCCTTGAGGAATCGCCACACTGTCTTCCACAATGGTTGAACTAATTTACACTCCCACCAAAAGACTATAAATCGTTCTACTATAAGGACAAATGTACACGAATGTTCATTGCAGCACTGTTTACAATAGCAAAGACCTGGAATCAACCCAAATGCCCACTGATAATAGACTGGATTGGAAAGATGTGGCACATATACACCATGGAATATTATGCAGCAATCAGAAATGATGAGTTTGTGTCGTTTGTAGGGACATGGATGAATCTGGAGAACATCATCCTCAGCAAACTGACACGAGAACAGAAATTGAAACACCGCATATTCTCACTCATAGGCGGGTGATGAAAAATGAGAACACATGGACACAGAAAGGGGAGTACTAAACACTGGGGTCTATTGGGGGGAAAAGGGGAGGGCCAGCGGGAGGGGGAGGTGGGGAAGGATAGCCTGGGGAGAAATGCCAAACGTGGGTGAAGGGGAAAAGGAAAGCAAAGCACACTGCCATGTGTGTACCTACGCAACTGTCTTGCATGCTCTGCTCATGTACCCCAAAACCTAAAATCCAATAAAAAATTAAAAAAAAAAAATAGATTTCTGGTCACTGGAAAGACTGCTGCAGAGGGACACCAGCAAGATTTTTCACAACCCCTTGGGATGCCTATCTTCATGAAGAACTGGGGTACACACCATTGTCACTATGTGGAGATGTTAGTACAGCAGCATCTGCCTCCTTCACATTCTTTATACTGCTTCCTCTTGATGCATGGGTGGAATCTTTGAGAGTTAAGTTAATGAATGTTGATGCTATCAGTTGCTATGGTAGAATTTAAACATGGCTTGCTTCCTACCCAGGTTTTTCCCACTTCACTGTGACTCACCTATATTCAACAGTCTTTTCTGATAGTAACAATGGTATCCATGCTTTCTGGGTATGGACACTTATGCACCCTACCCTGAGCTCAATGACATTAACAGCAGTCACTACTGGCCCACCCTGTGAAATCTCCAAACCACACTTCAGGAAAGGCCTCCAGCAAATGGAGAAGTATTAAACATGCTCTAAACATATATCAGAAAGTTGAAACTATGTTTAAATAAAACTATGATGTCATATGTGTTTCTATGCACTAGCATTTCCTACTAAAGTCAGAATTCCTGAGGAGCAGAACATTATATAAATAAGAAAATAGGTCTACCTATCACAGCAGCTGAAGACAGACTCATCTCTGAAATATAGAAAAGGGAGTAAATGCCTAAAACATGTGATCAGATAGCACAATTACTTCTATTATTCATCCAGCACCTACTCTTGCATAGCTATTGAATATTCCCCATAACTCAGATCTCCTTAGTGAAACATAAAGACAAATGAAGTTAATTAATAGATGAAAAAGAAGAGATTTTAGTAAACATTTTATTACTGCTTCTTTGCATTACTAATTGCTTGGTATTCAGTGATTTTCATACATAAAAGAATTAAATTAATAAAATCTCCCCAATCTTGTATCAATTATTTTAAAGAAAGAAAGGAAGAATGTGAAACACTTTAAACATTCTTTTAAAAATATAGTATGCACTCCAAATAAAAGTCTGCCTGTGTTATTTTCTCCCATATCCAAATTCATGTTCCAAATGTAATTTTACAACTTGGCTCATTTACATTCAAAGTAAATATTTGAAATTATGTTTAAAAGTCGTTGTAATAGGCATCAGCAAGTGGTCTTTATTAAGACAATTTGAAAGAAACATCTCATAATGTTCTCTTGTTCACATAATACGTTCAGAGTTTGCATTAAACAATTGAAAGCAGAATATTCTGAGAGGGAGAAAGTCCCTAGGTAGTTACAATATGCAAGGCGATTGTGGCATTTGTAACAGAAGTTGAACTATTAAGTAGCAGAGACTTTTTAAAATCAGTTTCCTTCACATGGCAAGCTTCATATGTGTATACTTTTGTTTCTCACATAGAGCAAATAATAATTTCCCATATTTCTGAGCTGATCTTGAATAAATGTGCAAAGTTTATATATTATAATGAGACAGATTTCCTACTAAATCAGGTTTCTCTTCCCACTTTTTGATGTTGGGTTGCTTTGATTGGATAAAAAAAATCAGGAGCTGTCAATCTGTTTTCTTTTCAGGTCTTTTCTGCTCCTTTTGAAATTAGTTACAGCATGCTTTTTGTAGCATTGTAACCAGCCTGACCTAATTTAATTACCATGACTTGCGTGGTTTAAAGATAAATACTTGTATTCAGTTTGTCTACTTTGTGTATGTTTCCCTCCCTTTCATACAATCCTCTATATTTTAGCATTCAAAACCCTTGTTATTTCTTTCTTTATTGGGCTAACAGAGCTGGTTTTTTGGTGGTGTCCATATTCAGAAGTTTTCTTTGATGCTACATTTACTTTCTCCCTTCTTTTCTGTATCTGTTTATGTGCTGAGAATCACGGGCCTGTGGGATCCAGACTAAACATTCTTTGACTTGAACCACAGAGCATCACTACTGTACGTGTCTCTGCACAGACCCGAATAGTCTAATTCAGAAATAGAAGAGGAAAAAGGAGACTGAAAGAAACATGGCAGAGCCTTGGGGCTTAGAAACCCTGTATTTAAAAATTCCAGTCCACAGAATGTGCTACCAGGCCCAGGAAAAGATTAGACATTCACTTCAGCTATTTAAAATGGAAAACCTATTTCTGTTATTCCAGATTCACTGTGAGTCTTGTAAAGGGAATGCATACCATTTTACTGCTGCTTTCTTCCTGAGGAAAGAAGGCATGCAGAAAGATTTTCACAGTAAAAAGATTGTGCTCTCTGGCTATTGAGCTATATGCTCTAATAAAATGAACATCATCATAGCAAGGGTAGTGAATAACCAGCATTAAGGTCTCACAAGGGAGTGTTTAGATTGATTGGAGTTAATCTATTAACCTCCTTGAGCTCACTTGATAGGTACCATCTGAGGGAGCCCTTTATTTTTCACAGAAAAGAACATATGCTGAATACTTACGGGGAATAAAACAAAGTGTAAAATCAGATCTGAGTCCTGAACAGATTGTGTCTTGCTACAGGTGTTGTGTAGCCTTTTGCCTGCCCCTACAGACCCTCCTCTTAAAAACAGTTCTCACAGCGCTGTGCCTTTGCAAATTGTCCCACAGAAAATGTGAATGGGGCCTATTCTGCCACATGCAATGCCATCTGAAATGGCACAAAAACCTGCTGTTCCACAAAACAGACCATTCTACTTTTTAAAAAGTAGGAGAAAAAAAAATTCAAGAATGCTGTTTCCCTTCACAAACTTCAGTTTGCTTGGGCACATGAAAAGAGATTTTTATCTTGCAAATGAAGTAAAAAATAAATAATTACAAAGACATCATTAAAAGTTCCAGTTGAACTGTACAAATAATATTGTACCTTAAACAAACAGAAGGAGGCTTTTCATTAATGCCAAAAGCCAAAATCCTACAGATTAGTGGTGAAACAGTTTCATTGCCTCTATTCTTACAATGCATCAAAATTGCCAATAAAACCGTTTTCTGCCACATTGGTCTTAAGATAGTGACAAATCCCTTTAAACTAATCATTAGCCAGAGAATTCTGAGCATAAAGGTAATGAAACAATGTCAAAAATCCTACCACAAGAGGTCACAGTTTATACTAAATTAATTAGTATGCTCATGTTGCATTTAATTTGGAAGGAGATATCTCTGCTTCTTAACGATCATTGATGGTTATTACCGAATACTATTTTTTTCAACCTTCTATGCACCATAGCTCCTTTGTTCACTAGAGTCAAAAAAAAAATGTAGAGAACTTGATTTCTGCATTAATAACTATGATGTTAATCATAGAAACTACTGCAGGAGCCTTGTACCAACCAAAGATACCCAATGTCACCACCAAAGCAGGAGCCAGTTTTTGATGCTATAAATCTTTGAATATGTAAGGAACTGGGACTACATGAAATTCAAATAATTACTGAAATAAGCTCATATTTTAATAGTAGCTACATAGATTTTATCTTATTAATTTTGAATTGCACACAGTTTGAAAAAGTATGTTTTTTTCAATTATGACTATTAATAAGTTCCAAATTAAGGATATAATTTAGCCAAAATTTAAATATTAATACACCACTTTTTAATTGTTTATTCTTCTAGTTTATGGTCAACTGTAGAAGTTCTATCTACTTGCAAATTTTAAGATAACATATGAGCAAGTTAGCATTAGAACTACAAAATGAAAAGCAAATAGAATTCAAGATTAAGATAACAACATCTTGATGTCTTTAGAACATATAAAAGAAGCTACAATTATCTCAACAAGAGGATGGGATGCTGGCTCATGCCTGTCATCCCAGCACTTTGGGAAGCCGAGGAAGGCTGATCACTGGAGGTCAGGAGTTCAAGACCAGCCTGGCCAGCATGGTGAAACCCCGTCTCTACTAACGCATAGTTAGAAACTTTTGGAGGGGTTCTGTGGAATTTTGAGAATGTGCAACAAATTGCAAACAAAATGTGTTTGACTTTGCAATCTCACTTCTGAGATATTACCTGAGTTGGACAGGTCCAAAGAGACACACTGCATTGTTGCATTTGTGACATCACCACAAATTTAGTGGTTTAAACAAGACAAATTTATTCTCACAGTTCTGGAGATCAGAAGTCTCAAAATGTGCTTATCAAGCTAAAATTAAGGTGTCCACAGGGCTTAACAAGGAACTATGTCTTTGCCTTTTCCAGAGCGTAGAAGGGGCCTAAATTTCTTGGGTCAGGTCTCTCCCTCTGTCTCTCACCTTCTGCTTCCCTAGTCAAATCTTTTTCTCTGGCACTGTCTCCCTCTTATAAGAATTTTTGTGATTACATTGAGCCCACCCAGATAATTCAGATAATCCCTCCTTCTCAAGGTGCGTAACTCAATCACATCAGCAAAGTCCCTTCTGCCATAGAATGTGATATAATCACATGTTCTAGGGATCAAGATGTGGGGATATTTGGGGCCATTATTCTACCATACACACTAAAACTTTCTTATCATGGTGTTTTGATAGTAAACGATTGAGATCAATATAAATGTCCATTCATAGAGGATTTCAGCATTTCCAGATAATGCAATATTTTGTGACCATTAAAGTTTTTAGATAAATATCTCTATTTATTAAGGGAAACATTTTATGTTTTGATGCTGAGTAAAAGCTATTTACAAAACAGTTCACATGTACACACAGAATCAAAAAGGTAGATCTAGAGAGAGACAAAGATAGAAACAGAGAAAGAAAAATGAAACTGGAAGTTTCACCAATATATTAACAATGTTTATCTCTGAAGAAAAAAATTTGTGGTGATTTTTCTTTATTACTTATACTTGTCAACATTTTTTGATTTCCCTACAATGAGCATCTATTATTTTGTGATCAAATAGAAATGAGAAACAAATGTGTATTTACCACACACATTTTACTAGAAACCTACATATTCATAAATGTCTTTTTTCCAGACCAATTATTGGTAAGTTGCCTTCAAGGCAATGGTAGCCTAAAAAAGTACAATGTATGTGTCTGATTTGGTATTTCAGTTTCAGTTCCTATGCTACACAAAATGCCAGACTATTGGAAGGAAAAGAAAAGATTTACCCTGAATATATGTAACTATGTAAATAAAACCTAACAATATTTTACTTAACTTTTGGCAACCAAGTTATAACCTCAGTAAATATGCTTACCTTCTTAGCTCTTGGATCATAATTGCCCTTAGGCCTACCTCATTGTTCTGTGTAATATTCATGATTGGCTAGAGACTGTTTGACTCTTGGGGTATGGGATCATAAACAGAACAATGATTTGATCTCTCTAGTAAGAAACGTATAATCAGTGTAACATTAGGCCAAAAGGGTCCAGATATATTAGATGACAAGACTTTTCTGGCAGAAAAGCCTGGAGCGAATCTAGCCTGTGTAAAACATATAATACGTAAAACATTTTAGAGTGAATTTGAAGCCCTGCAGTAAGGTTTAGAATCAACCCAGACACCTAATGGTCCCCAGACACCCCAGTTTACATTAGGCGTCAACATAGTGGAAAATAGCTCCTAATTTTAGATAGGATTAGGAGACATAAAAGTATTTGTACCTGAGGGTTGCCTGGAGTCAGTTGTTAAGCTAGTAAATTATACTAATATTGTTATAGTTGCAAGCCAAATGTTTGCTATTCCTTTTCCCCTGGCACCTGTACTTCAATAAGTCTGTATAGGCAGATGGAATGGGAGACTGTGGTATTGTTCTCATTGGTCCAAGAGCAAAAAAAAACAACTTTCTCTCTCCCTTATGAATGTGAATTCTTCACAAGAGAATTTTGATAAAGCAAGAGAATATCAATTTTAAATGGAGGCTCTTAGCACATAAAAATAACTTGGGGATATTAATGAAATCAAGAGTCTCTATTCAATTAAATGTTTAGTAATGCCAGAGCACTACTGCTCCCAAGATGTGGTGGAGGTATCACATGTGATCAATAGGAAAGTGAGCTTCCCACAAGCACTTCATAATAAGATTAGCCAATAACTGGTTATTTTCCATGGGCCAGGCTCTTTGCTCAGTATTTTACTCACAGCATTTCATTTGATAGGCATGTGGACCCCATGAGGTACACACTATTATTAACTGAACTTTACAAATGAGAAAACTGAGAACAATAGGGGTTATGGGACTTTCTGAAATTCACACAGCTATTAACTATCACAGGAAGGATTCAAACCTAGAAAATTAATCTCCAGAGTTTTAGGGTGAACCATGATTCCATACCGCCTCCCTTGCTGCTCACATTTCTGGGCCAGTACCTGATAGAGCTCTTCACAGCAAAGCTCAATAATACATTTTGAGATAGATCCCGTCTATTGGGCCAAAGACTTTTTATAGCAACCAAAAAATTTTAATATTAGGGGAACTGAGGTAGTTTAGTAAAAGTCCAATTGGTATTTGGGACAGTTGCATCTAGCTCTGAGTCTCTTACCTACTAATCTAGTATTACCAATACATTTTATGGCACCTGAAATTATTTGTACTGTGCACAAGATCTTAGGCAGAATAAACAGATATAATCCAATCCTGAAGTGAAATAGGGTTTCACTTCAGTCATCCCTTGAATCATTTAGAAACCAATACTGAGAACTTTGAAAGTCATGTACTATCAGAGACATGATTTTCTGGAAAATCATCAGAGCTGGACCCCGCTCAGTTACCAGGTGCCTCTGTACTACCGCTGCTGAAGGTGATAACTCTCTTCATTTTCCTCATGCCTGTTGGATCTACTATTTCCTGAAACTTCTGTCTACTGCTTTTGACCCAGCTGTAATTTTTTCCAATTGCCTGATTAGTGTTCCTCAGAAGCTCAACTGCCATAAAAAGACTGAAAAAAAGAGTAGGTCAACACAGCAGCCCCTGACCTTGCCTTTTTCCTTTCTCTGTTACACAACTGTTCATTAGTGCCAGTCTGGTTGCCAGTAGCCTTTCTGGACTCTGTCTTACTCATTTATTCCAGCAAAGATATTCTGTTCCTGATTTATTTATTCAGGAACAGAATAAATTTAAATTTATTCCTTGTTTATTCCAGCAAAGATATTCTGTTCCCACCTACTGAAAACCAGGTGGTCCACATGGAGCCTGGACATCCAGTGAATGTGGATTAACTGGTTTTAACATTTGTTCACTCTTTAAAAGGGCATACTTTGTAAAGGGAAGGGAAAGGAATTCCAGAATATTTAGGTGTATCAGCAGAGTAAACTGATATTTCGAACTGGAGCAAAAAGTGACAAGGAAATAATAGCTGATACGTTGGAATAACCAGGATTTACAGGTCCAAATGAAACCAAGGCATAACGTTGTGTCACTATCTTCACAGGCCTAAACCATGAGTTTTACCAAGCAGGGAGACTGTATTTCTTCAGGTTTCCAAATAGAAAGTTGAAGAAAAGTTATGATTGATTTAAAAAAAAAAAAAACAAAATAAAACAAAACACACACACACACAAAACACAGGCTTGCACGGTGCCTCATGCCTGTAACCCCAGCACTTTGTGAGGATAAGACAAGTGGCTCGCTCGAGCTCAGGAGTTCAAGACCAGCCTGAGCAACATAGCGAAATCATCTTTACTGGAAAAGAAAGATAAAAACAAAAACAAAAAAACAAAATAAAACAGCCAGGCATGGTGGCGCATGCCTGTAGCCCCAGCTACTCAAGAGGCTGAGGTAGGAGGACTGCTTGAATCTGAGAGCAGAGGTTACAGTGAGCTGATATTGTGCCACTGCACTCCAGCGTGGATGACAGAAAAAAATCTGGCCTACAAAAGGAAGATCCAGAAAACAAGTAGGGTGGGAGAATCCAAATTAGTTTTTCACTGTGATTTGAAGTAAGCCTACTTTGTCTCTCATTTAGGCGGTTGGATGATTTATCAGCATAGGCTGATGGAACAAAGTATAAAGTTTTATGGGTTATAGATAGATTGTGCACAGAATTAGAGAAGTGCTTTTTGGATAGATAGATAAATAAATAAATAGCCTGAACGTGGATCACAAGATTACCTCTTCATTTTTTAATTTTTATTAACCTAAAATTATTCTGATACTTAACTTTATTTTTCTATTTTAGATGAATACTCTCTTTTATGTTATTTTATTATTTAACATTGTTTGTAAACATTCTTTTTAAAAGATGAATGCCTCAGAAAGTTAACATGTTTGGTTTAGATGCTTCTCTTTTAAAATAATTGGTGCTATTGGGTTTGATATGAACAGAATTTTCCATCTCTCATGAAGAGAATATCCATAGACAAGTCTTTTCTTGCAAATCCTAGCTATCTTTTCTCTGGATCTCTTAAAGAATATTTCTCAGAAGTTTATATTATATAGTAGATTATCCTCAATATTTTTCTTCATAATTGTCCTTTAGAGTACTGAGTTCAATCAAAGAACTGCCACAATACATAGGATACATTTTACTACAAAACGCTGAGCCTGAGCCTGGCCAAGGTGTGTTGTTCGCTGATGATGAATTAGCATTTGCCATGAATTAACAGACTAATGCAATACCCCTTTATTATCTCAAAATTATGTAGATCATTAGTCTGGCCATAATGACACTGAGTTCTCTGATCACGATTCTCCAAGGCTAAAATTGAGGTGTCCACTGGGCTTTGTTTTCTGCAGAATCTTGGAGTCCTCTTTTCTGCTCACCTGGTTCTGTCAGAATTCAGTGTTTTGAAGTCGTATGATTGAGATCCTCATTTCCTTTCTGGCTGTCAGCCAGAGAATGCTATCAGTTCTTTCAGGCTCCAGGAGTTCCTGGCTATGTGGGTTCCTCCATCTTCAAAGTTAGCAGTAGGACACTGCAACTTTCTGGAGCTTAACCCCTTTTTAAGGGCTTTTCTGATTAGGTGAGACCCAAAAATAAACTTCCTATTTAAAATCAACGGCTTAATTTAGCATAATATAACTGCTGTATCCACACATCACTTCAAACTCAAAGGTGTGAAACATACAATGGAGTGGATTATTGGAGATTATCTTAGAATTCATACATTGTTAGCACCTTGAAAGAAAGAACTGAGTCTAGATGGCTCAGCGCGGCTATTGTTGTATCTGGCGTGGTGACTGGCATAAAGGGAATCAGTAAATAGTTATTGAATAACCAGATGATGAATGAATTAATAAATAATAAATACTCCTGTGGTAGAACATGAACTTCAGAGAATAAACCAGCACACAATTATTGGCACATTCATATAAAAACCAAGTATTTATTCTAATGATATAAACCAGGACTGGAAATCTGTAACAACTTAGATGAGTAAAAATGGACCAGAAGTTCAGCTGAAGGAGAAACCAAATGGCAACCTTTAGTATACTGGACAAATTGGTGATGTAGGGGGAAAAAAGTATCACTATATGTATCTACAATGTTTACATTACAAAATTACATTTTGAGTTGAATAACATTTGGGTTAATTCCTTTGTATTTCAATTTATTCCTCTAAAAAGCCATGATTCAATTATTAAATAAATATGTATCTAGTTATGCTCTGTATGACCAGCTAAGCATTTTAGCCATAGCAATGTATAAGAAAAATTTGCCTCTGAAGTTATGAATGTTCAAATATTTAACTTCAGAAATGTAATCATTGTTTGAGGCACTGGAGCATGTATTAAAATTTAGAAAGAAAACAAACATGCTAAATAAATTAAAATGTTTTTGTCTTTAAGGTTATTAAACTATTTGAACTTTGAAAAGTAAAAATCTGTAACTCTTTCACAATTATTCTATTCATAAAAGGATAATCTAACTTTTGGACAATATAATGCCATTTTTAATCTTCTTACATATAAAAAATTTGATGATGGGATTTATATAAGTAGTGAAAAGGAGCTGTTTTATCTTATGTGATTTGTTAAAATAATTATACATCAAGGCATATACAAGCTTTAAATAGACTCCTTTATCAATAACATCAAATGATCCAAAACACTATTAACATTTAATGAAAGATGAGGATGAGGTTCCTTTTTAAATTATTATGTTAAGTACAATAAAAAGAAAAATCCCAGCTTTTCTAAAATATATACGAGATCCTTTCATGTATAAACAGCTTATAAATATACAAGTCAAATCATCCTCACAAGCTTCAGTTGATACTGTTGTAAACTTTTTAATTACATTAATTAAAATTTGTAGCATTTAAAATTAATTGATATGATTTAGCTTGTACTGCTTTGCAAAGTGCAATCACTAATGAGACATTGGTTTCCCATCACAGGTAAAACTTTTAAAGTATAAAATAGTATATTTTGAAGTTGTTTACACAGGATATTATTCCTGTTAAATCTAATATAACACATATTTTTAAAACAGAAAAAGCAACAACTGTGAAACCTAAAATAAAAAGCAGTAAAAAAGTGTTTGGTGAGTCTATGAGAAATATTTGGTTACAATGACATAGAAAGACATAAGCTGCTGAAAGAGCTGCAATCGGTCTTGTATGACTATTTTCTCCAGATAACTTGTAAAATAATATTCCTGAATTCATTCTTTCTGCTCCCTTTCTTCAGCATTCTCTTCTTAACAGTTGTTCCTTACTGCACACCTATGCTTCTCCACCTAATAAAGCAGCCAAATGTCTCCTCTGACCCTATAAGTGTAGCCAGTAGACAAATACAAAACGCATTTTATATTCTGATATAAGATAATATGGTCTGGCTAAAGTTGATTTTTAATTAAAACCATTTTAAAAACAGGTAAATTCGAATTATTGCTAAAATGATATATATTTATTGCAGTAGTACCTGAACATAAAGTGCTTAAGTGTAAAATTATATATATTTATACCTATTCACTACCCAAAAATAACACTGAAAACACTATACATAACTCACACATACACACACATATATACATATACAAATCTTTAGATGGGTGTATTTTGAATACACATACACACACACATATACTCATAAAAACATTTTTTTAAACTGGGTTATAACATATATGCTATTTTGAAATCTGCTTTTCTTTTTCTCCAAAATGTAATACAGATATGTCTCACCACCAATATATTATTCTTGTGCTTAACAATGGATACAGTTTTTTTTGTTTTTTTTTTAACAATGGCTAACTAGGGTTAATGAGGGTTTACGTAAGCTGGCATTCCTGTTAAAATTGTAAATTGGTTCAACCTTTCTGGAGTGAAGTTGGCAATGTATTTCAAGAGCTTCAAATATAATTTAACATTATAAAATTTGAATACCTTTTCACTTAACATTGGGATGTGTACAAATTCCATTACTAGGGTATTTATTATAATCCACTTTATAAGTTCCAAAAATAGCAGAAGATCAAAATGTATAGCAAGAGGTATCTGCTTAAAAAAATACAACATATTCTTTCACATAAAAATATTCTACCTTAAAATTATGTGTATCAGGGAGAATGTGAAAATGCTTCAAAGTTTAATTCACACATGGGCCTCTATAATTTTTACATGGGTTTGTAAAATACTACAATTTAAGTGCACATTCTGTCTACAGTAATACAGAATGGGCAAGGGGAGATTTCATTTAATTATAGTCCTTTTATTCAGAATGGTAGAAGATGCAAACTATTGTGTAGTGAGACAAAGTAAATTAGTTGTTGCCAGAGATGGTGGAGTTGGGGAAGCAGTGGGAGGAAGAAGTTACAAAAATGAAATTTCTGAGGGATGGATATGTATAGTGCCTTGATTGTGGTGATGGTTCCACAGGTCACCTATGTCAAAATATGTCAAACTGTACAATGTAATTATGTGCAGTTTATTGTATGTCAGTGATATGATTTCTATCTGTGTCCCAACACAAATCTCATGTTTAATAGTGATCCAGAGTGTTGGAGGTGGGACCTGGTGGAAGGTGATTAAATCACAAAGGTGGACTTGCCCTTTGCTGTTCTCCTGATAGAGGTCTCAAGAGATCTGGTTGTTTAGAAGTGTGTAGCACCTCTTCCCACCCCACTCTTTCTCTTGCTGGCCATTTGAAAACACGCATTTCTTCCCTTTCACTTTCTGCCATTATTTTAAGTTTCCTGAGGCCTCCCCCGTCATGCTTCCTGTACAGCCCATGAAACTGTGAGTCAATTAACCTTTTTTTCTTAGTAAATTACCCAGTCTCAGGTAATTCTTTACCACAGTGTGACAACTGACTAATACAATCAAGTTTGCTTGGATAAAGCCACTAAAAAATTAAAAAGACTAATAGGACCAGGTGTTTGTGAGGAAGTGGGGCCCCTGGAACTCTTGTATATTTTTGGTGGAGTGGTTAATACAGCTGCAATGGAAAATAGTCTTGCGATATCTTACAAAGGTAAACACACACTTATCATATGACCCAGCAATCCTACTTCTAAACAGTTACTTAAGAGAGATAAAAAGCATATGTCTACAAAAGAAGACTCTACTGATTACCAATTTTGAATTTTTTAATTAAAAACATATATACACATATATATGTTTATATATATATGTGTGTGTGTATATATATAGGTATATATGTGTATATATAGATACATATATATATATACCTATATATATACACACACACATATATATACCTATACACACACACACACACACACACACACACACACACACATATATATATTTGAGATGGGAGTCTCACTCTGTTGCCCAGGTTGGAGTACAGAGTTGGGAAATATCGGCTCACTACAACCTCCGCCTCCTCGGTTCAAGAGATTCTTGTGCATCAGCCTCCCAAGCATCTGGGATTACAGGCATATGCCACTACACCCGGCTAATTTTTTGTATTTTTAGTAGAAATGGGATTTCACCAGGTTGGTTAGGCTGGTCTTGAACTTGCAACCTCCAGTGATCCTCCTGCCTTGGACTCCCAAAGTGCTGGGATTATAGGCATAAGCCACCATGCCCAGCCAAATTTAAAAAATATGTTTAGCCTGCTCTTATTGATTCCTCAGTCACTACCTACTTCTGCCCACTAACTTTGTTCAGCACTCTTTTCTTTGTCTTTTCTGAACCAGGTTCTCTTTGTTTCCTTCCTGCATATTTGGCACTTCCTTCTCCTTTGCCTTTGGGATCTCATCCTCTTTAATCCAGCCATTAAATGTTGCCATCTTGGCTTATTCCTACTTGCCATCTCTTCCCTCACTATGCTCTTTCTGTAGGCTAATTTCATCCATTTCCATAGTTTCACTAATTTAATACTTCACAATTAATTCTCTCCTAAATTCTAGGCTTTTATCTTTGGCCACATAGAAAACATTCCATGTGCATTCCTCAGAGGTTTGGCAAAGTCAGTATCCTTTGTGAGGATAAGCATGTTCTTATCCTCACAAACCTTCTTACAGTATTCAGTATCTAAGTGAATGGCCATATCATCCATCCAATTGCTCAACCCCCAGCCTGGAAATCAAAGATAAATGACACCCAATCCATCACCTCTTGCATCAAAGAAATTACCAAGTTCAGGCAACTCACATGCTAATCACTTCTAAATTCCATTAACTTCTTTATCTAATTAATTTATCTTTACCTTAACCTGAATTTCTGTGGTAACTGGCCTCCCAAAATTTATTCTAGTCCCTGTCCAACCTGTTCTTTATGGTAAGCTACCTTTTGCAAAATGTAAATCTGACTCTATCACATCCCTAATTCTTCTCCCACTTCACAGCCCAATTATAATATTTTCAAAAATTATTATTATGTTGCTATTAGAATAACAGCCCGAATCTTTGGCATGATCTATGGGGAACATGATCTTTTCCTTGCTAACCTCTCTAGCTTTATTCTCAATCTCTTTTCACCTTCCTCTCTCCTCTGCAACCATCCTGGCCACCTTGGAGGGAGGAAAGCCTCCCTCTCCATATAGGATTCTCTTCCTGCCCCCTTTTGTCACTAGTTAACTCCTGCTCACTCCTCTGATCTCAGGGGAAGTTAATTTCTTTTACTTCCATATATTAGGTCAAGTTCATCTGTGATACTCTTCTCCAGAATTGACTTATTTTCTTTGAACTTATCACATTTTAATTTCTACATTCATTAATTTGATTAGTTGCATAATATGAGCTTCCCCTCTAAATGTAACTTGATGAAACAATGTTTTAGTTCAACTTTGTTTCTACATAGATAAATTTCACATAGAGGTAGTATTTGTCATAAAGAATGTATGTTTCTGGAAAACAGATGTCATCATGACTCTCCTTAAGTATTAATACTATAGCAATTTTTCAAAAATAATTCAAATATCCTAATGGATAACTGTTTTTTTAAAAAAACATAATATGTTTGCAAGTGCTTATTTTATGTGGATCACAAATTCACAAAAAGCTTTCCACAAAGTAGGTGTCATTATCAAAGCAATTGAAGACTGGATTCCAGATTGTTATTTTCCTGTTTTATTTTTTGAAGATGGCCTGTTGTCCTTTGATCTTGCTCTGACACCTGCACCAACCTACTTCTCTCTTCTTAAGGGGTCCCTGTAGGATCCGAGATCATGTGGATAAAATTAAAATGGAGATCATGTGATTGAAACTATTCTTCACAACTTCTCCCAAAACACACAGACACATATTCACACAAACATTTGGATTCGATTTTCAAAGGGTCCAATTTGGCTCTCAAATTTCATATCTCCACTAGATAAATTTTCTCACACCAATTGTGAGATAGAAAGTGCTTACAATTGGTAGTTTTGTGTTGAAAAATTAATAATTTTACAGTGTATGATCATTTCCCTTTCACTGACATTCTAATATTTCTCTACTTCCTTAATACATTATAAGTAAGCTACTTTATTTTTATTTCAAGTTGCTTTTCTGAAAGGCTGTGTTACCCACCAATGTGAAGTGATCACATAAATATTACAATTGCTTAACATTTCCTCTGCAAAATGTAAACAAATAAAGGTAGGGAGTAGGTCATTCTTTGGGGATTCAGCTAAGAATTGTGGAATTACCTTTCATCTGTTTTTTTCTTAGCAATATGATTTTTGTTTTTAGTAAATGCCAAAAAAAGAGTTACATTGCATTTTGGACAGTATTTAAAAAGAATATTAATTTGTAAAATTTGCATAACTATTACAAAGGATGTAAAGGAACAAAAGTTGAGTGATTTTGTTGTAAAATATAAACTTTAATCCCAACTTCCAGGGAGAAATTAAAAACTGAATTTTCCATAGTATATAACTTAAAACAACTTTAGGGATTTCAGAAAACAATTGTTTTCTGAAAATAAATTTCTATATTAAATTATTTTTCATGAAAAAGTAACTTGAGAAAAAGGGTAAAATTTTTCCGACATGTATTTCTGCTCCTGGAATCAATGGTCTTACAGTTCTAATAGACATTCTGATGATGAGGTACCCTGACTCAACCATTTAATGTTAACTAAGCACTTCAGCAATAACTCAGAAATAAATAGTCTCTAAAGACAGGATAAGAAATCAAAAAAATTAATTATATACCCTCCTCAGTCCTCCCTCCTAGCTTCAAAATAAAGTTAGTATCTTCTTGAACAGTATCCAAGAAGGACTCGGTTAAAACATTCCCCAGATATCTACCTTTTGCTTACTTTTTATCAGGGCAATATCTCTGATACAGCTCTGCCAAGATGGAAATTTGGGGTTAATTTAGAGTATCTCTTGTTTTCTTACAGCTTGAAGAAAAGATAAAGGTCAGCAGCCACTTAAGGAGAAGGACAGAAGTCATGAGTTAGAAATAAACAAAGGAAGTTCCTTTGCAGTACAGCTATTTAAAACATATGCCAATAAAATGTTCAAAGGATTTCTATAGAGCTCCAAAGATAAACATAATTTTTTTGTCTTGAAAAAGTTCACTTACCTGAAGCTTTATACTAAAATATGTAACATGGCTCTGTAGAAAAATATTAAAGACAGTGGTTTGGCATATTTTTTCATTTACTAGTGCTTTTAGTGCATTTGACCATGAAGGTTTACACCCCAACTCCCCCTTCGATTAGCTGTGGGACTTGGGGCAAATCCTTTAATATTTTCTTGTCCCAGTTACCTTATTTGGAAAATGAAAATAATTACCAGACCTATGGAAGTGTTAAATAAATTAAAACACAAAAATTTTAAAACAGTGTCAGCCATGCAGTAATTCCTCATTAAATACCTGTTATCCTTACCTATCCTATTATTATCATCATCATTTTAATGATGACGGGTCATTGAAAGGTATATTAGTTAGAGTTTCTCAGAGAAATTAACCCAATAAGATGTGTGTGTATATCTATGAAGAGAGAGATTTGTTTTAAGGAATTGGCTCATGATTATGGAGACTGGCAAATTCTTAATCTGTAGTTCACATCTGAAGGCTATCAGGCTAAAGACCCAGAAAGAATGAAGGTTGCAGCTCAAGTCTGGAGGCCATCTGCTGAAGAATTTCTTCTTGGTCAGTGGGGTTCAGTCTTTTGTTCTATTCAGGCCTTTGACTGATTAGAAGAGGCCCACCTACACTACGGAGGGCAATTTTACTATTTTCCAACGCTAAATTTTAAACTATTATGAAAATATTGTCTTGGCTCCTATTAATCTTAACTTTGAAATTTCTTCTTTAAACCTAAATGATGTTTCAGATAGACCATTATACAACTAAGACAAATAATTCCATTTATTTATTCAGGAATTGGTTATTACAGAGCTACTATATTCCAGGCGTTGTTCTAAATATTTAGGACACAAAAGTGGACAACAATAACTAAAAATAAGACACCAATAAATCCTTGCTTCGTGGCGCTTGCATTGTGGCAGAGGAAGACAATAAACAAGAAATACGAAAACTAATTTAGTTTTGTAATATGTGAAAAGGTGATGTGTACTATAGCAAAAAGTAGAAGGTGAACCAGAAGATTGGAAGTGCTAGGCCTGGGGGTACCTGGCAGTATTAAACAGGATGGTCAGATAGGCCTTGGTGGTAGTGCTGTGAGGCATCCGAATTCCAGGGTCAGAGAGTTCTCAGCACAGCAAGAGCCAGAAAGCAAAGACGACTGCCCTGAATGAAATAAAATGGTAGGCATGGGAAGGTCTGGGAGAAATGTTCCAGGCAGGAAAATAGCAAGCACAAACCTCTGAGGATAGAAGAAATGAGCCAGTGTGGCTAGAGAGGAATGGATGAAGTCAGAGGAATTCAAAGCCCGGATACAAGGGCTTTGCAAGCCACAGGGATGACTCTGAACTCTAGAGGAAGTGGTCAGTCAAGATCAGTTGAGAGTTATATTTCTAAGACAGAGTCAACAGGACTTGATGGATTGAATGTTGGATATGAATGAAAGAGACAAATCAAAGATGGCTCCTAGGTTTTCACCTAAACAACTGAGAAAGTTGTGGGAATACTTACTGGCCAGTCCTTACTTGTCTTGCAACATAATTTACCTCATAACTTTTTTCTATGCAAGCTTAACAGCTGCCTTAAAAATATGATTGAAATAACAGTTATTTTGCTCATCATATCAAAAATAAAAATCCAGCTTGAATCAACATATGCATGTTTCTATTTCATATTTCTGTTCTTCCTATATTATATGTAAGTACTAATTAAAAATTTAATGGATATTATCTATAAATCTACTGAGGTAAAGGACAAAAAAGTCTAGCGACTAGTTTCCAATCATCTAATGTCGCCATACTTTCTACTTAATGAGAGTGAAAATGAGGTAACCAACACTACACATCTGCTATTAAACTTAAGAAAGGCCATTTTATAGGCATTAAACTCCTGTGGTCTGCCAAATGTTCCTACTCACTCACCTATTGGGAGGGTAATTACCATTCTAGGATTGCCAAAGCAATGGAATATGCCTTTATCTATTTTCCTTCAGGCTGAAAATTTTAAAATGTTTTTAAAAGTTCACTTTCTGGATTCCTTGTTTGATTTATGAGAATTAGGGTGACATTACCACATCACCTCAATCAGCTCTGATAATGCATTCTTTAACTAATAAAAATTCCACCATAATAATAATAAGTTTATTTTCCTGTAAGGCATTTTTAATTGAAAAGGGCATGGCTATAATTGAAATATATTCATTTTGAGTTGACATTTTAATTATCCCATTAGCCAGAATATAGACTCTGAAGAGCGAAGTTTAGCTTATGTTATGAACTATGAAAAACATTCTTTGGTAGTTTACAACTAATGTTTTTAGCCATTCCTACAAACATTCAATTAGTTTTCTTATCCTGAAATCCTTTAAATGTGGGAGACTTTTCTTTAAATTCGATCTTTTCTCCTTTAATACATCTGATGTTTCCCCTAAATTAGTAATTTTCCTCTTGCATGTCTCAAGGAAAATTAAATCTTACTGCACCTCTCACCCTTCATCTGTCATTTGGAAAACTTTCTTTGCCCTTAGTTTTAAACAGGGGTATGTGCTCAACATAATTTACAGAACTTTTAAACTTTTCAAGTTCATAGCATTTGATTTTGACTATGTGGCCATGCAAAATGAATGAGAATTATTGTTATTATTTTGCAAAAACAACCAAAAGTAAAAGAAATGGTCAGTTAATCCTTGGACCTAAATGAATTCATATTTCAGGAGTTTCACCTAGGAGATAAGAATAGCCCAGTAATTGTCAGGGAGTAGTAAGCTTTAAGTAAAGTTAATAGAAAAATGTTTAATGCCCAGCAAGAGAGCGATCAGACAGGGAAAGACAAAACCTATCAATGTAAAAATCTTAATTACTTCAAAAAAAAACTGGCTGTATTGGGAGTTGACTTGGGAGTAATGTTCTCTTTGAGGAATGTTACCATAACTCCTCTTATACTATGCTGTAGTTACGTAAAATTGAGAACAAATGAATGTTCCTAGGTACTAAAAATAGGAGGGAAGGAATCATTACAGCTATTTCACAAATTTATGCTTTGTAATTTATTTTGAACTTTTACATACAGAAAAAAAGAATGGACATGAACTAGTTTACATGTGGTTTTAATCCCTCTCTCTGTACCAGCTAGTGAGTATAGATGGCCAGGACAATCAGTTAGCTCACTGAGGTGGCTGAAGCATTGGCTACGATCTTCCTAGCCTTCATGGCTCTGTCAATCTTTACTCTTCATCTCCTCTTAATCCTTAATCTTTCCTTCTTTCTCTATGCTCCTCATGATATTAATCTAATCTCATAATATGTAATACCAAAGACTTTCAATTGTGAGACACATCAGAAAAGAAATATAACCCAATATTAAAATACACTCCAAATTTAAAAATTTTTAAATATGAATTACAGGTTGACTTTCAATCAAGAAACAATTTTAACTTGTCTGTCATCAAATCTTGTCATGTGTTTTAAATGTGCTCCTTCCTTTTCTATCTAAATTCTAGCCCTTTTCATTTCAAGCCTGGAGCACTTAAAAACAGAGTCTCAGTTGACATCCTTGCTTCTAGGATTAAAGGAAGGGAAGTAACATCTTGGTAAGAGCTCTAAGTTCAAACTTTCTGATTTTATCTTATGAGTTCCGCACTTAGTATACGTAACTTTGGGCAAATGATTCTAATCTCCTTGTGGTTCTTTTCCTCAGCTATAGATCAAGTACAAAGAAGGTTATGAAGCTTACATGAAGGAATACATGGAAAGTGCTACATAACACCTGTAAATCTAACAAACACTAAAAATATATTAGCCATGAATATGGTTTGAATGTTTTTGTCCCCTCCAAAGTTCATGTTAAAATTCAATCCCCAATGCAACAGTATTGGGCGGTGTGGACTTTGAAAGGTGATTGAGTCAGAGTCCTCATGAATGGGATTAGGCAACTTTATGGAAGGAGTTTTTCCCTTTTTGCCCTGCTGTCCCTCTGCCATGGGAGCCTGCAGTGTTCCACCCCTGCAGAGGATGCCAAAGTTCCATCTTGGAAACAGAAAGCAGTCCTGTCCGGACAGTTGAGCCTGCTGGTGCCCTGATCTTGGACTTCTCAGTCTGCTGAACTATGAGACTGAGAAATATATTTCCGTTCATTATTAATTGCCTACTCTCAAGTATTCATATTTTGTCATAGCAGCACAAAACAAACAAAGAGAGCTATTGTTATGGGCTGAATTATGTCTCCACAGGGTTTCTATGTTGAAGTCCTAACCCCTAGTAGTTCAAAATGTGACTGTGTATGGAGATAGCGCCTTTAAAGAGGTGATTAAGTCAAAGTGAAGCCTTTAGAGAAGGTATAGTCAAATATGATTGTGTCCTTATATGAAGAAGAAATTAAACACACAGAGAGACACGAGGAGTGCATATGCAACAGGAAACAACCATGGCAGCAAGAAGGTGGCCACCATCAAGAAAAGAAGAGAGGTCTCAGAGAAATGAAACATACTGATACATCAATCTCAGACTTTCAACCTCCAGAATGGTGAGGAAATATATTTATTTTGCTCAAACCACCTAATCTGTAGAATCTTGCTATGGCAGTCTTAGAAAACTAATATAGCTATTAAGACACTATATTCCAATTCCAATATATATTCCAATATATTCAGTATGAAAGTATTAGTTTCAGGCTTCCTAAAATATCAACTAATTCAGCCATTATAAATAAATATTTAGCTGGGTGAGGTGACTCATGCCTATAATCCCAGCTCTTTGGGAAGCAGAGGTAGGCAGATCACTGGAGGTCAGGAGTTTGAGCCCAGCATGGCCAACACAGTGAGACCCCATTTCTATAAAAAATGTAAAAATTAACCAGACATGGTAATGCATGCCTTTAGTCCCAGCTATTTGGGAGGCTGAAGCAGGAGAATTGCTTGAGCCCAAAAGACAGAGGTTGCAGTGTGCTGAGATCATGCACTCCAGCCTGGGTAACAGAGTGAGACTCTATTTAAAAATAATAATAATTAGGCCGGGCGTGGTGGCTCAAGCCTATAATCCCAGCACTTTGGGAGGCCGAGGCGGGTGGATCACGAGGTCAGGAGATTGAGACCATTCTGGTCAAAATGGTGAAACCCCATCTCTACTAAAGATACAAAAAATTAACTGGGCATGGTGGCACGTGCCTATAATCCCAGCCACTCGGGAGGCTGAGGCAGGAGAATTGCCTGAACCCAGGAGGCGGAGGCTGCGGTGAGCCGAGATCTCGCCATTGCACTCTAGCCTGGGTAACAAGAGCAAAACTCTGTCTCAAAATAATAATAAAATAATAATAATAATAATTAAACAAATATATATATATATATTATCTACATAGAGAGAAAGAGAGCAATTGAATGTCTGTATGTATTAGGTATTATTATAAACACTAAGAATTCAGTGGCAAGTAATATCAGCAAATTTACTGGACAGACAGATGGGGCAGGAGGAGGAGGAGACAGACAAATAAAACAAGTCTATAGGCTGGCACAGTAGCTCACACTTCTAATCCCAGCACTTTGGGAGGACAAGGCAGGCGGATCATAAGGTCAGGAGTTTAAGACCAAACTGACCAATATAGTGAAACCCCATCTCTACTAAAAATACAAAAATTAGCTGGGCGTGGTGATGCGTGCCTGAAGTCCTAACAAATCAGGAAGCTGAGGCAGGAGAATCCCTTGAACCCAGGAGGTGGAGGTTGCAGTGAGCTGAGATCACACCACTGCACTCCAGCCTGGGCAATGAAGAGAGACTCTGTCAAAAGAAAAAAAACCAAAGTCTATAAACAAGATGACTTATATTGTATGACTCAGATAAAACCAGGTGACATGACAGGCAGAGAGGTGATGGTTACATTAGATTGGGGGTAGAAGGAATCACAGAAGAGATTACAAGTGTCTTTTTAAGAATGTCATACATGGCTGGGCATGGTGGCTCACACCTGCAATCCCAGCACTTTGGGAGGTCGAGGTAGGTAGATCACCTGAGGTCAGGAGTTCAGGACCAGCCTGGCCAACATGAGGAAACCCCATCTCTACTAAAAATACCAAAATTAGCTAGGTGCAGTGGTCCATTCCTGTAATCCCAGCTACCCAGAGACTTAGGCAGGAGAATTGCTTGAACCCAGGAGTCAGAGGTTGCAGTAAGCTGAGATGGCACCACTGCACTCCAGACTGGCTGATAGACCCAGACTGTCTCAAAAAGAAGAAGAAAAAAACAATGTTATATAATATGAGGCTGGCTTCTTTGGCCCTGCATAAAAGTAATCAAATCAGCCTTTGAGATTCATCTAAGTTGTTTTATTTTTATTTGAACCATCAAATATATTTTTTAAAAGAGGACCAATCTATTATATTTACACAGATATTTATTATTTCTGTTCTTCCTTCATATTGATGATCAAAGTTTTCTTTTGGTATTGTTTGCCTTCTGTCTGAAGACTTTTGTAACAATTATTTTAGAACAGCTTTGCTACTCAACTACTTCTCTTAGTCTTCCGTCATCTGAAAACGTTTATATTTCAATTTCATTCCTGAGGGATATTTTACTGAATATGGAATTCTGGGTTGACAGTGCACTCTTATAGCTCCTTGAAAATTTTGGCCCACTTCTTCCTTGCCTCCATAGTTTCTAAAGACAATATAAAATCATTTGAATCATTGTTCCTTATAACTAGTGTGTGGGGATTGCTCCCATGTGAGGCCCCTAGGAAATGGGCCTTGCAATACAGTGAGCTTGAGCCCGGACACAGATCCCCAGTTGGGGGAGTCGAGCTGAGGGAAAGCAGGAACCGAGAGAGGGACTATGTTATTCTAAATAATTAACAGACATTACTTTATGGATATGAGGACTTGGGAGACAATGTGTCCACTTTTGGCTCCTTATGGTTTATTGCTTGATTGTGTTCATTTTGGACCCTTGTTACCTTCATTGTAAAATATTAACTTAAGTATTTACACTTGGAAACTTACTTATCATAACTTACTGGGTGTAACTGTAATTTACTTACCATAACTTACTGGGCATGACTGTAACTTACTTACCTTGACCTATTGGGCATAACCTACTTACTGGAAGTAACCTACTTACTGGGCGTAACCTACTTACTGGACTTAATTTACTTACTGGGCGTAACTTAGTGGGCATAACTTTCTTACTGTAACTTAAGTACATTGCTAGCATAAACAACTTTGACTTCAGAAAAGTATATAATGAAACGTATTGCAAAAATAAAATTGCTGCTTGGACATAGCCTAAGCTAGCCCTCCAGACTCCGCTTTCCTTTATTCTTTCACTTCCGTGCACTCTCTCCCTCAGGTTGAACGAGACATCTACGTTGGTGGTCTCGGGGACTCCTGCAGGTCAGTAGTCCCCCGGCAGACGTGCTGGACCCCAACACTAGTGAGTCATTGTTCCCCAGTACCATTAAGGTTATATATATGTATTTAGTTCAAGAGTTTAATTATTATGTGGCTGGGGTTTGGATTTCTTTGAGTTTGTCCTATTTAGGATTTGTTGAACTCCTAAAATCTCTAGATTCATCTCTTTACCCAAATTTGGAAAACTTTCAGCCATTATATCTCCAAATACTTTTCAACACCATAGTCATTCTTCTTTCCCCTGAATGTGTAGTGGCATAAACATCTTACCTCTTGTTATTGTGCCAAAGTTCCTGTTCATATTTTTTCACTCTTTTTTCTTACATTTCCACAATGGGTAATTTCTATTAATCTATCTTTGAGTTTACTGATGATTTCTTCTATCTTTATTCTGATATTGAACCTATTTATTAATGTTTTTGTTGCTATTATTGTTTTCATTTAAAAAATGTCCACTTGTTTCTTCTTTGCATCTTCCATTTTTCTGCTGAGATTTTCTATCTTTTCATTCATTTTTAAGAACCTTCACCCTTACTTCTTCAAGAATTTTTTATGATGGCTGTTCTGAAGTATTTTTCAGATAATTTCAAAATACATATCATCTTGGCATTGCCTTTTCCCATATGAGTAAAAGTTTTTACATTTTTCATATCCCAAATAATTTTAGATTGCATCCTGGAAATTTGAATATTATGGGATGAGACTCCACTTATTATTAAAATTCTATAAAGAATGTTCATGTTGAAGTATTAACAGGTAATAGACATAGTTAACATCAGGTCACAAGTTCCAACCAGATTTCTGTGAGTGTCAGCTCTGTTTTCTAACCTTTCCAGTGCTGAGGAGCAAGGAGAGCCAGTCCAAGTCCCAAAACTGAAGAAGTTGGAGGCCAATGTTCGAGGGCAGGAAGCATCTAGCAAAGGAGAAAGATGTAAACTGGAGGCTAGGCCCATTTCGACTTTTCATGTTTTTCTTCCTGCTTTATATTTGTTGGAAGATGATTAGATTGTGGCCACCAGATTAAGGGTGGATCTGCCTTCCCCAGCCCACTAGCTCAAATGTTAATCTCTTTCGGGCAACACCCACACAGACACACCTAGGATTAATACTTTGTACCTCACAATCCAATCAAGTTGACACTAAGTATTAACCATCACAATATTAAAAAGCTAATTCACTATAATCTTAGTAGGCTTCATTCCTGGGATGCAAGGTTAGCTCAGCATACACAAATCAATGTGCTTCATCACATAAGCAGAATTAAAAGCAAAAACCCTATGACCATCTCAATAGAAATGGAAAAGTTTTTGATAAAAATCCAACATTCCTTCATGATAAGAATTCTTAACAGACTAGGCACAGAAGAAACACACCTAAAAATAAAAACAGCCAACGATGACACACCCACAGCTGACATAATATTGAATGAACAAAAGCTGGAGCATTTTTGAGAACTAGAGCAAAACAAGAATGCCCATTCTTACCACTCCTATTCAACATAGTACCAGAAGTCCTGACCAGAGTAATGAGGTAAGAGAAATAAATAAAAGGCAAGCAAGAAGGCAAACTATCCCTCTTCACAGACAATATGATTGTGACCTAGAAAATCCTAAAGACTCTGCCAAAAGTCTCCTGAAACTGATGAATTACTTCAGTTAAGTTTTAGGATAAAAAATCAATGTATAAAAATCAGTAGCATTTCAAGACCAATAACAGTCAAGCTGAAAGCCAAATCAAGAACACAATCACATTTACGGTAGCCACAAAATAAATAAAATACCCAGGAATACATATAACTATGGAGTATGTATTAGGTCATTCTTGCATTGCTGTAAAAATAAATACATGAGACTGGATATTTTAAAAGGAAAAGAAGTTTAATTGGCTCATGGTTCTGCAGGCTGTATAGGAAGCATGGTGCCAGCCTCTGCTCAGCTTCCGGGGAGGCCCAGGAAGCCTTTTCTCATGAAAGAAGGTGAACCAGGAGCAGGCACTTTACATGGTGAGAGCAAGAGCAAGAGGAGGGGGAGGTGCCATACTCTTTCAAACAATTGGATCTTGTGATTCACTATTGCGAGGACAGCACCAACCCATGAGGGAGTCTGCCCTCCTGATCCTATCACCTCCCACTAATCCCCACACCTCCAACACTGGGGATTACAATTCAACAAGAGATTTGGGTGGAGACAAATATCCAAACTACATCAAGGTAAAAGGTCTCTACAAGAACTGCAAAACAGTGCTGAAAGAAATCAAGGATGATACAAATGATATTATTGCCCAAATCTCACCTTGAATTTATGATCGTCATTCCCACATGTTGTGGGAAGGATCTGGTGGGAGGAAGTTGAATCATGCAGGTGAGTTTTTCCTGTGCTGTTCTTGTAATAGTGCATAAGTCTCACAAGATCTGATGGTTTTATAAAAGGGTGGTACCCTGCACATGCTCTCTTGCCTGCTGTTGTGTAAGACATGGGTTTGCTTCTCCTTTGCCTTCTACCATGATTGTGAGGCCTCCCCAGCCATGTGGAACTGTAAGTCCATTAAATCTCTTTCCTTTAGAAATTACCCAGCCTTGGGTATATTTTTTATTAGCAACGTGAGAATAGACTAATACAAGAAATGAAAAGAAAAATATTCCATGCTAATGGATTAGAAGAATCAATATTGTTAAAATGGCCATATTGCCCCAAATAATCTACAGATACAATGCTATTCCTATGAAACTATCAATATCATTTTTCACAGCATCTGCAAAAAACTACTCCAAACTTTATATGTAACAAAAAAAAGAAAGAGCAGAAATAGCCAAAGTCATCTTGAGCAAAATGAAAAAGCTGGAGGCATCACCCTATCTGACTTGAAACTACCCTGTAAGACTATAATAACAACAACAGCATGGTACTGGTACAAAAAATGACATCCAAGCCAATGGAACACAATAGAGAATCCAGAAATAAAGCTGCACCTCTACAGTCATGTAATCTTCAACAAAGTTGACAAAAATAAGCAATGGAGAAAGGACTCCCTATTCAATAAATAGGGAGGATATTTATTGCTAGGATAGCTGGCTAGCCATATGCAGAAGAGTAAAACTGGTCCCCTACATTTCATCATACAAAAATTAACTAAAAATGGATTTGAAGATTTAAATGTAAGACCTCAAACTATAAAAACTGTAGAGGAAAATCTGGGAAACACCATTTTGGACATTGGCATTGGCAAAGAATATATGACTAAGTCCTCAAAAGCAATTGCAACAGAAACAAAAACTGACAAGTGGGACCTAATGAAACTAAACAGCTTCTGGACAGCAAAGGAATCTATCAACAGAGTAAACAAAAAATCTACAGAATGGGAGAAAATATTTTCAAACTATGCATCCAACAAAAGTCTAATATCCAGAATCTATAGGGAGCTTAATTCAAGAAGCCAAAAACAAATATTCCATTAGAAAGTGGGCAAAAGACATGAACAGGCATTCTCAAAAGAAGGCATAGGAGAAGCTTATAAATATATAAGAAAATGTCAATATCATTAATCATCAGAGAAATGCAAATCAAAACCACAATGAGATACCATCTCATACCAGTCAGAATGGTTATTATTAAAAAGTCAAAGAAAAAAAAACCACAAAAACAAACCAGATGCTGGCGAGACTGGAGAAAAGAGAATGTTTATACACTGTTGATGAGAATGTAAATAGTTCAGCCACTGTGGAAAGCACTTTGGAGATTTCTCAAATAACTTAAATCAGAATGACTGTTCAACCCAGCAATTTCATTACTAAGTATATCTCCAAAACAAAATAAATCATTTTATAAAAAAGACATATGCACACATATGTTCTTTGTAGCACTATTCACAATAGCAAAGACATGGAATCAACCTAGGTGTCCATCAAGAATGTACTGGATAAAGAAAATGTGGTACATATACCCCATGAAATATTACATACCCATAAAAAGAACAAAATCATGTC
Organism: Callithrix jacchus; assembly: GCF_049354715.1. Taxonomy (NCBI): domain Eukaryota; kingdom Metazoa; phylum Chordata; class Mammalia; order Primates; family Cebidae; genus Callithrix; species Callithrix jacchus. The sequence goes on from NC_133504.1 coordinate 77,510,979, forward strand.
CTTTGTAGCAATATGGATGCAGTTGGAGACCATTACCTTAAGGGAACCAAAGAAGCAGAAAAACAAATACCACATGTTCTCATTTCTAAGTGGGAGCTAAACATTAGCTATTCATAGACATGACAATGGGATTAATAGAAACTGAGGACTAATAGGAGCAGGGAGCAAGAAAAGGGGACAAGGGTGGAAAAATATTGGGTACTATGCTCATTACCTGGGCAATGGAATCAATCATACCCAAAACCTCAGCATCATGCAAAATACCCATGTTACCCATGTAACAAACCTGCACATGTACCCATTGAATTTAAAATAAAAGTTGAAATTATTTCAAAAAAGAACCAATGGTCATAAGATCAAATTTAGACTTATATTCTTTCTACAATTGGAAAGTTCCTAAAGAATTACTTGCTTCAAAGCTATATATTGCTGTCTCTTAGTTCTTAATTCGGATTTTGTAGTCAAGAAAATTAAAGTGCAGACATGCTAAATGGCCTGCACAGGAGCATAAAGCTTGTTATTCATAAAAATAAGGGGTTTAACTATGTTCTCAGGGCTTATAGTTGGGACAGGTTGGTAGGCAGATACAAAATACCTTTCAGTTAAAAACTTTGCTTATTTATGTTATTTTGATGTTTATATTTTATGTTTCTTTAATGTCTTGCAGAGAAATTAAAAATATAAAAGCATAGACAAAATTCTTCATTGTAAAGTTACTTAAAATAATCTTTTTCTCCATTTTCTTACGTCAGCAACTTGATACAGTTTCATTTATTTCAGATTGTTTTCAATTTTTGTTTTTATGTATTGGTTTGTTTACTAATTTTCATTTTTGTGTAAACAAAATTCTCAATCTTTCATTACTTCTGGATTTTATGTCAATAGTTAGGAAAGCTTTCCTTATTATCAGATTAAAGATTGCATCTACGTTTTACTTGAGTTTTTTCTTAATGGTTCCTTTTTTTCCATTTAGGTTTTCTATTTATCTTGAGTTTATTCAGCCTTGTACAGATCCAGTTTTTATTAATAATTAGCCATTCAATTGTCCCAACATCATTTATTAAACAGTAACACTTTTCTTCTTATTTAAAATGTTATTTTTACAAAAAAACTAAATTTCCATGCAAAGTTGAGATGAATTCAGGAGTTTCTTTCTGTACCACTGATCAAACTGATTGTGTGGCAATATCACATATTGTGAATTTTAAAAGATCCCTAACTTTTAAATACATGTCTGGTATGGCTAGATGCCCCAATTTTTAAAAACTTGTTTTATGGAAACAATTTTTTTGTAATTTTATTTTTGTATGAACATTATAATAAAATTACTTATGGCTAGAGCTAAGGTTACTATTAATGTGAGGATTAGTTTTGGTGTGAGACTTGACATATTTTTTATGCTCCATCCTTCTCGTCTTTTGTAGTTAGAATTTAATTAGGTTGCAAGTAATCAGAAATTAAACTAACTTGACTTTCAAATTAAGGAACTTTTTCTCACAGAACAAGAATGCTAAAAGTTAGCACATATTGTCATTAAATCCACTGTTCAAAAACACAAGGATGGATTTCCCGGTTCTCTGGTTTTCTCCTTGTTGTCTCAAAATGGCTGCTGCAGCTCTAGGCATCAAGTCTTCACAGTATGTTTGAAGACAAGGCACAGGATTTTCTACAGTTCTACTAATTCACCAGCCTAGAATCATTCTTTTCCTATGCTCCCAAATACCCATGCTCTCTTTCTATCTAAGGTAACTGTCTGGAAAACACAAGACACAGAGGAAACAAATCTCTTCTTTTCCACTGCTATTCACTGAGTCCCTAATTGTATATGAAGAGAAACAGACCACCACATTGAGTCCCAAATTCACATCTGTAGTTTGGACCTCTCAGGTAAACTCCATATTCATCGACTCACAGACTACTTGACATCTATACCTGGGTATATAACAGACATCTTAAATGTGTTTTCATGTCCAAAATGAAGGTCGGCACATTTCCTTTTGAATACTATACTTGCATTGACTTCTCTTTAATTTGGGTTGTTAATATTTTTATCCTTGATATTTCTGTTTTTTAATGCCCTACGTGAATGTTTTGTATTCTCTGTTTTTCCCCTTCTTTAAATATGTTAGCATAGTTGCTCTATACTGACTTAATCATTTCAATATTTGAAATCTTGGCAGTCTTTTCCTGATACCGTTGCTTCTGCTGAGGCTTGCTGTTTTTCTGTGTGTTTGGGTATATTTGCATACCGCTCATTACCCTATGCTGACATTACACATGAAGGCAAACCAGCTGGATATAATGGAGCATTGGCTGATCTTGTCTCTTCAGTGATTTCTACTCTTCAATCTTTAGAAAATTAGAATGAGTCCCATGCATCTGTCTATCTTCCTGTATTATAGTGTTTGTAATTAGATCAATCATTTATCAATCAATGAATTGGTAGTGTAAATTTGTTTCTTAATGTTTTGTTCTGTGTGGCTTTATCACACAATATTTTAAGATGATCTATAAGAGCTTACTTTGTAATAGGATTTTGCTGAAAAACACATAGGTCAAAATAAAATATATTTGGTATATTTCTCCTCTCATCATTTTGTTTACTCCAAATCAAAACAAAGGACAGTAGATGGTTAGCTTCATCTTTATTCAAAATAAACTTAAAGACTTAAGTATGTTTTCTAAAACTTATTGATATTTTTAATAAAATATTCAGTGTCAAGAATTATGAGACTTGAATAACCAAAAAGACTAATAATGTTCCTGGTTGAGAAAACTCAACATTGTAAATCTGTAAATTTTTAAAAGTGTACCTGCAAATTTAATTTATTACCAATTGAAATACTATGAAATAATATTTTGTAGCTTGACAATAGACTTTAAAATTTGTTAAAGAATGACTAATAAAAAGGGAAGAAATACTGAAAAATAATAAAATTAAGGAAACTTTTCCAAATAGAGGGTAATATATATTCCTGACTCAGGTATTAATAAATCAATAAACAAAATAAAAAATTCAGATCCAAACTTAGTATATGAGTATTATATAATATCAATAGTGAAAATAACTATAGTTATTGGTATTTGGACAAGTGTTTCACCACTAGAAAAAATTAAATAGCAAAACACTCACTATACATTAATATAGTTTCCAGATAGAGTAATAGTTGAAAGCAATGAATATGGTATTATGAGAATCAAGCCCTACTAAGTTTTGTAATGTAGCAGCCTGGGAGTAAGAGATTTCAAAATTGTTAAAAAAAAATGTATGGGTAAATAGTCACATAAGCTTAGGGATTAGAATATGAAGGAAAAGAAATGGCTTTCTACGTAAACTTTTAACTAATAGATAATTTTTTAAAACCACAAAAAAAATTAACACATTGAAAGATAAATGACACACTGAAAAAATACATTTCAAAAAATTAGTCTCATTTTTAATAGATAAATGCTAAATAGAATACTTTTCTATTATAAACTTGATAACTATAAAATATTTATGACAAACCAACAGCCAATATCATACTGAATGGGCAAAAACTGGAAGCATTCCCTTTGAAATCTGGTACTAGACAAGGATGCCCTCTCTCACCACTCCTATTCAATATAGTACTGGAAGTTCTAGCCAGAGCAATCAGGCAAGAAAAAGAAATAAAGGGTATTCAAATAGGAAAGGTGGAAGCCAAATTGTCTCTATTTGCAGACGACATGATAGTATACCTAGAAGACCCCATCGCCTCAGCCCAAAAACTCCTGAAACTGATAAACAACTTCAGCAAAGTCTCAGGATATAAAATCAATGTGCAAAAATCACAAGCATTCGTCTACACCAATAACAGACTTAAAGAAAGCCAAATCAAGAGCGAACTGCCATTCGCAATTGCTACAAAAAGAATAAAATACCTTGGAATACAACTCACAAGGAACGTAAGGGACCTCTTCAAGGAGAACTACAAACCACTGCTCAACAAAATCAGAGAGGACACAAACAGATGGAGAAACATTCCATGTTCATGGTTAGGAAGAATTAATATCGTGAAAATGGCTATACTGCCCAAAGTAATTTACAGAATCAACGCTATCCCCATCAAGCTACCATTGACTTTCTTCACAGAACTGGAAAAAACCACCATGAACTTCATATGGAACCAAAAGAGAGCCCGCATAGCCAAGTCAATTCTAAGCAAAAAGAACACAGCGGGGGGCATCACACTACCGGATTTCAAACTATACTACAAGGCTACAGTAATCAAAACAGCATGGTACTGGTACCAAAACAGAGATATAGACCAATGGAACAAAACAGAGGCACCGGAGGCAACACAACATACATACAACTATACAATCTTTGATAAACCTGACAAAAACAAGCAATGGGGCAAGGATTCCATGTTTAACAAATGGTGTTGGGAAAACTGGCTAGCCATGTGCAGAAAGCAGAAACTGGACCCCTTCCTGACACCTTACACTAAAATTAACTCCAGATGGATTAAAGACTTAAACATAAGACCTGGCACCATAAAAACCCTAGAAGGAAATCTAGGCAAAACTATCCAGGACATAGGAGTAGGCAAGGACTTCATGAACAAAACACCAAGAGCATTGGCAACAAAAGCCAAAATAGACAAATGGGACCTAATGAAACTCCACAGCTTCTGCACGGCAAAAGAAACAGTCACTAGAGTGGGTCGGCAACCAACAGAATGGGAAAAAATTTTCGCAGTCTACCCATCTGACAAAGGGCTGATATCCAGAATTTACAAACAACTCAAGCAGATTTACAGGAAAAAAACAAACAAGCCCATTCAAAAGTGGGCAAAGGATATGAACAGATACTTTACGAAAGAAGACATATATGAGGCCAACAATCATATGAAAAAATGCTCATCGTCACTGGTCATCAGAGAGATGCAAATCAAAACCACATTGAGATACCATCTCACGCCAGTTAGAATGGCGATCATTAAAAAATCTGGAGACAACAGATGCTGGAGAGGATGTGGAGAAAAAGGAACACTTTTACACTGTTGGTGGGAGTGTAAATTAGTTCAACCATTGTGGAAGACAGTGTGGCGATTCCTCAAGGCCTTAGAAATAGAAATTCCATTTGACCCAGCAATCCCATTACTGGGTATATATCCAAAAGACTATAAATCGTTCTACTATAAGGACACATGTACACGAATGTTCATTGCAGCACTGTTTACAATAGCAAAGACCTGGAATCAACCCAAATGCCCATTGATAATAGACTGGATTGGAAAAATGTGGCACATATACACCATGGAATATTATGCAGCAATCAGAAATGATGAGTTCGTGTCGTTTGTAGGGACATGGATGAATCTGGAAAACATCATCCTCAGCAAACTGACACAAGAACAGAAAATGAAACACCGCATATTCTCACTCATAGGTGGGTGATGAAAAATGAGAACACATGGACACAGAAAGGGGAGTACTAAACACTGGGGTCTATTGGGGGGAAAAGGGGAGGGCCAGTGGGAGGGGGAGGTGGGGAGGGATAGCCTGGGGAGAAATGCCAAATGTGGGGGAAGGGGAGAAGAAAAGCAAAGCACACTGCCATGTGTGTACCTACGCAACTGTCTTGCATGCTCTGCTCATGTACCCCAAAACCTATAATCCAATAAAAAATTAAAAAAAAAAAAAATATTTATGTTGAATACTAAAATTGGTGACCTTTTCAAGAAAATTGGTGAGTTTATAAATTATTGTTGAATACATTGTGCTAATTTTTCTATATTTTAAAAATGTTGCTTTATCTTTAACCCATCAATTTTACATCTAGGAATTTATTTTTTAAAATATGGCAAAAACATTGTACTCATATTTAACATTTATAATAGCAAATCATTTTTTAAAGCCCTAAATATACAGTAACTAATTGCCAAATAACATTTATTTGATCCATGCATAAATATAATATTGTATATTATTTGTATTATGAAGAATGTATTTATTAACTATTATTAAGTAAAACACAGATTATAGGACAGTATTTAAACTTTATTTTTATATACACTCATGTATAATTAGTTTTCTGGGTAGGGTAGAGTTGGGTAGTAGGGGAATCTAATAAATATGGTAACAAATCTGAAGGGGCCATTTACTAGCTATATGAACATATTCCATGACTCTAAAATTTCATTTCCTTATATTATAATGCATATATGCTTCTGGATATATGTACGAGAATTCTGTTAATAGCAGTGTTATTCATAATAGGTCCATCTGTAATAGAATGAATTTTTTAAATGAAGAATATTCACAAAGCAATGAAAATAAATTGAATGTATATAGGAGATAGCTACCCACAAGTGTGACTCTCATAAATATAAAAGCCAAATAAACCATAATTCGGGCATACAGTATGATTCTATTTACATAGTTTACAATTGTAGTAAAACAAAACCACCTTATTTATGGCATACAAGTACATGTGGCAAAATTATGAAGAAAAGCAGGGGAATAATTATCACATAAGGATAGAAGTCACTTCTAGAGGCAGGGTATTATGATCAATGATCCTATGGCTTCTGAAGTGCTAGTCATATTCTAGTTCTTAACTGCTGAAGAAAAAGGAAGGAATTGCATGAAATAACTATAATTATAATTATTCACTAATTCACATATTTATGTTTTTACTCCTTATATGTGTTATATATTACAATACAATAAAGATTTTTAAAGTTGGCAGTATCAAGCCCTTTAATCATCTGATTAATGAGCTATCACATATTGCTATGGTTTGAAGGTTGGTCTCCTCCAAATTTTTTTGTTGAAATTCAATTGCCATTGTAATCGCATTAAGAGGGGTCTCTTTCAGAGGGCACTAGGACTTGAGGGCTCCACCTTCATGAGTAAATGATGCTATTACTGCAGGAGTAGGTTCCTTATAAAAGAGTGAGTTTGACCCCCTTCTCTCTCTCTTTCTTTATCTCTCTCTCTCTCTCTCTCTCTCTCTCTCTCTCTCTCTCTCTCTCTCTCTTCCTCCCTCTCTGTTTACCTTGTCATGGGATACCTTCTGCCATGTAATGATGCTACAAGAAGGTCCTTGCAAGATGCCAGTACCTTGATATTGGACTTCCCAATCTGCAGAAATATAAATCATACATTCTTTTCATTATACATTACCTAGGCTCAGGTAATGAGCCTAGGTAATTAGCCAAGACATACACAATGCCAAATTATCTAAGACACAATGGGTTAAGATGGAATGGGTTGATCCTCTTCAGTGTCTATCACTCTGAACCACTGTTCACGTCTATTTGTTCCAGGTTGTAGGGAATATACGTAAGTTTTTCCAGTAGCAGGGTGCGTTTTGCTGCACTATTCCTATCCTTAACCCTACTGCCACTGAGATTAACATGAAATATTCAAAAAGCAGGTGGCCACGTTTGCATGCCATGACTTTTATGTACCCATATGCAGTTTGAACTCATGACCTCATTAGTACCTACGTAAATAACTGAAATATCTACCCCAAGCTAGTCCTAAAAGGAACTGCAAGTAGATAACAAAACATAAGAAAAACAGGAATGTCCTTTAAAGGAATCAATTAAAAAAACTATTAGTTCTATAATGAAAACTAAATTAATTAATAGTGTCAAAGCAGATAATATTTATATGGAGTTAGGCTATAATATTGAGATGTATTTTATATTTGGAGCAAAAGAAACAAAAAGACAAATGAAAACAGGTTAAGCACCAACTTGTATGTGAAGTACAGTCCATTTTATAATTACTCTTTATGACACACACAGCTAAATATTAAGAATAAAATGTTAATTATTTTCTAATTTCCAGAGAAGAAAATAAAATGGGAATTTTGATAATTATAATATATTCTTTAGAGAATAACTGTTGATAAACAGAATCAAAATTACATATTTGTATTTTTTAAGTTAATAGTTCAAAATTTAAGAAGAAAATACATGCAGAAGATAAATATCAAATATTCTATATCAACTATTATTTATCCAAATAATATTGTAATCGAATTTGAGAATAAGCATTATAATTGTCTCAATAACTCAAGATTTAAAATAAACTGTATCTGGGAAGCATGCTTGTTTATATAGGATATTAGAATCATTTTTACTATCCAGCTTTATTAAATAAAATTATGACTAAACATCTTGAATAAATTTTCTTAAAAGGGAAATTTGAAAATTTAAAACAAATGGCTGCTTCTTACATTACACTGATCATTTCTTCTCCAGTTTTCATAGATCATTGACCAAATATTTATCCATTTCTATCCTCTCCCAATTTAAAAATGCTTAGTTTTTTAGATTTGTACATTGTTAGGAAAACAGATAATTTTTTTCTGATTTTGAAATTATTTAAACATGTGTTTGCTTTAGTGTTAGCCTTAGCTTAGCCTTTGGTTCCCCCTCCCCCTTTTTGTAGAAATGATGAAAAGTAAAATGAATCTTGAGGAGCCCATTTATGTAAGTCCGAAATATTCAGGAATGGACAATGTTCCTTTTTAAGGCAATGACCCTTTCTGATTTATTAGCTTCTCCTTCTGGATTTATCCATGTGGGAAAACATTGCCAAAGCTCATTTGTCTTTTCCTGCCTTTATCCTTGTGTCATGACATTGAGGCACTTTGTTCTGTAAAGTATTTTTAAAAGGTGACAAGCCTTTCCCTGTGGAACATTTAAATAATAATAAAAACCAGTCTTAATTAGGATCTGGAATAGCTGCTAAGAAGAAAGTAGGAATGGAGCACAGCTCTCCATAGCTCTTACAGGTGATTTTATGTTTCTTGAGTTATTCTTGTCTACACTTGAATGTAGCTCTGGTATAGTTAAGTTTTTCTTTGAGAAAAATCCAGAGCGCTCTCTCTCTCTCTCTCTCTCTCTCTCTCTCTCTCTCTCTTTTGGTAGAGTAAACATTCTCTCTTATGGAGGACTGTGGAGATCACATTTCATTGTTCCCGAAACTATTTACCAAGATAATTAAAAACATTTCCACTTTAGTTCTCAAAATCATGGTTCCTCTCAATATTCAGTTCAGAATATCAAGAAAACTAAAGAGCTCAGATATTATCATCATTCTAATATTTGAAGCAATGTCTTCTTATAAGTATAGTTAAACATTTAGAATATTTTTGTTAGGCAACATATTAACAATATTAACAAAATAATAACAAGATAACATAATCTATTTTACCCATTTTATGCAATAGAAAGCCAAGGACAAGAAACACAGTGGGAAATTTAGTATAAACAATGTTATATCTCTTACTTTCCCTTGTAATGTACACATTTGATGAATATAATAATTTAAGACTGTATAATAATTCTTTGTTAAAAAAATTAAAGAAAGATAGACAAAAGAACTTAGAAATAATAAAACTCAAGAAATTCAGAAAAAAAATTATAATACAATTTTGGCCTTATCTATACAATAGTTTTATAAAGAACATTACTCGAAAATTTGCTTTTTCTTTATAAATGAATTTTTTTCACACACATAAAAATCAGATTTCTTACTTCTTACTTTCACCACTTGCATACATCTGATATCGCAAGCACAGACAATTGTCCTCTCATATACCTACCTGATGAAGAGTTACTCATTCTTTAGGAGGAAATGCAAATCATGCCTCATCTATGAAGTCTTCCCAAACACCCCAATTTGTTCTCCCATTATACTTTGTACTATTATCTGCTCATATTTTACTGTAATTATTGGTTCATATTTCAGTCTTTTCTATCAAAATGTGAGATTCCCCCAGGGAAGGGAATATATCATTAATTTTTCTATCTATGGTGACAGAACTATGGTAGTCATTCAATTAGTATTTGCTAAGTGAATCAATATATAAATTGTTGCTTTGCAGTAATTTCCCTGAAGTATTCTTGAGTCTCTAACACACATAATTTTTGTTTTATTTTTCCACAAATGTTCTCAGTGTTAATGAATCCACCTACCTAGATTTTAGAGCAATAAGCAATCTATTTTCCCTTCTCTCCTGAATATAAACATAATCTCAGCCTCCAATGAGGATTATTATAAGGTATTCACATAGTAATTACACTTTAGCAAGCTATGGAATTTCAAATAGAGATATACTTAGGTTTGCTACTCCCTTTATTATGCCGTCAAATTATTTCCAGTATGCTTCAAAGCCTAATAAAATGCATTACTTGATATTCTGATGGTATAAAAGGATGAATGTAACCCTCAAAAGTTTAATGTACTACCAGGGAATAATAAAGGTCGAAAGTAAAAACATACAGAATCATTATTAACAATAATACCAATAAGATATTTATTTAGTTGGGGTTTCACAATTTAGAGATACCAAGAATTTAGAAAGATTACCAAAAAAAAAAAAAAAAGAAAGAAAAAAAGAGTTGTGATACCAGTAGATAAGAAATTAAAAACTAAAGAAGGGAACTATAAAACAAATAATATGTAGAAGAATGCCTAGGTATTTTTCTTTTTCCAGCAAGCACAGAATTAAAGAATATGATACCAACAGGAATGATTTTAGCTATATAGAAGTTACTAGTAAGGTTATGGGAGTGTTAACTTCCTTGTTAATTTCTGTACCTTTAAAAATATCAAATAAACATTTGTTACTTTATATAATTATATGAAAATAATACAAATAACTAGAGAAATTGTTCAGTACTCATGGTTCTGAAGCATTGAAACATTTTACTGAAAAATGTTCTGAAATATCCATCCCTGGAGATTATTAGAAATAGGATAGAGATGGATTAGTCTGGAACAGGTCAAGTAAAACTTGCTTAAATAGTGACCTCTACATCTGCCTTCCATTTCATAATGTCTATGATTGATTCTAAGTGTTGTTTAAAAAAGCAAAATTGCTATTTAAAGAAAACATAATCTACCATGCAATAGAAATAGATTTTTGTTTTGGGAACTAATAAGATCCATAAATGCATATCTTACTACATTACCAATAAATATTTTTATCTCTTGTTTTCTGAGATTTTCCTAAATTTCAGATTGTCTTATACTTTTCCCTCTTTCAATAGATATATCCTTTGAGAAAATTCAGGACAAATCATAATGAAACCATAAAGCAAGAGATTATTTAATGCAAATCCCTATAAGGTATGACTATTGTAATAAATGGATAAATGGTCTTAGCCACAAGTTAATCTAAATTTACAAAATGCTGTGTATAAAAAATGTCATGAACCAAAGAAGTAAGAGATTTCCCAATTTTCCCATACTACTACAAAATGCAAATACAAAAAGGAAAAATAAAACTGTGATACATATAAAAAGTATTTCAAATATTTTGAAATTGTTGGTACTTGGTTGTTTTGACTTAAACAAAAGTCATGTAATTTTTCATGTAATTCGACATAAGGTATGGCTCTTTCAAAAATAATTATTATACAATATCATATTTAACAAAATAAACACCATTAAGATAAATACCATTCAGATGTAAAATAGAAAATTTTTTATTCTTTTGAGCTTTTTTTAATTTGGAAATTTTGTTTTATCTTTTGTCTTAGCATTTTAACCAAACACTGCTTTCCAATAAGTCCTTTAAAAATAAGTAAGGAAGAGAAAATACATGATTTAATAATTTATAATAGATATAAATACATTAAAAGCTTAAAAATTAAATAAACCAGGCAAAATTTAGTTTTTTTATAAATAGGTAACTTGCACTTCCTATGACATATTTTAATTTTCAAATCCCAATGAATCTTGGTTAAGTTTCACTTTTCTGATTATATTCAGGTCTCTGATATTGCTACTGCAAATATATATTTATCAAAACATAGTAATACATACATGCAGAAGGAATTGTGTGAGGATTTTATCTAAATATTTTCTCTGCTTTTCTTTATTTCACATTTATATATTGAAGTTTTTATCTTAGTTGATAAAATACCTAAGCTAGAACACTATAGATTAATTATTTCAGGATAAACAGAATCCACCCCAAAACTAATTAAATAATAAACAGATTTAAAGATATTTCTAATTTGTTAAAAATTTCAAAATTTACAAAGGACATTTTGAATGAAAATTCTTAAAAACCAATGTAAAGGTATATTAAATCATTAAAAATTTAATGTATTTTAAATATGCAAAATAATCCCCCCTACATGGCAAACAATATTCATAAGTAATGTTATTTTATCTTCAATACATAAGAAAATACATACTATGCTTGACTTTGAAATAAATTAAAATCCTTCAGCTCAAGTAAGAGGCTAGAAGACTCAGCTCTTGGAAATTCACATATTGAGGGCATTTTACTTTATTTATAGAGAGGATACTTCAACTTTATCTATCAAAACAGAGTTTGATTATACTTGATTTTGATACCGATCAGGTTCCTGTATCAATTGTTCTTTCTGCCAAAAAGAGAAAGTACCTCAGAATATCTTGGCAAAATTCATACAACATATCAACTCTGGCCAGCACTACTAAAACTGAAATCATAAAGCCATTTGTTGACATTTAAATCTCCAAAAACTCAGGACAGAATAGGACACTAAATAAAACCAGGGAAAGGGGATATTAAACACATCCCTGCATCTTTTAACCAACCCACCTTTATGACATGTTTGGGCACTCCATTCAATTGTCTTTTTGATTTCCAATCTCCTTATGTTTTCTATTTTGTTCATGTGTGAAAAAGAAAAACCTCTTCTGCCTGTTCTAAGTGACTCATTCTAATTTTATGACTTCTTTTGCACTGTTTTTATTCCTGACATCTTGGTACATCCAAATTCTTTCCTCTCATAGAAATGCTGAAATTAGTTTATTTCACCAATTACAGCAGGGCAGGAAACAATGTCTAATCTCACTACTAAGTCAGAGATAAGCAAATATCTAATGAAACATAACTAAAATAAAAGAAAGAGAGGAAGAAGGAAGGCAGAAAGGAAGGAAGGAGGGAGGGAAATAAGGAAGAGAGGGAGGGAGGAAGGGAGGAAGAAAAATGTGTAGGTAGTTTAAATCTTATTTTACTTGCAAGTTGTATATGGAAAAGCATCTACATTAAATGAATCACCTGCAAAATTCTTTTATATGAAGCATAAAGACTTCATGCAAAGTCATATGAAGTTACGGAATAACAATCACAGCAAGCAAAATCAACCACAAAACTCCTTGAACACTTTGTAGCAGCTATGAGGCCAGAAATATTTTAGTGCAGACCTTTTACTTATCTCTTGCTTAGGTGAATACTGAATATACAATTTATGCAAAATCATAAATCTTCCCTTTAGGTTTCCATAATCACCACCCTTCTTTTTCTTTGTCCTTCCTCTTTTCCTAAGATTTTAGCCCTCAAGGATCCCAACGCTTCTTGCTCTTTTACTCTCTCCTGACCTTCCAGTATCAGTTTATACATGAGGGCACATTATATGTGTGAAATAAACATCATTCACAATAAGATGTTCCCTGAGTCAGGTATTTGTAATTCAAGTCTTTTGATCTCATAAGAGGAAGTCGTTGTTTTTGTTTTTGTTGTTGTATGGTTTTGTTTGAAGTATCTGTTTGTTTCCGCTCCTCATCATTCATTGAAAAAGTAGTCAATCTCAGGCTAAGAAGGTGAGGATAATTACACTTAGCTGGGCTGAAGAGAATAAACAAAATTTTTATAATTTAGGACACTGTTTCTCAATCACAGATCACTTCAATGAGAATTATCTGGAATATTTGTGAAAATGCAGATTCCTGTGCTCTATCCCATACCCACTAAAACCTCATCTCCATTGGAATGGTCGAAGAACCTCCACATCTCATGAGCAATCCAGATGATTCTCACATGTTTGAATATGCATAACTACTGCCTGAGGGCAACTATTAAACTTGTATTCATATAAAACGGCAATGTCACACTAAAGTCATTTCTTCTAACATAAACTTTTTCTAAGATTTGTGTTTTTCTTTAATATATTTTTATGTGTTATTTTTTGCAGTGTACTGATTAGTGCAGCAATATTGTTAATAATAATCCTCTCTTGATTAAAAAAAATAAAAGAAAGAAGTCCCTTACTGGGTTGGTTTTATGATGGAAGAATGATGTCACTGGCACCTCTTTTTTTTTTTTTTTTTTTTTTTTGAGATGGAGTTTCGCTCTTATTACCCAGGCTGGAGTGCAATGGCACGATCTCGGCTCACCGCAACCTCCGCCTCCTGGGTTCAAACAATTCTCCTACCTCAGCCTCCCGAGTAGCTGGTACTACAGGCTGCGCCACCATGCCCAGCTAATTTTTTTGTATTTTTAGTAGAGATGGGGTTTCACCATGTTGACCAGGATGGTCTCGATCTCTTGACCTAGTGATCAACCCACCTTGGCCTCCCAAAGTGCTGGGATTACAGGCGTGAGCCACCGTGCCCGGCATCACTGGCATCTCTTTTAGCATCTCTGATCTCAATATGTAACAGAAAACAAATTAAAGAAAACAAAGACCATGAAAGGGATTACAAATTAATTTTCTCTTCATTTAAAGAAACAAAAGAAACATTTGTCCTGTGATCAAAAATTACATCATGCTATTTTCTACAAAATAACCTTAGTGAAATTACATTTTTTTAAATTGTATTTAGTCCTTTATTCCTTAAGCTACAATAGATTATTTTAAAAGATTCTTTATCTTTTAAATAAAGTTAAATATTACCAATTACATCATCTGGTGCCCAAAGTTGGAGAAATTAATGGGTTATTTGACTTTCTGCTGTATTATTTCAAGTTTAAATAAAATAACTTTATCTGTAATTAATTTCTTAAAGGAAAAAACTAATAATAAAGAGTGTTAAAAACTTTACACAAAATAAAATGAGCAGAATTTGAGCAAAGAATGATTTATGAATTGGGCAGCCCTCAGAACTGGGAGTTTATAGAGCGCCACTAAGCACTGTGGGCAGGTGTTATTTATAAACAGAAAAAGGAAATGACACTCAGAAACAGCCAAATTGGTTACTGTGTGGTGTTTACCATATTTGTGCATGCCGTGGTGAGATATCTGTCTTATATGGACATAGTGTGATTGGGGGCTGCCAGCCTGTGATTGGCTGAAGCTCTGCTGCTGTAACTGGCTGAAACACAAGCTATTTGTTACCAAAATATACTCTTAAGCCAGGTTGCAGTTGGCTATGTAGGAACTAAAAGCATTGGGCTAGCCTCAGACCAAATTTAGTTAACAAGTGGTAAGCAAGTATTTAGCAAATATATACCTTCATCAGTTTACACTCAGGCTTTTACTTCTGTTAATTGACTCTGAAGAAATTACATATACCATTCCTGTTACACGAATTTGAAGAAAGTTAAAAATTTCACATTGCTCTCATTATGGTCGTCTCTCATCATTTTCAACATATAAAGTTTGTGACTGTGTGTGTGTTTGTGTGTGTGTGTGTGAAAGAGAGAGAGAGTGTGTGTGTGTGAGATAGAGAGAGATATAGTGGGAACAAAGCAAGTAGGAAGGGGAGAGAGAATACAGTTGGAAAGCAGAAAGAAACATCTCTTTTCTCAAAGGAAGAAACTATATTAAAATCTGTACACTAAAAGTGCTATTATCTCCTCATTCCATATATGGTCAAAATCAAACTCTTAAATAAAATAAAGTATGGACAATAGTGATATCCTACAGCCATCCCATGTGCTTGAAGACAAGTAAGGGGATCATGTGCATAGAAACTTTTCATGTATTATAAGGGGAGCCACTCCCTGTGCTCTGCAGTGTTTCCATAGCTGGAGCACATATCACCTGCCCCCGACAATACACACACGCATGCATGCACACAAAATACACAAACTGGAAAACGCTTAAGATCAATAGATAATTTTCTTCTTGGATTGTTCCACTGTTAGAGTCTGAAACTTTCTGCTCTGGCTAAATATTTGGGAACAGCTGATTTTACCCAGAGGAAGGTGAACATAGAGAGGAGTTCTAGAAAGGCTAAAAATTTACCACTATTTCAAACCAGTAAAGTATCTTCAGAAGCAATGTAACACTAGTCCCAGACCTGTATACCCTAGATATATAACAAAGAGAAAACTCAGATGCTAACTAGACCCACATGCCTTGTAGGGCAATTAAGTTGTAAGCTGATTGTTTATTGTTATTGCTTCAAGGTCGTTGAAGTTGTTTCAATCTTCCTTTATCCCTTTAACAACCCAAGGCTCTTGTTGAATTATTTCTTCCAACACATCCCATGTTGGAAGGTAAACGTGTGATTTCTATTTTCAAATGTGCCTTCAATGCTTCATTAATCATATTGTATTTATTTTCTTAATCTATTCAACTCTATCTCTCCCATTCATTCAAGACAGACAATCACCTATGCCTTTATGGAGCTTATATTCTAGCATAGGAAGACAAATTAAAAATAAGTCAATTATATAATATATCAGAAAGAGTTAAGTATTATGAAAACATTAGGTAGGGAGAAACACATTAGGCATGTTCCAAAACGATAGTGTCCAGTAAGCAAGGAGAACAGTAATCAGGGATGATATCTTAGAGGAAGCAGGAGCTGAGGCCATGGAGGTCCCTGTAAGCCCATTGTAAAATATTTGGTTTATGTTCTGAGTATGAAGGGAAGGCACTGAAGGCTTTGAATACAGGAATGATTTGATCTGACATATGCTTAAATGCTCTATTTGGCTGCTTTTATCAATAAGCAATAGAAGGACTAAGGGTTAAAGTAAGGACATCAAGTAGGAGGCTTCTGGAATAATCCAGGAGAAGAATGATGTAGCTTGAACCAGTGAGGTAGCGGTATAAGTGGTAATAAATGGTTTGATTTTAGGTGTATTTTGGCACAGAATTTCATGAAGAATTGAAAATCTGTGTGAAGAGGAGTCAAAAATGCCTCCAATGTTCTTGGCCTGAGTGCTGGCTTTATATAAACCCAACCCCAATCCACTCTCATTCTTTGTTGATGACCTTACCTTATATTTCACTGAAAATTTAGAGCAGAACTGGCTTAAATTGTTGCCAAATGTACATCACTGCCTTTATCTGTGCTCCTATTCTCTGCCTTTCCTCCTGCTACTATGGATAAAGTATCTGTGCTCCTAAGGCCAAACTTCCCATTGGCACAGAAGTCCCATTTCTCTTGCCTACCTAAGAACATTGCTCCAGGTAATCTATTCTTTCTCTCTCATCTTTTTCCTGTTTTTACATGATGTATTTCATTCATATTCTTTTACCATTTTGATTCCCTCTCTCCAACCAGAGCCTCATTTCTTCCCTCTGGAAACCCATTTATTCACTCTCTTTAGCACTCTTCTGAAAGAGTTGTGGACGTTCATTGTTGGATTCTTCCTCTCTCACCGTTTTGTGAAACCATTTCAATTATGTTTCCCTTCTACCACTCCATTGAAACTACTTCTATCAAGGTCCCAGTTTCTTCCATTTCACTAAATCCAAGGTCAATTTTCAGTCCATATTCCTCTGATACAACAAGTAAGCATTTCATAATTGGTAACTTCCTCCATATTGGACCACTGCCTTCAACTGAATCATAACATCATACTCTCCTCATTTTCAGGCTGCTTGATGTCATCATTAATCCCTTCATTATCTTCTGGCACAATGACCCAAACTTAAAGGGCATCAGCTATAGCTCCGATTTTATTGGGACTTGTATTTTGTCCCCTGGCAAAAGTAGGGAACAAAAACGTCTAAACCCACGGAACCTAAAGTTGCAGAAGTGGATACATAAGTTCTTCCCAAGTGAGTCACTGAGGGCGATGTAAACAGAATGGCTCCTATTTTCATTTTTTGGTCCCATCCAGGACAGCTCCTCTCCTTCCTAAGGTGTTGACTCCAACTGTGCTACTCAGCAATTCCTCCAAGATGTTGATCCATAATTTATTTGGCTTCTGGGTGGTCCAGGAGGTCATAGGACCATAGCAAATTATGATCATCCACTTTTTTTAGTCTACATGTTCCTCTTCTGTTTCTGATATCTTAATATCAAGGCATCTTTGAGATTCTTCTCAGTCTGGAGATCTCTTTATCTATACCCTAGTCGTTATTACCAGTCTCATAGCTTTACGGACTATATTCTCTTCCAAATTCATGTCTCAAGCTTAGACCTTTGCACTTAAATTTATATACCTGGGCTTGGATATATGTAACAGGCATCTGAAATTTAATGTATAAAAATCTGAGTTTAGCTATTCCCTACCACCACCAGCAAAACAGCAACAGAAACAATCTGCTTTAAAAAAACTCTCAGTTGACAGCCACCATATCATCCAACTTCCTCATGACAAAAATCGGAGTCCTTGACTCCTCTTTCTCTCACATACTATATCTAATGTGTTAGAAAATCCAAGTAGATCTACCCTCAAAAATATATCTATAATCTGACCCTTTTCTTTCAAGATCACTACTACTCCTCAGATCCAAGTCACCATCATCTGTCACATGGATTATTTAGATAGTTTTCTAACTACTCTTTCAACTTCCACTCTCTTCCTCTTCAGTCTATTTTCAACACAGCAGCCAGAATGGATCTGTAAGTCAGATCATATCTCTCTGTTCAGAGTAAAATCCAAAGTCTTTACACTCAGTGCACAACTCAAATCAGCCTCTTTTACTCTTCTGTAATGATGCCTGGCATGCCCCCCATCTCAAAGCCTACATATCTGACATTCTCTTAAGCCTGGATAAGATATCTTCTTTCTCAGATATCCTCATCACTAGCTCCCTCAAATCCTCAGATGTTTACTGAAATGTCTTCTTCTCAGTGAGGCTTTCCCTGACCACTATGATTAAAATTGTCAGTTTTCTCTCCACAAATTCCCAATTCTACTCCCTTGGTTTATTTTTCTCCATAGCACTTATTGCTAACATTCTACATATTTTACTACATTTTTGCACTCTATATATTTGTGTGTTTTTTAACCAGAATGTAAGTTTTCTGAGGGCAGGCTATTTGCCTATTTTCTTCTTTTCTGTATCTTTTATTCCTAGAGGAGAAACTGTATAGTAACCGTTCAATATATGTTTGTTGAGTGGATAAATTTTGTTTAATGGATAAATAATAAAATATCTTCCCTGAGAAATTAAGTGAGGATTTAATTTACTTATACCGTCCACCATTGCTTTCCCTAGTATCGTCCTCCCATTGAGTAATATTAAGCACATCATTAAATAATCATTGCTAACATTATTGTGACCATCTTAAAACCGTTCACTAGAGTCAAATAGTGCACTATGACTGTTTCTTGTTGGGTTCAATATTTGAATTTCTCCTGGAGTAAATAACTTATTGTTTTTTCAACTTGCTTACTTTTCAACATATTCTAGTAATGAATACCAATTTATTAACTTCTCCAATGCATCTTTTAAGCACCTATCCATATTGTCATCTGAATGCTCACATAGATCAGTGATCTATTTTTGTTTCTTTTTCATTCCCCTAAGATCTGCTCCCAAAGTCTTATCTTCTTGCTCCAATTTGAACAGAATATTTCCTGAGCCTATTGCTCAGTTGTCATCCTAGAATTGCCTGCAGTCTTCATCTTGGTTTTAGTTTACCACTTTTTGGTTTGGAATCTCCTGTTTTCCTGATAACTTACCTTCTTTCATCTTTGTTAACTTTATCATTTTTTCTGGAGTTCATCCTTCAATAGTTTCCTATGCTAAAATACAATGAGAGGTTTAATCCTTGCATGCGATTGTTCTATTCTTATATTTAATCTAGAGTTTGGCCAGGCAAAGAATTACAAGATGAAATACTTTTCTCTCCAAATTATGACATGATAGTTCACTCTTTTCTATCTTCTCAGTGATGCTGTTAATGACATTATAATTTCCTAT
The DNA here is from genome assembly GCF_049354715.1 of Callithrix jacchus. Classification (NCBI taxonomy): domain Eukaryota; kingdom Metazoa; phylum Chordata; class Mammalia; order Primates; family Cebidae; genus Callithrix; species Callithrix jacchus. Next base: position 77,530,805 of record NC_133504.1, read on the forward strand.
TCTTTGTATGCTTACCTGACTGTTTACTTTGGAAGTGTTCAGTAGATAACTCAGTCTGTATTCTAAAATTTAACAATTATGTGCTTAGTGTCATTTATTATTATTATTATTATTTTATTTATATAATGAGGCTTTTCATAGGCCCTTTAATCTGAAAAGTCAAGTCCTTCATGTCTGAAAATATTTTTGTTTCCTGTTTGAGTAATTTCTTCTCATCTGTTTTCTTTGATCTTCCTTCCTGAAATTTCTATAACACCATTAGATTTCTTGGTGTTTTGTATTCTTTTATGAGATAGTCAGTCAAGAGAAGACAGAGAAGAAGTCCAGGAAAACAAAAGTTTTTACACTGACAGGTCTTCAACACAGGAAACACAACATGAGAAATACACCAGTGCAGCCAAATGAAAGAAGACAGGAACAAGGGGAGGTTTAGGCCTGAGTCTTTATTACGTTTTCATGGGGAAATGCAAGGCAGGGCGAGCAATTTAGGATGGGATAGTAAGATGATGCAGGGAACCCCACTAAGAGGAATGCAGCCTCCTTCTCCGCCACGAAGCTTGGAAATAAAGAAAAATCTTGAGATCCTTCAAGGAAAATTCTAGGCACCTAGCTGACCCTGAGAAGTAACTAAGCAACTTGATAAGCTAGAAGGTAATAGTGACCTAAAACAATAGCCAAGGAAGGTAGAATTGTTAGATTAGGTAGTCAGACATGAGCAGGACAGGGGAGAGGTCCTACCTCCACCCAGAAGGAATGTCAGGCAACCATCAAGTAATGGACAGGCAGTTGTTAAATTGTCTCTCTAATATAATAATTGGTTGCAGCCAGCACCAGGGAAAAGCAGTCTCCCAACAGATTAAAAAAGAATACCTGAAACTGGTGATTAGCAGCTTCCTGATAAGATCTCAGTAATTGGGTGAGTGGGCTCAAGCATGCACACTAAGATGCACAATGGCAGAGTTTATCTGGTATATAATGTTCCTCCAGGAACACTTGACTGGTAAGGGAAAAACAACTCAAGTGGGCATGGGTAAAACTCCAGTAAACACACCACAAGCAGCCACTGTTCATGCAGACAGCCCACCTCAAGGGAAGAATTAGGGGAGAAGTAGTGCAAGACCCCAGAAGCCAATGCATAAAACCCCAAGCCAAAGATCAAACAGCGCACTTGAATCTCTTGACATCTGCTTGACCCACTTCCAAGTATACTTTCCTTCCTTTTGTTCCTGCTCTAAAACTTTTTGATGAATGTTTACTCCTGCTCTAGAACTTCCCTTGGTTTCTCACTCTGCCTTATGCCCCTTGGTTGAATTCTTTCTTCTGAGGCAAGAAATGAGGTTGCTGCTGACCCGTAAGGATTTGCCACTGCTAACACAATCATCAGATGTTTGGTTTCCCTATATACATGCAATAAAGATAACATCTTAAAGTTTGTCTCTGAGTTGTTTTCAGAAACCCCAACTTCCGTTAAACAGATCTACTGGCACAGGGGCCTCAGATAAAGGGGAACAGGGGACTGAACTCTGACCAACATTCGTTGTTCTAAAAAAATTTCCTCCTATGTTGCCTGGAGAAAATCACACCCATGAGCCAGGCTAACATTCATTTCTGCTGACCCTAAATTTTTAAACAAATCTTTTCTTTTTTAACAAATCGAAATCAGAAATCTTTGAATCTACCTATGACCTTTAAGTTTCAGCTTCAAGATATCCCACCCTTTTAGGCCAAAACCAATGTGTAACTTCCATGTTTTGATTTACAATTGTGCTTGTAACTTCTGAAACTTACTCTTGGCTTTAAAAACCCTGACCTTAAGCCATTAGAGAGGCCAGGATTTAAGCATTAGCTGCCAGATCCTCGTTAGGCACGCTACAAACAAGCACCTTCCTTTCTCTGGCTGCAAACCTCACTGTGAATATCTCGTCTTACTGCACTGGACTCATGTATCCCAGTTCAGTTCCATACCTATAGTGTGAATAATTTCTGTGGACTCTAAACTATAGAAGTGGTACCCAGTTGCCTGGTATCTGTTCCTGGGATTTTTAAAGCAGAGCAGGGCCCTTGGCCAAATAGAGGAGGTATGGCTCTGGATTGGTTAGCCTGCATAACAAAGACTAGAGCCTGGCCTGGCGAGGAGGCTCACGCCTGTAATCCCAGCACTTTGGGATGCCGAGGCAGGTGGATCACAAGGTCAAGAGATCGAGACCATCTTGGTCAACATGGTGAAACCCCGTCTCTACTAAAAATACAAAAAATTAGCTGGGCATGGTAGCGTGTGCCTGTAATCCCAGCTACTCAAGAGGCTGAGACAGGAGAATTGCCTGAGCCCGGGAGGTGGAGGTTGCGATGAGCCGAGATTGCGCCATTGCACTCCAGCCTGGCTAACAAGAGCAAAACTCCGTCTCAAAAAAAAAAAAAAACAAAAAACAAAACAAACAAAACGACTAGAGCCTTTGCTGGCTGAGCCTTTGCTCTCTCTAATTAGCTAGCACCAGGAAAGTATCTCCTAGGCAGAAAGGTTGGAGTTTTCTTGGCGGGTGGAGGGATTTCTAAGGTGTCAAAATATAATATAAAAATATATAAAACATGTTATTTATCTATCTAGCTATACCTAGGTCTGATCTTTAAATGTTCTTATATTCTCTCATCTGTTTTCTGCCTCTTTTTCTTTTCCATTTCAATTTTTGGGGAAAATATTTGATATTATTTTCCAAAAATTCTGTCAACTTTAATTTTCAAAGTTTTTTTATTGGTTATTTTTTATTTTCATGGCTTCAGATCTTGATTTATGTATAAAATACATTACTTTATGTGTAGGAGATTATTAATTTAAGCTTTTCTTGTTTATCCTAGATCTACTCTTCTATTTGTTTATTTTGATCTGTCTCAGTGGAGGCTCTCCTAGAATATGGTTATCTTTGTTTGCTTATTCATATTTAAAAGAAAAGCATTAAGAAGCTGCTGGATAGCCTGGGGAGAAATGCCAAATGTGGGTGAAGGGGAGAAAGCAAACAAAACACACTGCCATGTGTGTACCTATGCAACCGTATTGCATGCTCTGCACATGTATCCCAAAACCTAAAATGCAATAAAAAATAAAAAATAAATTAAAAAAAAAGAAGCTGCTGGGAGTTCTGTATTTGGAGTATTTGGAAGTGATGATTTGGAGGAGGTGCTCAGTGCTTCATTGTAAAATCCTTTGAAAATGTAAAATTCTTAAAAAAAATGTGAAGCCATTTTTTCCATTCTTTACTTCAGGGGTCCTTCTATGTCAGCATTTAAAGGCTGTTTTTTTTCTAATTATTCAAAGAAAGAAACTTACTGTTTCTTACCCTGGGAGACATAGACCCTATTGCCAGCTGATATTTTGAAATTTTATTAGTAAGAAAAGAGGGCTGATGCTCCCACTTTCAGACTGGCTCTTGATTCCCATTTTTAGAGATGTCATTGGGCCCTTCAGGATCTACTGTGGCTAATGTTTCTCACCAACCAATCTAGATGAAGCCACTCAGTCACTATAAGCTTTCCTCTGCTTTTGCCAGATCTCAGAGGTTTTAGTATGTTGTAGTTCCATTACCATTTGTTTCAAGAATGTTTCAATTACCTTCTTAATTTCTTCATTCACCTATTGTTTGCTCATTCAGGAGCAAATTATTTAATTTTTGTGTGTTTGTATATAGTTTCCAAAATTCCTCTTGTTATTCATTTCTAGTTTTATTTCCCTGTGGTCAGAGAAGATATTTGATGTTATTTCCATTTTGTTGAACGTTTTAAGACTTGTTTTGTGACCTAGCATGATCTATCCTTGACAATGATCTATGTACTAAGGAGAAAATGTGTATTCTGAAGCTGTTAGATGAAGTGTTCTGTAAATATATATTAGGTTCATTTGTTTTATAGTGCAGATTGAGTCTGATGTTTCTTTGTTGATTTTCTGTCTGGGATATCTGTCTGATACTGAAAGTTGGGTATTGAAGTCTCCAACTATTATTGTATTGGGATCTATTTCTCTCTTTAGCGCTAACAATATTTGCTTTATATGTCTGGGTGCTCAATTGTTGGGTGAATATATATTTAAAATTGTTACATCCTTTTTGCTTAATTGACCCCTTTATCATTATATAATGACCTACTTTGTCTCTTATAGTTTTGGTCTTAAAATCTATTTTGTCTGATATAAGTGTGTTATGCCTGCTCTTTCTTGGTTTGTATTGGCCTAGAATGTCTTTTTCCATGACTTCAATTTTAGTTTATGTGAATGTTTATAGGTGAAGTGTGTTTCCTGTGGGCAAAAAATCACTGAGTCTTGTTTATGCATCTATTCAGTCACTCTATGTCTTTTGATTAGAGATTTTTAGATCATTTATATTCAATGTTATTACTGAAAGACAGGGATGTACTCCTGTCATTTTGTTATTTGTTTTCTGGTTGTTTTGTGGTCTTCTTTCTCTTCTTTTCTTCCTTCCTACTTCCTATCTTCCTTTTAATAAAGGTGATTTTCTCTGGTGGTATGCTTTAATTTCTTTTTTTTTATTTTTTGTGTAGTGAGAACTACATTTTGACTTCATCTCCTCCACTTTTTAACTGTTTGCTTGTTGATTTGCTTTGTGTCTTATTGTATGTCTATGTCTTGAAAATTTGTTGTAGTTATTTTTTATTAGTTCTTCATTTAGTCTTTCTACTTACATTGAGACATTTACATACCACAACTACAGTGTTACATTGTTATTGTTTTCCTATTTCCAGTGAATTTTGTGCTTTCATAGGATTTCTTTTGCTCGTCCATTTCTTTCAGACTGAAGAACTCCATTTAACACTTTTTGTAGAACATGTCTGGTGTTGAAGAAATCCCTGTTTTGTTTGTCTGAGATCTTTATTTCTCCTTCATACTTAAAGATATTTTCACTAGATATAATATTCTAGGGAAAAGTTCTTTTCTCTTGGCAATTTAAATACATCATGCCACTCTCTCCTGGCCTGTAAGATTTCCACTGAAAGGTCTGTTGACATATGTAATAGAGCTCTGTTGTATGTTGTTTCTTTTCTCTTGCTGCTTTCAAAATCCTTCTTTATCCTTGACTTTTGGGAGTTTGATTACCAAATGCCTTAAGGTAGTCTTCTTTGGCTTAAATCTGTGTAGTGTTCTGAAACCTTCTTCTATTTCAATGTTGATACCTTTCTGTAGGTTTGAGATGTTCTCTGATGTTATCCCTTTGAATAATCTTTCTACCATTATGTCTTTCTCTTTCTTCTCTTTAAGGCCAATAACTCTTAGAATTCCCCTTTTGAGGCTATTTTCTAAGTCCTGTATGTGGGCTTCATTGTTTTTGGTTTGTTTGTTTGTTTGTCTCCTTTGACTGTGTGTTCCCAAATATCCTGTGTTCAAGGTCACTAATTCTTCCTTCTGCTTGATCAGTTCTGCTACTAAGAGACTCTGATGTACTCTTCAGCATGGTAGTTGCATTTTTCAACTCTAGAATCTCTGCTGAACACTTCTAAATTATTTCAGTCACTTTGTTAAATTTATCTGATAGCATTCTAAATTTTTTTCTGTGTTATCTTGAATTTCTCTGAGTTTCCTCAAAATGCTATTTTGAATTTTCTCACTGAATGGTCTAAACAAATTCTGTTTCTCCAAGATAGGCCCCTCAGTGCCTTATTTATTTCATTGAGTGAGGTCATGTTTTCCTGGATGGTGTTGATGGTTGTAGATGTTCTTTGGTGCATTGAAAAGTTGAGTATTTACTGCAGTCTTCACAGTCTGCGCTTGTTTGAGCCTGTCCTTCTTGGAAAGGCTTTCCAGGTATTAAAGGGACTTGAACCCCAAGCCTAAGAACTCTGCAGTGTTTGCAGACTCACAGAGGTACCACTTTCGTGGTCTTGATAAAATCTAAGAAAATTCTCTCAATTACCAAGCAGAGATTCTTGTTCTTTTCCTTTACTTTCTCTCAAACATACAGAGTTTCTATATGCTGAGCCACCTGGCACTGGGGGTGTAATGATGCAGTCACCCCTGTGGTCCTTACCACTGGAATTTCATTGGGTCAGACCTAACGCCAGCACAGCAATGGGCTTGTCCAAGGCCCTCTGGTTCAGAGTGGCAGGTTCCTCTAGGCCTTAGGCATGTCGAGAAATGGGAACTGGACATTTAAGTCAAAACCCTTAGCAATTTATCTGATGTTCTATTCTACTGAAGCTAAGATGGCATGCAAACCACGGTACGAAGTCCTTCCTGCTTTTCCCTCCTCATTCCACAGGCAGAGGAGCATCTCCCTGTGGTCACAACTACCCCCAGTGCATGGGGGTGGGTGGTTTTGCCAGGCCATCACCAATGTTTGCTTAAAGGCCAAGAGCTCTTCTGTCAGCTGTGGTGAATGCTGACAGACCTTGAACTAGCCTTTCTACGTAGTCAGGTGCCCTCTTACCCAGAGAAGATTCAGTGAGATATTCAAGATCCTAGCCTGTATGCAGGGCCCCCAAGAGCCTGCTTGTTCCTCTATCTCACTGTGGCCAAGCTGGTACCTAGGATGCAAAACAAAGTGTCCTTTACTTTTCCTTCTACTTTTCTCAAACAGAAGAAGTATTTTGCCATAGCCACTGGAGCTGGGAATGTGCTGGGGCTCCCTTGAAAGCAGTACATCTCAGAACCTGAGGCTCAAGGCATACTCCCTGGTAATTGCTGCTGGTTATCCAGGGCCCAAGAGCTCTTTAGTTAGCACTTCATCTATTCTGCCAGGACCAGGTCTTTCTCTTCAAGGCAGTGGATTACGTTTTGGCCCAAGGTATGTCTAGAAATGCCATTCAGGAGCTAGGGCCTGGAATGGTGGCATCATGACTATGCCTAGAGACCTATTCTACTGTGGCTGAGCTGATTTCCAACAGGCAAGACAAAGTCCCTCTATTCTTCACTCTTCCCTCCTTAAGCAGAAAGAATGAGTTCACTTTTGTTGCTACAAGTTGCAGGCCTGGGGTTGGGGGAGGAATGACACAAGCCCTCTCTTAGCTATGGCAGCTGATATCTCCCTAGGTCATGTGCTACTCTAATTCACCAGCTCTAAGCCCTGTCCAGCACTAGGAGCTGCCTAGTAATTACAGTCCTTCTATCCTAGACTACCTTTCATGTTTCCCTAGGACCCCAGAGCACTTCGGCCCATGATGACAAGGCTTTCTGAGAAACTCAAGCTTCAACCACTGGGATGCACAATTCACCTCTGGCTAGGATTGCTCCAAATGTTCCCTCTGTGTGCAGGTTCTGGCTGAGCACAGCAAAGCTTTATACTCCACTCTAACATGGCAGTGTTGAGTTCAGTGTCAAATCTCCCATTGCCTGCATTCTGTCTCCCCAAAGTGCACAGATTCTCTCTCCAAGCTTCAGGGCCACTGCCAAGAGACGAGGAAGGGATATGTGGTGCTTCAAGACCGTCTCTCTTGTTTTCCTTGAATGCGTCTTTCCACAATGTGAAGTTAAAACCAGGTACTGAGATTGTTCACCTGACTTTTGGTTCTTGTGACAATGCTTTTCTGTGTACAGATGTTTGTTAAAATGTGGTGTCCAGGTGGCAAGGATGAATGGTGTGGGCTTCTACTCTGCCATCTTGCTTTGCCTCCACATTTCCTTAGATTTGATTCAAAACAGGCACAGGTTTTTAAACTGTTAGATTGGTTCATTTGTGGGAACTAACAACCACAGAAATTTAGCCCTAAATTTTCTAAATTGCTCAATTCTATCATTTCCACTATTAAACACACCATTACACCACTAGTGTCTCAAAGAAAGCTGTACTTGAATGATTTCTGAGAGTTCAAAAATGGGCCTGAGATGGCAATATCAAGTATTTTATAATAGTGATTAAGTACAGAATCTACTATTTATCCCAAAATTAGAAGCAGAAGTCAAGTTTCCTCCTGGGTACCATAGGAATTCATATCAATACATCAGATTGTCAACAATCTCACACTTTGTTGGTCAGATTTGGGAAAAAGTCCTTAGGTTTGAAATTTCCTTGCTGACCACTTATGACTTAAAAGAGAGCCAGTAAATTAAGATAGTGTCTCAACAAGCCTAGGCTATCTCATAAGTTGGAAAACATCCCACTATAGTTGCTTGATGAGTATGAAGTAAGATGGCCCGACTTACACTGGTTCGACTTAACAAATTTTCAACTTTATGAAATGTTTATCAGGGTACTCAAATGCATTTCAACTTGATAGTTTCAACTTACGAGTTTACCAGGATGTAGCCCCACTGTTGTAGCATCTGTATTTGAGTAATCTTTGCCTATAAATTTGTCAGGGTATTTTTACACTATTGGCTCAAGAATATTATAATGCTACTGGACATAAGTTGGCAACTACTTGTTTTTGGAAGGACTTTCAGTATTGAACTAGAAGTCTGCCCTAGCTATTTAATTTCTGGGTATTTATCCTAAGGAATTAGAGTTAATTGTTTCTTTCTTCTGTGGACCATTGGTTTTGATATTAAAAAAAATACAACAGTTTGTATCATGTAACTGTAAAAATGTAAACACATTTGTAGTATGGCCTTTTAAATGAAGCAAGATCTGAAAAAGAAAAAAAAGAAATTTCCTTGCTGAAGAAAGTAATTTCCTACAGTGAAGAGTCTGGATGGTGTATTAATCAGGGTTATTCAGGAGCAACAGAGCCAATAGGATATATGTCTACATACAAGGGAGTTTATCAGGAGGAACTGGTTCACATGATTACAAGGCAAAGTCCCACAACAGGCTATCTGCATGCAGGCTGAGGAAGAGAGAAGCTGACAGTGGCTTAGCCCAAGTCTGATAGTTTCAACACCAGGGAAGTCAACAGTTTCTTGTGAAGCTGACAGTGCAGACTTCAGTCTGTGGCCAAAGGCCCAAGAGGCCCCTGAAAGCCATTGGTGCGAGTCCCAGAATCCAAAAACAGAAGAACCTGGAGTCTGATGTCTAAAGGCAGGAGGAGTAGAAGCAAGCATCCTGTATGGGAAGAAGAAAGAGAGCCAGAAAGAGCTATATTTATCCCTGCTCTTCCGTCTGTTTTGCTGTAGCTGCCCTGGCAGTCTTTGGATGGTGCTCACCCAAATTGAGGGTGGGTCTTTCTCTTCCATTCCATGGACTCATATGTCAATCTCCTCTGGCAATAGCCTCACAGACACACCCAGAAACAATTCTTTACCAGCCACCTAGGTATCCCTCAACCCAATCAAGTTGACATCTCATATTACTCATCAGAGATGATTAAGTGTTTACTGTGTGAAACAAGTATACAAAATAGATACAAGAGAGAAAAAATTGCCTATTGCCTTTGATTAGGAAAGCGTTGGGAAGGGCTCTTCCTTTTTTGTCTCTGTTTATTATTTAACATTTTATAAGAAATAAATGGATGAATAAAATTTGAGGTGTAAACTTATTCAAGGAAGTCTCTGTTTTTAGCTATTTGCCTGGTTTTAAATTATTAATGTATTTTTTAAACTAAAAGAGGCATTTTTTGGTGATTATTTCCAGAATTTCTGCTGAATTACAGTGCGGCCTTGCTTAGACCTTGAAGACAGTGTGTAACTTGCCTTCGGTATGTCTGAGGTTCATACTTTGCCTACTTCATTATAATACTATTCTTTTGTGAGACAGAAATCTTGAGTTCATTATATTTACATGCTTAATAAATTAATAATAGGATCACTTGGGAATTATATGCAATGCTGAAGCCTTGTATTTTAATAATGTAAATCATGTACTTGGCATGCTTTCATATAATCAGGCCTTAATCAGACATGAAAAGAATGAATACCTAATTTGAAGGCTTATTTTTGAGCCATAGATGTATTTGTGTAATGCTCACAGCCTGATTTGAACACCTACCTATGAAATGACAAAGAATCGTTGAAGTAGATTTCTTTGTTTCGCCTTGAAGTTTTTCAGAATATATAACTTTGACAATCTAAGAGAATAAGACACTGAGTTTGATTTGTGACTTTTATGTTACAGTTAAATAGAAACATGGTTCTTGAGTTCACTGGGGACTTGCAGGCTACTCCATCACTTTCCCTTGCTGTCTGACATCTTAAAGAAAAGACAAAGTGTAGATGAAAGAAAGTACATGAACTGAGAACTCCAAGGAGAGTACCGATCGAAGTCGACTTTCAAGGAAGGTGAAATATTATTTCTATGTAGATTTTTCCTGATAATATTCTGCCTTTCTAGTACTCAGCACTTGATCGAGTAATCTGACTGTTGTTGTGCCCCTGAAGTGATATTTTACCCAAATGCAGTGTGTCATAAGAAAAACTAATTAACTTTGACTTCTCTGCATTATCCCCTGAAGACTCAGGTCTCTTGTTGTTTGCATGGAATAATTAAAGAAAAATAAATTTTCTTCAAAGAAAAGAGTTCTGTTACTGTAAAACATAGAAACAAAGTAATTTGTTACCTTGGAAAGACATGAACTGCAAACTCTTTCCATCTGTTTATTTAGGAGGGAAGGCAGGTTACTTCATCCTCACTGCCATACATGATTAGTTTTTTTCCTCTGGCTTCTGCAGCATGGAGGACTATTCATCTGTCAATAGCTTCACACACCAGGCCTGGCTATGCCTATCCTTGCTACAGGATGGGCAAGTCATGTATGATGCCCAAAGTTGTAGACAATACTGAGGTAATGTTAGCTAACTAGGCAAATTTGTTACATATTAGCTGCAGCTCAGAGGGAAACATGAAAATCTAAACCTTCAATCCATTCTTCTAGGCAAGAGGCAATCACTAAATCTCCAACCCAAAGCTTGACATGTCATCCCCAATCAATCAGTTGTAAGGGATCACAGAATATTTTCTAGGCTTTTATTCTGGAAAAGGTTAGAGATTGAGTATTACTTGAAGAAACCAGAGCTTATCATGCATTCCATCAGCATCACTTTTGCAGATGAGATAGCAAATGAATAAACTTTGTCATGGGTGGCCAAAGTCTTGTTAATTGGACAGAAGTTGGGTAAAAATGAATAATTCTTCAAATTAGAAGCAGTTTCATAAAATTAAAACTGACTTTGTAAAAAACCTTTGAAAAGCTCCAATCCATTTTTACCAAGTCTCATGAATTTCAGGACTTTCTGGAATTGTTAATTTAAGATAATAGGAAAGGTTTATGAAACTGATGTCTTTGATTTACTTTTTAGGCTATAAGTAAAATGTGTACAAAACAAAGTTATCGCCCACATTCAGAATGATTTGCAAGAGTGAATACAGTAGCCAAAGGGATCTCTGAAGGATTAAAAATAAAATTACCTTGTATGTTTCAAAAGCATAAAAAAATTTTTTTAAACATGTTAAGCATTCTTATTGATACTGACATGACTTGAGATAACCAGTTTTGGCTTGAAAACAGATAGCAGGCAAGCAAAATTTTTGTCTTCACAAACATTCTGAAACTCATAAAGAGAAATGTGCGATCTCTGAATGATAAGGTTTTATCTCAGTCAAATCTTAATACTTGAGAACAAATATAGTGCTTTTGACATTGCTTTGAACAGCTGAATTATAGGAAAGTTTGGTATTAAAACTCTTTCTTCTGTATGTCACTTTTCCTTCCTAGTTTAAACATGAAATAAGTTTTCAGACCTTCAAATAATTGAACAAAAACATCATATGTATTGCTTAATGAACAATGCTTTCAGTTTTTCCCATTCTTAATTTTAGCAACATTTTATTATGTGAGGGTCTCATACTTATGAAACCTCATTCTTTTGCTTTTGCTCACAAAACTGAGGACCCACTTAATGAATATAGAAGACAAAATAGAAACCAATGTTGGCAATACATAAATGAAGCACAGTTACAGGATATGTTAACTTCCAAAGACAAAAAATTGAAGAAAAACCATAAGAATTTTTGACTATCTGCCTCCTTGGGAGATATGGCAGGGAATATAATACATTCTACGTATATTCTTTCATTTTGGGATTTTACTTTAAATTCTATACTCTTTTTATTTTATTTTATTCATTTTGAGACATAGTCTCCCTCTGTCACCCAGGCTGGAGTACAATGGCACAATCTCAGCTCACTGCAACTTCTGCCTCCTATGTTCAAGCAATTCTGCTGTCTTAGCTTCCCAAGTAGCTGGGATTACAGGCGGACACCACCACCCCCAGCTAATTTTTGTATTTTTAATAGAGATAGGGTTTCACCATGTTGGCCAGGCTAGTTTCAAATCCTGCCCTCAAGTAATCTGCTACCTTAGCCTCCCAGACTGCTGGGATTATAGGCATGACCCATCAAGCCCAGCCTTAAATCCTGTACTCTTATGTAAAATGTTTCCAAGGCATTTTCCTGTGGATTTTGAAATGAGCCTCAACTCACCATATGCTGATCATGTACAACCACTCAACAAGGTCCAGGTGCAGATATAGCTGTGCTATGTTAACAAGGTAATATACTAGCTGAGGGATTATTTGTGGTCCCATTACTTGTTAATCCATTCACAGATAAGAGAAGGCCCAGTCTAACTCCAGGAGAGAATTCTTAAAACATTGTGCAAGGCAAGAAAAATATCGAGCCTGTTTTCAGCTTCTGCCTTTCAAAATTGATACTGGAAACACATAGCATGGTGACTGTGTTTGAGGAGAAGATTTTGTATCTCAGAAGGCTAGATGCTGAGGAAATCGAAGCATAAAACTAATATCAAAAGAACATATGTGGAAGAATTTACAAAATATAAGAGCAAGTTTTTACTGCTCCAGTGATGAAAACGAATTTCTCTGAACTGGAAGTGAAGCATCAGTGAGGAGAACAGTCATGTGTGAGGGGGTGCTGTGGGCTCTTCTCAGAGGTTAGAGTGGGCAGCAGATCCCTTTCCATGTTTGGGGTCCAAAAGTTGAGGACCCCTCATGATCCCTGGAGATGTCAGCCCTGCAAGACTCCGCCCACTACAGTGTGCAAACGTCAGCATAAAGATGGCTGCATGCATGACAGTGCTGAAGAGTTTCTCATAATCCCAGTAGAGCAAGTAAACATTCGCAAATCCCCTAAACAGAGTGTAATTTAAATAAGAAAGAGTTGGTAAGCTTGGTAGTACAGATGACAGGGCTGTAGAAACAAGCACAGCTATCACCAAAGATGAAACAGGGAACTGAAGTCCAGCACATCATCATGGTGAGCTGACAGTGACTGTGGACTAGAGGAGACATTTCAGCAGATGCAAGCATGGAGCAGTGCCACACAGGGCCGCAACACTCTATTTTGATGCTATGTGATCCCCCAGAATTTAGATACAACCTGGGACAAGAAGAAGAGGGCAAGTCTTGAACTACTCAAGATGAAGTGTTCGAAATCTATGGAAAGGATTTTAAAATGTGAAGAAATTTCAGTTAAAGAGAATATATTTCTCCTGAAACTGAAGTTTTGGCAAATGTATTTGTGTCCCAAACTTTCACACCCACTTTGTATATGAAAGACTAACTTCAGTAAGATTAATTGCTGTCTAGTTAGATTCAGGAAGCAATTAAGTTTCAAGATTACAGAGACACAGGAAAAGGCTGACATCTAAGGAAGAAAACTGTGCTATTTTCACTTATATAAAGTATTTTCTATAAAACATATTTGCTCGTCTTACACAAACTTCAGCAATCTATAGCCCCTGGACCAAATCTGGCCCACAAGCTGCCTATTTCATTACAACTCACCAGCTAAGAATTAGTTTAATATATTTGCTTAATATATTTAAAGGATTAAAAACAAAACAAAAGCAGAATAATATTCTGTGACATTTGAAAATTATATGAAATTCAGTCTATGGCCATACCACCCTGAACATGACTGATCTCATCTGATTTCGGAAGCTAAGCAGGGTCGAGCCTGGTTAGTACTTGGATGGGAAAATTATATGAAACGCAAAATTTCAGTGCCCCAAAATAAAGTTTTATCGGAACATGGTCACATCTATGTGTTTACATAAAATAGTTTGCTACAATAGCAAGTTAAGTAGTTGCAACAGACCATATGACCCACACCCCCCCCAAAATTTGCTACCTGTCCATTTACAGAATTAATTTGACAACCCATGGACTAGTAGCAAAATTCCTGGTTGAACAGAGTCTGAGAACCTAGAATGCACCAACCAACTCTTAAAATACTTTTGTTAGAACTCCCTAGTGGTTGTATATTAAATTAATTAAACCTATGCTACCTTGAGTGAGTTACTGTATGTAAAGCCCTAAGGTGAAGAATCTGATACATGTACCACCTAAGTGAGACATAGTAGTCTTTTCATTTGTGATTTTGCATAACCTGAAAGTAGACCTCTAGATGCTGCTAGTAGTTACTTCTATGGGGTCAATATTTATTTTTTATTAAAATAAAATATTTATTCTATTCTGCAATATGTTTAGAAACTGAAGTTAAAAAGTCACACCACTTTTCAAGTAAAACCAGTATACTGTAATTATGCCTTGTTTTCTACTGAAATAAAGACCTACATTATTTTTTAAATACCAGTATTTCTCAACGGTCAATAACAGATAAATGCTTTTTTTGTTTCCAATAATAGAAGCAATAATTATCATTTATTGCATTCCTTCCATGTGTTAAGCATTTTAAATGCATATTTTCACTTAATTCATATAATGTCGCCACAAGCTAGTGCCACACCCACTCTATAAATGAGAAAATTTGAGCTCAGGGAGAAAAAGGAACCCACTCATGATTATCAGTCATAAGCGGCAGATCCCAGACCCAAATATTAGTCATCTCTGCTTTCTCCACTGAACCATATCATTTTTCTTTATATTTTCTAGTGTATTTATAATTTCTTCACATATCAGTCATTCACTCTTTCCTACCCAGTCTTCTTTTCGACAAAAAGCTCACATTTACAAGCTGGTGAAGGGGCACCAATTGGTGACCTGCAAATTTAATTCTGTGAGCAAAGATTTGGGTAGGACCTGAGCTCACAGCCTTGTCCCTTCCACATCCCATTTGTAAGAAGTACTTTCTTGGGTAGCAGTTTGTGTCGCCCACTGACATCCTGTGATGACAATTTGGAATATGGCAAATCAGTACTTACCGTGATTTGTTTTGTGACATCCACACAAAATTTTCTTGACCTTTGCCACCATCGTCATTTCAAAAAGGATAATTTGACTGAAAAGATTACTGCATGTGCAAGTCTTTTGACTTTAAACACGAATGCTGGCTTCTCTTTGCTGAACATTTTGTTTTTTATGACCCCATTTCTTTGATCCCCAGTCGACACAGTCCAGGCATGACAGGTGTCAACGTTCTCTTTAAAAATTCACTACTTCAGAAAGAAGATAACACAATAATTGCAACCTAATTTTCCAAGTTGGCCAACTTATTAGCCCATCTGAAAAAAAATTCAACTGTTAATTATTTTCCTCCTCACTCATACTTCCCAAAATTGAATTTGCCAGTCTCTGTTGTTGCATTGAGACTTTTCTCTCTGCCAAATTGAGATTTTTAAAATGTGTTAATAACCACTTCCATATTTGAGACTTTATAACATCTCACGTATTATTGATGCTTAAAAATAAACATTTCTTGGCATCCTCTGAGTACTTTTGTGATCTTCCCAAATATATTTAAATAAAACTGGATTAAGTTCAGAAAAAAAGTGAACAATGAGGAACTCTCATGTGCACAGCAGGTACAAAATGAAGATGATATCATTCTCATCCTTCAGGAGCTCTGCTAGTCAGAGTGATAGTAAGGTAAAGATGAAAAATGATGCAATGCTTACTCTCAAGTATGCTGGATATTACAAGTTGAATTCTGTCCCCTAAAAAAAAAAAAAAAAAAACAAACCAGTGAGGTCCTAACCCCTCAGTATCTGTGAATGTGGCCTTATTTGAAAATAGGATATTTGCAGATGTAATCACATTAAGATAGAGACACTACAGTGGGTCCTAATCCATTATTACTAGCACACTTAACGGGGTGAAGTTTAAACGCAGACACATAAAGAGAATGTCATGTGAAGTCAGAGTCACAAAGAGAGAACAACAAGTAAAGATAGAGATTGAAGTCATACTGTCACAAGCCAAGGAATACCTGAGTGCTTCCAAAAGCTGGAAGAGGCAAGAGAGGATTTTTCCCCTGTAGATTTCAGAGGGAAAGTGGCCTACCCAGTCCCTTGAATTTGGACTTCTTGCCTCCAGAACTGTGAGAGAATAAATTTCTTTTTTTTTTTTTAATTTTATTTTAGGTTCTGGAGTACACGGGCAGGTTTGTTATATGGGTAGACCTCTGCCATGGGCTTATTGTACAGATTATTTTATCACCCTGGTACTAAGACTAGTACCCAATTGTTGTTTTTTTCTGTTCCTCTCCCTCCTCCCACTCTCCACCCTCAAATAGGCCCCCATGTCTGTTGTTCCTTTCTGTGCTCATATGTTCTCATGATTTAGCTCTCACTTACAAATGACAATATGTGGTATTTGGTTTTCTGTTCCTGCATTACTTTGCTAAGGATGTTAGCCTCCAGCTCATCCATGTTCCTGCAAACAACACAATCTCATTCCTTTGCTTTGCCATGTAGTGTTCCACAGTGTATATGTGCCACAATTTCTCTATCCAATTTACTATTGATGGGCATTTAGGTTAATTCCATGTCTTTACTATTGTGAATAGTGCTGTAATTAAACAAACACGTGCATGTGTTTTTATGGTAGAACAATTTATATTCCTTTGGGTATATATCCAGTAATGGTATTGCTGGGTCAAATGTAGTACTGTTCTTAGCTCTTTGAGGAACTGCCACACTGCCTTCCACAATGATTGTACATTCCCACCAACAGTGTATAAGCATTCCGTTTTCTCTGTAACCTCAGCAGCATTTGTTATTTTTTGACTTTTTAATAATAGCCATTCTGACTGGTGTGAGATCGTATCTCACTGTGGTTTTGATTTGCATTAAGAGAATAAGTTTCTGTTGTTTTAAGCCGCCCAGTTTATGATACTTTGTTACAGCAGCCATAAAGACCAACACTGTGGAATACAGAAATCTTCAGACACAAATGTGCTAAAAAGTGAGTGCTCAGGATTCTAAAAGTGTTATAAAAAATGTGAGGAAGGCTCAGAACTGGGAATCAGAAAAAGGTTTCCAAAGACACAAGATCTAGACATGCAGGAATTATAAAATTTAGACATCTGGAAATAGGGTGCAGGGCATTCTTGATGGAGGGAAGAGGATGTACATTTGCTTAGATGTTTGATAGCAAAAAGGGGAAGTATAGTATGGTAAAGGAAAAGAAGAACTGAACAGGTAAGCAGGAAGGAATGTGGAACCAGATGACAGGTATACAGAGTTTCAATGTTAGACTGAGGATTTTAGTCTTAGGGAAATAAAGAAATCATTGAAAGTTTTGAAGAGGTGAGTGGCAACACCAGTACTCTGTTTTACTAAAAATACCTAATCACTTTTATATAGATAGGTTGAAGAAGGGAGAGATTTGGAGGCAAGAACACCAGTTAATAGTCTACTACAATAGTCCAGAATACAGGCAAGGAGAAATTGACTAGCGTAGTTGTAACAATCATTGAAAGGGAATTAATTATGAATGGGAATAATATCGCAGAGATGTCATAGCTATGGCTGAACAACTAATTGGACTTGGGAGATGAAATATAGATAGGTAGGTGTTAATCTGTTATCCCTTGACACAATAATTCTATGTAACAAAAATTACAAAACTTTGGTAACATGCAACAATAAGAATTTGGTTTTGCTTATGTGTTTATGGATTGGCTGGCTAAGTCAGCTCTCTGAGTCAGGCTGTGAAAAGGAGGTGATCACTCAGGAATCTGCTTATCTTGGTGAGGCTCTAGACTATGTCTGGAGCCCCACCTGGGACAGCAGGGCTGACTGCTCTTTTTAGTCTCTCATCCTCCAGCAGGCTGGTGCAGGCATATCCTCGCAGTTAAGGCAAAGAAGGAGTGTGAGCAAAAAGGCACAGAGTGCTTTTAATTCTCTGTAGCATACTTGGCCTTATTGGTCAAAGCAAATTATGGATGAAGCTCTGGGTAAGAGTGGGAGGGGACTATAAAGTCACAAAGGAAAGAGTGTGGATACAGGAAGGGCGTGATTTGGGGGCATTAATGCAATCAGTTTACTATAGGAGTCAAAGATGATTTCAAAGTTTTGTGTCTTCCTTCAAAACTCAGTTGAAGCATCACTTCTATAAAATCTTGCTCACAGCTCCTCTGGCCTCTCACTGTTTCTTTTGCATGTTTGCAATATTTAAATTATTATACATTACACTTACCCATTTGTGTGACAGAGGGCAGAGACCATACTGCTCTGCAGTCTAAAGTTCTAGGTTCAAATGCCAGCTCTACCTCTAACTAGCTAGGCAATTAGTTCTTCTTGTGTCTCTATCTGTAGAAGGGATATAAAAGCACTGCCAACCACTTGGGTCATTGCATGTATGACACAAAGCAATGTGTGAAAAACCTAAGAAATGTGGATGATTATTATTCTTATGTGTTATTTTTATTTTCATTGGCACATACTTGGTGCAGTGCTTAACACATAGAAGTCATTTTTTTAAAGACTTCAAATGAATAGGGGAACAGGCAGATGAAATGTATGCGATGAAGCATGTGATACTGAACATGAAACAAAGCAGAGGGATATTTGACTGGATGGGCACTAAAGAGGCAGAAGGAGACAGAATTAGGAGAATCAAAGAAAAGGCTAGCCTTGAATGAGAAAGAACATTTTTGCCTAAGCAACCCTACTTTGAAAGCTTCTTTGAATATCATTTTAATTAATCACAGTTATATTTTTGGATTTTATTTTTACTTTTGCTGTTTTAATGTGGTTTATGGTATAGAGTACACATCAAGTAGTACTTTCTCTGAATCAGTTAGGATCAAAGGAACCCAATCTATCCCATCAGATAACATGTTGTTTTAATTTCTAAATGTAATGGGCTGGAGGAGATATTTATCAAGTTCATGAAATGTTTCTTAGTAAACATGCATAACTTAAAATGTAAAGAAAATAATTGCTTTTTCCAGGATATTAAAATATTTTAGCCTTCTAAATCTGTACAGCAGATTTCACAAAACACAATTCAATAATTGCTTTGCTTGACTTGTTGAAACAGCCATTTTCTTGACTTGACCATTGGGGCATACGTATATTTATTCCCCATGTAATGAGGTGACAATGCTTATAACTAGGTGAGAAGTTAATTAAGAGCAATACTCCTGATAATGGCCTGCCAGGAGCAATACAATTTAACATAGTACATGAAAAGTTGAGTTTCATGTGTTAAAAAGCAGTATCTAAGATGGAAAAAAAACCCAAAAAACCCACTACCTATTATCCAGGAAAAGAGCACCAGGTGAATAGGAAGTCATATTGAACTTTCATCACCTTCCTATTTTAGAAAAGGATTCCTATTAGAATTAAATGTGTGCTCTTTAACCATCACGGAATAAAAGAAGTTACAGTTGGATAGGAACCTAAGTGTCCCTTCATTTCTCTGATAGTGTTAAGGCAGCCAGGGGATTTTTCCCAAGGGCATGATGAGAAAAAGCCAGGTAGGATGTGGTAGTTGACTGTTGTAAGGCCAGCACCCCAACAATACCTGATGCTCAGTAAGTATTTAAAAAATAATTAAGTAAATAACTGACAAAAACCTATGTGTTTTTACTCATAGGTCAAATATTAATATTAAAATGTATTTCTATTGAAAAATTGAAGAGTTAAAAAGAATATGTAATATGCCCTCTTTTAATCAAGAAGAGATGTTATTTCTCTAACTCAGTATTTATTTCAATGATGTTTTAGGAAATAAGCTAAAATAGGAAAAGTGCAAAAGTGAATTTAAGGACAATTAGCTTTCCCCCAACAAAAGATCATTTTAAGTGACTTCACAAACAGTGGAGATAAAGAATTTTATATTACATTGTGAAAAGAAATCAACTAGCCCTTTAGCCTTAAAAACTGAAACTAAGAATTATGAAAATGAGTTGATTTAGATTACATCTTTACATTTCATGTTGTAATAGAAATTTTTCAATTTTTAGAAAAAATCAGAAATGAATCATTGACTTGTGGAAGGAATATTTTTCTAAGAAAATTGTGTTATAGCACATTCTTCCCTTCAAATTTGAGCTTCATATCACAGATGCCAAGAGACTCATTTTGTTTCCCAGACTCATCTCTTCATCTTATCATTCTTAAATCATTGTCTATTTTTATAGGATGTATCAGTCATTTTATTTTATTTTATTAATTTTTGTGGGTATACAATAGGTATATATACTTATGGGGTACATAAGCTATTTTGATATAGGCATACCATGCTTACTAATCACATCAGGGTAAATGGGGTATCCATCACCTCAAGCATTTATCTTTTATTTAGGTTACAAACAATCCAATTATACTATTTTAGTTATTATTAAATGTATAATAAATTATTATTTACTGAAGTCATTCTGTTGTGCTATCAAAAAATAGATGTTATTCATTCTACTTAACTATATTTTTGTAACCATTAACTATCCACATCATACCTCCTCAACTACCCTTCTACTTTCTATCTCTATAAGTTCGATTGTTTTAATTGTTAGTTCCAACAAATAAGTGTGAACATACGAAGTTTGTCTTCTGTGCTGGGCTTATTTCACTTAACCTGACCTCCAATCGCATCATGTTGTTGCAAATGACAGGATCTTATTGTTTTTTATGGCTGAATAGTACTTGATTTTGTATATGTACCACATTTTCTTTATTCATTCTTCTGCTGATGGACACTTAAGTTGCTTTCAAATCTTGCCTATTGTAAATAGTGCTGAAATAAACATGGGAGTGAACATATTTCTTTGATATACTGATTTTCTTTCTTTTGGGTATACACCTAGCTGGATTGCTGGATCATATGGTAATTCTAGTTTTAGTTTTTAGTGGAACCTCCACACTATTCTCTATGTAGATGCAATAATCTACATTCCCACCAACAGTGTACAAGGGGTCACTTTTCTCCACATCCTCACCAGCATTTGTTACTGACTGTCTTTGGATAAAAGTCATATTAACTCTGGTGTGATGATACCTCATTGCAGTTTTGATTCGCATTTCTCATCTGATGATCAATAATGTTGAGAACCTTCTCATATATCTGATTGCCATTTGTATGTCTTTTGAGAAATGTTTATTCAGATCTTTTGCCCGTTTTTAAATCAAATTATTAGATTTTTTTTCTGTAGAAATGTTTGAGCTCCTTGTATATTCTAGTTATTGTCAAGCAGATAGTGTCAAATGGATAGTTTGCTAGAAACTTGTCAAATGGATAGTTTGCAAACACTTTCTCTGGTTCTGTGGGTTGTCTTTTCATTCTGTTGATTACTTCCTTTGCTCTTGAGAAGGTTTTTAACTTCATGTAATCCCATTTGTCCATTTTTGCTTTGGTTGCCTGTGCTTGTGTGGTATTGCTTAAGAATTCTTTCCCAATCCAATGTCCTAGAGAATGTCCCCCAATGGTTTCTTTTAGTTATTTCACAGTATAACATCTTAGATTTATGCCCTTAATCTATTTTGATGTGATTTTTTTTTTGTATGTGCTGAGAAATGGGGCTCTAGATTCATTCTTGTGCACACGGTTATCCAGTTTTCACAGAACCCTTTATTGAAGAGACTGTCTCCTTTCCCCAATGTACATTCTTGGCACCTTTGTCTGAAATGAATTCACTGTAGATGTATGGAATTTTTCCTGTGTTCTCTATTCTGATCCTAGATCTGTATGCCTTCTTTTTTGTCAGTACCATGCTATTTTGGTTACCATTTTTCCCTTTGTACAGGATAGCTTTGGCTATTCTGGGTCTTTTGCAGTTTCATATAAATTTTAGAATTGTCTTTTCTAAAAACGGGCAAAAGATCTGAATAAACATTTCTCAAAAGACATCTTCTTCTGTGAAGAAGATCCTTAGAATTTTGAGAGGCATTGCATTGAATCTGTAGACTACTTTAGGTAGTATGGGCATAGTAACAATATTAATTCTTCCAATCCATGAACATGGAATATCTTTCTATTTTTTGTGTTCTTTTCACTCTCTTTCATTAATGTTGTTTAGTTTTCATTGTAGAAACATTTTACTTCTTTGGTTAATTCCTAGATATATTAATTTTGTAGATAATGAAAATGAGATTCCTTTCTTGATTTGTTTATTAGATTGTTCACTATTGACTATAGAAATGCCACTGATTTTTGTGTGTTGATTTCATATCCTGCAACTTTACTGAATTTATCAGTTCTAACAGTTTTTTGGTGGAGTCTTTATGTTTTTTCAAATATAAAATCATATTACATGCAAATAAGAATGATTAGTCTTCTTCCTTTCCAATTTGTATGCTTTTTATTTCTTACTCTTGTCTAATTGCGGTAGCTAGGACTTCCACTACCATATTGAATAACTGGTGAAAGTGGGCATCCTTGTCATGTTCTAGTTCTTAGAGGAAAGGCTTTCACTTGGTCCTCATTTAGTATGATACTAGTTATGGTCTGTCATATATAGCTTTTATAATGTTGGGGTATATTCTTTCTATACATTAAATAGAGTTTTTATCATGAAAGGATGTTAAATTTTATCAAATGCTTGTTTAGCATTAACTGAAATGATCATATGGTTTTGTCTTTCATTTTATTATGATGTATCATATTGATTAATTTTTGTACGTTGAAACACCCTTGGATCCCTGGAATAAAAGAAAGATCTTCTTAATGTGCTGTTAAATTCAGTTTGCTAGTATTTGTTGAGGATTCTTTTATCCATATACATCAGGGATGTTGGTCTGTAGTTTTCTCTTTGTTTATGTGTCTTTGTCTGGTTTTAGTGTCAGGGTAATACTGGCCTGATAGAATGACTTTGTAAGTACTCACTCCTCTTCTACTTTTCAAATAGATTTGAGTACAATGGAATTAGTTCTTCTATAAATATGTGGTAAAAGTGGTAAAATTCAGCAGTGAAGCCATCAGGTCCTGGGCTTTTCTTTGTTGAGAGACTTTTTATTATGCCTTCACTCTCATTATTTGCTACTGGTCAGTTCAGGTTTTGGATTTCTTCATGGTTCAATCATGGTAGGTTATATGTGTCTAGGAATTTATCTATTATTCTAGGTTTTCCATTTATTTGGCATATAGCTGCTCATAGTAGCCTTCAATGATCCTTCCAATTTCTGCCATAAAGGTTGTAATGTCTATTTTTTCATTTTTGATTTTATTTATTTGGGTCTTCATTTTTCTCATTTTTCTTTGTTACTCTGACTAAAAGTTTGTTAAGTTTATCTTTCATAAAAACAACTTTTCATTTCATTCACCTTTTATATTATTTACTTTGTTTCCATTTCATTTATTTCTGTCCTGCTCTCTATGATTGCTTTTATTCTGCTAATTTGGGGTTTGGTTTGTTCTTGCTTTACTAGTTCATCAAGCTGCATCCTTGGGTTGTTTATTTGAAGATTTTCTACTTTTTGGGTGTAGGTTTTTATACCTATAAACTTTCCTTTTAGGATTGCTTTCCCATAGGTTTGGGTATGTTGTATTTCTGTTATCATTTGTTTCAAGGAATTTTTTTGCTTTCCTTTTTAATTGTTTCATTTTCCCATTGGCCATTCAGAAACATATTGTTTAATTTTCATGTGTTTGTATGGTTCAAAAATTCCTGTTGTTATTGATTTCTAGTTTTATTCCATTGAGGTCAGAGATTATACTTGATATAATATCAAGATTTTTGAAATTTTTAGGCCATTCAGTGACCTAAAATATGGCCTATTCATGAGAATGAGCCATGTGCTGAGGAGAAGAATGTGTATTCTGCAGCCATTGGATGAAATGTTCTATAAATATCTATTGGGTCAATTTTGTCTATAGTGCAGAATAAGTCCAATGTTTCTTTGTTAATTTTCTGTCTGGATGATTTGTCTAATGTTGAAAGTGTGGTGCTGAAGTCTCCTGCTATTTGTATATTGGTATCTCCTTCTCTCTTTGGTTGTAATAATGTCTGGATATCTATATATTTACCATTGCTATATCTTCTTACTGAATTGACCCCTTTATTATTATATAATAATCTTCTATGTCTCTTCTGACAGATTTTGTCATGAAATCTATTTTGTCTGATATAAGTATAGGTAATCCTGTTCTTTTTTTTTTGGTTTCTATTTGCATAGAATATCTTTCTCCATCCCTTTATTTCTAGTCTGTGTGTATCTTTATTGGTGAAGTGTTTTTCTTGTAGGCAACAGATCACTGGGTCTTTTTTTCTCCATTCAGCCACACTACGTGTTTTGACTGTGAGTTTAGTCCATTATATTCAATGTTATTACTGATAAGTAATGTTTTTACTCCTACCATTTGATTATTTGTTTTACAGTTGTTTTGTGATCTTCTCTCTTGGCCTGAAAGGTTTCTACTGAGAAGTCTGCTGCCAGTTGTATTGGTGCTCCATTGTGGTTGTTTCTTTTCTCTTGTTTTTAGAATCCTTCCTTTATTCTCAAGCTTTTGGAGTTCGATTATTAAATGTCTCGACATAGTCTGATTGAGTTGGATCTGGTTGGTGTTCTCTAACTTTCTGGTACTTAAATATTGACGTCTGTCTCTAGGTTTGGGAACTCCTCCTTTATGATCCTTTTCAGTGAACTTTCTACCCCTTTTTCTCTCTCTACCTCTTCTTTAAGGCCAATAACTTAGAAACTTAGACTTTTCTTTTTAGGTTATCTTCTAGATGATGCAGCCATGCTTCCTTCTTTTTATTCTTTTTCCTTTTGCTTCCTCTGACTGTATTTTCAAATAGGCTGTCCCTAAGATTACTAATTCTTTCTTCTGCTTGATAATTCTGCTGGCAAGAAATTCTGATATATTCTTCAATATGTCAATTGCATTGTTCAACTCCAGAATTCCTGCTTGACTCTTTTTAATAATTTCACTTTTTGTTAAATATATGTGATAGAATCCTGAGTTCCTTCTCTGTGTTATTTTGAATTTTGTTGAGTTTCCTCAAAAGAGGTATTTGAATTCTCTCTCTGAAAGATTACCTAGCTCTGTCTCTTCATGATTTGTCATTGGTGTCTTATTTAGTTTGCTGAGGTCATGTTTTCTGAGGGGGCTGAAGCTTGTGTAGGTTCACGTCTGTGTATTGTAGAGTTAAATATTTATTGTAGTCTTTGCAGTCTGAGCTTGTTTGTACCTGTTCTTCTTAGGAAAGCTTTCCAGGAATCCAAAGAGACTTGGGTGTTATGATCTACAATTCTGGTCACTGAAGCTGTGTCTGCATTAGGGGCACACCAAGCCCAGTAATGCTATGGTTCTTGCTGACTCATAGAGGTACCAACTTGGTGGATAAGGTCTGGAAGAATTCTCTGGATTACCAGGCAGAGCTCTTGTTCTCTTCCATTACTTTCTCCCAAATAAACTGAGTCTCTTTCTCTATGCTGCTGCCTGGAGCTGGGAGAGGAGAGACAGGTCAGACCTGAAGCCAACACAACACTGGGTCTTGTCCAAGGCTCTCAGTAATCACTACCTGACTATCCCCTATGTTCACTCAAGACCCTAGGGCTCTATAATCAGCAGGTGGCAAAGACAGCCAGGCTTTTACCCTTCCTTTTATGATGGTGAGTTCCTCCTTGGCCACTGATGGGTTCAGAGATGACATTAGGAGTCAATCTTAGTTTATGACCACCAAAGTCAAATCTACCTAATGCTCTATTCTACTGCAGGTGAACTGGCACCAGGCCACAAGACTCTTCCCTCCCCTTTCCACAAGCAGGGGAGTCTCTCCCCATGGCCACCACCAAACCAGGCCCATGGTGAGTACTGCCCAGCTACCGTCAATGTTCACGCCAGGCCCAAGAGCTCTTCAGTCAGCTCGTGGTGAAAGCCACCAGGCCTGGGACTCTCCCGTCAGGGCAGCGTGTCCCCCTCTAGCTCAGGGCAGGTCCAGAAATGCTATCCAAGAGTCAAGCCTTGGAATCAGGGCCTCCAAGAGCCCACTGTGGCAGAGCTGGTACCTAAGCTTCAGAACAAAGTCCCCTTTACTCTTCCGTCTCCTTTTCTTAAGCAAAGTCCCCTTTACTCTTCCCTCTCCTTTCCTAAACCATTGTCTATTGCAATCCCCTCACATATAAATCTTGTTGCTTTTCTCCTCTTACTTAAGCTTCCACAGCCTCATGTTTTATGGCTGTATATGAGATTGAAGCAGTCCTCCCAGGTCACTTTGTAAATCTTGAATCATTTGTACTTTTACTCATCATCAAACTGAATTATATTTTTGGACAGCATGAGCAACTGAAAATCTTTAAAGCATTGATTGACAAAGATGTTGACTGACACCACTATTGATACTACAAAAGAGGAGATATTTGAATGAGCATTAATTTTATGGTGCTTGGTTACTTATTAACACCTTTTTTTTGTATAGTTTGCATTCCCAAACAAAGATAGCTGTCTATCTTCAGGAAATCAATATAATAGAGGGATGATATTCATTTTAAGTACTTTATCAGAATAGTAGTTGGGGGATGCATTGGCTGTGTCCACAACATCAGTAGGCATTAGATTCAAATGGGATTTTCCACATAACATTTTTACATTGGCAATAGTATTCATAGGTATTCTTGTTATTATGAAAAATGAGTCTCTTAATTCAACTTAGTTTGCTACAATCCAAAAGTATTTATTGAGCAACTGCCCCCAAGGTAGCAATTGTAAAGATTTAAAATAAGATTTATGTGCTCCTTTAATTAGATTATAATCTGTGGCATAGAGAAGAATAACCAATATGAAAATAGCATAGACTTAAGAATTAAAGTTGTTCCAAAATTGTGTGACTTCCATAGAGAGCTACTTGAGTATTCCAAATTTTTGGAACCCCTGTTCCTTTAATATTTAAATATAACATTATAACATTGCTTCAGTCTCCTGTAATATAAAAAAAACAATAACCACTCCAATACCTGAGAATTATTGGTGAGTCATTTCTCCCAGTTTCCTCTTGCTTCATTTTCTGATTCTACTCTTTACTCACACTTGGCATCTCACCTCTGCAGCCACTGCTGTGGTGGGCATACCTGTGCTACCATTGGCCACAACTGATTCCTTCATTCCTCCATAATACCAAAGACACAGGGCAGCTGTGTGTAATTTCAGAATTTCACTGAGGATTTGAGATAGTAGAAGGTGGGTTTACAATATAAGACAGCTTTGAATTTAAAACTAAATATTTATATTCTTCAGTTAGTCCTAAGCATGATTAACTTCTGTTTGTCCACTCCTCACTAAAGCTATTGAATTAGCTACATTTTCTCAAACTCTCTCTCATCTCTTCTCCATTTCCTATAAGTTTTCTACTCTCTCTTAGCAGGACATCAGATAAACTCAATTTCTACCCTCTACATTTGAAGATCAATTTGGCACTTTTGTAATTCATGTCCCAAGGAATCCTCATTTTCCTAAAAAACAAGAATCATCTCTCCTAATGTAATAATGCTACTTGCCTAGTATGTGAAAGTGATTATAGTCAGTCCGTGCTTTAAACAGAATTTTTTAAATGATCACATTACATGAACAAATGAGAATCAGTAAGAGACAGCTCTCTGAAGGTTGGACTTATCAATCAAACTTTATGAACAACAATGGAATTAGGGCAGACCAAAGGGTCATTCATGTTTCAGCAGATTGAAAAAAGACAAGAAGGTATTTCATGAGAGCAGAACAGAAAAAATAAGGGTTGGGATGTGCAATGTTGCCTGATTATGTGGGAGAAAGAGAGAAGAGTTGCTTGACTGGAATGTGACATGGTGAATAGTAGAATACGAACTCAAAGAAATGATTTGTAACCAATTATAGAATAACTAGAGAGGAGAAAAGGAGTTTGGATTTGGAACGATAGAAAATAAGAGAGAGATGCTTTTCTGAATTAAATTCTTTAACAGAAGTGAGAAATGGCAAAAGAAATATTTGGAGAGGATTAATCTGGTGATATAATAGGAGATATGTTGATGAAATAAAAGGCTGGAGGCAGAGAAATTAGTTTATATAATTGACAGTAACCAGGAAGGGCACTGAGGAAATGAGTGAGCATCATGACACAGGAAAGGAGGGGGGTGGTGGGAATTGAGAACTAATGCAAAGGACCCACCGTGTTCAGGCTCAAGGCTGCTGACCAGCAACACAATCCCAGATATATTTAGTGATAGCTGGGACCCAGAGGTGAATAGGGGAGAAGAAGAAATCTCCACTCTGCACAGCTGGGGTCATGCCATGAGCTGGGTTTAGTGGTAATTTTCTACCTCATCAGTCTCTTGAGACATCCTTTGTAACTATCAAGACTTATATACTACTGTTTACTAACATAGTTATGAAAAATTTTTAAATATTTAAATATCTTAATCTTTTACAAACTATTTTTGTTGCTTTTTATAACAAAGGTAACCAATGTTTAAAAGGAATAAAAGGTAAAAAGGATATATGATAAAAACATTAATGATCTACTGTATAAAAATATACCCTACTAACATTCTGCAGTTAAATGTACTGTATTTTTAACAGATTAACATTAACATATTAAAGTCAGTTTCGTCTTCTGCCCAGTTCATATCTCTTTTTACATTATGCTTTCTTTAAAAGCTGTAAAAATAAAGCAGTTATTAAGCTTTCTGCATTGTTTTCTCCCATTTAAACTAATAAAGAAAATGAACACTTGGTATTAGTATTGACAGGGTAGAATGATTAAAATAAGGAAGCTGATAAAATAATGCATATTTATGAAAAAGAGCCCCATTAACAGAAATGTGTCTCAGTTTTGATTCCATTCATTTTGGCATATGACATTAGCCATCTCAGAAATATTTGCAAATCATTCATGTTTAATAATAAAGACAGACAGTGTGCAAGTACTGAAGCTGAGGAAGATATCTTACATCCTGAATTTACACTGGCCCAAAGATCCACAAAGCATTTGCTTTTTAGGCACTAGTCATTTAAAGAGTGGTTTTCTTTCTGCCACTTATGGCAGTCAAGAATGAAAAATATAGTAAAATGCATTATTTGAAGCCAAAGACAAAGAAGAATGCTCTCAGATGTCATTTATTTTACTTAATAACTCTAGTCATAGAAAACTCAGCAAATCCTATAGAGAGCTATTTTTTTACAATTGAGAACTATTTTCTGTCTATAAATGATGACATATGTATAAAGAAGAAAGAATGACTTGCCATTATCTCCTTAGGGCCCTAAATATAGCCAGAAGTAAATTTTAAACTCTGTTATAAGTTGGCAATGTTGTTGATACATAGCAGTTTGGCCATTGCCTTTCTGGGCTTACATGTGAAATATATTTCCCATTTTCAAAAGTTTTGTAGAACTTCTCTACTCCCTGGAAATAAGATGTCTAGGAAGAAAGAATGAGCTAACCTGGTAAGATTACATGGGATTTTGAAGATGAGATTTGGTTCAAACTTATCAGTGACCAGTGTGTCGACCTTGGGAAGGACATTAACTCTATATTTGAACTTGATACTAATATACTTTCAAGCATGCTTCTCATTAGTCAAGCCATTACTTATATGGAATACTAGAAGAAAGCAAACCAACAATGATTATTTAGGCACATAGTGTTGAAAAGACTATTTACACGTTAAGCAAAATTATCCACCTATCACAGAGGGAAGCCAAGCTGCCCATTAGAATCACTTCATTTTGCACATTTGGAAACAGATTCCCAGTGATCAAGCAACAAAACAGAACAGCACAAACCTTTGACATTTTCAGTAGCTGAAAATGCTTAGGAGCAATATTAACTAGAAATAGTGTAAATAAATTATTTCAAGGACAACGTTCTATTAAAAGAGAGGTCAAAACAATTTACATGTAGTTCTACATGGCTATCTATTGATGCTTTAATATTAAAAAGAACTTTCAAGGAATTATCTTCAGCCTCCTGTTTCCCTTGAAGGAATTTATGACTCCAATACTTTGGGCTATGCAGTACTTTTATTTCTATGAGTTGAAAAGAGCAATAGTCTTAGAACATATTCAAAACAGGAAAAGCAGAGGATAGGAAGAAAAAAGCAGTCGTCAATTTGTCATTAAAGATTCCTAAATAACCAGAGAAATAATTTCCAGAAACTAAAAATAGTCCATTGACCCAAATAAGTACATCTGGCTGACCTTTCCAAATTCTGACTTCTGATGTAGTCTCTTAAGTTCAAGCTCCTACTCTCAGACAATACCACTATCCTGAGCTGTACTGAATAAATGTATTAAGTTGAAAAGAGGCCTCCTTGGTTGTTCATACATTCTGAAAGGAAACAAAAATTAGGTCATCAGAGAGAGATATGTCTTCTACTCTTGCTTTATCTTCAGATAAGCAATACATATTTGTGGAACACCTAGATGCCTAGTGCTGTGCTCGGCACTGCTGGGAAAAAACAAAGATATGTCAGGTCTCTTTAAGAGATTTCATTTAATTCAAGATGAAAGATAAAAATGCATCACAGAGCCTGCCTATCCAAGTGAGGTCCAGTGGGACAGAAGCATTGAAATTGCCTGAGGTTGTTAGAAATGTGGAATTCCAAACCTCACCCCAGACCTAATGAATTGGAATCTGAATTTTAACAACCACTCCCAGGTGATACATATGCATATTAAAGTTTGAGAAGCAATAACAAACAGAGCAATATTTTTTCCCCCTACAAATCTATGCCCCACAATTATAAATGGTCACTGACCCAACTACATGCCAAGACTATTAATGTGCATGTTCATGGAAGACAAGGAATCATTTAAATAAAATTTCCTCAAGTGTATCTAATATACATTAGACAGTTTTAGCAAAGAGACTGTTGTTTATTTTTAATGCTATTGTAGTACCAAAAAAAAGAGACTATTTTATGTAGTTTGCTACCTGTAGACTTCCAAAAGGTAAAAATGATTTTGTTAAAGGGGACAATATCTATTGTCTGAAATATGTTTAGTTTAAAAGGCTATGAAGATGTTATCCAACTCTATTTATTAAAGATTTTGTGATTTGGTGATTAAGATTCTTGTCTCTTTATCCTTTTTCTGGAACCACTGTATCTCTAGGATATGTCAACAAAAAGAGAGATACCAGCTAGGGAAGGATTTTACTCAAAGGACGTTTAAGTTTGTGTGTAAGAATAAAAAAGCATTGGGCTAAATTGTGGAAGCCTAGAGCATGTAGTTTAGGTAAGTCATAAGTAATATAATATCAAAGCATTTTTATATTTAAAAGTTATTTGAAATCATCAACAGGCCATTTTTGTACTCAATAAAGGATAAGCTTGAAATCAATTTAAAAGTGATGAGTGATATCAGTATAAAATGTACATTTGCTTTGAATCACTGATCCATGAAGCAAATACCTAAGAATTCTTAATGATTACTAAATTGCTCCTCACCATGCTGATTACAGGTTGCACTATATTGTGCAATTAGGTTGATGTATAATTACACATTACATTCATATTACTATTCTTATACATTTATTCTTTATTCTTTTAGATTAGATCCCTTAAAGAATCAATGACATTCCTTGAAGTTAAAATAGATTTCATTTACATTAATGAAGATTTTGATTAGTTCATGGAAAATAACTTGATGCAAATTCCTGTATTGAATTACCCTTTACAATTTTTTCACATGACTTTCTACTCTTGGATATTAGCAATTATGGTGTAGAATGCAGTATGAAAGAAGAAAGGTGTTCTTGTTTTTTTTTCCTAACTCCTTTTAAATCAAAGTTATAATTTTTGAACATCACATTTGGGTAAGCCTCGGTGGCTCATACCTATAATCTCAGCACTTTAGAAGGCTGTGGCAGGAGGATCACTTGGGGAATGAAGTTCAAGACCAGAGTGGGCAACATGGTGAAACCCTGTTTCTACTATATATATTTTATATATATATATATATATATATATATATATATATATATATATATATATATATATACTTTTTTTTTTATATGAAGTCTCACTCTTGTTGCCCAGGCTGGAGTGCAGTGGCACGATCTCAGCTTGCCGCAACCTTCCCCTCGCGGGTTCAAGTGATTATCCTGCCTCAGCCTCCCAAGTAGCTGAGGTTACAGGTGCCCACCACCATGCCCAGCTAATTTGTTGTATTTTTAGTAGAGACAGGGTTTCACTATGTTGGTCAGCCTAGTCTCAAACTCCTGACCTCTGGCAATCTACCTGCCTCGGTCTCCCAAAGTGCTGGGATTACACATGTGAGACACCGCACCCGGCCTAAAAATATTTTTTAAAAAATAGTGGGGCGTGGTGACATGCACCATCCTTGGGAGGCTGAAGTGGGAGGATCACTTGAACCCTGTAGGTAG
The DNA here is from genome assembly GCF_049354715.1 of Callithrix jacchus. NCBI lineage: Eukaryota > Metazoa > Chordata > Mammalia > Primates > Cebidae > Callithrix > Callithrix jacchus. The sequence continues at coordinate 77,563,171 of NC_133504.1, forward strand.
AGGCTGCAGTGAGCTGTGATCTTCAGCCTGTGTGACAGAGCAAGACCCTGTCTCAAAAATAAAGTAAAACCATGTTTTGTCATTGAAGAATGATTCTTTTCTCCTCTATGAACTTCAGTTCCCAATAGTGATGAAATGTTACCATTAACCACAGCCATGATTCTAAAGTAAACTTAAAGTACACTTACATCCCTCTATATCTGTAAAAATGGGAATATACATTTATGAGAACATTGCAAAAGTATTTGCTTCCATCCAAGGTGTTTGTCTTCCTTGTTCTGATGCTCTGGAGTACAAGTTAAGAGACTGAAAGGTAAGAATATAAAAAGCCAATGCATTCTCAGACTACAGGTGTTGTGCTGTTGTTCTCTTTATTTGGTTTTGTTTTTAAATAAGAAAACTATGACTACCTACAAAATATTAGGTGGTTCTAGAATGCAAACACTTTAGAAAATAAATATAAATATGTAAATATATTATAAGTAGAAATATAAAATACATATAAAATGTGTTTAAATTTTAATCACTTAAAATGTCAAAACATTAAGAATTTTTGTTCCAGAATATAAAAATCCTGATTTGTAATATACTTTAACTAGATACAAAACTTTTTTTCCTAAAACAAACACATTCATTATAAAAATATTATTTCAATTTCATTTATAGTAGAAATGTCTTACAATTTGAGACACATAAAAAATAATTTTACCCATATGCATGAAAGAATCAATATTCCATCTTTTTCAGTAGGAGGTAGCCAGTTTTGTGGGACAGACTTATGGAGATGATTTTTCAAGTCTTATACTGAAATGAATACATTGGACAATGCCAATTTTATGAGAATGAAATAAAATAAAGTATTGGAAAGGAAAGACAAAAACTCTTCCAACAGCCTTCTGCAATGAGGCCAGGCTCAGGATAGAAGAAAATTCTTAGAATTACGGGTTTCATACTAAAGTTTCTCTGTTCTTTTTTTTAATGTTTACTCAGCAATCATAGCCAAGGTTTTCCCTTACATAATGTTTTGTGAGTGGAAATCTGAATCATCATGGAATGGTTACATATTTTTTTAAAACAGTGCCCTGCCCTTAAAGACCTCTATAATGATGGGTAAGAAAAACGGCATTATGAAAACATAATGATTACACATGTGGAGCCACAAGATGCTTCATCTGCTTTACAGAGCTCAGAGTAAATTTTCTGCAAACCTATTGCAATGTCACAATTAGAATTTTGCTAATATTCTGATTATGTCGGTTAAACATCATGTTTGTATTCCAATCCACTCAAACACGTGATAAGTGGTATGTGATACCCCCTTGTCTTATAGTGCGTTGTATGAAAGGATTTTTTTCTGGAATACAAAAATGTTATTGCTTTCTTCACAATTCTGTTAATTTCAGAGTATATTATTAAATATATGCAAGTACCTACTGTGTGAGTAGTTCAAGGCACTGTGTTAGGCCCTAGAAGGGATGAAGATAGAACAAGACAAATTGGACACAAACAGACAAGAAAATTGCAGTCTAATAAAGAAGAACAAGAAGTAGTTAACATTAGTTACTCTAATATATTCTCTGACCCCCAAGAAAGTCATGAGAAAGGTTTAAACAAGGAGCAGACATGTAAATAAGACAGACAATTTCTTCTTAGAGAAGACTGAAGGAGGAGACATGTGATCCCATGATCCATATAGCAGTTGTAATGTTTTTAAGCTGCATATTCAGGTTCACATTAAAAATTATTATCGTCTTAGTTCCATGATTCTTGATTATTAGATAATGCCTCATTGGAATTATCTAGGATGTGCAAAATTCTCCCATGGTCTACACTGCTGGTTCTGTGTTCAGTCTCCTCTCATCCTCACTCCCTGGGTTCTTTCGTAGCCCTGCATGCTGTGGAAGACTCTGGCACTTTTTCGGGTCCTCTCTTCTTAGACACACCGAGCTGCTCTGAGGATTCCTAATGAAAAAGTTGGAAATTCCTCCTTTAAACTTCTCTCTCTAATTTTTGGGGTCCCCTAAATATTTATGCAGTTATTGTCACTGTCTTCTAAGGATGATACAACCTTCAGTTGGAGAGATTTGGTAGCAAAGATCCTCATGAGTGTGCCCAAATGTATAGCTTCTTGAGAAATGGCTAAGATTTGGCCATGCTGAGATAACAGAATGAAGCACTCCGCGCAGATGGCAAATAAGTAACTTTAGAGTTCAGCAAAACACCCAACTTTCCTGGGTTTCTGAGAAGTAGCAGGTGACTCAGTCAATTACTCCACTCTCAGTAAAATCAGAGTACAATACAGTAAAACAGCCATTCCCCTATTCTGTTTTACATTAACCCAGTACATTTATCTTATACTTTATCCAATCACATGTCTCTTTGAGGTCATGCCTGATAATAAGCCTAGATTAGGCCAGGTACTCAGATAGATGCACTACCCTCAGCATCTATCTGAGAACCTGGCCTAATCTAGGCTTATAATTGATTAATTAATAGTTCTTATACAGGGAGTTCAGAGATTTATATTAAATGATGGTACTAAGTATTAAATCATTGGATACTTGCAAGGAAAGGTTAAAGAAAGATTATACAGCTCTGATAATGTTGCTTATATATTATCTAACTCATTTCAATCCCCTCACCAGCCAATTTTGTTCAGAAGTTTTCACTCGGAATAAGCACAGAAAACAGTGGACACTGCTATCATTGACCCTGCACCTTAAAAAATGTAAAAGCCAGATTGTGTCATATGTCCGTATGAATCAGCAATCAATGCAACATGCATTCAAATATATGATACTTTGCAGAGTCAGGTGGATTCTTAGAACATTCCATTATAATAGGATATACCTCGTGTATGTCTAGAGGGGCACTGAACAACTACTTTTTAAATAGAACCTAATCATTGATAAATTTATGTAATCATTGACATAGAAATGATATATAATTCCTTACTATTTATCAGGTGACATATCTGAATTATGAGTGAAGCATTCAAAGACCACTGACTTATAATATGGGCTTGACATTTGCACTATTCCTGTACAAACACATTTTTTACCAAAACAAAAATATTTTGCATGTTGCACTTTTCTCCCTCTATATAGTTATCCATGGCTCTCCTCTGCCCTGTTTTCTCCATTACTGAATCTTAAATGCTCCAGATCCTTCAATGTCCAGTGCAGAGAGCATCTCCTTCAGGATACTTTTGAGGATTATGCGTCCTTCAAACCCCAGGCACTTAACATTAATGATTCAGGCCTGTGTGTATATGCATGCATGTGTGGCTGGTGCATTTAAGTTCACATATATTTTCTTTATCCAAGATCAAAAATAATAATAATTACGTTTATTGTGTCTTGACCATATGCTTTGAAGAGTCCTATGCATTTACATGATTTAATATATTGAATTATTACAACCTTGCATTTACTGCATATTGTGAATCTCATTTTATGGATGTAGAAAATGAATCATATAAATTTGGTAACCTACTATCACAAAACTGAGGTAACTGAAAATGTAATTAATGTCATATATGCCCAATATTATTATTTAGGTTGTCAAAATAATATATTAATAATTAGAGACATCATAGCCGAACACTTCTCCTTCACATTCACAGTACTCATTTCTATTTTAGCCAGAGAGCACCAGAAAATGACTATGAGAAAGTGACTCTGGCCTCAGTTTCTTACCTTAAGCATGTAAAACCTCGGGGTATCCCTGTCTAAAATGAAAAAAAATAAATTGCTCTGTTTCCTAATTCATTCTATTTTTTTAAATTTTTACAGATTCATGTTGTACACGTGCATTTTTGTTACATCAATATATTTTGTAACAGTGAGGTTGGGGCTTTTAGTGGAACCATCACCTAAATGGTGTACACTGTACCCAATAGGCAATTTCTCACTCCACACCTGCTTCCCACCCTCCCACCTTTTCAAGTCCCCAGTGTCTACTCCTCCACGTGTATGTTCACCTGTCCACATTGTTGTGCTTCCACTAAATGAGAATGTGTAGTATTTGACTTTCTGAGTTATTTAACTTAATAAAATGGTTCCCAGTCCCATCCATGTTACTGCAAAAGACTTGATTTCATTATTATTATATTATTTTAACATTTCAAGAGATTTATTCTAAGCCAACTATGACTCATCAATGTTCTGTGACACATTGATGAGATGCTGAGCCCCAGGAGACACTGAGAACATTTGCACAAGGTGATCAGGATATAGCTTGGTTTTATATATTTTAAGGAGACGTAAGACATCAATCAATACATGTACATTGGTTCAGCCCAGAAAGGCAGGACAACTTGAAGCAGGGGCCTCCAGGACATAGGTGGATTCAAGAATTTTCTAATTAGCAGTTGATTGAAAGAGTTGTCATCTAAATACCTAGAATCAATAGAAAGGAATGTCTGGGTTAAGATAAGTGGTTGTGGTGACCAGATTTCATTATTATGAATGGATAGTATTCTATGATGTGTGGGTGAATGTGTGTTTGTACAATATATGTGTGTGTATTGTGTGTGTGTATGTGTATACATGTATATATACACACACATACATATATATATTTATTTATATGTATCTCCAAGAATGTATACACATTTTCTTTATCCAATCATCTGCAAATGGACACTGATATTGATTCCATGTCTTTGCTACTGTGACTAGTGCTGTGATAAACATACAAGCACAGGTGTCTTTTTAATGACTAATTTCTTTTCCTTTGGGCACATACCCAGTAGTGGAATTGTTGGATCAAATGGTAGTTCTATTTTTAGCTCTTTGAGAAATCTCCATACTGTTTTGCATAGAAGTTGTACTAATTTACATTCCCACCAACAGGGTATAAGCATTCTCTTTTCTCCTCATACTCACCAATATCTATATTGTTTTGAATTTTTAATAAAAGCCTTTCTGACTGGTGAAAGGTGGTATGTCATTGTGGTTTTAATTTGCATTTCACTGATGACAGTGATGTGGAACATTTTTTCACGTTTGTTGCTAACTGTATGTATTCTTTTGGAAAATGCTCATGTCCTTTGTCCACTTTTTAATGGGGTTATTTGTATTTTTCTTGTTGAGTTGCTTTAATTCCTTGTAAATTCTAGATATTTGTCTTTTGTCAGATACATAGTTGGCAAATATTTTCTCTCATTCGATAGGTTATTTGTTTACTCCGTTGATTATTTCCCTTGCTGTGCAAAAGCTTTTCAGTTTGAGTCTTATTTGTCTATTTTTGTTTTGTTGCACTTGCTTTTGAGTTATGAGTCATAAATTCTTTGCCCAGGCCAACTAATTCATTGCATTTTTGTGTGAAAGAAAAAAACAAACAAACAGATAAGAAGCGTTTCATGAGCTATCAAAGATCATACAAATTTAAATGGTATTCTAATATTTTCCCAACACTACTGTTCATTAAGCAATGACTTAATTGTGAACATCCTACAGAGGAGGAAAATAAGTTCAGCGAGGCTACGAGACTCTTCAAGGGTCAAGGAAAGCACCAAGTACTGCAGTGAGTCTGGACACCAGAGATCTGAGTTTCCATCCAGTGCCCCTTCTACAGCATCATGGAGATTTTGGTAGAGTTTCACATCACCATGATCAACCTTTACCTTCAAAATCAAGAGGAAAGGAGACTAAAACTTTGTGATCTAACTTAAAGGTCTCAATGTTGGATGAGTAACTGAATAAAAATGACAGCCTGCACTATCAACTTGTGTTATTTAACCATTAAACAAAAGTGCGGCCAGCCACCACTTTGCAAGTTTTCACATGCTACCATGATGATTAGTTTCAGACCTTTCTGCCAAGTGGGAATGGATTTAAGCTGTGTGTTAATTTCATCATTTCCTTCTCTCTTGAGAGTAGCAACAAGGCCACCATTTTCATCCTTTTGATTTAGCATTTAAAATAGCTCATGATAATAGCAGAAAGATCCTGTTATCATTTTTACAAGGATAGTTTTATGGGTGGCTTTTGTTCCAGCTCCAGTCATTTACACATTGTGTCCCTACCATAAAGCAGAGAACCCACTTCATAGACTGATTTGATAGATAAGGAAAATATGTATGTGCTTCTGACATATCCTGGGGCCACCTGAGTCAGGTTCCCCTTCCGGGAAATAAAGACCAACACATTATGTGCAATTAGATTAACCACAATATGTTTACATTTTTCACTCTCACACACAAATCCAGAACATACTTAAATTTTTCACTGAGTAAGCCAATAAGAAACAAAAGCATATGTCTGCTAACTATGTTTGCTTTGTCACCTACCTTGAAAAGCCTGGATTTCCATTTCCTTTTTGGTACATCACGTAGTATCAATTTTGCTTACTCTAATTACGATCTAGTTTCAACTTTTCAGTCCCTATGAAGTTTCGGCTCCATCATGCAGTACTATTAAAAACAAGAGATGGTATTAGCAGTGAGGGCATTGCATTCCATTTCCATCTCCCCCAGGGAAATAATGGAAGTGCCGTATCCCAGAGGCTGCAAGTGGGCTCTGGATTTTCATACCCTGCTCTTTACTAACTGTAGAGCTAAGTCTTTGGGCATCTCTGAATCTGAATTATTTAGCTTTAAAATGGGAGGATAAGTTAACATCTTAGACATTCTTCACTTTAAAATTTTCTGTGAGCCTAAGAAATAATGAAAAATCTACTATACATATAACATTCGGTGGGGAATACAAAGATGTCATCATTGTCCACAGATAGTTAATGGTAAATGCAGAAAAGATGTGAGAAACTGAGGATACAGATATTGAGAGTGAAAAAGCTTAGCTTTTCTACTAGTTATCTGAGGCTGCAATAAGAAAATACCACAGACTAGGTGGCTTAAACAACAGAAATTCATTTTCTCAAAGTTTTGGAGAATGGAGGAATTCCAAGATTGAAGTCCAAAATGGGAATAACATCAGGGTTGATTTCAGATGAAGCCTCTTTCCCTGGCTCATTAGATGGATGCCCTCTCACTGTGTCCTCACAAGGCCTTTCCTCTGGTCATGTGCAGAGAGTAGAAGAGAGAATGAGAGAGGGAGCATGTACACTCTGGTGTCTCTTCTTCTTATAAGAACAGAAGTATTATCAGATTAGGGCTCTACACTTATGACCTCATTTGACATAATTACCCTCCTGAAGACCCTATCTCTAATTCAATATGGTCATATCGGGGGTTAGGGCTTCAACATATAAATTTGGGGTGGAGAGGACACAATTAAGTTTATAACAGCTCTTTTTCAGCACTATCACATATAGCTGGATAACTCAGAGCAAATTATTCAACCAGAGGTCTTATTTTCCACCTGGAGAAAAGAATATCTAATACATTCTTCAGAAAGGGGTTATAAGGACTGAATAGAATAAAAGATTATAATGTGCTATATTAATTACAAAATGCTAAAGAAATCACATTCAATATGATAATAAAAATTCTTAGTGCTGAGAATATTCAGTGCATTTGGAGTTGAAAAAAGTTAACAAAATCTCTGGATTGGAATTTTCAAAAATGTATTAGGACTGAAACACAAGTATAGAATCTTAGTTACAAGTATTGATTTTTAAATCACAAAGCCTAGAGTCCAAATTCTCCTCCTGATTTACTTCTTATGTGAATTTGGGCAAGTTTTAAAACCTTTTTAAGATTTAACTTTCTCTCAAAATGAAAATAACATTGCTGCCATAAGAGATAGTATTATGACTGAACAGATTACTAATAATGAATATTGGTTGTCATCAATAGGATCTCACAGGATTTATGGAAAATTGGAAAGTGTCAATAGGAATTTAAAAAGATATTTAGGAAACAAAGAAGAGACTGAAATAATGGGCTATGTTGGGCAGAACAAAATGAAATATTTGAAAACATAAGATGGAGCTAAGGTAATAGAGGTTAACTATTAGTCAGCTGTTGCTGTATAATAAATCACTCCAAAAAATGGATGGTTTAACACAATAACTTATTCTTACTGGGTTCGCTGGGCTTTGGCTAATGTATGCTGAGCACAGATCAGTAGCTCTGCTTCAAGGTATAGGTCCACCTGGGCTTGACTCCTCACACTGTGTTGGGCTTGTGTATGCTCCATATTTCTCTCATCCTTCTCTAACCAGCAGTCTAACTAGGCGATGTGCTTCTCACAGGAATGGCAGAGTACAGTCAAGCAAGCCCAACAAACTATATGCATTTCATGCCACTGTTTGTGTCAAGTCTGCTAAAATTATTTTGCAAAAGTAAGATACATAGATGAGTCCAAATCAAGGGGTATAGAAGTATACACTGTTTTTCATGAGGTCAAAGCAAGTCTCAGGACCAAGCCCAATAATCAAATGGGCAGGGAAGTATCCTCCCATGGAGGAGGAGGAGAGGAAGTTATATTTTTGAATAGGAATACAATATGCTTGCTAAGAAACACAAAGTTTTATCTTGAAAGTAAATGAAAACAACTCTAAAGTTTTCTGAGCACAGGAACTACATGGCATCCATGTATTTCAGAGAAAAATAGCTTCTGTAGGTATACTATGGATACTAAAAGAAAAGAATCAGGGTGACTGGTTAGAAGGCTAAATAATACAGCCATGAGGGAGGCAATACTCTGTTAAATTTGGGGTAACATGGCAATTACATTTTAAAGAGGCAGATACTAAAATCACTTCAAAGGAAGAAGGCATGAAACTTAAACATTCTTCATATACAGTCATGTGATGCAGAATGATGTTTTGATCAATGATAAACCACTGATACGATGGGGGACCCATAGGTTATAACACACTGAAAAACTCCAATTGCCTAGTGATGTCTTGATAATCCTGACTGTGGGAATGCCTAGGCGAATGTATGTCTAGATGTCTTCATTTTAAGCAAAAAGTTTAAAAAGTAAAAAATAAAAATTATAAATATAGAAAATAGCTTATAGAATAAGGATATAAAGAAAATATTTTTGTACAGCCGTACAATCTATTTGTGTTTTTATCTAAGTGTTATTACGAGAGTCAGAAATTTTTTTAAAGTTTATAAAGTAGAAAACTTACAGTAAGCAAAGTTTATTTATTATTGAAGAACAAAGTTGTATAAATTTAGTGAAGCCTGTGTACAGTGTTTATAAAGTCTACAGTAGTGTACAGGGACCTCCTAGGCCTTCTCATTCACTCACTTTTCCCTGACTCACCCACAGCAACTTCTAGTCCTGAAAACTCATTTGTGGTAAGTCACCTATATAGGTGTACCATCTTTTATACCATATTACACTCTACCTTTTCTATATTTGGATATATTTAGATACACAGATACTTACTATTGTGTTACAACTATCCACAGTATTTAGTACAGTAACATATCATATAAGTTTGTAGCCCAGAAGCAATAGGCTAGGCCATATACCTTAGGTGTTTAGTAGGCTATACCATCTAGGTTTGTGTAAGGACACCAGAATTTTCACACAACAAAATTGCCCAATACATTTCTCAGAACATATCACTGTTGTTAGCAATGCATAACTGTATACGAAATGAAGTGAATGTTGGAGGAGTGCTAGAATAGCTACCTATTGCTGCATGAGCTACTGCCCCAAAACTTTGTGGCATAAAGTAACAATATTATCTCATAGAGTTTCTGTGAACTTGGAATTGAAGAGTGATTTATCTTGGTGGCTCTGCCTTTGAATCTCTCAAGTGGTTACTGTCAGATTGTCATCTAAAGGAATGACTAAAACTAGAAGATCCACTTGCAAGCTCGCTCACATAGCTGGCCGGCAAGTTGGTGGAGCCATGATGGAAAGGCTGTAGTTGTTTTCCACATGGACATCTCTGTGGGGCTGCTCGATTATTTACATTATATGGTGGCTTGTTTCTTTCAAAGTGAGTGATGTAGAGGAAGCAAGGCAGAAGAGGCAAAGTTGTTTTTTTGTTTTTTTTCCACCATGTAGACTCAGAAGTCATACATGGCCACTTCTGTCACATTCTATTCACAAGAGAAGATTATTAAACTTGGCACACCTTTAAGAAGAGGAGAGTTAGACTCTACCTTTCCTTTTTCTTTTTCTTTTCTTTTTTTTTTTTTTTTTGAAATGGAATTTTGCTCTTGTCACCCAGGCTGTAGTGCAGTGGCATGATCTTGGCTCACTGCAAGCTCTGCCTCCTGGGTTCATGCAATTCTCCTTCCTCAGTCATTCCTGAGGTACCCATGAAAAGATACTCAAGCAGCAATATGTCTGTATTGCATAGAAAAAGAAAGACAAAGAAAAATAATGACAAAATCTAAAAGCAAAACAGTATGTGAGTGAGTTAAAAAGAGGAGGGTTAAAATGGGCATTCAAAAACACAATACTTTGTAGTTACATAGAAAAATATCACAAGTAAAACTGTGAGGAAGAAATACCACTAATGTTTTTATATTTGCAGTTATAGCACTCTCACAAAGATGTTTGCAAATGTGCAGTAGTAGAAAAGGGCAGTAATATCAAAACATGGCTTTCTTTTTATCTTGTTTCTTTGAAGGGTTGCAATTAACAAAATCAACTACATTCTAAAAAATAAGGGAAAATGTTAACTTTTAAAATTCCCCTCAGGAAGACCAAAGGATTGCTAGACAAAAAAATAAGAATGAAATCATTTTTTCCAAATAACTCTTCAGCAAAATTATGAAAGGCTCTGTGTGACAAGAACTCTATTTCAAGGACAAGAACTGAAAGCCATCAAGGCAGCTTGGCCAGGTAGAAAATGACATCACCTTATAAAATCCCTTTGATATCCACAGCCTGGTTTTTGAATAATGATTACATGCTTAGGTTAGCTTCTCAGTAGCTAAAAGAATCATTTACTGTATAGTGTTTCTACAGCAAAAAGGGTTCTAAGTATTTTGCTTAAGAGTTTTGGTTTACTCTGGTTCTTTAAGGAACCGTAGTGCAGATCCCAACCCCATGAAACACACTAAGACAAGCCTCACCATTCCTAAGAAGCTGCCTTTCCACAAAGTGACCATGTAGTGTCTGTTTGTCTGGGTTCTGGGTAGGTTCAATTGCTTCATTTAAAACATAATAAAACGATGGAGAATGGAACTTGGTGACCCTGTTTCACAGTTTTCCAAAGCACAAAAAAAGATCGAGGGCATTGAAAAGTGAGTCAAAACTTTTATGAGTTTTCTTTCCCCCAGACCTCAGACAACAGCATTGTCATGAAGCAGCAGTATTCCTAAAGGGGAGTCTGGGTATTGATATGCAAATGTGGACTACAAACATCCCATTTGGCCTCAGAATTCCTGTGTCTAGCACTGTCACACAAATAGTTTTTGAATCTGTGCAGTTTATTCAGGACCATAAATATGTGTTTCACCCTGTGAACAAATTCTGTTTGCTCACAGAGTTCACAGCAGTGAAATACAAGGTAGACTACAAAACAGCCTCTATTTGATGTGATGTGCCTCACAGCAAAATTACTTTTAAATGGTCCAGATACATATTTGCTGCCCAAGATTTCAGTGCAAATGTAGCAGAACCCAGATGGCAAGGGTTTTCTTGTTGTTATTTATTTAAGGTAAATTCTCTGTATAAAAATAATTTACTTTTTAAAAATAGAAATATTAAAAACAACTTTAGTTTACATTGTTGGTAAAATCATAAAAGTCATATTATTAATTTTGGATAGATCTGGGATAGTAGAAAGAAGAAAAATAAATTTTGAGACATCTAAGGAGCAGATGGAATGAGGAGTAGATGTTTGCTAGTTCTCTCTCTCTGTTTCTCTCTCTCTGTCTCCCACTCCTTCCTCATTTAAAAAAATAATAAAGACTTATCCCTGGAAAAAAAACATAAATTAACTTTCAAAATAGCTTTGATAAGCATTCCAACCACCAGAATCCAATTTAGCTCACAAAATTTGTTTAGCCTCTACCCACCTTTCCCCATCCTATTTCCAGCTCCTCCTGGCCATCCCCTCTTCTTTGCTAACTGCTTCACCTCTAGGCAACTGCTAGCAGGAGCAGACACACTGACTTCTCACCACACTTCTCCACTGAGCATGCATAGAAGAGTGCAAGGCAGAGGGTAAGAAAGATCTCTTTTCTTATTAATTCCATCCTGATTCTCAAATGCACTGGACCTACCAACCATGTGTCTATTTTCATAACAAACAATTAACAACAACAACAACAACACCCATATGATTTCAGAGGAAAATATAAAGCATTTGCCTATATGAATAAGCCCAAGAGAGCACACACTATCAGAATAGAGACTAAACTGCCTTAAAACATCTATTGCCAATATGTCTTATCACATGTCTTTTTGTATATGAGTCCAACCAACCAATTATTCTTTAGGTGACTCTGAAATAATTAAGGAAACCTAGAGTCTATAACTACATGTTACACACTGGTGACCACATACACTCACAGTATATTTTTTGTCGTTGTTTTGTTTTGTTTATTTTTCTCTCTCTTTTTTTGGTTTTATAACTTAGTATATTTTTATTTAATTTTCAATATGAGATTGTATGGTACCTTGTCCTCTCCTAAGGCACACATTCTTGAATTTTATTTCCTCTATTCTTTATTTGCTCAAGATAATGACACCAGACATGAGGCAAAAATGGATGAGTCACTGAGTTAGAGAGGGTGAGGAGAAAAAGAGGTCTCTAGGAATTTTAGGGAAATAATGATAGGCCCCTCCCACTTTTGAGACTAGATGGTTCTATTCTTTTCTTTGAACATCACTATTAAATTACAGAATTTAAAAATCAACAAATTAAAGTCTTATGTTTTTACATATTAATTCTTAATAATTATTTCATCCTTAATAATCTTTAATAATTATTTAACCAAAAGTATGATTGAATGATAAAGTTTCTCTATATAAACAGCTTCTCAGAGTATTTCTTAAATCTCTTAAGCAGAGGTGCTGTATTAAAGATCCAGTTAAGGGAAAATAAATGTTGCTTCTATGCTTCCTCCTAATCCTTACTTTGATCTTATTGAATAAAGTAAGAATAGTTATTATGTGAATACTATCAAATTACTCTGGAAGTAGTAGAAACAGGGCATTATAAAATTCTGTTTCTTTTATATGAGTTGTTAATATCAACCAGCTAATGATATTCATTAGGTTTGAAAAAATGGATTAAAAGAAAGGATAAGCATATCAAATTTAAAAGTTACAAATGGTTAACAACTAATATAGTCTAATTGCATATAATAAGAAAGGCAGTACAGATTTTTACAAATCAAGGAAAAACAAATGATATTTTAAGATATTATGAGTAAACATTTGTTCATTTTATATTTTAAAAGAAAAGGAAAACTGGTTGATTGCTCCACTGGGAAAAGGAACATAACAATATCCAAGAAGGAGGGTGTCATGATTATGAATCAAGGCTTTTCAATGCTAAAAAATATCTTTAACAACAAAAATTCTCTCAAATTTCTCAAAATAATTTGGTTTACTGTTGCTTTTTTTCTATAATTTTCAACAGTATCTCCTGCACGTCTCTTTCATAACTGGATACAATTGGTAGGGTACTAAAATACAACAAAGGCAAAAGATATCATAGAAAAAAGAGAAATTGAATACTTTTTATTTCTTCTTGTGATTATTTTTCATAAATTTTGTGGAGGAGATATAGCCAAAAAGCATCTTGGAGCATGTCCTGACCTTGGAGGAACTTTTTCTTCCGGAATACTTCCCGTTTGTGTTTGTTTTTCCCCCATGTAGTCTTTTACTTTTCTAGACTAATTGCAGTGAATTACAAATATAAAATTCAGATAATTTTTTAAACGATAAATACTTATTCAACAATTTCATACTGCATTTAAATATACATATCTGGATATCTGCGTGATATTCTCTTGGATTTTTTGGCATCTGCTCAGTTTCAATGCATGCATTCTCTTACACTGTTTTTCTTCAAACTGGAGTTTTATTTGGGGCATTACTGCCATCTTCTGGACATAAATAAAATTACAGACTTGTCAGTTCTGTTTCATATGTGAAAAGTCCAAGTATAGACTTTGTTCCTTAAAATTTAAACTTCATAAAACACTTATTATTATTTTCAGTGTACTCAGAAACATAGGTTCAGCCCTGTTTCTATTGGTCATCCCAAGAAACTTAATGAAAAATATTTTGGGACTATTTGCCATCACAAATACAGTTTAAAATTACATTCAACAAAATTTGCACTCAGTATTCTGGGTGCACAAACAAGAAAACGATTCAGAAGCCTACTTCAAGATGCTTGTGATCCCATGGGTTGATAGGTTTCAAAAAGTAATTACAGTTGTGAAATTAAAATGCTACAATAGAATAATACCTTATTCAAACAACATGTGAAAACTGCCATAGAGATATAGTTATTCCTAAAATAACAAATATAATAGCTCTGGGAGGGATTTTGGACAATTGCCTACTTTTGCAATTGAGAAAAATAAGACTAAAGTGTTCCTTTTTTTTTTTTAAAGGAAAGAAGAAAAGAAAAAGAAAAAAGGAGTAAAGGAAAGGAAGAAAGAGGAAGAAAAAGAAGGAGAGAGAATGGGAATATTGCTTTATTCTAAAAATGGGTATTAATAATGGCTGATCAATATTTTGTGTATTTAAAGTGAAGAATGTATATTTTGTGTATTTAAAATGGAGAGCTCTATAATTATTTATTAAGTTTAATTGTTCCAGATCTGAGTTCAAGTCCTGGTTGTCCTCATCAATTTTCTGTCTCGTTGAGTCTAAATCTTTTTATGGGTCTTATGAAACTGGGTGTTAGGATCGTTAGCTCTTATTGTTGCATTGATCCTTTTACCACTATATCTTTGTTGCTTTGAAATCTGTTTTATCAGATACGAGAACTTCAACTCCTGCTTTTTATTTATTTATTTATTTATTTATTTATGCTCTCCATTTGGTTGGTAAGTCTTTCTCCATCCCTTTGTTTTGAGTCTTTGTGTATCTTTGGATGTGAAATGGTCTGGATGCAGCATACCGTTAGGTTTTGGCTGTGTCTTTTGATTGGGGGATTTAGTCGACTTAAATTTAGGGTTACTGCCATTTGATGTTAACTGGCTATTTTATCCATTTATTGATGTAAATTCTTCTTAATGTTGATGCTCTTTACTTTTTGGTATATTTTTAGAAAGGCTAATACTGGTTGTTCCTTTCTATGTATAATGCTTCTTTCAGAAAATGAAACTAAAGTGTCATATCTTATTTAAATAATATTGCTAGTTAGTGCCAAAGCTGAAACCAAAAGCTAAATCAACTAATGATCTTTTCATGGTTTCCCTTTCTGCCCAATCATTTCTTACCGATTATTTTACATACAACAAAGTGAAGGTAAAACAATCCATTGCAATATAAGCTTAGACAATTAATATGTCATAAAGATCATATCCAAAGCATAAAAAGCAACAAGAAAAACCATTTCAAGATCCTCTCACATTTTTAATATATATGCTATTTTGTTGCTTATTGATTTAATATGTATCTTTTACTACAAGACTTCAAGATTGCATACCAGAGCTTAGCAGAATGCCTGGCATTGTGCAACAGGTATACAATGAATGAATGAACAAATGAAATCTAGACTCCCTTGTGTTCTCTTAACCTAGTGAGAAAGGAAGTACTAAAATGAGCGTGACATATTGCTGAAGAAAAAGGAAAATTGATGCAAATGAATGGAATGAATAAGACTTTGTAGGTTAAGAAACATGTTTAGAACTTGCTCTTACTTCTTTCAGGTACATATTGAAATCCCTGTGGATAATTTAGCTATACCTAAATTACTTGATAACTAAATATCAAAAGATTAACACTGTCTAAATGTTGACTTGAGCAACATAAAAGATATTCCCTGTTTTTCTATCTTTAAAACAAATAAATATTAATTTGGATAAGACATTGAATGCCAGGGATAGAGAGAGGAGCCCCAGATAGAAAAATAATGTATTGATCTTGCCACAAAATTGACTACTGCTAGTGCTAAGAACTGTTATAATGATAAATCATGTGTTAATTTATTCAAACCTCAAAACACAGCTCGAGATATATTATTGTTAATTCCATTTTGGAGGATGAAACACCATAGCATAAGAAGTACAATAACCTGCCCAATATCACAGAACTAGGAGTGAAGAAGTTGGTCTACATGAACAGGCAGTGGGCATCAAAGCCTAAGCTCTTAACCTCCATGCAAGTGGTTCTTAAGGTGTGTGCCAAAGACCTGATTCTCTGAAGTACTGGACCTACCAACCATATGTCTATTTTCATAACAAACCAAAGCTGAAACAATGAACCAAAAAACAGATGATTTCAAGGGAAAACACAAAGCATCTGCCTATATGGATAAGCCCAAGAGAGCACGTACTGTCAGAGTAGAGACTAAACTGCCTTAAAACACCTATAGCCAATGTGTCCTATCACATTTACATTTTATCTGATTTACATTTTTTTCCATGGGGTGCCAGAGATATTTTCAGGGGGTCTGCAAACTCAGAACGACATTCATCATAATATTTAGACGTTATTTGCCTTTTTCATTCTCCTTCTTTCGCAAATATATAGTGGAGTTTTCCAAAGGCTGTGTGACAAATTGGATACAGAAATAGGTATGGGGCATATATTCCATTAAGCAAAATACTGAAGAGATTTGAAAAAAAGAAGTGCCACTTTTCTCACAAATATTTTAAGAAAATGTTTATTTTTATTTATTCATTTGTTTATTATTTTTTTTTTTTTTTGAGACAGGGTCTCAATCTGTTACCCAGGCTGGAGTGCAGTGGTGTGATCTTGGCTTGCTGCAACCTCCACCTTCCAGGTTCAAGTGATTCTCCTGCCTCAGCCTCCTGAGTAGCTGAGGTTACAGGTGCCCGCCACCATGCCCAGCTAACTTTTTGTATTTTTAGTAGAGATGGGGTTTCACCATGTTGGCCAGGTTGGTCTCGAACTCCTGACCTCAAGTGATCTGCCTGCCTCAGCCTCCCAAAGTCCCAGGTTTACAGGTGTGAGCCACCATGCCTGACCTAAGAAAATGTTTAATTTTGATAAAAATTATTGACTCGTGTTAACATATAATGAGTTTATTATTGTTGATTTAAATTAAATTAGTTTAAATAAATGAAATACTTTAAATAAATTAGTAGTTCTTTGTTTTAATTTCTAATAAATATCTATAGATATAACCTAAACAAAATCTCCTTGGAGGCCTCAATAATTTTTTTTCCTTCCTTCCTTCTCTCTCTTCTCTCTCTCTCTCTCTCTCTCTCTCTCTCTCTCTCTCTCTCTCTCTCTCTCTCTCTCTCTCTCTCTTTCCTTTTGACCTTCTCTTATTAAGAACTTTGTGCGGTAGGGTTTTGCTCTGTCACCCAAGCTGGATTGCAGTGGTGCTTACTATCTCCACTCACTGTAGCTTCAACGTCCCAGGTTCCAGTGATTCCCTGCCTCAGGCCAGCTAGCTGGGACTGCAGGCACATACCACCATGCCCAGCTAATTTTGTGTATTTTTGGTAGAGACAGGTTTCACCATGTTGTCCAGGCTGATCTCAAATTCCTGGACTCAAGCAATCCTCCCATCTCAGACTTCCAAAGTGCATGAATTACAGGCATGAACCATTGTGCCAGTCTAATGGAGTAAATATCTGTAGATATAACCCACTTAAACAAAAGCTCCTTGAAAGCCTCAATAATTTTTAAGAGGGTAAAGGAGTCCTGAGACCAAAACGTTTGAAACCCCTTACACAAGACTTGTTTATAGTGGGTATGCCATAATTTGAGTGCTGTTTTCACATTCACATCAGCTTGTAATTCTTACAATACAAATAGTGCCTCAATAATGACTGCAGTCCATGGATCTTTGGGCATACTTATTCAATATCCACATCTCAAAGGTTAAAATCACAACTTCCTAAGCCCATCCTAGTTCAGGCTGAAGCTCAATTATGTATAAGTCATCCATATAAGTTGAAAAAAAAATAAGGTTGCAATGGTAGGTTGGATTATATCACTTAAGGTTTAAATGCTAGGCTAAAGATGTATTTCTGCATGTCATAGAAAGTCAATTAAGATTTTGAATATGAAATAGTGGGAAGCAGAATTTGAAAGAAGTATGTAAAATCAAGTGGAGATGCAAATAACAAGGGCAGAGGAGAATGGAGAAACACAAGTTCTAATGGAATAAAAATTACTCCAAGAAAGTAATTTATGTTTTATTTTAAAAGTTAAAAACATTTGGAAAAAGGAAATTATTTTAAAATACTTTAATTATATAAAGAGTATTCTGTGAAAAGTATAAGTTGCTTTCAGTTATAATGCATGAGTTATGGAGAAATGATGTTAAATTTTGGTCAAGTAATTTGGTTAAAGCATAAGTTAAATTATTGATCAATGAGGATGATTATACATTGGAATAAGCAAAAACAGAATTTCAACAACATCTCACTCTGAAGATATTATAAAGATTATTGGTCCATGTAATTATAAGCTACAGCAGATCTCTAATCTAGAAGCAGTATAATGAAAAATATAGTGCAACACAGCTGAGTAGATCTGAATTCTGGTCTGATTATGACATATTAACTTCTTCATGAGTAACATCAACATATTCTGAGTGTCTTTTTTCATATCTTATATGTTCTTTATTAAGGCCATCTTGTACATGAAGGCACATATTGAATATAAAATACTGTTCACCAATTGATAACTTACGATGATGAGATCAATGACAACTAAAAAGCCTACCTACTGCTATGACTTTATGAAAATCTAGAGTTCATTCTTCTTCTACTGATATGTTGTATTCCAGGGACTGAGAAAATAGTAGTGAGTAAACAGACAGGATATTTGATGCTTTGAAACTCACAACAGAAACATAAGTTTTTAATAAAAATACTTGGGTTTACACTGGAAATCAGTGTTCCCAGATCTTATAACAAAAGTAAGTACAAAAGTTATATTAAGACCTGCTCAATGATATTTTCTTCATTCTTTTGGTGATTTTGTAAAAAGTTTAACAAAAGGATAATTCAAAAATATGGAAGTTGCAGACGTTTGCAATTTGTTGATGGGTATGTTCCAAAAGGTACAGTATGTAGCCTGAATTTTATCCAGACAAAAATCACAAAATTATTCATTAAAAATAAACAAAATCAAATAAAGTTGGTAATTTAATCAAGTTTTGTGGTTTGTTTTCCTAAAATGGACTCAAATATGTTAAAAGATAGTCCCCTTTGAGAGGATTTCCTAGATTTCATTGTATTCTATAATGAAAAGAAGTAAGTATATTGTATACACAGGCATAAACAAAACTTCTGCTTATACACAAATACATACGCTATATATACATGTTTCTAAATAGAGTGATTTATTTTGGTGAAATATATTACAGTCTTTTGAAAAATTCCTTTAAAATTTTTCTTTCCCATAATGAATTACAGTAGAAAAAAATATCATTTTACAAGAGTGTTTCATTGTTGCCTTCTCTATATTTGAATAGAAACAAAAAGTTAATCTTAAGACAAGCCAGGCTTTGATGAGAAACTATTTGCATTGTCAAAGCATATGTAGCATATGTAGATAGATTGTTACTATTCAGTTGAGTAAGCACATCAATTGACAGTAAGATCAGTAACAGAGATATTAATAAGCCTTTCCCCAAATACACAGATACCACACACAAATACACACACACACACACACACACACACACAGCTATTTCACAAAGGTATATAACCTTAAGTCGTTTGAGATCAATACCCTAATAATCAACTACTTTACAAAATAGGAAGAAAAAACTATTGGCTTAAGTTGGTAACTGAGCGACAATTGTTCAATGGCAGGTATATGTCACATTACACACACCAAGAAAGGAAACTCACTTGTTTCCTGCAAGTGCCAAACATGGAAAGATAAAGTCGCATATTGAATATTCACTGAAATGTCAATATTTTAATATTATTAGACATAGACAATGTTTATATCATATTTTAGTATTAAACATGTACAATGTTTATATCATAATATTTTAATATTATTAAACATGGACAATGTTTACAACAGCAGACATCAGGAAAAGTATTCAAACCTTGTCTACATTTGGGAAAGTGTCTCCAGCTACATATTCATAAGAGGTCTTCAGGGGAAAAATATAAGGCTGATTTAGAAAATCTTTATATACTCCAGAGCTTTCTTTGAAAAATCAGCGTTTATTAAAATTATTATTTTATGATATTCACCTTATCAAGAATGTCTCTCTTATATATAATAAATTTACAGATCCAATTTAAACTCTCCAAACTGAGATTTTAAAATTTTTAAACTGACTTCATTGAAGATAGAAAATGCACGGTTTGAAAGTGATATCTGAAATCTTCACCAACAAACTTAAAGACATTATTGACCTTCACTGAGAAAACAAAGTAAATAATATATACGGCAATATTCAATAAATTGAGAATTTACCTTTTTATGATAGAGGAGAAACTGTCCAAATCAGATGAAACCATTGCCAATAACTGAAATGATGCACACCTGTAGAAAATAAGCAAACATTTTAACAGAAAAATTAGATAGCATTTGCTCTCATTAAAGGCAAATGGTTTCCCATGGGGGAAAGGTGCTCACAGTAACTGATCAGAAACTCTACTGGCCAAGAGAAAACTCAGTAAATTAAGAAAAGAAAATACATATGACAGAAGAATAGTCAGTGGGGGTAGAGCTTAAATTTAATTCCTTAAATTTAATGGAGTTTCTTATACTCCTGATGCTCAAAATGGGTTATATGTCAAAAGCCTGAGAGAACCGCCAAGTTATAATCTGGATTATCAGTCCACTAAGAAAGCAGTAGCATTACGCTGTGATAGCTGAAGGATTGAGTGTCTAAATGTATCCAAAATACTACCTCAATGGATCTAGAATCATAGGAAAATGGTTCCTCCATCAAGGTGCTATATTTTCCAGCAATTTCTCCACAAAAGCCTTATGCAATTTACTCTATTGCGTCTAGCTTGGCATACTGTCTCTAGACCAGCAAAACCCAAAATTTACTGTCTTTTGTTAACCCTTAGGATTGGGTCACAGTCAGAAGTCAGAAGTCACATGGAAAAGAAGAGCTCCAGGGGGAAGTTCATAGGAAAATAACTTTTTTTCTACCTTTCCATTCTATCCACAATAATATGGACATCCCAAAGAAGACTCATCATTGAGAGATACTCCTGGCCTAACATATTTTCCATTAGCAAAGAGAAATGTCTTTATACCCAACCATTGGGTATTTCCCCATCCCCACACCCTGGAGAAGAATCCAGCCCTCCAATGAGCCTGCTTTGGAAGATTCTGAACCACAGCAACATTCTATTGTTTATTTTCTAAAGAAATTTTGTGTTTTTCTTTTAGTTTCATCACTATTAAGTGACTAGACCATTATTGAGATAAAGCTTGGTAGAATTACAATTCAAATAATATTTTACAAATTCAGAATATTTAAATGTGAGCTTTAAGACTAAACTGTCCATTTTAATTTTTTTGTCTTTTGAAATAATCTTGAAATTTGTCCCTTTTAATTTTGCTGCTGTTAGATGAATACTCAATTGCTTATATTGAAGCCTGACAGAGTTATAATTCTTCTTCTTTTTTTTTTTTTTGAGATGGCGTCTCACTGTGTCACCCAGGCTAAAGTGCAATGGTACAATCTTGGCTCACTGCAACCTCCGTCTCCTGAGTTCAGCTGATTATCCTGACTCAGCCTCCTGAGTAGCTGGGATTATAGGCACATAACACCACACCTGGTTAATTTTTGTAATTTAGTAGAGATGGGGTTTTACAATGTTGTCCAGGCTTGTCTTGAACTCCTGACCTCAGATGATCCACGTACCTTGTCTCACAAAGTGCTGGGATTACAGGTGTGAGCCACATATATATGTGTATATAGATATACACACACACACATACACACACATATATGTGTATATGTATACACACACATATATATGTGTATATATATATACACACACACATATACACACACACATATATATGTGTATACATATACACATACACACACACATATATATATACACATATATATACACACACACAAACACACATATATGTTAAGGGAAGTATATGCTCTTAGGAAGTTAACAATAAAACATAACCATTTCAAATTTTCTAGTTAAAATAAAATTAAACTTTAAAATTTTACAAATCACTATCTCCAAGAGCATATATTTAGCATCTGCCTTCCATTACCTGAATGGCATCAAGTTTTCCTGACTAAACATCCCTTGTAGGCAGGGACAATGCTGCAGTACAGTATCTCTGAGCATAGTAGCCCAGCAAACATTATAAATAGATTGATATTATGCTGTTAACCTAACAAGCATTTAAATGGTATTTCGTTTGTTAAAGACTTAGTCCTAAGTACTTTTAACTAACTAATTTAACTTCATAATGTTTTTGTGAGGTAAGTAGCATTACTACCCCTTATCTATATATTGGAAAACCAAATACTAGGGAAAATAAGTAAGTGACCCAAGGACACATAGCTCAAAGAGGCTCCACTAGGATTCAAGCCCAGATGACCTGGGTTTAAAGAATACCCACTTAAACACTATACCATATTGTTTGGATGAAGACTAACAGCATCTAATGATTGAAGTTAGCATCAGCAATGACTATTGTATTATTGCCATTAAAATTCTTACATATCCCAGTCTGAATTCTTTTTGATCCAGGTAATTTCTTTTACTCTCTGAGACTCTAGTATTTGGCCAATTGTTTGCATACTTGACATGTAAGTTTTCTAACAATTCACTGTTTATTATTCGAAACGAAATAATATGAAATGTTCCCTCTGATGTGCATGGGTTCATTTATATAGTGTCCTTCTACTTGGAAGAAATATCCCTTTTCTGCCACACTCTTTAGAGGTATGATCAAATGGTTGGCCTTTCTAGTAAAATCATACAGAGATATGTTCTGACTTTCTAAAAATGAACTAAATATCTCAAGGTAAGACAGAGTCTCTGAGAAGGAGAAAAACTATCCTAAAAGAAAAAGAATACATAATATTCTAAAACAACAATAGCATATAATAAGTCTAAGAAAACTTGGCAGTTTCCATACCACAAAATGCTATGGTTACCACTGACAAATTACCAAATGTTTTTATCTGTCAGAGAGAGAAAGCTGTCTACCTGAAACTGGGCTGAAGACCCAGGCCCTCTACAGGAAGAAGCTACCCAACATTCAAATGTGTAAGTTATCCTCAGCTAGCATTTGGGTCATGGTTCACAGGACAAGGGCTCCTGCCTTCCCCTTTGATACCGTGTTCCCACTTATCTTGAGTTTAGGCAAATGACTTGTTCTTGTGTAAATCCACATAGCTTTAGAAATGATGATATAATTTCATCAGTACTTAAAGACAGACTTCAAGGTGATCAGGAAGACCCTGGCTTGTGGGTCAGAGACTCTGTTCCAAGGGAGAATTTGAAAGCAAACAGAAGAAGGTCTTCTCATCTGCTGTTCAGTATCATTTGAGTACAAAGGCGAATCAATCATTGGTCTCTTTAGAAGATGTAGCTGAATCTGCTCCTAATCCCAGAAGAAAAAGTATAGTAAGAGCTATATAAAGCCACGTAACATATTAATTCCATTAACAATTTCAAAACAGTGTCATTAACAACTATATGGAACAAAAAAATTATACATGCTGAATTTGGTTTAAGAATAAGACCAATTAAAACAAAGCCAGAAATCAAACAATAAGGAAGTTTAGCTGCTATAATAATATCACTACTCCTGAAATTAGAATGAACACATTTACTCAAGAAACCAGAAACAAAAATAAAATATATACTCCAAAGACATTTTTTGGTGAGACAACTAAGTGAAAAATCTTGTTTTTCTTGTTTTCTTCCTGTTTATTAAGAAGAAAGGCCCTTCTAATAATAATAATAAAAAAAAATAAAAGAAAAGCTGGGAGGTACAAGAGACCACCTTGCCAAGTCATGTAAGATTCTCTAGACTAAAGAAAGCAAATCTTTAGATAAATAAATAAATAATTTCTAAGGGAAAGGGTAAGAGTAACTAATATACAGAAGGATGGATAACATTTGGCTAATAAATACTATCCCAGATGTTCCAGCACAAAACTTACAGATTAGTGAGCTAGGCACTTTGATGACATTAAAGAAAAAAAAATACATATGCACATCTGAAGTTGGAGGCAATATATGTACAGAAGAAAACACATGAATTTTGGAGATAGAAGGACCTTTATTTAAATACAATTTCCACCACTTACTAGCTTTATGACATTTGCAATTAACAAGTTACTTTGGTAATCAACAAAGTAATACTTTGGAATTTTAAAAATTCTTAATTCAAATGACATTTTCAAATTCCGTTATGGAACACTGGCACAATAGTGGTATGGATAAGTTTTATGATGGTTTTGAGAAAAGGTCCCTTCTGATTGAATTCCTAGTTATGTCTGTATAAAATCAGATAATGTTTTAAGTGAATGGTGCTTTAACCTAAATGTTGTTGCCCAAAAGCCACTTGATCCATTGATAAAACTTCTAACATTTATGACATTTATGGAGAGCATCCAAAAGCATTCCAATGGAACCTCTCTCATCATCCACCACTTACTTTGAAAACAGGCAGAGCCCTTTAGTTAGACATCTGGCTAGACTCCTAATCACCTTTGATCTCGTTATCTGGGACTCATCCACTGCAGCAATCACAGCCCTCCATGGTTCCTAAGATAATGTCTTAGTATGTTTGAAATAATCCAAATTTTGTATATCTTCAAATATGTTGTTAATTTAATGTTTCTATTATCTTAGGGCAATGGAAAGAAGGAAGAGGTTAGATGGTACAGATAAGTTATATCCTTTTTCTCTCCAATTAATGCTCACAGAACTTCTAGAAAGGTCATTTTATTCCTTTATATATAAGATTGATCAGTCTGTTACAGTGGGATTTAGGAGTAAGATGAAGCAACACTTATTGAGCATCTATGATATGTCAGGCACAGTATTCTGTAAATTTAAATATTACATATTAAGTATCATACACAGTATGTAGAGATGTGTCTGTGTATATATTCATATGTATACGTTCTCTGTGTGCGTGTGTGTGTGTGTAATTTAATTTAATAAAAATATAATTCCAATCTGCCTTCAAAGTTCTTCCTCACTGTCTAGTTACCATGTAGTCTGGGGCAAATTATTTAATTACTCTAACTTTCAATTTATTCTATTAAATGAATATGTTATATCTACTTCAGATTGCTCTGAGGAGTGAATGGAATAAAATATTAAAGAGTATTTAACATACTTCTCAGAACACAATAGGCACTCAATAAAATCATAATATCTATTATGCAAATACTTAGCATTTAATATGTGCCAGGCACTGTTTTAAGCGCTTTTTAAATATTGACTTTTAAAATGTTCATTATAATCTTTAGGTCACCTACTATTATTATCTGTCCTTTACTGATAATCTGAGTACTTCAAAGGTTAAATGACTGGCCTGAGATCACACAATTAATGGAAACAGATGTAAAAATAAAACCCAGGCATTTTCATCCCAGAGTCTCTGCACCTACCCTAACCATTATGTTCTACTGTCAGAGTTGAGCCTGAGCTCTCTGGCAAAAATAATAGTAATAATTTTTCCTTTAGGAAGTTTAAAACAAAATAATATTTATTCATTTAAGCAAATTATCAGGGTGACTGCAAACCATATTAGTGTTATACAGATATATTCCAAATAACCAACTACTCACAAAGAAGATAAACAATACATAGGATATGACTGGTACACTCAATTAGGATAATTCAGAGGATTTAATTGAAACAACTATTTTTAAAAGTATGAGCTGGCCATAGGGAAGAGTACAATATCTCAGGCTAGCTGTATTGAGGCTGTATTGATCAGAAAGGAAAAGCAGAGTGGGTATTACTGGAACCCAGAAAGAGCAAGTCATGAGGAGAGAGCCTCATTGAGAAAATTGTACCATCAAGTGAGGCAACCAACCCAAAGCGACTGGGCAGGGAGGAAGGGGGGCATGTAGACCCTGACTTCACAGTTGCCCCCTGGGGATCTCCTACCAGACCCCTCACTCACTAGCAGCTGGAAATCAAGGAAGCTGGCCAGTGTCATCCATACAGGCCAGCCTGCTGGGGCCAGGACCAAGAGGGGAAGACTGTCAGAGGCATTGTTCCAGATTTATAAAATATTAACATTTTAAGTACCAAAACACAATTTTTTCATTATCTTATAGGATATCTTTTTAAAATTTCTGTTACACTCTTGGCTTCTAACATAAATTACATAGTCCATTCATTTTTTTCTGAACTAGCTCTAAAATAGTAGAACTCTCAAGCACATCAAAGATGTACAACTGCGAGCCCTAAACCAGCATTCACAAAGTGTGTTTCTGTCTTTCTAAAAATACAGCTTCCAAGCACATTTTCTGGTGTTATACGAGAAAGATTTTCTGATGAAAAGGACAACATGGCATAAAACCAAACTAAGCAGATTTCTTCACTGAGGGATAGTTCCAGAGCTAGTTGCATGGCAAAAATGACAGATCAGAATATAATATGAAGTGTATACAAAACTAACTAAACCACACAATTCTTTATTTTTTCACTAAAAATAATATTTTTGGGCCTACAGTTGCAAAAAACATTCTTTGAGAAATAATTTTCTTCATACCTAAAAGCCTCAGCATTCTGTAAGGTTTCTAACATGTATTCATTTGTTCATTTTGTCAAAAAAGACGTGTTCTTGTCAGTACTGGGTGTTCAGTAGCATACAGGTCAGATGACGTCCTGCTGTTGTGCATATGCTCTGGTCTTGTGCTTTGCCTGGTGGAGTCTCTGTCTTTCCTCCTCACTGTCACTACCACTTGTCCCTATTTGCCACTATCCTTGAGCACTTAAGTCCTCCAACTTGACATTTTATAACCCTGCCTGTGTTTGGATAATCAGAAAATCAAGCCTATGGGAATGATGGGGCTGTTCTTTTTATATAAAACATGAACAATTTTATGTTAATGCATACAGCTGTTGGGGCCTTTCTTGCATTCTTCCTCATCAGAGGCTTCTAACAAATAGTTAAAATTTCCAAGAAGTCAGTTTCCAGTTAAATAAGATGGTAGAGCAGGGTGATCAAACACAGAATATTTGCCTTCTAACAGGCAGGCATGCCTTCTAGGCCCAATCCTGCCCGCTCCTTCTGTTGTAACCCATGCAAGTTCCAGTTTCCTTGCCTGTAGAATGCTGGTTGTAATCATGCCCACTCACTGGGATTATTATAGGGATTAAATCAGACAATGTGCAAAGAGCTCACAGGAGCCGCTAACCTATCATTTTTACAGAGCCTAGCACATAGTAGACATTCAACATATAGTTAGAAATAGGAGTTAAGGGCCAAATGAAATGAACAGCTTTCACAATTTCTTTCTTTTCAAAAAATGTATTTTTCTTGTTTGCAGTGGGGTTGAAAGCTTTCTAAATTTCTTAAACCAAGATAGTATAGGCAATTTTATTCTGTTCTTAGAAGCACAGATAAAGCTTGGGCCCAAGTATGCTTGCAGAGCTTTTCTAAAATACAGAACGGATGAGCTTCCTAAAGATCAGGTATTATGGTGAAGTAGATGCAGTGACTCAGGCAGTGCACATTTAGAGGAGAATAAAGCAGCACTGTGGCCCCACATACAGTGAGAGAAGTTCCTGGAATATTTACTTTCAGTGTTGGGTTTTCCTTTTTACCTCGCACCTCATGGCTGTTGGCCGAATAGGCAATGGTATTTCCATTTCCTACAGGAGCTTCAGGCCTTTCAAGACATCAAACAAGAAGTTTTACAAATTGAGGTTTTACAGGGAAAGTCCCTGAGGTGAACAGAACATGAGTTGTAAAGGCTGACGAGAAAATGGAGGTAAAGGTAAATGCCCTGGCACCTGAATCTGGACAGAACAGGTGAGGCCTGGTCTTGGGGGGCAGGGATTCAGGAAAGGCAAGGATGAGATCTGCAAGGAAAGGAGAGGCACCTTGGAATGTGCCAGGAGAGACCCTGAAATGGCTAGCCAAAGGGTGCTGTAGAACAAAGCCCTAGGCCACTGCTGGCATGCACAGCTCCTCATCACAGAAGAGAGCAGCCCCTGAAGCTTAGCTGTGGATTATTCAGCAAAAGGAGCCAGTTTGTGGTGTCAACTGTGCAGGGCCCCATGGAAACTGCCCCCTGGATTACAGATTCCCTGCCAATAACCCCAAAAGAGTTGGTTCTTGATAACCCACATGACTCATAGTGATAGTGCTGGTTCAGAAGGAAGCATTTCAGTCACTAACTGAGTTGGGAAGATTGATGCATATATTACTCATTTTGGGAAAACCCTTCAAATTTAGATAAATTTCTGCTGAAAGACAATGACTTTAGTTTTTTAAAGATAACAGTAATAATGTGAAATAGAAAAGGTAATCAAGGTCAAAAAGAGCATAAACAAGAAAAATATAATATTAATCATAAACTATGAGCTAGAAGCTTACAGACTCCAATCAGCAAACTTACAAAGCGTTTTCTCTGCATTTTACATATGGTAAATGACAACTCAGAAAAATTAAGTGTCTTGCCCAAGGGTAGCAAGTCAGTTAACAGTGGTCATGAAAACAGCCAAATACTGAGTAGTTTACTCCAAGTAATTTTAAGTAATTCTATCTATAATTAGTATAATTAGTTATAATATCAGGTATATAATACTGATAATTACCAATTTTACATCTATTCTCTCATGTATAACTCATGCCATTCCTAGAAGGCAGTACTATCATCATCATTATTATTATTATTATTACTGTATAAATGAGAAAACCAAGGTAGGAAATATCAAGTGACTTTCCCAAGGTCACATTTACTTAGTAGTAAACCAGAGCTGTTTGACTTGGAACATGTGTTCTTGGCCACATCCTTTCCATCTTCTGTTTTGTAAAGAAATTTCTTGATACTCAGAAATCACACTGAAATGAGAGAATTCCCTGAAGCTCTCATATCAGGATATGTGATAGGGGTGTGGCTCATCTGTTCATTCATTGCCACTGCTCAAATCCCTTACCGGAGGGGGAGTACAGAGATGGACAGATGCAGGAGCCCAAGTGAGCATGTGTTACAGTGCACTCTTTCAGCATTGTAATCTGCAGATTGCTTAAGTGTTCGTATGGTTTTGGCTATGTCCACACTCAAATCTCATCTTACATCGTAGCTCCCATAATTCCCACATGATGTGGCAGGGACCCAGCAAGAGATAATTGAATTATGGGGGCAGGTCTTTCCCATGCTATTTTCATGAGGGTGAATAAGTAAGTCTCACAAGATATAATGGTTTTATAAAGGGTAGTTTCCCTGACCAAGCTCTCTTCTCTTGTCTGCCACCATGTGAGATGTGCCTTTCACTTTCCCCCATGAATGTGAGGCCTTCCCAGCCATGTGGAACTGTGAGCTCATTAAACTGCTTTCTTTTGTAAATTACCCAGTCTCAGGTATGTCTTTATTAGCAGCGTAAGAACAGACTAATACAAGTGTTAATCAGCCTATTGGACCCTCTGCCTTTTTGCAAGGGCAGAGGGCCAGCATGGCAGCTTTCTGTATCCTGAGTTCTTGCCCAGCATTCCGAAAGAATGGGGTCACACATGGACTTGAAGGATGGTGAATGTGGGGATTTTAGTGAGTGGTGGAGGTGGCTCTCAGTGGGATGGATGGAGAGCTGGAAGAGGGATGGAGTGGGAAAATAATCTTCCCTGGGGGTTTGGCCATCCAGCGGTTGATCTCACCAATTATCCCCAGCTGAATTTCTCCTGGCGTTCAGATGCTCCTTCTCTTCTCTCTGCTCTGCTGTCATTCTGCTCTTCTGTTTGTCTCTTCATCTCCTTCTTGGGCCAGGGGTTTGGAGTTTATATGGATATAGGAATGGGGGTGTGTGGCAGGCCAAAAGGCAACTTTTTGGCGCTAAAACAGAAATGCCTGTTCTCATTTAAGGCTGTGGGTATCCAGGCTTGAGGATGGGAACTTTGTCAGGGAACCACCCTCTTCTACCCAGTATTTGTCTCCTGTCTATATCAACACCTAGGTAGCTTATGCACCACTCAGGAATAACCAGAAATGTATTTTATAATTAGCTGATAGTAAAGTATTCTTTTCTATCATATCTGCTTAGTTACATTTGTAGCTCAATAAATATACTGTCTGACAAACTGTATCAGTGTATAACAATGCTAGGCAGGTAGATAGTCTTCAAATATTTTTTTGGATTGGGTAGAAAGCACAAACTAAAATTACCTGAAGTAGCCAAATCATATTTTTCAATGGCATTATTAATTTAATTTTAGGTAATGACTATACCCATAATTATCTGTGAAATCTCTAAAAATTCCAGGAAAAAAAAAGTTCTTACTACCCCTACACAACTTATTCTATTAGCTAGTAGCTAAGTGTGTGTGGGTGTGGGTGTGTGTGATTTAGACAAGCCTAAATCTTGTCTTGAATTTGATATTCCTTTTATATTGTTTTTAGTGAAACAATAAAAAAGAGCTAGTCATTTTCTCTCTAAAAACTGTTTATATACTTGAACACAGTTGTTAACTATTTTACGGCCTTCCCATTGGGAGGCAAGCACATATTTAGAGATGCACTGTAGTTCCAGCAAAGTTAATAGTAACAGCTTTAAGAAAAAATCTATAGTAAGAAAAATAAAGAATGATAATATATTTAATTCTGAGATTGGATTCTACCTTAATATATTATTTTTAAAATAATAAACTAACTCCTTGTGACTCAGTATATTTATCCAGCTGTAAAATGGGAATAAAATACTTGATTCCATGATCTGTGCATAATATTTTAAATAAGAATGTAACAGAGAAGTTAACTTGCACTCCAGTACATATGATTAAGTTCAGAACCAAAATATTTAATCAGGGTGCAGGGTGACTTTTCTCTTTTTTCAACAGGAACATCTTTTGTCTTGCTGACCACATTCCACAGACAGCTGACCCTTCTTCTTCCCCTACTTGTTACTGTAGTGGCCCCAACTCCTTTCTTCTCTAGATAAGCCTTACTCTTTAGGTCCCTACCCCTGGATGAGTGGGCTATGATCTTCCTATCTGGTGTTACCATCAAGCTCCATATCAATCCTAACTCTTCCTAGACTGACTTCATGCATTCACTGAAGTTTCCACTGCCTGTTTCTGCCCTTATCCCATTGTTTCAAGTAGTGAATAGGTTCACAGTCACATCACAACAGCAAAGGCTCTGGGGGCTATGCAAGATATACACATAGTTTATCAGATTAACATTTTATACCACAGAACATGTGTTAATGGGCAGCATGCTAATTAGTCATCAAAAGTAAACTATTTATATGTTGTTCTTCCATGATGTTGAACAATTAATCATAAACATTGAACAAGTAAATGGGACCTGGGGGGCTGATATGGTTTGGCTGTGTGTCATCACCCAAATCACATCTTGAATTTTACTCCCATAATTCCCATGTGTTGTGGAAGGGACCTGGTGGTGGCAGGTCCAGGAATCGTGGAGGCAGTTTCTCACATTCTTGTGGTAGTGAATAAGTCTCATGAGATCTGATGGTTTTATCAGGAGTTTCTGTTTTGCATCTTCCTAATTCTCTCTTTGCTTGCTGCCATCCATGTAAAATGGGACTTGCTCCTCCTTGCCTTTTGCCATTATTGTGAGGCTTCCCCAGCCACATGGAACTGTAAGTTCAATTAAACCTCTTTCTTCTGTAAATTGCCCATTCTTGAGTATGTCTTTATCAGCAACAAGAAAACAGACTAAACTAGTAAACTACTACCAGAAGAGTGGAGTGTTGCTGAAAAGACACCTGAAAATTTGGGGTGAGTCTGGAACGGGGTAACAGGCACAGGCTGGAAGATTTTAGAGAGCTCAGAAGAAGACAGAAAAATGTGGGAAAGTCTGGACCTTCCTTGAAACCTGTTGAATGGCTTTGATCAAAAGCCTGATAGCAATATGGAAAATAAGGTCCAGGGCTGAGGTGGTCTCAGAAGCAGATGAGGAGCCTGTTGGGAACTGGAGCAAAGATGATTCTTGTTATGTTTTATCAAAAAGACAGGCAGCATTTTGCCCCTTCCCTAGAGATTTGTGGAACTTTGAACTTGAGAGAGATGATTTGTAGAATCTGGTGAAAGAAATTTCTAAGCGGCAAAGCATTTAAGAGGTGACTTAGGTGCTGTTAAAAGTTTTCAGTTTTAAAAGGGAAACAGAGTATAAATGTTTAAACAATTTGCAGCCTGACAATGTGATTGAAATGAAACTCCATTATTTTATTGCATTTTAGGTTTTGGAGTACATGTGAAGAACATGCAAGATTGTTGCATAGGTACACACATGGCAGTGTGATTTGCTGCCTTCTCCCCATCACCTATATCTGGCATTTCTCCCAATGTTATCTCTCCCCAACTGCCCACCCCCCGCTGTCCCTCCCCTATTTCCCCTCGACAGACCCCAGTGTGTGATGCTCCCCTCCCTATGTCCATGTGTTCTCATTGTTCAACACATGCAGTGTTTCATTTTCTGTTCTTGTGTCAGTTTGCTGAAAATGATGGTTCCCAGGTTCATCCATGTCCCTACAAAGGACATGAACTCATCATTTTTGATGGCTGCATAATATTCCATGGTGTATATGTGCCACATTTTCCCAATCCAGTCTATCATCGATGGGCATTTGGGTTGGTTCCAGGTCTTTGCTATTGTAAACTGCTGCAATGAACATTCGTGTGCATGTGTTCTTATAGTAGAATGATTTATAGTCCTTTGGATATATACTCAGTAATGGGATTGCTGGGTCAAATAGAATTTCTATTTCTAAGGCCTTGAGGAATCGCCACACTGTCTTCCACAATGATTGAACTAATTTACACTTCCACTAACAGTGTAAAAGTGTTCCTATTTCTCCACATCCTCTCCAACATCTGTTGTCTCCAGATTTTTTAATGATTGCCATTCTAACTGGCGTGAGATGGTATCTCAATGTAGTTTTGACTTGCATTTCTCTAATGACCAGTGATGATGAGCATTTTTTCATGTGTTTGTTTGCCTCATGTATATCTTCTTTTGTAAAGTGTCTGTTCATATTCTTCACCCACTTTCAAATGGGCTTGTTTGTTTCTTTCTTATAAATCTGTTTTAGTTCTTTGTAGATTCTGGATATCAGCCCTTTGTCAGATGGGTAAACTGCAAAAATTAATCCCCTTCTGTTGGTTGTCGATTCACTCTACTGACTGTTTCTTTTGCCGTGCAGAAGCTGTGGAGTTTGATAAGGTCCCATTTGTCTATTTTGGCTTTTGTTGCCAATGCTTTTGGTGTTTTGGTCATGAAGTCCTTGCCTATGCCTATGTCCTGAATGGTTTTGCCTAGATTTTCTTCTAGGGTTTTTATGGTGCTAGGTCTTATGTTTAAGTCTTTAATCCATCTGGAGTTAATTTTAGTGTAAGGTGTCAGGAAGGGGTCCAGTTTCTGCTTTCTGCACACAACTAGCCAGTTTTCCCAACACCATTTATTGAACAGGGACTCCTTTCCCCATTGCTTTTTTTTGTCAGGTTTGTCAAAGATCAGATGGTTGTAGATGTGTGGTGTTGCCTCCAAGGCCTCTGTTCTGTTCCATTGGTCTATATCTCTATTTTGGTTCCAGTACCATGCTGTTTTGATTACTGTAGCCTTGTGGTATAGTTTGAAGTCCAGTAGTGTGATGCATTACACTTTGTTCTTTTTGCTTAGAATTGACTTGGCTATTTGGACTCTCTTTTGGTTCCATATGAAGTTTAAGGTGGTTTCTTCCAGTTCTATGAAGAAGGTCATTGGTAGCTTGATGGGGATAGCATTGAATCTGTAAATTACTTTGGGCAGTATGGCCATTTTCACAATATTGATTCTTCCAAACCATGAACATGGAATGTTTCTCCATCTGTTTGTGTCCTCTCTTATTTTGTTGAGAAGTGGTTTGTAGTTCTCCTTGAAGAGATCCTTTACATTCTTTGTTAGTTGTATTCCTAGGTATTTTATTCTCTTTGTAGCAATTGTGAATGGCAGTTTGTTCTTGATTTGGCTCTCTTTACATCTGTTATTGGTGTATAGGAATGCTTATGGTTTTTGCACATTGATTTTGTATCCTGAGACTTTGCTGAAGTTGGTTATCAGTTTCAGGAGATTTTGGGCTGAGATGATGGGGTCTATTAGATATACAATCATGTCGTCTGCAAATAGAGACAATTTGACTTCCTCCTTTCCTACTTGAATACCCTTTATTTCTTTTTCTTGCCTGATTGCTCTGTCTAGAACTTCCAGTACTATATTGAATAGGAGTGGTGAGAGAGGGCATCCTTATCTAGTGCCAGATTTCAAAGGGAATGCTTCCAGTTTTTGCCCATTCAGTATGATATTGGCTGTTGGTTTGTTGTTAATAGCTTTTATTATTTTGAGATACATTCCGTCAATACCTAGTTTGTTGAGAGTATTTAGCGTAAAGGGCTGCTGATTTTTGTCAAAGGCCTTCTCTGCATCTATTGAGATAATCACATGGTTTTTGTCTTTGGTTCTGTTTATGTGGTGAATTATGTTTATACACTTGCGTATGTTGAACCAGTCTTGCATTCCCGGGATGAATTTTATTTGATCATGGTAAATAAGCTTTTTGAAGTGCTGTTGCAATCGGTTTGCCAGTATTTTATTGAAGACTCTTGCATCTATGTTCATCATGGATATTGGCCTGAAGTTTTCTTGTTGAGTCTCTGCCGGGTTTTGGTATCAGGTTGATGTTGGTCTCATAAAATGATTCAGAAAGGATTCCCTCTTTTTGGATTGTTTAAAATAGTTTCAGAAGGAATGGTTCCAGCTCCTCTTTGTCTGTCTGGTAGAATTCAGCTGTGAACCCTTCTGGACCTGGGCATTTTTTTTGGGTGACAGGCTCTTAATTGCTGCCTCAACTTCAGACCTTGTTATTGGTCTATTCAGGATTTCGACTTCTTCCTGTTTAGGCTTGGGAGGATACAAGTGTCCAGGAATTTATTCATTTCTTCCAGGTTTACTAGTTTATGTGTATAGAGCTATTTGTAATAATCTCTGATGATGGTTTGAATTTCTGTAGAATCTGTGGTGATATCCCCTTTATCATTTTTTATTGTATCTATTTGATTATTCTTTCTTTTCTTTTTTATTAATCTGGTTAGTGGTCTATTTTGTTGATCCTTTCAAAATACAAGCTCATGGATTTAATTGATTTTTTGAAGTGTTTTCTGTATCTCTACCTCCTTCAGTTCTGCTCTGATCTTAGTTATTTCTTGTCTTCTGCTAGGTTTTGAGTTTTTTTGATCTTGCTCCTCTAGCTCTTTCAATTTTGACTAGAGGGTGTCAATTTTATATCTCTCCTTGCTTCTCATGTGGGCATTTATTGCTGTATATTTTCCTCTAGAGATTGCTTTGCAAAGCATACACATGTTTCAACAGCTGAATTGACCAAGCAGAAGAAAGGATATCAGAGGTCGAAGATAAACTCAATGAAATAAAACGAGAAGGCAAGATTAGAGAAAAATGGGTAGAAAGCAATGAACAAGTCTCCAAGAAATATGGGAGTATGTGAAAAGACCTAATCTACTTTGATAGGTGTACCTGAATGTGACGAAGAGAATGAATCCAAGCTGGAAAATACTTTTCAGGATATTATCCAGAAAAACTTCCCCAATCTAGCAAGGCAGGCCAATATTCAAGTCCAGGAAATACAGAGAACATCACAAAGATATTCCTCAAGAAGAGTAACCCCAAGGCACATAATTGTCAGATTCACCAGGGTTGAAATGAAGGAGAAAATGCTAAGGGCAGCCAGAGAGAAAGGTCGGGTTACCCACAAAGGGAAGCCCATCAGACTCACAGCAGATCTCTCAGCAGAAACCCTACAAGCCAGAGGGAGTGGGGGCCGATATTCAACCTCCTTAAAGAAAAGAACTTTCAAACCAGAATTTCATATCCAGCCAAATTAAGCTTCATAAGTGAAGGAAAAATAAAATCCTTTGTGAACAAGCAAGTACTCAGATATTTTGTCACCACCAGGCCTGCTTTACAAGAGCTCCTGAAAGAGGCACTACACATATAAAGGAACAACCAGTATCAGGCACTCCAAAAGCATACCAAATGGTAAAGAGCATTAACACAATGAAGAAACTGCATTAATTAAAGGGCAAAACAGCCAGCTAGCATCAAAATGGCAGGATCAAATTCACACGTTACAATAATAACGCTAAATGTAAATGGGCTAAATGTCCCCATCAAAAGACACAGACTGGCAAATTGGATAAAAAGTCAAAACCCATCGGTGTGCTGTACGTAGGAAACCCATCTCACATGTATGGATACACAAAGGTTCAAAATAAAGGGATGGAGGAAGATTTACCAAACAAATGGAGAGCAAAAGAAAATCAGGAATTGCAATTCTCATCTCTGAAAAAAGAGACTTTAAAGCAACAAAGATCAAAAGAGACAAAAAAGGACATTACATAATGGTAAAAGGATCAATGCAACAAGAAGAGCTAAGGATCCTCAATATATATGCACCCAATACAGGAGCACCCAGATACATAAGGCAAGTGCTTAATGACTTACAAAGAGACTTAGACTCCCACACAATAATAGTGGGAGACTTTAACACCCCATTGTCAATATTAGACAGATCAACAAGACAGAAAATTAACAAGGATATCTAGGACTTGAACTCAGACCTGGGACAAGCAAACCTGATAGACATTTATAGAACTCTCCACCCCAAATCTACAGAATACACATTCTTCTCAGTACCACATTGCACCTACTCTAAAATTGACCACATAATTGGAAGTAAATCACGCCTCAGCAAATGCAAAAGAATGGAAATCATAACAAACAGTCTTTCAGACCATAGTGCAATCAAGTTAGAACTCAGAATTCAGAAACTAACTCAGAACTGCACAGCTTCATGGAAACTGAACAACTGGCTCTTGAATGTTGACTGGATACACAATGAAATGATGGCAGCAATACAGATGTTCTTCGAAACCAATGAGAACAAAGACACAACATACCAGAATCTCTGGGACACTTTCCTCTAGAGGAAAATATATAGCAATGAAACTCCATGTTTTTGAGGAGAAAGTCAAGCTGGCTGCAGAAATTTGCATAAATGATGAGAGGCTAAATGTTAATCCCCAAGATAATGTGGAAAATATCCCCAAGGCATGTCAGAGGTCTTCACAGCAGCCCCTCCCATCACAGGCCTGGAAGCCTAGAAAGAAAAACTGGTTTTGTGGGTGGGGCCCAGGGTCCCCATGCTGTTTGCAACCTAGGGACTTGGTACCCTGCATCCCAGCCACTCCAGCCATGGCTGAAAGGGGCCAAGGTAGAGCTTGAGCTGTGGCTTCAAACGGTGCAAGCCCCCAGCCTTGGCAGCTGCCACATGGTGTTGAGCTTGCGGGTACACAGACGTGAACAACTGGGGTTTGAGAACTTCTGCCTAGACTTCAGAAGATGTATGGAAATGCCTGGATTCCCAGGAGGAAATTTGCTGTAGGGGCAGGATCCTTCCGTGGAGAACCTCTGCTAGGGCAGTGTGGAAGGGAAATGTGGGGTCAGAGTCCTCACACAGAGTCGCTACTGTGGCATCACCTAGTAGAGCTATGAGAAGGCCACCATCTTCCAGACCCCAGAATGGTAGATCCACTGACAGAGCTTGCACTGAGCACCTGGAAAAGACACAAACACTTGATGCCAACCCGTGAAGGCAGCCAAGAGTAAGGCTGTACCCTGCAAAGCCACAGGGGCAGAGCTGCTCAAGACCAGGGAAACCCACCTCTTGCATCGGCATGACCTGGGTTTGAGACATGGAGTCAAAGGAGATCATTTTGGAGCTTTAAGATTTGACTGCCCCACTGGATTTTGGACTGGCATGGGCCCTGTAGTCCCTTTGTCTTGGCCAATGTCTCCCATTTGGAATGGTTGTATTTACACAGTACCTGAACCCCAGTGTATCTAGGAATTAACTAGCTTGATTTTGGTTTTAGAGGCTCCTAGGCAGAAGGGACTTGCCTTGTCTCAGATGAATCTTTGGACTGTGGACCTTTGAGTTAATACTGAAATTAGTTGAGACTTTGGGGTACTGTTGGGAAGGCATGGTTGGTTTTGAAATGTGAGGACATAAGATTTGGCAGTGGCCAGGGGATGAACGATATGACTTGACTCTGTGTCCCCACCCAAATCTTGTTTTGAATTGTACTCCCATACCTCCCACAGAACCCACTGGGAGATAATTGAATCATGGGTGTAATTTCCCCCATACTGTTCTCATTGTAGTGAATAAGTCTCACGAGATGTCATGGTTTTATCAGGAGGTTCTGCTTTTGCATCTTCCTCATTCTCTCTTTGCCAGCTGCCATCCATATCAGAGTGACTTGCTCCTCCTTGCCTTCTGCCATGATTATGAAGCTTCCCCAGCCATGTGGAACTGTAAGTCCAATTAAACCTCTTTCTTTTGTAAATTGCCAAGTCTCAGATATGTCTTTATCAGCGGTGTGAAAATGAATTAATAGAGGGGCATAACTAAGAAAACAATTATCCCTACCATTTATTGTGTTCCAACAATGTGTAAAGCACAATAAGTACTTTTATATGCAATACGATACAATACAATCTTCTTTGCGAATCGTAAGTTAGCTGTTCTTTTTATTTATTTTTATTTATTTGAGATGGAGTCTTGTTCTGTTACCCAGGCTGAAGTGCAGTGGCACAATCTCAGCTCACTGCAACTTCTGCCTCCTGGGTTCAAGCAATTCTCCTGCCTTAGGCTCCCCAGCTGTTGGGACTACAGGCACCCACGACCACACCTGGCTAATTTTTGTAGTCACAGGGTTTCGCCAAGTTGGCCAGATTGATCTTGAACTCCTGACCTCAGGTGATCTGCCTACCTCGGCCTCCAAAAGTGATGGGATTACAGGTGTGAGCTACCATTCCACACTAGCTATTTTTATGATTATTTTTCAGATGAAGAAATTGAGATTTAGAGAAGTGAAGAAAATTACCTAACCTGGTAAATGGTAGAGCTAGTAGTCCAAACCCTATCTATCAATATCTGAAGCTTAAGCTGTTCAATATCATGGCACAAAGCTACAAACTATAGTAGCATATTTTAGGTAGTTGTAAATATTCTTGATCCCTGCAAAAGCTTCAAGAAATCTACAGGGGTTTTTCCTCAAAATTCATGTTCATATAGCCAGTGCCATCTAGCTTCCTGTGGCTGTTTATTATAAGAAGGTATACTAGTGGTAGGACACACCATATCTGTGAAAGGCTCAAAATAGTGACTCCAATTCCAGAAAACGTATTTTTCTATAAGAAACAAGAAAGTGTTTTTATTAAAAAAATGTGATAGAAATTAACGTTTCTAGATAATGTAAACTTTTTTGGTTTTTTAATTAGGCATATCATGTAATGTACATGTTTTATGTTGATTGAAATAAATGCCAAATTTATTTCATAATTCTTTTCTTTTTTTAAGATCCAAAAAGCAATTAAACCTTCATACCAAGTGAATCATAGTTACATAGACTTTTAGATATCTTTTTATGAGGTCAGTCTCTGTTGATCTCATGATCAGATTATCACTACACAAATTTTCCACGTCTATACTTCTAAAAAGCCAAACTTCCAAGAAATTCACCAAATTGCCAGGAAATAATACTTGAAACTCTAAGTATTTCCCTTTGAATGACAACAGATTTTGTCATTAGCATCTTCAGCATTTAATCTCTGACAAGGCTGAACACAGACAAATATTACAGAGATCTTCATTCAACACATAGCCATAAAAATTTAACTAAATCCTGCCTCAGGGGATGAATGTCTTTCTACTGAGCCTTTGAAATCTGTATGTCTCCTTCGCTAAATAGATTTTTGTGACCATTGACATGTTTTCTTCTGTGAATCACTGAAAAACATAATATCTGTTCCTTCAAATTAAAAAATTATCCATAACTGTATAACAACTTTAGGTTATTGACAGTATTTAAAATGTCTACCTATTACACTAGTAAGTGCCATTTCCCTGAAAAAAACAAGGTCTTATTTTTCTTTTCTTTTTGTCATTTTTTTTCGCATATCCCAAATAAAGATTTTATTTATTTTTCATTGACTACCCACTGTTTTACTGTAACCCACACTAATTTCTTCCCATCATTTTCCAGGCGTAGTTATAGAGTAGGAAGTCCAGAAATTCTGGAGGAAGCAAAAGAGAAAATAGCAGCAGTTTGCAGAGATTCTAGGTTGATTTCATCAGTGACATTCTTTCAAATAGAATTCTTATATCTCTCACTATAACTCAGTAAGGACTGGCTCCTGGAGACATGAACAGTTTTAGATATTCTGACATTTTATGTCAACCAACATATTGAGGACAGCTATTGTAACCATAAAATTGTATTTTTACCCTTAGAAACAATGTTCCATCATTATAGGGTATCATAATTATTTGCTAGTACAATTGAGGTATTTTTCTTTCTCAGTCTTTGTATGACTGCCTTTAAAATCATATAATCATTACTTATACTAAACATGACTGAACTGTGTCTTAAATAGATATTTATGTCTGGTTTAAAAGTCTGCATGTCTATGAAACAGGAAGAAATTTTTAACTGCTAACATCTCCCTACAACATGACTTAAATATTCTCATATATTTCCTCTATTACTAGCTTTATTATTTGCTAATTGTTAATTCATCTGTAAGTGTTGCTTTAAATTAATATACAATTTTCAATCTATACACACATAGATAGA
The DNA here is from genome assembly GCF_049354715.1 of Callithrix jacchus. NCBI lineage: Eukaryota > Metazoa > Chordata > Mammalia > Primates > Cebidae > Callithrix > Callithrix jacchus. The sequence goes on from NC_133504.1 coordinate 77,604,051, forward strand.
TGCAACTTTAATTAATTAAAAACCCACCTTTTAATATGGTGGGTTTATTTAGTCCTGTTTCTTTCTGGATAAATTTAATCTTTCCTCAGTCTAAATTGATGTTTTCCAATTTCAATCTATGCCTCAGTCCACTTCAGATAAATCTGAGAAATAAAACATATTTATATTCCTTTTGAAAAACTAATGCACATTGTGTATGAAAGGCACTGCTGACTCTCCAATAAAATAAATATTTTCAAAATGTGGAATCCATAACTTCCCACTGAACACTTTTGTAGTACAACATAATATACAGGAAAGTAACGATGCTTGCTTGTAGCACTTTTGGGGGCATGGGCTTGATACAGGAGTGGAAGATCATATATAATTTCTGTCACAGAGGAAGCATATCTATTTCTTCTATAAAATAAATTGAATTACTAATCATCATTTTGCTATACTCTAAAATCCCTGAAAATGTAACAGAGAGAGTCAATCTGGTTACACTACATTAGTTACATCATTTTGTTGAATCTAGAAACTACACAAATAATTATGATCAGGTCTAGAAATTGCTAAATCTACATATTTTATTTGATTTATATAAATTTATTTATTCTTTTATATCACAGACCATATGCATTTAGAGATTTATTCATATATATTCTCTTTATAACCCAAGAAACTAGAATAACACTATTAAGTATTCTTATTATGAATGAAGATAGACACTGTGCTTTCCAAAGCAGCTGTGGCCTCAGAAATAGTCAACTTACCAAGAAATTGGTACCAAAAGCATTCATATATCAAGCAAAATAATGAGGCACTATGGGTTAAGGGTCTGAGCTCTAGATTCAGATCCTAGCTCTACCACCTTAATAGTCATGTGACCTTGAAAAAAAATGACCAATTTCTCTGAGTTTCATTAGGGAGAAAACAATAGAACTTTTTGTCATCAAGCAGTTTTCAGTAATAAATAAAATAAATGTGCAGCATATAGCACAATAACTGACATAGTGAGCGCCTGATACATTTTATATATTGATATTATCTAAGTGGTCTGTTTTCCTCTAGGGAGCACTCAGGGAAAATAAATTATTTTTCCTCCCCCAATATTTTCTATCAAACAATTATGAAACCCCAAACAGCATGATGTCAAAATTATCAACATTTATAGGACTTTAAAGGAAATAAAATTTCATCTAAATTTCCATTGATTTGGTACAAATTAAATTTTATGTTTAAAAACATGAAGATAAGAGAATATGCAAGTTTCCAAAAAAAAGCATTGAATGTGTATTATCAATACTCTTAAAAATGCTTTAGGCTTATAAATCAAGATTGAATTTATGAAGCTAAACTTATAAGTCCTGAAAATTTCCTAATTTCCCAAGTTCCAAATCAGTCAGTTTTGCTGCATAACAATTAATCCAAAATCTCAGTGGCTTATGAAACAAACATTCCATTTTTTCTGATTTTACACATCACTGGCTCAGAGTTAGCTTCGAGCTCTGGTTGTCTCTGCTCTATGTGTCTCCCCATTCCTGCACTCAGGCTGAAGAGCAGCCCTTTCTAAGACATTATCATAAATACTTGAAGGAAAGCAAGAGACCTAGTCTAAACAAGACAATTATATTTAAAGCTTTTGTTTATATGTGGCATGCATTATATTTCATTGGACAAAGTAAGATTCCGTCTCAAAAAAAAAAAAAAAAAAAAGAATATTCCTTCTACTGGGGTCAGGGAGAACTAATGACCTGGGCCAGCATTGTGAAGAAAGCCCACGATGTTCTGCATCTTTATCCCGGTACAGAAGCAGCTTTGAAGAAAACTTTTGGTTTTCTTCCCCCGCCTACCCTGCCCAAGCCATTTTGTCCAACTGAAACTATTTACTGCTATTTACTGAGAGATGGCTTAATTCAATCAAGTTTTGTGTGCAGGCTATTAATTTGGTCTTTGTCTTATTCTGAGTCTTAATTGGCCTTTGTGGCTCAAAATATTGATCATTTCACCAGTTAAAGATGAGAAACAGTTTGATTTTCCAGCCCTGCAAATCCTGGAGTTTCTCAGCCCTTTAGTATCCTTTTCATCTCCTATTTTAAACAAGTCACTTACTTTTATACTCATTCTTTTTCTTGTATTATTAAATGCAGTTTCTAACAACTAATTCACATTAGTAACATTTCAAGTCTTCTTTACTGGAGTTCTTCATTATATATGTGTTGCCCAAAATATTTTGTCAAATATTTTGCTGCTGCACAAAATGTGTCACCCATTTTCTAGCTTTAATAAGTTTTCTCACTACTAGCTCTCTGGCCCCCAAAATTGATGCCATCTATTTTAAGTTTTTTTATTACAATAACACTCCACTTCTAAGTATCAAATTCTATACTGTTCAGCCGTCTACAAACAGCCTTGAAATCTCATGGACTAACAAAAACAAGCATTTTGTTCTTGTTCATGTTTCATATAGGCAGTTATTAGATGGATGCCGCTATGGGGACTCTGCTTAACTTGGCTCTATAGGCTTTTTTACTCATATAAGCTGAAGTGTGGAGCATACCCATTGGAGGAGCTGAGAAGAAAACCAAGATGCTAAAGTAATCCTTAGAATTTCATTTAAAGCCTCTAATTGCAGGTAGCATAGTTATACCTGTTCACATTCCAATGGCCAGAAAAACTACATGGTTAGATCCAAAATCAGTGGGAAAGGAGGGGAAACATATAGTCTCCACAACAAGAAGCAGGGAAGTCCTGTGGCAATAGGCTGGCATGGCGGTACTGTATACAAGAAAGGGGCAGGCATGGGTGCAGTGGCTCAAGCCTGTAATCCAGCACTACTGGAGGCCGAGGCAGGCGGATGACAAGGTCAAGAGACGGAGACTATCCTGGCCAACATGGTGAAACCCCATCTCTACTAAAAATACAAAAATTAGCTGGGCATGGTGGTGGGTGCTGTAATCCCAGCTTGGGAGGCTGAGGCAGGAGAATCACTTGAACTCGAGAGGCAGAGATTGCACTGAGTCAAGATGGTGCCACTGCACTCCAGCCCGGGTGACAGTGTGAGACTCTGTCTCATAAATAAATAAAGGGACATCATGTATAATTGTGAACAGTAATACCACCAGCCAAAAGTGTAGTCTAACAGTGTTTTCGAATGCTCTATGATGCAAACATCCCACATAGAAAATAGCAAAAAATAAGACTGTACACTCATAACACTTTCCCAGAAAAGCAAATTATTTATTCAGCTTCAAAAATAACCTATAATGTCAAAAATGGCATTGTGTCTTGTCTTAAATTTCTATCATTAGTAGGCGTCATTTTAGAAGCTATTTCTCTGCATAGGAAAACCTCCTATTCTATCTTAATCAGGCCAGCTCGGAGCATCTGTGACTATAATTACCCTTATTTGCAATACTCTCTGACACACACCTGGAAGACTAGGGCCACCCAGCAAGAAAGAAAGAAGTTCAGAAGCCAAATCTCTGTCATTCCTGTTCATTTGTTTCTCTATGGTTATTGCTGTCATTACCAATATGGGCACTGAAGTAAGACATGCTAAGACCTCTGAGGCCAGCCAGTGGCTGGGATATTACTGGCATCTATAACTACTACCTGTTGAATTAGCTCACATTATCAGGGCACTGGGATAGAATCTTTAAATGGAGTTCACCATTTTGCCAATCTGAAGTTTGGAGTAGATAAGTCACATAGTTCTACACATGGCTCTCACTCAGCACCCACTTTCTCTCCCAAAGCAGTGCCTAATAACCAAGTTACAAAGTGATATTGTTTACTTTCTAAAATAATTCGCTCTAAGATAGAATTGATTTTATTCTTTCAAGGGATATTTCATTTTAAAGGAGGAAATACTTTTTTTCTGGTGAAAGGGAATTTCTTTGAGTGAAAGAGAGCTGCTTTTTTTCTCCCAATTTTTAGAGTTTTGTCCCACCAACTTACTACCACAGTAGTGTAGTTTTCTGTCTCTAAGAAATGCACCACACTTCCTCCTGTAGTTAATTCCTCATTGTCTTTTAAAGCTGAGCCCAAGGAAGATTTCATGGCCCTCAAGATCTGCTTATGACCTTCTGATAGAGACTTTTATAGAAACATGTACTTCTTTATAACCCTAACAATATTTGAGAATTTAAAATTATCCCTGTAATTGATTACTGGTTGATTGTCTTGCCAAATAGCATTTTTGCTCTATGAGGGCAGAGACCATATCTAACTTCTTCACAACTCTATCTCTAGTGCTTATCCTATTACATATTGTATATGTGTCATAAATATTTGTTGACTATATGCATGTATGTATGACCAAATAAATAGGAATTTGAAGCTCTCATTATATAATCCCTCTTTTTAAAGACAGCAGCGACTTTCTATATTATCTCTCAAGGAGTAAAAACTGCAGAAAATCTCCTAGTTCCCTTCTTATGCCCTTTCTGAATTAATCTGCCAGCTCTTGATGGCCTCTTCCTATTGCCCTGTCATAGTATTTTCCCAGAGTACTTTTTAAAGCCTAGCACTTTATGATCACCCACAACCATATATGTCCTTAGAAATTCCTCTAGTCACATGATTTCAAGTTACCTTGTGTGTTTGTGTGTGTGTGATTTAGAAACTATGTCCTGACTCATTTAGGACATGATTATTTAAGAGAAACAAATAAAAGACAGGTTTTTAAAAAATTTTATAATCTAGGCAGTATTGAAAATGATGTCATTCCCTAATGATCTCATTCATGATGGGATTGTGAAGTGGATTATGACAATGAAAACATTTCTGGGAGAACTTCCAAAGCTATCTGGCAAGCATAGAGCCTATATTTTTAAAAGTGATAGCTTAGTTTCTAAATATAATGGGCCAGGATTTGATGTCAAATCAGTGGGAAAGTAAACATAAAAGACATCAAACATAAATGATTGGATGATTGGTATAGATGCAAAGGAAGAGAATATTTTATATTTTGTAACCTGGTTATCGAAGTGTTAATTAAAGATATTATTATTTAATACATTAATGCACATTTACCATGGTAGTGAATTATTTTACTTTCTGACAACTTTTAACAGATTGTTTCTAGATAATACAATTTTAATTAGCTTTATTAAGGTAAAAATTATATACAGTAAAATGCACCAATTTCAAACGTACAATTCAATGACTTGTAATGTAACTCGACATATTTTTTCTTCAAACTGGGTTTGCAAATTTCATGAAAAAGAAAATTATGTGATATAAAATGGCATTATATTTTAAATTATTTAGATATGTGCTTGTATGTGTATACAGTTTTCTTCTTTCATCTTACCCTGGAAATTTCAAACAAAACTAAGAGTTGGAATTCTCATATATCAAGAATTTTTTTTTTTTTTTTTTTTGCTTAAGTCTGTCTGTTGAGTGAGGCAACAGTAGGACTGTTGCTTTTTTTTTTAATTGCATTTTAGGTTTTGGGGTACATGTGCAGAACATGCAAGATAGTTGCATAGGTACACACATGGCAGTGTGTTCTGCTGCCTTCCTCCCCTTCACCCACATTTGGCATTTCTCCCCAGGCTATCCCTCCCCAGCTTCCCCGCCCTGCTGTCCCTCCCCTATTCCCCCCAATAGACCCCAGTGTGTAGTACTCCCCTCCCTGTGTCCATGTATTCTCATTGTTCATCACCCGCCTATGAGTGAGAATATGCGGTATTTCATTTTCTGTTCTTGTGTCAGTTTGCTGAGAATGATGTTCTCCAGATTCATTCATGTCCCTACAAAGGACACAAACTCATCATTTTTGATTACTGCATAATATTCCATGGTGTATATGTGCCACATTTTCCCAGTCCAGTCTATCATCAATGGGCATTCTTTTTAAAAGTGAACTTTTTGTATGTAATTTCTAAGTAATGAATGTGATATTATTCACTATGAAATTATCATTTTTCATATGAGCTTGAGAAAAACTACTGAGTTTATGAAGTCCATATAATCCACTTTATCAAAACTGACCCCTCATCTACTAGAATTCTAAGGTAGGAGTGAGACCCCAGGCTTCTCTGCCCAGAGAATACCTGATACTCCAAATGGTCTTTTCAAGGCCCTTTTCTCTTGAATGAGTGTAAAGGCAAAACTTTCACCAGCCGACCCACCATGTGTTAGAAGGGTTACAGCATATAAATATATCCCTCCCAAAATACTTCCTTTTAATTTTCAATGCTCCTAAATGTTATATGTTTTTGAGTGAGTTAAAGAGCTTAAAAATAACAAAAATTGGTTTTTGACACCTTCTTTGACAATTTCGCATCAGGATTTTTCTCATCTCACTTTGGAGCCCAGCATATATTATCTTAGTGCATTAGCCGAAATTCCAACCTAATATTAATTGCTTTTATACAGATGGATTAGAACATTTTAATAAATCTCTTTGTCTTCTAAATTGCCCAGTCTCAGGTATGTTTTATCAGCAGGCTGAAAATGGACTAATTCAACATACAAGTACACAAATTATCCATCAGATTTCTTTTTGAATGCCCAAAAAACTTATTTGTACACTATAATTGAACAAAAAAATCAGTCTTTATCCACTTGTAAGAGTGACAGGAGACTGATAGAAGGAAAACTCTTAAGGTCATTATGGAGCTGAGTTAATTGTGGCCATCTGCCAGAATCCTGAATGTGCTCTTAATTTTCTCAGGCAAGGCCAGGCGCAGTGGCTCATGACTATAATCCCAGCACTTTGGGAGGCCAAGGTGGGTGGATAATTTAAGGCCAGGAGTTCAAGACCAGTCTTGTCACCATGCTGAGACTCCATGACTACTAAAAATACAAAAATTAGCGGGGCATGGTGGCAGGCATCTCCAGCCCCAGCTACTTAGGAGGTTGAGGCAGGAGAATCACTTAAACCAAGGAGGTGGAGGTTGCAGTGAGCTGAGATCATGCCACTGCACTCCAAGTTCGGCAACAGAGCAAGACTCCATCTCAAAACAAAATTATGACACATATAAAGTACTGTATATAAGAAATGTCCAACTTTGTGTCTTAAGAAATCCTGCTGTTTCTGCATTCTGGAAAATATACAAACAAAGGCTCTTCAGGCTGAGTTTTACCAAATAGACTAAAGACATCCTCCAGGATTTTGAATCTAGATTGATCTACGTCGTGGAGCTTTTTTTTTTTGTTACCCCAATTGTATCAGTTTATATATCTTCTATGACTTGTCTGATATAGAATTTACCAGACAAGAATTTATCTGTTTATAGTATTTAAACAGATATAAAAGAATTTTAGGTTTTGAGACAGGGTCTCATTGTGTCACTCAAGCTGGAACACAGTGGCACTATCATAGCTCACTGCAGCCTTGACCTCCTGGGCTCAAGACCTCCCACCTCTGCTGGGACTACAAGCATGTACCACCATACCAGGTTAATTTTTGTAATTTTTTAAATAGAGACAAGGTTTTGCCATGTTGCGCAAGCTGGTCACAAACTCCTGAGCTCAAGCAATCCTCCTGCCTTGACCTCCCAAAGTGCTGGAATTACAGGTGTGAGCCACCATGCCTGGCTACCTTTAAGATTGTAACAGATTGCTTTGTGGAGTAAGGTCCAAGTAGCAAAAAGAATATCTAGAAAACAAACAAAACTATTGCTGGTTCAGTCAACTTGACGGATGTATTTGTTATTATAAAGTTACATATTTATTCTCATTTATAGCTGTAGTTATGCTTTAAAGGATCCTAGTCAAAGTGTCAAATTTTAAGTGCAATATTTGAAATAGGTTTTAAATGGACTTTTCCACTGGAAAAGCAAACTACCAATGAGACATTTTTATTAACAAATATATTAAATATGCAATTCTGAGGCAGTCTATTTTTGCTACCATTTTATCGTTCAATTATATCCATAAAAGAAAATATAAAAGCCATGAGAAAATAATGATATAAAAGGCTGATAATTTGTTAGTTTATAATCTATAATCTCACATATGACATTCATTATATGGTTATGAAAAATTACATTTCTCAAATGTATGAGAGTAAAACATAAGAAAATTGTTGCAATTTCAGCAATAAGTTGATATAAATGACTTTTTGAGATTTTATGCATACTTCTTATTAAGTAACTTTTTGCTTTGCAAGCCATATGTGTAATTTAAGTATCTTCTAGTTTGCTATCGATTAACATTTCTTTTAATTTTCATCGATTAATTTTTTTTAACAAAAATCCTATTTTCTTAGTGTGAGATCTCACTCTAGGCATTATAGGAAGTCTACATCTACTAATATTTTTTAATCCTTGTGGTTTTGAGAATTCCCATTGTCCAACAAAATATGTCCTGGCTACAGCTTCTCACCTCTGGTTCCATACTTTCCTCTGATGTTACTTAGGACATCTCACAGGAGCTTCCCTGCTAGCTGAACACCCGTTGAGTTCTGAGTTTGCCTTCATGTATCAGGAGAATCTTGTCTTCTACAAACAGAAGGCCATCCTGTTTGTTCATTTAATTCTGCCCACAGTCTGGGATCCCACAAACTCTGTAGGACTTCAGAAAGGAAATTATCCTATTTCTCACATTTTACATCTTATTCACTGCCTAGTAATAGGATGGTTGACCAAATGCCAAGTGTGTTTAAGCAACTTAAGTAAATTCCCTAAATCTGGTTTATCTAATCTATCATAACCTTAGTAGTGGAATATCAGCAGTTCAGCCCAGATTTCACTGTGCCAAGCCTAATCAAATCCATTCCCGTTTCAGTCTTATTTCTAGTATAAAATAAAGAGAAATTCACACATCTATATCCCTCCTAGTTTGGTCTAGTCTTACAGTTCTGTGAGTGCAAAAAAATTGTAGTAAAATAATATACATGCTTCTAAAAAATTAATCCTTTTTAATCTGAAGAGCCTTAAATTTTGATTTAGGATGTCTTCAAGCAAATCTGATTCAGACTTAGAAATAAAAAATAATTTTAAAAAAGTAATGTTACTAAAATGACACCCAACTTATTTTATTAAACAGAACATTTAATTTCTAAGCCTGAAAAATGACTTTGGAAATTTTTGTAGGTGATGAAGGTCCCTTACGGGGAGTTTTAAAATAACATTTTCTGTGGTAAAAGAGTTCTCCAAAGATAAGATCAAATTTCATTTTCTACTTTTAAGTTTTAGGAAAAAATTTTAAACCTTTAAAATGGAAGTTTGAGTTTACGTTTTAGTCAATGAGTTTTTATAAATATTTGCAATTATTCTCAGAGTATTCTGCTACGCTAAAATAATTCTTATAAAATTTTTTGAAATGGAGAGTAACAGCTGTTTACATCTTATGTATGGACTCAAGTTTCCCTCCTGAGTCCAAAAGGCTCAGGTCCAATACATTTCTTGTGAGTCCAAAGAAAAGGGACAGTGCTCTGAATGTTGCCAGTTTCTATAGCACGGCTGCTCTGATCCCAGGGTAGAAATACAAAGAAAATGAAGCTGGAAAGATATTCTTTTGGATTTAATGTTCTCAACTGTGGTCACCCTACTGGCCTTCTCCAGCTACATTCTTAACAATTTCACCAATTTGCTGCTTCATGAGAACACAGATGCAGTAGACTGTCATTGTGGCGTGATAATTTATCTTAGGTCTTTTCAGACTTTTTAACCCAATAAGAATACTCGAGAACTTGAGAGCATCTGCTTTGGTATTAAACCTGAGGTATTCACAGAGGCAGGTAAAAAATGAAAAACACTTTATTCAAAAAATTGCTATTATATGAGTATAACATTGCACTATTTCTAGTGATACTTAGCCACTGTTGCCTCTAATTTTTAGGTCCAAAATAAGATGAGGATAATGATGACAATGACGTAGCTTAGTCAAGCATCTCACACTTCATCTGCTGCAAGCCAATGTTTGATTTTCAAACTTTACAGCCTACTGTATTTGAAAATAGAGGCCGGGTTCATGGGGGAAAATGCACAAACCTCAAGTGCATATATTTGTTTGATGTGATGCAGGTGTTTGAGTTTTCCTCTGGAACATCCACAGCAGCATGAGGAGATAACCTTAGGCTAGCAGGGACCCGCTGGGGACTTTTTTATATTTGATCAGCCATTTATCTTGTTGGCATATGGCACCATATGTATGACTTTTACTGCTTTGTTTTTTATTTTCTCTAGATGGCCTCATTACTTGAGAAAGTGTAATAAAACCTGTGTTTTCCTGAGGTCAGTCTTATCCTTCACTTTCAATAGCACCTGAGGGTTCTGCAAACATTCTAAAGGAAAACTTACAGCCCAATAGCTTTTTCAGCTCACACATCGCAGCAACACACAGTGGCCACATAAGACATGTATTTCCTGGTATAAATTAGACCCAACAATTCAGTTACAACAGTATGCCTCAAGAGACAAGGAGGTCAACATGGACAAAGAAAGTTCCCTCCACAAAAGGTCAGAAACATAGTTCTATACGGTAATCCCTCTATCCAATCCATTGAGACTCTGTGAGTAGAATAACATCCTGCTCCTTTATCCCAAAGAAAACAAAACTGAAATATTAAATTCTAGAAATTTCATACAAATGAAAAGTCAGTCATGAAGTCATCATAACAGGAAGGGTCAACCAAATAGAGGAGATTCAAAGGATATTACAGCATCTAATTTTTCAATTAGTTGAAATTGGAAGTAGTTCTCATGTAAATGACTGAATATATGCCTTTAAGGATCCTCTCCGAAATAAGAACCTTCAATCAATTCTGATTTGATCTACAGGCTAAAAGCAATCATGTAAGATTAAAATTGAAATAGCATATATAGTTCATATCATTGACTCATCTCAAATACTACATAAAGAAAAGAGGGAAGAAATACGAAAGTAGTCGCAAGACTAAAAAAAGTACTAATAAAAATGACACAAATATTTTACTATAGTTGACCAACCTTTTGGGCCTGGGGTTTCAGATTCTTTTTAAGCTAATACTCAGCACCAGTCTAAAAAGTCTGTATTTTCGCATTTTCTCAACTCACAGGAAATCATAAACTGGTTGCCTTCAGCATCAACAGCCCTTTAACCTTCCACACATGCACACGCACAGGCATACATACTCCAGTTTACCTCTACCATTATTACCCAGCAAGATGTATAGGTCCGTACCTTCCTTCCCCTGTCCTTACAGATTCTTAGGCAGCAAAGCTGTAAATTGGAGGAGAACATGGAAACTCCTGAAGTACAGATGGGCAATACTGTAGCTAGTCAATTATCCAATAAGTTCTAGAGATCATGGGGTGAAAAATACATTCATTGGACATCAATTGGAAAAACATCCAGCCTATTTAGTCCCTGGGCACAAGAACTGGACAGTATTTGGACATTAGAGTATTGCATAAGGAAATAATCAGAAATGCAGGCTAAAGAATTATGCACCAAGATGTTCACAGAAGCATTATTTAAAATTGCTGAACAAGCAAAAACAAAATTGGACTGAAACCAAGTAACCCCACATAGATAGACTATTAAACAAACATTAAATATCATGTTTTCAGAATATATTTAATTAAATAAAAATACATGATATACCATAAAGTTAAAAAACATACAGACATATATATATATATATATATATATATATATATATATATATATACACATACACACACACAGAAGAGTATGTTTTAAGTCAGTGTGATACATTCAAAATGAGCTGAGACTTGTGAAAGACACTTAGGATAATAAAAAGTACTTTTCCATCATATTTGAAGCAATAAGAAAAGACAGGAAAGGAAGAATCCTACTAACTCGGAGAAAAAGAGTAATTTACTAACAGACAATAGAATCTATTTTTCTTTTATAAGCAAAAAGGCCTTCAAATTCTAAAAATAAAATATACAATTAAAATATATGAATTTCAACCCAAAGTAATGAGGAAGGCTAGTCTATAAGCTTTGTAAGGGCAAAATCACATCTGTTTCTGTGTCCATAACACCTAGCACACCTGTGCATAGTAGTATTTCAATTAAAATTGTGAACAACACATGAATATAGAAATGAATACACAATAAGAAGAATCAAGGGCTTTGAAATGATCCAGTTAATGTCTCCAGTTGCTGAAGAAATGTACAGTATTTGTAGGTAAGTATTCATGGTTCAGTGTAGATAAGTTATGTAAGGTCAATGGATCTTGAGTGGTTTCTAAAGTGTGTATAGAGCAGATTTCCCAAATAATAATTTATCCTGGAAATGGAAGAGTGATATCTTTGATCCTGACTCCTAAGGATATTTTATAGCAGGTTACTAATCAAATGAATTGTAGAAAAGTCCTGCGGTACTAAATGCCAGAATACTTCCATATCCTTTCTTCCATATGTGACCCAATAGAAGTTGGTGCTGGGCATCTGCTGGTAATTGCATTTTCATTATTTGGTAAAAGATAATTTTAAAAGAAAACAAACAGTGAACTTCTAAGATACTTGAACAGGGAAGTGGAAATCACAGCTGCGCCATGAGCAGAGTAATCTGTCAGCTGTGCTGAACACACCAAAAGAAACTGAAGAGACTGCAGATCTAGTCAACACTCATAAGGCAAATGAAAATGTTCTAGGCAATGGCAATAGTAAATCTTTTCTTTTTACAGAGTAGTGAGAGTAGAGATATACAGAGGTAAGCAGAGGTACAACTGACAGACCTAGCCAGAAGGTTGAACGTGGAGAAAATCACAGATTCTGTCAAGATTTCAAAATTTGGACAGTCAAAACGGTAGCTGTGCCATGAGTATAAGGAAGAAAGTGAGGAGGAGAAGCAAAGTGAGGCAATGCTTAATCCAAGTATTCGTCATAATACATTTGAACTCAGTCAAATCGTGCAGTGAGATTACAGAACTGCCTCTCTGGAGAACTGAAAATGTGCATGTGAGAGCCCTGTGCCTGAGGTGGTAATGGAATCCGGAGGCAGAAAGCCCCAATCTCTGCCATAACTGATATTCAGAATGAGTCCATGTCTTCAAGAGAAGGCGAAAGTTCATTTACTTTGAGTGCAGTCCATTTCCACTGACTGTTTCCTTTTGTCTTACTGCCCACCATGTACCAGAGATGTATCAACAAATGAAGCCATTGCTCTCTTGACACTGCCACATAAGAGAAAATGTTAGTGTCAACTTTCAGTATGCTCCATCTAAGAATAACAGCAAGGTGTGTTACAGAAATATTTCTATCAGAAATAGTAAAGACAAAATGTTTAAGGTTTGGCATTTACATTTCTATCCTTCTATTATCTAGGAGATATACTGATGCAGAACAAATTTTGGATAATGCTGGGAAAATGAGGTGTTACTGTATTCACTTAGCAATATTAAATCATAGGTTACATATAGACAGCAAAGTGATTTAGTGGTAATTTTGGTTTCCTCTTTAGAAAGAGAGATCAGAGGGATTTTCTAAAAATAATAACCATAAAATACAGTAATAGCAAACACTCTGAAAATATTGAGTGTTATAAGGCACTTATTATGTCTATTACATCTTAGGAAAGATTATCAGTAAATATTGCAGTCTTAAATATAAACTTGCAGAGTGCTAAATCCTCTTCCAAAATAAACTTCAAAACCCTCCAAAATGATTGTCTATAATAAACAGACAAAGCATTTACTTATGGCCCAAAGTGAGACTTTGAAGTTCACTTTTAAAGAACATATTTGGAAGTAGTCCTCAAAAAGAATGTTATTTATGGAATGAAAGGATATTTTAAATCCTTTTAAAATTTATTTTCCAGTCTCTCCTAAAAATGCTTTAATGCCTCCTTTGATATGGCATAATTCATATCATCCCTTTAAAAACCACAACAACATGAAAAATTTCACAAAAATTAGCAGTTTAAGAATTCTATATTCCCACAATCTGTATGTGTATCAGAATCACAGTACTGTACTGATTGTGAGAATGCTATTATTTTATATATCACAGGGGGAAAAATACTGCCAAAAAACTTTTAGAACAATGTTTTCTATAACCCAGAATTTTCACTTCAAACTTATTCAAAGGTTTTTCTTTTTAGTACTTATTGAACAATGGGTTATCTTATATCATTCCTAGGCCTTTGTAAAAATTAAAATACAAGCAAAACAAATTGGTTAAGGTCTTCCTGAAGTTTACCCACATTTTGGGTCTTATCTCCCCAGATATTTTCAACTAAAATTTGTTTACGACACAGTACTGTTCTCCAGGCAGTAGAGAGTGTTGTTGATGCAGTGCTCTCTCTGGAATTTCACTCCAAGCTCCTGACATTCATTCTGCAATTTTCTGATGCACAGGGACAAGCAGTGATGAAACCAGGGCCCCCACAACACACAACCTCGTTTCAGAGATGTTAAAATGCACGAAAAAGAATAAATATTCATGTTATATATCTTAAGAGATAGGAGATATTAGAAGGAAACATGGGCTACAATTTTGTTTTCTATAGGCATCTTGGAATTTCTTCACTGTTCATCTGAGCTTTTATACCTGGAATTTGAAAAAGTGCTAACTTTAAAGAGTTAATATAGAGCTTTAAAAAAGAAGATGGCAGCCTTTCTACGGCTTCTTTTACTGTAGTGATAATGTCAGCACCTTCATCAAAATGGAACCAGCAGCAGACATATTTACCAGTAGCAGAACACCAGAAATGTATTTGTATTTACTTTCTTGGGGTTATTAATTTGCCATAGAACTACAGTCATCCTATTCCTACATTTTTCAAACTAAAAAAAAAAAAAGGAGAGAGAGAGGGAGGCCTTGTTCCTAAGAGATTATAAGTGCTATGGATGTGGGAGAGATTGCCTTTTTTTCTCAAACAAAAATATTTTCATCTCCTTATTTTAAATTTGTAGACTGATTTCTGGAAATTAGGTTCAAACATTCTGGGATTTAAACATTGAATCAAATACATAATCTTAAAGTAAACATTCTTGGAGTTAGACTCCTAGTATGATACATCTGATTGAGACATTGCTATGCCTGCTTTTAGAAGTTTATACTTAAACTGGAGAAAATCAGCTAAAAGAAGAATCTAAATAAATATGCTTCAATATGTTATCCACGTTGAAATTTTCATTTTTCAGTTTTCATTGCAGTAGTAATTCAGACCAGCTTTGAGATTTTTCTAACCTATCAAAAATCCCACAAGATAAAAAACACAGAAAGAGCTAAATGTTTTCTAAAACTTATATGTAAATGTTTTTAAATGCTAAATTCTCATCTATGTGCCACCGAGAAAATCGTGTAAATTTGCAACTTGATCTTGAGGTGAGAAAATTGGGAAAAAAGAAAATAGCAAGTGATATGTTTTACTAGAAAGTTTTCTTACATATATTTTTTGTTTCTTTAAGATATATCATTACTATCAATCTTTGACTACAAACAAAGCAACCTGAGGTGGTTCAACTGTAAATAAAAAATAAAGTAACTACAAAAAACTAAAATTGATCATACATTAATGCATGCCTTTATTTTAAATAAGAAATAGATTTAGCCAGACATAATATTCAAAGTATTTAATAACTGCTGGGTACAGGAACCAATCAATCAGGATGGGCACTGCCATCAGCAGCCAAACAGCCCCACAGCTATCAACTGGATACCAACTCAACTCTTAGCATGATGTGCTTCACAAAACTGCTCAGTAACATAATATGTAAAATAAATTAATGAAATATTTTACTTATGTGTTACTTCTTTGCTTACTTACTAGAATATTTTTGTATTTCTTTGGACTAATCAGTTAATGTGAAAAACCTGACTTTTTTGTTAAGAAAAAAAAAAGTCTACTTTTTTCACTGATGGGTCAAGGGGTGACTGAGACATAGCAGCCAGTTAGTCGAATCCTAGAAATGAGAGAAATATCTGATAGAAGGAAAACAATACATTCAGAAAAATGACAACCAAGGAAAAAGATGGCCAGTGAGAAATTCCTAGTAGCCAGCATGGCCAGAGGACTTTTAAAAACTACTGTTCTAAGTTGTGTTTTTGTTCTTTCTGTGTTTAAACTCCCTATGTTAACCATCAAACCCAAGAGAGTTACATAGGTAACCTTGTTGCACTATAACTTTGGGGAACTGAAAAACCAGGTCTGAGTCCCATACTTAAGAAAGAAGCAGAGCAGAAAAAGGTCAGAACCTAAAGAAAATGACAAATGAGGATTGAGACTTCTATAGGAACAGTAACTTAGAAAGGACTAAAAATTATCCCACCCAGAAATACTGGGCAGAGTGGTATGCTCTCACAATGCTTGAGACAGCATTTAGTTTAATACATCTGGATATATGCCCCCCCAAAATATAAAAAGTAATGCCAGAAAGCAAAAGTACTTGGGATATCTTTATGATATAGCACTTTACTATTTAATAATGCTTGTCATTAGTGTTTTATTTCTTAGTGTCAAAGAATCTAAAAAGCCATTTTAAAACAGGCACAAATTTATGCCTATATAGTACATATGTTGCTTTTCTTATTTGTTTTGTAGAAATGTAGATTTTCTAAGGATTTTACCTCTTTTAATTTTTGTGGGTATGTGGTAGGTATATATGGTAGGCATATATATTTATAAAGCATATGGGATATTTTGATACAGGCATATTTTAAATTGCTCATATCTTTGATTCACTATTTTCTACCATATTTCATCATTTTAAAATATTAAATATTTCCATAAAATAAAATCAAAAGCCCTTCTCACTCATCCTAAAAGATACAATTAAATCAGCGTTATTCTCACTCAAATATGTGGACAGACTGCCACGTATTTACGAACCATTTGTATGGAATAACAGAAAAAAACATTCTTGAAGTCAGGTAAGCATAATCACCCATATGGACCACAATTGACAGTGAATCTAATTGTTTCATGAATTTTTTATGAATATAGGAGATGGCTTGGAAATGGGCCAACTCTTTAAGGCCCACCTGTGTCAAATCAGACCCTGGGAACTGGTCTAGTGGTAGGAATTATGGGATGCAGATATAATTTTTATTTACTTCTTGGAATTCTATTTTATGACTAAATACCTGACATAAAAATTCCTAGGATATTGCTGGTTAGAATATTTGAGTGAAGTAAGCAAGTCAAACAAAACAAAAGGCCGAAGAACATTATGAATCTCCACATTATATAACAATCCTTAATTTTTGCGAAGTAATACATTTGTGGATAAAACAGCCTGGAATGCAAGAATTAGATGAAACAAATAAAGAACAGATATAAAATGAAACAAGGCTGAAAAGTGACAGAGTCCTAAGAATAACTCCAATCACTGCTATTTCAGAATACAGTCTATAAAGACTCTCAATAGAGAAAACAAAGTAGATTTCAGTCTTTGTGCTGCCAGTATCAATCTGACATTCATACAGAAGTGATGCATTCTCAGTCAGAGACACTTGACATTCAATGGGTTGTTTCTCCCCTTTTGTTGATCCTAACCCTAATTTAATAAAATTCTACTGATAGAGGCCATTTTTTCTAATTCACATATACACAAAGTGATATAACAAACATAAATTTGTCAGATAGAGTTAAATAGGATGGCAATGAATCAGAACCAGTGAACTAAGCTTGATACCTAATTTAAAGGGAAAGAAGCACAAGCACATGTTGCAAACTCAAGTCATCGGTATGGTCTACTTTCCCTTCTCTATAGTTATCCTGTTTTTATGACAGTGAAAAGCACTCTGTAACAATTTGCATTTCTTTATCTAAAGTGAATACTAACTAGTGATATCCTTTGTCAGATTATTTGGTTATTGCTATGTGGAGATTGTTTCTATTGGTTAGATAGCAAACCATGAAATTATTTGCTTTTCCCATCTTTGATAGGCAGGATCTTTGAAAAAGTGACACAACACATTTATAAAGATAATAACTGTGGACGGCCAGAGTCTTCAATAACATAGTGGTTAAGAAAGTGGGAGCTCCAAAATAAAAAATTAGGGATTCAAAAATCTTATCTTTATCAGCTACATCATCTTATGTAAGCTACTTACCCTTTTTGTGATCCAGTTTCACCATCTGTAAAAAGGGCATAATCTATCACATAAGGTTGTTGTGAGCACTGGAGGAGGTAACAGGCAAACAGCATGTAGAACAATGCTGGACATACAGTTGATGCCCAGTAAGTGTGATCTATTTTTCTCAGGCAGCATCTCCAACACCATGATGTTAGACACACAGATGCCAATGGAATCTTTCCAGTACCAACTGACTGGAGTTCCACATTGTAGCCCAGAAAAGGTCTTCAGGAGGCTATTGAGAAGTTGGAAACCTCAAAATAATTTGGAGGCTTAAGGTCATTAATAATCTTGCTTCTCCTACTTCCCTACAGAAAGATCTGTGTAGTTATTCTAGAATTGAGAATATGAGGGTGATGGAAATACCATGAAAATGAGAAAGCATTTTGAAAGGGAGTATATGTGCTCCTACAACCCACACTTTAGACCTAATCATTCTTGACCCATCTTGATTATCTTGCTAGAAAGGCAAAAGATACTGGAGAGTAAAACATTCTTACTCTCAGATCCCATTGACTAATATAAGGGTGTTAATTTTGCTGTTGTACCATAGTTTCTGTAGCTTCTAAGTAGACTTGATATTCATTGTCCCTTTCCACTGTCTCAGAGAGAAACCATTACAAATGGGATTTCAGAAAATTTTCTATACAGTGACTCCATGGATCTGGATTGTTGAGGAAATTGGGACTTAGTATCTATACAAATTGATTATTTCTTTAATAACAAACAACTACAGTTATATGTACTCTGAGAAATTAAGGTCCACAATATAGAATTTAGTGTAAAACACCCAATTTAAAGATCATGTGTCTATGTTACAAAGAATGACTATAAAAAGCAGACTATCTCCATGTATGGGCTTTTAACTTGACGCATTGAGTTGAAGATAATTTCTAAGTGACACTGACCAGACTGGATCCAGCAATAGTAAATGGATGTAAAAGAGGCTGAAGAAAACGGAAAGTAGAAGTGAGAAAATAAAAAAGAGAAAGACATGCAAGGGTAGAAACTACAACATGATGAAATCAGCAAGACAGTGGTACAACAGCATTGGTAGATAAGCACTAATTTTCCATTTGACCTTTGAGCGGACACTTCATATTTCATATTCAAACTCTGCTTAGCCTGACTTCCCCTTTCATCTTTCTGGAAGTATTTTGTTAGAGTCTAAATATGTACATTAGTCATGAATTTATGAATAAAAGGCACTCTAAATCATAATTCCACCTAACATGAAAGCAGTTGGTTAATATACAGACCTCATGCACACATTGACATCTTCTCAACTATTTACCCCGGAAACTTTATTATTTTAGAACGTAATAAAAAATAATAACTTTTCTACAAGTCTTCACAGTTTAAGATGCACTTAAGATGAAGAATATGAGGTTTAGAGAAGATACATCCATCAACAAATATTAAAATAAGAGTTCTTTTAATTTATAGTAGCCATATCAAATGCATCATCAATAGTTTGAGGATTTTGCAAGTGACATCTAAAATCTGCCATATTATGTAGTGTAATAAATATCAGATAGCATTGAAATCATCCCAAAATTAAGGAACAGTCAAGTTTATACAATCTATATTTAAATACTTTTGAAGGTAATAAAATAGAATACTGTCTTTATTGAAGAAAACTACTATAAATAAGAAACTACAAAAAAAAAACCTACAAATAATTACATAGGGACATAGTAACTTTTTTAGAATAATTGCATAATATTTAATACAACTCCAATTAAGTGAAATTTGGCTTAATCATAATGAAATAGTTAACAACTGGTATTGACCAAGTTTATTATAGGCGTAAAGTAGCCTTAAAATAAGGTTGTAGTCACTCATATCCCACAATAAAGATCAAGCTTTTATTGAGTATTTATGTTATATCAATGCTTTCTGGGTCAGTTAACAGACATACTTTTAATCTAATTTCTCAATTTTAATCTAATTAAGATTGTAAAATAATGGAAAAATGAAAAATCAATATAATAATTAAGATTATCGAGGCACTAATTTTATTAGTCAAACAAGTTATTCTTATAATCACTTATTCTTCAATTACATATTTATTAATCCCTGCTATGTGTCTAGCTGTCCTATAATCTTACTATTGTTTAAAGCACACAGTCTGACCAAAACAGAGACCCTTTGCTCTATAGTTTTATAATCTAGACCAAAGAAGCAAACAATAAATACAATTTGATGATAGATTTTAAACAGGTTTATTGAGGCATGAGATATAATAAACTGCAAATATTTCAAGTGTACAATGTGGCCAATGCTTACATCTCAATGAGCACATGAAACCATCACCATAATCAAGCTAGTGAATATACTCATCACCCTTGAACATTTTTTCCTACCCCTTGGCAAGCCTTCCTAAACCTCACATGAACCTTTTCCCAACTATCCCAAGCAATCACTCATCAGCTTTCTGTAACAATACTTTAGAGTTTGTAATTTCTAAAAGTTGTATAAATGGAATCATACAGAATGTATTTTTGTCTGCATTTTTTCAGTCAGCACAATTATTCTGAGATCTATTCTTGTATTATAATTCCTTTATACTGTTCAGTAGTATTTCATTGTATGGATACATGGTAATTTTTTGTCCATTCACCTGTTTACAAATATCTGGGCTATTTCCAGTTTTTGGCTATTATAAGTAAAGTTGCTATGAACATTCATATATAAGGCTTTGTGTTGATATGTGCTTTTATTTCCTTTGGGCATACACTTGGGAGTGATGTGGCTGGGACATATAAGAGGTTTAGATTAAACTTTTAAAAAAACTACCAGACTGTTTTCCAAAATTGTTCCAGCATTTTACATTCCCACCAACAGTGTATGAAAGTTCCAATTGTTCCACACCCTTGCCAACAGTTCATACGCTTAGTCATTTAAATTTTAGCCATTCTGTGAGTATGCAATGGTATGTTATTGCAGTGTTGATTTGCACTTTCTCTAATGACTAATGATGTTAAACATTTTCCCGCGTGGTCTTTTGCTACCCACATATCTCCCTTGGTGAACTGTCCATATTTGCTGTCCTTTTTTTTTTTTTTTTTTTTTTTTTGAGACAGAGTCTTGCTCTGTTGCCAGGCTGGAATACAGTGGCACAATCTCAGCTCACTGCAATCTCTGCTTCCCGAGTTTGCACGATTCTCTTGCCTCAACCTCCCAAGTAGCTGGGATTATAGGCGAATGCCACCACACCCAGATAATTTTTGTACTTTTAGTAGAGACAGGGTTTCACCATGTTGGCCAGGCTGGTCTTGATCACCTGACCTTGTAATCTGCCTACCTTGGCCTCCCAAAGTGCTGGGATTACAGGTGTGAGCCACCACACCTGCCCTTGTCCTCTTTAAAAGTGAGTTGTGTGTCTTCTTAATTAGTATGAGAATTCTTTATATATTTCAGCTACATCTTCTTGTTGTATACACGTTTTGAAAATGTCGTCTATCAGTCAATGGCTTATTTCATCAGTAGTGACTTTTGAAAAACAAAAGGTTTAATTTGATGAAATTCAATTTATCAAACATTTCTTCTATAGTTTTTGCTTTTTGTGTCATATTTAACAAACCTTTTTTAAATGTAAGGTCACAGATTTTTCTCCAAAACTTTGTTCAAGAAGCATTATAATCCTACCTTTAACAATCAAGTTTATGATTCATTTCAAGTTAATTTTTGCTGTTTGGTAAGAGTCAAAATTGATTTTTTGTGCAGAGTCTAATTTTTTAAGTACCATTTGTTGAAACCAATAATCCTTTCCTCATTGATTTGACACGGCACCTGTCTGAAACATAAATTAGCCATATATGTGCGGGCTATTTGCCGGACTATCTAGTCTGTTTCACTGACCTCTCTATGTTTAAGCCAGTGCCATATCATCTTGATGACCACTGTTGTATAATATGCTTCTAACCTTTTCTTCATTTTCAAAGTTATTTTAGGAATCATAAGGCCTTTTCATTTCTGAAAATTTTAGAAGCATCTGTCAATTTCTAACCAATTTTTTTGGTATATTAATCGTGATTGTGTTGAATCTGGAGTTCAATTTCAGAAAAATTGATCTCTTAACAATATTGTTTTCCAGTCTGTGAAGGCTGTCCTAGTTTGCTTGGGCTGCTGTAACAAAATACCACTGACTTATAAACATCAGAGATTTATTTCTCACCATTTTGAAAGTTGGGATGTCCAAGATTGAGAGTCATCAGCAGATTCTGTGTCAAGTGAAGACCCACTTCCTCACTGTTGACCGTCTTCTCACTTCAATCTCACTTGGCCAAAGGGTGAGGGATTTCTCCAGGGAGCCCTCTACAATAAAGGTACTAATCCCATTCATGAGGGCTTTGCCTTTATATCACCTCCCAAAGATCTCACCTTCTAATACTGTCATGTTAGTTTAGGATTTCAACATGAATTTTGGGGAGATATAAACATGTATTCTATTGCAGTGACACATTCTATTTAGGTTTTCTTTAATTTCTCTTAATAATGTTTTGTAGTTTTCAGCATACAGATATTGGACATCTCTTGTGCAATTTATTCCCAAGTATGCTGCATTTTTACTCTACTGAAAATAGTATTTTAAAAAACTAAATTTCCAATGGTTTGTTGTTACTATATAGAATTAAAACACTTTTTGCAATTGATTTTGTGTATTGCAAATTAGCAAATCTAGATTAGCTGAGGTAGGTTTAGTAGATTCTACTGAATTTTCTAGAAACAATCTTGCCATCTATGAACAGATAAATTTACTTCTTCCTTTCCAGTCTGTACATGCATTGCTTTTTTCCCCTCCCTTTATTGCACTGGCTAGAACCTACAATATTGACTAGAAATGATAAGAGCAGACAACTTTCAATGATCTTCAGGAGAAAAACATCCAGTATTTTATGGAGTATAATTTTAATTGTAGATTTTACATAACTCTTCATCAGATTAAGGGATTTTTCTTTTATTCCTAGTTTTCTGAAAGGTTTCGGTCAGAAATGGATATTGGAATTTGTCAAATGCTTTTTCTCATGTATTAAGCTAATCACGATGTATAAAATTGATATATTTTCAAATGTTAAACTAATTTGCATTGCTGGGTTAATCCCGGTCGTGATGTGCTATCACTTCTATATACTATTGTATTATTTGACACTAAAATTTTCATTAAGAATTTTTACATCTATGTTTATTATAGATATTTGTCTGTAGTTTTCTTTTTTATATAACGTCTTTGACTAGGTATCAAGTAATGCTGACTTCATAGAACAGGTTGGGAAGCATTCCATCTTCTTCAAATTTTGGAAGAATTTACACAATATTGGTATTAATTCCTCAAATGCTTGGTAGAATTCACAAGAGAAGCCTCTGGAAATAATATTTTCTTTGCGGGAAGGTTTTTAACTATAGATTCAATTCCTTTAATAAATTTAGTAGATATAGCACTATTCAGCTTACCTATTTGTTTTTGAAGGAATTTTGATAATTTGTGGCTTTCAAGAAACTTGCTTATATTATTTATTAGCACAAAATTATACATAGTATTATCTGTATGATCTGTATTGATATTCCCTCTCTCATTCCTGATAGTGGCATATGCATCTTCTCTTTTTTATCTCTGATTAGTCTTATTATAGTTTTATCAATTTCATTGATAATTCTCGATGAATCAGTTTGGGGTTTTATTACTTTTCTGCTGTGTTTTTGGTTTTTTATTTCATGGATTTTTTTTCTATTATTTCCTTATTTCCATTATGTTCTTTCTTATACTAACTTTAGCTTTAATTTCTACTTTAACAGTTTCTTAAAGTTAAAGCTTAAGTAATTGATGACCTTTCTTCTTTCTTAAAATATGTGGTTAGTGGCTGGGCACAGTAGCTATCACCTGTAATTCTAGCACTTTGGGAGGCAGAGGCAGGCAGATCACTTGAGCCCAGGAGTTCAAGACCAATCTGGACAACATGGCAAAATCCTGCCTCTACAAAACATTGCAAAATTTAGCCAGGCATAGTGGCACATACTTGTAGTCCCAGCTACTTGGGAAGCTGAGGTAAGAGGATGGCTTGAGCCTGGGAAGTCAAGGCTGCAGTAAGCCTGCATTCCAGTGTGTTTAGTGCTATTAATTTCTCTCTGGCTACATCCTATAAGTTTTAACTACTGTGTTTTAATTTCATTCAGTCCAAAATACTAATAGTCTTTTTGATTTCTGTGATCCATGGTTTAGTTAAAAGTATGTTCTTTAGTTTCCAAAGATTAAAAGATTTATCCCAATACCTTTCTATTAATGATTCTTTGTGGTCAGAGAACATACTTCATTTAATTTTAATCTTTATAAATTGTACTCCTCAGCATATAATCTCTCTTAAAGACTCCTTGTGCTCTAAAAAAAACTATGAATTTCACCATTGTATTTTAGTAATGTATAATTTGTCTGGTTTCACAGGTTTACAGTTGGAGAAAAATTCTGCGTCAGAATGAATCATACCTACAGCCTCACTCATATCTGATTTAAATAATATTTAGATAAGACTTTGGACATTAGAGTTGATGCTGGAATGAATTAAGCATCAACTTATTGGGGGATGCAATGAATATATTTTGCATGCGAGAAGGACATACATTTTGGGGTGCCAGAATGGAATGTTACGGACTACATACTTGTGTTTTCCCCTCAAGTGTATACATTAAAACCCTAATCCCCAATGTGATGGTATTAGGAGGTGACATCTTTGGGAGGTGATTAGGTTTGGATAAGGTCAGAAAGGGTGGTGCTCCCAGCATGGAATGAATATCGTTCTAAGAAGAGGAAGAGACACCAGAGAGTTTTATTTGCCATGGGAAGACACAGCAAGAAGATGTCCCATCTTCAGGCAGAAAGAGGGCCATCACCAGGAATTGAATTATATGGCACCTTGATCTTGGACTACCAAACCTCCAAAACTTTAATAAGTATGTTTGTATTGCTTAAGCCTCCTAGCATATGGTATTTTATTGGCAGCACGAGCAGTCTAATTCACCCAGTAAGATGTATAGTATCTTCTGTAACTTAGGAAATACACTTCCCTAGCACCTTTCAAAGTCCCTGAGCTGACCCTAAATAAACCTGTAATATTGAAAAATGTGGATGAAGAATTCTCAAAGGAAGGTAGGGTAAGAAAACGTTAAATGGATAAGAAGAAGTCTGGTGTTAGGAGAAGGTTACTTTGTACTGAAATAAGCAAGGGGGATATAAATAGCTGCCCTGGATCTTATAGAATTTTGATAAGTAGAAAGAATTAAGAAAGGGTAATCAGGAAAAGACAACATTTAGAAAAATAATGGAAAATGGAAAGCACAGGGTGCATGAGAATAGTGTATAAATAACTTGCTTACAAGAGTAAGTCCATGTAGAGAACTGTAAAAAATAATACAATATAGATCCATTTGATTAATACTGCATAGGGACTTGCATAGAAGGCCACTATATTAGAACATTATCATAAAAAAACACTGGAGAGTTTTCAAGAGGAGACAGACACTATATGAAACACCTGCTATACCCTGCTTCATTTTCCATGCCTCTTTTCCTAATTTGAATCAACTACTGCAGATTCAGCCCCATAGCAGTTTACAACCTCACTGCCACTAGCAGATTGGCCACTCCAGGTCTGATGATCCAGCACTGACAGTTGGATTACCCCAAGCCTACAGCCTCTTTTATCACCAACATACCTAGGGTCCAGTGAACTAAGTATTAGCTTGGGGTGATCATACAGCCGTACCCTGTTATCCTAAACCATCAGACTGAGCTTCTGGTTCTAGTCTCCCACTTTACTTCCTGCCATGTTACCTGACCTAAAATTGCAGCCTCCACCACGCTATCCCATACACAAACTATAGAACAGAGATCCTGTCCTGAACCTCCATAAGTAACTAGGGGTTCCTAGACCTCTTTCTCTATCATGATAAACACTTTACCTGATTGTTCTTCATTCAACTTGTCCCCCAGTGGCAAGGGATCTGCTAAATGGGAAAATTTTGTGACATGCACTGTTACCCCCACCCTCTGACTTCCATGATTGCTATATATTTTTATTGCTGTTCCCCAGTAGAAAGAATGATTCTTGCTACTATAATTGCCTACTTACTACCTGAGCTTGTGAGCTTCTCATGGACCATATTATACATATGGGCCAGCATTCCAAGGCTCAGTTTTATCTATTAAATTTTCCTCCCTTTTCTCATTTGCTATCACTATTGTGCCAGGATGTCACATACCTCTGCCCATCCAAATTTAACAAGGCCATCATCCATGTCATTTTAAAAAGTCCTTCAGTAACTCAAAATATATACTGAGTAAGTAAAGTACAAATGACTTGATCCAAATTTAAGTTCCTCAACAATCTGGTCACAAGCTTCCTTTTCAACTATCTGTTACTATCCAACAAAACCGAGCTGTCCCCAGTATTAGCTATTCCTAATACTCTCTCTATACTTGAGCTTCCACTAACAATTTTTTCTTAACTAGGAACAATCAACTAACTCCTCTCCTCATAATAAAATCATATTCCCATTACGAGACACAATCTAAATTCTCTCTTCCCTCCAAAGTGATTGATTTTAGGGTACTCTCTCTGGGCTGGAGTAGGACTGAATGATGGGTAATAGAAGCTAAACTTGAAGAAGTTCCACAAAGGAAGGCACTCACAGTAGCCTCTAAGGCTTCTTGAGAGCTAAGCCGTAAAGAGCATATCCTTAGCCTTTGTCCACGCACCTTTTCCCGTCATTATCAGACCAAAAAAACAGCTTCTAGTATAGCCAAAGAATATTGTTGATATGACCCTAAATTCCCTTTATAATTAGAAATGGCAAGATAAGAAGCGGTGCAATGAAAATGGCATCAAAACACAGCCTATCACTTTTAGAAGTGTAAATGAATGCTCTGTGGGGTTTTTTTCCAGTTTCAAGAGAGGAGACAAGGAAATGTTTCAACAAAACTGTCACTTCTCAGGGAAACGTGTTAATGCTATGAAAATTAAAATTTGAACGTCTACTTAACTGAAATCAGCAACACCAAGAGTTGTGTGTACAGAAAATTCATCAGCCTGAGAATGAAGCCATCCAACCTACTGATAGACAGCCATATCTCTAGCCATTTTAGGGAAAGCCCTACTCACTTTATGTTACAACGTAAGCAAGGAGTTCTAATTGACTTCAAAGAGATTTTCCCTAGTTGGGAACTGGGAGGGTTGAGAAGGAGGAAACAAACATAATTTCTTTCCCTGAGAAAATTTAATAAAATCTAAAGGATTCTTAGGAAATAGAAGTTAACTGCACATGGATGCCCGAAGAAACGTTTGGTCCAATGTGATTCATAAATTACTCTGTAAGATAAATATAATTTTTAAAACGCATGAAATGAACTTTTAAAATGTGGCTATAAATATTAAAATATAAATTAAGTAGCATATCCTTCTTTTTAATTATGTAAATGTTTTTAAAATTATATTTCCATTTTTTCCCATCGTTTGTTAACAGCTTCAGGCAAACTCTAACTGTGTTACTCTCCGGTAACACCGTTAAAAGAAATCATTAGTCACAGTGTGTATAATCTTTATAAATTTTAGCTTTGTATTAGCTAAGAAAAGCCTGAGACATTCTAACTCAGAAAAGAAATATGACTCTGTTAAGAGTTAGTAAACAATACATTGACTTGCTAATGAATGTACAACTTGTTTAGATGACCAGCTACAACAACTGAAGAGAATTTAAGAGTGCTTTATATGAAGAAATGCCAAATCAATAATTTAAGCTAAAACACTCCACAATTTTTTGTTTACTGGAGTAACATTTGCTGTACAGAGTGATTTGCCATTTTCAGAAATACACAACACAGCTTTATTTATTCATTTATTTATTTGTGTTAGGAGCCGTGCAACTTGCTGAAAAAACAAAGACACAAAACTTGACCTGAAGGAGCACTGTTCTCCAAGAAAGACCAACAATCTAAAAATTAGCAGCAGTACAAAATGGCACGGAAAATAATAAAAGCTATTTACCAAATACTACGAGGGAGGGAGAAAGCAACCATTTGGGATGCTTCAGTGGTGAATGAAATGGGTGTTTGAAGAAAATTTCATAGAGAAAATGACCTTTGAGTTAGACAGGTCTTGAAAGATGAGGATGATTTCATTAAGCAGAGAAATGAGGAAAAGACATGCCATACAGTGAGATCCGATTAATTAGAAGAGTAAAAGTTACAGGGACACAAAATAACCTTACAGGAACTTTAAGTACTTAGTGCTACACTTCTTTAAGTGTGGTCCAGAGAGCAGAAACATCTATAGGAGCTTGTTAGAAATGCGGAACCTCAGCCTTCAGCCAGATCTTTTGAATCAGAGTCTGCATTTTAACAAGATGTCCTGGTGAGCTGCAGGCTCATTAATGTTTGAGAAACACTACTCCAGTATGTATAGTTTATGGGAGAAGAATGATGTGAGAAGTGAAGATGCAAAGACAGATGGATGAACATCTTTGCTATATGCCATGAAGTTTATACTGATCAGAAGAAATTAAGTGGTTTCTTAATCAAAAAAGTTATGTAATCGGCGACTTATAAAGATAGTTCTGGTAGCAATGCAGCAATATTGTAGAGTGTAGAGAGAGAATTGGACCATGCAGAGATCAGTTTGGGGCTACAACAACAAGAATGATAGCTACCATTTACTGAGTGCTTTATACATGCCAGACATCATGGAGCAAACCTTATATTTTACATGTGTTATTTCAATCATTTCATAATCCCCATTCTGCAAATGAAAAACAAGGTAGGAAAGATTTTTTTAAATGTCCAAAGTCATATAAGTAGTTTGCAGATGAATGCTACCCTAAATATGATTTCAAAATTTGAGGTCTACTTCCAAAATACACTCCAATCTATTTGATCTGCGGGTGTGACTGAAACAGAGAGTGGGTGTTTTTAGGCATCATTGGTTGGAACGTTTGCAGCTTTCATTGTGTCTCTGAGCCAAGACTTCAGGTCTGTACTACAAATTCCAAAGGCAGAATAGTGCCTTAAGATGTGGCTACTAGCTGAACATTGTACACTTGGGGATGTAATGTCACCTGCTCTACCTGGGACACTCAGGTATATAGTTGCTGTTTGGGGGGTAAGCAGAATGGGTTGGTGAGGGGGACCTTAACAGAGGAGAAAACTGTCTTTTCACAAGGTCCACTCAAGTCAAAGAGATTTTCAGTAGCAGATACCAATGTATCCCAGAAGAGTTCTGTTTTCTACACAGAAAAAAATTGATAAAAAAGGTGAGTTAAACAGAGGAAGTTATGAAGTATTTTTGATGATGATTGTGACCACCTAAAGCATCTGAAAGAACCATCTGGGCCCTCAGTGCTTATTTTCCAAAACATATTAGTATACACAAGAAAAGGGATGAGAAAAAAGAAATTTTGTAATTCCAGGCCCTGAAATTAATTTGCCTTAATCAATGTTTACATCAGAGTTTGAGGACGATATTAGATAGTTAATGGACTATCGATGAGAAAAAAAATGGAAAGCAGGGAATAATGATTGATTTTCAAAGCCTATTTTTCAGATGAAGATTATCTGTCTACCTGGGAAAATCTCACAGAGTCACAGAAAGCCACTTTTTTAAGGAAGAGGAAATGTGTTATCATTTTATAGAGTATTACTTCCTCAGTCCTAAAAAAAAAAAAAAAAGAGCAGCTGACCCTACAAAAGTAGAAGTTTGAGAAGTTTTGAACAATATGATTATTTTAAGATTGTAGCTCTGGATAATGGCAAATCAGAGGGTTTCATTCTTGCAGACAGAGTGGACAACAGCAATTGGTTACACAATGTCTTGAATGACTGATACAAAGAGAAGGCAGCAAATTGTGTAAAGCTGAATACCCTTTAGGCCTCTGAAGATAAAATTGTCTGCCAGTAAATGAAATTGATGAGCTGGAGGAGGTAGGAATAATTCCTATAGTTCTAAAACAAGCAAAAGCAAATTGATTAAGAATCCATTTGCAGTGCATGCTCACATTTATATAACCATCTTTAGTTTTAGTTTATCCAGCATCAACCAAAGCCCAACAAATCAAAAAATCTGAAACAGGAATATCTCTCAATGGCTCACCATGAAAGAACTCAGCACAAATCAAATTGAATACGTGCGGATGATTAATAGCAGTGATCTGCATAGGGTAACAACCCACATTCTAAAAACAAAAGCAAAGAAAATAAAAGAGCAAGAAAGCAAGTTGTAAAAGAGCACAAGAGAATAGGGAAGAAAGCTAACAAATGAACCTTCAAACTATAGAAAAGAAGGCAGGAAAATGAACTGCTGAACCTGAAGAAGAATGTTGAGGGACTAAAGTTATCACAATGGGACATTTAGAAAAAGGCACATTCCCCATTAGGAACTCCTCATTATGTTCAATTATAAATCAGAATATTTTTACTGACATTTTTTACTAGTGGGTATTGAAAAAAAAAGTACAATATTTGAATTAATTATTTACCAAGTTTTTCCTGCTAACCCTCTTGTACATATTGTCACCCAAATCTCATCATGTAATTCCCACGTGTTGTAGGAGTGACCCAGTGGGAGGTAATTGAATCACATCTTTTCCATGCTGTTCTTGTGATAGTGAATAAGTCTTATGAGATCTGATGGTTCCATAAGGGAGAGCTTCCCTGCACAAGCTCTCTGTTTGCCTGCTGCCATTCATGTAATAAGACATGACTTGCTCCTCCTTGACTTCTGCCATTATTGTAAGGCCTCCCAGCCACGTGGAACTGTGAGTCCATTAAAACCTCCGTTTCTTCCCAGTATCAGGTATGTCTTTATCAGCAGCATGAAAATGGACTAATATAATTGCCAAGAAACTGATTTGAACAAAGAGCCAGAAATGAAACCATTTTGCAGCTGAGTGAGATTGAAAGAACAGACTTTGAGACTTGATGCAAGTGGCCCCTGGAATGAGCAGTAGAAAAGAGAAGACAAGGAAGGAAGGAAAGGTAACACATGTGGTAGATTACTTATCAGTATGTGCAACTGGGATTCAAGTCCACTAGAGACTTCTGGGGAACCCACTGACAGGAGAAAAAGGCTGAGGAATTTGTCACTGGATGACAGCTATTACCAGTGATATTCACAACACTTACAGAAATCCTACAGCCAAGGTACATATGGTAAGAAGTGTATAGGAGCACAGACTACTGGAGAAAGATGACAACAGACTCTGCTGGTCTGTCACATCAGCAGAGGATATATGTAGGAGATATTGGCCAATGACATTGAACACACAGACTAGTTTTGGTTTCTGTCTCTGAATTCCTAAATAAAGAGGCTGGACTCTATTTTATAAGCAATGAAAGAAATAAATAATTGACTCATTTTTTTATTATGCAGAATTTCAAATGTAAATTTATCAGACTGTAAAGAAAAGTATAGTAAACTTCCAGGTATCCATCATCTAGTCTCAATAAACAGCAATTCTGGCCCATCTTATCCTATCTGTACTCCCATTCATGTTCTTTCTCCTACATATTACTTGAATCAAATTCCAGACTTACATCAATTATTCATAAATATTTCAGTATGTATATATAAAAATAAGGACCTCTTTTTAAATATAATATGATTTTTTTTTCCTAGATGGAGTCTCTTACTCTATTCCCCAGACTGGAGTACAGTAGTAAGATCCTGGCGCACTGCAAACTCCAGATTCAAGCAATTCTCCTGCCTCAGCCTCATAAGCAGCTGAGATTACAGGCATGTCCAACCATGCCCAACTAATTTTGTACATTTAGTAGAGACAGAGTTTCACCATGTTAGTAAGGCTCATCTCAAACTCCCGACCTCAGATGATCTGCCTGCCTTGGCCTCCCAAAGTGCTGGGATTATAGGCGTGAGCCACTGTGTCTGGCCCAATATGGCTTTCACACCTAAAAACATCAGCAATAATTCCTTAATACCCTCAAAAATCCAGGAAATATTCACATTTCCATTGACAAGGTTTTAAAGATAATTACATGATTTTAAAAATGATTGATAAAGATTATTCTCCCATATGTACACAGGTAAATTAAAGCCAAGAGGGCCAAAACATAGAAGGGACAGTGTAAAGGCCACCACAACAGGAGAGAAATGAAATGAGATAACTGGAATAAAGACATAGACCCTGAGCGAGAGACATGATAGGTTTTAGGGGAAGCAGAGATGAAGGAACACAAAAGTAGGAAGAGCAGAAATTCTGCTGGGACACACAGGTAAGCACAAGGGATTATTGGTTTAGTATGAAAAGTGACAAATTTAGTCATGGACCTATTAAGTTTAATAGGATGGACATCTAGTAGAAGTATATAGGTAATACCTCAAAGATGGAGAACCACAGTTTGAAGGAGAGATTGACACTGAAGATTTCAACTTGAGAATCACAAAGGTTATGGCTAATTGAAAGACAGTTTGTAAAAAAAAAAAAAAAAAATTGTAAAGGGCAAGACAGAACTTTGGGCTTTCCTTAAAGAACCTGAAATGAAAACAAAAAGCATGAAAGAAGGCAAGAACAAAATAGTCAAGGAAGTGAGAAATAAAATACAAGAACTGAGATGTATCAGAGTAGCCAATTTCAAGAAGTATGAAGAAACTCATTAAAGTGTAAGGGAAATATTCTGGAGAATCTAAAGTACATTGAATATTCCTGTACTTTCTCAGTGATACTAATTTATATTCAGATATTCAGCACTATTACAAAGTTCCCATTATGTATCAAACACTGTCCTAGGTCCTGGACATATGATGGAAGAAGGACGCAGAAGGAGCAGACTCCTTCCTTCTTAGAGTTTACAGTGTAATGAGGGAGTCTAATGTTAGTCAGGTGTTTGTGCAAATAAATAACCACTGTGAGTGCAACGAGGGCAAATCCAATGTGGTAGCGATGAGAGTGCACAATAGGAGAACCAGATCTATTCTGGGACAGTAACAGAAGGCAAAGGATGGTTTACTCAAGATGCTGAATGTATTAGATAGCCACAGGCTCTAGCACTGCTAGTTGACCTGTGAGTCAAAGAATGACATCATTGTTTTTGTCATTCAAAAAAGAGGTCTGGTAGAGGAAAGAACCAGACCTCAATTTTGAAAGAAAAGGGATTTTTACAGAGTTCTTATAATCAGTTAATTGGTGCAACACTTTGTACAAATGCTTACTAAAGAAAGGAAACATTGTCAAAAGCACTACATGAGAACATTCTAAATTATTTTTAATAATGTTGACATATTATATGAGTGTCACAAAAGAAAATGTGTATTTTGGCTTTAGTCTCTGGTAATAAACCATTACCACTGAAACATTTTCTTTTAGAAATCAGTATTTCAGTTCTCAAGCTCAAGCAAAGGTTTTCTTTGAAAACTACTTTCTTTTGTCCTTACAGGGAGGACAGAAATCTAGAATAGTGAAGCACCATGTGAAAAAAAATCACTGATCAAACCTTTACTTTTTCCTATGCTGTTTACATCTGCTTAATTAACAGACAAAAAGTTACCTATAGAAAGTTAAAAAGCAAAGCTTTAAGAGGTATTCCATCTAATAAATAATAAACTTTAAATTCAATCCATCTAAAAATTAAGAAATCAGGATCAGAGACTTAGGCAGTGCTTGAATATTTTATAAAATAACTTTGATGAAAAGTAAACTGTTAAAATATCCTTCAGAATGTGCTTAAGATTATCTTATTATGATTGGAATATTACCGTTTATTTTTTGAAAGCAAAAGATAGACACCTTTCAGAAATCTTCCTTAAGAAAGAGATTAGGTTCAAAAGTCTGAAAAGTTGATTTATATGGTTTTAGATTTCACACTGCAGCTAATGTGTAACAGATTATCACTTGTTGAGATTCACTGTTATATTAAAGAATATCCACAATCAACTGAAAAAGTTATTAAAATATTCCTTCTTCTCTAATTACATATTTGTGTAAAGCCAGATTTTACTTCAAACAAAACACCATATTGCACCCAACTAAATGCAGAAGCAGGTAAGAGAACCCAGCTGTCTCCTATTAAGCCTATTAAAAATGTTTTTAAATATATTAAAAACATTTACAAAAATGTAAAACAGTGCCACTCTTCTCACTATATATGTATATATATTTTTGGTTTTTGTTTTGTTTCAGAAAAAAACTGTATTACATATGTTAACATATAATATGTTTTCATTGTTTTTAAATGATTTAGTAAATATTTTTTAAATTTATCAGTTTCAATGTCTAATATGATAAATACTAATATAACCTGCATACACAAAGTTCTTTGCAAGGGCCTTCAATAATTTTTAACAGTGTAGAGGGGTCCTGAGATCCTGCAGAGGTACAATTTCTGTTTACCATGTTTGCAGTTTGTTTTGGATCATCCTGGAATCCTTTAAGCATAACATACCCCTTACAGTTTACAATTATTACACTGTAACTCCGCTGAGTGGTTTATAAAACGCCATGAACAAATTAGTAATGCCAACGAAATAACAGGATATTTTTTTCTTTTAGATTTTAACAGATTCAAGAGGATGGAAAAAAAATTATCATCAACCTTTATCATAAAATTTTTGTGAAAACAATATATCACCTATACTGGGATTATAATATATATGTTTTTAAGAATGAAAATAGCCATACTCTACTGAATTAAAAAGTAATGATTAAAAAGTTAAGCCTGTATAATACAATAAAGAAGGTTCTACAGATCACCCAAATCTATTCACCATCCAAAAATAGCAATGTATTGGTATATTTTCTTTCAGACTTTCTTTGTCATATTATGCTGTGTGTGTGTAAAGATGAAATAATGCAAGTATAAACTTAGCCACGAGAGCATCATGATAAGAAAGAAATTTCAGTTTAGAAATCTTTGCATTCTGAAAACCACTGATATCTGAGTAAGAAAGCGATCATAAAAGGCTAAGTGTTAATTTTATTAACTCAAATGTAAACTGCCTTACATGCTATAATAATCAAATTAAGTTTTAAATCCAAACTGTAGCTGAGTAACGGATCTAGACATCAAACTGTTTTCTAGTTAAAAACTTTAAGGTTGTAAATATGCTGAAGCCATTCTACTGACCATATTAAAATCCTGTTACAAATTAGAATAAGGAAAAGTAGATTGTCACAGTGCCTTTTGGTATTTTTGTATGACTAAGAATGTCTGTATTTTTAAAATCTTATACGAACATCTAATTATCTCACTGGATCTCTATGAATTTAGCTTTAAAATATCACTTTAAAAGTAATGTGATCCTATACATTTACCAATATTTGTGTGAAAAGGTAAGAAGTAATTAGCATCAAATGTTTCTTAAATTAGAGATCATCTGTTTTTAATTTTTCCTCAGATGTCTTATCAGCCTTCACTAAGGAAAATATTAACTTTCCATAGATTCAACAGATTGAAACACTTTTAGAAGGAGACAAAAATTGGCAGAACAGACCATATGCAATAAAGTTGAAATGATAAAATCAAAAATATGCTGGCAAATGCTTTTTTTCCTCACCTACCTTGAAAATGTTTCAACTTTCGATTATGTAATCAGCACTCCAGAAAAAAGAAAATACGTATTTATGTAGCCTCTGAAGTGTTTATGTATTCGGGTATCACTGACAAATTCCAGCAATCAGATTTTGAACAACGATTATCTAAAATAATTTATTGAGGCTTAGGGTTTTTAAATTATACCAGAAAATTATTTCATTATATTTCAATTTATCTTATATCAAATAAGCTTTGAGCAAAATAAGTCAACATATTATTTTGACTTAATATACATTGTTTATAAAATTTAATTAAAAATTTTTTTTTACTGTTTTCAAAGTTATTTCACACATTGCCCATTAACATAAACTACAAGTATGAACTGAGCAGGCATCAGATAGAAAGAAGGGCACTTAAAAACTAATGTAAAAGTGGTCCAAACAACAAATACGAAAATCATGTTAACTTGTCATTATATTTTCAGTTCAAACAATGCTATTCTAATAATTAAGTTATTGTTATTAAGGAGCATACTTCATAAATATGAAAGCACCTACTCAAAATATATATAAATGCATTTTAAGTTTTATCAAAA
Organism: Callithrix jacchus; assembly: GCF_049354715.1. NCBI lineage: Eukaryota > Metazoa > Chordata > Mammalia > Primates > Cebidae > Callithrix > Callithrix jacchus. The sequence continues at coordinate 77,640,151 of NC_133504.1, forward strand.
ACACAGTTTAATTTAAATGGACATAAACATTTTAGACTGCAAATAATTGCATTTATATGCATATAGATGTCCTCACAGGCTGTATAAAGTCCCCACCATGTTCATTGTTCATTTGAAGATAAATATATACAGCATTTACTTCAGTTCACAAAATGTGGGCATAAAACAATCTATAGAAGCTTTTTATAGGATTTAAAAGAGTTCTAATCACCCATGCCAACTGCAGTGTTCTCTCAACACAAAACTTTTGAAACCAAGCATTCATTTGCTAAAACAAGGCATCTGCTGTTAAGGAGATTGATTATCCTGGGGCCTGACCTAATTGGGAGATTAGATATGGTTCTCTATGCTGGATCGCATAGTTTACAGAAAAAAAAAAAATGAGACTGAAAAAGAGCAAACTTCTTTCAGGCTCCAAATGCCCTTTATTTAATTCTAATTTTATTTAAATAGAAACGAACAGAATTACAAATGTTAGGTGGGTGAAATTAGTGTGTTAATGAGTTATAAATTCATCAAGCTCATTCGGTCATTTCTTTAGTAACAGGTTCATATTTGTTCTTATTACATAAGTCAAACATTGTCAAAGAAATGACGTTTTTCTATATCCTGCTGAGTGAAGATGACTATCTAATAGGTATACACACACACACACACACACACACACACACACACACACAAATCTGGCCTTTTGCTAATGGTATCATTCCAGTGTTCTCCACCGCCATTTAGGTATTGGTTCTTTATCCCCAAACATAGACATAACCTCATTGCTGTGGCTAATTGCATTTTTCTTCCTAGCCTTTGACAACCAGACCTTTGTTAATGCTATTCATCAATATATCAGACTCAGGTCATCCATCCAAAACATGACAAAGGACCCAGATGCTCATGTAAATTGCACTCCCCAAAAGTACTGCCCTCTTCCTTAGGGCAGATACAAATTCATGACACCGTCCCACTTTTGTTCACTCCCTTTGTTTTCACTTAATCTGTCACGCTTGAAAAAAGTGGTTATTTATAGACCATAAGAAACATTATGCTTTTTTACATTATAAATCAAATAATCAAGTTGATTATGAAGATATAATTTTTATACAAAATTATAAAATAGTCTGCTACAGCTGAACTTCAAAATGGGTCCCTTTCCAGAATGAAGACTTCCTTCTATTCATTTTTTTCACCCTTTCTTGAACCCTTGAGTTGACACCAAGTTCGATTGTCCTCTTTCACTGAGGAAAAAAGGAAGAAAAAACTTTGAAGTAGAAATGTTCAAGCAGAAGTGCAGGACTGAATCATTAATAAAATATTTCATTTATAATTAAAAAGTCAATTTACTTGATGCTTTCTTATCGCCTTCAGTAAAATTTGCTTTAAGAATTGCTTACTCAGAAACTCTACTTTCTAAAGCCTTAGGTAACTCTTTCTTAAGTAACAAAAATAATTTCAGGATACTTTCAAGAAACAACTATAATAATTCTTTTAAAGGAAGATTATCATAGATTTAAATAGTTTCAGGAACATACTATGTTTGTGTAACTATATCTGTATTCCAGAATCAAGACTTTGTTCTATTCATTCTTCATCTCTTATATATTTTTGTGTTACATATTTTAATATTCACAAATTTTGGAAAGTAAGTAACTATAAGAGATGGGAGAAATAGAGAATTAAATAGAAAAACAATTTATCCAGATAGAAACAAACAGTAATATTTGGATATTTTAAGAAAAGCACTAAGTTCAAACTAATATATAAATTTCTGACCTTAATTTTAAGGACTTTGAAATTTAATTATAATTGAGTGAAAACTCAATAAAATGGTAAGAAACTATACATAGAGTTACAAGTGCTACTATCCTTACCTTCCACTCACAAATACAACCACACTGAATTTAATATGCTCACCTGTTAGTCATAATACCAAAAAAAAATTAAAAAATGGAAGTATCTTATTGAGCTTATGTAATAGGATAGCATAAAATATTAATAACCACTAAAGCTTAGCAAATATTACAGAATATATCAGTAACATTAGGAAATGAATGACACACAGCATCAACAATTTATTGGGATTCTCTACAGTGAAGCTATAGTGTACAGGTCTACTCTGAGTAAATTCCGAACAGAAAGCAGGAAAGTTCATATACAAAAGAGCACAGAAAAACAGCAGAGGTCAAGAAAGGACGGGAACTAAAGAGAAGACTGAAAATTTGGGAGAATTAAAGGACTAAAAATCTTCAGACATGGAAGATAGATAAAAAGGGGAAATTAATGAATCTATGATAATGAGGCAAAACCAGGCATTTATCTGGCAATTACAGCACATAATAGAATTTAAGTAGTAAAGAGAATTAAAATAGTGAAGTCTTAAGTGCCTCCACCTGGACTGTCACTATAGCTTTCCAATCTGCACTCCACCTCTGCTACAGTAATGTTACTAAAACACAACTTTATATTGTCCCTAATATAATTCTATAAAAACTTTCAGTGTCTCTCTAATGTCTCCTGAGAAAAGTCCAAACTTTTAGCCTGTCACACAAGGTTCTCTAGAAAAAGAATCCAGATGTAATCTGATTACATGAAGACTGTCCTGGGGAAAAGTGAGCTAATTTGATGCTTCTACAGTTTGTCCCATAGATTTTAAGTTCTGTGCCTGTGATGTCCCCTCTTTACACATCTATATCTAGGTTTTTAAACCCACCTTTTCTTTATGTCCAGACTGGACTTTAATCATCTCCATTAAACCTTCTCTAATTACCACCCATCTTTGCCTGCCTAAGTTCTAAATACTCTAAGTTTTACATCCTCTAAGAAACATTTCTTTTGCTATCTTTGAATTTGACAGTTACTTCATACATTCACTTGGTTCTCATCCTGTACTTTCTTATGTGCAGCTATTTTTCTGTAATGATTTCCCTAGTACAGAAACACTCATCATGTTTCCTCTTACATCATACAGCACCATGCTGTAAGATAAACAGAACTCAATAAATATCTATTTAGGAACAATAAATATCTATTTATTCTCCTTCATTGACTTCTCATCCCACTCCTCATAATGGCTGCTTTAAAAATCTTTCCAACTCTTTTCACTTATCTGACATTATCGTTCCCCTTCTCTACTTCCCTATCTCACCTCCTCTTTTACTGAGAAGCTAAAGATTATCCTTTACTTCCATTTCAAGAAAAAATGAGAATTTATCTGCACCCTCACCTCTCCCGCTTCCTTGTTTTCAATTTCCAAGAGGGACTATCTCTTCTAAAGTTTATTCTCTACTTGGGTCCCTGATGCCATTGCTTTCTGTGGCCTGGGGTGTCTGGCTCTAGTAGTTATATATCTTTCCAACTTTCAACTTCAGGATTTGTATTTTTCTGGCTCTCTTCTAAATATCCTAAAAATAAAAATCCCAAGATCCAGCAACTGCTTACGTAGTTTGTCCATTCTCCATTTCTCTTGCAAATCTTTTGTTTCTATCTTCTTAAGCCTTCCTTCCAAACTCCTTGTAAAAGACTTTGATGTCCTACCATGTGAGCCAAATTGTCTCCCCTTAGTTCACCAAAAATCTTTTAAGGACAAAATCTAGTGACTTTTCCTCAGTCATTCTTATTTGTGCTGAATTATTTACTAAACTATTAAAATAGTATTTTTTCTACCTAACCCAAATTCACTAATAGGTTCTGACATTCTTCTTATAATTTGCCTCCTACTTTTCCATTTCTTCTGAGTTTCCTTCACTGCTTCTTCTTCCTCAATGTGATATTTTTTAGTTATCACCGTAAAATCCCTCCCTGAATCTTTTTTTTTTTTTTTTTTTTTGGCCTGGTCTAAAATCACTTGAAAAAAGAAAACTAATCTAATGCCACACACTTATTTATATCATCTGCATGTATAACAGCTCTACCATGATCCCCCAAAACCCACAATTATTCAGAGTACAAACACATCTGAACACATTTTTTAAATGCCTCTCAAACTTGTCATCTTTTTAACATTCCTACTGTATTGAATATTCTCATTTTCTTTTTCCTGAACTATCAGGAAAGTTGGCAAGACAAGCAGTAGGCTAAATTTCAACTGTCACTCTATTCCTTGGCCAGAGCATTTGTTTAATGCCTCCTCTTAGTTTAATAAAGATCTTTTAAGTACAAAATTGATAAAAGATCTTTTAGACACAAAACAGTTTTTAAAAATTCCTGTTTTTGCAGCCCTAGTCAGGGCATCCCTTTTGACAACCCACTTTTAGCCAGATGAGCCAGTATTGCAACCTGGATCCTTTTTGTTTCTTTTCCTTCACTTTTGGACTGTTTCCTTGCTCCAATTCTGTGACTTTGTAGCCATTCAGCACCATTGGCTTCCATTAATAAATGGGTCTCAGGAGTTACACAGCAAGGATGGAGGAATGATAAGGACCCACTATAGTTTGCCTCAAATTAAATTATCTAAAATATAGTTACATCTTCTGTGCTTTCAGGATTCATATTCTGGTATCATCTAGATTGCTTGTATTTGATTCCAGTTCTCCTAGCTAGGTGACCTTGGCTAAATTATTCAGATTCCTTCTGTAACTTAGTTTTCTTAGCTGTAAAATTCAGGTAATAGTTGTATCTAACTCTTGACTTTGTAACGGTATTAAATAAAATGATTCTTGTAAAGCACATAGAAACATGCCTGGCAGAGAGTATGTGATTAATAATGTTAGCTATCATCATTAAATCTTTTGGGTTTCTGTCCCATCTGTGCCTTAAGGTGTATTATCTAAAGCCTCCTTTAGTTATGCTAAACTAAACATGTACCAACCCAGGAAAGGTTCATAGAAAAGTGGGTGAAAAGCTGTCTTAACACCAACAACAGTAACAATAACAATAATACAACAATAACAAGAATAACATATTAGCATTAAGCCAAAGCTTTATTTAAATTATCTCATGTAATACTCAGGAAAATTATATGTGACAATACTATTGTTACATCCATTTTACAGATGGGGCAAAGAACTCCTATATAATTCTTCTTAAATTGTCCATCTAGTTTGCTTCTACAAAGTTTTGGGCCAGGCACGGTGGCTCACACCTGTAATCCCAGCACTTTGGTGGACCGAGGCAGGCGGATCTCGAGGTCAAGAGATCAAGACCATGGTGAAACTCCATCTTTACTAAAAAAATACAAAAATTAGCTGGGTGTGGTGGCGCACACCTGTGTCCCCAGCTGCTCAGGAGGCTGAGGCAGGAGAATTGCTTCAACCCAGGAAGCGGAGGTTGCAGTGAGTCAAGATCGTGCCACTGCACTCCAGCCTGGTGCCTGGCAATGGAGCAAGACTCTGTCTCAAAAAAAAATAAATAAATAAAGTTTCTCTAGAACATGCTAGGCTGACATCTTTTTCTGGCATATCTGGATGTGATCTCTGCTGTTGGTAGATTGCTTGGAGATTCCTGTCCTTTAGACAAGAGCATGACACTCCCTCGTTATGCAACCAGTAATAATGTCTTTTTTTAATGTGATCTAAGTGGACTTTAATCACAGAATTTGTTGAAACTCCTAAGATTGCTTTTATTCTGTGCCTTGAGCAGTGGTAAATAGATGGGGTTCAAGAGTCTGGAGCACTCCTTCCCAATAGGAATGTATTTTCTTTACAAGATTGTTCTGGGAAAATTCATTATAAAGAATGATAGCACAGGCCAGGCGTGTTAGCTCGCAGAGCTTGGGCAAGTGTCAAATGAAACTGCTGTTTAAGACCATGGGCATTCTGATGAAAAAAAAAAAAAAAAAGCATAATCAACTTGAGCTCACAAACAGGCAGAAAAGTCTGCAAACCACATCTCTGGTCACACCAGAGCATTGGCTTGAGTGTTCCCTTCTGATAAGGGACTAGGTAGCCCAGAATGAGAGTGAATATATGTGATGTAAAGAAGGTGATGACAGGCACAGAGAAGCTCTTGTGCTGCAAGAAATAAAGCTAATAGGGGTTCATTAGTAATACCCTTCACATATGCAAGATCTAAATGAGCAATACTATACACCACATAAGCACAATCACTAATTATATGTGTGTCTTGGTGAGGAAAAGTTTATAAGGCCAGTATCAGGGCACCTATATCCACCTGCTGTATAGTTTTGAAATGTTCCTGGATTTTGCGTTGCCAGTTTTGCATGGCATCTTGCCACATCATAGCTGCTTTTCCAGTTTTTCCTGAACCATCTGTAAAGACAGTAGTGGCATGAATTAAGGATTCAGAGACAACAATTGATATAAATTTAACAGGCACAATTTGTAAAATGTTCAGGAGCTTAGAGGCTGGTAAATGGAAACTGACTTTACCAATACTGTCAGACATTGCTACTTGCCAATCAAGATCACAAGCTAAGAGAGTATGAAATTGTTCCTTGCCTAACGGTAGAAAAAGGTAGCAGGGTCATATCCTGACAATTGGACACAACACCAGCGTGTCTTTATGAGAAGAGACGCTACTAAATCTGTGGTTTTTTTGTATATGTTTAGAGGGGTTATGAGACAGGTAAATAGCACATAAAATACAGAAATGGTAAAAGATAAACCCTATCAGCTAAAGTAAGGCATGGAAAGGATGGACATTTTAAGTGATTTTTTTTTTATCATATTTTGGCCCTTGAAAATCGTTAGAATGTGACTGCAAGTAGCCAGGATAATAAACCTGCATTGAGTTAGCTTAAGTGTATATACATTAAAAAAAAAAAAAAAAGTTTTAAAATGTCCTGAGGTGCTGGCCATTTTCTTGCATTAGCCTTTAGCTGGAATGTCTTAGAAGCAAGCTTCAGAAAGTAGGGCTGTGGCCAGTTTCTTTTTATTTGTTCTGGGCTCCACAGACAGCCTCTCTTTTTAAAAGCCTGCCACTTGTTGCTACCCCTGCCCTAAAAGGAAGGAAGAAAGACTACAAGTGGCAGTAAGAGGCAATAAAAGGCACGCTTACTTTATCAGGTGGTAAAGTGTGTGTGTAAGCGTGGAGGCAGGAGGCAAGAGGGTAACAGACTGGGAGAAGACCACTCCCCTTATCTTCCAGGCCACCTATGCCTCGAGCCAACCCTATTAAGTAGGGTACTGAAAACATACTGGACTTTTCATTATTTTTACTATCCCCAAGCAGAGAGCTTCAGGGGAGGAGCAGACATGCAGCACAGATCTGCTTTGAAGTTTCCCAGCCACAGTGTTTTTAAACATTTCATTCAGAAATGAAACAAACATTCCTTACGGCTGCATCTATCTTCTGAAGAAGACACCAGCTGGCAGAGCTCGTCTACCTCAGCCTAGTTAGCATTTAACATATGGCTATGGGAGGGCCCCTTATTAGAGGGCTCCTCCCCCAGGGCTCTGTACTCTAGGCTGCTCTACACTCCTCTGCTCACCTTAGGCTAGTAAGGTTGGAGTGCACATGGACTGTTTCTCAGCCCTTTACCTAAAGACCCAGGGAAGACAAGGAATTGCTTGTCAACTGAGACATGTGAGAAGTGGCAGTGATGGGCAGAAGTAGGAAAAGCAGCAGCACAGCAAGCAGCAGGCCACTTTCTGGGCACAGTTACCAAGGCACATGACCATGGTGAGGAGGATCCTTAGGACTGGGCTGGAGCTGCCAGGAGCCACTTGGGGACTCAGTCTGTGCCTCTTGGCCACCCCTCTGTCACTGAAAACCCAGAGAAGCGCAACTTGCCAAGACTGCCAGTGACTAAATGAGCACACCATGGCATCTTAGCAACTTTCCTGCCCCAGGTCTCTATGCGCAGCAAGAAAGCCAGAGCTATCTGGGATAAAACCCAGGAGGCAGCATGCAACTTTCCCTTATTCTCCAGGAAAACAGAAAAGACAAGGCCAGGAAGTCCGATGCTGGAAGCAGAAAGTAAGAACTTGCATATTAAAAAGACAATATGAATCAGCCACTTTCCTTGCCTCCTGGAGGCATGCCTCCAGCAGGGAAGTTTGTCAAGGGGCCATCATTGAGTACACGTTCACCCAATCATATAGATATTCACTGACCAGGGGTCTTATCCAAGAACTGTCCCCTGGGAGGCCTCTAATCTCCTTAAGGGGGATGGGAGGCACTGTTGCCTGAACGAGGCCAACAGATGCATGTCTCTTTAAGGGTGGAGGAAAAGAGGGAAATAGCTTTTCTATTAGGGGAGAAAAAGGCTCCAATCTGTCCTCATCCTCACTAGAAAAAAAAAAAAAATCTCTTCCTTATTCCCCAGAGACGGAAATGAAACAGGAAGAGAGGTCTCTCTCTGTCCTTCTGGTTCCTGTTTTTCCTTCTCCTTTAAATCTCCTAAATTCCCTTCAGATGAAGATGGGTGGTCTGACTCACCACAATTTGGAAGATAAAGAGAATACAACACAGAGTGTACCAGTGCCCAGGTGGTCAAAAAAGTAACATTAGTAAAATGACCTTGCTCATATCCTCTTTTCAGGCAGCCAACCCACCTGTTTCTATAACTCTAAGGTTCCTTGATCAGGAAACCAAGGGCATTCTTGCCAAATTAAGAGCATAAGCTTGTGTAGAGCTCCAGGCTCTACAGTGCGCTGGATAGCCTTAAGTAGTTGTTGCACTGTTTTTAAAAATGCTTTCTGCTCTTTGGTCATTTCTTGACCCATCATAACCCTACCTGATATTTTACATGTGGGTTCCACCCTCCAGATGGAAGTCAGGACTGTCCCTTACCGGATTTCCCAAAAATTAATGAACTCTTCTCCTTCACACGTAACTTCAGGGCAATCACATCGGGGTCACCACCTGGAAACCTTACAGCTTGCAGTGAACAACGGGAATGAAGTACTCAGACAATTCCAGCTGAGTGGGGTTGGGGGTAGCTCTTCCGAGAGAGTCCACCCCAGCATCCCTCTGCCAAGTGTTTATTGAAAGGGCTTGTGAAACCATAAAAATCCACTAAATGGCTTTATGAAGTCAGTTACTGAGACACCTGTGACCTTGTACAACACTCAAATCGCTTTCTTAGGAGGCTGTTTGCAGCGTTCCTTATCACACCACACACTCCACTCCCTGTTCTGTCTTCAGGATCAAGGAGTTTCATCCTCATCCACAAATAACATACACAAATGCCTCAGTATTTTTCCATGCCCCAACCTCAAATGCCATGGACATAAACTTGAATATGTTACCATGTGCCCCCACATAGTGGCTCACATTTGTAATCCCAGCACTTTGGGAAGCCAAGGTGAGTGAATCACTTGAGCTAGGAGTGCAAGACCAGTGAAACTTTTTCTCTACTAAGAAATACAAAAATTAGCTGAATATGGTGGTACATGCCTGTAATCCCAACTACTTAGAAAGCTGAGGCAGGAGGATCACTTGAACCTGAGAGTCAGTGGTTGCAGTGAGCCAAGATGGTGTCATTGCACTTCACCCTAGGAAACGGAGTAAGACTCCGTTTTAAAAAAAAAGAAGAAAAAAAGAAAGAGAGAAAGAGAAGAGAGAAGGATAGCTCAAATTTCTACACAGGCTTGCAGGTCAGCCATTCTAATAAGGTCTATTCCATATTTATCTAGAAGAGAAGACAAGCATGGAACACTACCATTCCCAACTCAGGTGCCTCATCCCTCAATCAATAGGGTTTCTGCAGACATTCTCAAAATCAGTGGCTTCCAAAGTGGAATATACATACAAAGCAATCCTTTTGGGGATACAGGAAGAAACATTACAACTTCTACTTATCTTTTAACCTAGGAAGATAAACTAAGCTTTATTTTTAAAAAGTGGATTAAAAAAATGAACTGACATTGCACACTCACACAGTCTGCATGTCAGAAAGTCATGTTCTTACTCACATGTGGAAGTTAAAACAGTTGATACCACAGAAGTAAAAAGTAAAACAGAATACTAGAGGCTGGAAAGGGTAGGGGGAAAGAGGACAGAGAGATTTGTTAAAGGATACAAAATTACAGCTAGACAGGAGTAAGTTCTAGTGTTCTATAGCACTTATAGGATGACTATAGTTAATAATAGTTTAAAATAGCTAGAATGGGGATATAAATGTTGAAACACAAAGAAAAATGTTTAAGATGACAGATATGTTGATTACTCTGATCTGATTGATATATATTGTATAGAGCACATCACTATGCACCCTAAACTATGTACAATTATTTGTCAATTTTAAAAATGTAGAAAAAAAGAAAGTCATAGGCCACGATTGGTACCCTGAAGAAATGAAAGTCAACTGTTCCAGATTTCTAACAACTGGTTTTATTTAAACACATATACTATACCTAACACTGTGGAAAATGTTTATAATTTTGAGATAAATAACCTACATTTATATAGGTATATTCGTTACTTTTTCTGTTACTGAAAGTATACATGACTTTGGACAACAAGACATTTGAGAAAGAGAAGAGAAAGGTGCATTCACATTTCCAGAGTGCTTCAAATAACCTCCCTACAAGTTCCAGTCTCCCAGGGGGTACAGACAAGTGTACTTGGGACTTAAGTAGAAATATGACCTTCCTTTCCCACACTCCTGATCTGTTTCCTAAGGCAGGCAGGCAACCATTTTAAGTGCAGCAACGCACAATGTCATAAGTCCTGAAGATGTTCATCTTCTATGTTATGAGTACTTTTGGCTGCTCTTGGGAGGTAAGTATTATAGTTTATTTCAATGGAGACTAACTCAATAAGAATCTTACTGTTCTCAAAATAATAGTTCAAAATTAATGAATCTTAATGTAAAATTCCAAAAACAAAACAGAACCTATCATCTAACTCTACAAATTGATAATCACACCTTACATTTAAACCTCAACATTCTGTGAATACATTTTAAAATAACTAAATGCAACAATCTATTGTTCCTCATACTACAGTCTGCAAGAATATTCTTGGAAATAGTCTTAATTAAATAAAACTTTGCAAATTTTCTTTTATTTTGATGATGTTGTAACACAGGTTAAAAAAAGATATATTATGGATCATCAGAAAGACTACCTTAAAACAGGAAATTACCATCTACTTGAGTGCAAAAAGTTAGAATCTGTATTTACAACCATATTAGGATTAAGCATTCATGAAAAGACACCATTTATTTTTAATCCATTTGATCTCCAACATTAAACCAAAACCTCTGGAGTTCAGTAAGCTTTTTTTGTTGTTGGCTGTTGTTAAAAGGGTACATTATTCAAGAATAGAAAAACATTGTCATATTCAATTTAGAACTTGAAAAGTCCAGCACAAATAATGGAATTAATGTGCATGGCTGATCTGAAACCTGATAAATATGGCTTGACTACTTTACTGTTTGAATAAGCTATAAACACAAGGCAGGTTATAAGAAAACTGTTCCAGTCAAAAAAGCTGAGTTTATCTAAATAGAAAAAATAAACAAATATAAAATTATTTTCCATGTTTTCAGAAAGGGTTTTCAACCTATAAATGTCTTATAAAATGGTATTGACAAATATTTAAGAAAGACTCAAATTTGTAGTCTATTTATTTTATGTATAGAACTCTTTAAGAAATATTTTCCAACTTACTCAAACAACACCTTAGTTTTATTATGAGTTAGTAGATTTAACAGAACTAATTCACCAATATTTACATATTAAACAATAATAAAAATAATCTCCCATACAATGTATTAGAAGCAACCAGCTAAAATTTACTATAGGCATAAAATGTCTGACCAAATTTCATAATTATACAATCATTTAACTCATGAAATTTATTTGTATTCATTTTAATAGGACTATGGTTTATTATTGCTTCACAAAGGCTTTGTGCTGGCAGTTTCCATATCTGAAACTATTTTGAGCTGTTTTGAATTTCAATTATATTTTAAAATATATTGTGCTGTCAAATCCAGTGGCTTGCACCCAGGCTTCATATATATTTATTCAAATACACCTACATATATATATATAATATATATATATATCGCCTATTAATATATATTTCATACATATTCAACATATATACAGCCCACACACATATTCACTCCCTGAAGATCAAATATTAATAAATTATCATCTACCCTTCAAATTCTATCTTTCTGTACCTAGTTGTGATTTAACTATGAAAAGACTACTAAGTGACTACATATCACTGACATATCAAAATAAAATCATAATAAAACATGGTACTGCTTTCTGAAAAAAAACCACCTACAATTTTCATAAGAGCTTATGAAATTATTTTTGAAACAATATTTAGTATTTTACTACAGGTAAAATCTTAATAGTCTACATATGCAACTGGATCATTAAAAATTATGAATTCTGCCAGGATGGAGATATATTTGTTGACTTTATTAAGCCATGGCTTATTGATAAAATGTTATTAATCAAATTTGTTGTGCTATTTTTTGAGCATGCAAACCCAAATCAAAGAGTCCTTAAGAGAAAAGTATGGAAGAGTTGGGGATTTTGGTAGATATGCCATTTAATTCTTAGGCCCATGAAAAAAATCTACAAAATAAGTAAACAAAGGAGAAAATTACTGACTTAATTATTGCCTTCACATAAAATGAAAAATAATCTCTGATTCAACAAACAGAATAACCGGAAGTCTTATGACAGATTTAAAAAAAGAATTCTTCAAGATGACGTAATCAAATGCATATGTGCAGAAATATTTTTTCAGAATTTGTTCTTTTTTTTTGGGACAGAGTCTCACTCTGTTGCCCAGGCTGAAATGCAGTGGCTGGATCTCGGCTCACTGCAAAATTTGTTCTTACTAAAATCATCATAAAGTCTCCCCTAATGTTTTATAAAATTTAAAACAAACTGCTCTGTTTTAAGATGTTGGCCTCAGGAATAAAATAACTTCTACTGGATTAAAAAAAACCTCTAAGTTTATGAGAATAATGATATACTTTAAAAAATGTTTTCTAAGAATAAGCAAATTAAATGGTGTCAGTGTATATACACACACATTTATATACACGAATAAAACCTCACACAGGATAAGTACCCCTTATCTGAAATGTATGAAACCAGAGGTGTTTCAGATTTTGGATTTTGGAATACTTGCATTACATACTTACTAATTTAGTATCCAAAGTATGAAATGCTCCAATGTGCATTTCCTATGAGCATTATGTCAGTGCCCAAAACGTTTCAGATTTTACAGCATGTCAGATTTCAGATTTTCAGATTAGGGATGCTCAACCTGTATATGTATGCTTTCAGTATGTGTGTGTGCGCGCTTATATACCAAATGTTTTAGAGGATATTAAATGTTTAAAAGAATACCTTATTGGACTGGGCTCAGTGGCTCACGCCTGTAATCCCAGCACTTTGGGAGGCCAAGGCAGGCAGATCACAAGGTCAGGAATTTGAGACAGCCTGGCCAGCATAGTAAAACCCTGTCTCTACTAAAAATACAAAAAATTGGCCAGGCCTGATGGTACGCACCTGTAATGCCAGCTACTAAGGAGGCTGAGGCAGGACAATCACTTGAACCAGGAAGGTGGAGGTTGCAGTGAGCCAAGATCATGCTACTGTACTCCAGCCTGGGCAACAGTGTGAGACTCTGTCACAAACAAACAAAGAAGGATACCAGTTTTGTAATATATTATGATTCCACATGTCATTCTGAAGTATTACACATGTATTAATACCTTAGAAAATATTAAATTCATTTTTCCTTGAACTGAAGCACAGTCACGTTTTAAAAGGTAGTATTTCACATGCATTCAGTGCCACTTTGTGACAGTTGTATTTGTGTATCTACATATATTAATACCTTAGAAAATACTAAATTCATTTTTCCTTGAACTGAGACACATTGTTTAAAAGGTAGTATTTCACATGCATATAGTGCCCCCTTGTGGCAGTTGGAAGTATTTGTGTTATCTACATAAAATTATGGTTTGTATTAAATAACTGCCATTTTTTGGACAAGTTATATGTATAGGTTATTGAGTAAAAATTCTTAACCTAAAATGTTTTTTTGTTTCAAAATAACCTTTGAAAAAGAGCATTTTTCAGAATGTCTTCAAATGGATATAATTTAAAAGACTACATCAGGATCCCTAGATTGTCTACTAAATATACCACTATCAAGATACTGAATCTCAGACTGACTGTATAGCCATTCTGGACCTCAGTTCCCTTATCTTTAAAGTTGTTCAACTAATCATTAATTAAGTCACTTTTATCCTAAAATTCTATTTGATTTAGCCTTAGAAAATTATGTTTGTTTTTAGCATTCTAATATGAAATAGAGGTCTGTTTATGGCACACTTTATCTCTTTTATTAATATGACTTTTGGGTTATGATTTCTGCTTAAAATTTCTTCAGAAAAAGTCTCAATTTATTATTCTCCCTGTCCAAACAGCCTTCCCCTAAACAATACACATTTAAAAGATTTCATTGAATTACAAAGAAAAGTAAGCTAAAGTAACTGAAAACAAGTTTTGAAACATTCCGTAAAGATAAGTGTGCATATATTTGATAAGATGAGGTTAATGGCAAATCAAGTTCCCAAAAGTTAATGTGGAATAAGTCCCTCCAAAGCTTTTAGAATCTTGGGTGTTACTCTGATAAATAAGAACTAGAACAAGTTCAGAGTTTGGGCAGCTGTTCCTACCATAATCTGGATCGAATATTACCCTGTACTGCAGACTTGGCACCTCAGATTTATCTGAACTACCACTTCATTCTTCCATTATCAGTCATCAACTCAGTCCTTGTTTCAAAATGTCATTCCCTAAAGTATCTCTTCCTGTTCAACCTCTGTGCCATCCATTTAGTCCAGACATTCAACTTCCTAGCCCCGCATGCTAAAATATCCATCACAGTATCTTGCTTTTCAAAGATTGGTCTAAGAACTTGCCTCAGAATGGTTGTTAAAACATGTCATTTCCTAGACCCCATACTGTGGACAAATACTGTCCACTGAAAACATACATAATTTTCAATGTCGTGGTAATCACACCAAAAATAAACCAGTGAAATCATTTTAATAATATATTTTATTTACTCCAATGCATGTAAAATATTATTTCAAGATGTAATCAATTAGAAAACATATTAACGTGATACTTAATCTCCATTAGTTTGTACTAAGTCTTTGAAATCTGGTATTTTACACTTGCAGCATATATCAGTTTGGATTAGCATGCTTCAAGTGCTTAAGTGTGGCCTGAACCAACCCTGGAGAAGGGGGAAAAAGCCAGGGATTTACAAAACACAAAGGTAATTCTACACACTCAAGTTTGAGTCTACCACCTTAGACAGTCCTGTCTGTACACTGTTCATTCTACAACCATTACTGAATTAACATTTGAAAAAAAAATGCCCCTTTAATTATGTCAATCCTAAGAACCTAGAAAACCCTGGTACCACCAATTCAATCAATGTAGGTAGGTATTCATAGTTCTCTAAAAGTGACCTCATTCATCCATGCAACCTACTTTTCAGTTAGAAAATCTTTTGGATTCGGCCGGGCACGGTGGCTCAAGCCTGTAATCCCAGCACTTTGGGAGGCCGAGGCGGCTGGATCACGAGGTCAACAGATCGAGACCATCCTGGTCAACATGGTGAAACCCCGTCTCTACTAAAAATTACAAAAAATTGGGCACGGTGGCGCATGCCTGTAATCCCAGCTACTCAGGAGGCTGAGGCAGGAGAATTGCCTGAACCCAGGGGGCGGAGGTCGCGGTGAGCCGAGATTGCGCCATTGCACTCCAGCCTGGGTAACAGAGCGAAACTCTGTCTCAAAAAAAAAAAAAAAAAAAAAAGAAAATCTTTTGGATTCTTCCATGAAGCTTTCCTAAGCATGTACTCATTCATTCAACAAATATTTGTTGAGAACCCACTAAATGCCATCATGGATCCTACAAGTGTTAAAAAATACAATAAAAATGGAAGTCACAATTTAGATATACATCAAGGCCAACTGCCATAACCATATAAGCTAAAAATTATGTCATCCTGATTTCTCTGAAATGTTTTTTTTTTTTTTTTTTTTTGAGATGGAGTTTCGCTGTTGTTACCCAGACTGGAGTGCAATGGCACGATCTCGGCTCACCGCAACCTCCACCTTCTGGGTTCAAGCAATTCTCCTGCCTCAGCCTCCCGAGTAGCTGGGACTACAGGCGCGCAACACCATGCCCGACTAATTTTTGTATTTTTAGTAGAGACAGGGTTTTACCTTATTGACCAGGATGGTCTCGATCTCTTGACCTTGTGATCCACCCGCCTCAGCCTCCCAAAGTGCTGGAATTATAGGCATGAGCCACTGCGCTCAGCCTGAAATGCTCTTTCTAATCATAAACATAAAACATAAGCTTTACATTTCTGTCAGCATGATTCCATGAAATTAAGCCAATCAACTAGACAAATCAACTTAAACAGCTGTATGCACCCCTAAAAATCTTAATGTATAAGAGCAAATAACGGGAAAGTTCAAAATGCTTCCTCCTTTATCCTTATAAACTGTGCGGTAACTGCTGAGTGCAAGCTCCTTCCCACTCCTCCCACTTGTCTGTACTTTTTCTATGACAATAAACTTTTTTATTTATCCTGATTTTATTTTTGACATGGGAGATAGATCACGTCTGATGCAAATCATTATACAATTTTTTACAATTAAAGAAATGCTCTGAAGTAGCACTATGAGATGCTATGAAAACACTTCAGAGAGGTCCTTATACAGTCTCAAAGAAAATGTCTTTAAGCAAAGTTAAGACATTCACACCCTTTAAGTTAAGAAAGGGTGTGAATATAATTAAGAATCTCAGATAAAATGAAATTTCTAGGTAGAGAAATGTACATTATGGAAAGCAATAAGGTAGAAAAGCACATGGGAGGGCCAAGTTACTGAAAGGAGCAGACAGATGAGGAAAGTAATCTGATAGGTGTCTTCCCAGGCAGGCAGAAACCAGGTAGGGCCAAACTCATGAACTTCCAATTTTCTTTAAAAAAAAAAAAAAAAAAGTATAAATATTTGAACCGAAGTAGACTACAAATTTCTCACAAGACACAGACCATTCCTTCTATACTTCATTTCTTATGTCTCCTCATAAAGTACAGATATTTAATACTTCCTTTGTACATAGTAAAAATCATAATTACAACAGTCTTTTAATTTCTAGAATCTCCAAGTTATACTAACAATTATTTGCAGCTTCAGGTAACTTAAAAACTACATTACTATGAAACTCAATAAAATCATTCATGAAGTACTCAGTTTTAACATTAAGTTCCCTAGAAAGGCAGTTTTTATGTGGAAAAACATGGGTAACATGTCCTACCAGTGTGATCCCAAAACTCTAGCTCTCCCCAAGCTCTCAGTGGAAGGAGTAAAGGACATCCAATTCTCTTACTCTTTACTCTTCACTTTCCCTGACCGTATTCTTCATATCAAAGATTGTGATTTATACACACTCAGAGATTAAAAGATGGAAGAAAAAATTTTACTGGGTCAAGTCAGCCTGTAACCTATCACACTCACGTTTTACTCTTCAAACTGATCAAAATATGATATACAATACTGTACGAGGAGAATGCTAAGATAGTTCCCCACATTCCTGGCCCCTAGAGAGCACATCTGCATAATCCTCTCCCCTAGACTTTGGGTAGAACCTACAAATATGAGGAGATATCATTTCTCGGATTAGGTTCATCAAAAGGGAGATATGACTGGGTCTGACTTAATCAGGTGAGCATTTAAAAGGGGCTGCAGGCCCGCCGCGGTGGCTCAAGCCTGTAATCCCAGCACTTTGGGAGGCCGAGGCAGGTGGATCACGAGGTCAAGAGATTGAGACCATCCTGGTCAACAAGGTGAAACCCCGTCTCTACTCAAAACACAAACAATTAGCTGGGCATGGTGGTGCGTGCCTGTAATCCCAGCTACTCAGGAGACTGAGGCAGGAAAATTGCCTGAACCCAGGAGGCAGAGGTTACGGTGGGCCGAGATCACGCCATTGCACTCCAGCTTGGGTGACAAGAGCAAAACTCCGTCTCAAAAAATAAATAAAAATAAAAATTAAAAATTAAATTAAAATTAAAAGGGTTGGAATCTCCCTGAAGTCAGGGGGATGGGAGGTGTGAGAAGGTCTATGGAAGGGCCAGCTGGCAAAAAAACAGCTTGCCTCTGGCCAACGGCTAGCAAGACAAAAGGGATCCTAGTCCAACAACCACTTTCTGTCAGAGGGTTTAGAAGGACCTCAAACCTCAGATGAAACCCCCACTTGAAGACCCTTTGATTTCAACCTTGTGCGACTGAGCAAAACAGTCAACTATGCCACGTCCAGACTTCTACCTACAGGACTGAGAAAACAAATAGGTGGTGTTTTGAAGCCACTGATTTGTGGTAATTAGTTATGCAGCAATAGAAAACTAACAACATTCAAGTATTTCTCATATAATAACAGCATGTCTGGCAGATATAAAAGTTTTTCAGGCGTCATTCTACAAATATCTTCCTAGCTGCTTTAAGAATTCTTTTAAAATTGACATGAACATTAATTGTGCAATATCTCCTTAATAATTCTCACCCTTTTCAATGAAAAGTCATAGAGTGTGGTGAGTCAAGATACACTGAGTATTCTTCAATGCTGATGAGCCTCTTTGGGGAGGTGACCTTATTCCTATCCTGCCGCCTAAGGGTGGGCAGGGTGGACAGAACGCAACCTGGACTTCCGGACGCAGTCCCCCTACCGCCCCAGACTCGCCTACTCCTCTGGCCTCTGAGGGGTGCCTTAAGCCTAGGACAGACGTGGAAAATGGGCAGAAAAGAGGATGCAGTTCCCCTCTTTAATCCCTAACTCAATTTCTCGGGAAAAGCCGCGTTCCCACACAGAAGGCAGACCCTCCAAAGCTGCAGCCTGGCTACCGCGCACGCGGTAGCTTCACGAATTCCCAAAGCATCTAGCGGAAGTTTAGACCGTTCACTAGGGGTCACGTGTGCCACTTCGGATGCAGCTGGCAAACACTTCATTTCAGTTTGAAAGTAACTTTGAAACTCGGAAACGGTACTCCATGGTCTTTCAGTTCATAAGCGTAGACACCGGCTACTGAAATTGGAATCGTCATCTTCTTGCCTCGGCCGCAACTAGTAGACTAGGATCAGAAGACATCTAATCACAACCTACCGGAGCTTCACACAGGCACAGCAGATCAAGTCCACAAACTGCGCCTGCGCGAACCGGCTGTTCCGGCGAGATCGCAGGAAGACGGAGAGAAAGGGCAGGATCCCGCCGCGTAGGGCGGGGTTAAAGGCCTGTCGCGCCTGCGCAAAAGACCCGACGACGGGCTGCGTCGTTACTTTTGAAACGCTTGGCGGGGAATTGTTAAGGAGCCGCTGCGGTCGCTGTCAGCGGAGTGGAAGCGCGTGCATTTGCTTGTGTCCGTGGCCATGGCGCTGCAGCTCTCCCGGGAGCAGGGAATCACTCTGCGCGGGAGTGCCGAAATCGTGGCCGAGTTCTTCTGTAAGTTCTTGCGCAGGCCTTAGTGGGGGTGAACTGAGTCCTGGCGGCTCAGGAGGCCCGCGGCTCGGCCTCCAAGACCGGGGAAGGAATCTGGGGCGAGGCGGCTGCAGTCGCTTCCTCCTGACGCGTTGCTAACGTGGAGCGGCGGGCCTGCGTGCTGCTGGGGCCTGCCTCACATCGTAGCCTCTTCCGGAGCGTTTGTGCAGAAACACCCCACCTCCCACCGCTTACTTCACGAAACAGGACAGAGTGTGACTGGGGTGGGCCCCAGTGTCCTGTGTAGGGGGAAGGGAGGGTTGTTCTGTTTCTTTAACTGCGGCCGCACCCTGACCCTCCCACTCTTAAGTGATCGTGAGGCGTGAGGCTGGTGGTAAACAAGATTTTGGGAACGCCTGTTCTCGACCAGGCCCGCTGCACGTTCTAAAGGAATCTGGCAGGATTTGAGAGGGAAAGGGGAAGATGCAGGCTTGCCTGGAGCACAGTGACTATTAAGTCAGTTGCTAACTCGAATGCAACAGCCTATTTTGATATCCTCTAGCCTCATAATATTAATTTGGACTTGGTTTACAATGAGGTGAAATTTGGCAATGGTAGGTTGATACACTTTGTTTTTTTTTTCTTATTGCCGCACGAAAGCAAATACCTTTCTTTCTTAGAAGCAAGACTTTTAAGGATTTTTAATGCCGCTTTGTACCTACTCTGAGTAAGATACAAACACGTGTGTTCTGTCATTTACAGCTTTATTGCGTAATGAAAATAGAGCCACATCTAAATATATTTTATTTTCCAAAGTTATGTAGTGATAAGGAATTTTCTGTGACATTTCTTTTGTTTGCAGCATTTGGCATCAACAGCATTTTATATCAGCGTGGCATATATCCATCTGAAACCTTTACTCGCGTGCAGAAATATGGACTCACCTTGCTTGTAACTACTGATCTTGAGCTCATAAAATACCTAAATAATGTGGTGGAACAACTAAAAGGTATTTAATCATTGGAAACAATTTGAGTCTTGTAGACTAGGCTTCACATTTTCAGGCATCTCAAGTAGTAATTTTTTCCACTCTGCACATAGAAGTGTAGAACATCGGAAATAGTGATTTTCAGTTGGGAGGAAGCAAATAATATGTAAAATGGAAGAAATCCACTCTTCCCCTCACTGCATTGTGAGTGGACTGAATATTTTGATGTTAGAAATCTGATACGGCTAAAAAAAAAGTCTTCATCAACTCCTTTAGAAATGGCTTTTGCAGTTAATGTTGCTAAATGGAACAAGTTGGAATGTTACATAATTATATTGGTGTTCACTAGCTGAGAAAATATACACTACATAGTCTCAATATGATTTATTAATTTTCTGTAGTCTCCTGTTATAATTAGATTAAGATCAAGAAACATAAAATTGGATTCAACCAGAGAACTAAATTTCAAAAAAGTAAAGATTACCTGCTACATAACAGAACACCAACAGTTTTTTTTTGTTTTGTTTTTCACCTCTTTCTCTTTGTCATTTACAAAAATTCTGCCTGTGATGCAGTAAGCCTTTTCTGTCTGAACACTCATTATTTTTCTTTAACTTGGGAAACTGCTGTATTACCTCTTGGATGAATACTTGTTCATCTGTTTCTTTTTCCTTTCTAGAATTCCTGTTAGTTTCTCTTTTGTGTTTCCCGCCACTTAGGATGCTCATTTCCAATTTTTCAAATGTTTCTCTTATTTTATCTTCTAAAATATTAGTTTCAAAGAGTATTACAGTGGCCATCATTTTTTTTTTTTAATTTAGAAATCATTTCTTTTGTTGACCAGAATTTTTTGTTTCAAATGTGGCTTCTTTATCGTTTTCATGGCATTTTTACTAACCCATTTTTAATATGCTCTTCTGATGATGGCCATGTGAACTTTTTTAGCTTGATAACTCTCTTTGAAGCTGTACTATCCTCTAGGTAAATTGTTACCATTGACTTGCCATTTATATGTACAGGAGTGGAATTCCTCAACAGCCTGTGCATGTCAGGTCTCAAATTGACAGGCAAGGGAAGATAGCCCTAATGATATTTTGGCCTGGATATTTCTTTGATGTGGGTGCTTTTTTGTGTGTTGTAATGTTTACCAACATTCGTGACCTCTACTCATGAAATACCAGTAACAAACCCCCTTGCTCTGACAACCAGAAATGTCTCTATATGTTATATTGCCAGATATGCCCTAGGGGACAAAATTGCCCTTGGTTGAGAACTTCTGCTGTAGTGGATTGGTATTGTCTAAACAGCAAGATGAGAACTCTTTTGGTGTGAGAATAGACCTCTGTTCTCAGTGTACACAGGAAAGACATTGATAGGAACAGTCCTCCTCTCCCAGAGTTGCATCCAAAATTGGGAGTCAGGAATAAATCATCTATAGTGAATCATAGGGCTGCACGGTTTTTTTTCTTTTTTTTGAGAGAGAGAACAAAAGGCTGTACTTTTTTTCGCTCACATCATTCAGCTTGGAACCTCTAGGCAACTGTGGATCTGTGCCTTCATCTTAATATGCTAGAGAAGCAGATATTGCCTAAGCCAGTGGTTTTTAGGTTGTCTCCTATGAGACTGGATTGATGACATTTCACCTTATGTGTGTCTAGACCTTCCTGTTTAACTTTTCCCTTTCATTTTAGTTAAAGTGGAAGAATTGCTCTTCCCAAGAGGCAGGTTGTTCTGTTTTGAATGTCATTTCCTTTAGCCTTTTTAGGGTCTTTACCCTGTTCTCTCTTGTATTTTCTGCTTCTGTGTTTTGATTGTAATTATTCCCATTGGGTTCATCTCTCCAGTTTTAGAGAAACAACAAATTATCACCCAGTCTCCTCCTTTTCAGAGTGAAACTAATAAAAAGTTGTTGATAATGCCAATGAATCACAAGGCCCACAGGCCACATCCAACAGGTGGTCTCTGTTTTTGCACTGCCCACAAGCTAAGAATGTTTTTACACTTAGACGTTTGTTTAAAAATAAGCAACAGAGATCTTGGTGGCCTATAAGCCTAAAATATTTACTAATTACTCTATTTCTTTACAAAAACTTGGCTGACTCCTGATATGCTGTTCCAATTTCCAAGATTAATTCAAGGCTCAATCTTAGCCCCTGTTCTCTCTCTTTTTAATTTCTCTATAGGTGGTCTTTGACCTTGTATAGCTTCACTTAAAACCTTTGTGTAGTAAACTCACAAACTTGTATCTATCTCAAGCCTCTTTTTCCAGACCCATATATCCAGCAGCTATATCTTTATGTAGCTATCCCAGAGATAATGTACACTCAAGCATGCTAAAAACTAAATTTAGGATCATCTCCAAAACTGATACTCTTTAATTCTCTCTCTTTTTTTCTCTCAGTAAATGGCTAAACTGTCCAACCAGAAATAAACTTGGAAGCTATCCCTGAATCATACTTCTTCCAAACTACTGTGACTAAACCTAATAAATTTTAACCATGAAATCTCTTAAATCTACCTAATGCTCCATCTCTACCATTTATCCTCTTATAAGCTTTCACTAACTCTTGCTTAAATTACTGATTAACTAGTGTCTCTAGATCCCCTCTTTACCATCTCCACTCCACTTTCCGTATCACAGGTAGAACGATAGTTTTGAAATATAAGTCTTAATTGCTTTGCATCCTGCTTCACACACAGTAATGACTTCCCTGGTCTTGAAGTGTATATTTCTTTAATTTGATCCATCAGGCTTTGCATGTCTGACTCCTACTTATCTTGCCAGGATTACCTTGTTTTATTTTGTTTGTTTCTTGACTGCAGTTGTAGTGGACTGCTTCCAGTCCTCTAGTTATATGCTCTTCCCTTGTGAGTATATCTTCTTTCCTCTTCTTTTGCATATTTAATGCTGTTTATCCCTAGAGGTAAACTCAAGCCTTTTCTGACCTCCTAAGTGGCTCAAATTTTCCTTTTTTCATGCTCTCATAGCAGCCATTACAGTTTTAATCTCTCATTTATTGGTGTGATGATTGGATTAATGCCCATCTCCTATGCTTTTATCTTGGATTAGGATGAAAGTACCACATGTTCAGTATTCGGTCCTTAGCACCAATTGCTATACCTGGCACAGACACTGAGAATTTGAAGAGAGAAGTTAGGTTATTGATGGGGCAAATTTTGTTGCATGTAGAAGGAGGTACAAGATACCAGTGGTAGGAATTTGCTGAGGATAGGGAGTGGGACCAGAGAAGAGAGCTACTGTATAATGCAGTAGACCTAAAAAGATGTCTTTCTTTTTATATATTGCAGATTGGTTATACAAGTGTTCGGTTCAGAAACTGGTTGTAGTTATCTCAAACATTGAAAGTGGTGAGGTCCTAGAAAGATGGCAGTTTGATATTGAGTGTGACAAGACTGCAAAAGATGACAGGTAAGTAGGAATTCCATTATTTCTACTGTTATTTTTTTTCAAAACTTATTTTTATTACTAATTGAGTTCTAATTTTGAACTAGTTTTATATAAAATATAGTTTATTTCTAAGTTATATTTTCTAAGATATCTTCAGTCACCTATGGAAAAGAATTGTCCTCAGTTTAGCATATCATTGATTTGTATATATAATATACATTTAACATAATTGTCTTTAGTCTAAATCAGTAGTTTTCAAACAGTATTTATGGTGACATATACAAAACTACACATGATATACTAGAGAGACCATTTAATGAATTATTCAAAGATATTTCTGACTGTAAGGAATGATCTGAGACTCACACAATTTAAGATGCAGCTCTGCTGTACTTCCTTTAATGCCATCTGTTTCCTAAGACACTTCATAGTTTTCTGAAGGTTTCAGACTCCCTGGAAGAGAAATCTCCATCTTTATACCCTAATGTTTAACATAGTTCTAGGCATGCATTTCTATAAATGCAGAACCATTTCTCATAGTGAAATATAGTTTGCTTTTGAAGCCTTTGGTTTATTTTAGGAAATTTTTAGCTTATAAAAATAATTAGATATATAATTTAATGTTTTATTTGAGACAATAGGAAATTAAACATTTAGGCATTACTAAAAATACTGAAATGATTATACCAATTAAATATTTTAGATAACACTTGTTATTTTTATTTCAAAAGATGCTGAAGTTTCCCTATGTTGAGGTGGTTGGCAGATTTTCTAGTCATCTGATATTAAATGACCTGACATTAAGACCAGCTCTAAAAGATGACTGGCAGGATAAATGAAGTAATAAGGTTGTACATTGTGTCTGCTAGATTAAAGGTCTTAAGGATATTTTGACTTGTATTTTTTACAAACTGCCTTTTTAATGCATTGCTTGTCTGATATTGGGAGCATTTAATCAGATAAATAATCTTACCACTATGTTTAAGACCTAAAATGAATTCATTGATTTGTTTTGTTTTGTTTTGATAGTGCACCCAGAGAAAAGTCTCAGAAAGCTATCCAGGATGAAATCCGTTCAGTGATCAGACAGATCACAGCTACAGTGACATTTCTGCCACTGTTGGAAGTTTCTTGTAAGTATTATACAACTTCTTGTTGAATTAAATTAATTGGCAAAAAGACTAAACTACTTTAATCACCCCTTTATTAAATTTTGTCTTATTTATTAATATTATGTAATGTCAATTGAAGGAAAAACATTATAAAGCAAAAGTAGTGTATAGTAGTCTCTCTTTTCATAGGGAGACCCACAGCAAATACCTGAAACCATGGATAATATGAACCCTATATATATTATGTTTTTATGTTATACATACATACCTATGATAAAATTTAACATAAATTAAGCACGGTAATAGTTAACAACAATAATACTAAAATGGAACAATTATAACAATATGCTGGTGTCACTATTCTTGCACTTTGGGACCATTATTAAGTAAGATAAGGGTTACTTGAACACAATCACTACATTGCCACAGAAGTTAGAAAGATACAATATTTTCTTACTAAAATAAATGTTCATCAAGCAAAATAAATTAGTGATTAATCAGAGACCAAGCCATATGACCTTTTCTAGTAGTGAGTGGTTCAAAATAGAAAAGAGGCAGCAAGATTAGTTTTACTTTTGGAAAAACAATTTCATGATCTTATCCCCAATTTAGGTTCATTTGATCTGCTGATTTATACAGACAAGGATTTGGTTGTACCTGAAAAATGGGAAGAGTCGGGACCACAGTTTATTACCAATTCTGAGGAAGTCCGCCTTCGTTCATTTACTACTACAATCCACAAAGTAAATAGCATGGTGGCCTACAAAATTCCTGTCAATGACTGAGAATGACAAGAGAAAAATAATGTAATTGTTATTTTGAAATGTGGTTTTCCTGAAATCAAGTCATCTATAGTTGATACATTTTATTTCAATGGTGAATTTTGACATGGAAAAAACCAAAATGATACTTACTGAACTGTGTGTAATTGTTTTTCTTTTATTTTTTGGTACCTATTTGAGTTACCATGGAGTTAACATCATGAATATGTTGCACATTGTTCAAAAGGATCCAGGAGTTTTTTTGTCAACATTGTAACGTAAATTCCTTTGAAGATAGTAACTGTAGATGGAAAAACTTGGGCTATAAAGCTAAATGCTTTCCTACATCAGATGTTTTGATCAAGTAGCTTGACGGTATAGGTAAGGAGATATTTAAATATAAGATACAGCAAAGGAAGTCTAAATATTCAAAATCTTTGTTAAGATCCTGAAAGTAATAATCTATAAACAATGAAATATTGCTCCGTTAGGTTCTTTTGACATTGTTTTCATGTATAGTTTTCCCTGATTTTTGAATCAATTTCCAATTATTTGACTTTAATTTATATGACTTGAACCTCTGAAGCAATGGATATTTGTACTGTTTAATGTTCTGTGATGCAGAACTCTTAAAAAAATTTGTGTGTGTGTGTGTGTGTGTGTGTGTGTTTTATAAAATCAAGGTTTAAGTGAAAGGGAGGAAATAAAGTTTGTTTTAAATTTGTCTTAAAATATTTTGATACTGGTTTGGTGTTGATATAGTTAAATGGTAATTAGAATAGATTCAACATAGCTAAATCTTGTTCTACAGAGTTATAATGCTTAAGGATATAAAGTTGAGTAAGTCTTGAGGTATCTTCATTCTAATGGATAAACTGATCACATCTTATTTATCTCATAGCAATAGACTTAAAACTATTACTTCATCATTGTGAAAGGATAAATGTCCCTTGGAGTTAGTTCAACAATTCCAGTTGAACAAATGTTGGTTTTAGTACTTTACTCTCAGCCTTGTTGTCCGCTTACTTTTCCTCATATATATAAAGACTGTGCTTATCTCTGTTCTTTCAGTAATACCTTCGTCTGGTACATGTTTTCTGTCCAGTTCTCACATGTTTCTCCAAAGTCAGTTTAAGACATATTAGTAAAGTTTTCTCTAATCTAAATCTTATCTCATTTTGTAATAATTTAGTTTATTAATGCTTAATATTAGACGCTCTAAGTTCTTTATGTGTATTAACTTATTTAACTTTCACTATATTTAAGTAATTGCATATAGTCTGAATCTGTTCATTCAGACATTGCATATTGAGCAAATACTGTGGATCCAGGGCAGTTGCTGGGTTCTCAGTGACAAATTTGTAGATTCTTCATATCTTTATGGAATAAGTGGACCACTGGTGTTAGATGATTTCAAGGAAAGTGGCAATTAAATGCCTCATTTGTATTTTAACTATTTGAGATGTGAGACTAAATTCTGTGAAATCACTTTTATTTTTTTTCCAAGACAGAGTCTTACCTTGTCACCCAGGCTGGAGTGCAGTGATGCAATCTCAGCTCACTACAACCTCTGCCTCTCAGGTTCCAGCATTTCTCCTGCCTCAGCCTCTCAAGTAGCTGGGATTACAGGTGCGTACCACCATGCCTGGCTAATTTTTGTATTTTTAGTAGAGAGGGGGTTTCACCATGTTGGCCAAGCTGGTCTTGAACTCCTGACCTCTTGGTCTGCCTGCCTCAGCCTCCCAAAGTGCTGGGATTGCAGGTGTGAGCCCCTCACCCAACCGAAACCACATTTTTAAAGGTTGTGTGTATAATCTGGTCATTTCAACTCAGCTACTATTATTAAGAGGATTAAATTCTTAGATTTTTATATCATTTGCCTGTTACTGTTTACTCTGAGGTTTCTGGGGAGCTAGTCATGACAAGTCATTTTACCCCTTACAGATTATGTATCAGTTCAAAAATACACATTTTGGAGCTGAGTGGGAGCCAAACTATGAGCTTTATTGAGGTCAAGCTAGACTGGAAAAGCTTTGCCTTGTAGCTCTAGGTGGACTATCCCACCCTCTTTCTAGACCTTGAGGCTTAGCTCAGGGGAAGACATTTAAACCAACAACCGAAAAAAAAAAAAAAAAACAAAGAAAATAAATTAAAAAAAAAGAAAACCACAGTAATGTAAGACCAAAAATAAATAAACCAATAACCAAAAGACTTGTGACCGATTTCTACACCATGTTAAACAAAGAGAAGCTAAGGTTCTAAGACAGCATGATGGGCCACTAGGCCTGGCCTGGACTGTGGCTCAGTGTTGCTTACCATAGGTAGAGAATGAAGACAGGTTAAGCCCATCGAGGTCTTAAGAAGATCCCAGGAGAAACTACTATATCGGCCTTCAGGATCTTTCTCCCAGTGTCATCAATCAGAGAAGTCAAACCTCTGTGGAAATGCTTATGCAGAGGTGTAACAGTCTCATGTATTAGTTGGCTTTTGCTGCACCTATCTCATTCTGCTGGAGGGACGTTGGTTAGTTAAGACTCTGAAGGCCAGCTTCAACACTTTCACACTGAAGTGAAAGTGAAGGCCAAGCCTGACTTTAATGGGGCCAGGAAGTATACTCCTCCCATGGAGGTGGTGGGAAGGGCACCAAGAAGTTTGATAACAGTTATCTAATGAACTAGAGGTTGTCAAACTTTCTGTAAATGGGCAGGTAGTAAATAGTTCTGCTTTTGAAGGCATATGGTCTCTTGCACCTACTCAAGAGGCTGAAAGCAGCCATAGACAATACATAAATGAATGAGCATGACTGTGTTCCAGTAAGAAAAAAAAACATGGCTGTCTGCTTTGGCCTCAAGGTTATGGCTTGCCAATCCCATAATAGATCACAGCTTGTTCTTTTGGTCACAAATATTTGAACCCCTCCCTAGTTCAAAGCATTTGATATTGTAATATTTAAAGCTCACTTATAAAACATCATCATTTGTTGCCTTCATCCACAGTATCTCAAATAGAATGTCTCTCCCAAATATAGCTAAATTCCATATTCTCTGAAGCACAACTAGCTCCATTATTTTGACATGCTTCCTAACACACCCCACAGTTCACAATTCTTACCTGAAAACTTGGGAAGGGATGTTCATTGGCACATGATGCCATAGAAAGAGGTATGAACTCTATACTTTCGTGAGTCTCATAAAAGGAGACCCTTTTTATGAGACTCAATAGGATGAAGAGCCCACGCCTCTATTTTTATTTGTTTGTTTTATTATTTTCTTTTTTGAGATGAAGTCTAGCTCTGTCACCAGGCTGGAATGCAGTGGTGCAATCTCACCTCACTGCAACTTCTACCTCCCGGGTTCAAGTGATTCTCCTGCTTCAGACTCCCAAGTAGCGGCGACTACAGGCACGTGCCACCACGCCTGGCTAATTTTTGTAATTTTTAGTAGAGAATGGTGTTTCACCATGTTGGCCAAGATGATCTTTATCTCTTGACCTTGTGATCTGCCAGCCTTGGTCTTCCAAAGTGCTGGGATTATAGGCGTGAGCCACCACGCCCGGCTTCATGCCTCTATTTTTAATCATATTTTCACTATATAAACATGCATATTGAAAAAAAATGCTTTTTTTTTTTTTGAGACGGAGTTTTGCTCTTGTTTCCCAGGCTGGAGTGCAATGGCACGATCTCGACTCACCACAACCTCCGCCTCCTGGGTTCAGGCAATTCTCCTGCCTCAGCCTCCTGAGTAGCTGGGATTACAGGCACGCGCCACCATGCCCAGCTAAGTTTTTTGTATTTTTAGTAGAGACGGGGTTTCACCATGTTGACCAGGATGGTCTCGATCTCTTGACCTCGTGATCCACCCGCCTTCGTCTCCCAAAGTGCTGGGATTTAAAATGCTTTTATTAGTATAATGTACTAACATTTCTTATGTTCATTAACCTATGTATTTTAGAATATGCTCAAAGATTATTAGCACAATAAAGTAGGTAACTTATAGAACATTTGTTTTCATTTAGTATGTAAAATTTATCTAAAATTTACATGAAAGGTCAGAATAGCTATGTAATGCTACATTGTAACTCCTGTATTTTCCACCAGATGTCACTGATGCTGTAATATTCAAATTAAGATAACTTGGTTCTAAAGACTGTAAGCTTATTGGAAAAACAATGTTAATTATAACATAGGGATTTCTGGCTACAGATATATACATACATTAGGGGAATAAACAGCATTTATTATTTGCTAGTCACTTTACATGAATTTTTACTTAGTTCTCATGCTTTTGTGCATAAGTAAAGTTGTGGATCAATGGGCATGCAAGTTGTGTTGTGGTTTTTGAAGTTTAAATGGTCTCTTCTGTCCCTGGCTAAGGAAACATGCAAATTGTGTTGTGGTTTTTGGAGTTTACATGATCTCTTCCTTCTGTCCCTGCCCAAGGAAGTTCATTGTGACTCCCCAACAAGCACATCAAAAGGAGTGTTTCGTCACCTTTTTCCTCTTACCCTTTATATCCTTTTAGCAATAAAGTGTTCTGAACAAACTGGATTTCCTTCACTGTGCTTAGCAAAACTTGTTCGTGTTTTATTGGGTAACTTTGTATTTACACTTTCCTCAGATAGTCTGTTGTCAGATGACTTTGACCAATGATTGGGAGGAACCAAATACAGAGGACTTTATCCTATACCTAATCTATATATTGTCTACAGAATAAATCAGGTATGAATTTGTGAACACTAGTGAAACATAATTTTCCAACTAATCAGAAGAATTGTTTGTTTAGTAACCTTAACTCAGTCTTTGGTGAATTAGTTTTGGTTTAACTTGTAAATAATTTATTCATTTTTTTAAATGTGTGAAATATTTCTAGTTATTTTGTTCAATGTGACTGTGATGAGTTTATGTTGGAATAGCTGTGAAATGGAAAATGTCTACTAAATTTCAAATTTTAGTATATATTTTTAAAAATAGATCTTTTAGAGATCTTTCCATTCTTCATAATTATGACTTTTAAAGCCAACAGTATTCACTGAGGCTTATTAAAAAAAAAAAAAAAAACCTAGTTGGGCAAGCTACTTAATCTTCATTAGAGTTAACAATTCTGTTCCAATCTGGCAAAACATTGTAGCCCTAGCAACAAGACTATTAGGAAAGGCCTAGAGAGAAAAATGTCAGAGTTGAACCTCTGATTACACAAGTCGGTTTATGTTACCATGTCACCTATTTTTGTCCTCCACCATGTGATCTATTTTTAAAACAGAAACATAATATAGTTACATTTATTTGTAAAAAGCCCATTTTATCTACATTCATCTGCACCATTTTGCTATGCAAGCTTGTTTGCACAAAGGAACTTACATGAAATCAAAATCTTATTGTCTTGGAATTTTATCTGTGCTGAAAAAGGCATCCCAAACATAAGCTGGACCACCCATAGTCCATTTCCTTGCAAGGGAAAGATTCCAAACACTTAAAAACTCTCTAGATATGGACATACCCAGTGGATGCCTAGACATGGATATGAATTTCTCTCTGAAATGGCTGTCTCACTGACCAAGTACATATGCTGATGGTTTTAAACATTGAGTCCGTGATGTGCAAAATATTTTATATCTAACATGCAGTTATTGGATCACTGTGTTCACACTCATAATAGCCAGGACAGCTCTGTAAAGAACAAGCTGTAAAGCCTACAGCCTCCAAGTCTAGAAAAGGAAATTCATGGGTATTGATTATCTTACTGTGTGCTGGGCACCGCTGAAGTGCTTTGCATCTGTTCAGCTGATTGCTAAATGAATGGAGGTTGGGGTTAGTGGAGAAATAGAAGACTTGGGCCACAAGCTGTAGTGTTAGATACTGATGATAGGACATGGGGAGAACCATGAGATAAAGGAAATGAAGTCTGAGTCCCAAATAAGGAGTCCTCTGGAGCAAGGAACAGCCCCCAAACCTCAGTTCAGGGCTGTGAGGGAAGGAGAGGGTGGGGGAGAGAAGAACTGGATCCAAAATAGAAGTTCTATAACTACTGATGGCTCCAGAAGAGACCCATGAAGCAAAACCATGAAGAAACACTAGGGAGTCTGAATCTATTATAGAGCATCTTTAGCTCAGTTTGTGGTCAGGGAAGGGATGCAATATCTCAATTCTCACAACAAACCTATGAGAATTGTTAGCCCTATTTTATAGATTTAAGAACTAAAATTCAGGAAGGTTAAGTAATTTGCCCAACTGCAAACATCCAGAATACATCTACTGGACCAATTCCCAAACCAATAGGAACCAAATCTTTTTGTTATATCTTGTTTCCTCTCAAGAGTCTAGGGAACAGGAGTGGGTTCTCCTCCATACTTAGCCACAAGAACACTAGAATACCATGTGAATCTCACTCCAAGTTGAGGAAGTAAGAACTTGCAGTTAGAATATTTGACTTTTGCATTAACTTTTCTTAATACTGCCATTAAATGTTCACACAGGGCATTTTGCTTTAAAACGGGAGTATTCGTTTTCTTTCCAGCAACATTTCTTCTCTAATTCTTTCACTTGTTTTTGTAACCAAATGTGTTGGAATTTGTGCTTAACATGTAATCCTTATCCTTCTACTTGGTGAGTTTTAACCAACTTGAGACATAGATGCAGGAAACAGGAGATTGACATTTATTGTATGTATTATTATCCAAATTAGAGCACTCTGTAGTAAATCTGGATAGGAGAATGAGGCTTACACTTAAGGCAGAAATAGGGTTTGCTACTCCTTTTTAAGTGAACTAAGCAGCCTGTGTAGTCACCCGTGGAAGGGCCAGACATCTTCATTCTTCCTGTTCCAGCCCAGCTCCAACCTGAGAAGAAGCCTTGCATGCTGAACTGCCAAGGGCAAAATTAGAAAGCACTGTCCTTGAGCTCCTACAAGCCATAGAAAAATTTCTTTGCTGCTTGGGATGCAGTGAGAGAGAAGGTGGAGAGAGGGCCCCAGAATATTGCTCCAATGCTGTTTTCTGTCATCAGGTGTGGAATGGAACCTCTAAGAGTAGAGTAACAAGTTTCCCTCCTGCTATTTGCCAGCTTTTTCTTCTCTTAATATATTACAGTGTATGTTCCACTGGCATTATGTAAGTTGATTTTAGGTAGCATGAGGACTTTATATATATGTTGTACTCAGAAAAATATGTAAGATTTTAACACATTATTTATCATGAGTAAAAAATTGAGCAAATGATTTTAAAAGTATATACAATACTTAAAGAAAAATATATCAGTATTAGTGTGGGTGATATGCAGACATGAAGGCGGCATACATATAAAGGAAGGTTGGGAAACAATGTCATAACCCACTGGACTTAAGCTACTTGGAAATAAGCCAGGGTGGGCTGTTTCTCTCAACAGGGAAGTTGCTTGCTCACAGGGCCGTTGTGTTCTCACTTTCCTAAACCTGCCTTCTTTCCACAGTAATTTCCTCTAGAATTGCCAATGGGCATTTCACTTTTTGCCAACAAAAGTCTCTAGCAACATGAATCAGACAGAACTGCATGCAGAACCCTAAACAGAAAATGTATTCCCCATTCTATTTCCTTTATACTCAGTCATGTTGTCCAGAATGAATGAATGTATTCATTTTATATTCATGTATACATTCATGAATGTTCATGAAATGAATGCAGAGACCAGATCAATATATAAAAATGTTCTAAATTTTAACAGTATTAAACTCTTCTCATTTTTTAACTTCCTCCAAACTAAATTTCCTTACAAATGAAAAGCCCATGGAAATTAAAGTCTAAATTCCTTCACTCCCAATTCTATACAGTTGGCTCATTCTCAGCCACAGGGTCTTATGCTGATCCCTGGGTTCCTGTAAGTTCAGCTGTAACCTGGGCTGTCTTTCATAAGAATGGATATGACTTCTTCAGTCTCTTCAAAATTAATTCAAATTTCTAATTAGTTCAGTTCTCCAAGGGGCAACTAATCACAAAAGAAACTGCAGCTCCACTACATAAGCTATTACAAGTGAAATTATGGTCCCCAAATTAAACGAATGGTATAATCTTTTTTGACAAGGCTGTTGCCAGCCAAGGAACATGGCAGATAACTTAATGGTATCTGTGTTGTAGACAGAAGAACCTGAGAACATCTGGGTTTCAGTTCCAAGGAAGGCCAGTCAGCTGCGCCAGTGTCAAGAGTTCACAGGCTGTAAATCTGTCTATATACACTGAACAGAAATTGCCCATCAGCAATTGTGATTCCCCATGTTTACTGTGTATGCGTGTGTGTGTGCATTTGGTGGTGATGGTGGGTGTGGTGGCAATGCTTCTGGCAAACTCCCCATGTCTATTACCTACTTTCTCAGTGAATGGCATATGAGACATTATTCCTTTTTAGAAAATTTCGATGTTCCGGGTTCTTCATGTCTAATGTTTCATGCTTTTAGCACTTCAATGCAAGATTGTTTTTAGTCTAGATTAAACTTCTACTCCCAAATTTCTTCAGGTACATTCTCTCCAGCAGTGTGCAGTCTCTCCTTTATTCCCGTAAAGGAATGGAGCAGTGATCATCACTCTACTCCCTCAGCACTACTTTAACTTAATGATATATCACATTTTATTTATTCCAATTATAGTAATTGTCACCACTATTTCATAGGCTTTTCATTCCTACCTAGACAGGTCAAGTTGGTCCTAGCTGATCAATCATTAATCATAGTCAGATTTTTTAAAAAAAAATTAAACCACAAGGATCACAGAAAGAACCAGTAAGTAAAGCTTACTATTCTCAAGAAATTAGAGAAAGATGTCAAAGTTTAACAAAGCTTTAAGGATATTCTAGATATGATGGATTGAAATTGTCAAAAGGTAGTATTCCAAAGAATTAGGCCATTTTAAAGATAGAACACACCAAAATGGAAGAAGACCCCGGAACCCTCAAACTTCAGGGCAGGTACTTTTTCTGTTGCCCTTTTATTTCTTCCTGTCTCAGTTGACATGACGATGAGTATGAGCAGAGTGACTGCAGCTGGGGAAAGAAACAGTGCCAAGAGCTGCAGCTGCAGAAAGTTTTGTTTTCTTTTTTTAACTTTCATGGTGTAAAATTAATATATTCATGTTAATAAAATAAAAAAGTATAGAATGGTACCAAATGAAGAGTAAATTATCTACCTGTCTTCATTCCCCCCACTCTCCACTTCTAACCTAGCTCCTTATTTTAAAACATGTTTTGTTCTATTAGTGGCTAGCACCATATTTTTAAGCATATGTTAATATTCCTATGTTTTTGTTTTTCAATTTTAGGTCACATCTACTGAAAGATGAGAAACTTAGTTCATATTTCTTTATCCATCTGCTCCTAAGTTTTTCTAGTCATAAATTTTTGTTCTTCTGGGGGTTATCTTTATAATTTTAAAGAATGTGTTCAAACTCTATATTTTGTTACATCAATTATTGCATCTTGATTCCTTGCTATAGAAGGTGTAAGAATTTGTGTCTGACATTGCTGGCCACATCTGTCTGCTACCTTAACATTCAGACTTGCTTTTTTACATTATCAATTTTAATACTAGTTAGATTCTCTTTTATAGTTATTATTTTCTTCCAGTTTTGTTGATATGTTGACTCACAAATAGAAATAGCATTTTCATTATTCTGATTATTAAATTATGCCTTATTGATGGACCAAATAGCATGAGTCTACCTATTGAGGGGGAAGAAAATGTAATCTAGTTCGTTAAAACTGAATAATGAATGTTCCAAGTGTCAAGATCAAAAAGGGGGTTTATAAACTCAGCTTTAAGCCTTATTATTCATTTGGCCAATATCTTTAATTTCCAAGAAATTAAACATAAAACATAAACATCTTTAATAGTGCTTGATTCTAGCCACCCATCCATTTGCTTCTTGACTATGAAGATGAATTTTTCTTCTGTTCTCTCAATTACCTACTTTCTTCAGGAGTCACCTAGTATATCTGTTCCACTTGGACCTTCTCATTTTTGCTGTTTGTTTCTCTTAAATTTTGTGTTTTAAAAATCTAGATGAATAATGGAAAAAAGTTGATCAATACTAGTAGCATGGTTTTCTATTATGGTACTAGGACTCTCCCTTTAATAAAAAGACAGATGCCATGACTTGTGTCCATATAAGCTAGGAGTACAATTTAGGGTACATTTAGATATTTTGTTCATCATGTATTTTGCACAATTATTGTGGCTTCAAAAAATATTGCATTAAAATGTTATTTATCTGATTTAGTTACTCTAGGGGTACACCCTCAAATTTTTATGTTCCAGGCTTTGTTCTCAGTGGAGTACCTGCCTTGAGACCCGGCCTCAAAGAGTAAACATCATTTCCACTTATGGTCAGCAGAGGGCAGCAAGGGGCAGTGGAGTACTTGCTTGCTCGCAGGGCCTGGGTATCCATTTTGCAAAGACAAAAATCAGGGACTGGAAGTAGAGGTCCAGATGGTCAGAATCAGAAGGGAAATTATTCACAGTGACACTGACCCAAGATGGAGACCAGGCCGAGCAGGGAGTAAAAAGGCTTAGTCAAAAGGAAGCCTCAGATCGCAGCCCGGTATCTGTCATAGATATGTGAGCAAGTAGACCTCAGGAGGTGAGTAATCACTTGAGTCCCTTCACAGCCCTAACAGACTCCCAGCCTCTCTCAAGCCCACAATGTGGCTCCTAAGGGAATGTACTTAATGAACGGTGGGAGAGAATGCAAACTTTCTGTCTGAGAGTTGGTAACATGCTGCCAAGTGCTTAGGGGTTCCAGAACCAGCCATTCTGGTGAGGAGAAATTGAGTGGAATATGAGCACCAAATACAGACCCTGAAGGCTGATGACGATATTCGCATGTACATGCCAGCTAAATAATTTGGGAGTCTGCCTAAATGCTATGTGCTTTAAAATATATTCTGTCCCGGACCCAACACATCTGGGCGGAAACATTGTTTTGTTGTGCAAATACTATGTGACTTTGGAATCAAACACCCTGGACTCTGAATTGTTAGGTATGTGGCTCTTGGTTACTTAATTGACCGAGGCTCAGTTTTTCCATCTGTAAAAATGAAAATACTCATTCTTATCTCATAAGCCTACTTCGAGGAAATGCAAATTATTTACATAAACTACCTGGCAAAGAGCTTGGCCACCTGTAGTTGCTTGCTTGAATTTACTACTTTTTCTCTCTCCCTTCCCTTTGGTTATGGAAGAATATCCATAATACTGCTTGCTATTTTGAAATGTAAAGTCTTCATATCCCCTATAAGCATAAGTGACATTAACTGAGAGATTACTATGTTGGGTACCACACTAAGTTTTCTATGGCATTATTTAATACTCATAACAACCCTATGAGGTAACTTATCATCGTCTGTTTTGCAGATGAAGACATTGAGGCTTTAATAGTATAACTGGTTTTCCCAGTGTCACATAGGTAGTAAGTAATGATCAGGGATTCAAAACCAGGTAGTTTGATTCCAGAGCGCATGCCTTTAATAGTATACAACCTCCTTTTCTATACAGACATTTCATCATCAATTAAAAAATTTAAGAGGAAAAAAATAGAATTAAGAAAATAGCTGTTTGTCAGGCATGGTGCCTCACACCTGTAATCCCTGCACTTTGGGAGGCCAGGGTGAGAGGATCCTTGAGCTCAGGAGTTTGAAAGCAGCCTGGGCAACACAGTGAGACCGTCTCAAGAAAGAAAGCAAAAGAGAGAGAGAAAGGAAGGAAGGAAGGGAAGGAAGGGAAGGGAGGGAGGGAGGGAGGGAGGGAGGGAGGGAGGGAGGGAGGGAGGAAGGAAGGGAGGAAGGAAGGAAGGAAGGAAGGAAGGAAGGAAGGAAGGAAGGAAGGAAGGAAGGAAACAGTGTAGTTTTCTTTATGATGTGCTTAAATGTTGGTATTACTGGCATAGCATCACCTTGTACTATCCTATTTGATTTTTAGGGTGAAAATTTAGTATTTAAAGAAATAAATGAAAGACTGCCATGGACTGAACTGTGTCCCCCTAAATTAATATATTGAAGCCCTCACTTCCCTCTCTTCCTGCCATGTAAAAATACATTGAAAAAGTGGCTGTCTGTAAGCCAGAAGAAGAGCCCTTACCAGAAACCAAATATGCCAGCACCTTGATCTTGTACTTGTAACCTTCTGTGAGAAATAAATTTTTCTGTGAGAAATTTATTCTCACAGTGAGAAATAACTTCGTTGTTTAAGTAACCTAGTCTATGGTATTTGGTTATGGTGGCTTGAGCTAACTAAGCCACAGACTCTGTCACTGTTATTCTATTAAGGGCTCATCTATCAATTTATAAGAAATAATACATTTTGTTGGCTTTTTTATCATTTTTTTTAGCTTTTTAAATTTTTTATATAATGTGAAATTTACCCATCATATTATTTTAAGTGTACAATCAGTGGTTTTAAATACATTCATAATGTTGGGCAACCATTACCATCATCTTCATAACCTTTTTCATCTTGTGAAATGGAAATTCTGTGACCCTTAAACAACAACTCCTCATTCTCCCCTCCCTCTAGCCTCTGGTAGCCACCGCACTTCCTTTTGTAACCGTAATTTTGTCTGGTAGATCTAGCTGATTTGTGTGTTGTTTAAGTTCATTATTTCCTACCTATTTTTTTGTCTGGTTGTCCTATTCATTATTGACAGTGAATAAGACAAATCTCCAACTATTATTGTAGAATGATGATCTATCCATTCAATTTTCAGTTTTTGCTTTATATATTTTAATGGACTGTTTTTAGATGCATGCATGTTAATGGTTGTTATAACTTCTTACTGGGTTGAGCCTTCTGATTGTGCAGTGTCCTTTGTCTTCTCCTCTGTCTCTTGTTCTTCTTGTCTTTTTTGATTTAAAGCTTTATTAAAAAAGTACTTTTATAGCCACCTCTTCTCTCTTCTGGTTGTTTGCGGGGAACATCTTTTTTCATTCTTTCACATTCCATCTATTTGTGCCTTTGGATCTAACGTGAATCTCAATGCCACGTGCAGTGATACTTGCCTGTAGTCATAGCATGTATGACTAAGACAAACATGTCTTAGGGAGGCTAAGACAGGAGGACTGTTAGAGCCCAGGAGTTCAAGTCCAGCCTGGGCAACATAGTGCAATCCCATATCTTATAAAAAATTTAATTTTTTTAAAATGCCTATGGATGATAGACTAGACAGGGAAAATGTGGCACATATACACCATGGAATACTATGCAGCCATAAAAAACGATGAGTTCATGTCCTTTGTAGGGACATGGATGAAACTGGAAACCATCATTCTCAGCAAACAGACACAAGAACAGAAAATCAAACACTGCATGTTCTCATAGGTGGGTGTTGAGCAATGAGAACACAGGGACACAGGGAGGGGAGCACTACACACTGGGCTCTGTTGAGGGGACTAGGGGAGGGACAGCGGGGGTTAGGGAGTTGGGGATGGATAACATTGGAAGAAATGCCAGATATAGGTGATGGGGATGGAGGCAGCAAACCACATTGCCATGTATGTATTTATGCAACACTCCTGCATGTTCTTCACATGTACCCCAGAACCTAAAGTGCAATAAAATATATATATATATATATTTTTTTTTTTTTAAAAAAAAAAAACAAAGTGAGCCTCCTGCACAGAACATATATTTGGATTATGGTTTTTAATCCATTTGGCCATTCTTTTGATTGGAGTGTTTAATTCAATACATTTAAATTAATTAATAATAGCAAAGGACTTCTAACACTTTGCTACTTGTTTTCTATATGCTTTGTAGTTTTTTTTTTGTCAATTTTCTGCATTACTGTGTTCTTTTGTGCTCAGTTGATGTTTTATACTAAAAGTTTGCATTTTTTTCTCATTTCTGTTTTTATATGTTTTATATATATAGCTGTTTGTCTTTGTGGCTACCATGGGGATTACATCTGACATTCTAAAGTTATGCCAATCTAATTGGATTTTTTACCAGCTTCACCTCAATAACATCCACATCTGTGCTCCCTTACAAGCTCGTCCCTACTCCTTTTGGTTGTATACATTGTGTGCCCCAAAACATAAACTGATACAGGTATACCTTGTTCTGTTGTGCATTTTATCACACACACAGATACTGCATTTTTTACAAATTGAAGGTTTGTGGCAACCCTGCATAGAGTATATCTATCACTGTTTGACTTTTCAGAAATTGATTACAGCTGATTACAATGTGTCTCAGTGTTGGTCTCTTTGAGTTCATCTTACTCAGAGTTTGCTGAGCTTCTTGCATATTTTTAGTCATGACTTTCATCAAATTGGAATGTTTTCAGCCTTTATTTCTTCAAATATTCTGTCTCTTTCTCTCCTTTTCTACTTCTGTTTCCCACAATGTGTACATTGGTTCACTTGATGGTATTCCATATGTCTCTTAGGCTCTGTTCACATTTATTTAATCTCTTTTCTATTTCTTAGATTTGATGTTTTTCGCTGTCTTTACATTTGCTGAAATCTGCCTTTGAACCCATCTAATGAATCTTTTTTTTCAGTTAGTGTACTTTTCAGCTCCAGAATTGTTATTTTTAGGTTTATTATCTCTTTATTAATGTTTTCATATTGTTTATTCACTGTTATATTGGCTTTTTTCCACATCCTCCTTTAGTTCTTCGAGCATCTTTTGGACAATTGTTTAGGAATCTTTGTCTAGCAGATTTGCCATTAGACCTACTTCAGGGACAGAGTCTATTGATTATTTTTTGTTCCTTTGAATGAGTGCTTTCTTGTTTTTTTGTACACCTCTTTTTGTGAAAAGTTGGACATTTTAATATAATATGGAAACCCTAGAAGTCAGATTCACTCCCTTCTTCAGGTTTTGCTGTTTTCTGATATTGTTTTTGTATATTTAAAAAATTGTTTTAGGTTGTTTCTATAGCAAGGATCAGCTTGAAGTATAAATTTAAAGTCTTCTGAGGTCTTTTCTGAGCCT
This sequence comes from Callithrix jacchus, assembly GCF_049354715.1. Taxonomy (NCBI): domain Eukaryota; kingdom Metazoa; phylum Chordata; class Mammalia; order Primates; family Cebidae; genus Callithrix; species Callithrix jacchus. The sequence goes on from NC_133504.1 coordinate 77,680,754, forward strand.
ATATCTTTCCCTGGACATAAGTGTTCACTCTCTTATATCCCCCATTTTGCAGTTGCTTTTGAATGTCCTAATCTGTATTGTCTGGCTCCCAAAGGGGGGAAAAAATGAAGGGGCATGGGGAAGACCAGTGGTCCTATTTATCTCTTGGAATTAACTTCAGCCTGAGGGGCAGGGGCTTGCAACCACTGGGAGGAGGTGCAGATTTCTGGCGTGAGACAAATTTCTGGTGCTTCCTAGTCTTCCCAGAATTCTCTGAACAATGACATTGGAAGAAATTAACTTTAGCTATTACATGTAAAAGTAATTATTACATGACTAAGGAAAGCTTCTTTCGTTTTTTTTATTTTTGAGACCAAGTCTAACTTACTCTGTCACCTAAGCTGGAGTACAGTGGTGCAATCTTGGCTCACTGCAACCTTCACCTCCCATGTTAAAGCAATTCTCCTGCCTCAGCCTCCTGACTAGCTGGGATTACAGGTGTGCAACACCACGCCCGACTAATTCCTGTATATGTTTTTGTGGAGATGGGGTTACACCATGTTGGCCAGGCTGGTCTCGAATTCTTGACCTCAAGTGATCCACCTGCCTCAGCATCCCAAAGTGCTGGTATTACAGGTGTGAGTCATAGCACCCGGCAAGCTCCCTTCATCTGCCTATGGAAATGTTTTCTCTCTTTTGCTTCACTATGAGAAGATGTTATCAGAACATCACATTTTTTTGCAATATATGCCTAATAAATAATTCACAATACTGCTTACATGTAAGAATCACCTGAAAAGCTTGAAAAAAAAATACCGGGTTTTTTTTTTGTATTTGATAAATTAGTGCCCCTGGAGTGGAGTTGGAGATGTGTGCATTAAAAACTCCCACAAGTGATTCTAACGTATGTAAGATTTGGTTGTCATTGACTAGATTCTAGAAGGAGAGAGGTATCTAACTGTGTGTAAGGGAGGAGCAGGGAGAGGAGGAGTCACCCTGTGATAATCTGGCAATTAGGAAAGGTACAGAGGTAAGTCAGCCTACATTTTTTACCTTGAATGTGTTCTGACACATGCTTCCTTCATAGCAGGCCCTAGTTACCAGTGAAACTTCAAGATTCTAAAAGTCAGGCTAGTCCCAAACTAGTATTGTCCCTTTAAAAGCTGTTAGAAGTCTGTGGAGGCCAGAATTTAGAAGCCGTTTCTATGCCAGCTTGTTTTTAGCATAAAAGGCCTTAACAAAATTTAAAGGGACTAACGGAATTTGCATTTTTGGCCCCTACCTACCTCTCTTGAATTATTTCACTTTCCTGTACCTTCAGTTGGTGCCTCCAATTCAGCAAACTATTTTATACCTCTGAAACTTGATATAATCAAATCATATCCCTTTTTCATTAAATAATGAAACTTCTCCCAACACATTCTCTCCTCCCACCTGTCTCCTCTCTCTTTCTGTCTTTTCCCTCTCCATCACCCCAGCCCAGTTAATTCCAAATTATTTTTTAAAGATTATTTCAAATGAGCTCTTCAGGGAGCCCTTCTTTGCCTGCCTCTCCATAACATAAGGTATCACTCCCTCTTTACATCTCGCACCTTACTCTGTCATTTTTCTTTGCAGTATTTACCAAAGTCTGATGTTATGCAGTTATTGATGTGAGTATTTGGTAAATATTTACTTTTCCCATTTAAATATAGGTTTTGTGAGAGTTGGGCCTGGCTCCTTTTTGTTCCCTGCCGCCCAGATATAACCACGTGCCTGTCTCCTGCCATAGGTTCAAACATTACTTGTTGAATGAATGAAGTAAACAAAAGAGAGACTTGTCCCCATCCACGGAAGAAAACAATTTATTTATTCAACAAAGTTTTTCAGGTTTCCCCAAAGTGCCAACGTCTATGAGAATTAAAAAATAAATGAGATATAGCCTCTTTCCTTCAAGTTTTCAGAGTCTATAGGGAAATAAAAAATATATATCCAAATAAGTATTTAAGAAACTATAAAGGAAACCATAAACTTTATTAGTAAGATCAAATTTCAGTACGAGGATGCCAAAGGAAGGAGACTCTCCACATTGGAAAGCTGAGGGGTCTCACTGCCCTGGGCTTGCGTGACCTCCTATGTCAGCTGGATTCGAGTCCCCATATTACCTCATGGCTGCTTGGCTTCGAGGCATATCATCAATTTGTGCAGCCACCTCCTCATCTGTGAAAAAGTCAATCTTCTAGTGGAAAGGGAATGCTGTTTTTACATAAAATGTTTTTAGCAGAATACTGTAAGTTCTCTAATTCTGAAGAAGATACACAGATGACAAATCAACACATGAAAAGAAGTTCAGCATCATTAACCATCAGGGAAATTCAGGTTAAGTCCACACAATGAGATATCACTGCACACCTGTCAGCACAGATAACATGGACAATGACACCAAATTCTGCTGAGGATGTGGGGAAAATAGATCACTCATACAGTGCTGGTGAGAATGTGAAATGATACAGACAATTGGTTTGGAAAATGGTTTGACAATTTCTTTAAAAATGAAACATGAAGCCACAACCCAGAAATCTTATTCCTGGGTATTTATTCCAGAGAAATAAAGACTTACAATGATTCAAAAACCTGTACACAAATGTTTATAGATGATTTATTTGTTATAGCCCCAACCTGGCAACAACCTAGAAGTCCTTCAACAGGTGAATGGTTAAACAATCTGAAGTACAACCATACCATGGAATACTACTAAGTGAGGCAAATAGATGAGCTGTAAATGTCTGCAACTATCTGCATGAATCTTCAATTATGCTGAATGAAAAAACATCCACAAATGTACCATATGATTGTTGATGTAACATTTTTGAAAAGACAAAATTATAGAAAGGGAGAACAGATTAGTGGTTTCCAGGGATTAAATGTGGTGGAGATGGGAAGGAAGTTGGTGTGGCTGTAACAGGGATATATAGAAGATCCTGTGGTAGTGGAAATGTACAGTATCTTGATTGCATCAATGTTAATATCCTGGTTATGTTATTGTACTACAGATTTGGGAGGTATTATCATTGAAAGAAATGGATGAAAAGTTGATGGAACCTTTCTGTATTATTTGTTACAATCACATGCGAATCTATTATACAATGATCTAATATTAAAAAGATTAGATTTAAAAGGTAAAAGATGGGAGCAATCTGGGAAAAGAGTACATCAGTTTGTCAGTTATGGGATGAGCCTCAGAACCTTGACATCATAATGGCCTCAGGCTTCAAAGATTTGCCTGTGCTGCTCTGCCAGGTACTGCAGACATGGCAGATTTTCAGTGCCAAGAGTAGAAGAATGAAGGATGCTCACATCAATCAAAAGGTGACCATTTAAGGCTTCACTGAAGAGGGTATTCTTTTAATATATCATTTTTGATAATCAAAAAAGCCTGTTGGTCTCCAGAAGTTATCTCTCTTGTTTCCTCTAAAACATATGAACTAATTCTCAACTTTAGAACTGGTTTTGTGGAGATAGTCATGTTCATAAGATTTAATGCTACTGAGCTCAAGAGATTTGTCTTTGTATTCTCAGGGAAGATACTTTTTTGGTCCATAGGAGACAATTTTCTGTAGGTCTACAAAAATGTCTGCCCTGTTTTTAAAAGAGTTTTTATGCTCTACTCAACCTAGCTGGTATTAACTATTATGACCACAGACTATTAGAACTTGATTATAGCTCAACCAAGTAATATTTAAGCACTTTGTACAGTTTAGCAACTTTCTGATGTTTTCAGTATTATTTAGTATTCTTTAGCAATCTTTTAACCAAAATTTAAAAATTTATTTTGATAAGATGGGAATCAATTTTCCAGGATCCCCAATTACCTAAATTTTTACGCTGATGAGGAACCTATTTGTAATTACTTGTTTGCAAGTCTCTATATAATATTGTTTTGTATATGTTGGGGTGTCTTGTGTCTGTATGTTTGTTGTTTCATGAGAATGTAAATGCATGGTGTGCACAAAGTATCAGTTCCATGTGAGTCTTCTTTGCACAGTGCAGCATAGTGGCTTAGGTAGAGTAAATGTTAGGTGATTCAGTGGAAATACACTTCTGAAAATTATAAATTGGTTTAAACCATTAGGGAAATGTTATTATATTTTTAAAAGTACAGTAAATACCTATCTCTAAAGATGACATATCTGTGACTTTTATTCAGAATTAACTAGTAATATTTATGGAGTGCTTTAAAGTTTAAGAATGCTTTTCATAGCTTACTTCATTTTAAGTCTCATTATAACCCTGCAAAGATACTATTTTTCCAGATTGTATGTTCTATTTTATTACTATCATTGACATTTTGCCAGATTAGAGACCCGGTAATTTAAATTTTTAATGGTCTTTTGACATATATTACATATGCAAGGCATAGTGTATATTATATTATTAACTTTAAAAGTGTCTCCAAGGACACTTCAAACATAATCCTCTGTGACTCTTGGCTCCACCCTCTGGGCCCTTCCTTCTCCCTCTGGACTTTGGGCACTGCTTTCTGTGTCATGTTTACATTTTCATGAAAAGTAGCACATGTTTGCAGATGAGTAGTTTCACCTGTCTGTTTTCTGCCAATAGGATTTGCGGGTCTGACAGCCTTCTGTTATTCTGAACTCTTTCTGTATTTTTCAGGCCAACCTGATGGTGTTTCTGCTGATATAAAATTCTCATGAGCTTTATGGTCTCCATGCTTACCATTCCTACTCATCACTTCATTAGCTAGAAGTTAGGTGCACCAAGTTTTCTGACATAATCCCTTCTCATTTTTGTCTACCGCATAGATGGCTGCACCACAATGCCCCTAAGCTTTCTGAGTCCTTCTGGTTGTATTGAGGGGATCTATGACTCATATCCTTAATCTTGTCAAAGAGCCTTTTCTGTGCCTGAGTACTGTCATCATTTGATCTTTACTGAAGGTTTAGCAACAGATTGTATTTTCCTATGCCACATTTTCTGAAGCATCTTCTTAATTTTGCATTTTTGGCATCTGGATAGGGTGAGAATCTCCCAACTCATCAAATGTGCGTTCTCTTTCATTAAACAAGTTTGGGTTCTCTTTTGTTTAACAGTTTCTCTCTCAACTATCTTTCTCTTCTCACATGTTACTATAAGTAGTAAGAAAAAAACAAAAAGTCACTTCTTGCAACTACTTGCTTGAAAAATCTCTTCACCTAAATTCCAAGTTCATCATTTAAAAAGTCTGCTTTTCACAAAACTAGAAGGCACTATTTTAATAAGCTTTTTGCCTGCTTATAACAAGAATCTCCCCTATCCATTTTTCAATAAGATGTTTCTTTTGAGCCCTCATCAGCAGTGCCTTTAAAATCCATATTTCCACCAACAGTTGTTTGTTGGGGGTAATGTAAGTATTCTGTAAGGCAAGTTAGATTTTTCCCTATAATACTGTTCAGTATCTTCTGAACCCTCACTGGTAGGGTCTTTAATGGCCATATTTTTGCTAGCAGTCTTTTCAAGACACTCTAGTTTTTTCCATCATGCTCCTCAGAATTCTTCCAATGTCCACTTACTGGTGATTCCAATGTTGTTTCTATATTTTAAGTGTTTATTACAGTAGCAGCTCACTTTCAAGTATCACAATCTATATTTGTTTTTCAGGCATTTATAAGCAATTACCATACATTTAGTGGCTTAAAGCAACAAGAATGTATTATGTTGCTGTTGTGTACCTCAGAAGATTATGTGGGCTTGACTGGGTTCCCTACTTGGGGTCCCATAAGACTGATCAAGGTGTTGTCAGGACTGCATTTCTTACTGGATGCTCTCCGGAAGAATTTGCTTCTGATGAGCTCATTCAAATTTTGGGGTAAAGTCAGTTACTTGAGGCTGTGTACTGAAGTCTCCTTTCCTTGCGAGCTGTCACCTAGGGTTGGGGTTTGTTCCTAGGGCCTGGCTGTATTCCTTCTCATTCTTTCCATGTGGCTTCTGCCAGCAGTGATAGATTGACCATAATTTTTAGCATCATACCACCCTTGAAATTTGGCATAAAACTCTGTCATATGTTTGACACTGACTCTTTGTTTCTCGTGTTCAAGGTGTTGCAGGAAAAGCTCTTTTTCTGAGATGGACACCCACAGTGAGAAGGGTGCCAATCATACCATGCTAATCCATGGCTCTGTAGGACTCAAAGAGATTGGAGGAGGCAGAAGTAGCACCTCTTTCAGTTCAGCGATTTGTTGCTTGTGTCTAATAGCAAGTATGTATACACGATATACTGTCCTGATTATCGTAAAATACATTTTTACTAACAAATTCCATGTTCACTAATCCTTACTATTTAAAAATAATTTATTCTTCTGCTTTTGCAAATGACTTGATCCTTCATTTATGCAACAGGTATTCCTGGAGGTCCTGTTGGGTGCAGTGCTCCTCTAGAGAATATAATCAAGAATGTGACAGGCAGGGTCCCTCTTGCCTGAGGCTTAATGAGAGGTGATAAAACTAAGAGAGGGGATATTGCAGATTGTGAATAGTTATTCTGAGAAGAAGATAGATAGGGTACCATATTAAGAATATGTCACAGGGTTAGAGTTGTGTCATCCAAGATGGCCTCTCTGAGGCCCTTTTAAACCTGAGCTCTGGGATGAGAAGAAGCAGCATTCCTAGACCAGGTAGCTGAACCTTCTAGGCTGAGGTGACAACAAGGCTTATGGTGAGTGCAATTTGGTCCTTTGGAGGGAGGGGCTCAGGGAAGGCAGATGTGACTGGAGACAAATGCCTGGAGACATGATGTCAGATATGAGAGTGGTCACACAGGTCTTCATAGGGCATAGAAAGGGGTTGGAATATTATTCTGAAGGGTCAGTAGGGGAATGACCAAATTTGGTGAATATTTTTAGTATATTGTTCTGGCTGTTGGTAGATAATGGCTTAGAGGGCAAGAAACAGTGGAAGACAAGAGACCAGTTAGGGAGGCAATAATTCTGAAAAATGATGATAATGGCTTTATGTTGGGAGCAACAGTAAAAATGAATGATGCAGAAGACAGATTTGGAATCTATGTTGGAGGTAGAAACAACTGCATGCACTTTCCTCTCCACACTGAACACAAATGCAATACCCAACCTAGAAAAACAGTGATTTCTTAATAAATATCTGACATCAGGGAGATGGAAAGAACTGAATGGTGGCCATTGGTTTACCTGCTACATATCTGTTTTCAATATTTATAAAATAACATGAAAAACAAAGAATATTTCAACACATAAAATCTCATCATAAAGTTTTGTAATCACCAGGGTGGAAAAAAACAAAACAAAAACAGAACCTCTTCTCTGTTACCCTCATCCTGGATTTCAATTAATCTGTGTCATAGATAAGATATGCAAGATTAAGTAATAATTTTTTAAAATGCCATGTTTAACCTCAGTGACAGTAATGATAGGCATGATTTTTCAGGGGCAGATTATGTGTCAGGTCTTATGCTAAGGACTTTATGTACCCAATCTTGTCTAACCCTTACAGCTGCTCTTGTAAGACTGAGATGGGGCTATTTTCCATGTCTTCCAGGGGGTCTTGAGGCTCAGAAATATAATGCCTTTCCCCAGGTCACCACACTAGTAATTAGTGGAGTTCACATTTGAAATTCAATCTTTTATGTCAAAGCACAGACTTTTACCCAACAGGCACTACTCCTGCCTCTATTCTTTATTTCTTTTCTTTTGGATTTTATAGAAGGTTCTACAACTATTTGGTTTTTCTCTTACCTGGAAAATCAACCTTTCTCTTGTGGTGAGTAAAAGACCAACTCATATCACTTGGTATCTAGTAAAAAATGGAACAGACTGCACAGTGAGTGGAGAAATGAATAAGTCCAGCTATGAAAAAAAGTCAAAGATAAATATGAAGACAATAAAATATATTTTGGATGAGCGCTATTGCCTAAACATGTAGCTGTCAAGGTGGTGAGATCATAAAGAGAACAGAAAGATTATCTAGGTCTGGCCATGAGGTCCAAGTGAGGTGCCCTGAAGGAGACACTGACAGAAGATAAGTTGCTATTGAGAAATATTTTTAAATTAGTTACCATTCTCTGTATTTAACCGAGGTATGTATATATAGGAAACTAAAATTAACTGGAGAGGTCCACAGGACCATACTAGAAACATTTTTATTGAGGGCTCATCTAGTTTTCCAAAGTGCCTTCCAAGGCAGGTATTATTATCATCTCCAGGTTTTAGATATGAAAATGGAGGCTGAGAAAGGAACAGTAAGTGGCCCAAGGTCACACAGTGGGAAATTGCAGGAGAGCCTGAAGTTCCTTGGACTGGAGTCTAAGGCTGTGCTCTTCCTGCCACCCCGCATTGTAACCAATGGTGCTCAGCCTGAGAGATAAGCAATGGCAGGTTTCATTCTCTGCTTCTTAGGACCTTGGAAACCACTAATGTTTGATTTTTAAGGGGCACATGTTTTACTTTACTTCTTTTTTCTTAACCTTTGTAATTATTATAGTATTTAGAGAGAGTAGACCTTTATTTCTCACCTCCAGGCTCTGACTGGAAGCTTTCTCACCTTTTAGGTTTATGCTACGGGGCTCCGGTAATAAACTCAGGTGGAAAAAATAGTTGACCAATTGCTACATTAGCATTTTGTCAAAATAAGTGAATTATAGTTTGTGTGTAATAATATTGGGATTTAAATGTTTGTTTCTTCACAGTGGGTTTTTGTTGGGCTTGATGTTAAAAGAAAAATTTATTTTGAGATTATTGTCATTTATTTTATACTACATTAGAAACTTCTGCTCTTAAAAATTAAAGTCAGATGAGGCCTTCATGAATACTCTTTATATTCATTAGAATGATAAATAGAAAGTTTTTTCAATAAAATTATGTCTTTTATTTTTTAAGACATAATTTGCTTTATAAATATAAAGGTATTAATACTAGTGGAGGCCCAGAAAGAATTTACAAAAAGAAAGAGACTGTACTTAGCTCACACCCTCTTTAGCCACCACTGCCATCTTATTTAGCTATTAAAGAATAGAGAATGAAAAACGAATTTTGTTTACGTCAAAAATGAAGATGACTACTGACTTATTATTAGTGGAATTACAGATACTATGGATTATGCTGCACCATTACTCAGAAGCATCTGACTGAGCATCTCTGTCTTAGAGCTGGGGAAATATCCTTAGAATCGTGTAAATTTTCATGGTTCACTGGGGCTTTTACTCCATATAAAGAGGTAGATCTCCTCCTCCTCCTCCTCCTTCTCCTTTTCCTTCTTTCTCCTCTTTCATCCTTCTACTTCTCCTTCTCTTCCTCCTCCTTCTTTTTCTCCCTCCTCTCTTCCTTCTTCTTCTCTTTCCTTTCTTCTGCTGCTACTCCTTCTCTTCCTCATCTTCCTCCTCCTCCTATGAGCCAGTTTATGTTAGATTCATACTTTCTCAGTTCTACTGAAATAATTTAATAGTGTTAGTGATTGAAGAAACACAGAGGGACCCTACAAGAACCCATTTGAACAAAAGCTATGTTGTAATACATTTTAAACATATCCAAGCTATCTAGCTTTGTTGATATAATGTCATGAAATGTATCCCCTCACTCTCAAAGAGCAATTCCATCAGCAAGCCTGATAACTCTGGAGAAAAGAAGGGTGAGGGTAGGAAAGATACAGGGAGTACTTCTGAAGCTATTCTTCCATGCAAGAGCTTTAGAAGGTGGGTCAACACCCAGAGATGCCAATTATGAGGATAGGCTTGTAAGTTAGATCATCTGTGTTATAATTGGGCTATTTGCTTAACCTCTCCATGAGTTTCCTTATCTATAAAATGGGGCTAATAGCGACTATTTGATGTAACTATTTGAGGAGTAAATAAAATAATGTGCAAAAATATTTAGAAGAGTGATTGGCACATGGTAGATACTTAGTAAGTACTGTAGGAAAATGGAAACTATGTTCTGGACTTTGATAACTCCTTGGTTTGGTTTCAAGGAAGTGGATAATCTTAGCACTTTATTGAACTAAATGGACTAAAGATAGAAGTACTCAAATAACTTTTTCATGTCAATATATGTGGAAGTTTCCACACAGAATCTTAGGTATTTGTACACATAGATACTTACACTAAAAAAAATAAAAAATCTGTAAAAACAAGCAGGTGTATGTCTGAATAGAACAAATATTTTTAGTTTGATTAATACCTTTAGAGCTGCTACTTAGAAAAATAATTTTATCTGATAATTTATTGTATTTCATAAAAATTCTCAGGTATACAACCATAGGGTAAAAATGTTGAAAAAATGTAGAAAGTTGCCATCTTTTATCAGAGGGTACTTTTCTATTCTGTATTCGTATATTCAGTGTGCCCTAAGCTCTGCATCTAGATTATTCTTCATGTATGCTTCCAGCAAAATTGTTTCCATTTCATGAATTCCATTGAAGAGTTTTAATTTTAAGTGTCCCATGAATCAGTGAAGTCACAGGGAGATTTCCACATGAGGTGTCTTTGATCTCGTTGTAGCTTTAATGTTTCCACAAGTATTTCTGACTAACGGGAAGTGACCTAATGCTATACCCATGGTGCCTGGGAATCCTCATCAGGCTTATAACTATTTAAAACGCAGGTCCATCTAAGCAATAAATTTGTAAATTAACCCGGGTTATACGGTGGTTTCTGTATTAGAGGTCTAAGGTGGATTAGGCAGAAACTATTAAAAAGCAATTTCAAGGCTGACAAAGTCAATCACCTTCTTACTCTCCAGAGATAAATGGGAAGTGTGTCCATCACTTACATAGAAGACCTGCTGGCCCCTGGTTGGGGTTCATTTGGTTTGTTTTTTCAGTTAGATTCAATCTGTAGGCTATAGATTTTCAGTTTTAACCAGAATCTATAACAAAATGATATGAACAAAATCTTAAAAAAGGGAATTTATAATAATCTATGCTTTAAAGGCTAGAAAGTACTATGGAAATCAAAGTTAAAATATATTTTACATCCCTCTAATCCAAGGTTATAATTTTTAATCTCTCTCTTAAGCAAAACTTTTATAAATACTTTTGTAAATCATGTACTTTTAAATTTTTGTTCAGACCCTAAATGTTTTGAAGTAAGCAAAACATAAATAATAAATGAATTAATGGCTCTGTAAAAAAGCAGTATCTTTCTAAGATAAAGTATGGTTCATAGTTGTTTTCTACCCTCCGTAAAGTGTGTGGCCAGGCTTCTCTCAGCACATGCTTTGTAAATGTCCATCTAGCTATTCTGTGTCATGTGTCCATCAATAGAGATAAATGAGAGGCCTGCTTTTCCCAGGACTGGTGTCTTCCCATGAGCAGAGCTGCTCCTACAACATTTAAGAAACAAACAGAGATCTTGCTTGTCTTTGTAGGTATAGAAAATGCTTTCTGATAAAAAATAAAATACCTTTGAACAAGCTGTGGACAGCTGACTGTGTGGACAAAGTTGGGAAAAACCACGCCTGTGCTGAGAAGTGCCTTCTTTTGGGCCAGCCCATGGTGAATTTTGTGGCCACCTTCCATTAAGACCCCAGCTTCCAGTAAGACCCCAGCTTGGCCCTGTGTTTATGTGAGTTTGCTATGAAAGAACACAGTCACCTTCATATTGTCTAGGCAGGTAGAAAAATGTAATTAAAATTTTTCCTGAACTTTCTTAAAATGAAGAACATTGTAATATGATGCCTATTAAGCCAGTAACTCAATTTTGACCTCCTCTATGACACTAGTATGCTTTGTACTTTCCCCAAAGAGGTTTTTATGTGCAGATATGTGTAAATGGTCGTTAAATTATTAGAGCTATTGGAGCAATTTTCTTTGGTTTTGATCAGTCGTTTTTCGACAGGGCTCTCTGAGTTCTTGGGGATTGAGTGTTCAGGGACTATGAAAGGAGAGTTGAGGGAACAAGGCTCTAGGCCTCCCTGTCCAACATCCTCCTTCCATTATGCCCAGTCTTATCTGTGTTTTTAAACCTTTGGAATAGATCCTTCTTCACCAAGTACTATTCAATAGTCCATATAAGTTTGAAAAATTGATTTTATACTCCTAAGTTGATTTTCTTAATAAATAGTATATAATGATACAGATAGACCTGGTTCAGTGTCTTATGCCTGTAATCCTAGCATTTTGGGAGGCGAGGTGGGAGGATCACTTGAGGTTAGGAGTTTGAGACCAGTCAGGGCTACATAAAAAAAAAAAATCTTATCTTTAAAAAAATACAAATACAATTAATCATATCACCAAATACTGGGTTGCCTGAATTGTTGTGTAGCAGTTTATCATATTTGGTATCCATAGAGAGGTAACAATCTAAAAGAATATTTTGATTAATGGAGTGTAGGATAGTTTTCCAATACACATTCTTCATCTGGTATGAGGATAGGTAACGTGGCTTCCTACTTTGGTTATCCTGCATTGACATCGGGTTCACAGGGATCATGCCACGTGCATCTTCTGCTCTGAACAACCACACACCAAGTGTCATACTTGTTCTACACAGCAAGGGTTCAATGCATGCACTCAACGCTCTTCTTTCCACCTCACTCCACTCCACCAAAATCTCAGGCATCATCATAAAGTTGAAACAACTAAAATGTTTCCAAGTTCTTAATTTACTAAATTATATAATTCATTTACTTAAGGAAAACATTTCCAAAGCTTATTGGAAACAAATATATGTTTGTATCATTCCCTGCATGACAGATTTAAGATGATCAGTTTTTATTGCTTAATGTCTTCTCTATGTTACAGGTAAAAGCAAGCAGTTTAAATGCTTTTTCATAAGAGAGAAATCTTTGGTTGGAAGATTTCCAAGGAACTTTTTTTTTTTTGAGATGGAGTGTTGCTCTGTTGCCAGGCTGGAGTGCAATGGCATGATCTTGGCTCATTGCAATCTCCACCTCCCGGGTTCAAGCAATTCTCCTGCCTCAGCCTCCTGAGTAGCTGGGATTACAGGCATGCACCACCATGCTTAGCTTTTTTTTTTTTTTTTTTGTATTTTTAGCAGAGATAGGGTTTCTCCATGTTGGTCAGGCTGGTTTCCAACTTCTGATCTCAGGTGATCTGCCCGCCTCGGACTCCTAAAGTGCTGGGATTATAGGCGTGAGCAACCGCACCCAGCCCAAGAAACTTTTTAATGAGGGAGAAAATGTGGAAACCAGGTTTACAAGTGTTATATTGCCTATAAAGCCATATGTATGTGCAAAGGCATTTACTACAATGCCTGGCAACTAGTTCTTTTGCTGTTTGCTGTTATTACTCTTCTACAATTTGGCATGAGTAATAAGACACTTTATTCATGTAGGTATATAGATTGGCGGCAGGGGGCAGTGGCAGTCGGGAGTGAAAGAGCCATTGCTGGTAGATATATAAAATGTGGCAGACCTTGCAGAAAAGTGTGATGGTTCCATAAAATAAGTTAAACATAGAATTACCATTTGACTTGGCACCTTATTCCTAAGTATATATCTAAGAAAATAAAAAACATACTTCTACACAAAACTTTGTGCACTAATGTTTATAGCAGTATTGTATTAATATGTAATTGCCCAAAGTGGAAACAAACAAATGTTCATCAACTGATGAATAGATAAACAAAATGTGGTACAAGTGCTGAGGGCAGCAGGGAATGGGGGGTGAGTGACTGCTTAACGGGCATAAGGTTTTTGCATCAGTGGTAGTGAAAATGTCCTGAAACTAGAATGTGTAGATGGTGGCAAAATATTGTGAATGTACTAAATGTGGCTAATGGACAATTGTATGCTATATGCAATTTGCTAATAAAAAAAAACTAGAGGATTACGAATCCCTACATGAATGAGCCTTAAAACATTTTCAGTTTGGATATTGAACACTGCAGTGAAATCGTGGAGAAAATATTAACCATTAGTAAGCAATAGGTGAATTGATCTCAATCAGAGAATAGCAGCAATGAAGATTAAGTTTTCTGGGAACAAATTAACATATTGCAGATTATTTATCTGGTAAAGAAATAAAATACTGTGGTTTTTTTCTCTTAAAAAATGTATTGTTTCTTGGCTAAGTTCCATCCCCATGCCAAATTTCTTAAGTCTGATTTAACATGAAAAATAATATTCTTTATATTTGAATAGCACTTGAAGCTATAAGAACATTTGGATGTTTAATTAACCCGCTTTTCAGTCATGGAAACTGGAGCTCAGAGCAGTTAAGTGACTTGCCTGTGATAACATAGCTTGCGTCACATAGTTAAAATTAAGTATTTAACTTCCAAACCAACCTGTCCTCCACTTCCCATCACTATAATACTGCCTGTGAAAGAATAGGGCCCATCAGCAGCCCAGTTATGAGGACGGTACAATGTACATGTGTACCCACATCAGTAACAACAAGCTGCTGACATTTTTATCTAGAATGACAGTCTTAATATGTTGTTATAAATATTTTATGTAGTTTAACTTTTTCTCCCATTTAAAAAAATTGTAGTTCTTCAGAACTAAAGGAATACTGGTGTTCTTTCCTAGAATGGTAATTTATTCTGTCATTATATGTATTTTAAATATTTAATTTGTGATAAAAATGCAAATCTCTATTTGCATTCCACTTTTTCTTAATAGAAATTGTTAGACTATTCTCAAACAATTTACCCTGGTTGCTTTGTAAATAATGTTCTCTCATTTACCTGCATTTTTAAAAAAAATTTTATTTTAGAGGAAGTTCTGATTACCACTCTCATCTTTCCCTTCTCCCCCTACACTATGTATTGGAGATAACATTATTCTCTTATTTACTTTTAAGACAGAGTCTCACTCTGTTGCCCAAGCTTGAAGGCAGTGGCGCAATCATGGCTCACTGCAGCCTCAATCTCCCTAGGTTCAGGTAATCCCCTCACCTTAGCCTCTGGATTACAGGTGTACACCATTATGCTTAGCTAATTTTTTGTATCTTTTTGTAGAGGGAAGGTTTCATCATGTTGCCAAAATTGGTCTCAAACTACTGGGCTCAAGAAACCCACCCTCCTGGGCCTCCCAAAGTTCTGAGATTACAGGCGTGAGCCCCCATACCTGGCCTATTCTTAACACATGCATTAAATTTTCAAGCCAGGAATGGTGGTTTATGTCTGTAATCCCAGCTACTCCAGAGACTGAGACAGGATGATTGCTTTAGGCCAGAAGTTCAAGACTAGCCTGGCCAATATCGAGACCCCCATCTCTACATTAAAATAAAAATTAAAAAATTTATGAAAGAAAAAATTTTTATAAATGCAGGTTACTCTGCTGAGTGATTTTAAAAGCAGCTGCTACTTTCTACTCTTGAACCCAGAAAGATGGTAGGCCTTCGAATCTAGGCAGGAGTACACGAGAATGAGATTGGTTCCGCTGTCCAAATCTTTTACTACAGAGCAACCTGTTATTTTCTGGGACATATCTTATTTTCCTGAAATATTTTATATATTTTCTCAACCCACAGTTTGATCTTGCTTAGTGTAGCCATATGTTTTAAAAAATAACATAAGCTATACTAAAAATATTAGCAACATAGATTTATTCAATAATAAACTATTAGCTAATTTATCCTATTCTTTTGATGGTATTATTCAATTTGATCAGGTGCATCAATCTAGCCAAAGAAAAGGACCACCAGTAGAACATTCCCCTTCAAATTGTCACTGAGGACATCAATAAATGTGCCTCTATAAGTGATTTTAAGACCAAAAATTAAATTCCAAATTCCTGACTTGGGCAGAATGAAAGGGAGACAGAGACAGTTGATAGAGCTAGAACAGGGAGGACAGGAAGGAGAGATAAAGGGAGGAGAGAAAGAGTGTTTTAAAAGTACCATATGGAAAACTGTATTTTTATATATTCATGTATGCTTTTCTATGTATAAAAAGGAAGTGTTAGGCAATATGAAGCAAGAGGAATCCATGTTAACTACATTGCTTAAGCTTGAAAGGAATATTGCATGTTAAATGTCTGTAAACTCTAGTGGTTTGTTGTAATAAAGTGGTTTTCACAAGCAGGCATTTCTTATTGGAATTAAACTTTTTTTTCCAATTGTCACTACTTACCTCAGAGTAGTTTTGGTTGTTTCCACATTTTCAAAAATGTTTATTTTTAGAAGTTATTCACTTGGAAACAATTGTAAACATACAGAGAAATACAAAATAATACAAGGAACACCCATATGCTATTTACCCAGATTCACCTATGTGGTAGCAGTTTACCACATTGCTTTTTCATTTATTTTCGTTCACTGTCTGTCTCTGCCTCTCTCTTTTTTTCTCCACATATGTGTACGTGTACACCTGTTTTTGAAGGACAGTTATATACACCATGGCCCTTGATTCTTAAATACTTATGCATTTGCTAAGAATAAGATTATTCTCTTCATGACCATCATTCAGCTGTCAACTTCAGTAAATTTAACATTGGTAGCATGTTTTAATCACCCATTCATGTTCCAATTTTGTCTGTCGACCCAAATAATGTTCTCTTTCTAGCACAGGTAATGCAATTAACTGTTATGTCAAATACACAGGAATTTGGAGTCTCCCATTCTGAAGAATGTCAGGATTGAACTGAGGTGAGAGGGACATCATTTTTAAGTCATCAACATGTGTCTACATCATTTCTTTTATGCTGTTGGTTAAAAAAAATTAAACTTTTAGCTTCAATTATTGTGTAAGTTTTGATATCTGAAGTTGTAGTGCAGATATACTTCATATATTTTCATGGCAACTTACTCTTTACAGCAGCTCTGATCATCCAAAATAGTATTTGTAGGAGGAAAAACGATAGTTCAAAAAAGCTATTTCCTGGCCAATAGCAAAATCCATGTAAATGTTCTGACCTATTTTCAAATACCAGATGCAGTGCTTGAGGGAGCTGAGGCTAGAGAGGCCTCCTGTGGGGAAGCACACTCTTGTCCGCCTGCTTTGATTTCATGGTGACAAATGGTAACATTCAGCATTTTTCATGGAAAATTGCCCTGAAATTTAAAAATGTAAACTTTATTTAGTTATAACTTACATGAAATAAACATTTCTAATGCTCATCATTCATTCCTGAAGCTCCAAGTTACACTTTTATACTGTTTCATTTCACTTTATAGAAATTTTCTTAACCATTTCTTATAGTGTAGTTCCAGTGCCAACAAATTTTCTTAGTTTTTTTTAATTTAAAAATATCTTTATCTCACCTTCACTCTTAAAAGATATCCTCATTAGATGTAGAATTTTCTTGCCAATATTTTCCTTTCAACACTTTAAAGCTATTTTACTGTTTTTTGGTCTCTTTGCTTTCTGATGAGTAGTCTATCATTATTTAACATTGATCCTCTTGCTTTGATTTTTCATCATCTTATTTTTACTGCTTCCAAGATTTTCTGTTAATTTTTGGCTTTGGGTAGTTTAACTATGATGTGTCAAGGCCCAGTTTTCTTTGAACTTACTCTATTTTGCATTTTCTGAAGTTACTGTAGTTGTAATTTTTTTGGAGACGAAGTCTCTCTCTGTTGCCGGGCTGGAGTGCAGTGGCACAATCTTGGCTCACTGCAACCTCAGACTCCCTGGTTCAAGCAATTCTCCTGCCTCAGCCTCCCGGGTAGTTGGGATTACAGGCACACGCCTGTGCGCCCAGCTAATTATTTTGTATTTTTAGTGAGACAAAGTTTCACCATGTTGGCCAGTTTAGTCTTGGTCTCCTGACCTCATGATCTGCCCGCCTTGGCCTCCCAAAAAGCTGGAATTACAGGTGTGAGCCACTGCACCTGACCTGTACATTTTTATGTTTTGCCAAATTTAGGAAAATTTTAGCCATTATCACTTCAAACATTTTTTTTCTGTCTCATTTTCTCTTCTGTCATTCTGTGATTCCAGTTACGTGTAAAACTACTTTTCTCCTTCTTTTGAGACAGAGCCTTGCTCTGTTGCCCAGGCTGGAGTGCGATGGCATGATCTTGGCTCACTGCAACCTCTGTCACCTGAGTTTGAGCAATTCTCCTGCCTCGGCCTCCCAAGTAGCTGGGATTACTGGCACTCACTACCATGCCAAGCAATTTTTGTATTTTTAGTAGAAACAGAGTTTCACCCTGTTAGCCAGGCTGGTCTTGAACTCCTGACCTCAAATGATCCACCCTCCTTGGCCTCCCAAAGTTCTGAGATTACAGGCTTTAGCCACCATGCCTGTCCCGTGTAAAACTTTTTTAAATTTCAATTTTATTTTTAGACACACAATTACACACATTTAGGTAGTAAATAGTGAAGTTTCAATATATGCTATATATAATGATCACATCAGGGTAATTAGCACATTAATCATCTCAAACATTTACCATTTCTTTGTGTTGTGAACATTCCATTTCCTCGATTTCAGATATTTTAAAATGGATATTATTGTTAACTATAATCATTCTACAGTTGATAAAACACTAGAATTTATCTCTCCTATCTAGCTGTAATTTTATGTCCTTTAACAAATCTCTCCTTTTCTTTCCATTTCTTCTGCCCTTCCCAGCATCTAGTAACCTCTAGTCTCCTTTTTAATTTCCTAAGATCAAGGTTTTATTTTTTAGCTTTCTCATATGAGTGACAAGATGCATTTATTAAACCTATTGATATTGTCCACAGGTCCTTTCGGCTCTGTTTCTTTATTTTTAATCCTTTTTCTCCCCTCCTTTAGATTGGACACTTTCTATAGATTTCTTTTCAATTTCACTGATTCTTTCATTTGTTATCTCAGTTATGCTATTCATTTAGCACATCGAGAAAATTTTTTTCATGTATTTTTCAGATTGAAGGTGTCTTTTGAAATATTTACTATATCTATGATAAGACTGTCTTTATATTGTTACTTGTGAACTTATCTTTCTTTACATAATTGAGCATAATTATAACAACTGCTTTTTGTTTCATAATTTGAACATCTAGATCATCTTAAAGTTGGCCTCAATTGGAATTGGTCACATTTTCCTAGATTTTCACATATTAAGAAATACTTAACTCATAAAAAGAAAATAGTCACATTTCAATTTCTTAGGAAATTATTTGATAGCTTATTTTTTAAAAAATACTTGTTTATAAACAGCACTATCTACTGGAATTTATCTGTTTTGTCTACAAGGAGAACAGCATTAGGAAGAAATCCACATATCTTTGTAATTAATATTTTGGGCTTAATGTTCTTATGCCATGAAAACCCATTATTCTACAAGCCACATAAAGTAAGAGATGTGTATTATCATTTCAAAACAGATTTTTACTTTACAAAATATTTCATAGAAGAATTTTTAAATTATATGAAAGGACATTTGAAAAAAATAGCAGAACCTTTCCTTCTAATTAAATCCCACACTAGAGTCCAGTGCTTGCACCCTCCTAGACACTTTAGCATAAGCAGCCCCTGATATCCCTGCTGTTGGATTCTGAGACACTTTCACAATCCTTAGATCTACACGCAGTACAGTTTGAAATCGATGAATATAAGATGGCTTTGTTCATAAAAATTCAATTAACAATTTTCAGGACCATCTGTCATGTTAAACAGTCCATAAGGAAGACACATACAATGAAAACGATATTAATGAATTATAAGAGGGTTTCCTATAATTTTGTTTTTAACATAATCTTTAAGATGCATGGGAGTTCATTTATATTTTTGTCTTCTTTAAGCACTGTTTATCAGAGAAAGGAGCCTTCATTATGGATGCATCTGCATAGTAAATGCTCTCGGTTACATATTGCCTTATTTTAAAATAATGTCCTTTGAAATTCAGAGTGCAATAGATGTCATCACAGAATCCTATTAATCCTTTTGGGTTATTTTCTACAAATTGTCTTCCTATTTTTATGGAGCATTTTCTCAATGCGAAGTGCAGTAGAGAGCTATTATAGATACCCTATTTGCTGGCAGAGTTGGAAATGAAACTTAAATTTCTAAAATTTTATTTAATTGTCTCAATAGATTTCAACAATGAAGTTCTTAGAAACCATGATAACCGGCACAGAGAAAATGCTTCCCACATAGGAGTTTAAAAAATGTCTTTTATAGCTAGTTCTTATTCTGATTTTACTAGAATTGCATTTGGGATGTGCAAAGATATAAGCCATATGATAAAAATACAACCTGGGAGGAAAGAAAGGGCCCAGCTCCGCTTTTTTAAACTGTTCCCTCCATTGTGGAAGTGGCCCCCTGAGGCTGAGGTGCAGACCCTGTTCCCTCTGTAAATTCTCAGTCTTCCTCTTTCTTGCCTGAGATGTTATATTACAAGAGCCACAAGTCCTTTATTTTAAGAGAGAGAAATATGTTGTACTGAAATTCTTTCTATTGGCTTCATGTTATATAAAGGAATGAAAATAAATTATAATTAGGGATTCAGGCTCTACATGTGCTTGACTTTGTCACGACCTGGAAACAAGTTTTGACTTTGGAATACATCTAATAATTTGACAATAATTATGTGATCTTATGCATTAAAATTCCAAATTTATAGCAGTTTTTCTCATTTCTTTTAGTCTATAAACATAACAATAACAAATTCAGACACAACAAATGACATAATCAACCTGTCACTACTAAAGCTAGGAATAACTGTAAGTTATCTACAAATTATTTTTGTTAAAAACCAACTTTGATTTTGAGTTCATATATATTCAACTATATATGTGTATATGTATATGTATCTGTATTTGCATATGAACACACATGCACACAAGTGTTTGTATAATGCAACTCCCATCATAAGATAGCTGATTGTTATAGATATCAAAGTCATATTTTATATTCCCACATTTAGGAATTGAAGGCAACCAAGGTATAATATATTTTAAATTTGGCGTGAACTGAACGTGAAAACATAATGAAATCAGGCTTCAATTTTTGAGCACTAATATATATGTATAAATATATATGTTATTGGCGCTCCATAGTTGTTGCCTGATTTCAATATATATTTGGATATATATTGAAATTTGATATATATATCTATAATTTTAGAGCACTCATATATTATGCTAGTACTTTCAGTTCACATCAAATTTAAAATGGAAATACAAGTAGTGTACCCATATCTAGACTAATATTATACCTTTGTTGCCTTCAGTTCTTAAAAATGGGAGTATAAAATATGACTTTGATATCTATAAAAATCAGCTGTCTTATGAGGGGTACACATACAAAATAAAATTTTGTAAAATTCCTGACAAAAAGTTCCAAACTCCTCAACTGCACTGTTCTTTCAATATCTTCTTTCCTGGTTCCTCTTCTCTCAAACTTATTACTCACTTTGATTATCACCCAAGGGCTCAGTTTCAGTATGATTAGTCCTAAGGGACATACTTTGTTGTAAGTTTGGCACAAAGAACACCTGGCTAGAAACCACATCCCCTGGATGCTGATCCTGAGAATTAGGTATCTGTTACCTTTCTTGAATTTATAAAGGAAGAGTGGTGTGTGCACAAATGCCCACAAATCCATGGCCTCCAGGTTTGCATGACTTTTGTTTTCAAGTGTTTGTGTCCTTATGTTTTGTTGGAGCTAGTGTAAATTGTTGAGTTTTTTTTTGGTGGAAGAGGTTGACCTATTTGAGGATGAAGATGAGGGTTGTATAAAAGGAAAGAGGCAAGTCCACATAATTGAGAACTTTTATTGAAGAGTAACATTCAGATGGACAGAAACAAGAAAATACTTGTATAGCATGGCTCCTTATACAAAACTTCCCATAAACGTGAAAATGTTTTGCTGTTGTGATGTGAGGTGAATATTTTAAGTTTTGTTTGAGTATTATAATAAAGCCCCTTAAAAACTCACGACAACCAGAATTTAGCATAACAAATCAGTTATTTCTGTACCTATGGATTTCTGTAACACATTTAAAACAAAATTGAATTTATATGTACTGAATAAAACAAACACTTCTGCTTTGCCTCCTAACCTGTAAGATATGTGTGCCCTATAAGAATGCAATCTTGGGGTGAGCATTGTGGCTTACGCCTGTAATTCCAGCAGTTTGGGAGGCCAGGGTGGGTGGATTACCTGAAGTCAGGAGTTCAACACCAGCCTGGCCAACATGGTGAAATCCTGTCTCTACTAAAAATACAAAAAAATTAGCCAGGTGTGGTAGCAGGCAACTGTAATACCAGCTACTCAGAAGACTAAAGTCTCCAAGTATTGCCTGAACCTGGGAGGCAGAGTTTGCAGTAAGCTGAGACTGTACCATTGCACTCCAACCTGGGTGAGACAGCAAGACTCTGTCTCAAAAAATAAATAAAAAGAATGTAATCTTGAAGAGAGTGAGTGGTTTTAGGGGTGGGATTGGGGAGATTGATTTAAAATAAAATAACTCTCAATTTATTTCAGGTTTGTGATTTGCCTTTTTTTAAAAAAAATGACTAGTCTAATGAGAGAACCAGGGAATCCTATTGCAATCAAGAATTGAGGTTATTATCTAGATATGTATACCTGACTTAAGGGATTTCAATAGGATGTTTCCAAACTTTACATAAAAAGAAAAGATTTTTATTAGCTCTTACTCCCTATTTTGCAATATAATTTTGAGCAAATATGTTCTCTCTCTCTTTGTCTGTGTGTGTGTGTGTGTGTCGTGTGTGTGTGTGTGTGTGTGTGTGAGAGAGAGAGAGAGAGAGACAGAGACAGAAACAGAGACAAAGACAGAGAGCCTCCATATCTAGGACACTCCATAAATACAAGACCATGATTTTTATTAAGTAATGAAGGGCAATAATAATGCTTATCACCATTTGAAACATATTTTTACTTTATCTTCTCTTGAAGAACTTTTTACAAAATTCAGCACAGTCTACATAATTTAGCTTTATGTCAAGTGGGATTGCCAGTATTGCTGGGCAATACTTCTGCTGGGGGTAATTGGTATTGGCATCTTGCCTGGTCTCCAAGTCAGTCTTTGTTCCTTGTCTCCCCACAGTAGGGCTTATCTGAATGAAAGCCAGAGGGCTGACTTTACTCTCACATCTCCTCAAGACCTCTTGGGCATTTATCTCTTTGTGCTCAGGGTTGCTCAGCTTATGATGCCTTCCATGTGGATGTGTGAGAAACAGGCTTGTCTGGAGGGGACATATGAAGGCAAAGCCCAATATTCTCCAAAATGTCTAGATAGCAGAAAGCATGACTATCCAGCTAGCCTTTTCTTTCTTAGTGAGGGAGCATAGCATATGTGATTTTGTATTCCATGGGTCACTCACAATGTGAGAGGTTGATTGTACTGTAATTTCATAGATCCATGGCCTTTCACAAGGAATAAGGCAAGAATCTGGAATAGTTTATTAGAACTTGGGGAGAAGACAGGGCTTACTGAAATCAAAACTGTAACTCAAAAACTGTGGCCAGCCCCATGCATTTTGACTAGTCCTAGTTCCTTTCCTTTTTGAAAATGTAGAAATGCTAAGAAAACGTGATACTCTTCAAGTATTTAATGTGAAAGATTTGCTGTAATGCTTAGTTCATTTTGCCTCCAAGGACGGTGAGAAAGATTACCAGTTACTGGTCAGTTCTAGCAAGAAAAAGAGTCCTTATACCCACTCATTGGTAGTGTCAAGGATAATCTAAAATGAGATTGATTGGGTTTGAAATTGTAACTCTAAAGTCTCCAAGTATCGGTTGTTTGGTCTTAAGGTTGAACGTCCTTAAAAACAACAATCTTATGCAATATTCATTTATACATTCAGCAAATAATGGCCGAACACTTAATTTATCCCAGGTACTTGATAACATCTCTTCATTCAGCAACTCATGGTCTAATTGGAAAGAAAAATGTGATTTTTCTTTTCTTTTTTTTTTTTTACTGTCTGCTCTTTTACTTGACAAACAGCTTTCTTGAAAAGACTATTTTTTGTCATGAAATTAACATATATTTGAATTTCTTTTTCCCCAATGTTAAAGCCCTCTGTTTCATTTCCTAACTACTAGGTAACTTCTATTTTGTAAGAAACTTCTAAAATCCAGTCATGCCTCTGAATCCGAGTACAAATATTTAACACCTGCTTTATGCCCAGAACTTATCTTAGGATCATGAAGACATGATTCAGTTTCTGAAGCGCTTTCCTGACTGACCACCTTGTGCTTTGCCTTTACTTTGGTTGAATTTTCTAGCATTTGTCCTTGAGGTTATTAATAAGTAGATTATGCCTATCCTAAAATAGTTATTAGGATAACTTATTTAATAAAAGGTAATTCTTAGATTAGCAACATTATTAAGTGTGATTAATAGAAAGAGAGTGATTAAAACAAGGTAGGGGTTAGGACCTGTGGCAGACCTTGCAATAGAGTACTGGTGATGATTTCTGCTAAAAGTCATAGAGCATTATTCCCTCTTACCTGCATTGTGTGTGTCTCTCTCTCTCTTTTATCTTTTCAAGAATCCAGTGAGGCCATTACTGTGTAATGCAGGGTTGTTTCAAGTTCAGATTTCAAAAATCTAAACTATGAAGCTGTTTTCTATGTAATGTACATTCTCATCTAAAAAACAGTGTCACCAAGTACATAGCTGAGAACAAAATCCACTCGTCCATTTAATATTTTTAAATTAATGTTGACATCTTTGTAAAAGTATCAGCAATAAGGTAAGTTTAAAAAAAGTAAATGTATACTGGAAATGTATTTATTTAAGTAAAATGCTTTAGTTAAAACAGTGTCTACATGACAGGTTAACTCTTAGGCTAAAGCAGCACCACACATCATGGCTAGCACTAAAGAATCCGAAGAGTCTATCACTCATAATGGCCCCTGAGCAGCCATGCTAAATGCATATTCTAACAGTTTCTCAATTCTTGATTGTGGATTAACTGCTGGTTATCCTGAGGATTTGGTTTTATTGTATAGCTATCATAGAAGCTTATTTTGCCGAACAAAATGCAAATTATAATTCATGTTCTAAAGGAAGTATTGACATACTATCTATGACAGATTAAAAATAAAAACAGGAGCTCACCAGGATATATTCAGTGAAAGACAAGAAAGGAAAGAAAAGGAACTTCATTTTTAAAAAAAAACAAAAAAGAAAACCTTAAGCACTGTGAGACAGAAGTACCAGGTAACCTAAGTATAAAGGAAAATGTGTCAGATTAACAGTGGATTTCTCAGCAAAAACTCTACAAGCTAGAAGGGATTGGGGCTCTATCTCCAGCCTCCTCAAACAAAACACTTAGCAGCCAAGAATTTTGTATCCAGTGAAACGAAACATCATATATGAAGAAAAGACATAGTCATTTTCAGACAAACAAACACTGAGAGAATTCACTATTACCAAGCCACCACTACAAGAACTGTTAAAAGGAGATCTAAATCTTGAAACAAATCCTGGAAACACATCAAAACAGAACCTCTTTAAAGCATAAATCACACTTGCTTTTGTTCTTAGATTAGCAACATTATTAAGTGTGATTAATAGAAAGAGAGTGATTAAAGGGACCTATAAAACAAAAACACATATTAAAAAGCAAAACAAAAAACAAAAAAACCCAAGTACACAGGTGACAAAAACAATGAATGCAATAGTATCTCATATTTAAATACTAAATTGAATATAAATGGCTTGAATGCTCCACTTAAAAGATACAGAACCACAGAATGGATAAGAACTCACCAACCAACTATCTGTTGCCTTCAGGAGACTCACCTAATACATAAAGAATCACATAAACTTAAAGGGGTGGGAAAAGGGATCTCATGCAAATAGAAACCAAAAGCAAGCAGGAGTAGCTATTCTTACATCAGACAAAACAAAATTTAAAGCAACAGCAGTTAAAAGAAACAAAGAAGGACATTATTTAATTGTAGAAGGTCTTGTGCAACAGGAAAATAACATAATCCTAAACATATATGCACCTAAAACTAGAGCTCCAAAAGTTACAAAACAATTACTAATAGACCTATGAAATGAGATATGCAGCAATACAATAATAGTGGGGGACTTCTATATTCCACTGACAGATACATACAGAACATTTCATCCAACAACCACATAATATACATTCTATTCAACAGTGCATGGAACTTTCTCCAAGATAGACTATATGATAGACTATAAAGCAAGCCTCAATAAATTTAAGGAAATTGAAATTATACCAATCTCTCTCTCAGATCACAGCAGAATAGAACTAGAAATCAACTCCAAAAGGAACCTTCAGAATCATGCAAATACATGGAAATTAAACAACTTGCTCCTGAATGAACATTGTGTCAAAAACAAAATCAAGATGGAAATTTAAAAATTCTTCCAACAAAATGATAATGATACAATCTATCAAAACTTCTGGGATACAGCTAAGGTGATGTTAAAAGGAAAGTTCATAGCCCTAAGCACCTACATCAAAAAAACCGAAAGAGCAAGAACTGATATTCTAAGGTCACATCTCAAGGAACTAGAGAAACAAGAGCAAACCAAACCCAAAACCCAGAAGAAGAAAGGAAATTACCAAGATCAGAGCAGAACTAAATGAAATGGAAACAAACAAAAAACAATACAAAAGGTAAATGAAACAAAAAGCTGGTTCTTTGAAAAGAAAACTTAAATTGATAGAACATTAGCAAGATTAAGAAAGAAAAGAAGAGAGAAAATCCAAATAATGTCATTAAGAAATGAAACAGGAGATATTACAAGTGGCACCACTGAAATACACAAGATCATTCAAGGCTACTATGAACACCTTTATGCACATAAACTAGAAAACCTAGAATAAATGGATAAATTCCTGGAAAAATGCCACCCTCCTCAGGAAGAATTAACTATCCTGAACAGACCAATAAGAAGCAGTGAGATTGAAATGGTAATTTAAAAATTATCAACACGAAAAAGCATATCTATCAGACATTCAAAGAAGAAAAATCATATCTACCAGATATTGAAAGAAGAATTATTACCAATCCTTTTGATGCTTTTTCACAAGATAGAGAAAGAAGGAGGCCTTCCTAATTCATTCTGTGAAGCCAGCATCACCCTAATACCAAAACCAGGAAAGGACACAACCAAAAAAGAAAACTACAGACCAATATCCTTGATGAATATAGATGCTAAAATCATTAACAAAATACTAGCTAACTGAATTCAACAACATATCAAAAAGATAACCCACCATGATGAAGTGGGTTTCATGCCAGGGATGCAGGGATGGCTTAACATATGGAAGTCAGTAAATGTGATATACCACATAAACAGAATTAAAAACAAAAATCACATGATCATCTCCATAGATTCAGAAAAAGCATTTAACCAAATTCAGTATCATTTTATAATTAAATCCCACAAAATTGGCATACAAGGGACATACCTTAATGTAATAATAGCTGTCTATGACAAACTCACAGCCAACATAATACTGAATGGGGAAAAGGTGAACACATTTCCTCTGAGAATGGGAACAAGACAAGGATGCTCACTCTCCCAACTCCTCTTCAACATAATACTGGAACTCCTAGCCAGAGCAATCAGACAAGAGAAAGAAATGAAGGGCATCCAAATAGATAAAGAAGAAGTAAAACTGTCCCTGTTTGCTGATGATATGATTGTTTACTTTCAAAACCATAAGGACTCTTCCAGAAAGCTCCTAGATCGGATAAAAGAATTCAACAAAGTTTCTGGATACAAGATTAATGTACAGAAATCAGTAGCTCTTCTATACACCAACAGCAACCAAGTGGAGAATCAAATCAAGAACTCAACCCTTTTTACAATAGCTGTGAAATAAAATAAAATACATAGGAATATACTTAACCAAGGATTCAAGAGACCTCTACAAGAAAAGCTACAAAACACTGCTGAAATAAATCATAGATGACACAAATGGAAACACATCTTGTGCTCATGGATGGGTAGAATCAATTTTGTGAAAATGGCCATATTGCCAAAAGCAATATACAAATTCAACACAC
Organism: Callithrix jacchus; assembly: GCF_049354715.1. Classification (NCBI taxonomy): domain Eukaryota; kingdom Metazoa; phylum Chordata; class Mammalia; order Primates; family Cebidae; genus Callithrix; species Callithrix jacchus. Next base: position 77,708,608 of record NC_133504.1, read on the forward strand.
TCCCCATTAAAATACAGCCATCATTTTTTACAGAATTAGAAAAAAAAATTCTAAATTCATATGGAACCAAAAAAAATGCCTACATAACCAAGGCAAGACTAAGTAAAAAGAACAAATCTGGAGGCACTGGACTACCTGATTTCAAACTATACTATAAGGCCATAGTCACCAAAACAGCATGGTACTGGTATAAAAATAGACACATAAACCAATGGAACAGAATAGAAAACCCAGAAATAAACCCAAATACTTACAGCCAACTGATCTTGACAAATCAAACAAAAACATAAAGTGGGGAAAGGACACCCTTCTTAAAAAATGGTGCTCGGATAATTGGTTAGCCACATGTAGGAGAATGAAACTGGATCCTCATCTCTCATCATATACAAAAAATAACTTAAGTTGGATTAAGGACTTAAACCTAAGACCTGAAACTATAAAAATTTTAGAAGATAACGTTGAAAAAACCCTTCTAGACATTGGCTTAGGCAAGGATTTCATGACTAAGAACCCAAAAGCAAATGCACTACTATGCTGGAACCATAGTGATATACACTAGTATGCAAATAACTAGTTGGGTGTTGTCCTCTCTGAGGTACACATATGAAACTGATTTAATTTTTCACAAAGACTTAGAGTTATATGCAGATTTTATAATCTTAGTCTTGAAAGTACTATGTTAAATAACTGGAGAGTTGGCTCAAACCACATCAGGCCGGCCATTGTGCTGTCTATAGTCAGAGGTCAAACAGCAAATACCCTTGGCATAGTCTGCTTGTCTTCTGTTCTAGCTTCACCACTCATCCCTATCTGCAGCACAGAGTCCAGGAATCCAAGAAGAGAAACATGCTCTGAATGCATGTAACTGTGGTACACATCAGACAAAGGTATTCTTAAACTCTGCCTCCTAGAGTCAGCCAGAGTTGGAGTGTTCCCCTCCTCCTAACATATTGGAACCCATCCATGGAGAGTGAAGTGAACAGCTATAACTACCAGATATGGGTGTATAACATAACCACAGTACCTAGTGATGGTGTAGAAAGACTGAGACTTCATCCGCATTTTTCATTCTTCTGTCCTCAGTCCTCCAAAACATGTATAGCACAAACCACAACTCAATAAATAATACTATAAAGGAGCAATTACTGGATTTCAATCATGATAGTTACCTAAAGGTATATTCTGAACTAGTTACTATGAAGAGGAGTGTTGGGCTATTTAGTGAGACCAGTGGAAACAAGGTGTGACTTTGAAGCTAGCAAGGTAATAAGACAACTACACACACACACACACACACACACACGTGAATGAAAGATTCACAAATTTTAATTGGCTCAATTGTATAGTATTAAGACTTGTTCATCAGCCCAATAATGTGAGTAATTTTCATGCACCACTTAGGAAGCTTACATTGGCATGCCTCTAGCACTGATACTCAGAGGACTGAAGTTACGATATATGTGAATTTTAATTAAGCTTCCTTTCTATGGAAGGTGTTTCTGTTCCATTCCAGAGGTTTAAGGAGTAACATGTAGTTACTCATGGGAGACTTCTGTATATATCCAATAACTTTATACTCATAAGTAAAGAAGTGACATATTATACAGTTAAAATAAAGAGAGAATGAAACCATTGTGGGAACTTTCTCCCCAGGAACACACATAGCCCAGGACAGAAGGCCCAGTCCTCAACATGTGTGCATGAGCACATGAGTGTGTGACTTTAGTTTGTTTCTGAAATTTTCTCACTAGAGATGAAAAACACTGTCTAAATAAACAAACAACATTTTTTATGTTTATTTCTTCTCAAGAAAATCATAGGATTTAAGGTGCTTTATCACCAGACCCTGTCAGTTTGTACAAGTTTGCTAAAACATACATAAAGAAGTTTCAGACCATAGGAGGAGACTTTAGCTTCCTTCCCACCACTGCCCACACTCTTCTTGTTTGTATGTTTCTAGTTTTCATTGGAGAAAATCCAAGCACTTGCTTCTGGGTGTGCAAGTCAGTGGAGAATCAGAACTATGGAGTTGGGTACCTAGGAAGGAAGTGAGGACTGGACTGAGTTTTTCAATTAAATGTTTTATTAGTAATTTATCTGACATATATTTGCCATAAGAATAATTTTTTAGTCTATGCAAGAACTTTTTTGAAACATCCCAGGAGATATGTTTTCATCCCAACTCTACAATAAGTAGCTTGATGTTATTGATCAACAGGATGAGGAAGAGATAACTGCAATCCAGAGCTAAGGAAGCAGTAATTACAATATTCTAGGCACACCTCAAAAAAACAGCCAACATATTCTTTAAAAAATCTTGGCTTATAGTTTTCAGTTTTACTCACTGAAAAAATGACCGGTGCCAAAAGGTTTCATGTGGTCATACACATGGAGTCCAGTTTAAAAATAAATGAATGCCTTAGTACTGTCATTGAATTGTTTTTCTTCTAATATTATTAATATAGAATCTTTGACCATTGCGCATTCTGAATATATGACATTGATAAGACATGAAATTCTTTGGTCCAAGAAAAATAACTGGGGAGCAGTCTACCAGTGGTATGATGTTAACTTTGTCAAATAGTTAAATAACCAGAGAAATCAATATCTGCTTCAGGAATTGAATTTAATAAAATATTTTTATATGCATTCCTGTCTGGAATGAGTCTTAGATAACAGATAAGCTTTGGGTACTTATCGTGTTTAGGGGCTCTAGACAGCATTCCTGTATTGCTACGTTAAAAGTGAAGAAAGCCCTTTAAAATGAATTGTTGTTTCATATTATCAGTAAATTTTTGTTGAGCATATTATGAAATGTTACAGGGGTTTTAAATATACTACTGGATTTTAGTAATGTTTTTTCAGGTTAAATTACATTGCAGTAGTTTCAGGGAAATATTTCTACATATTTCCTAGGACATATTTTTAAATTCTGTCTTACCATTTATGAAGACATATTTGAACATATTTCTGTTTTCTTTTGTATTTTCACTGAGTCGTGTAAATGCTATATGAAAAAAGTACTTTGTGTTATTTCTCTGTATTTACAATTTCCTGAGTGCAATTCCTTGCTTTAAGAGTCTGTATTTTCATGCTTAGGCTTTTAGACCAGCTGCCAAAAGTCAATGTTTCTCTCTTGTGACATCTTTTTGGAGTGTTACATAACATTGAGCAACATTCCTCATCCAATCAGATGACAGCTTATAATTTAGCCATGTGTATAGCCCAAACATTCTTTACCTGTCTACTTCCTGCAACTCAGAAGTAGTAAATGAGTTCACCAAAAAGATAATGAGATGTCTCATTTTTATTCCCTGAGGAGCAGTGTTCCCACTTTGAACCTCAAATTCAGGATATTAATTCTGATGAACCACTTTTTTAAGCTGCACACTTTACTCACACCTCTTAAGCAGCAGTGTCACTAATCCTATTCTAGGAGTGGCAGAATGTAGAAGATATATGAGAAGGTAGGTTGTTAAATAGGAAATTGAAAATAGTGAGTCATTTCTTTCCTATCTAGGAGACAAAACACTAGATTGACTATACCACAAAGAGATAAGATAGTGGTGGTGTGACATGATGGGGGGGAAAAAAAGCTGTTCTTTGGAGTTTGACAAGCCAAGATTCAACTCTCAGTCTCATCACTGAGGGATGTGTAACCTTAGGCAAAGATTCCAAGCCACGGTTTCCTCATCTCAACAATGGCAGTGGTGATAAGTCCCAGCTCCTCTGGTCATTACTGATACTTCATTGGTGGTTTGAATTATATGAACACTCATGGCTCCACACATATTGCCTTTCTCTATCAATTGGGCCTCACAATTGGCATTCAGGGAACTACCTGGTTACTATTTTGTCTCTGCTACTGGAATGAAAAGCTAGTAAAACTTTATAGGATATCCTAAGATCACCCAGAGAGGAATCCTGAGACCAGACAATGCATGGAGATGGACTGTGGTTAGATGAGGGGACATTTTCTTTCCTGCTGCCTCCTTTCACAAAAGACCCTCAGAGAATCTCTGCTTCCCAAGTTTAAGATACTTAACAAGTAAGTCTACTTCACAAGTTTTTATCTATCTGGTGCTTTATAAATTTAATTAGAGTATATATATCTTTACCCCAAACATCCTATATGAGTTGCTTGAAAATTATCCTATTTTTAAAGATATGACCAGTGATATAAAATATAATTTAAACTTGGCTATAAATTATAAATTTAGCCCACTGATTATAATTATTTTAACATGCGTGCCCTAAATGCTCTTGAAAGTCATAGTTATTTCTTAGAGAAAACTGGTTTATATCTTTCTGTATCTACTCTGAATATTTTACAGAATTCTGAATTTCATGTTTTTTTCACTCCAACATTCATAGAGGAAATGTGATTTATAACTGTGCCACATGAAAAAAACACCCTCTTTGGCCCTTTTGTGTTACAGGTTTCTGTTGTACAACTTCTCATTGAAAACTGCCTCAGCATTTTTGGAGAAGACATCACTTCCCTCTTGGGGAAGAGCTGAATGGCTTGTGAAAACAATGATGGCTTTAGGTATTTTTAAAAATTCAGCTGGTTTTGATTAGAAACAGTCAGTGGGGCTGTCAGGAATCATGACAGATGTGTAGGCAGTGGTTGTCCTGGAGTCCAGGGCAAGCCCTAAGCGCAATGATGCAGGACACAGGACTCCATCTGCTCACTGTTCATAAAGCTGTGGTCATCTGCTGAGAAGGTCATCTGCTCCTTTTTCACTGTGCTCACTGAATGAAGACATTACAAGATCCCAGCTTTTCTCATTTGAGCTGTCCTTTTCCTAATCCCAGGCATCTGTGTTTGAGAACATCTTTGCAGATGATAGATTTTCTATCTTCCCATTTCTGCATAGGTACACAATAGAAGTAAAAGCCTCATGGGAAAGGTCAAAAACTATTAGATTTGTGAGACATGTGTCCATTTCCTGGATAGATTTCAAAAGGAAGCAAGAAGCCTTCATAGGCTTTTGTGTTGCTATAAAGCATAACTGAGGTGGGGTAATTTTAAATAAAAGAAGTTTATTTGGCTTAAGGTTGTGCAGATTTTACAAGAAGCATGGGACCAGCATCTGCTTCTGGTGAGGGACTCAGGAAGCTCTTACACATGGCAGAAACAGAAGGGGGAGCAGGCAGATCACATGGCGAGAGAGCAAGCAAGAGAGATGGATGGAAATACCAGCCACTTTAAACCATCACTTTTCCTGTAAACTAATTGAGCAAGACCTTGCTCATAACTTTGGGAGGGCACCAAGCCATTCATGAGGAATCCACCCCCATGGCCCAAATACCTCCCACTTGGCCACACAAACAGCATTTCAGATCATGTATCAAAAGGAGACTTGGAGTGAACAAATATTCAAACTATATTATTATGTGATGGTTTGATAAATTCAGAAAAATCTAATCAAGGTAATTGGAATATTCATCATCATTGGGGCTCGAAACTGATATTCAGGGTGCCACACTCTCTATTTCTCTCTTCCAGGATATTTCTCTCTTTCATATTGGCAAAAAGATTTTTTTGTAATTTGACTGTTGAATTTCTTACTTTTTCCCATTATCTCTATTAGTCATCTTGTTCTCAAGCTCAGTTGTTTTTTTCTTTCAGCACTTGTGAATATCTTCTCATTCCCTCCTGACCTGTATGGGTTCCATTATCACTCTGCTGCCAGACTATTTGGAGCTCTTTTCTATGTTCTTTGCTTATGTTCACTTGCTGCTTCTAACATCCTCTCTTTGTCCTTAACTTTTGAGTTTGACTATTGTGTGTCTTGGGGTTGTCTTGTTTGGGTCAAATCTGTTTGGTGTTCTTTCACTTTTCTGTATCTGAATATTCATATCTTTCTCAAGTTTGGGAATGTTTTTGTTATTTCTTTGAATAAGGCTTTCTACACCTTACTCTTGCTTCACCCCTTTTTGGGCAGCAATATTTCTTAGATTTAGTTTTTTGAGGTAATTTTATCCTGTAAGTGGTTTTCATTCCTTTGTATTTGGTTTTTTTCTCCTCCTCTGATTGCATAATTTCAAATCCTCAGTTTTTTGTAAATTGTATTTTAGGTTTTGGGGTACATGTGCAAATCATGCAGGACTGTAGCATAGGCACATAAATGGCAATGTGGTTTGCTGCCTCCATCCCCCCCATCACCTATATCTGGTATTCCTCCCCATGTTATCCCTCCCCAACTTCCCCATCCCCTGCTGTCCCTCCCCTACCTAGTCCCCCTCAACAGACCCCAGTGTGTGATTTGCCTTCTTATAGCCCATCCTCCACGCAGTAGCCAGAAAGTTTCTTTGACTCAAAGTAGAAATTAAATGAGCTACTTTAAATGTGGAACAGTACATTTCTTACCTATCTCAGTTGGTAGAACTACATATGGGATCCTTGATCCACGCCTTGTTTTCCTAGAAAGGATTCCTTGGTCACATTTGCAAATTCCTATATTTTTGTTTAGGAGAGTCAAAATGTCTATCAACATCTTAAAGTCATAGAGAAAACTCTCAGTGTTTTCTATTTTCCACATGTATTTGACCTTAGAGACACTTTTGTAGTAACCCTATTAATTACTATTCCTGAGAACATATGTAAATAAATATTGCTCTAAATTTATGTCTTAAATCACAGATTTGGCATTTCATTTACCGACTCAAAACCTCAATGGATCTCTGCTTTTTTTTTTTTCAGTAAAATGTCCTTTTTAAGATCCTCCACAATGTGACCTGCTCTTTTAATCTAATTTTAACTTTGCTTTTTCCAATGTAGATCTTTTGCTTTAGTAAAGGTCACACACTTTACTCTTTCCTAAACAAGATTTACTTGATTTTCTAACTACAATCCTCTACTCCCCTTGGTTTCTGTATCTCCACACACTAGGAAAGCCATTTTTGCTCTTTACTGTTTTCCCTGAGCATTCCAGCTCAAATTAAATGTTCCCATAGAACACATGAGCACCCTGCCCCAGTAGGCAATATCAGTAGGAATATATTAGTATGTTTATACATTGTCCAACAAAATAAAATTGTTGTGGTAAATGACTATATCTTGTGTTAGTTTTATGTTATTTTTATTTTTTGGTCTAAGAATGTTACTTAAGATATATTACTTTTAAAGATTTGCTCAATGTCTGCTAAAAATATATTAGTAAATATGTGCACATTTCTAAGAATGTAGAGATTTTACATGATTAGTAATGTCTGTATACTTTGAAGAGGTAGAATTGCACATATAAAATTTTTTATTTTTTTTTTTAAGACGGAGTTTCGCTCTTATTACCCAGGCTGGAGTGCAATGGCGCTATCTCCTCCCACTGCAACCTCCACCTCCTGGGTTTAGGCAATTCTCCTGCCTCAGCCTCCTGAGTAGCTGGGATTACAGGGACGTGCCACCATGCCCAGCTAATTTTTAGTATTTTTTTTTAGTAGAGACAGGGTTTCACCTCGTTGACCAGGATGGTCTCGATCTCTTGACCTGGTGATCCACCCGTCTTGGCCTCCCAAAGTGCCGGGATTACAGGCTTGAGCCACCGCGCCCGGCAATATTTCAATGAGTGGTAGTACATTAATTTGACTAATATGTTTTGAAAATAACATATTCCCAGGGACATACTTATTCCCAGGGACATACTGGATTATAATATTTACATTCAGCATGCAAAAAATGAACATATTGATGTGGTATATTTGGGGATAATTGCATTTTTATGAAAATTCTTTTAAATATTTCTGCATTTGTGTGAAAAGAATTTTAGAATATCTTATCCACAATTTCAGAATAAAACAGGCAAAAAATATGCTTTGCAATGCATCTGTGAGATTTTGAGCCAGGAAGATATATAAAATTCTCTCAAATGTGAAAAGGAGAAAGGAAGTAAAGAAAAGCTGAGATTCCATTGATTTGTCAGTTGCAACTCATAGAGGAGGTTCTTGCCATATGGAAATACTGTAGTTAGTAAACATAGTTTTCTCCTCAGGGTATACGATATCTCCTTGAGAAAGGCAATTTATTTCTTAATTTAGAAGAAAGATCCTAGGAACTGATAAACTGTAAAAGGACCCAACAGTGTAATCTAAAGGGAGTAAAAGGCAATTTGACTTTTTTTTGAAAGGTTTTTCGTGTCTCTGTCTCCTTCAGTTCTGCTCTGTTCTTAGTTATTTCTTGTCTTCTGCTAGGTTTTGAGTTGTTTTGATCTTGCTCCTCTAGCTCTTTCAATTTTGATGATAGGGTGTTTTGACTAGCTGATATTGGCCTTTGCCACAGCAGGAAGTAAGATTGTGTAATCAATCAGTTTGTATGTACTGTTGTAATTAAGATTAGAGGTTTCCAAAAAAAAAGGACAGGTACATAAAACGCATATCTAATTTTATTTCAGAGAGAAAACACTCATAGGCTACCTATATTAGAAAACAAATTTTCATCGATGGTGGGGATTAATTACTAAGATATATTTATTTAGTGGAATATATATACACACATTTACATAAAAGCAACACACATTTACATAAAAGCAACTTTGGAGGATGGAATATATAATAATGCAAAAAGCCACCTTTTGTTCAGAAAGCACTGGGCACTGTCTTTCATTGGGCCTTTCTACACTTCTTTTCACGTTAACCAAATGTGCCAGTACTCTCAGGATCCGTAGTGGATGGTGATTCTATTTTCCATTTCTGTTTCATACTTTACTTGCCCATAATATTATTGGTACTATGAAAATACTGATTTCATTTTGGCCTTATGCCTCAATGCCAGCATTAATTCTTTGGCTTTTAATCCCTCCAAAGAATAAAACAGCTTCTTAGACAAGTAAGAGAAAATGCTGGGATATAAAATTGTCAAAAGAGAGTATAATTTCCTAAAACAGAAAAAGAGAAACTATATTGTGAGTTTTCTTTTCACAAATGTTAAGTTATAAATCCGGTTGGGAGGTAATGCATGATTATCCGTATCTTTTGTTTTTGTTTTTGTTTTTGTTTTTGTTTTTGAGATGGAGTTTCGCTCATGTCACCCAGGCTGGAGTACAATGGCGCGATTTCGGCTCACTGCAACCTCCGCCTCCTGGGTTCAGGCAATTCTCGTGCCTCAGCCTCCCGAGTAGCTGGGACTACAGGCACGCGCCACCATGCCCAGCTAATTTTTTGTATTTTTAGTAGAGACGGGGTTTCACCATGTTGACCAGGATGGTCTCGATCTGTTGACCTCGTGATCCACCGCCTCGGCCTCCCAAAGTGCTGGGATTATAGGCGTGAGCCACCGCGCCCGGCCCCGATTATCAGTATCTTAACAAACATCACCCTATTAGTGTCTATAGCAAAGAGCAGAACCCCATGGGAGTTCTGAAATAATTTGGATTGTCCAAAGTAGAATTGGGGGACCTAGGAAGAAGGACCAAAAAGTGAGGAAAAATATGGAAAATAAAGGTGTATGGTCTAAATTACAAGGTTACTCTATTTTCAATCTTTTCTCAGAAGACTAAAGATACCTAAGAATGTAAGGGAAGGATCTCCAGAAGATCTTGATTGAAAAGAATGAGGTTAAATGTTGGCCTTCTTGATCTTAGTGTCCAATATCACACAACATGAAAGCACCAGCACTGAAACTTTTGATTATTGCCCAGTATTTAATTAAATAATACCTAATATAAATGTATAATAGTCTTTATTTTATATGTCATTTCTCGATACTATTACATCTTTGTAAGACTATTTAGTACTTACTCATTCAACCATTAGCAAGTTTTGTCCAGTTCCCTACCTTTCCCAAAAAGCTTGTGTAATTGGATGCCTAAAAACAATTAGCATGCTATATTTTCTGCTTAAGCCAAGATTAAAATGTGCTTTTTGGTACTTCTAATTTGAAAAATAATTACATATTAAATTATCTAGACCATTGCCCAATTTAAACATTTTATATTATACTGTGACCTACAAAGGACAAAATAAACACTTTCTAAAGAAGGTAAATCCTCAGTTTTCTCTGCTATTACTCATTGTTTTGTTTCAGATAAAATTCTAAATAAAATATTTTGTTTCCTCAAAATACAGAAAGAACACATTGCAATGTATATACCTATGCAACAATACTGCATGTTCTTTACATGTACCCCAGAACCTAAAATGCAATTATATGTATGTGTATATATATATATATATATATATATATATATATACACATACATATATATAATACAGAAAGAACTAGCTGGAAAAGAAAAATCAATGACAATATTGACCTCAGTATAATGGCTACTTCTATTGGGGGGAAAAGGCAATAGGATAGAAAAGACATGAAAAAAGAAATTCAAGCATATATGTATTATTTTCTTAAAAAAATATTAAAATGCTAACATTATACCTTATGGTTCAGTTTCTTATAAAAAGTTATAGGTAATTTTATTACATAAATATCTACAGCATATTTATGTATTTACTAAAGCAATACTAATATGTATTATATGTATATGTGCTATATATAATATTAATGAAATACATATAGTACCTATGTACTATACAGTACATATATACTATATATTATAAATGTACATATATGTAATACCACACATATGTACATATATGCAGCATTATATACATGTACACACTACATATATGTACATGCATACTATATATATAGCCCAAGCATGTTATATGTCTCACTGAAATCTTCTATATAGTCTCCAAATATAAGTGTCTGAGAGAGGTCTTAAACTCTTTCATTATAATTGTGATTTTGTCAATTTATTTTGTAATCTATGTTGTACAGTTTTTTGATGTTTTGAAGTTCATGTTGTTTAAATATATACAAATTTAGAATTTTTATAGTCTCTTAAAGAATTTTGGTTTACATGCTTTATTCATAGTAATGGTTTTTCTTCATTTCTTATTTTGACTGATACTGCTATGTTAAGTTTTTTGGTTCATATATGCCAGTATATCTTTATCTTTATAACTGAAATTTTCTGGTGCGTGTGTGTGTGCGTGTGTGTGCATGTGTGTGTGTGTGTGTGTGTGTGTAAAATTGTCTATGATAAGCAGGTAATAACTGATTTTTTTATATCCAAGCCAATGATTTCTGATTTTTAATAAGGTCATTTAATCCATTTTCATTTATTGTTAGTACAATATATTTGGAGTTCTATGAATCATCTTTGCTCATAGTTTTGTTTCATCAGAGATTTTTCCTGGCTTCTCTTTTCTCCTCTAATTTTTGATAGATTGGTAAACTACGGGTTAATGTTTTCCTTACCAATGTTTTTACATATGTTATACTTTCTTTGTCATTATCTTTTTCAATATGCACTTCCAACATTCCTCTGTTATCGTTTGCTAGTATCCCATGAAACTATTAAATGGGGTTCTCAAGAACTCTCCAGATCTCAGTTCATTCTTCCACTTTCTTCTTTCTTTAATTTTGTTGATTCTACAGTTAAACTTTCAGTTTTGCGTGTTTTTAGATACTTACATGTTTTCTAGGATTAGTAACTATTTTCTAACTCATATAATTTCTTTTTCAATAGAGAACATTCCTTCCTTTGCCTCTCTGAGAATTGTAAACACTTATTTTAAACTCATTTTAAGGTTGTTCTGTATTAAAATTTTATCTGGAATTAATTCATCTCCTGAGTAGTTATTTTTTTAGCCAGCTATCTTCACATTTCCCATTTTGTTATTTTCATTTGTTGGCTCTTCTCAAGTGGGAAACTTTTTAAAGCTCCCCCTCTCTGTGCTCTTACCCTTCTCATCTAATGTTTTTCAGCTGTTCCCATCTGCTCCTCTGAAACTACTAGTCTCAAGAAAGGTTTTTATATGAGTAGCTTAGAGTTTCATTCAGCACAAATGCTGGGATGTCATGGAATCAGTACCAGTGCTTCAAGGTTTAGTCTGCTTCTTGCCTCATAATCAGTTTCCTGAGTAGTATTTTGGTCTTTTTGGCCTCCTTTCATGTTTGTTTATAACATCTTAGGATTTTCTGGGCTATATTTAGCGGACCAGACCTATGTGCTGGGTAGCCACAGCTTCTGAATTGCAGTTTTGCATCTATGTGATTGAACCATGTCTTTTAATGTTCTGTTTTGTGACGATTTGACATGCAGGTCTTGCTGAGTTTGGAGGGACTGCTCCTCCCAGGATTAGCCAATTCCTACAGATAATATGCAACTCTCCCTTGAGCACAGCTTTCAAATACAAACCAACCAATCCAGAGCCCATAACTTAGCCATCTTCTTTATCAGGCTTTTGTACTTCAGTCACTATCGTCCTGTCCTAATAACCCCAGGGCCAGATATCAGATAGCAGAGAGAGTGCCTATACCCCAGAGGCTGCTAAAAGTATTCAAATTAGCCAATTCTAAACCATTTACACTACCTGGCCCATACTTTCCCAAGGAAACCACAGGAAAGATTTCTCACTCCCATGTTCTCCCCCTCCCTCTGTCTGCTGACCAATCCCCTTTCATGGCTGCCAGCCTCCTGTTCCTAGGGATCTATGAATATAACAAACTTCTGCCTTCATGACAGTCGTTGCTGAGTCTGTGTCTTACTATACCTAAATAAGGCAAATCCCAGGTATCTCTAAAACCGTAGTGTACTACTTGAATGATAGCAAAATGAAGTGATTGGTCGCACTGTACAACATGTCTCTGTGCTTGCTTACTTCTAGTCAATTTAACATCATAATTGTCACAAAGTTTTGAGTTTTGGGGAACATGTGATTTTATAATATTATGAATGCAATAGTTTGAATTAATATTGTATTGTTTAAATATGTAATTGCATTGATGGCTTAAATATGAGGCCTATGGGAGAAAATAACACAAAGTACTTTTTAGATTTTTTTTTTAAAGAAACTGCCCTCCTACTACCTCCTATATCGAGCAAAATTTCACTTTATATTTAAACACCCAGTGTATCAAGGACAGTTCTAAACGCCGGATGTACAGAGATAATCAAACCCTTCAGGTGTCCTGGCCTCAATAATGCTTCTCAATCTATCTAAATTTATCTCAGCTACTCACAACCCAGGCTCTTCATTCTACACTGGTCAGTTTCCCAAAATCAATTTCTGTCATTCCTGTTCCAGCACTTCTGCTCATACTGTTGCGGGTCCCAATCGATTTTCCATCTCGTCCTCTTTTCCTGTCACCTTCCCTTCGTAAACCGTCTCGATTTGTTCAAATGCAATGTTGCCATTCTCTTTTGCATCTCTATGGTTTTATAAACTTTTACATATAATATCTATGAAATTTGGTTTTTAAAGCATGAATTTTTAAAAAATTTCTGAAATTGAAGTACTTCTCTCTCTCCATATGTGTGTGTATGTATATATCACGCACACACATTCATATGCACATACACACATATGTATGTACACACACACAAAGAGTTTTTTTTAGTGATTCTCTGTGCTCCAAATATTTTTAAATAGATGACACACCTACAATCCTTGCACTCTAATAACTGAGGAAATAGGAAACCTTGACTTTTCAATGGTTTTTGGGTGGTTTTCCTGGAGCTACAGGAGCAGGGCTTCAGCATTGGAAAATTGAGATAAACTAGCGGAGGCCTGCTGTGGTCATTTCTATAACCTTGAATAATCAGCTTAACTTTTTTGGGTAATTTTTGTTTTATTATGTTATTTCCAGATCTAAACAAAAGGTTTAGGAACCTGAAAATATTGACGTAAATGCTTCCTTCTTTAGCTTTGTTTCTCTCATTAGATTACAGCTTCCGCACCCAAAGGGCCTGGCATAGTTATGACTAGATAATTGAGTCAGTTTGTTCCTGATTGGTTTGTGTGCAAACATGCAGACTACATCTACAGTGGTCATTTCTCTTAATTTTTCAAACCACTCTTTGCTACTCTCTAAATGTTAGTTCCTTTCTGTGTTCTATTTTCTTAAAAAATGGTGTATTGGATCTCCCAGAATGAATGTGAATTACAGCTCTATTATGTCTTAATAGATAGCAAGTTTTAGCTTTCTTTCCAAAGCACACAAATGGATTTTAATGATATTTGTAAATGGCTATAATTTAAGATCACAAGGTATTATCCTTGAGATAACATTAGAATTTCACAGGAAAAAAAACTTTTATTTAGAAACTTGGCTTCTTGAACACAGAATTCTGCTGCTATAAGATTTCAAGTTAGACACTTAGTTGAAATGCAAAAAATAAGTGTTGGAAAACTGAAAGTAGATGAAGTTTGACAGGACTGTTCAGTGAGTGAATTAACAATTTAAACTGTTATCTGATACTCCACTTCATTTTGTTGGATTATGAAAATAAGTAAAGAAAACGTCTTTTCTTCTAACAACCATGGCATACCTGCATTAGGGTTCTCCAGAGAAACAGAATCAATAGAATATATACACACACATACACACACTCACACACATATGCATACACACTATACATATATATAGTGGGAGAACGTGCTTGTGCATGTGTGTGTATATGTGTAAATATATGTATATATACACATATATGGAGATAAATATATATATATGAAGAGAGAGAGAGAGAGAAGTTTATTGTAACAAATAAGCTCACTAAATTGTAAGGAATAGGCTCACTTAACTGTAGGGGCTGAGAAGTATAAAATTTGTAGGACAAGCTAGCAGGTTAGAAATTCAAGTAAGAGTTGATCATGCAGTATGGAGTCCAAATTTCATAGACAGGTAAGAAACTCAGGCAAAGTTTTTATGTCTGGTCTTCAGGTCATATTTCTTCTTTGGAAAACATGTCTTTGCTCTTCAGGCCTTCACCTGACTGGATAAGGCTTATCCATATTATGGAGATTAATATGCTTTACTTAATATCTACTAATTTAAATGGTGATTTCACCTAAAAATTATCTTCATATCTTCATGGCAACATCTAGACTGGAGTTTGCTAAAACCACTGGACTCTGTAGCCTAGTCAAGCTGACACATTAAATTTACCATCACAGGGTCACATTACTTGCTAGGCTTCTTTTTTTGACATCATCTCAGTCGGCTCGTCTCAGTTTCAACTCCACAAAATAAAATGCAACATGATCTCAGACATTTGTTTAAGGGTCTCCAATTTTCTTCTGAACTGAAATCCCTGATTTGCATTTTGGAGAACTCTCTGGATGAGACAGCCATTTGAACCAAATCATAAATTCTAGAATAGCTTTGTTTGTCAAAGGTTTGGTGAATGATGTAATGAGCAACAGAAGAGGATAATGTTAACAGAGACTTGTCACTAAATTGATGTTATTATGGATGGAGTCCCTTGTGTCACTATTGTTATAAGTAACTTGAGGCAGTCCATTGATCAGATATATACATCAAGCCTGATAGAGTATAAGTAAGTGTAGATCTGGATCAGTTCAAATTTCTACCTCTGGAATCTCAGTGGTCCTCTCCACAGATTTGTTTAGAGCAGAACTGAGGTTTTCAGCACTAAATTCAAGCTCTCAAAATCCCAATTGCCCATACAAATGCAAGTGGCTGTACAAAGTGGGCACTAAAAAAAATGAAGTTAAACATTGCAACTCTTCATGAACCCTTGCATGCTGCTTGAGTTCTTTTAAAGCCATGTAGTTTTATTATAATAAAATTGCATTGTAAAGTTCATTGCAATGTTTAAAAAGCAGCACATATATATTTACATTTGATCCTTTCAAATAACATTATGGGCAAAATATTGTTGCTTTACAGATTTGAAACTGGGAGTTCAGAACTCAAATTTCACTTGCTAAAGAACAAATAGTAAGTATTGGGGTCAGAACAAGAGCTACATCATCTGGTCTGTTAAGCATTCATAATTGCTGTTCTGGAGAACAGAAAACATTATGTTTCTAAAGTAAATTATTGGCCAGTGGCACTGAACTACTTGCTTTAGAGGTAAGCGTTCTGACACAAAGAAAAAACATGTGAAATCACTTTGAAAGCCTCTTATTGTAAGTTGCCAGAGAAAAAGTAAAATATGCATGAAACTGTTGATTTAAAATGTAACATAAAAAACTGGAAGAAGAAAGAAATGTATTTTTCAGTTATGATAATAAAGGAAGTAATTTTCTTTTGTGCCTGGTAATTATACTGAAAACATAACTGCAACTCAAATTTAACAGCATCTTTGAAGAAGGTTTTGGCAGGGGGGGCGGTGGGAAAGACATTCATTTGTGGATTCTGAGGATCAGCTTGATCTTTCCTTCTTTACAGAGATCAAAAGATTCATTGTTATTTGAGAAAAGCAGGATTCAATTATGACTGAGATGAAAGACAGTGAGAGCTGGGTAGCTGCCTTGGCAATAGTGGTTAATTGAGTATCCAACTAGAGACTCTTCTAATTGATTCTTCAAAATCTTAATTCCAATAATTATGCCATTTAGACAATGCTAACAAAGCAACAAAACTCAAAATCATTGCAAATGACTGGAGTGGCTAAGTAATGGAGAAACTGAAAGAGAAAAACCATTTTTCTGGCCCTCCAAAATTAGTGTGCAATGCCTCAAATAGATTAATTTATCTTGCACAGGTCAAATAAGAGGTCTTTGGCATCTCAGAACTTATTTCTCTTTATCTAAATAAATCCATCCTTTGTCTTAGGTACAAAAGCAAATTATTCCATCTCAGTTAACTATTCTGTCATCATGTACAGCCTGACCTCTGAGCCCTGCCCATTAAGGGACTCTTTGCTGATAGCTGAATTCAGCAATAGGTTCCTACTTCTATACAGCCTGTAGAAGGTTCAGTTTTGTTTTGTTTAAAGTGAGTGGCTTACTATTTCTTATATTGCAGGTACTTAGAAATTTTGTCAAAAAAATAGTTGTCCTGAGAAATTACCTAGTGAAATTAATCTGCATAGGAATAAAAATATAGGTAATTTAAAAATTATTATTATTTTTTCCAAAAGAATGTTAGTGGCTTGAATTACGTGAAACAAATTTTCTCAGCTTTCCTAAATCAATGAAACCCATCAAACATAAAATAACTTCTAGAGATTAAACACACACACACACACACACACACACACACACAGCCATGACAAAAGTACTGTATTTAACAATTAAATGTTTTCTAAGAGAAGATCAGACATTCTACAAAAAAGTAACTTCAGAAGGAAGACTTAACTTTCTTAGCCCAGAAGCTTAAAAGTAGGGACATACAGATATGTTTTTAACTGCCATTATTACTCACACTTACTCTTTGCACCTGCCTTACTCCAATAAGCAAGCATATTCTTAATGCAGCTTTCATTTTCTTCCACCATGTACTAAATACTAATCATGTAGGGATGGGAGTCAGGATGGAAATGAGTATTTCTTGAATACCAGCACTTTCTTTCACATCGCCTGATTTTACTTATTTCAGAGCCTTTTATCACTGCTTGAAATGACTTTGCTTGTTTATTGAGACGTTCATGGTCGATTTTCCCTAAAAAGAAGGTAAGCTGCATAAAAGCAGATCTCTTCTCAGTCATATGCTCCTCCATACCTTGAGTGCCAAGGAGAGTGACTGGCATATAGAAGGTATTCATGTTTTTAAATAAATTTCAGGCACAGGACTAGACATGGTGTGATTATAACCTCATAAATTCTCAAAGTTATCTTGAAATGTAAATATTACTATCCCTCTTTTATGATAAGGAATCAAGATTGAAAGGAATTAAGTATCTTGCCAAAGATTAAGCAGTTAAGCAAAGGTGATATAAACTCAGGTCTGGTGTATGTTCTGTTTGGGGGTCATCGAATAAGGCATGCTTCCCAAAGTGGGCCATGGCTATAAGCAATGATTATAGATAGTAAGCAAAATGTATTAAGTAGCATACATTAGATCATTTTAAAAAGTTACTCCTTTTAAAACTTTCTTTTAATTAATCTAATTATGTGAAGTATAAAGTCTCATATTAGTACCAGTGTGTATTTCATGTTTCTCTAATAATTTCTACTCTCTCTCTCTCTCTCCCCTTAGTTCAGTTAAGGGCAGGTAAGAATATAAAGCTATAATTTTGTTTTCAGTGTATTAATTTTTACCAAGACTTTTTTAAGGCAAGATATTCATTTGCCGGAGTTATATAGCCCCATCATAGACAGCATTCTAGATAAAGGCTCTAAATTTATTTAAAGAAAATATTACTCAATTAGATAATAGTACAAGTGACATATTTGGCAAAAATTCTGGAAGAGGTGCACAATGTCTAGTTTTGAAAATCCTTCTCTGAAGCAATTTACAAGACCCTGGAAGGAAAACAAGTAATAGAAGGTATTGCTATGATAAACTCAGTTACGTATCTTAAAACTGTTTTAACTGTACTCTCTTTAGGTATAAAATTTAAAGAGTACTAATTTCTAGCATAGCCAAGATAAATACCACTGTAGTACAAAAACTAAGACTACAATTAAGTTAGAGCCCTTACCAAATAGTGTCTATAATATAGTTGAGGAGATACATAAAAAATCAATATGCAAGTTAGAAAAGAAAAAAATTTGTAAAAGAAGAAAAAAACACATATGATATGGAAATTTGTGATTCTATAAAATATTAGTTACTTTCTGTTATTAAATTTATTAATTATAATTGATTATATGATTTCTATAATTATTAATTACAACATATAAATTATATACGTATGTAAATGTTTTAAGTTAACTATACGTAATTATAGTAAAAAAATTTGTCATGCATGCTCAGAACACTAGTAAATATCCTTGTTAATTCTAATATATAAACACAGAAATGAGAACAAAGAGCTACAACCCTGTTTTGGATGGATATACAAATAGAGAAATAGTCACACTTACACAAGTATGGAGTACACTTTGTTATAGTTGCAAGAAAAGTGTTAAGGGGTTGGCAAATAGGACCTGCTAAATTGCCAACCATTTAAAAAGAATCAAATTCATAACCCCAGTAAAAAATATGACACAAAGTTAGTGCTTTACTAAGGTATGGTGCTGCCTGAGAAACTATCATCACTTGGTATACTTTAGGGTAATCTTTTAACAACGAAGGGACTGGTTTTCCTCTTAAATTCTTTATGCTGACATCTGTTTATAGGAAGTATTAGAGTAAATTCATGTGGTTCAAAGGCTTGGACTTTATGTGGGGCCACTTGTCAGTCCCTCACTACTTTCCAGAGCCAAGGTTTAAAAGCATAAACTTCCAAGGACATCTGGTGCTTTCTTAAGAAGGAGAGGATGTCTGTGTGGTCATGAGAACGCGGCCCCAAAAGCACGAGCCCAAGGTTCAGATTCTGACTCTCTCATTTACTTGAGCAAGCTGCTTGATTTCCCTGAGCCTCAGGTTTTTTCAGTTGTAAACTGTAGGGAAGAATAATGCTTACCTCAGATTATTTTGAAGATCATTTAAAATAAAGCAAGAGAATGTCAGTGAAGTGTCTGGGATGCAATAAGGGTTCAGTTAGTGACCTACTATTGGCCTGCGTTATGTTTTCTTTTCCGGGCTTTTCCAGAGACCTCAGGTAACATGATCCTTTTAACCTTACAGCACTCTTTAGGGTTAAGACCCACTCCAGTGCTTCAGGCCAGCTCCACATGTGTGCATTTGGGCTCTTTCCTGAGCTTCTTCAAGTTTTTTTTTTTCCTTAGCCGAGGGAAGTGCAAAGCCCATGCTCCATGACTCAAATCCATCTCCTTTTCACAGTACAACCAAAGAGAAAGTCTGCATTCAAACTTAAACAGGGACTGTTTGATTTCCGCAAACTGAATGCTTCTTTATCGTATCTCTTGTACAGTAAGTGTGTGTCAGCCCTCTCATTTGCCATTCTTTAGCTGGACTTTCTTGCTAAGGGTAATATTTAATACAAGACCTGTCTTAATCTTTTTATAGCCACTGACTGTAGTTCCCTGGCAACTGTTACATTTCGCCTCTGACAAATATTATGTCAGATATTTTCCCAAACAAAACATAAAGAAAATGTTTGAACTTGGCCTGTGCTCTTTTTACATACCTTTTCTTTATAGACAAGTATTAGGATAAAGAGGATGTATAAGTTCAGTGATACAAAAAGAATACAAGACATTTAGACTCCACTCATTCATAAGACAAAATGTTTTAATTATTTGGAACTCCTATTTGGAGGAAGAAACATGCGTGAAATTCATATTTTCACGTGTGTATTGATTCAGTGCGAAGTAGCCCGCCCCCTACTGGTCTAACTTGCTGCTCTTCTCTATGGTCCTGCCAGACTGACCTTGGCTGATGGATCCAACAGTGAATTACATTCTTGAGAATGGAACTGAGAAGACACAAGACTCTTATTTCTGAGGTTTCTGGAGCTATCATCATTTTTACTATTCCTGGAGCTTAATTGCTCAAGTCCCTTTTGGAATTCCACCTGAATATCCTTATTACAAATTCCTTTTGGTTTAAGAAAATCCAAGTGGATATCTGTTGTATGTAACCTACATAGCCCTAATATATGATTTAAATTTTTTAAAAATTAAAAATATTAAGCATATTAGCTCTATTAAATTAGGGTTTTATATGTGTTTAAGCATATTAAACACAGAACTGAGATGATAGCACAATTCCTTTCATTATAAAATGCATGCTACTTTTTTCAAAGAGGTAGGTTAGCTACCTCTTTAAAAAGTATCAGGAGAGAAAAACATTCTCATTCAGTGAATGTCCAAAGAGATAACACATATTTTAAAAAGAAACATACACACAAATGTAGTATTTCAAAATTTTCTATTTTATCCTCACCAAAATTATCTTTTTTAAATGACCTAAATGTTTTGAATTAAAATAGTAGAAATTTCTTGGAATGTTTAAGCAGTCAGTAATATATGTTAACTCTAGAATTTCAAGTAGTCACGTGACATTCTTTTGCAAATGAGTTATTTCTTTCAGTAGTGGATTTAAAACAATTTGATGTGCTGGTGATTTCATAGTAGCTATTTTACTCCTTCTAATATCATACATACCATTCAGTTTAGCCATATGTATATATGGGACAGGGGTCTTGCCCTGCTGCCCAGGCTGGTCTCAAACTCCCAGCACAAGTGATAATGCCATCTCAGTCTCCACAACAGCTGAGGTTAGCTAGCACACCACTGTGTCTAGCTAACTTCTCAGCTTCTTCTTTCATCACTACACATACCCCTCAAACATACCATGCACTTTCTTATCTTCGAAACTTTCTTCATGTTGTTGATGCTATTTAAAATTCTATCTTCACCCTTCCCCAGAAGCTATTTGCAAGGAAAACTCATTCATCCTACAAGGTCATACTTAAATATCGCCATATTTGGGAAGTATTTTCTGTGCACATTCTGTCCACAGACCTCTCTTTGAGCAGAATTAGCAGAATTAATCTTTATGTCCAATTTACTTTTCATCATATTCCTTTGTAAATACCTATGATACTTCTATGTTCTCATCTATTAGTAGTTTCAGGTCTGTCATTGAAGTTGTCCCTGAATCCCTTTATAGCACAAACTCTGTCCTGTGCATAATTGTGTTTTCCAGCATTTTGGAGAATTCCTAATTACTGACATTCAGTAAATGGTTAAAAATTTCCCAGAAAAATGAAAGGAGAAATTGAAGCGTTTGCAAATTATTAGAACAGTCTTAAATGTAATGCCAAGATCTTCTTTCATTTGGATATGTTTCCTAATTTATGAATTTATTAAAATTTCAGAGTGATTTTTAACATTTCTCATCAAGCAGCAGTGTAGGAAAGTTAGTTGTTCCAAATCCATGCTGACACTTAGTTTCTCACATTTTAAATGTATATATTCCTTGATTTGTCTTGACATTTCACACAGCATTTTGTTTCTAATGTTTATAAGTAAAATTCGCCTATATTAATTTTTGTTCTTAATTTGATCATTTTATTCATTCTACTTCTGTCATGTACATACTGCTTTTTTCTATTTTTATATATTGCATACCTAAGTCACACATTTTCATTCTTTCCTTGTTTCTAATATGTGGATACTATATGCAAAGCATTCTGTAAATCTTTCCTAGTACTACTTCAGCACCATTGCACAAGTATTGAAATATAAAATTTTCATCATTTTTTCTATATATATTTGGACCTTTATTATATATTCTTTCACTTAAGACTGATTTAGAAGTGTAGTTTTCAGTTTCCTCAATATATATGCTTGGGGGAGATAATTTTATTGCATTTTGCCAATATATCACCTTTAATTGTTGAGAAATGCTTCAACACTGACTTAGGTATCCCAGAAGTGAACGTGCTCCCTGTCTGTTGGGTTCCCCACATGCCTGTTATACCAGGCTTGCTGAGTTTTGACTGCTTGATCTAACCTTAATTTCTTTGTCTGCTTTATCTATAATTGTGGATTTGACAGTTATTATTTTATACCAGTTTTCTTTATAAGCTTCATAGCTATGTTTTGGTTTTATACAAATTTAATACTCTTTCACATATATTAAAATATTGTTAGATATTAAACTTTTTTTATTTTTAATTGACAAGTAAAAATGTTATGTATTTATGATGTACAACATGATGTTTTGTTATTTGCATATATTGTGAAATGGCTAAATAGAGCTATTTTACGTTATATATTACCTCAGACATACTTTTTTTGTCTGTGGTGAGAACACTTAAAATCTACTGTCTTAGCAATTTTTAAGTATACAATTTATTGTTATTGACTACAGCCTTCATGCCGTATAATGGATCTCTTGAACTTTTTCCTCCCATCCAACTGAAAGTTGATATACTTCAACTAACATTTTCCCAATACCCCCATCTGTCAGCCTCTGGTAACCACCAGTTTACTCTTTGTTTAGACTTATTTAGATTCCATTTGCCTTGCTGTCCCTGGTTTATTTCACTTAACATAGAGGGTCCCAGGTCCATCTATGTTATTGCAAATGGCATGGCAGAATTTCATTTTTTATAGCTGAATAGTATTTTATTATCTATATATCCCACATTTTCTTTATTCATTACCCATTATGGACAGTTGAGTTGATTCATGTCTCGCATATTGTGAATAATGCTGTAATGTACATAGGAATGCAAATCTCTTCAGCATACTGATTTCATTTCCTTTAGATATATAACCAGTAGTGGGATTGTTAGATCATATGTACACTTTTATTTTTCTGAGGAACATTCATACTGTTTTCTATAATGGCTATACCAATTTATGTAGTGTACAAGGGTTCCCTATTCTTCACATCCTCATCAACACTTATATTTTGTCTCTTTGATAATAGTAACTCTGACATATGTGAGATGATATGTCATTGTGGTTTTGATTTCCATATCCTTGATGACTAGTGATGCTGATAATTTTCTTCATATACCTGTGCCCATTTGTATGTGTTCTTTTGGAAATTATCTATTCATATTCTTTGCTCTTTTTTTTTTTTTTGAGATGGAGTTACGCTTTTGTCAACCAGTCTGGAATGCGATACCACGATCTCAGCTCACTGCTACCTCATCCTCCCCAGTAGCTGGAACTTCAGGCACTTGCTCCATACCCAGCTAATTTTTGCATTTTTAGTAGAGACAGGATTTCATCATGTTGGCCAGGCTGGTCAACTCCTGACCTCAAATGATACACCTGCCTTGGCCTCCCAAAGTGCTAGGATTACAGGAGTGAACCACTATGCCTGGCCCTTTGCCCATTTTTAATCTGGTTATATGTTTCTTACAATTGATTTATTTAATTTATTATATGTATTTGGTATATGCATGGTTTGCAAATATGTTCTCCCATTTCATAGGTTGTTTCTTCTCTATTGATTGTTTGCTGTACAATTGTTTCAGCAATTGTTGATCTTTTTCCCTTCCCTTCCCTTCCCTTCCCTTCCCTTCCCTCCCCTCCTCTCCCCTCCCCTTCCCTTCCCTTCCCTCCCCTCCTCTCCCCTCCCCTCCCCTCCCCTCCCCTCCCCTCCCCTCCCCTCCCCTCCCCTTCCCTTCCCTCCCCTCCCCTCCCCTCCCCTCCCCTCCCCTCCCTTCCCTCTCCTTCCCTCCCCTCCCCTCTCCTTCCCTCCCCTCCCCTTCCCTTTCTTCTTTCCTTTTTCCTTTCCTTGGCATAGACCTCAGGACATGAACCTCATGAATCTATAAAAATTTTCTAAACAATTTTTATTTAACTAAATTAGAATGTAATTCTGAAAAACTTTTTATTAAACAGAAAGTATGTTAAGTGGTAAGTCTGCTTAAACATAATTTCCAAGTTTTTTAGTTAACTTTAGGAACCTAGGCTAATGATAAATTAAAGGATAATATTTGAATGTTTGGATAATTTCTATGCAAGATAAAATGCTGAAATATTAGACCATATTTTTGCTTATTATTTGCATGTTATAAAATTTTATACCTTTTGATTATATTTTTTCCATTTTAAGAAGGTGTAAAAATTGTGCATGCAGCTGTAGGGAATTGTTTTGTGTGCTCAATTACTTCCAAATTTTTGTAAAAGATAAATTAGATATTCTGGTTAAAGATGAACATTGAAGCTATCCTGGGATCTATGGTTTCAGAAAAAGACCAAGTATGTATGCAAAGTATTTGAATGTGTTTTTATTCATCAGTGGGAAAAGAGAGTAGTTTTGTCTTAAAACAAAGAGTCTGGTTGTCGAGAAAGTTAAGTAGAGTAGTGAAAGAAAAAAACGTGTATGGACAGAGAAAGTTTAAAAGGTTTGTATAAAGCATGCTCGTTCAACCATCGGACTGTGGGCCACATGCGGCCCAGGATGGCTTTGAATGCAGCCCAAAACAAATCTGTAAACTTTCTTAAAAATTACGAAATTTGTGTGTGTGTGTGTGTGTGTGTGTGTGTGTGTGTGAAAGAGAGAGAGTTGTGTGTGTGTGTGTGAGAGAGAGAGAGAGAGAGAGAGAGAGAGATTATGTTTTTTAGTTCATGAGCTATTGTTAGTGTTAGTGTATTTTATGTGTTGCCCAAGAAAATTATTCTTCTTTCAATGTGGCCCAGAAAGCCAAGATTGGGCATTGCTTGTAGAAACTTTGTCTTAATTTATAGCAATTGCAAGTGAGTCTGAAGAAAAGCAATGAAAGCCATTAAAATTTTGGCAATGTTAACTCAGCTTTTATGAGTTTAATTATAAGATAAAAAGAAAAGAACCCCATGAATTCCTTACTGCTAAAATATTATGTTAACATGGCTTCCTCTCTGTTAAAATGACAAATTGATGTGGGAGTATTCAGTCTGCTTTTAAGTGATGATAAAATTATTTGTTACTTTTCATGTAATCTACTCAAATAGCTGAGATTCTCTTTCTTAGCAGATTAATATTGTATATTTATGCTACTTTATGTCCTTGATTACTTAAAAAACAAAAATTTCTTGCTTCTAAAAGACCTAAGTTTTCATACAGATGTCCTACTTTCCATTTACGTTTGTTTAAAAATAGTATGCTGTCATTTTGATCAGTAGATCCAGCTGCCACCGTTCATTGTTCTCAAGCACTTATGCTCCCATCTTAATCAACTAAACAATCTCTTCTGTTAATGCTTTGGATATGGTCTCCTTAAGGTCATATGTAGAATTTGAAAAGAATAAGATATAAATAAATAAATGAATAAATTCAAGATATCTTTTAGAACTGTATAACATGTTCTGTTTTAATTACATAACATGTTTTGTTTTCTTTTTTTAACTTTATAAAGGGAGCACTGATAAAAATGTACTTTGAGATTTTTGTAGGCTCTATATGTTATAATTTGGAGTATGGTATTGTAAAAGCTGGAGAAGAAGTTGTGAAACAGAGAAGATTCACCTTTGCTGATTGAATTGCATTCAGGTAAGTATATTATTAATCTAAATATATTTCAGAGATTATATACTTTATAGGAAAACTCTCACATGCTCATAATATGTTACTACCCTAAAGAGATATATTGATAAAGTTGCAGGCTACAAAATCAAAATGCAAAAATTAGTAGCATTTATATATATCAAAAGTGAGTAATCTGAAAAAGAAAGCAAAGAAGCAATTCCATTTACAATATCGACAAAGAATGTAAAAGACCTAGGATTCAATTTAACCAAAGATGTGAAAGATCTCACAAGGAAAACTATACAACACTGATGGAAGAAACTGAAGAAGACATAAACAAAAATGTAAATATATTTTATGCTCATGAACTGGAAGAATTAATATTGTTAAAAATCACAATAGTATCTCAAACAATTCACAGAATCAATGCAATCCCTATGAAAATACCAATTATATTCTTCACAACAATAAAAATGATCATAAAATAAATGGAATCACAAAAGATCCTGAATAGTCAAGGCAACCTTAAACAAAAAGAACAAAGCTGAAGGTATCACATTACCTGACTGCAGAATTTACTACAAAGCTCTAGGAACAAAATCAGCATGGCTCTGGCATGAAAACAGACACATGGATCAATGGAAGAGAATAGGGAACACAGATGTAAATCCACACATTTACAGCCTACTCATCTTTGACAGAGGCACCAAGAACATACAATAGGGAAAAGATATAAGTGGTGCTTAGCAAACAATAACTATATGCAGAAGAATAAAACTAGACCTCTTTCTTTTACCATACTTAAAAATAAAATAAAAATGGTTAAAGACTTAAATCTAAGATGGAAACCATGAAACTTCTTGAAGAGAAGTTAGGAAAAACACTCCAAGATATTGATTTAGGCAAATATTTTTTTCAAACACCTCAAAAACATAGAAAACTAAAGCAAAAATAGACAATTGGGATTCCATAAAGCTAAAAAGCTTTGGTAAAGCAAAGGAAACAATAAAAAGTAAGAGATAACTCAAAGAATAGGAGAAAATGTTTGCAAATTACCAATCTGACAAGCAATTAATAACCAGAATACATAAGGTACTCAAACAACTCAATAGCAAAAAAAAAAAATCTGCTTTAAAAACTAGCAAAAGATCTGAATAGACAATTTCCCAAAGAAGACATACAGGCGGTCAGTAGGCATACGGCATAATGCTCATCACTAATCATCAGAGTAATACAAATAAAAAACTTAATAAGATATCTTCTCAGGCCAGGCGCGGTGGCTCACGCCTGTAATCCCACCACTTTGGAAGGCCAAGGTGGGTGGATCGCGAGGTCAAGAGATCAAGAGATCAAGACCATCCTGGTCAACATGGTTAAACACCATCTCTACTAAAAATACAAAAAATTAGCTGGGCATGGTGGCACGTGCCTGTAATCCCAGCTACTCAGGAGGCTGAAGCAGGAGAATTGCCTGAACCCAGGAGGCGGAGATTGCGGAGAGCTGAGATCACACCATTGCACTCCAACCTGGGTAACAAGAGCGAAACTCCGTCTCAAAAAGTAAAAGATATCTTCTCATCCTTGTTAGAATGGCCTTTATCAGAAGGACTAAAAATAAAAGATGCTGGCAAAGATGTGGAGAAAGGGGACTCTTGTACAGTATTATTACAACCACTATGGAGAGCAGTATGGAGTTTCCTCAGAAAACTAAAAATAGAGTTACCATAAGATCCATCAGTTCCACTACTGAATATATAACTCCCCAAAGAGGAAATCAACATATCAAAGAGATATCTATAGTCCCATGTTTATTGCAGTCCTATTCACAATAGCCAAAGTAGAGAAACAGTCTAAATACCCATCAAGGAATGAATGGACAAAGAAAATGTGGTATACATACAAAATAAACTCTTATTTAGCCATAAAAAATGAAATCCTGTCATTTGCTCCAATGTTAATAGAACAGGAGATCATTATGTTTAAAGTAATAAGTGAAGCACAGAAAGACAAACATTGCATGTTCTCATACATGGGAGGTGAAAAGTGCATCTCATGACTATAGAGAGTAGATTGGTGATTACTAGAAGCTGCGAAGCGTAGTAGGAGGTGAGAGAAGGAATTGATTGATAGGTACAAATGCACTGTTTGATAGAAGAAATAAGAGCTAGTGTTAGATGAGTAGGATGGCTATAGTTTACAATAATCTATTGTACATTTCAAAATAGGTAGAAAATAATAATTTGAATATTTCTAGCATAAGGAAAAGGAAAATATTTAAGGTGATGGATATGCTGGATACACCGATTTGATCTTTACATATTATATGAATGTATCAAATTATCACATGTACGTTAAAAAAGTAACTGCTCTTAGTCACAATCATAATCATTTAAACTGTATTCTCGGATCACTAAATTAGAAGTTAACTTACAAATATTAATTAAAAGGTCACAGTTTGTAAGATGTAAGAAAACAAAACCCCCAAAATTAGTGGCTTTAAAGAAAAGTCACAAAGAAAACTATAAAATAAAATAGGTGAATGATAGTAAAAATATTAAAATATTAAAAACAAAATCAAAATTTGTGAGGTACAGCTAAAACAATATCTAGAAATTATTAATAGCTCCAATATATTTATTACAAAAAATAAATTAAGCATTTAATCTAAGAAGCTAGCTAGAGAATATAAAAGAACAATAAGAAAGTTGAAGATAATAACAAAAACGAAGCACAATTTAGTAATCTAGAAAAAACGTTGATAGAGATAATTTTTTAAAACTTCCTTTGAAAACTAACAATCTAGGCAAAGCTCCAGGAAGTATATATATCTGTATTGATCTATCATCTATCTATCTAATCTAGAGATTAATGCATTATTCATTTAATGGAGTAGTATTGTATAGCAACTAGACTGAGTAAATCAGATTCACATCCATCAATATAGAGAAATCACAAAAATATAAGAAAATAAAGTTATGATAAAAATTTCTGTACTTTAGCTTTGCATAGTGGCAGCATCATAGCCTATGAGGTTTACCTGAGGTGCGATTATTGCTAATTGGAAACTTTTCCCAATACCCCGCCACGACGACTTGAAATATAATCAGCATTGGCAATTTTTGACAGTCTCTACAGAGACTGAATTATCTCGGGTTTAAAATACATATACATATGAATTTTTGTAGTTTACTTGTTTAGTTATTAATTGAGCAATGTTTTATATGTTTATATGTGTATATATATATGTACATAGGCACACATGCATTCATGCATATGCTATACATATTTATGTCATAAAATTATGTTTTGATAGATAACTGAAGCATATGACATAATGCTAGAATTTTTAAGTATTTTTTTAACTAAGGAAATAGTACACATATGTTTGATGTTTCTTTTTCACCTTTTCTCTACCGCATTACCTTTCCCCTCCAAGGAGTAACCATTATTATGTCAGTGTTTTTATTGCCTTAAAAAAATTCTTTTTCTGCTAGTTCTTTTTTATTTTGAAGAAACAAAACTTTTTATTTCCCAGTTTTATCTGAAACATAATCATGAATAATAGCATAGGAAATTGGAAATTTGCCTTCTTTAGAAAGTTTTTAATTTATTCTTCATAGCACACAGTGTAATATAAAATGTTTAAATCAGGCAATGATCTAGATTATTTAATTTGATATGTAATTAGTTTTCAAATCAGAAACAGTAGAAAATATATTTATATCTTGAACTAATCTTGATAGCACAAAGCAGAAAATGTAGCATGTTAATCATTTTTAGGCATTCACCTTTACAAACTCTTTTTGGGAGAGTTAGGCAACTGGACAAAAACTTGCTAATTGAAAGAGCAAGTACTAGTCTTACAAAGAGAAAATACCATAATATCTAGAAATGACCCATTAAACAGGTAAAAGAGTATGTACATTTATATTAGATATTGCATAATTGAACATTGGGAGAAGCGTGTGTACCTTTATATTAGATACTGTTTAATTGAACACTGGGCAGTAATCAAAAGTTCCAGTGTTGGTCCTTTGATGTTGTGTGATAGTGGACACTAGGAATAAGAGGTCAAGATTTAACTGCTATATATATTTTTTTGAGACAGTCTTACTTTGTTACCCAAGCTGGAGTGAAGTGGCATGATCATGGTTCACTGCAGCCTCCACCTCCCAGGGTCAAGTGATTCTCCTGCCTTGGCCTCCCAAATAGCTGGCACACAGGGGTGTGCCACCATGCCCAGCTAATTTTTGTATTTTTAGTAGAGATGGAGATGAGGTTTTGCTATGTTGCCTGGGCTGGTCTTGAACTCTTAACCTCAAGTGTTCCACCTGGTTTGGCCTCCCAAAGTGCTGAGATTAGAGCCATGAGCCATTGCACCCAACCTAACAGCATTTTTTAAATAAAAATCTTGGGAGAGGCTGGGTGTGGTGGCCTCTTCTCAGTTCTTTCTTCCTTGGTCCTTCTTCCTAGGTCCCCCAGCTTTCCTGTAGATAATCCAAATTATTTCCTCCCATGAAGCTCTGCTCTATACTGGAGAACTAATAGGGTGATATTTGTTAAGATGCTAATAATCATACATTTCCTTGTAACAAAATTTATTATAACATCTGTGTAAACACAATGTAGTTTCTCTTTTTCTATTTTAGAAACTTGTAATTCTTCTTTGACAATTTTATTTTCTAGCATTTTCTTTTACATATCCAAGGAACAATTTCTTTGGAAGGACTAAACCTTCTCTGGAAGGACTAAACCAGAAAAATTAAGATTGACATTGAGGACCAAGGCAAAAAGGAAAAATCAGTGTTTTCCTAGATTCTATGGACAAATACAACATAGAACAAACATGGAAAATAGAATTGGCATTCACTACAGATCTTTAGAGCACTGGTTCATTTGGCCAGTGTGGAAAGAAGTACAGAAAAATGTGAAAGGCAATGCCCAGTGCTTTCTGAATAAAAGGCTTTTTACACTAATCCCTCAAAGTCTTACATGTTGCCTTTGTGGAATAAAAAGTGTGTGTGTGTGTGTGTGTGTGTATTTAACTCAGTATATCATAGTAATTAATCCACACCATCAATGAAAACTAGTTTCCTGATACATGAGCCTATGAGTTTTTTTCTCTGGAACAAAATATGATACTCATCTTACGTACCTTTCCTCTGTTTTTGGAAACCTTTAATATTAAGTATACCAGTATGTTCAGACTGATTAATGATTACACAGTCTTACTCCCAGCTGTGGTAAAGGCCAGTATCAGAAAGTCTAATTGCCTTTTACTAACTCTAGATTATACTGTTGGGTCCTTTCACAGTTTATCAGTCCCTAGGATCTTTCTTCAAAATTAAGAAATAAATTGCCTTTCTCAAGGAGCTATTTTGCTTAAATATCCTGAGGGGAACATTATCATTTACTAACTTATTTCCATATGGCAAAAATCTCTTCTATGAGTCACAATTGACAAATTAGTCAAATCTCAGCTTTACTTCCTTTTTTTTAAAAAAAAAATCTTCTCTTCAAATTTGAGAGATTTTGCATGTGTTACTTTCTGGCTCAAAAACTCATAGACGCATTTCAACGTACATATTTTTTGCCCCTTTTATTCTGCAGGTTGGATAAAATGTTTAAAATAATTTTCACATTAATGCAGTTATCCCCAAATATATCACATCAATATTCCACTTTTGGCATGCTGAATAAAAATAGTATATTCCAGTATACACTCATGAATAAGTCCAAGCTGTGAAGTCGTATCTTAAAAATGTACCAAGTATTAGCCTGGACAAAATAGCGAGACTCAGTATCTGCAAAAAATTTTAAAAGTAGCTGGGCACAGTGGCACATACCTGCAGCTCCACCTACCTGGGTGACTAAGGCTCCCTTGAGCCCAGGAACTAGAGGTTGCAGTGAGCTATAATTGCAACTGCACTCCAGCTTGGGTGACAGAGCAAAAAATCTATCTCAAAAAATGTACTAAGTTAGTCAAATTAACATCTTTTTACTATGCACTGCAAATTCATGTGCTCTTCCATCTCTTCAGTTTTGAAGTGTACCAATATTTGTAATTCATGTAAAATCCCTACATTCGTAGAAAACTGCACATATTTATTAATACATGCATTTTTAGCAGACATTAAGCCACACTTTAAAAGCAATATATTTTAAACATTCTTAGACCAAAAAAAATGTTATATAAAACCCAAGATATACTGATTTAACACAACAATTGTATGTTTCTGAACAATACATAAATATACCACATATTCCCAGTGGTACTATGTCTACTGGGGTCAGGTCCTCCTGTGTTATATGGGAACAATGAATTTGAGCTGAATGCTCAGACGAAACATTGTAAAGAAGAGAGCTTAAATGGCTTACCCAGTGTGTGGATATATAGAGACCAAAGGGAGTAGAGGATTATAGTTAGAAATTTGAGGAAGTCTTGTTTAGGAAAGAGTAAAGTGTTTGACCTTTATGAAAGCCAAGGATCTACACTGGGAAACAGCAAAGATAAAATTAGACTAAAAGAGCAGGTTGCATTGTGGAGGATCTTCAAAAGGACATTTTTCTAGAAAAAAAAAAGTAGAGATCCATTGAAGGTTTTTGAGTAGGTAAGCACAAAGGTAAAATCTGTGATTTAAGACAATAAACTTAGAGCAATGTTTATTCATATATGTTCTCAGGATTGTTAATCAATGGGGTTACTCTAAAAGTGTCTCCAAGGTCAAATACATGTGGAAAATACTGGGTTTCTTTACTGCAAGTTTTATCGAAGATGCTAATATGTTAATAGATATTTTGATCCTCCTAAAGAAAATCACAGGATTTAGGAAGTGTGACCATGAAACTCTTTCTAGAAAAACCTGCATGGATTAAGGATTTAATATGTAGTGCTACCAATTTGAGCCTATAAATTGAGGTATATAAACATTGTACTGTTGTATATTTTAAGTAGCTCATTTTAGTTTCTAATTTCATTCTCTATTCTCAGATTGTAGACCCTCAAGATTTCTTTTCTTTTCTTATGAATGTGTCTATATTTTGGAGTCTAACAGTCTAACCCCCCAAGGACTTATGGGGGTTGTAGAAGGATGGGGTGACACTTATCTGTTCCTCTGCATTATCCATGTAGGCTGGCATCTGCCA
This sequence comes from Callithrix jacchus, assembly GCF_049354715.1. Classification (NCBI taxonomy): domain Eukaryota; kingdom Metazoa; phylum Chordata; class Mammalia; order Primates; family Cebidae; genus Callithrix; species Callithrix jacchus. The sequence continues at coordinate 77,741,498 of NC_133504.1, forward strand.
AGATGTTCCCATTGCTATCTGGTCCTGGATAACTGGTTGGTACTACTCTTGCTGAGAGATATCTCATTCAAATCCACTGGCTCTCTATCTTTCCATACTATACTTGGGCTGATGGGAATAAATTTTCAGACTCATTCTATGTTAAGACTCGGTAATAAGGAGTGATCCCTTATCTTATAACTTTGTATTTTGTCTTTATCATTCCTTGTTCAGTCTTCTCCTACCCTGACTCTAAGCTTGACCATGTGATTTTGGACATTGACTAACAAGACATTAGCAAATGTGAGGCAAGCAGAGGCTTGAAAAGCATTTCCCTTTTCTTCCTGCTGTAAACTCTTCCTTCACCATACAAATAAATCTTGAATGATTTGTTAAGGACAAAATGAGGAGAACCAGCACCAACTAATAGATGCATAATTTAGCCACAATCAATCTGCCAGTTGACTGAAGGTACATGAATAATCCAGGTAAAACCAGAAGGACTGCCCCACTTAGCCACCACCAAAGTGTTCATGTGAGTCATAAGCAAATAAAATGGTTTTCTAGGCCACTGAGTTAAAGAGTGATTTTAATTGTATCAATAAAAATATATACAAAACAATCTAATAAAAAGGAATACAAGAAACTGTTGGTTTCAAAATAGCAGCATACATTCAGGCTGGCTTTACTCCCAGAACACAAACATAAGAAAGAAACAGTTCTTGGGGCTAAGAAGAAGTGAAAAACATCTGAGCATATGGTTAGAATATTGAATTTTTATATTCATGATGACCCTCCATATGAATATGGTCCATATGACCTTCCCCATAACCTGCATAGCACTAAGCATGTGGAAAATTTCCCCTGAATCATTGTTTCTACAATGAAGAAAGTGAAATCAAAATGGGCAACCAGATTTCTCACCATCTTAGATACATAGCAAAACTATCCTACACAAATAAAGGAGAAATAAAACCTTTCAGAGAAGCAACACAGGAAATTCACCACCACTAGAGTAGCCTCACAAGAAATGTTCATGCGACTCTTACATCTGGTAGTGATAAGATTATAACCACCCTTATGAAAACATGTTGAACTATAACTCACTGGCAGAGCTGATAAACAAAAAGAGAAAGGATTCAAACTTTATTACTACAGAAATCTACCCAAACAGTAAAATAAAAAGATGAGAGGAAGAAAGGAATGAATTATATACAAAACAACCAAAAGCAATGAGTAAAATGACAAGAGTAAGCATTCATCTATCAATAATAATGCTGAAAATAAACAGATTCAATTTCCCATTTGAAAGATATAGGCTGACTGAATGGATATAAAAATAAGACCCAACTCTGTGCTGCCTATGAGAGATTTTTCTAACCTTCAGAGACACAAAAATTGAAAGTGAAGTAATAGAAAAAAGATATTCAATGCAAATAGAATCCAAAAGTGAGCAGGAGTATCTATACATATACTCAGGCAAAACAGACTTGACATTAAGAGCTGTAAAAAATAACAAGGAAGTATATCATATAATGATTAGAGGATCAGTTAAGTAGGAAAATACAGCAATTGTTATTATGTATGCACACAAATATATAGACAAAATATTATGAGATCTAAAGGGAGAGTAGGGGACTTTGGTATCTCACTCTCAGCATTAGCGAGATTACCTGGACAGAAAATCAACAAAGAAACATAGCACCTAAACTGCACCATAGGTCAGATGACTGTAACTGACATTTAAGGAACATTTCATTGAACAGCTAGCTACAGAATACACATTCTTCTCATCAGCACTTGGAACAGTCTCCCAAACCAGTCATATGTTAGAACATAGGTAATTTTCAAAAAAATTTTAAAAGTCTAAATCATGGCCAGGTGCAGTGTTTCTCACCTGTAATCTCAGCCCTTTGGGAGGTAGAGGCAGGAACATCACGAGGTCGGGAGATTGAAACCATGCTGGCTAACACAGTGAAATCCCATCTCTACTAAAAATCCAAAAAATCAGCTGGTCGTGTTGGCACACACCTGTAGTCCCAGCTACTCAGGAGGCTGAGGCAGGAGAATGACTTGAACCCAGAAGGCGGAGGTTGCAGTGAGCCGAGATCATGCCATTGTCCAGTAGACAAATTGCTCCAATAGACAAATGGTTCAGTAGACATTGCTCCAGCCTGGCTAACAGAGCAAGACTCTGTCTAAAAAAAACCCTCAAAATTATATCAAGTAGTTATCTGACCACATGAAATAAAACCAGACAACAGTAACAAAGAATAAAATTTAAAATCATACAAATACATAGAAATTAAAGAATGTGCTTCTGAATGACCAATGGGTAAAGAATAATTAAGGATAAAATTTTAAAATTTCTTGAACAAATAAAAAGAGAAATAGCACATACCAACCCTACTGATCAGAGTCAAAGCAATAATGAGAAGCAATTATATAGCCATAAATGCCTGCATCACAAACAATTAGAAAAACTTCAAATAAACAACTAACAATAAACTTCAAGGAACTAGAAAAGCAGGAAAAAACAAAACCCCAAATTACTGAAGGAAATACTAAATATGAGAGCAGAAATAAAAAGAATCAGTACTAAAAAATACAAAGGATTAACAAAAGAAGTATCAGTTTTTTTGAAAAGACAAATATAATTGACAAACATTTAGCTAGACTAAGTCAAAAGAGAGAAAGCCAAATTAAAATAAGCAATGAAAAAGAAGATGTCACAACAGATGCCACAGAAATACAAAGGATTATTAAAAACTGCTATGCACGGGTATACACTAAAAATTGAAAAGCCTGTGGGAAATGGATAATTACCTAGACACATACAATCTACCAAGATTGAACCAAGAAGAAATAGAAAACCTGAACAGACCAATAAGAAGTAATGAGATTGAATGAGTAATTAAAAGTTTTCCAACAAAGAAGCTTTCAGGATGAGATACCATCACTGCTGAATTCTACTGGACTTTGAAGGAACAATTAATACAAATTCTTCTCCAATTACTCAAAATGATAGGAGTAGATGCAATTCTTCCTAACTGATTCTGCAAGGCCAGTATTACTCTAATACAAAAATCAGACAAGGACACAAAACAGCACAAAATAAAACTGCAAGCTAATACCACTGATTAACAGATGCAAAAATCCTTAACAAAATAATAGCAAACTGAATCCAGCAACACATCAAAAAGATAATACAACACAACCAAGTGAATTTTTTAAAAGATGGTTCAACATACACGAATCAATACATGTTATACATCACATCAATAGAATGAAGAAAAAAATCAAATAATCACATCAAAAGACACAGAAAAAGTCTTTGCTAACATTCAATATCTTCCTAAAAACCCTTTAAATAAACTTGATATAGAAAGAAATTACTCCAAGAAATCCACTTTACCTAAAGACACACAGAGATTGAATGTGAAGGGATTAAAAAATGATATTTCATACAAGTGGAAACCAAACCATACTAGGAGCAGGTATAGTTATATGCCACAAAATGGGTTACAACTCAAAGAATGTAAAAGGACACAAGGTTATTTTATAATGATAAGGGGTTAATTCAGCAAAAGGATATAAAAATTGTAAGTAGCTATACAACCAACACCAGAGCATCCAAGTATATAAATAAAAAGTTAATTAATCCAGGGAGGGAAATAGACAGAGATGTTGAAATGGTAGGGGGTGTTGACACTATACTGTCAGTAATAAGCAGATAGTTCAGACATAAATTCAACAACAACAAAAAATCAAAGTTATACAATAGACTAGACTAAAGAGGACTAATAGATATTTAAAGATCATTCTACTCAACTACTGCAGACTATATATTCTTTTCATCAGCACATGGACCAGTCTCCAAAGTAGACCATATTTAAGGCCACAAAAGAAGTCTAAATAAATTTAAAAGGCAGGAATCATATCAAGTATTTTTTCCTGACCGTAGTAGAAGAAAAGTGGAAATCAATAACAAGAGGCATCTCAGAAATTACACAAACATGGCAATTAAACAACATGCTCCTGAACAACCAATGAGTCATAAAGAAATAACCACCAATTTTCTAAAATGAAGTGAAAATAGAAACATAAAATACTGAAATCTATGAGATACAACAAAAACTGTTGTAAGAGGAAATTTTATAACAATAAATGCCTACATTGAAAAAGTAGGAAGACTTCAAATGAACAACCTAATAATGCATTTCAAGAAATTAGAAAAGGAAAAACAAGCAACCTCAATCAATATCAGTAAAAATAAAATGAGGATAAGAGCAGAAATAAATTTTAAAAATTACAGATCTAAAAAACGTAAGGTGGTTTTTTGAAAAGATAAATAAAATTGACTAACCTTTCATTAGAATAACTAAGTAAAAAGTGAAAGACCCAAATAAAATCAGACAACTGAGACCAAAGAAATACAAAGAATCCTTACAGACTGTTATGAACTATGTCTATGAACTATGGAACAACAAACTGGAAAACCTAGAGGAAATAGATAAGTTTCTGTACACATATAACTTAACCAAGATTGAACCAGGAAGAAATAGGAAACCTCAACAAACCAATAAAAGCAATGAGTTAGAAGCCATCATGAAGTCTACCACCAAAGAAAAGTCCAGGACCTGATAGCTTCACTGCTGAATTCTACCAAATATTTGAAAATTAATACCAATTTTACTCAAATTGTCCAAAAAAAATTGAAGAGGAGGATATATTTTCAGAATCATTCTATGAAGCCACCCTGATAAAACTATAGGCCAATATCACTGATGAACATAGCTGCCAAAATCCTCAATGAAACATTAGCAAAACTCATTCACCAGCATGATAAAAAAGTCATTCACCATAATCAAATGGGATTCATCCCACGTATGGAAGGCATGTTCGACATACCCAAATCAATAAATGTGGTACTTCACATTAACAGAACCAAGAACAAACCATCTGATTATTTCAATAGGCGCCGAAAAAGCTTTTAATAAAACTCAACAGTGCTTTATTATACAAAACAAAATAAAACAAAACACACATGAAAAAACAAAGAAAACCTTTTCACATTGTGTATAGAAGGAGCATACCTCAAAAGTATAAAGGCAATATATGACAAATTCATAGCCATCATCACCCTGAATGGGGAAAATGGAAAGTCTTTCCTTTAGGATCTGGACCAAGACTAGGGTGCCTGCTTTCACCACTTGTATTTAACATAGTAATGGAGTCTTGGCCACATTTAGGCAAGAGAAAAAAATAAAGGGCATCCAATTTGGAAATAAAAAAGTCACAGTAGTCTTGTACACAGCTGACCTTACCGTATATTTAGAGAAACCTAAAGAATCCACCGAAAGACTCTTAGAACTGATAAATGAATTTAGGAAAATTGCAGGATACAAAATCAACAACAAAACTGTAATATTTACATATGCCAACAGCCAACAATCTGAAAAAAGAAATCAAAAATGTAATCCCATTTTTAATACCTACTAAGAATATAAAATACCAAGACTTCAATGTAGCTGAGGTTGAGAAAGATCTACACAAGGTAAATTGTAAAATATTGATGAAAGAAATTGAAGAAGACACAAACATTGGCAAAATCTTGCTTATGGATGGAAAGAATTCATATTAATAAAAGTGACAATAGTACCCAAAGAGAATCACAGAGTTAATGCAATTTTTATCAAAATACTGGTGACATCCTTCACGGAAATAGAAAAAAAACTCAATCCTACAGCTTACATAGAGCTACGAAAAACCCTGAACAGCCAAAGTAAACCTGAGTAAACAGAACAAAGCTGAACATTACCTGACTTCAAAATTTGCTACAAACCTATAGTAACAAGATCAGCACAGGACTGGCATGAAAACAGACACATAAACTAATGGAAGAAAATAGAGAACCCAAATATAAAGCCACACATCTACAGCCAACTTATTCTCAAAAAATGCACCAAGAACTTACACTGGGGCAGGGGTAGTCTGTTTAATAAATGGTAGTAGGAAAACTAAATGACTGTGTGCAGAGAACAAAACTAGACTTGAATGTCTCACCATACACAAAAGTCAAATCAAAATAAAGTAAAAATTTAAATCTAAGACCTAATACTATAAAAGTACCAGCAAAAAACATTAGGGAAATACTTCAACACATTGGTCTAGGTAAAGATTTTTTTTGTGCAAAAACCAAAAACAGAGGCAACCAATGCAAAAATTGGCAAATGGGATTACATCAAGCTAAAAAGACTTTATGCAGCAAAAGAAACTTATAAAGTGTAGAGACAATGCCAGAATGGGAGACAATACATGCAAACGATCCACCTGACAAGGGACTAATAACAAGAATATATAAGGAGCTCACGCAGCACAACAGCAAATAAAAAAAAATGGTAAGAATAATCAGATTTTTAAATGAGCAAAGGAACTGAATAGATACCTGTCAGAAAAAGACATATGAATAGCCAATGGAAGTATGAAGTAATGCTCATCGCTAATCATCACAGAAATTCATATCAGACTAGCATGAGATACAACACCCCAGTTAAAATGTCTTTTATGAAAAAGAAAATTATAAATACTGGCAAGGATATGAATAAAAGAAGATTCTCATATGCTGTTGATGGGAATATAATTAGAACTACCACTATGGAAACAACATGGTGGTTCTTATAAAAAACTAAAAATAGAATTACCATATGACCCAATAATTCCATCACTGGTTATAGATACAATAAAAAGGAAGTCAGCATATAAGAGATATCTGCACTCCTACGTTTATTTCAGCAGTGTTCACAAACAGCCAAAATAAGGAATCAACCTAAGTGCTCATTAATAGATGAACTGATGAAGAAACTATGGCGTATATAGAGAATGAAATATTATTCAGCCACAAAAAAAATGAAATCTTGTCATTTTCAGCAAGTTGAATGAAGCTGGGGATATTATGTTAAGTGAAATAAGCTAAGCAGAGAAGGACAAATATCCCTTGTATCATTCACATGTGGGAGCCAAGTGGATCTCATGAAGATAGAGGGTAGAACGGTGGTTACAAGAGGCCAATAAATGAATAAGGGTACAGGGGGATGAAGAGGAGATAATTAATGGGTAAAAATACACACTTGAATAGAAGAAATATAATCTGGTGTTTGATCGATCAGCAAGGTGACTATAGGTAATATTAATCTATTGTACATTTCAAAATAGTAGAAGAGAAACATTCAAATATTCCTATTATGTCGGTGCAAAATTAATTGCTGTTTTGGCATTACTTATAATGGCAAAAACTGTTATTACTTTCACACCAACATAATATAAAGATATACATATTTAATATGATGAATATTCCAATCACCTTGATTAGATTTATGAATACATCAAATTATCACCTGGTGATATAGTTTGGATATTTATCTACTCCAAATCTCTTCTTGATACATGATCACAGATGTTGTAGGTGTGGCCAAGTGGGAGGGTTTAGTGGATTCCTCATGAGTGGATTGGTGTCCTTCACAACATAATGAGGGAGGGCTTGCTCTATTAGTTCACAGGAGAACTGGCAGATTAAGAGGCTAGCATCTCCTCCCATCTCTCTTGCTTGCTCTCTCGCCATGTGGCCAGCCTGCTCCCCCTTTGCCTTCCCTTATGTGTAAGAGTTTCCTGAGTCCCTCACCAAAGGCAGATGCTGATGCCATGCTTCTTGTAAATCTGTATAATCTTAGCCAAATAAATCTCTTTCCATTATAAATTATTCTACCTCAGGTATTGTTTTATAGCAACACAAAACAGACTAATGTGCATGTACACACCAAAAATATGTGCATTTATTATGAATAAAAAAGTAATACAACATGGAAGAAATGAGAGGGAAGATTTTCTTGAACACAGATGGATGAGATTAGGAAAAGGATAGCTCAAATGGGATGAGCGGGGATCTTGGAATGTCCTTATTCAGTGAGCACAATGAAGAAGGAGCAGATGACTTTCTCAACAGATAACCTGTGAGCCAACCTTATGAACAATGAGGAGATGGAGTCCTGGGTCCTGCATCAATGGGTTTGGGGCATGCCTTGGACTCCAGGACCGCCACTGCCTAAGCATCTGCCAGGACCCCTGGCAACCCCACTGACTGTTTCTCATCAAAACCAGCTAAATTTTCCAAGGTACTTGAAGCATCACTGTTACTGAGGGACTGTATTAAAGAAAATTCTATTCCTGAGGCCATGCTAAGGGAGGGGTTTCCTGGCTCCCCGGCTCAGATGGGGAGGAATTTCCCGGCTCCCTGCCTCAGGATGCTGAGACTCCTTAAGCACCTCCTCTATGTGGGCCAGGTAAAATTCTTTATCTAATTTTCCTGCAAGCAGGAAAGCCAAGTGGCGCTCCTTTGTCCCTAATTCCCCCAGAAAGTTCTGGGAGGAGAGGACTTTGTAACTCAGGGTCATAGAAAAAGTAGCCAAACTGGTATCAAAGTCAAAGATCAATCACTCCAGCGGAAGTTTGAAAGAACTCCTCTCATTGGATGAGAACATGAGTGGGGAGGGAATAACTCAAGGGTTAAAACTTCAGCTCCTCCTACCTGAACAGATTTCCCTCTCTGGGTTCCCCTCCGACAACCACGTGGGAGCTATCCTCTCCCCACCCCTTAATAAATTGCTCTTCCGCAAAACTCTTTTGGTCCACGATTTCATTCAGATGGTAAACTCAGGGCATCTCTGGGGCCCCTTTCCCATTCTTCAAGATTAGAGAGGCCAAGAACCTACCATCTGAGTACTCCCCTAGTAACATTTCTACAAGTCATTGAGTTCTTTCTTCCCCAAGGGAGAAGTGATGTCTTCTCCAAAAATGCTGAGGAAGTTTTTAATGAGAAATTGTACAATAGAAACCTGTAATACAAAGGGGAAAAATAGGGTGCTCTTTTCATTTGGCATAGTTATAAATCACACGTCACCTATGAATCTTGGAGTAAAAAAAAAACCCATGATACTAAGAATTCTAAGAAAAATTCAGAGTTGATACATAAAGACATGAACCAGTTTTCCCTAAAAAAAAATGACCTTTTGAAGAGCATTTAGAGCACATATGTTAAAATATGTATAATGAGTGGGCTCAAGTTATAATTTATAGCCTAGCTTAATAGCTAACATTTATATCAGTGGTAATTTAAATATATTTAAAAATAGGTCAATTTTTAAGTAACTCCTGTAGGATATTTGGAGTGAAGATATATATTCTTCACTTTTTATAAAAATATGCACAACTTTAAAGCATCCAATAGATAAAAATTTGTGAAATTCACTTGTTAAGTAACTTAAACTTGGGAAGCAGAGATTCTCTGAGGGTCTTCTGAGAAGGAAGGAGGCAGCTGGAGAGAAAATGTTTGCTTGTCTAACTGCAGTGCCACTCCCTGCATTGCCTGGCCTCAGGATTGCTCTCTGGGTAATCTTGGGAGAGATCTGGGATCTTATTATTAAGTACATTATAGCTCCATTATAATATTCTAGAATGTTTTACTAGGTTTTTCATTCCAGCAGCAGAGACAAATAGTAGCCAAGTGTTCCCTGAATGCCAGTTGTGAGCCCCAATTGACAGAGAAAGGCAATATATGTGGAGCCATGAGTGTTCATATTATAAACCACCAATAAAGTGTCAGTAATGACTAGAGAAGCTGGGCCTTATTACCACTGCCAATGCTGAGATGAGGAAACCATGGTTTGAAAACTTTGCCCCAGGTTACACATTCTTCAGTGGTGAGACAGAGTTGAATCTTGGCTCATCAAACTCCAGAGAACAGGTGTTTTTTTTTCCTGTCATGTCACACCACTTTCTTATCTCTCTGTGGTATAGTCAATCTAGTGTTTTGTATCCTACATAGGAAAGAAGTGACTCACTGATCTCAATTTCCTATTTAACAACCTACCTTCTCATATACCTTCTACCACTCCTAAGATAGTATAAATGACTCTGCTACCCTAGAGAAGGGTAAGTAAAGTTGCACCTTAAAAAAATGGTTCATCAGAGTTAATATCCTGAATTTCAGGTTCAAAGTGGGAGCTCTGATTTCCAGGATGTAAAAATGAGAGATCTCATTACCTTTTTCATGAACCCATTTTCTACTTGTGAGCAGCCAAAGAATACTTGGGGGTATACACATGGATAAACTATAAGTGTCATCTGATTAGCTGAGGAATGCTGCTCAATGTTATGTAACACTCCAAAAAGATGTCACAAAAGAACAACATTGGCCTTGCGTTACTGTGCCCTGGATGTGAGACTTGGAGTCAAAGGAGATTATTTTGGAGCTTTAACATTTAGTGACTGCTCTGCTAGGACTTGGACATGTAAGCAGCCTGTTGTCCCCCTTTTTTGGCCAATTTCTCCCCTTTGAAATGAGACCATTTATCAAATACCTGTACCCCAGTTGTTTCTTGGAAGTAACTAACTTGTTTTTTATTTTACAGGCTCATTGGCAGAAGGGACTTACCTTTTCTCATATGAGACTTTGGACTTGGAATTTTGAGTAAATGCTGGAATCAGTTAAGACTTAGGGGGAAAGTTGGGAAGGCATGAAATGTGAAAGAACGTGAGATTTGGGAGGGGCCCAGGATAGAATTATACAGTTTGGCTGAGTGTCCTCACCCAAATCTCATGTGAAATTGTAATCCCCAGTGTTGGGGAGGCACCTGGTAGGAAGTGATTGGATCATGAAGGTGGTTTCTAATGGTTTAGTACCATTCCCCTAGTGCAGTCTTGTGACAGAGTACTCAAAAGATCTGCTTGTTTTAAAGTCTGTAGCACTTCTCCCTTCTCTCTCTCTCTCTCTCTCTCTCTCTCTCTCTCTCTCTCTATCTATCTCTCTCTCTCTCTCTCACTCTCTCTCTCTCTCTCCCCCACTCCATCCCAACCCCACCATGGTAAGACATGCTTGCTTCTCTTCACCCTTCTGCCATGGTTGTAAGTTTCCTCAGACCCCCCCCCCAGCTATGCTTTTGGTGCAGGCTATGAGCTGTTAGTTAATTAAAACCTCTTCTCTTCATAAATTACCCAGTCTCAGGTAGTTCTTTATAGTAGTATGACAACAAACTAACCCAATCACTAATTTTTCATAGATGTTGTCAGTTGAATGGAGATTTCTCTTCCCTTTGTCAATTTTGTAGCCAGGGCTTCTCAAGAGCAGAAGGGCATGGTGTTTGCCTTTGGGCTTTCCTCCCACTGCTGCCCTACCTGGGATGAGGGTGTCCTCCCCTAGGTACCAGCCAGAGGGAAGGCTTCAGGGTATTGAAAGCCCAGAAACAACCTGCAAAGCAGTGTTGACAGAATGGAAGACCACACCACAATCATCAGGAGTTGTCTGCTAAGGGATGTGATTTCCTCTTTCATGTATTATAGCTTCCTCTCCATAGAGCTCTTGCTATGAAGTAGATCATTTTTTAAAGAATAAACTTCCCTTTCTTTCATTTCTGATTGATCACTAAGTGCATCTCGGTGGGCTCTTGCTTTTCCTTTTTATCTGGCATAAATAGTATGTTAGCATTCCATTTAGAACATGAATTAAAATTTGTATTTTGTAGGGCAAAGGAGAATTTCATAATAGCTATACAATAAAACCAAATCCTCATGGTAACCAGCAGTTAACCCACAATTAAATTGAGAGCATGTTAAAATATGCGTTCGGCATGGCTGTTCAGGGGCCATGATGACTCTTAGGACTCCTTAGTGCTAGCCATGATGATTGGTGCTGCTCTAAGCCTGAGTATTATCTGTCATCTAGGCACCGTTTTAATTAAATTGATACATTTTATTCAAATATTTCCAGTATTCCTTTACTTTTTTTAACTTACTTAATTGCTGATACTTTTACAGATGTCAACATTAGTCAAAAAAATGAAATGTATAGGTATATTTTGTTCTCAGCTATGTACTTGGTGATGCTGTTTTCTAAATGAGAATGTGTACTACATAGAAAAGAACTTGGTACTTTAGATTTTTCAGATAACTTGAAAACATCCTGCATTGCATAGTAATGACCTCATAGGATTGTTAAAATGATAAAAGAAAAGAGAAAGAGGAGGAGAAAAAGAAAGAATGCAGGGAAGAGGAAATGCTCTATGACTTTTAGCAGAAATCATCGCCATCACTTTATTGCAAGGTGGGCCACAGATCCTATCGTTTCCCTTGTTTTAATCTTTCTGTTACTATGAACCACAGTTAGCAAAGTTGCAGAACCAAAAATAATATTTTGCAGCCAAATTATTTCATAACTAATTTAGGGGAGCTATAACCTCAAGAACAAATACTAGAATGACCAAATAATCTCAGTTGAGCCAAATAACCTCAATTCAATGGAAGAAATGGCAAAGTACAGGCTGCCAATCAGGAAGACCTTGAGGAGTCCAGATGTGATTATCTCATTTTCTTCATGATGCTGAGAAAAGTTTATGGCATTTGGATAGGTGTTACGTAAATATTTGTGTTTAGATTCAGAGGCATGGCTGAATCTGAATCTAAGTACAAATAAGATCCTTACAAAATAGAAGTTACTTAGTAGTTAGGAAATGAAACAGAAGACTTCGAGACCAGCACATGAAAAAGAGCCTTATATGAGAAAAAAACATTGAATATATTTTAATTACATGACAAAATAGGGTTTTTTCAAGAAAGCTGTTTGTCAAGTAAAAAAGTAGACAATAAAGATTCTCGATTTCCTGCCAGCTAGACCATAAGGTTTTTTTTTTCAGAATATGAATACAGTTTATTACATTTTTCAGACTCCCGTACGACACATATCTAAAGCTGAACATTGCAAACTGACGTTACTAGCAGCAATCCTCCCTAGACAAGAAGGGTTTCAGTTAATTTAACAATTAGGAGTAATTTAAAGATAAACTTACAAGTCATGGTTTTTCTTGTAGCAGCTGGTATATGAGCAATGAAACTAGAGATACATAGAGTCATTCAGGTTTAGCCTTGTCTAAAACAAACATTAATAAGTTATGGTGCAGAGGGGTATCCCCAGCGTTGCCAGAGAGAAGGCTGATGTCTTTAGATGTCAGTATGAAATAAGCAAATCACTTTCAAGACATGGCTTACTATTTCCTTTACTGTCAGGACAACAGAAGAGAAGTGGACAGCTACCCTAGATTCTCGCCCACACAAAATTCAGCCAGATCATCATCATTTAAGTAATACCTGTTAAAATTTTTCACACTTTTTTTCACAGCTCTAAAAACACAACATCAGACATCAGACATTTGTTCCAAAGGACTAAAAATCAAAACAATAGCAATGTATCGGAAATCACTTTTATGGCTTTCCCAAGGGAGAATCCCCATCTTTTCAGGGAGTGTTTTTAAGGAAGCCCTAACTCTGGTAGGTTATCAAACTACTTTTTATTCTAAATAAATAAAAGCCCAACTGAAGGTCTCTGGTGTACTTGTTTTTCTTCCCCTAGATGTTTTCAGGTACTTGGGATAAAGTAAGTGTTTGTCCATTATTTGTTATCTGTATGAATGAACATTGCATAAGATTGCCACTTATAAGGATATTGAACCTCAAGACCAGACAATCAATACTCGGAGACTTTAGAGTTACAATTCTGAACCCAATCAATCTCATTTAAAAAAAAATTTTTGACACTTACCAGTGAGGGGATATGGGGCTTCTTTCCAGAACTGACCCACAGCTGGCTCTCTCAGAGAGCTTGGAGACAGAAAGAACTAAGCAATACGACAAATCTTTCACCATAAATATTTGAAGAGGATCACATTTCCTTAGTGTTTCTGTTTCCAGAAAGGAAAGGAATCAGGACTAGTCAAAATGCAATTTAATTCATAGGGCTGGCCACGGGTTTTGAGTTAACAATGCTGATTTCAGTAATCCCTGTCTTCTACCCAATCTCCAAAAACCTAGTCCAGATTCTTGCCTTGTCCCTTCTGAAAGGCCGGAGATTGATGAAACAACAGTGCAATCAACCCCTCACTTTCTGAGTGATCCATGAAATACAAAATCACATTTATGTACCTTCGCTGAGAAAGAAAAGGCTAACTGGAGAGTCATGCCTTTGGCTATCTCCTGACTTTTTGGAGAATGTTCAACTTTGCCTTCACATGTTCCTGCCCAGAAAAGCCTGTTTCTCAGAGAGCCACACACCCTCATGACCATGCCTGAATGAAGAAAATCTTGGAAGGCATCATAAGCTGGGCAACCCTGAGCACAATGAGACCTAAGTGCCCAAGAGGTCTTGTGAAGATGAGAGACTGAAGTCAACCCTCTGCCTTTCATTCAGATAAGCCCTACTGAGGGGAGAGAAGGGACAAAGACTGACCTGGAGACCAGGCCAGATGCAAAGAACAATTACCCCCAGCAGAAGTTTTGCGCAGCAACACTGGCAATCTTGCCACAAAGATATCTAAATTATGTAGACTCTGCTGAATTATTTTAAATAGTCCTTCCAAAAAGGCTAAAGCAAAAACATGTTTCAGATGGAATTATTCTTGATAAGCACTATGATTGCCCTTCATTCCTTAATAAAAATCATGGCCTTGTCCTTATCGAGTGTCCTAGGTATGGGCTCTCTCTCTCTCTCTCTCTCTCACACACACACACACACACGCACACACACACGCACACACACACAGCTCATCTTCTCAAAATATTAATGTAAATAGAGAGTATGATCTAAAAATCTTTTAATGTAAGACTTGGAAACATTATGTTGGAATCTCTTAAGTCAGGTACACATAAATATCTAGCCAAATAACTTTTTGATTGCAATAAGAATTCTGTCTTGTCTAGTGACATGAATCACTTTAGCAAAAGGAAAAATCATGAATCTGAATGAACTATATTTTATTTTAAATCAATCTCCTAAGCTCCATCCCTAAAACCACTCACTCTCTTCCAGATTAAATTTTTATTTAGAGCACACATATCATATAGATTAAGAAGCAATGCAGATGTATCTGCTTTAATCAATGAATATAAATTCAATTTTATTTAAATATATTACAGAAATCCACTAGTACAGAAATAATTTATTTCTTATGCCAAATTCTGGTTGCCCTGAGTTTTTCAGAGGTGTTATTACATCACACAGTCAAACAAAATTTAAATAAAAATATTGGACATCATGTCACAACAGCAAGAAATTTTCACATTTTTTTGGAATTTTATATAAGAATCAATGCTACATAAGTATTTTCTTGTTTTTGACTATCTGATTGTCACTTTAATAAAAGTTCTCAGTTACATAGATTTCCATCTTTCCTCTTCTGCAACCCTCATCCTCATCCTCACATATGCCCACTCCTCCACCAGAAAACCTCAACAGATTACACCAGTTCTATCAATTTAAAGGAATAGACACTTAAAAGCAAAACAGGATTGAAGCAGTGTACATACAAATGCCCCCAAATCCCTGGTGACATGAAAGACTTGTCTCCTTTTTTACCAATTCAGGACAGGCATCCGTTACATAATTCTCAGGACCAGCATTCAGGGGATGTGGTTCCTAGCCACGTATTTCTTATGTCAATATTTATAACAAAACATGTCCTTCAGGAGTCCTCATAGTAAGATTGAGTCCTTGGATGATAATCAGGGTAAGTAAGCGTGGGAGGAATCGGGAAAAAAGATACTGAAAGAACACTATGGTAGAGAAGATTAGAACTTTCTTATTAATAAGTTTACAAAAATTGTGTAAGTAAATACATGTTATTATTGATCTAAAATTGTAGCCTGATTTTATTATGTTATCACTTTCATTTAACATAAAATTTAAACTAGAAATACCAGAAGAGTACTCATATATAAACTAATGTTATGTCTTTGTTGTTTTCAATTCTTTAATGTGGAGGGACAAAATATGACTTTGATGTAGATATCAAACATATATATATTTGAATATATATGAATTCAAAAATAAAAGTTGATTTTTAACTGAAATATAGCTTGTTGGTAACTTACAGTTATTCCTAGCTTTAGTACTGACATATTGATTATGTCATTCATTGTATCTGAATTTGTTACTGTTATGGCTATAAGCTATAAAAATAAATAAGAAAACATGGCTATAAATTAATAATTCTAGTGCATACCATTACATAAATTTTCAAATTATTATCTGTTTATAAAGGCAAAGTTTGTTCCAGGTAATGACAAAATCAAGTACATGTAGAGCATGAATCCTTAATATTAATTTGTTTTCATTCCTTTATATAATATAAAACCAGAAGAAAGAATTTCAGTAAAACATGTTTATCTTAAAATAAATGACTTGTGGCACTTGTAATATAACAGCTCAGGCAAGGAAGTGAAAGACTTAGAATTTAGAGAGGGCACAAGGGCTGCCCCTAGGCAGGAAAGGGCTCAGAATGGCTCAGAAAGCCACTTCCACAATGGAGGTAACAGTTTAAAAAGGAGGAGCTGGGCCCTTTCTTTCTTCCTGGCTTGGGCTTTTATCATATGGCTTATTTCTTTGCACATCACACATTCGTTTCTAGTAAAATCAGAATAAGAACTAGCTATAAAAGACATTTTTCAAATCCCTATGAAGCAAGCATTTTTTCTGTCAGTCATCACAGTTACTAAGTTATTTGTTGTTGAAATCTACTGAGACAATTAAATAAAATTTCAGAAATTTAAGTTCCATTTCCAACTCTGCCAGAGAATAGGGTATCTATAATAACTCTCTATTGCACTTCACATTGAAAAACTACTTTATAAAAATAGGAAGACAATTTGCAGAAATTAATCCAAAGGGATTAATAGAATTCTGAGATGACATCTATTGCCCTCCAAATTTTAAAAGATATTACTTTAAAATAAGGCAATATGTATCTGAGAGCATTTGCTATGCATATACATTCATAATGAGGGCCCCATTCTCTGATAAACAGTGCTTAAAGAAGACAAATAAAAAACATAAATGGGCTCCCATGGGCCTTAAGGATGATGTTAAAAATGAAATCGATGTGCAAAAATCACAAGCATTCCTATACAACAATAACAGACTTAAAGAGAGCCACATCAAGAATGAACTGCCATTCACAATTGCTACTAAAAGAATAAAATACTTAGGAATACAACTAACAAAGGATGCTAAGGACCTCTTCAAGGAGAACTACAAACCACTGCTCAGCAAAATAAGAGAGGACACAAACAGATGGAGAAACATTCCATGCTCATGGTTACGAAGAATCAATATCATGAAAATGGCCATACTGCCCAAAGTAATTTACAGATTCAATGCTATCCCCATAAAGCTACCAATGACCTTCTTCACAGAACTGGAAAAAAAACACCTTAAACTTCATATGGAACCACAAGAGAGCCCGCATAGCCAAGTCAATTCTAAGAAAAAAAAAAAAAAAACAAAGCTGGAAGCATCACACTACCTGACTTCAAACTATACTACAAGGCTACAGTAATGAAAGCAGCATGGTACTGGTACCAAAACAGAGATATAGACCAATGGAACAGAAAAGAGTCCTCAGAGGCAATGCCACACATTTACAACCATCTGATCTTTGACAAACCTGACGAAAACAAGCAATGGGGAAAGAATTCCCTCTTTAATAAATGGTGTTGGGAAAACTGGCTAGCCATGTGCAGAAAGCAGAAACTGGACCCCTTCCTGACACCTTACACTAAAATTAAGTCCAGATGGATTAAAGACTTAAATATAAGACCTAACACCATAAAAGCCCTAGGAGAAAACCTAGGCAAAACCATTCAGGACATAGGCATAGGCAAGGACCTCATGACTAAAACACCAAAAGCATTGTCAACAATAGCCAAAATAGGCAAATGGGACCTAATTAAGCTCCAGAGCTTCTGCACAGCAAAAGAAACAATCCTTAGAGTGAACCGGCAACCAACAGAATGGGAAAAAATTTTTGCAATCTACCTCTCTGACAAAGGGCTAACATCCAGAATCTACAAAAATCTAAAGCAAATTCACAAGTAAAAAGCAAACAAACCCATTCAAAAGAGGGCAAAAGATATGAACAAACACTTTTCAAAAGAAGACATAAATGAAGCCAACAAACATACAAAAACATGCTCATCATCACTGGTCATCCGACAAATGTAAATCAAAACTACATTGAGATACCATCTCACGCCAGTTAGAATGGTGATCATTGAAATATCTGCAGACCACAGATGCTGGAGAGGATGTGCAGAAATAGGAACACTTTTACATTGTTGGTGGGAGTGTAAATTAGTTCAACCATTGTGGAATACAGTGTGGCGATTCCTCAAGGACCTAGAAATGGAAATTCCATTTGACCCAGCAATCCTATTACTGGTTATATATCCAGTAATGATTATAAATCATTTTATTATAAGGACACATGCACACAAATGTTCGTTGCAGCAGTGTTAACAATAGCAAAGACTTGGAACCAACCCAAATGCCCATCGATGATAGACTGATGATAGACTGGACAGGGAAAATGTGGCACATATACACCATGGAATACTATGCAGCCATAAAAAATGATGAGTTCATGCCCTTTGTAGGGACATGGATGAACCTGGAAACCATCATTCTCAGCACACTTACACAAGAACAGAAAGTCAAACACCGCATGTTCTCGCTCATAGGTGGGTATTGAACAGTGAGAACATATGGACACAGAGAAGGGAGCAACACACGCTGAGGTCTGTGGGAATCTAGAGGAGGGTCAGCAGGGAATAGGGAGTTGGGGAGGGATAATATGGGGAGAAATGCCAGATATAGGTGATGAAGAGGAAGGCAGCAAACCACATTGCCATGGATGTACCTATGCAACAATCCTGCATGTTCTTCACCTGTACCCCAAAACCTAAAATGCAATACAAAAATATATTTTTTTAAAAAATAAAGTTAGAGGAAACCCTTTTTATAAATTCATTGCTTTCCCTTTCAGTTTATTTTTCTTTCTTATGGACTAACTGCTTGACATAGCAGATGGCTCTGAAAGTTGCTAATTGGATTTTTACAAATAAAGGCATCTTAAATTCATTGATTTCAAACTATGCTGCTTGTAGCACTAGGATTGTGAAAAGTGTCTCAGAACCCAATAGCAGGGTTCAGAGCACCCAAACTCAGGGATATCAGGGGCTGCTTATGCTAAAGTGTCTAGGAGGGTACAAGAACTGGACTCTAGTGTGGGATTTAATTAGAAGGAATGGTTCTGTTATTTTTTAAATGTCTGAAAGTCCTTCCATGTAATTTCAAAATTCTACCATGAAATATTTTGTAAAGTAAAAATCTGTTTTGAAATGATAATATGCATCCCTTACTTTGTACTGTTTGTAGGATAGCAGGTTTTCATAGCGTAAGGAACATATTAAGTTCAAAATAATATTTTCAAGGATATGTGTACTTCTTGATGCTGTTCTCCTTGTAGATAGAGCTCTTTGTAAGCAAACAACTTTTTTAAATACACTTTTTATCAAACCATTTTTAAAAAAATAAATTGTGACTTTTTTTTACAAGCTAAAATGTTTCTTGATATATTAAGAACCAGGAAAATGTGACACATTCTCAAGAGTTCAGGCCGACTTTACAATGATCTAGACATTCAATTATGAGACCAAAAACAGCTATTACAGTTATGCTCAATTATGTACAAGAAAATTAGCTCATAAGGATAAAAAGTATATGAAAGTCTTAGCATAGAAATATAAATATTTTTAAATGGAAGCTTTAGATCTGAAAATATCTGCAAGAAAAAAATTTCCTGGATGAGCTAGATAGCATAATTGAAATGACAAATCAAAGAGTCAGTGAATTTGAATACAGACCAACAGAAAGTATCCAGTCCAAAGGAGGAGTAAAGGATTGAAAAAAATTAACAGATCCTTAGGGACCTCTGGACAATAGCAATAGGCTTAATAACTGCATGTACTCACTCACATGTAGAAGCTAAATAACAGTTGATCTCACAGACATAAGAAATAGAACAGAGCATAGTAGAGGCCGAGAAGAAAGAGTAGGTGGAATGAAGGGATAGAGAAATATTGGGTAATGGACACAAAATTATAGAAAGCTAGGAGCAATACTTCTAACACTGTAGAATGACTATAGTTAACAGTATTATATATGTTCAAATAGAGAGAGGATACTGAATGTTCTCAACACAAAGAAATTATAAATGTTTGAGATGATGAATATGCTAATTACTTTGATTTGATCATTATACATTTATGTGTCAAAAATCACTATTTACCCTATAAGTGTGTACAATTATGGGTCAATTGAAAAATGAAAATTAGACCAGGCATGGTGGTGCACACCTGCAATCTCAGCTACTCAGGAGGCTGAGGCAGAAGAATTGTTTGAACCTGGGAAGCAGAAGTTGCAGTGAGCCGAGATCATGCCATGTCGTCCAGCCTGGGCAAAAGAACAGAACTCTCAAGAAAAATTAAAATTAAATTTTAAAAAGTTTTAATATACATGTCTCTGTAATCCCAGATTGAGAGAAGAGAGAAAACGGTCCAGAAAAAAAAATGCTTGAAGTAATAATGGCTAAAAGTTTTCCAAAGTTGGCAAAAGATAAAAATTTACAAATTCAGAAACTTCAAAAATGTCAAACACAGTAAGATTCAAAGAAAACTATGCTTTGACACATGATAGTCAAAGTACTCAAAGCCAAATATCAAAAAAAATCTTGAAAGTAATAAAAATGAAATGAGAAATCACAAATGATCAGTGTTGAATGATCATATATGACTCATCACAATGCACAGAGACCAAAAAAATACTGAAATAACTTTAAAGTGTTGAAAGGAAAAAATTGGCAAGCAAAATTCTATATTTGATGAAAATATCTTTCAAGAGTGAGAGTGAAAGACATTTTTAGATAAAAGAAACTAAGAAAATTTGTTGGCACTAGACCTATACTATAAGAAATGGTAAGAAAAGTTTCCATAGGATGAAAGGAAATAGTGTTAAAGGGAACCTTGGAGCTTCAGAAATGATGAGAATTTAAAAATGTTTATTTCATGTAAATTATTACTAATTAAAGTTTACTTTTTAAAATTTCAGGGAGATTTTCCATGAAAAATGTTTAATGTTACCGTTTGCTAAAATGAAAAGAAAGCAGACACGTTCTCACTCATAGGCAGGTGTTGAACAATGAGAACACATGGACACAGGGAGGGGAGCATCACACACTGGGGTCTGTTGAGGGGGAAAATAGGGGAGGGACAGCAGTGGGTGGGGAGTTGGGGAGAGAGAGCATGGGGAGAAATGCCAGATATAGGTGATGGGGAGGAAGGCAGAAAATCACACTGCCATGTGTGTACCTATGCAACAATCTTGCATGTTCTTCACATGTACCCCCAAACCTAAAATGCAATAAAAAAAAAATAAAGAGTGTGCTTCCCCACGGGAGACTCTCTAGTCTCAGCTCCCTCAAGCAATGCATCTGGTATTCCGAAATAGGTCAGAACATTTCCGTGGCTTTTGCTATTGGCCAGGAAATAGGTTTTTTGAACTATCCTTTTTTCCAACCTACAAATACTATTTTGTATGATCTAGACTTGCTGTAAAGAGCAAGGTGCAAATATATATGTTTATGAAGATTTAACACCTATCTATCTATCTATCTATCTATCTATCTATCTATCTATCTATCATCCATCTATCTATCTTGTCATCTTTTTGAACAACCTGGCTACTGCACTACAACTTCAGAAATCAAAACTTACACAACAATTGAAGCTAAAGTTTTATTTTCCCCAGCAGCATTAAAAAAAATGAGGTAGGCACATGCTGATCACTTAAAAGTGGTGTCCCTCTCAGCTCAATTCAATCCTGACATTCTTCAGAATGAAAGACTCAAAACTTCTGTGTATTTGACATAACAGCTAACTGTATTGCCTGACCCTGGAGTGGCTCTGTGCTGGAAAAGAAACATCATTGGGGTCAACTGACAAGATTGGAACATGAATGGGATATTAAAACACCCTACCAATGTTAAATTTACGGAAGTTGACAACTGAATGGTGGTTATAAACAGAATAACCTTATTCTTAGGAAATGCGTATTTAATAATAAAAGGCCATGGTATATGTAACGGTCCTTCAAAAATAAATGTACATGTACACATATATTGAGAAATAAAAAGAGAGACAGAGTAAAAAATAAATGAAAAAGCAGTGTGGTAAACTGTTACCAAATAGGTCAATCTGGGTAAATGGCATATGGGTATTCTTAGTGTTATTTTGTACTTTTCTCTATGCTTAAACAATTATTTCCAAATAATTAAAAGCTATTAAAATTAAATTAGTAAACTTTTTAAAAAGTAGAAACAACCAAAATCACTCTGTATGTAACTAGCGATGATTGGGAAAAAAGTTTAATTTCAGTAAGAAATGTCTGCTTGTGAAAATCACTTTATTACAACAAACCACTAGAGGTTATGGACTTTTTTTGTTTTGTTTTGTTTTGTTTTTGAGGCAGAGTCTCACTCTGTCACCTAGGCTGGAGTGCAACAGTGCAATCATGCCTTTCAGGCTCAAGCAATTCTCCTGCCTCAGTCTCCTGAGAAACTGGGACTACAGGCCAGCACCACAGCGCCAGGCTAATTTTTTTGTATTTTTTGTAGAAACACAGTTTCACCATGTTGGTCAGGCTGGTCTCGAATTCCTGAGTTGAAGTGATCCACCTGCTTTGGCCTCCCAAAATGCTGAGATTACAAGCCTGCACCTGCATGCCTGACCCAAGTTTGTGAACATTTAACATGCAGTATTCTTTTCAAGCTTAAGCATTGTAGTTAATATGGATTCCTCTTGCTTCATGTTGCTTAGTTCTTAATTTTTAAACATATGAAAACATACTTGAATTTATAAAAATACAATTTTCCACACAGTATTTTCTAAATGCTGTCTTTCTCTCCTCTCTTTATCTCTCCTTTCCTTCCACCCATCTCTATATCATCCTTGTCTCTAAACCCTTTTCATTCTGCCCAAGGCAGGAACTTGGAATTTAATTTTTGGTCTTAAAAATAGTTATAGAGTCACATTTCTTGATGCCCTTGGTGAAGGTTTGAAGAGGAATGCTTTCAGGTGTTCCTTCTCTTTGGCTAGACTGATGTACCTAATCAAATTTAGTAATACACCGAAATAGAGTAAGATAATTTAGCTAATTGCTTATTTTCAAATCAATCTGTTGCTAATATTTTTAATATACTTTATGTTATTAAAAAACATGTGGCTAGCTTCAGCAAGATCAAATTATGGGTTGGAAAAATATGCAAAATATTTCAGGAAAATAAAGCATGGCCCCCAAAATAACAGGTTGCCCTACGATACCAGATTTGGGCAGGAGATCCAGTCCTCAAACACTCTTGCCTGGATTGGAAGGCCCAGCATATTCTTGGGTTCAAGGATAGAAAGTAGAATAAGCTGCATGTATAGAACATTTTTCCTTTTTTTCTTGGAGACAGGGTTTAAATCTGTCACCCAGGCTGGAGTGTAGTGGTTCAATTATAGCTCATTGAAGCCGCTGCAGCCTCTGCAATCTTGATGCCCTGGCCACAAGTGATCCCCCTGCCTCAGCCTCCCGAGTAGCTGGGATTACAGGTCAAGCTACAATGCCTGGCTTGGAAATTTATTTTATTTACTTATTTATTTGTTTTTAAAGGCAAATCAAGGGAAGCAGTAGAAGTGGAGAAGGAATAAAAAAATCTGTAGCTCATTATGATCAATTAGTTGTACACACCACTGCATTTGGACCAGCCTGGCTTGGAAATGTTTTAAGAATAATGCTAGCTACCCAATCTATAGGATGGAGAGAAGGGAAAGATGAGAGTGGTAATCACAATTGCCTCAAAAACAAAACGTGCCGGTAAATGCGAGAACAATATTTACACAGAGGCAGCCAAGTTAAATCTAAATAAAAAGGTGTTCAAGGATAGTCTAACAATTTCTATTAAGGAAAGGGGAATAATTTGGGAACATTGCTTTGTGGAGATTTGTATTCTTTTGTTGCAAATTTAAGATTTTAAATATATATTGACAAAATACCTTTGAAAAAAAGCACTAGCATTCCTTTGGTTCCAAAGAACTACAGTTTTTAAAATGGGAGAAAAAGTTAAACTACATAAAATATTTATAACAACCTATTAAAACTGCCATTCTAGATAAAAATCAGCAGCCTGATTTGTTACTGATGTGGGTGCACGTGTAAATTGTGCCATCCTCATAATTAAGCCTCTGATGGGCCCTGCTATTTGGTAGGCAGTATTCCCATGATGGAAAGTAGACCTCAGAGTGGAAGACAGGTTGGTTTGACACTTGTTTAAGTGTCAAATTAAATTCCACTTCCACAATTAAGTGGAAGACACTTAACTATAACTATGTGATGCAAGCTATGTGATCATAGGCAAGTCACTCAGCTGTTCTCAGCTCTAATTTCCACAATGAAAAGCAGGTTAAATAAACCTCTGAGTTATCTTGTAGTTTGAAGTGCTCTTCAAATATAAAAAAAACATTAGTTTTCAGGTTAAATCATACTTTTGAAATTTGGCATTTGGATGGAACACTCTTGGCCAAGAAGCAACACATTTTTTAGAGAAAAAAACCACAATGTTTTATTTCTTTATATGTGCAATTTGCTAAAATTGGTTCCTAGAAAACCTACTCTTCATTACTACAATTCTCTGATTCACCCATTGCTTACTGAAGATTAATATTTTCTCCACTACTTCACTGCAGCATTCAATATCCAAATTGAAAATGTTTTAAGGTGCATTCTTATAGGGACTTATCACCCTCTAGCTATTTAAAAAATTGTAGTAAAGTTACATGTAGCATACAATTGACTGTTAGCAACATTAGTTCATTTACAATATTATGCATCAACACTATCTCTTTTCAGAACATTTTCATTACCCCTAAAGCAAAACCTATACCCATTAAACAGTCACTCCCCATTCCCCTGTTTCTAGCACCAATACCACATTTTTATCCAGCCATCAGTTGATGAACATATTATTTGTTTCCACTTTTGGGCTATTATGAACAATGCTACTATAAACACTTTGTATGAATGTAGGTTTTTAATTTTTCTTGGTTCTATGTATCGGAATGAAGTTGCTTAGTCAAATGTCATTCTGGGTAAAACTTATTATAGAGCCATCAAACTTTTCTGCAGGGTGGCCATATTTTATCTACCTACCAGCAAGAGCTTCCCCACTCCCCGTCTCCACACTCCCTCAGGATCAGAAGAGTGGACCACATACTGAGCCCAAAATATGCATAATTACATAAGTTCCATGTCTAATTACTCATGCCAGTTTGAGGAAGAGTAATAAGGAGTAGCTGCCAGTCATTGTAAATGCTTTATACATATTCATATAGCTTGATAACCAATATAACAGTGTAAACCTGGTTTCTACTTTTCCCCCTCTCATTAAAAAAAAAAAGAGGTTTTTGAAAACTCTCTCATCAGGGACATCATATGTTTCCAATCTGAGCTGCTCTCTTTTACCTGCAACATAGAGAAGACTTAAGCAATAGAAACTGAAAAACTTTACAGAAATATTTTATGAAGAAGAAGATATGCAGGAAATGATACAAACATATATTTCTTTCCAATAAGCTTTGGAAATGGTTTCCTCAAGTAAATAGCTGCATTGAAGATTCTGTTAAATTAATAACTTGGAATCATTTTATTTGTCTCTACCTTTTATGGTGATGCATGAGATTTGGTAGAGCAGAGTGAGGAGGAAAGAAGCGTGCTGAGTGCATGCAATGAGCCCTCATTGTGTAAAACAAGTATGAGACTCGGTGTGTGTCATGGTTCAGAGCAGGAGATATGTGTTGCGTGATCCCGGTGAACCCAAGAGTGTTGACCTTGGATGTCCCTGTTAGGAAGCCACACTACCCATCCTTATGCCAACCTAAGAATGTGTATTAGAAAACTAACCTGCATTCCATGAATTAAACCTTTGTTTTAGACTCTCTATAGATACCAACAGATAATCTGCTATGCAAAAAATCAGGCAATCAAATATTTGATGATTTGATTAATTTCATTCGTATCATGTTTTTTTGTATAGATGGTATCTTGCTATATTGTCCAAGCTGACCTCAAACTCCTGGCTTCAAGTGATCCTCCCAACTTGGCCTCCCAAAGTACTAAGATTACAGGTGTGAGACCTCCCTGCCCAGCCTATTTGTATTGCTAAATATCATTTATTTAAGCAGTTAATTTGGGCCGGGTGCAGTGGTTCACACCTGTAATCCCAGCACTTTGGGAGGCCGAGGCGGGTGGATCACAAGGTCAAGAGATTGAGACCATCCTGGTCAACATGGTGAAACCCCGTCTCTACTAAAAACACACAAAAAATTAGCTGGGCATGGTGGCGCGTGCCTGTAATTCCAGCTACTCAGGAGGCTGAGGCAGGAGAATTGCCTAACCCAGAAGGCGGAGGTTGCCGTGAGCCAAGATCGCGCCATTGCACTCCAGCCTGGGTAACAAGAGTGAAACTCCGTATCAAAAAAAAAAAAAAAAAAAGAAAGAAAGAAAGAAAAGAAAAAAAAAGAAGTTAATTTGGGAGTATAAAAGCAACTTTTCTAACTTAAATGGACTATTGAAAAATACTCAGTAAAGAATTATCTATTCTAGAGGTTTGAAAACACAGATAAGACTGAGCATGGGGAAAGGATACTGGAGAGGGAGTTTTGGAGACTTCCAGCCTCAACTGTCCTTCCACAGCCCCTGAACACCCACTCCCCAAGTACTCAAAGAGCCCTGCTGAAAAACTATTGATCAAAACTAAAATAAATTGTTCCAATAGTTACCACAATTAACTACCATTTGCACAGAAAAACCTCATTGGGGAAAGTACAAAGCATATAAATGTCATAGAGGAGGTCAAAAAGTGAGTTACTGGCTTAATAGACATCATATTAAAATGTTTTGCATTTTAAGAAAATTTGGGGAAATATTTAATTACTCTTCCCCACCTGTCCTAAATAAATGAAGCTGACTACGCCCTTTCATAGCTAACCCACATAAACACAGTACCAAGCTGGGGTCTCACCAGAAGGTGGTTATTAAATTCATCATGGGCCAGCCCAAGAGAAGGGCTCACCCAGCATAAGTGTGGTCTTTCCCAACTTTGTCCACACCATTGGCTGTCCACAGGTTGTTCAGTGGCATTTTGTTTTTTAATCTGAAAGCATTTGCTATACTTAGAAAGATAATCAAGGAAGATGTCTGCCAGTTTGTTTCTTAGATGCTGTGGGAACAGCTATGCTCAGGGAAAGATACCAGTTCTCCCTGTTCCAGGGCAAAGCAGGCCTCATTCATCTCTATTACCTGTATGCATGACACAGGAGATAGTTACATGAGCATTTACACAATGTGTGCTAAGAGAAGACTGGCCCAATAAGGTGCTGCACACGCTTTATGGAGGGCAGCAAATAGCTATGGATTGACTATTGAGTATGAGCCATATTTTACCTTTTAAAGATACTGCTTTTACAGAGAACAATTAATGTATTTATCGTCTGTGTCTTACTTCAAAAACATTTTGAGGAACTGCAAGACTAAAAAATGCATAATTTATAAAAATATTAATATTGATAGAAGTTTTACTTAAGAGAGACTAAAAAATGTATGTCCTTGAAGGTAGACGGATGTAAAATACATTTCAACCTTTCTTTTTATAAGATTTATTTAGCCTTTAAAGCATAGGTTATTTGAAATTTCTTTTCTTAAGATGTTATTCACATTTTTAAAAATAGATTCTGATTATAACTAAAAACTATAGCCTACAAACTGAATTCAACTTAGAATTTAAACAAACCCCAACTAGAGGCTAGCAGGTCTTCTATGTAAGTGATGGACACACTTCCAATTTATCTCTAGAGAGTAAGATGATGATCGACTTTGTCAGCAGTGAAATTGCTTTTTGACAGTTTCTGCCTAATCCACCTTAGATCTCTAGTATAGAAACCACCATATATCCTGTATTATTTTACAAATTTAATGCTCAAGTGGACCTGCATTTTAAATAGTTATAAGTCTGATAAAAGATTCCCAGGTACCGTGAGCACAGCACTCCCCATTAGTCAGAACTACCTGGGGAGACACTAAAGCTACAATGAGATCAAAGACACTGCATGTGGAAATCTCCCTGTGACTTCACTGATTCATGAGACAATGCTAAAACTCTTCAATGGAACTTATGAAATGAAAATAATTTTGCAGGAAGCATATATGAAGAATAATATAGATGCAAAACTTAGGGCACGTTGAACATAAGAATATAGATTGAAAAAGTGCCTTATGATATAAGGTGACATTTTTCCTGAATTTTTAAATGTTTTTATCCTATGTCTGTGTGTCTGAAGATTTTATGAAGCAATCAGTTATCAGATAAAATCATTTTTCTTCATTACACCTCTAAAAGCATTATCAAGCTAACAATCTATGGCCCATTGGAAATACAGACGAATGCCTGCTTGTTTTTACAGATTTTTAAATTTTCTAATATAAGTGTCTATGTGTACAAATCTAAAGAGTCTGTGTGGAAACTTCCACATGTGTGGACTTGGAAAAATTTATTTCAGTAATTCTTCCCTTAGTTCAATAAAGTGCTAATACTGTCCACTTTTTTGAAACCAAATCAAGGAGCTATCTAAAAGCCCGGTACAAGAGACTGGGTGCAGTGGCTCATTCCTATAATCCCAGCACTTCCGGAGGCAGAAGTGGGAAGATTATTTAAGCCTGGGGGTTCAAAAGCAGTCTAAGTAACATAGTAAGATTTTCATTTCCATTAAAAAAATTTTCTTTTTAATTAGCTTGGTGTGGTGGTATATGCCTATTGTCTCAGCTACTCCAGAGACTGAATTGGGAGGCTCCCTTGAGCCCCAGAGGCTGAGGCTGTAGTGAGCTGTGATTGTGCCACTGCACTCCAGACTGGGTGACAGAGTGAGACCCCAGAACAAAGTTTCTATTCTCCTACAATATTTACTAAGCATCTACCATGTGCCAATCACTCTTTTAAATGTTTTATACACATTGTTTCATTTAATCCTGAAATTGCAAAAACAGCAATTACTTTTGCACCAACCTAACATATCAAGTAGTCTCTATTGGTCCCATTTTATTGATGAGGAAACTCCATCTCTACTAAAAATACAAAAAGCCAGGTGTGGAGGCGTGTGCCTGTAGCCGCAGCTACTTGTAAGGCTGATGCAGGAGAATTGCTTGAACCTGGGAGGCAAAGGCTGCAGTGAGCCAAGATGGTGACACTGCACTCCAGCCTGGGCAACAGAGTGAGACTCCATCTCAAAAAATAAAAAAGGGAAAGACAATTTGTGGCCCAACATACGTAAAACAAAATAACATGGAGACTTGCAAAGAAGTAATTACAATTTGGTTACACATTAGCACAAAAATTTAGATAATTAAGGATTCTGAAAAACTGACTTCTATCTTGTCTAAATTAATATTCAAATTTTGGGGAAAATTGCTAAAGAATACCAAACAATACTGGAAACATCAGAAAATTTCTAAACTTAAAGTGCTTAAATGCTATTTGGTTGGGCTATAACCAAGTTCCAATAGGACTCTGTGATCATAACAGATAAGACTAGCTAGATTGAATAGAACATAAATATTCAAAAGTAGGACAGACATTTTCATAGACATACAGAAAATTGTCTCCTATGAAGCCAAGACAGCATATTCCCTAAAAGCACAAAGCCTTCTGTCAAGCTCAGCAGCACTAAAGCTTATGAACATGACTAACTCTACAGTTCTAAAGTAATAATTAGTTCATATGTTTTAGAGGAAATGAGACAGAACACTTCCTGAGACCACCAGGCTTTTTTGATGATCAAAAAGTGTATATTAAAAGAATACCTTGTGCAGGGAAGCCTCAAATGGCCACCTTTTTGATTGATGTGAGCATGCTTCATTCTTACATTCCTGTTACTGAAAACCTGTCATGTCTGCAGCACCTCTCAGAGCACTACAGGCAAATCCTTCAAGGCTGAGGATTCTTCAGTAGTCAGGATCACTCGCCATTATGATGTCAAGGTTCTAAGGCTCATCCCATAACTGACAAACTGACATACTCCTTTCCCAGATTGCTCCCATCTTTTAATTTTTAAAATCTCACCTTCATATTCTTAGATCATTGTAGATTCATAGGTGCTTGTAAGAAATAATACAGAAAGATTCCATCAACCTTTCATCCAGTTTCCCTTAGTGATAATATCTCCCAAACCTATAGTACAATAACATAACCAGGATATTAACTGATGCAATCAAGATGCTGAACATTTCTATTACCCCAAGGATCTTCTATATTTCCCTTTTACAGCCACACCAACTTCCTTTTCCACCACCTTAATCCTGGCAACCACGAATCTGTTCTCCATTTCTATAATTTTGTCTTCAAGAATGTCACATAAACAATCATATAGAGTATAACATTTGTAGATTTTATTCATTCAGCATAATTGGAGATTCATGCAGATAGTTGCAGACATTTACAGCTTGTCTATTTGCCTCACTTAGTAGTATTCTATGGTATGGTTGTACTTCAGATTGTTTAACCATTCACCTTTTGAAGGACTTCTAGGTTGTTGCCAGGTTGGGGCTATAACAAATAAATCCTCTATAAACATTTGGGTATGGGTTTTTGAATCATTGCAAGTCTTTATTTCTCTGGAATAAATACCCAGGAATGAGATTTCTGGGTTGTGGTTTCATATTTCATTTTTAAAGAAATTGTCAAACCATTTTCCAAACCCAATTGTCTGTATCATTTCACATTCTCACCAGCACTGTATGAGTGATCTACTTTCCCCACATCCTCACCAGAATTTGGTGTCATTGTCCATGTTATCTGTGCTGACAGGTGTGTAGTGATATCTCATTGTGTGGACTTAACCTAAATTTCCCTGATGGTTAATGATGCTGAACTTCTTTTCATGTGTTGATTCACCATCTGTGTATCTTCTTCAGTATTTCAGAACCTACAGTATTCTGCTAAAAACATTTTATGTAAAAACAGCGTTCCTTTTCAGTAGAGGACTGATGTTTTCACAGATGAGGAGGTGGCTGTACAAATAGGTGAGAGATACCTCAAATCCAAGCAGCCATGAGGTAACGCAGGGACTCAAATCGAGCTGACATAGGAGGCCACACAAGCCCAGGGCAGTGAGGCCACTTCAGCCTTTTCATGTGAAGAGTCTCCTTCCTTTGGCATCCTTGTAGGCCTGAAATTTGATCTTACTGATAAAGATTATTATTTCCTTTACAGTATCTTTAATCATTACTTGAATATGTATATTTTATTTCCCAGTAGGCTATAGAGACTTCAAGGAAAGAATCTATATTTAATTTGTCATTTAATTCTCAACGACATTGGCACATTAAGGACATATTTCAGTGAATACATAAAACCGTTTTCTGCCATGGATGGGGACAACAGTCTTTTTGGTTTACTCCATTCAGTTACCAAATAGTGTTTGAATCTGTAGTAGGGCAAAGGCACTTGGTTAAATTGGGGCAGCAGCAAACAAAAGGGAGCCAGGCCCAACTCTTACACAACCTATATTTGAATGGGAGAGACAGAAGTTTACCAAATACTCACACCAATAAGTGTGTAACACAAGACTCTGATAAATACTGCAAAGAAAAATTAGAGTGAGATGCTAGATCTAAAGAGGGAGTGATACTTGACTTTGTGGAAAGGCAGGAAAGGAAGCCCTCCTTGAAGAGCTCATTTGAAATATGCTTTTAAAAATAATTTGGAATTAACTAGAAGGAGGGGTGGAGAAAGAGGAAGAGAGAGTGTGAGAGAAAGCAGAGTGTGTATCAAGAAGAGAAGTTTCATCATTTAAAGCAGAAAGGACGTTAATTTGAGTGTATCAAGTTTCGGAGACATAAAAGAGTTTGCTGGATTGGAGAAACAGGAAAGTAAAATAATCCTGAAGACATAGGGAGGGGCCAAAAATGCAAATCTCATTTGTCCTTTTCAACCTTTAAGGTTTTTTTATCCTTAAATCAAACTGATAAAAATGGTATATAGATAGTGGCTTCCAGATACTTCTAATGGCTTGTAAAGGGAAAATACTAACCTGGGACAAGCTTGACTGTATTTGGTACGACGGACAGTCATTGGGTAACACTTTCTGGCACCCACACATCAAACATCTGTGACAATGTATTTAACATAAGAAGTATAGCTTGACTTATCTTTGTACCTTTCCCAATGACCAGATTATCACAAGGTGACTTCCTCTTTCTGCCTCTCCCTTTCAGAGGAAGAGACCTTTCCTTCTAGAATCTAGTGACTCATAATCAATTCATATATGTATTAGAATTACTTGAGGGAGTTTTTAAACCTTCCCATTCCCTAAAAGTTCTGATTTATCAGATGTAAAAGCCCTATTAGAAAGAACTTTACAGGTGATTCTTATATTTAACCAGAATGATGAATGACTGCTTTTTAGGCATGTATTGAGAAATACGTTATGCTCTGATACCATCTTCAACTTGTAGTGAAGCCAAGGAGAGAAAACATTTGCTTAGGAAAATCCAGGGAGCTTTCCTTAGTCATATAATAGTTACCTTTACATGTAATAGCTAAAGCTTAATTTCTTCCAAAACACCATTGTTGAGAGGGTTCTGGGAAGACTAGGAAGCACCAGAAATGTGTCTTCCACCTAGACAAAAATTGCACAGGCAGAGTCTATCTTACGTAACTATTTTGGAACTCTGGAATCTATTGAAGTCTTGCAGTTCCCACAAAGAAGGCCTAGACAGTAAATTGCAGTGAATTTCAGTCCATTTCTGCTCTTACCTCAGTAGCAATGTGGCAAGCAATGTGCCCGGCAATGTGGCAGGCAGCTATGCACATGGTCCTGAAGCAGCCTTCACACAGTTGGAAGGAGCCAGGGTGGGCAAAAAGAACCCTGTTTTCAAACATCAGCTACCTGTGTTTAATCCCTAATTGCTGCTCTGATCACAAAAATGGCGACAAAAAGGTGGGGAGCCATTATTGTTGTGCCTCGCCTCGTTGTTGCAAGCCCCTTCCCCTCAGGCTGAAGTGACTTCGAAGGGATGTAAAGGGCCACTAGTCTTTCCCCACACATATGCACACTTAAACATTCAATGCTTTTGTGTCTCTCCCTCTATTGTACTAGTCTAACAAAACCCCAGCTCTGATAAAGTCAGCTATATACCTACTCCCTGCCTGAATATAATCAGCTGAATATAGTAAGAAATAATTACACCCTCTTTCTGACTAGGTTTATAACCATTAAATTTTGATAAGTATTTAGCCCTGCCTGATCATGCTACTACATCCTCTAGTTTATTTTCCTTCCCACATTTTAAGACTATTTCATATCTTATTCTCTCTCAGTCAGGCACTTAAATATTTGTTTAATGAAAGGTTGAATGAATGAATGATTTCTGTAGTCCTTCATAAATCTCTGTTAACATTTTTCTTCATGTTTTGGCCTGACAGTAAAAACAGTTTCAAGCTCCACATGCTCTATTAAAAAAGAGCAGCTGCCCCTTCTTCAAAATTCCTGTAAAGTTATTATATTTTATGCCTCTGTTCAAGTCATGCACTTGTCTCTGAATCTGTCACCAAAAGTTAAATGTAACCTATTATTGCCACTGGCCTAGGTCATATCCTTCGCCCATGTTGGATGAGTATGGGTTGAGAGTAGGTGAGGGGGAAGATGATATCTACTGCAATGGTATTCAGGTATTTGATACAAGCCAAGGTCAATTCGTAACTCAATAGTAAATGCAATGACAGGGTCATCTTTAGGAACTTAGGCTCTGCTTTGAGTATTACCTTAAAAGCACAGGCAACAAAAGCAAAATTTGACAAATGGAATAACATCAAGCTAAAGACCTTCTGCACAGCAGAGAAACAATCAACAAAGTGAAGAGACAATGTACAGAATGGGGGGAAATATTTGTAAACTATCAAGCTGCCAGAATATGTAAAGAATTCAAACAACTCAATAGCAAAATAACAAATATTTTAATTAAAAGTGTGCAGAAGATCTGAACAGACATTTCTCAAAAGAAGATATACAAACGGCCAAGAAGTCCATAAAAAAACTGCTCAACATCACTAATCATTAGGGAAATGCAAACAAAACCACCATGAAATATCATCTTAACCCAGGTAAAATGGCTATTATCAAAAAGACAGAAAATAACAGATGCTGGTGAAGATGCAGAGAAAGGGGTACAAACACTCATGAACTATTGGTGGAAATGCAAATTAATACAGCACTATGGAAACCAGTATGGCACTATCTCAAAAAACTAAAAATAGATCTACCATATGATCCGGTAATCCCACTGCTGGATATATATTGAAAAGAAAGTAAGTCAGTATATCAAAGAGATATCTGCACTCTCATATTTATTGCAGCACTATTAACCATAACCAAGATATGAAATCAACAAAATGTCCGTCCATTAATGAATGAAGAAAATCTGTTACATATATACAATGAAATACTATTCAGCCATAAAAATGAATAAAATCCTTCCTTTCACAGCAACATGGATGGAACTGGAGGACATTATGTTAAGTGAAATAAGCCAGGCACAGAATGACAAAAATCACATGGTCTCACTAATATGTGGAAGCTAAATAAATTGATCTCATAGTGGTAGTGAGTAGAATGATGGTTATTACAGTCTGGTAAGGGTAGAGAAGAGTGGGGGCTGAAAAGTGGTTGGTTAATGGGTATAGCATATGGTTAGGTAGAAGGATTAAGTTCTAGTGTTTGATAGCACAGTACTGTGACTACAGTTAACAACAATTTATTGTATATTTCAAAATAGAGGAGGGACATTGGAATGTTCACAAAATAAATACATGATATAAACATTTGAGGTGATGGATATCCCCAAAAGCCCTGATCTGATCATTACACATTGTATGCATGTATCAAAATATCACATGTACCCCAATAAATATATAAAACTATTACATGTACTAAATCAAATATATCAATTTGAAAAAGAGTTTAAGCTCTGAAAACAGAGTAAAAAGTGATGTATATTTCTGTTATCTTAAACACTTTTATAAGAGCTTCTGATATTATAATTTCTTACATAGTTCCTCCTTAACTTAGGGACTATTGGGATTTTTCTTTACCTCTTTTATTGTAGGTGACTTATCACAAATTATTCTAATTGAAGAAAATTTTATTTCTGTAGAAAATTATTTTTAATAATAGTAAAATTAAAACTAGATACACAATTTTAAAAAAATAACAAATGTCTGAGTCTCTGAGTCTTTTCATTCTCTCCTTAGCATTTAGGGTACAAAGCTGTATCTCAAAAGCCATAAATATATTTTGGAGAGTGGATAAAAGGGTTCTTATATTTTTGAAATGCTGATTTTGAGCATAGGAGCCCAGGCTATTTACATTTTTTTCCATCTCTAAAATAAACTTTATTGCTGGCTATACACACCCAAATACACAGAATTATATATGATCAATATAAACTGAATCATAACAGTGATTTGCCTGTTTCTCCTACAGAAATTATCAAAAGTTCAAAAGATAGATGAATTTTGAAAAAAATCTGGAGACAAGCTTTTAATAAAGTATGTTCACAATTACTCCCTAAAAGTGTTAATATTTAATTCAACCCCTATTATTTATGTGATGTCTTAAAAAGGTCTAAAACATGTGCTGATGTAATACACATATGCCATTTTGGGGGCTAGAGTTTAAAAGTTTCCTTTTTCTAAGATTTCTTCTTGCCTGGATTTCTTCTTCCTGGTAGTTCCACATTAGTTGCTTTGTGCTAGAAAACTATATGTTTTTTAATATGATTGAGTTAATTTTAATGGCATTAAAAAAACACAATGACAATACTGTTACAATTAGAAAGATTGGTTTGACTTCATTGTGTTGTGTTCTTATACAGTACTAAATTTGGTAAAGTCTTCTTAAGACAAATACTATACAGAGAGAGAGAGAGAGAGAGAATGTGTGTGTGTTTGCGTCTGTGCACATATGTATGTTTGTGTTGCTGTCTTGAATCCTTGCTAAACATGATGGGATACACATACATTCATACATATATACATATATTACAAGTAGAAAATGTTTTGTATATACATTCATAAACTATAGGTATTTTTCAACTAGTTTATTAAATGCTTACTATATAACAACATCATTCTGTCTCCTAGGGATATAGAAATGAACAAAATAGATACACATCTCTTCCCTCATAGAACTTACATTCTTGATAAACAAATGATAATGATAAACATAATGGAGAAGTTATGTAGTATGTGATATGATGACACATTCTACCACCTTCTAGAACTGCGAAACGGAATCAGAAATGCTAGGGACTGTGATTTTAAGTAGGGTGGTCACAGTAGGCCTCATTGAGAGGCTGACACTTAAGCAATGGCTGGAAAGATGAGACGGTGTCCCCTGCAGATATGTAGAGGAAGAGCAACTGAGCAAGAGGAAATGTTAGTGCAAGGCTCTGGGGTGAACGCACGCCTGGAGGGCTCAAGAATCAGCAAGGAGTTTAACATGGCTGCAGTGGATGACAACAGAGATCTTGACTCCCAAAGTAGAGCACATAAAATTTGAAGAAAAAGAGAAATATTGGATATTAATGTTAAACTTTAACAATTCTTTGAGAATTGGCATTTTTATGAAGTGTATAAAAATAACTAAAAAAGAAATGTTGGGTGTTAGGAACTCTGAGAATTGAGCTCTGAAGAAAGAAAAAACTTGAAGGTAGGAAAAAGAAATTTTAAGGTTAAATGAGAATGAGGTAAGTGGTAAGATTAAGGTGGAAAGAATATGTATTGAGCATCTCATGGTTTATATACATTATCTTATTTAATCAAGTTTCCTAACAATGTATTTAGGTTAGTACCATAGCACATCAGTAAAACATAACAAGTAAGTTGAATTGTTGGGACTTTATCTTATATTTTCATTTTCCTTGCTATAAATGGAAGTAAGCCCCAACGCCCTTAGGGGAAGGGGGTGAGTGTGAGTCATCAGAAAGATTAGAAGTTAGCTCCTACACCCAGGAAAAAAAGATAAACCTTATTTCAAAAACCTAGGCCCTTTCTGATGGATCATCATTAGCTAATGTGAAAGATTAGAAGAAATCTTTTTTTGTTGTTGAGAGGTCTGAAGAAAGAATAACATGATTCAGGGAAAAGAAAGCCTAGTGGAGAAGTAAAGGGGATCTGAGTCTGAGAGAATTGCATAGTAGAAAGTCATTTCATCTAGTGGACTGAAAACATACTGCTGGATGGGGATGATGGGAATGCATAGGACCCATCATAGCCTACTCCTGACCAACTTAGCAGGGAAGCTCCCTCTTCATCATTAGAGAGCCTGTTTCTAGTATGACCCTTGCAGAGTGAAATGCTTGCAGGGCCTATGTCTCTAGTCATCTAAATACTACATGATGACATGGCTAAACTACAGACATTCATGCCTTCTAGGAGATTGCTGGGCACATAATATTATGGTAGAAGAGCTCAAATTCATGTTTTCTTGGAAGCAGAATTAGAGGCGTAAGACCATCCTGCTCTAGGAAAAAAAGGAGTAGATGGCTTTTGTTTTTCATGAGTACGATTACAAACGTTTTGTTTACACATGTATACCCACATATATACATTCATAGATGTAAATTTAAACATCTTACAAAAGCAATGATAATTTATTTAACTCATAAAACCAACATAGGAAATTAAGAAAGTTATGAGAAATTTAACTGTGATCCAGTTCAAAACAAAATATTGTATTT
Source organism: Callithrix jacchus (assembly GCF_049354715.1). Lineage (NCBI taxonomy): Eukaryota > Metazoa > Chordata > Mammalia > Primates > Cebidae > Callithrix > Callithrix jacchus. The sequence continues at coordinate 77,779,290 of NC_133504.1, forward strand.
TTTTCTTTTTTTACTTTAAGTTCCAGGATACATGTGCAGGGTGTGCAGGTTTGTTATGTAGGTACACATGCGCCATGGTTGCTTGCTGCACCTATTAACCTGTCATCTAGGTTTTAAGCTTCTCATGCATTAGCTATTTGTCCTGATGTTCTCCCTCCTCTCACTCCCCTCCTGACAGGCCACAGTGTGTATCGTTCTTCTCCCTGTGTCCATGTGTTCTCATTGTTCAACTCCCACTTATGAGTGAGAACATGCAGTGTTTGGTTTTCTGCTCCTGTGTTAGTTTGCTGAGGCTGATGGCATCTAGCTTCATCCATGTCTCTGCAAAGGACATGATCTCATTCCTTTTTGTGGCTGCATAGTATTCCATGGTGTATATGTATCACATTTTATTTATCCAATCTATCATTGATGAGCATTTGGGTTGGCTCTGTGTCTTTGTGTTATGAATAGTGCTGCAGTAAACATATGCAGGCATGTATTGTTATAATGGAATGATTCATATTCCTTTGAGAATATATCCAGTAATAGGATTGCTGGGTCAAATGGTATTTCTGGGTCTAGATCCTTGAGGAATCACCACACTCTCTTCCACAATGGTTGAACTAATTTATATTCCCACCAACAATGTAAAAGCACTCTTATTTCTCCACAGCCTTGCCAGCATCTGTTATTTCTTAACTTTTTAATAATCGTCATTCTGAATGGAGTGAGAGGGTATCACATTGTGCTTTTAATTTGCATTTCTCTGATGATCATTTATGATAAGCTTTTTTTCACATGTCTGTTGGCCATATGACTGTCTTCTTTTGAGAAGTGTCTGTTCATATCCTTGGCCCACTTTTTGAGGGGGTTGTTTGTTTTTTTCCTTGTAAATTTGTTTAAGTTCCCTAAAGATTCTGGATATTAGTCCTTTGTCAGATGGGTAGATTGCAAACATTTTCTCCCATTCTGTAGGTGGCCTGTTCATTCTGATGATACTTTCTTTTGCTGTGAAGAAGCTCTTCAGTTTAATTAGATCCCATTTATCAATTTTGGCTTTTGTTGCAATTGCTTTGACATTTTAGTCATGAAGTTTTTGCCCATGCCTATGTTCTGAATGGTATTGCCTAGGTTTTCTTCTAGGGTTTTTTTTTATGGTTTTAGGTTGTATGTTTAAGTCTTTAACCATCTTGAGTTAATTTTTGTAAAAGGTGTAAGTAAGGAAGGGGTCCAGTTTCTGTTATCTGTATGTGGCTAGCCAGTTTTCCTCAGCAGCATTTATTAAGTAGGAAATCCTTTCCCCATTGCTTGTTTTTGTCAGATTTGTTGAATATCAGATGGCTGTAGATGTGAGGTCTTATTTCTCATGTCTATTCTGTTCCGTTGGTCTCTATGTCTGTTTTGGTACCAGTACCTGCTGTTTTGGTTACTATAGCCTTGTAGCATAAAGTCAAGTAGCATGATGCCTCCAGTTTTGTGCTTTTTGCTTAGAATTGTCTTGGCTATGTGGGTTCCTTTTTGGTTCCCTGTGAATTTTAAAGTAGTGTTTTCTAATTCTGTGAAGAATGTCAATGGCAGTTTGATGGAAATAGCATTGAAGATATAAATTACTTTGGGCAGTATGGCCATTTTTACAATATTGGGTATTCCTATCTATGAGGATGGAATGTTTTTCAATTTGTCAGGTCTTCTATTTCCCTGAACAGTGGTTTGTAGTTCTCCCTGGAGAGGTCCTTCACATCCCTTGTTAGCTGTATTTCTAGGTATTTTATTCTCTTTTTAGCAATTGTGAATGGGAGTTCCTTCATGATTTGGCTGGTTGTCTATTTTTGGTGTACAGGAATGCTTGTTATTTTTGCACATTGATTTTGTATCCTGAGACTTTGCTAAAATTGCTTATCAGTTTAAGGAGGTTTTGGGCTGAGAGGACAGGGTTTTCTAGGATCCTGTCATCTGCACACAGAGACAATTTGACTTCTCTCTTCCTATTTGAATACCCTTAGATCTTTTCTCTTGACTAATTGCCCTGGCAAGAACTTCTAGTATTATGTTGAATGGGAGTGGTGAGAGAAGGCATTCTTGTCTTGTGCCAGTTTACAAAGGAAATGCTTCCAGTTTTTGCTCATTCAGAATGCTTTTGGTTGTGCATTTGTCATAAATATATCTTGTTATTTTGAAATATGTTTCATCAACACCTAGTTTATTGAGAATTTTTAACATGAAGGATGTTGAATTTTTTTCTGCATCTATTGAGATAATCATGTGATTTTTGTCATTGGTTCTGTTTATGTGATGGATTCTGTTGATTGATTTGTGTGCTTTGAAACAGCCTTGCATCCCAGGGATAAAGTCTACTTGATCATGGTGGATAAAGTTTCTGATGTGCTGCTGGATTTTATTGAGTATTTTTGCATCAGTGTTCTTTAGGGATATTGGCCTGAAGTTTTCTTTCTTTTTTGTCTTGTATCTCTGCGAAGTTGTGATATCAGGTTGATGCTGGCCTCATACAATGAATTAGGGAGGAGTCTTTCCTTTTCAATTCTTTGAAATAGTTTCAGAAGGAATGGTATCAGCTCCTCTCTGGTAGAATTCAGCTGTGAATCCATCTGGTCTTACGCTTTTTTTTTGGATGGTAGGCTATTAATTGCTGCCTCAATTTCAGAACTTGTTATTGATCTATTCAGGGATTTGATTTCTTCGTGGTTCAATCTTGGGGCGGTGGTGTATGTGTCCAGCAATTTATCCATTTCTTTTATATTTCCTAGTTTATTTGCATAGAGGTGTTTATAGTATTCTCTGATGGTACTTTATATTTCTGTGGGGTCAGTGTGATATCCCCTTATCATTTTAAATTTTGTCTATTTGTGTCTTTCCTTTACTAGTCTAGCTAGTGGTCTATTTTATTAATTTTTTTTAAAAAAAACAGCTCCTGGATTCATTCATTTTTTGAAGGGTTTTTCATGTCTCTATCTCCTTCAGTTCTGCTCTGATCTCAGTTATTTCTTGTCTTCTGCTAGCTTTTGTATTTGTCTGCTCTTGCTTCTCTAGTTCTTTTAATTGTGATGTTAGAGTGTCTGCTTCAGATCTTTCTAGCTTTCTGATGTGGTCATTTAGTGCTATAAGTTTCCCTCTTAATGTGGCTTTACCTGTGTCCCGGAGATTGTGATATGCTGTCTCTTTGTTCTCATTGGTTTCCAAGAACTTCTTGATTTCTGCTTTAATTTCATTATTTACCCAGGAGTCATTCAGCAGCAGGTTGTTCCATTTTCATATAGTTGTGTGGTTTTGAGTGAGTTTCTTAGTCCTGAGTTCTAATTTGATTGTACTATGGTCTGAGAGACTGTTTGCTATGATTTCACTTCTTTTGTATTTCCTGAGAAGTGTTTTACTTCCAATTATGTGGCCGATTTTAGAGTAAGTGCCATGTGTCACTAAGAAGAATGTATATTTTATTGTTTTGGGGTAGAGAGTTCTGTAGATATCTATTAGGTCCACTTGATCCAGAGCTGAGTTTAAGTCCTAAATATTCTTGTTAACTTTCCATCTCATTGATCTATCTATTATTGACAGTGGGATATTAAACTCTCTCACTGTTATTGTGTAGGAGTCCAGTTCTCTTTGTAGGCCTCCACAAACTTGTTTTAAGAATCTGGGTGCTCCCGTGTTGGGTGCATATATATTTAGGATAGTTAGCACTTCTCATTGAATTGATCCCTTTACCATTATGCAATGTCCTTCTTTGTCTTCTTTGATATCCGTTGGTTTAAAGTCAGTTTGTCAGAGACTAGGATTGCAACCTCTGCTTTTTTCTGCTTTCCATCTGCTCGGTAAATTTTCCTCCATTCCTTTATTTTGAGCCTATGCAAATCTTTGCACATGAGATATGTCTCTTGAATACTGCACATCAATGGGTCTTGACTGTTGATCCAATCTGCCAGTATGTGTCTTTTAATTGGGGTATTTAGTCTATTTATATTTAAGGTTAATATTGTGAATTCGATCCTGCCATCATGATGGTAGCTGGTTATTTTGCACAGTAGTTGATGCTGTTTCTTCATAGTGTCATTGGTCTTTATATTTTCATGTGTTTTGCAGTGGCTGGTACTGGGTTTTCCTTTCCATATTTCATAACCTTCAGGAGCCCTTGCAAGGCAGGCCTGGTGGTGATGACTTCCCACAGCATTTGCTTGTCTGGAAAGGATTTTATTTCTCCTTCACTTGTGATGCTTAGTTTGGCCAGATAGGAAATTCTGGGTTGAAAATTCTTTTCTTAAGAATGTTGGCTATTGGCCACTGTCTTCTGGCTTGTAGTTTCTGCCAAGAGATCCACTGATAGTCTGATGGGCTTCCCTTTGTAGGGCAACCCGACCTTCCTCCTCTCTTAACATTTTTTTCTTCATTTCAACCTTGGAGTATCTGATAATTATGTGTCTTTGGGTAGGTCATCTCATACAGTATCTTAATGGGGTTTTCTGTATTTCCTGAATTTGAATGTTGGCCAGTCTTGCTGGGTTGGGGAAGTTCTCCTGGATAACATCCTGAAATGTGTTTTCCAACTTGGTTTCATTCTCCCCATCTCTTTCACATACTTCAATCAGTTGTAGCTTCAGTCTTTTTACATATTCCCATATTTCTCAGAAGTTTTGTTCATTCCCTTTCATTCTTTTTTCTCTAATTTTGTGTGCCTGCCTTATTTCAGCAAGATAGTCTTCCATCTCTACTATTGTTTCTTCCACTTGATCAGTTCAGCTATTGATACTTGTGTATGCTTCACGAAGTTCTCTTGCTGTATTTTTCAGCTCCATCAGGTCATTTATGTTCCTCTCTAAACTGGTTATTTTAATTAGCAGCTCCTTTAATCTTTGATCAGTTTCTTGGCCTCTTTGCATAGAATATGGGTTAGAATTCTAACCCTCTTGGGTTAGAATATGCTCTTTTACCCCAGCAAAGTTTGTTATTACCCACTTTCTGAAGCCTACTTCTATCAATTAGTCTATCTCATCCTTTGTACAGTTCTGCACCCTTGCTGGAGAGGTGTTGTGATCATCTGGAGAAGAGGCACTCTCGCTTTTTAGGTTTTCAGCATTCTTTTTGTTGATTCTTTCTCATCTTTGAGTTTGTCTAGTTTTGATATTTGAGGCTGCTGATCCTTGGATGAGGTTTTTGTGGGACTTTTTTTTTTGTTGTTGATGCCGTTGTTGTTACTTTCTGCTCTTTTGTCTTTAAATAGTCAGGTCCCTCTTCTGCCGGGCTGCTGCAGTTTTCTGGGGTTTCACTTCAGGCCCTATTCATCTGGTTCACCCCTACACCTCCAGATGTCACTTGAGGAGGCCGGAAAACAGCAAAGGTGGTGCCTGCTCCTTCCTCTGGGATCTCTGACCTCCCAGGAATGCTCCTGGATAGGATGTCTGACAGCCTTTGTAGGGGGTTCTCACTAAGTCGGGTGGCACAGTAAGCAGGACCCATTTATTGAGGCACTTTGGGTGTCTCTGGGTGGAGGAGATGTGCTTTGCTTGGGGGAAACCCACTCATCTGCGCTGCCCAGATTCCTCAGAGCTAGTAGGAGAAATGGGTAAGCGTGCTAGTTTGCTGAGACTTGAGCCACACCTCCCCTTAGGGGTTCAGGATTAGGGAGATCAAAGTCCTGTCCCTGAGCCCCTGGCTGGAGTTGGTGTTCCTGCAAGGAAGTTCTGCATATACAGTGTTGGCTGTCCCACCTCCCCCAAGGAACTCAGAGGGCTTAGACTGCAGGCAGTCTCAGAAGTGGTGATGGAAAAAGCATGGTTTCCCAGGCTAGGCAGCACACTCACTCACCGCCTCCCTTGACTGGGAGTGAGGGCTCCCCTGCCTGTGTGGCTCTCAGGTGGGCCACCGTACCACACTGCTCTTGCTTCCTCACCTTGGGTCATGCCAGCTACCTAATCAGTCCTAATCGACAGAACCTGGATACCTCGGTTGCCAGTGCAGAATTTGCACATTGTTTTGGATCTTTTTGATGGCAGTCTCTGATCACCATTGCTTCTACTTGGCCATCTTGGCCCTACCTGTAGATAGCTTTTATAAGGTATCATAATGCCCTTTGTACATTTGGGGAACTGACACTTATGGGGGTTAAACAACTTTTCCAAATCCATGTGAATGAATAGAAGATAGTCTGTTTTTCCTCAAAGCTGTTTACCTCAAAATGCCTCCTAAAGTAGGTGATGTAGACCCTGTTACCAATCAAACAGTGAATTAAGATTCCATAATGTAGTAAGAATAAGGTAGTAAAGTAGTAAGAAGAAAACTGGGTATTGGATCTTATTAAAAGGACTTTCAGCAGGCAAATAATTATACTTAAAAAAGGATAATTTTAGGCTATTGCATGTTTTTTATTTCTAAAAATAATAATATCAAATTTTTTGATAATTTTTTTTCTGTTTTTCTCTTTTGATTACTTAGGTTTTAAAAATACCTGCTTTTTTGAATGCTGGATATACTAAAAGAAGAAATAGACTGGAATAATTTATATAGCTAGACTTTAATAATGCAAATCATAGATCTTAGTTGACATCCTTATGAAAAGTTCCACTAATGGTAGCATGTTTTTAAAGAACAGCCTTTTAATCACCTTCCTCCCTAAAAATTCAAATCTCATGTTATTAGATTACATCATTTACCTTTCACTGTTACTGCCATCAAACCAAACATTAGGTCCCACCTCATTTCCCTCTGATTTTAACTTTTATTATTTCCAACATTTCTCTTAAGTTTTGGTAATTTTGATATACGTGTAGATTTTCCTTCCAATAATTTGGCTTCTCAGTTTGTTGGCCTTCTCTTTTCTTTTTTTTCTTTTTCTTTTTCTTTTTTATTTTTTATTGGATTATAGGTTTTGGGGTACATGAGCAGAGCATGCAAGACAGTTGCGTAGGTACACACATGGCAGTGTGCTTTGCTTTTCTTCTCCCCTTCACCCACATTTGGCATTTCTCCCCAGGCTATCCCTCCCCACCTCCCCCTCCCACTGGCCCTCCCCTTTTCCCCCCAATAGACCCCACTGTTTAGTATTCCCCTTTCTGTGTCCATGTGTTCTCATTTTTCATCACCCACCTATGAGTGAGAATATGCGGTGTTTCGTTTTCTGTTCTTGTGTCAGTTTGCTGAGGATGATGTTCTCCAGATTCATCCATGTCCCTACAAACGACACAAACTCATCATTTCTGATTGCTGCATAATATTCCATGGTGTATATGTGCCACATTTTTCCAATCCAGTCTATTATCAATGGGCATTTGGGTTGATTCCAGGTCTTTGCTATTGTAAACAGTGCTGCAATGAACATTCGTGTACATGTGTCCTTATAGTAGAACGATTTATAGTCTTTTGGATATATACCCAGTAATGGGATTGCTGGGTCAAATGGAATTTCTATTTCTAAGGCCTTGAGGAATCGCCACACTGTCTTCCACAATGGTTGAACTAATTTACACTCCCACCAACAGTGTAAAAGTGTTCCTTTTTCTCCACATCCTCTCCAGCATTTGTTGTCTCCAGATTTTTTAATGATCGCCATTCTAACTGGCGTGAGATGGTACCTCAATGTGGTTTTGATTTGCATCTCTCTGACGACCAGTGACGATGAGCATTTTTTCTTCTGATTGTTGGCCTCATATATGTCTTCTTTTGTAAAGTATCTGTTCATATCCTTTGCCCACTTTTGAATGGGCTTGTTTGTTTTTTTCCTGTAAATCTGCTTGAGTTCTTTGTAAATTCTGGATATCAGCCCTTTGTCAGATGGGTAGACTGCAAAAATTTTTTCCCATTCTGTTGGTTGCCAATCTGCCCTAGTGACTGTTTCTTTTGCCGTGCAGAAGCTGTGGAGTTTCATTAGGTCCCATTTGTCTATTTTGGCTTTTGTTGCCAATGCTTTTGGTGTTTTGTTCATGAAGTCCTTGCCTACTCCTATGTCCTGGATAGTTTTGCCTAGATTTCCTTCTAGGGTTTTTATGGTGCCAGGTCTTATGTTTAAGTCTTTAATCCATCTGGAGTTAATTTTAGTGTAAGGTGTCAGGAAGGGGTCCAGTTTCTGCTTTCTGCACATGGCTAGCCAGTTTTCCCAACACCATTTGTTAAACATGGAATCCTTGCCCCATTGCTTGTTTTTGTCAGGTTTATCAAAGATTGTATAGTTGTATGTATGTTGTGTTGCCTCCGGTGCCTCTGTTTTGTTCCATTGGTCTATATCTCTGTTTTGGTACCAGTACCGTGCTGTTTTGATTACTGTAGCCTTGTAGTATAGTTTGAAATCCGGTAGTGTGATGCCCCCCGCTGTGTTCTTTTTGCTTAGAATTGACTTGGCTATGCGGGCTCTCTTTTGGTTCCATATGAAGTTCATGGTGGTTTTTTCCAGTTCTGTGAAGAAAGTCAATGGTAGCTTGATGGGGATAGCGTTGATTCTGTAAATTACTTTGGGCAGTATAGCCATTTTCACGATATTAATTCTTCCTAACCATGAACATGGAATGTTTCTCCATCTGTTTGTGTCCTCTCTGATTTCATTGAGCAGTGGTTTGTAGTTCTCCTTGAAGAGGTCTCTTACGTTCCTTGTGAGTTGTATTCCAAGGTATTTTATTTTTTTTGTAGCAATTGTGAATGGCAGTTCGCTCTTGATTTGGCTTTCTTTAAGTCTGTTATTGGTGTAGACGAATGCTTGTGATTTTTGCACATTGATTTTATATCCTGAGACTTTGCTGAAGTTGTTTATCAGTTTCAGGAGTTTTTGGGCTGAGGCAATGGGGTCTTCTAGGTATACTATCATGTCGTCTGCAAATAGAGACAATTTGACTTCCACCTTTCCTATTTGAATACCCTTTATTTCTTTTTCTTGCCTGATTGCTCTGGCTAGAACATCCAGTACTATATTGAATAGGAGTGGTGAGAGAGGGCATCCTTGTCTAGTGCCAGATTTTAAAGGGAATGCTTCCAGTTTTTGCCCATTCAGTATGATATTGGCTGTTGGTTTGTCATAAATAGCTTTTATTACTTTGAGATACATTCCATCAATACCGAGTTTATTGAGGGTTTTTAGCATAAAGGGCTGTTGAATTTTGTCAAATGCCTTCTCTGCGTCAATTGAGATAATCACGTGGTTTTTGTTTTTGGTTCTGTTTATGTGGTGAATTACATTGATAGACTTGAGTATGTTGAACCAGCCTTGCATCTATGGGATGAATCCTACTTGATCATGATGAATAAGTTTTTTGATTTGCTGTTGCAATCGGCTTGCCAATATTTTATTGAAGATTTTTGCATCTATGTTCATCATGGATATTGGCCTGAAGTTTTCTTTTCTCGTTGGGTCTCTGCCAGGTTTTGGTATCAGGATGATGTTGGTCTCATAAAATGATTTGGGAAGGATTCCCTCTTTTTGGATTGTTTGAAATAGTTTTAGAAGGAATGGTACCAGCTCCTCCTTGCGTGTCTGGTAGAATTCGGCTGTGAACCCGTCTGGACCTGGGCTTTTTTTGTGAGGCAGGCTCTTAATTGCTGCCTCAACTTCAGACCTTGTTATTGGTCTATTCATAGTTTCAGCTTCCTCCTGGTTTAGGCTTGGGAGGACACAGGAGTCCAGGAATTTATCCATTTCTTCCAGGTTTACTAGTTTATGCGCATAGAGTTGTTTGTAATATTCTCTGATGATGGTTTGAATTTCTGTGGAATCTGTGGTGATTTCCCCTTTATCATTTTTTATTGCATCTATTTGGTTGTTCTCTCTTTTCTTTTTAATCAATCTGGCTAGTGGTCTGTCTATTTTGTTGATCTTTTCAAAAAACCAGCTCTTGGATTTATTGATTTTTTGGAGGGTTTTTTGTGTCTCAATCTCCTTCAGCTCAGCTCTGATCTTAGTTATTTCTTGTCTTCTGCTGGGTTTTGAGTTTTTTTGATCTTGCTCCTCTAGCTCTTTCAATTTTGACGATAGGGTGTCAATTTTGGATCTCGCCATTCTCCTCATATGGGCACTTATTGCTATATACTTTCCTCTAGAGACTGCTTTAAATGTGTCCCAGAGGTTCTGGCACGTTGTGTCTTCATTCTCATTGGTTTCGAAGAACTTCTTTATTTCTGCCTTCATTTCGTTGTTTACCCAGTCAACATTCAAGAGCCAGTTGTTCAGTTTCCATGAAGCTGTGCGGTTCTGGGTGGGTTTCTGAATTCTGAGTTCTAACTTGATTGCACTATGGTCTGAGAGGCTGTTTGTTATGATTTCAGTTGTTTTGCATTTGTTGAGCAGTGCTTTACTTCCAATTATGTGGTCAATTTTAGAGTAGGTGTGATGTGGTGCTGAGAAGAATGTGTTTTCTGTGGATTTGGGGTGGAGAGTTCTGTAAATGTTTATCAGGTTTGCTTGCTCCAGGTCTGAGTTCAAGCCCTGGATATCCTTGTTGATTTTCTGTCTGGTTGATCTGTCTAGTATTGACAGTGGAGTGTTCAAGTCTCCCACTATTATTGTGTGGGAGCCCAAGTCCTTTTGTAAGTCATTAAGAACTTGCCTTATGTATCTGGATGCTCCTGCATTGGGTCCATATATGTTTAGGATCGTTAGCTCTTCTTGTTGTATTGATCCTTTTACCATTATGTAATGGCCTTCTTTGTCTCTTTTGATCTTTGTTGCTTTAAAGTCTATTTTACCAGAGATGAGAATTGCAACTCCTGCTTTTTTTTGCTTTCCATTAGCTTGGTAAATCTTCCTCCATCCCTTTATTTTGAGCCTTTGTGTATCCTTGCATGTGAGATGGGTTTCCTGGATACAGCACACTGATGGGTTTTGGATTTTTATCCAATTTGCCAGTCTGTGTCTTTTGATTGGTGCATTTAGTCCATTTACATTTAGGGTTAATATTGTTATGTGTGAATTTGATACTGCCATTTTGATGCTAAGTGGCTGTTTTGCCTGTTAGTTGTTGTAGATTCTTCATTATGTTGAAGCTCTTTAGCATTCAGTGTGATTTTGGAATGGCTGGTACTGGTTGATCCTTTCTATGTGTAGTGCCTCTTTTAGGAGCTCTTGTAAAGCAGGCCTGGTGGTGACAAAATCTCTGAGTACTTGCTTGTTCGCAAAGGATTTTATTTTTCCTTCACTTCTGAAGCTCAGTTTGGCTGGATATGAAATTCTGGGTTGAAAGTTCTTTTCTTTAAGAATGTTGAATATTGGCCCCCACTCTCTTCTGGCTTGTAGCGTTTCTGCCGAGAGATCTGCTGTGAGTCTGATGGGCTTCCCTTTGTGGGTGACCTGACCTTTCTCTCTGGCTGCCCTTAGTATTCTCTCCTTTGTTTCAACCCTGTTGAATCTGACGATTATGTGCCTTGGGGTTGCTCTTCTTGCGGAATATCTTTGTGGTGTTCTCTGTATTTCCTGCAATTGAGTGTTGGCCTGTCTTGCTAGGTGGGGGAAATTTTCCTGGATGATGTCCTGAAGAGTATTTTCCAGCTTGGATTCATTCTCTTCGTCCCCTTCTGGTACACCTATCAAACGTAGGTTAGGTCTTTTCACATAGTCCCACATTTCTTGGAGACTTTGTTCATTCCTTTTTGCGCTTTTTTTTCTGATCTTGGTTTCTCGTTTTATTTCATTGAGTTGGTCTTCGACTTCAGATATTCTTTCTTCTGCTTGGTCAATTCGGCTATTGAAACTTGTGTTTGCTTCGCGAAGTTCTTGTATTGTGTTTTTCAGCTCCTTTTATTCATTCATATTCCTCTCTAAGTTATCCATTCTTGTTATCATTTTCTCGAATCTTTTTTCAAGGTTCTTAGTTTCTTTGCATTGATTTAATACATGATCTTTTAGCTCACAAAAGTTCCTCATTATCCATCTTCTGAAGTCTAATTCCGTCATTTCGTCACAGTCATTCTCCGTCCAGCTTTGTTCCCTTGCTGGTGAGGAGTTTTGGTCCTTTCTAGGAGGCGAGGTGTTCTGGTTTTGGGTGTTTTCCTCCTTTTTGCGCTGGTTTCTTCCCATCTTTGTGGATTTGTCCACTGGTCGTCTGCGTAGTTGCTGACTTTTCGATTGGGTCTCTGAGTGGACACCCAGAGTGTTGATGATGAAGTATTTCTTTTGCTTTGTTTTCCTTCTACCAGTCTAGCCCCTTCACTGTATGACTGCTGAGATCCGCTCCAGACCCTGCTTGTCTGGGGTGCACCTCTAGCATCTGTGGCACAGCGTGGGATGCTACCAGTTTCTTTTTCTGCTATCTTTGTCCCAGGATGATGCCTGCCTAATGTCAGTCTTTGGATATAGAGAGGTCAGGGAGCTGCTTGAGGAGACAGTTTGTACTTTATAGGGGCTTAATTGCTGAGCTGTGCGCTCTGTTGTTCATTCAGGGCTGTTAGGCTGCTATGTTTGATTCTGCTGCAACAGAGCTCATTAAAAAACCCTTTTTTTTCTCAAATGCTCTGTGTTGAGGGGTTTGGGCTTTATTTTTGGATGTCCAATGAGGTGTCCTGCCCAGCTAGAAGGCAGACTAGCCACTGTTTGGCTGCCGAGGCTCCGCCCTGCTGTTGTGTGATTCACCCTGTTCCTGCAGGCTCTGCTGTGGTCTCCGCCATGCCCTGCAGCGGAGTCTCTTCGTTGTAGCGTGTTGCCTCAGCAACGGCAGGCTGCGTCAGCAGTGGGCGTGTCTCTCAGTAGGGACGGGTTGCCTCGGCAATAGCTGGCTGCGTCAGCAGTGGGCGTGTATCTCAGTTGGGGCAGGTTGCCTCGGCCACGGCTGGCGTTTGCGGATTCGACGCGAGCTCCTATCCTGGGTTGTTCTTACAGCGCCATCTTAAGTCCTCCACCGGCCTTCTCTTTTCTAATGATATTATGTCCTCTTTTGCTAGGGACTCATCCCCATAGTCATTGTCTGTGCCTTGTCATTGCTAAAAGCAGCTACATCCACAATAGTTTCAAGTTCTTTTCTCTTTCATTCTGACCACTGCTTTTTATTAGCTATTTCCAGCTCATTTCTTCTATTTCCAAACATCTGGGACCTCCAATCAATTCATCCCACAACCTTCTAACTGTACTTAATTTCCACATATCTTCTATTTTCTCTTTATCAAGTTTAAATTTCATGATCAATTATTATATTAATCTGGTATACCACCTCAACTTTCTTGCCCCTTTCTTGTCCCATTATACTAACGTGCAAAATCACACCCGAATAAATATAACTCTTCTACTCTGTGCATGCACCCACAGTACTGAGTATAGCTGAGGAAAATATACCACTGTCCTGACCATTTTCCCTGCTAAGTACATGACTGTGGACCTTAAGTGGGCCATAGATGCTTCCAAGAATCACAGTCTATTCACTCTTCCAGTCTACATAATGATTATTACACTTTCTTCTTAAACTCTAAAGTCTCCTCCTTGACTATTATATTTAGCCTTAATTTCTGCTTTGTGTAAAAAATTTATCCAAACAGAAAAGTACTTTTACTAGAATTTCTTCACTTCATCTATCTATCTATCTATCTATCTATCTATCTATCTATCTATAATAATCTGTACATTTTCTCTGTTTTCCCGTCTGTTGCTAAAGAACATTGGTTTTTAAATTTGGTATGCATCTAAATCAACTGGAGGTCTCAATAGAAAACAGATTATTGGGCACCATTGCCAGAGTCTCTGATTCAGTAGATTTGGGGCCAGGGCCTAAGAATGTGTGTTTCTAAAAGCTTCCCTGATGATGCTGATATTACTAATAGAAGTACTACACTTGAGAACCATTAATAAAGAACTAGTTTTGTTCCATCTAAAGCTAATCCCCTCACTTGGACACTATATTCAATCCACTTACACACTTTCAAGGACCTCACTCTAGTAATTATCTCTCTTCTACATTATTAACTTTCCATTCTCTACTGAATCATCCTAGTGGTAGATTATATTGTTGGAAATACTTTTCCCCTTCTCAAGTTCATTCCTCCTTCTCTCTGATTACTGCTTTTTATTAGCTATTTCCAGCTCATTTATTAACTATTATGAATTTTTCACCATTGACTTCAGGTATCACTATGTGACTTGTTTGGGCAATTAAATGTGAGGAGAGTTGTTATGTACCACTTCTAAGTAGAAGTGTTAAGTCTCATTGAGTGGTTTTGCCACGTTCTCTTTTCCCTCTTCCATGATGAAAGTAATAGCCCAGATGGAGACTTCTCTTTCAATCTGGATCCCAGAGTAAAGCAAATATGACAGAGATGTAGTTAAATCAGTAATGAACACATAAAGTGAACAAGAAATAAACCATTTTGTAGCAAGCCACTAAAATTTCAGGGTCACTTATTCTCGTAATGTAACTTATTCTAAACTGGCTGATACTATTAGCATATAAACTTGTATCTATTTATCTCATTTTTAAAAAATCTCTTGAGCCTATTTCTCCTAGAAGCAAACATTTCTTGCCAATTCCAATCAGACAAAAAAGGTTGGCTATATTCCTCTCTGCTCCTTTTTTCATATTCCACACCTAATCCACTGAGATATCCTGTTGTTTCTACCTTTCAAATACATTTAGAATTGACCACTTCTCATAATCTCAAAACACCTTTAGTCTGTAACACACCACCTCTTGCCTAGTGTACCGCAATATCATTTTAACTGTTCTCTCTGCTTCCACTCTCATTATTATTCTCAGCACAACAGCTACAGTGATTTCTTTGATCATAGAATTATTTTCTCAAAACCTTTCAGTAGCTTCCCATCTAATTAATAGTAAAAGCCAATTTGCTTAGAATGTCTGATATTGTTTGGTTCTGTGTCCCCACTCATATCTAATGATAAATCGTAATCTCCAGTGTTGGAGGAAAGGGCAGGTGGAGGTGATTGAATCATGATGGTGAACTTCCTCCTTGAAGTTCTCATGATAGTGAGTTCTCAGGAAATCTTGTTGTTCAGAAGTGTGTAGCACTTCCCCCTTCACTTTCTCTCTCCTGATCTGCTTGCCTCCCCTTCAACTTCTGCCATGATTGTAAGTCTCCTGAAGCCTCCCAAGCCATGCTTCATGTACAGCCTATGGAAATGTGAGTCAACTAAACCTCTTTGTTCCATAAGTTACCCAGTCTCAAGTAGTTCTTTATAGCAATATGGAACAAATACAGAAAATTTGTACCAGGAGAGTGGGGAATTGCTACAAAGATATCCAAAAATGTGGAAGCAACTCTATATCTGGGTAATGGGCAGAAGTTGAAACAGTTTAGAGGGCTCAGAAGAAGACAGGAAGATGAAGGAAAATTTGAAACTTCCTAGAGACTTGTTACATTGTAGTGATATGGACAATGAAGTCCAGACTAAGGTGGTCTCAGATGGAGATGAGGAACTTATTGGGAAGCAAAGTAAAGGTGACTCCTGCTATGCTTTAGCTAGAGACTGGCAGCATTGTGCCCTTGCCCTAGAGATCTGTGAAACTTTGAAATTGAGAGAGATGACTTAGGGTATCTGGTGGAAGAAATTTCTAAGCAGCAAAGTGTTCAAGATATAGCCTGGTTGATTCTAATAGCATATGCTTATATTTGTGAGCAAAGAGATAATCTGAAACTGGAGTTTATATTCAAAAGGGAAGCAGAATGTAAAAGTTTGAAAACTTTGCAGCCTTGGCATGTGAAAGAAAAGAAAAACCCATTTTCTGAGGAGAAATTCAAGCTGGTTGGAGAAATTTGCACAAATGAAAAGGGACCAAATGTTATTGTAATAGCCAAGACAATGGGGAAAATGCCTTGAAGACATTTCAGAGATCTTCGTGGCATCCCCTCTCATCACAGGCCTGAAGGTCTAGAAAGGAAGAATTGCTTTGTGGACCAGGCCCAAGGACTCCACTTCCCTGCACAACCTTGGGACATAATACCCTGTATTCCAGCTGTCCTAGCTCCAGCTGTGGCTAAAAGGGCCCCAGATATGTCTCAGGCTGCTGCTCAAGGGGGTGCAAGCCCCAGCCTTGCATGTGGTGTTATGACTGCAGGTGTGCATCAGGAAAAAGTTGAGGTTTGGGAGCCTCTACATAGGTTTCAGAGGATGTTGGAGACACCTGTATATCCAGGCAGAAGTCTGCTGCAGGGCAGAGCCCTCATAGAGAACCTCTACTAGGGCAATGTGGAGAAGAAATGTGGGGTTGGAGCTCCCACACAGAGTCCCCACTGTGGCATTCCCTAGTGGAGCTGCGAGAAGATCACCATCTTCCAGATCCCCAGATGGTAGATCCACTGAAAGCTTACACCATGCACCTGGAAAAGCCTTAGGCATTCAATGCTAGTCTGTGAAAATAGCTGAGGTGGTGCCGTCCTGCAGGGTGACAGAAGCAGAGCTGCCCAAGGCCTTGGGAGCCCACTTCTTGCATAAATATGGTCTGGATATGAGACATAGTCAAAGGAGATTATTTTGGAGTTTTGAGATTTAATGGCTGCCATGATGGATTCTGGACTTGCATGGGACGTGTATCTCCTTTATTTTGGCTGATTTTTCCCTCTTGGAATGTATTTACCCAATATCTGTACACCAATTGCATATTAGAAGTAACTAACTTGTTTTTGATTTTACAGGCTCATAGGTGGAAGGGACTTGCCTTGTCTCAGATGGGACTTGGACTATGGACGTTGAGTTAATGCTAAAATGAGTTAAGACTTTGGGGGACTGTTGGGAAGGCATGATTGTGTTTTAAATGTGAGAAGTACATGATATTTGTGAGGGGGCCATGACAGAATGATATGGTTTAGCTCTGTGTCCCCACCAAATCTTATGTCAAATTGTAATCTCCAGTGTTGGAGAAGGCACCTGGTGGAAAATGACTGAATCATGGTGGCAGACTTCCCCCTTGCCTATTCTCATGACAATGAGTAGATTCTCATGAGATCTGGTTGTTTAAAAATGTGTAGTGCTTTGCCTTTTGCTCTCTCCCGATTCACCATATGAAGATATGCCTGCTTCTCTTTTGTCTTCCGCATGATTTTAAGTTTCCCGAGGCCTCCCCAGCCATGCTTCTGGTACAGCATGTGGAACTGTGAGTAAATAAAACATTCTTGTTTCATAAATTGTCCAATCTTAGGTAGTTCCTTATAACAATGTGAGAACAAACTACTATAATGGCCTATAAGAACTTATATGGTATATAATAAAGAGAGAAAGAAAGAATGTGTGTGTGTATATATACATATACATATATATGTTGTGTGTATGTATTTTTGCATATGTGTGTGTGTTTATAAATAAATAAACATATGCTAGAAAGAAATCCCTCAAGTTATTAAAAGTGGTAGTATACAAATAATGGAAGTATAAACAATTTAAAAATTTTCCTCTATATTTATTGGCATTTTTTCAGTTTGCTTCAATGATATATTTACAGTCTTCAAAAAGTACAGTGAACGCTATATTAAAATCAAATAGACAAAAGAAACAATGTTCAGAATATTCAAATTCTTTATTTTGTAGACTCACCTGTAGATGCATTTCACTTAGTTTTTTAATCCACTTTTCTCTCTTGCTACTATTTCTATGTCCTTTTATAGCTGTATGGTAAGAACAACTCTACTTTTCATAAATAGTCATTTTGGGTTTACTTTCCACTAAGAAATGAATTATCCACAATCTCTCCAACATGTTATTTTTTTACTTTTTAATAACAGTCATTCTGAATGGTGTGAGATGGTATCTCATTGTGGTTTCAATTTGCATTTCTCTTTTTTTTTTTTTTTTTTTGAGACAGAGTTTCGCTCTTGTTACCCAGGCTGGAGTGCAATGGCGTGATCTCAGCTCACCGCGAACTCCGCCTCCTGGGTTCAGGCAATTCTCCTGCCTCAGCCTCCTGAGTAGCTGGGATTACAGGCACGTGCCACCATGCCCAGCTAATTTTTTTGTGTTTTTAGTAGAGACGGGGTTTCACCATGTTGACCAGGATGGTCTCAATCTCATCACCTTGTGATCCACCCGCCTCGGCCTCCCAAGGTGCTGGGAATACAGGCATGAGCCATTGCACCCGGCCCTCAATTTGCATTTCTCTAATGATCAGTTGAGCTTTTCTTTGCATGCTTCTTGGCCACATTCATGTCTTTTTTTGAAAAGAGTCTCTTCATATCCTTTGTCTACTTTAAGTTGTTTTGTGCAACTTTGTTTATTATAGATGCAGGATATTAGACCTCTGTCATATGCATAATTTGCAAAAATTTTCATTGTGGATGAAAAAGTATGGCAATTCTTCAAAGACCTAAAGTCAGAAATACCATTCAATCCAGCAATCCTATTACTGAGTATATATCCAAAGGAATATAAATCATTCTATTATAAAGACACATGTACATCTATGTTCATTGCAACACTACTGACAATAGCAAAGACATGGAATCAACCAAATACCCATAAATGATTGACTAGATAAAGAAAATGTGGTACATATACACCATGGAATACTATGCAGCCATAAAAAAGAATGAGATCATGTTCTTTGCAGGGACATGTATGGAACTGGATGCCATTATCCTTAGCAAACTAACACAGGAAGAAAAACCAAATACTGCATGTTTTCACTTACAAGTGGGGGCTGAATGATAAGAACATATGGACAAACAGAGGGAAACAAGACACATTGAAGATTTTCAGAGGGTGGTAGGAGGGAGAAGATCAGGAAAAATAACTAATGAATATTAGGATTAATACTTGGGTAATAAAATAATCAGTACAACAAACCCCATGACACAAGTTTACCTATGTAACCAAGCTGCACATTCTGCACATATAACCCTGAACTTAAAAGCAAAAAAAAAGAGAGAAATAAATGAATTAAAGGGGTATTTATTCAGAGCCAGAAAAAATGGCTCCCAGAGAACTCAGACCCTTTTATAAGGATCTCATAATCTACCTGTTAAGTAGACAAACTCACAGCATTCACTAGTGCTACATGTTTATATGCACATAATGCTATGGGAGCATAGAAGATGGGCAGCAGCTATAGGCTGGGGCATCAGGGAAGGTGCCCAAGAAGTAGTGACACCAGAGCTGTCTGAAAGGTGAGTCAGCACACTCAAATAATCTAAAAGCATGGTTTTTGTTCTTAGGCCAGCAGTTCCCAGGGTCTCAATAGGATCTGTTTTAATCACTAGGGGATAGTTCATTCCCACATACCTCAGTGATTTCAGTGAATAGGGGTTAAAATGATCTTCTTGTGTAAAATAACCTCCCACATCCACAATTTTGGGGGATTTGCACAGCTACACATGCTGTAAATAATAAGCTTTTCCAAGCTAGAATCACACTCTATATAAAGGTGTGTGGATGGGGTGAATTTCTTGATGACTATGGAAGGGAAGATGACTTCACTATAAGAAGTATTAAGTTTGAAATGCCTATTGGATATATGGAAAGATATATTCAGAAAGATCAAATGCACAGATATATTCAGGGTGTCAATAAATGCCATATTGTCTGGGACAGTCCTAGGGTATGATTTATGGTCTTCAGCCCTCACAGACCTCAGGCCTTCTGTATACAAGAGCAGTGTGCCCCTGGCACTGGAACTGAAGTGAAAACACTTCCCCCATGGACCTCATGCTTCTCGTACAATGAAGCAATCACACCTCCCTGTACCACAACTGACTCAGCACCTCATTCTCAAGGAACAAACTAAACCCAAAATTGGCAGAAGGAACAAAATAACAAATCAGAGCAGAAATAGAGAACAGAAAAACCACAGGATCAATGCAACTATGAGTTGTTCTTTGTTTTTATTTCTAACCCTTTGATAGTCTAAGAGAAAAAGAAGGATGACTCAAAAAAAATACAACAAGTGAAAGTGAAAAAATTATAACAGACACCTCAAAAATAAAAAGGATAATAAGGGACTGTTGTGAACAACTACCTGACAACAAACTGGATAATGAAGAAGAAAAAAATAAATTTGTAAAAAATACCACAATCTACTCAGATTGAGTTAGAATAAAATAGAAAGCCTGAACAGTAACAAGAGATTGAATAAGTAATTTGAAAAACAAAAACAAAAACAAAAAACTCCCTACAAAACACTGACCCAAGACCAGATGGGCTCAAGGCTGAATTCTACTCAATATTTGAAGAAGATTTAATAGCAATATAGCAGTACTTCTTAAACCCTTCCAAAAAATAGAGCTAGAAGAAATCCTTCCAAACACATTGTATGAAGCCAACATCACCATGATACCTAAGCCATCACAAAAAAATAAACCACAGGCCAATTTCTCTGATGAACATTGATTTTAAAAAACTCAATAAAATATTAGAAAACTGAATGTAACAAGATATTAAAAAGATATCAATCATCACCACGACCAAGTGAGATTTACGGCTTGCATGCAAGAATGGTTTAACAAATACAAATCAATGTGATACATCACATATAGAATGAGAAATAGAAATCACATGATTATCTCAACTGACACACAAAAAAAGCATTTAACAAAAGCTAACATCATTTCTTTATAAAAACTCTCAACAGCTTGGGTGTAGAAATAGAGCTCCTCAAAATAATAAAGGTTATTTATGAAAAAAAAATGCAGCTAATATCACAATCAACAAGGAGCCACTAAAAACTTTTCCACTCAGATCTGGTACAAGACAGGGATGCCAACTATTACACCTTCTATTCAATATAGTAGTGGAAATACTAGCAAGAGTAATCAGAAAATAAAAATAAATAAAAGTCATCTAAATCCAAAAGAAAGAAGTAAAATTATCTCTGTTTGCAGATGGCATATATATATATATAACATTCCACAAAAAAACTGTTAGAAGTAATAAACATCTAGAAAAGTTAGAACTAGTAAAGTTACAGGATACAAAACCAAATTACAAAAATTAGTAGCATTTTTGCACACAAATAACCACCTAACTAAAAATGAAATCAAGAAAACAATCCCAATAACATCAAAAACAAATGCAATAGCATGAAAAAAAATCTAGGAATAAATGTAACCAAGAAGGTAAAAGATGTATACACTGAAAACTGTAAAATATTGATGAAAGAAATTGAAGTAGACATAAATAAATGGGAAGGTGTTTTATGTTCATGGACCAGAAGAACTAACTTTTTATTATTGTTATTATTTTTTATTTTTGGGATGGAGTCTTGCTCTGACACCTAGGTTGGTGTGATCTTCTCTCACTGCAACCTCTGCCTCCCAGGTTCAAGCGATTCTCCTGCCTTAGTCCCCCAAGTAGCTGGGACTACAGGTGCCCGCCATCACACCTGCCTAATTTTTGTATTTTTAGTAGAGACAGAGTTTCAACATATTGGCAAGACTGGTCTTGAACTCCTGACCTTTTGATCTGCCCACCTTGGCTTCCCAAAGTGCTGGGATTACAGGCACGAGCCACGGTGCCAAGCAACTAACATTGTTAAAATGCCCATGCTACCTAAAGCGATATACAGATTCAACTCAATCCCTATTAAAATTTCAGTTACAGACTTTACATAAAATTCATATGAAACTATTAAAAAATATTTGAATTCTGAGAAAAAAATCAGCATGTAAAATCAGCCTGTAAAAAAAATCAGAATGTAAAATTCCAGTTACATTCTTTACATAAAATCATATGACAGAATATCAACAAGGATATCCAGGGCTTGAACTCAGACCTGGAGCAAGCAAACCTGGTGGACATTTACATAACTCTCCACCCCAAATCCACAGAATACACATTCTTCTCAGCACCACATCACACCTACTCTAAAATTGACCACATAATTGGAAGTAAAGCACTGCTCAACAAATGCAAAACAACTGAAATCATAACAAACAGCCTCTCAGACCATAGTGCAATCAAGTTAGAACTCAGAATTCAGAAACCCACCCAGAACCGCACAGCTTCATGGAAACTGAACAACTGGCTCTTGAATGTTGACTGGGTAAACAACGAAATGAAGGCAGAAATAAAGAAGTTCTTCGAAACCAATGAGAACGAAGACACAACGTGCCAGAACCTCTGGGACACATTTAAAGCAGTCTCTAGAGGAAAGTATATAGCAATAAGTGCCCATATGAGGAGAATGGAGAGATCCAAAATTGACACCCTATCGTCAAAATTGAAAGAGCTAGAGGAGCAAGATCAAAAAAACTCAAAACCCAGCAGAAGACAAGAAATAACTAAGATCAGAGCTGAGCTGAAGGAGATTGAGACGCGAAAAACCCTTCAAAAAATCAATAAATCCAAGAGCTGGTTTTTTGAAAAGATCAACAAAATAGACAGACCGCTAGCCAGATTGATTAAAAATAAAAGAGAGAACAACCAAATAGATGCAATAAAAAATGATAAAGGGGAAATCACCACAGATTCCACAGAAATTCAAACCATCATCAGAGAATATTACAAACAACTCTATGCGCATAAACTAGTAAACCTGGAAGAAATGGATAAATTCCTGGACTCCTGTGTCCTCCCAAGCCTAAACCAGGAGGAAGCTGAAACTATGAATAGACCAATAACAAGGTCTGAAGTTGAGGCAGCAATTAAGAGCCTACCTCACAAAAAAAGCCCAGGTCCAGACGGGTTCACAGCCGAATTCTACCAGACACACAAGGAGGAGCTGGTACCATTCCTTCTAAAACTATTTCAAACAATCCAAAAAGAGGGAATCCTTCCCAAATCATTTTATGAGACCAACATCATCCTGATACCAAAACCCGGCAGAGACCCAATGAGAAAAGAAAACTTCAGGCCAATATCCATGATGAACATAGATGCAAAAATCTTCAATAAAATATTGGCAAGCCGATTGCAACAGCAAATCAAAAAACTTATTCATCATGATCAAGTAGGATTCACCCCGGGGATGCAAGGCTGGTTCAACATACTCAAGTCTATCAACGTAATTCACCACATAAACAGA
Organism: Callithrix jacchus; assembly: GCF_049354715.1. NCBI lineage: Eukaryota > Metazoa > Chordata > Mammalia > Primates > Cebidae > Callithrix > Callithrix jacchus. The sequence continues at coordinate 77,802,137 of NC_133504.1, forward strand.
ACCAAAAACAAAAACCACATGATTATTTCAATTGACGCAGAGAAGGCATTTGACAAAATTCAACAGCCCTTTATGCTAAAAACCCTCAATAAACTCGGTATAGATGGAACGTATCTCAAAGTAATAAAAGCTATTTATGACAAACCAACAGCCAATATCATACTGAATGGGCAAAAACTGGAAGCATTCCCTTTGAAATCTGGCACTAGACAAGGATGCCCTCTCTCACCACTCCTATTCAATATAGTACTGGAAGTTCTAGCCAGAGCAATCAGGCAAGAAAAAGAAATAAAGGGTATTCAAATAGGAAAGGTAAAAGCCAAATTGTCTCTATTTGCAGACGACATGATAGTATACCTAGAAGACCCCATTGCCTCAGCCCAAAAACTCCTGAAACTGATAAACAACTTCAGCAAAGTCTCAGGATATAAAATCAATGTGCAAAAATCACAAGCATTCGTCTACACCAATAACAGACTTAAAGAAAGCCAAATCAAGAGCGAACTGCCATTCGCAATTGCTACAAAAAGAATAAAATACCTTGGAATACAACTCACAAGGAACGTAAGGGACCTCTTCAAGGAGAACTACAAACCACTGCTCAACAAAATCAGAGAGGACACAAACAGATGGAGAAACATTCCATGTTCATGGTTAGGAAGAATTAATATCGTGAAAATGGCTATACTGCCCAAAGTAATTTACAGAATCAACGCTATCCCCATCAAGCTACCATTGACTTTCTTCACAGAACTGGAAAAAACCACCATGAACTTCATATGGAACCAAAAGAGAGCCCGCATAGCCAAGTCAATTCTAAGCAAAAAGAACACAGCGGGGGGCATCACACTACCGGATTTCAAACTATACTACAAGGCTACAGTAATCAAAACAGCATGGTACTGGTACCAAAACAGAGATATAGACCAATGGAACAAAACAGAGGCACCGGAGGCAACACAACATACATACAACTATACAATCTTTGATAAACCTGACAAAAACAAGCAATGGGGCAAGGATTCCATGTTTAACAAATGGTGTTGGGAAAACTGGCTAGCCATGTGCAGAAAGCAGAAACTGGACCCCTTCCTGACACCTTACACTAAAATTAACTCCAGATGGATTAAAGACTTAAACATAAGACCTGGCACCATAAAAACCCTAGAAGGAAATCTAGGCAAAACTATCCAGGACATAGGAGTAGGCAAGGACTTCATGAACAAAACACCAAAAGCATTGGCAACAAAAGCCAAAATAGACAAATGGGACCTAATGAAACTCCACAGCTTCTGCACGGCAAAAGAAACAGTCACTAGAGCAGATTGGCAACCAACAGAATGGGAAAAAATTTTCTCATTCTACCCATCTGACAAAGGGCTGTTATCCAGAATTTACAAAGAACTCAAGCAGATTTACAGGAAAAAAACAAACAAGCCCATTCAAAAGTGGGCAAAGGATATGAACAGATACTTTACGAAAGAAGACATAGATGAGGCCAACAATCATATGAAAAAATGCTCATCGTCACTGGTCATCAGAGAGATGCAAATCAAAACCACATTGAGATACCATCTCACGCCAGTTAGAATGGCGATCATTAAAAAATCTGGAGACAACAGATGCTGGAGAGGATGTGGAGAAAAAGGAACACTTTTACACTGTTGGTGGGAGTGTAAATTAGTTCAACCATTGTGGAAGACAGTGTGGCGATTCCTCAAGGCCTTAGAAATAGAAATTCCATTTGACCCAGCAATCCCATTACTGGGTATATATCCAAAAGACTATAAATCGTTCTACTATAAGGACACATGTACACGAATGTTCATTGCAGCACTGTTTACAATAGCAAAGACCTGGAATCAACCCAAATGCCCATTGATAATAGACTGGATTGGAAAAATGTGGCACATATACACCATGGAATATTATGCAGCAATCAGAAATGATGAGTTTGTGTCGTTTGTAGGGACATGGATGAATCTGGAGAACATCATCCTCAGCAAACTGACACAAGAACAGAAAATGAAACACCGCATATTCTCACTCATAGGTGGGTGATGGAAATGAGAACACATGGACACAGAAAGGGGAGTACTAAACACTGGAGTCTATTGGGGGGAAAAGGGGAGGGCCAGTGGGAGGGGGAGGTGGGGAGGGATAGCCTGGGGAGAAATGCCAAATATGGGTGAAGGGGAGAAGAAAAGCAAAGCACACTGCCATGTGTGTACCTACGCAACTGTCTTGCATGCTCTGCTCATGTACCCCAAAACCTATAATCCAATAAAAAATTTAAAAAAAAATCATATGAAACTATTAAAAAATATTTGAATTCTGAGAAAGAATATCAGAGTTATCATACTCCCTGATTTAAAATTATATTAAAAATCTGTAGTAAACAAAACAGTGTAATACTGACATAAAATACACATAGACCAATGGAACAGAATGTGAGTATCTATTTGTGCCAAAATCATTTGTTGAAAAAACTACTCTTTTTCCATTGAATTATCATGACACCCTTGCCCAAAATAAATTGATTATAAATGTAACAGTTTAGTGGTGGGCTCTCAGTTCTATTCCATTGGTCTATGTGTCTATTTTTCTGTAAGTTGTACATTGTCTTGATTATGTAGCTTTGTAGTAAACTTTGAAACAGGGAAGTGCAAGTCCTTCAACTTTGTTCTTTTTCAGGACTCTTTTGCCTACTCTGGGTCTCTTAAATACAATTTTAGTGTCAGCATCTGAAGTTATGTATCTTATTATTTATTATTTGACAGTCTTGTAACCAAGACACTTTTATAAATTCAAACTATTATATTTCCTACCTGCAATGTTATATCAATGATTTGTATATATTCTGAGACACTGGAAATATTAATTGTGAATTTTTGAAATTAAAAAATGACAACTTAAGGTCAGCTTTCAGGGTAGAAATATTCTTCATGTAGCAGTGATGGATCTCATCCTTATATGAAGAATGTCTTTGAAAATGGCAATGTATTTAAAAATGTATATTTGAGGGAGATAAAACATACTTCCCCAAATAGGTCACATGTGTCTTTGTTTAAAAATTACTTTATTAAAGTAATTTTTAGTGTGCACATACTTATATCATTAATGCTATCAATAAATACCCTCTGAGGAGGCAACATTTGAATAGAAACTCGACGAATGAGGAGGTGACATTCTGTGTGAAGACCTGGGCAAAGTATACCCTAAGCAGAAGGAATAGCATATGTGAATCCCTGAAACAGGAACAGGCTGGTTATGTTGGCAGAATAGCAGGAAATCTGGTATAGCTGAGGCAGAGTAACAAGAAGGAGGAATAGCAAGTAAGTTTATTAAAGTAGTTAAAGACCAGATCATGAGGGGCCCTGTTTACCACAGTAAGAAGTTAGAACTGTATTCTAATTTTATTAGCATGATTTAAGCAGAGGAGTGACATGGTGCAATTTATTCTTTAATAAAATTACCCTGGCTGCTGTGTGGAGAAGAGACTGCAGAAAGCCGAGTTTAGGGAGGCAACTTAGAAGTCCAGATGAGAAATGATTATGAATTGAACCAGAGTAGTAGCCTAGAAGATGATGAGGTCAGATCCAAGACATGTACGTATGTATTTATTTGTTTATTTATTTATTTATATTTTCAATATAGAGCCACAAGGATTGGCTAATTAATTCAACACAAAGTGTGAGCATTTATATATTTGTTCAAGGGTGACTTCAAGATGTCTTTCTTGAGCAACTGAAACAATAGAGATGCCATTTATGAGTCTGTAAAAACTTGGGACAAATGTTTGTATGGCGAGGAGACAAAAGAGCTTTATTTTGGGCTTATTAATTTTGAAATAATTAGATTTCTAGATGGAGATGTTGAAAAATTTGAGTTTGAAGCTCAGAGGCCAAAACTGAAAACACACATTTGGGAGACAAAAAAAATTTAAGCCACCTAGAGAGAGAGTGACTGAAGACAGCATCTTCAAGCATCCCCTAAAATTGGAAATAACCAAAATAAAGAAGATACACCAATAGAGACTGAAACTGGATATCTATGGGAAAAGGATTAAACTGGGAAAAGCTTGGTTTCCTGAATTGCAAGTAAATACAGTCACTGAAGAAGGTAGTGTTGTGAAATGTTGTCAAGAACCTCTGAAAATCAAATTAGATGCAGACTGAGAATTGACCATTGAATTTGGCAATATAGAGATCTTTGATAAGATTAGATTCAGTGGAGAGGAGGATCAAATCTTATTGCAGCTGGATCAAAAGAGAATGGAGTTGAAAAAGCAGAAATAATAAGCAAATTTTTATAAGGAACATCATTATTTATAAAAAGAAATCACTGTAAGGCAGGCAAACGATTCCAATGGTAGCCAGAAGAGGTTATAGATAAAGGAAGCCTTCTATTTAAATGTGGGCAATAGTACAGCAAACATATGCTGATCAGAATGATGGAACAGATGGGAAAATTTGATGATGCAGAAGAGTAAATAATTGTAAAAGCAAAATGCTTGAAATGGTGAGATGTGAAGTGGCAAGCTGCACAAATGAAAAGGTTGAACTCAGTGAAGACCAGAGGGAATAGTGAATATGCATGTTTAAATGCAGGTAGGTTGATATATTTGGTGGTGAAAGCATAATTGCAAATGTAAATTGCATTGTGAATGAAGTCATAACTGTGCATTGTTCTCCAGCTGCATAGAGCTACTTTGTTCTAGGTGTGGGATACATAAAGTGGTAGATTCAACTAAGGTTGACATTCTGCCAGCAAGTAGGACAGAGGGGCAGAGGGACAAGGTTGCCAAGAATGTATAAGAGATGAAATGTAATAAAGGATCATCGTGAGGAAGGTGAGTAGGAAATGAACTATCTTTTGTGGTACTTGAATTTTATGTTAGAAATTTTACAAGTTTGGGCAAAAACTTTGGCAGGGTGGATCAAATGCTCAGGCCATGAGAGCTAGACTGGCCTTGTAGGCAAAAAGTAGGAATATAGAATAGGCAGAATAAAAGGAAATCAGGGGTGAAAGAAAAGAGCAGGCAGACTATGCTAGCCTTGAAGCATCTGTGGCCAGCAATTAGCTAGGTTGGATTGAGGATAGCTGGAATAGAATAACTCACCATGGGATGTGTTGCCCTTACAGAGACAGCTACCAAATACTCTCTATTATGAGGTGTGCCAGCACATCCCTGTGCAGTATTTCAAGCTATCATACTTGTAAAAAAAAAATCTAAATAATCAAGAGTCTAACCCCAATGACAAAGATGCTTTAACCCAGTTCTCTCACACTGGCTCACACAGTTAGTGTTTATTGTGTCCCCAAAGCTAGGACAAGGTCTCCGATACCTTGATATTTGACTGGGTTGCTGACGTTACTGTTCTTTTCTGACACAAAATCCAAGTATCAACAAAAGAGGTTTTTTCCCTATCATTTTTTCACGATAATTCATTACTATATTTTATCTTTTTCATATACCTTGTTAATCAGCAGGGTGAATGATATGTAAAAGACAATAATCTTTTCTTGTAATAGGAAACTATTTTCATGTAGTTCAAGTAGAATGTGTATCATTTATTAATTTTTTACCAGAAGCCAGTCTACCTAAGCTCCTTTCATACTTGCCTCATTTATTTATTTCTATCTCCCTACACGGTAGGTATTATCATGACCCTCTTTTTTACATATAAAGTAATTGAAGCCCAAAAAGTATAGCCAACCTGCCCAAAGTCAGATAACTTATAATGATAGGAGCCAGTACTGAAGACTGAAACTTTTCCAACGTCTTTTCTTTCAGCCTGTATGGTGTTTTGATTCAGAATGAAATTGGAGCTAATCAGGGGAGGAGATACTACTGTCTTCCTCACCATAGAGTTTACTCAATTGCCATTGTTCCAGAGCAAATAAATTACTTGACTATAGAAGGAGCAGTTATAGTTAAATTTCAACTACAACAACAACAAAAATGATGATTATAATAGCAAAAATAACAACATTAGCACTGTGCATTTGCTTACTTACTGGATGTCAGAAATTTGAGGTCCGCAATCCTGACCTGAAATTTGAGATCCAAAATTCTGATCCATATATATTGTCCAATGCCTTGTCTCCTATGCCATATAACAATCAAAAACTCTTCCCTGAAAACACATGTAAAATGTATAGACAGCTGAATATACAGAACCCACAATTTTTAAATAGTCTATTTGATCTGGGGCTAATTGTCATATTAAAATAACCCTCTATCAAGAATTCAAATCGAGATCTTAAACAAATACTTTATTTATTTCACATTAATTCCACCACTATTCACAATAGCCAAGATGTGAATACAACCTAAATGTCCATTAACAGATGTGTGGATAAAGTAAATGTGGTATATACATAAAATTGAATACTATTCAGCCCAAATGTGGTATATACATAAAATTGAATATTATTCAGCCCTAAAAATGAAGAAATTTCTGGTACATATAACATGGATGAACCTTGAGGAAATTAGGCTAAGTGAATAAGCAAGTCACAGAAGGAGAAATACTCTGAAATGTCACTTATATGAAGTATCAAAAATCAGAAGGAAAGCAAATAGTAGAAGGGTGTTGTCAGGGGCTGCAGGCAGGAGGAAATGGGAAGTTGCTATTCAGTGGGTATAATTGTTCAGTTCTGCAAGATGATTAAGGTCTAGAGATCTGCTGTACAACACTGGGTCTATAGTTAACAGTAATGTATTGCACATCTAAAAATTTGTTAAGAGGTAGATCTCTTGTTAAGTATTCTTATCACAACAAAAAAGAATCCCTCTCTGTCAGCTACTAGTTTTTAATGTGTGGGTTTCTTGTTTAATAAAACACATTTTATTTCACTTGACTATGAATTCTAATTGTTTTATTTAAACTTAATTCAAATCTTACCTTTTAAAAATAAAACTAGGACATACTAGTTTTGTGAAAACATTATTTCTAATTATTTGTATTTGCTAATATCCTTCTTTCCCTTCTGTCTCCAATAGAAGGAACTCGATCTTTATGCAAAGATATTCTGATAATGTAATAAAGATTTTACAGAACACCATATTATGTCATTTCTGTTGTGTAATTTATTTTAGTGTTTCTATCCATTAAAATACAGTATTTACATGAGGTTCCTCTAAGAAATTTATTTTTCTTTGTTTACAGACATATAAAAATTAAGTAGTTGCTTGAGAACATGTAATCAGGCTGACTTATGTTCTTATTTGGGGATTTATATAGTGTTTTATTCCAAAGAATGCATTTAAAAATTTTTGAAGATGCTAAAGATAAAAATTCTAATGTGAAGTTTATAAAGAAGGTTTTAGTTAAAAAGAGGGCTGACAAATTTTACTGGTGATGACAACTCTGACATCGTTACATTTATTTGTGAGAACAGTGAGAGAAAGAAAGGAGGGCGCTTTTTTAAAAAGTCATTGTTATTATTACTCAAGACAACAAGCTGTTAAGTACAAGCTTAATTATGAACTCTGTTCATCATCCTGATACTTAATAATGCACCAGATGAACTTTTCCAGCTCTGTCAATTGTCTGCCCTGTCAGTTGAACTGAGCCTTTGCTGTCAAATAAGTGGCTGTCTTCCATTTTCCGAGGAGTTAGATGGTTTACTCACATCTAGCCCCAAGCAAACTCTAACTCGTTTTCTTCTCAAAATAGCTTGTTCCCTGGGACAGATTCCACCAGGAATTAGACTGGAAATTTGCTTGCTGACTTGCCATGTCCTATATCATTAGAAACAGGGGGAAAATCCTCATCTTTAAAATTGAGATTTCTCAGCTGACAGAATAATTTTAAGAGAAAAACCCTTTTTTTTTTTTTGACATGGAGACTTTCAAGAAGCTTTACTAGCTCAATGAGTTAATTAAACGATTATATCCTGCACAGATAAAGCTAAGGAGTGCAATTAATTCTAGTGCTTCTCTGCTATGAACAATTCCTTAAAAGTCTTTCATTTATTTTTCAGAAGAGGTGAGCTCAAGTTGAATAAAGAACTGTATTTTTTTAAAGGCAAGGAACAAGCAGTTACAAAAAAAATATTGATTCTTATAAGTGGAAAGTTGTAAATTAACATTATTTTAAAATTCAAAACTATCCCTCACTAATGAAAAAACCAAATATCCAGTTTTCAAGAATAAAAATTAATATTAAATTCCAAATTTTCTTACCAATCAAATCAACTTGCAGCTATTTCAGTTGCTCACCATTGTCTTATTTTGAGTTTTAATAAGAAAATTAAACCAGAGTTTAGGTAAAACAGCAGCCCTACAATTTTTTTGTTGTTAGGTGAAGTGTTCTTTTCCTGCATATCTTCAAAGCTCAAGGATTAGTCTTCGGTGTTGTACTGACAAATATGGTCTAGGGAACATATGCAATTATTTTTGTCCTGCAGAGTATAAGACCTTTGTTCTTCAACACACACACACACACACACACATAAACACACACACACAGAGGCACACACATCCACAGCTTGAAAATTGAGCTTCTGCCAGGCCCCTTTGCCATCTGCCTGTGGAAGAAATCAGTAATTTGATAGACTTTTTCATATAGACTGACCATCTGCAATCTTGGTAACTGTATTTAAGCTCTGAGCTCCCTGTAGGAAATCTGTCCAAATGCTTTGTCAGGTCATCTGGTACTTTATATTTTAAGGATTTTAAAACTAAATAAATGGGCAACTTTGGCTATGTTGGGAGAAATTTCCTTTCAAGCAGAGAATGATCCAAGTAAGCACTTCTGCAGATTATATCCAGTTGCATGCAATTTGACATTGTGCCTTTTTGGGAAAATGTGAGACTGGTTGAAGATTTCAGTCAGAAAACAGGGATTATGAAAAGTTATGTTCAAATAATATAGAAATTGATTTTAGCACATCATAGAATTAATATCTTTTTGTTACAATATTAGAGAATCTTAGTTATTTGGAATTATTATAAATTAACATGGTTTACTTACTTTCAGTAAATTAACTCCCTATAACAGAAACAAGACTCTCTATGCTGCATTAATAAGTGAATCTTTTATAATACATAGTGAATGTACTATAGTAAACATATTAGACGATAGCTGCAAGAAAAGTCCCATGGAGAAAGTCATTCTATAAATTATAGAAAGAACCTTTAGTTTCCTCTCATAAATACATAATAAGAATGCTTAATTTGTGTGAGTTCAAAAAAACACACTCACACAAAAGCTATGCAATAAATTTTTAATTATTAGGTTGGTGCAAAAGTATTTCCAGTTTTTGCAAATGGTACATTTTACAAAGGTACATTCTTTTTCTGGTACCTAATTCAGTCTTAGAAAAACACTTTCGTGTTCTTCAGTCTTACAAAACTGAACGTACAAGGATGGGGTTGATTTTACTGTTTGTTCTCCATAAAAACACATCTAGCTGCAAACAGTCCAAATCTATTCCTGATATTATTAAGCCCTATAAAATCACCAAAAGCATCTATGGTTCCAACATCAGAACCCAACTTTCTGACTGTGGCAAGAAGTCACCTATAGCCAGTAGGCAACATTAAATGGAGCAGAGAGTAAATATCTGCTCCGCAGGATCAGTGATCACTTAGCCTGGAGCCCCTTCTAGCAATTCTCTTATCTCTTCCACTCTGGATCACGTCTTGCTCCTCTACTCCTCCCCTCCTTAGTCAAACTCTCTGACTGCTGCTCTTTGTCTCCTTAAACTTTTTACGTCTTCTACCCCTTTTCTCTCATCCATTATCCCTTTCTGGCTCTCTTGGCCACCTTGCCCAATTATCATTTAACACCTTACGATGATAGCATATGTGTTTCTCCTCCTTGATTTAAAGTTCCTCCAGGGTACACACCATGTGGTATGCCCCAGTGTGATCCCATGTAACCCTACAAAATAATTTGGTAATTAAATATTCAGTAAATTTGTGTTAATTTGGTCCCAAGGACATACAATTTCAACATCAAATATGTTGGACTTGACCAGAGATGGTCAGTAGAGTTTAATTTGCATAATGCTCTGGTGTATTGGAGTTGAGTGCATGAAGAACTCTATAGAAAATAACTGATAGAAATATATTCTGTGTTAGCAGAAGATGGGAATGACACACCTGTAAATGTTTGTTCTCCAAGACTAAATGATGCCGTGAATTAGGCATAAAAAGTTGCAGCTTCTCATCTAAATGTTTTCAAAAGATTTTGTTGAAATTGTCTTTACATGAACTTTTATAGGATAACACATGTTCCTGGCCATGCTCTGCTTCTGTGTTGATAAAATGAATGTTTGCTTATTTCCTTTAGACCAGTGGGACACAATTCTGCTCAGGACTCTGGGAAATGGGCTAGGCTGGGTACAGCCTGAAGTGAATGTTTGTTTTTGGAAGTAAGCCTTTAGAAGTCAATGAGACTAATTTTTAAAATTCATCTCTACTCCTGATCTGTAACAATGGGCAGTGTAAAAGGACATTCAGTCTCTACAAGGTTTCAGATTTTGTAGTAATGTTCATAACAATAAGAATTTCCTGACTCAGAAAACAGATTCTGTGCTTCATTTTATTTTATTTGTTAGCAATTGTTGATTTTTTTATGCTGCTCATTAAACTCCATGCAAAGACAAGTAGCCTGACTTGTATAAGTTATGAAAGCAAAATAAACAATATTTTGCTCTTCCCAGAACTTGCTAACGCCACATATACCAAAGAAACAAGAGTGTCACTGAGTGTGAGGCTGGGGCTTTCATCGTCACATTGCACTACAGTTAAAGCCAATCTTGATTAAAGTTTCTTGTTTGTGTTCTCATCACAAGGCACCATACTCCACACTAAAAAGTTGAGAAGTCAGCCAAGTTGCCATTTGCCTTTCATTACTGTCTTAAATCTTGGAAGTTTAGTTCTCCAAAGACCAAACAGTACCACTTGGAATTATAATGCGTTATGTAACCAAGTCCATTACCTAAGAAAGGAAAAGCTAGAGTGACAGCTGCCTACCTGTGCCAAATGACCTACAGGTGCTTTAACTTCACTCAATTTATTTTCAGGACCTCTCAGTTGCTATTTCTCAAGAGTTGCCTGGAAGCACCACTTTTTCTAAATCTATAGAGCTCTTAGAATGTGGGTGTAATTCTCCTCTTACTTGGAGTATACAGCAAACAGACAAAGTCAGCGTCTTTGGTGGTACAAGAGTGATACAAACAAAATAAACATAAAATGATTTGCAGTTGGAGAAATAATGACCTATTGGTTATGGAAAAAAACAGATACATAAAAAATACAAACAGTAATGAAGTATATAAATTAAAAATATTCATAGCACATATAAACAAATGGGTTAGCTCATATGTGAAATAATAAACTGAAGAAAATATGTTCCATTTTTACTTCTCTACACCCATCAAAGTTAATATTGCATAAAAGTATTTGGTATTTTGATAATCTAATTTGTAAAGAAGACCTTTGCATACTTTTCTGTGCCCTTTTTTTTCTGATAGGAATTTTCCTACACACATTTTACTTATATCTCTGTCAATAGTTTCTGCAGGTCAGTGTGACAATAAATTTATTTTCTCTTTAACAAAAAAGTATGCAAAACAACCTAAGTTTTAAGGAATAAAGAAAAGATGGTGCAGATACATAATGGAGTACTCTTCAACCACAAAGAATGAGATCCTGTCATTTGCACCAACATGGATGAAACTGGAGGTCGTTATGTTAAGTGAAATAAGTCAGGCACAGAAAGACAAACTTTGCATGATCTCACTTAAGATTACTTAAAACCTTAGGTAATCTTTTCATCCTGACTTTGTGGGAGCTAAAAGTTAAAAGTTCATAGAACTCATGAAGATAGCACGTAAGAGTGATGGTTACCAGAGGCTGAGAAGAGAACTCGGGATGCGGGGAGAGAAGTGGAGATGGTTAATGGTTACACAAATATACCAAGAATAAAAAAGACATAGTACCTGTCAGCACAACAGGGTGACTACAGTCAACGATAATTTATTGCGCATTTAAAAATAACTAAAAGACTATAATTAGATTGTTTGTGACACAAAGAAAGGATAAATGTGTGAGGTGATGGATACCCCATTTATCCTGATGTGATTATTATTCATTGAATGCCTGTATCGAGATATTTCATGTACCCATAAATATATACACCTACTATGTACCCACAAAAATTAAAAATAATTTTTTTAAAAAGAGAGAAAAACAGGTGTGCTATTTTTGAAAAAAAAAACTTTAAATAAGTTCTTTAATTATTTAAAGATTTAAATTTAGTTTATTTATGAGGAAATTGATACAGAAAGTTTATTAGGTATACTTTTCTCAATGTATTGACATGGTTTTACTTCTCTTTAGGCATGTTGGAGTATGAGTCATTTAAACACTCAGATGGTGTGATATTCTAGATGATATAGTGACAAATATCTTTTTAAACAAAAATCTAGTTAGTGCTTAGCGTTGTGAGGGAAGTGCTGAACTGAAGGCAGAGAATTGGATTCCATTTTCAACATATGCATTTAAGAAGTAGTTGTATATTATATTCTTTAGAGTCTTTCCAGTTTCATGTCTCAGTAATTTAAAATGTGTAAAGTATGATTTCTCTTCTTAAAGAGATGAAATCTAAGTGACACACATACTTACAGATTTTCCCCATCACCTTCCCACTCATGTCATTTTTCTCTCACTAAACAGATTACATAAGTTTACTTTTTACCCTGATTTTGAAATTGTCAGTACTTTGTAACCATATTATTTTAATTTTGTAGGGAATTAGATTATTTTATATTCTCTCTACCGGAGTGGGAAAGAGGTAGGAGAGATAGGAAACATCTTTTCAAAAACTAGATCAAAGCTAAACTGGTATATTGACACTGACCAGGTCCCACCTGCATCAGGGTTACAAAGAACATAGATGTTCTCTGCTAAGGACCTATCAGGTAAGAATGACTTGAATTCACATGTAGTGTGCAAGTGAATATTTGCAAATGTGAAGATTCCATAAAATGTTTTTGATCTTATGTATATGTATATGGAAAATTGATCTTATCTCTTTATACTAGAGATCAATAAACTGTCAAAGCAAGAAATGCAATACCCTTTGATATAACTATCCGAATGTTTGTAAATTGATGTTAACTTTTTCAAGTTAACAGCATCTGTGGTTTTGACTATCACTGAGAAGATTGAGAATGTACTGATAATAAAATATTGAATGCTATATAATTCTGTAAATAATGTAATTTGTTTTAGATATATTTTCCACAGGCATAATATCTTTTGTCTGCCTCCATTTATACTCAAAAGTATTCATCAGATATCAATTACTTTCTACAAACATTTCACATTAAATTTTCTATTTGATTAATCAATTTGTTTCTTATATCCACTTTTACATTTTATAGCTTTTGCCTTTATGAAAGTTCTTTGAAAGCTGCAAATCCTAGTTTCTCCATTCAGATTTTGTGGTTTTGCTGTGGGTAGTTTGTATTGTTGGTATAAATTTGTGTTGTTTATTTTTACCTTTAATACTCATTCTGAGTCCTCTTATATAATTGAAAACTTCCATAGCTTTCTAGGATAAATCTATTATAATACTATTTAATAGCCCTCACCAACTCTAAGATTTACTTTAGTAAAAAAGGATTGTATATCTAAAACTGGGATCCATTTTAGAAATGATGTTGTGTTATAATTTAATTTACCACATTTTTTTTTCATAGTGACACATAAAATGATGGTACATTTGAGATTAACTTTTTTTAGAGTCAATGAAAGAATAATTTAATTTTCCATATACATATACATTTGCTTTTGACATAATGTACAAATTTACTATTGCAGAGAGCAAATGAAGATCAAAATAACAGGGACAAAGTACACTCAAGATCACAGCACTGGGCACAAATTTCTGTATGTCATTTTCCCCATTTGGCTTCAGTTCAGCAGCTAGAAGAGATTTGTTCCCTCTCCTATCATGTCCTTCCTGTTCCACTCAAACTCACCTTAACTAAAATAATTAACTAACTAATTAGTCATATGCTCAAAGGAAATCACCTTTTGCAACCTACTAGGACTCTTTTCTTTTCTTCTTTTTTTCCCCCTTCTTTAACTATCACATTTAAAAGAAGTTATTGTTTCCCAACCCAATGCCTAACACAGAACATGAGCAAAATAAATGCTAATGAAAAAATCGATGTACATGAAAAAAAAGCCCATGAATAGGCAGATTCTATTCTCAAAATGTAAGAGATTAAAGAAACCGGTAGTTTTCCAAAGCAAGGGGTTTTGTGCATTTATAACCTAAGATGTCAGTCTGAAAATACCATGTCATCTCAATATTTTGCAAGTATTCTGGATCATTTGTCCCTGAATAATTGTGGACAGAAACAACTAGACCTAAACCTTGAGAAAAAAATTGGAGAAGTGGAAGACTGATAAACAAATTTAAAATTATAAAAGAAGAAAAGAAAAAGTAATGATGATAATTATAATGATTTGAGAAATACACAAAGTAAATTTGTATATAATATTAGAAAGTGGTGTTCAGGGTTTATGGAGTAGCTGGAATTCATGAGGAAAATACTAGAGAATAGGAAGATGTTCAGAGATGGAATACCAAAAATCTTCATAGGGTCCCTATGAAGTTTTGGCCAAATACCATTTTTTAGTATATACAGGGCAAGATTTTACAAGGACTAGAGCAAAACAGCTACTGGCTGACTGTGTGAGAATACTGATTCCAGAGATGATACGGTATGGGGAAAAATTAGAATCCCAACCATCCACAATGGAGAGAACTTTCTAAATATCTTGGACATTCAGTTGAAAGTATGGAGAGAATATGTTTGAGAAGCGAGATTACACTGAAGGTTATGCTAGTCACAACCAAATAAAGTCTTACAGCCTTAAAGCAAGCCTCAATGGGATCAAGCTGATCCGCCATTAATTTAACTGCCCCTAGTGCAAAGCTCAATGATCTTCATGGGAAGATAAGAAAATCCAGACTCTTGATAACAGCATCCACAAACTCCCTGCAGATAATAAAACATTACTGTATATGAGAAGACATAAGGAAATATAACGTGATTATGAAAAATAACAGACAGAAGTAACAATCACAGTGATGACACAGATTCTGGAATTGGTAGATAACATTATTTAAAGTTGGCATAAATAGATGAAGGGATAAAAAATGTATATTTCAAGATGCTAAAGAGCCAAGTCATCAAGAATTCATAATACTCCTCTTTCATATGCATCAAATAATAAAGTTTTAAACTACATGAAGAAAAAAGCATATTAAATAAAGAAAAATATTGACAAATTCACAATTATTATTGATATTTTAAACATTCCTCTACTGGTAATCAATAGAATAAGTTAACTGAAATATCTGGAAGAGTATAAAAGACAATTTAACCTAATTGACGTTTATGGAATACTACATATTTCAAAGTGCACATGTAGTATTTATTAAGAGATCATACACTGGACAACAGAAAAAGTCTCAATAAATGTAACTTCATTAGATTCATGCAGGGTATGCTTTCAGACCATAATAAAATAAAATTTAAAATTAACACAAAGCTATTGGGAAAATTTCAAAATATTTGGAAATTGAGAAATACATTTCTAAATAATCTATACATCCAAAAAGAAAATGCAAAGATAATTATAAAATATATTTGAAGTATGTGATGATGAAAACATAACAGGTCAAAATTTGTGTGATACTGCTAAAATAATGCTTACGGAAAAACTTACAGTTCTCTTTTTTGAAGAAAAGAAGTTCTAAGCTTCAACATTAGCTAGAAAATAAAGACTAAATTAAATGCTAATACATAAAAAAAGAATAAAATAATAAACATTTAAGTGGAATTGGGGAAATAGAATATAAGCAAACACTAATCAGCAAAGCCAATGCTGATTCTTTGAAAAGATTAATAAAATTTAAAAACTCATAACTAGACTGATCAAGAATATAAGAGAAAAAAACAAATATTAGTATTAGGAATAGTGAGGATAAGGGTAAGGAAACTGAAGACATTATAATAAGATAATACTATTAAAAACTTTATGCTGGCTGGGCACAGTGGCTCACACCTATAATCCCAGCACTTTGGGAGGTCGAGGTGGGTGGATCATGAGGTCAAGAGATGGAGACCATCGTGGTCAACATGGTGAAACCCTCTCTCTACTAAAAATACAAAAATTAGCTGTACATGGTGGCACACGCCTGTAGTCCCAGCTACTCGGGAGGCTGAGGCAGGAGAATTGCTCGAACCCAGGAAGCGGAGGTTGCAGTGAGCCGAGATCGAGCAATTGCACTCCAGCCTGGGTAACAAGAAGCAAAACTCCGTCTCAAAAAAAATAAAATAAAATTATGCCAAAACCTAGACAATTCAGATGAAATGCAAAAACTCCTTTGGAGGGAAAAACACAAATTGCCAAAACAGATACAAAAAGTTAAAAAATCTAAATAGCTCCGTATTTGTTTGAATTTGTTATTAATAGCTTTTCCTCAAAAACATCTCCAGGCCAATCTCTGAGGAATCCCACAAGCACTTAAGGAAGAAATAAGACTAATTATATTCTTTATTTCCTTTCAGGAAATAGAGGAAGAGAAAGAAAGAACACCTTCCAACTCATTTTATGAGACTAAGATAATCTTAACACTTAAACCTGATAAGAACAGTACAAAAATTTTTTTCACATACCAATAACTCTTACGAACATAGACACAGAAAAACCCTTACAAAATACAAGAAATTTAAATGTCACAATCTATAAAAAAGAAAATATAACCAAGTGAAGTTTTGTACAGGAAGGCAAAGTTGGTTCAACATTTAAAAATCAATTAATTGTTGATTTTAACTATATAAACACAATAAAAAGGGAAAATAATAATCATCTCAATAGATGCAGAAACAGCATTTGAAGAAATTCAAAACCTATTCATGATTTTTGAAAACTTAACAAACTAGGAATAGAAACTCTATTTACATATAATATTATTGCTTATGTAGAAAATCCCTAAGAACAAAGCTGCTAGAAACATTAAGTGGATTTAGCAAGGTTGGAGGTTACCAGTAGGTCAAATACAAAAATCAATTGATTTCCTAGATTTTAGCAATGCACAATTAGAAAATATAATTTAAAACCTCAATATTACATATAACTAAATAAGGAAGAAAATATTTAAAAAGAAAATGTAAAAACTACTATATATAAATAGCATTAAAAATCACAAAGTAAAATTCATAGGGATAAATTTAATAAAATATGTACAAGAACTTCTCACTGAAAACTACAAATCATTGCTGAGAAAAAAATTAAAGGACATTTGATCTAACAGAGAGATATACTATGTCCATGAATCAGAAAACTCAGTATTGTTAAAATGTTATTTTTTTCCCCAAATTGATCTGTAGACTTAAGATAGCCCCAATCAAAATCCCAGCAGGTTTTTTAAAGGTTTGTTTTTAGAAAATGGCAATCTGATTTTAAAATACATATGAAAATGGAAAATATCTAGAAAACCCAGTCTTGAAAAGGAGGGTAAGATTAAATAGTGGACACTATTTAATTTAAAGATACTCTGTAAAGCTACAATAGTCAGTAGTGCTAGCATAATGATAGACAAATCTGTCAAAGGAAAAGCATAGAAATTTCAGAAATAGACTCATACTGACTTTTTAACACAGGAACTGAAACTATTCAATAGAAGAAAGAAAGCCTTTGTTTTGAATAACCAGTGCTGGAACAACTCGCTATCTATTGAAAAAAATTAACTTAAACCTCTATTTCATACAAAAATTAATTAAATTTGTATTATAAACCTAAAAGAAAAAATAAAATGTTTAATAGATCTAGGGAAAAAAAAGGGAGACATTCTTTACTAACTTGAGTTGGCAAACACTTCTTAGGAGACAAAAAGCACTAATCTTTAAAAAAACAAAACTGAACTTTATTAAAATCAAAAACTTCAGCTCATCAAGAGGTACTACTAAAAAAATTAATAAGCAAGTCGCAGACTAGGAGATAATGTTTGCAAAACATGTATCAGACAAAAAAAAAGTTATGTCTAGAATAAAGAAGTCCCACAAATCACTCATTATAAAAGGAGTTTAATTTGCAAAAGACTGAAAAAATTTGCAAAAGATTGAAAAGAAGCTTTATAATGGAAAATACATAATAAGACATGAAAAGTGGGCTTAACATAGTTAGTCATCAGGAAAATTAAAACTGAACCCAAAATACAATACCACTACACCATTTACTAGAATGGCTAAAATTAAAACAATGACAATATCAAGGGTTGGTGAGAATGTGGAACAACTAGAACTCACATTGCTAGTGGAAGGGTGAAATGTTACAAACATTGGAAAACAGTTGTGTAGTGTCTTATAAAGTTAAATGAATACCTACCTATGTCACATTAATTTTTCTATGTATTTATCCAATACTAAGGAAAATATATATCCACAGAGATTCAGACAAGAATGTTCATAGCAACTTTATAATGTCATCACACACTCAGGATAATGTTCAGTTCTATCAAGGCTTTTGGTTTTGCTGATCTTAATGCATTTCATGCAATCAATGAACACACATTTTAAAAACACTGTTTTTTCTCTAAATAATTAGGCTTTTGTTATACTTTTCTTTCACTCGGTAAACACTAAATGATCTTACTGTGGAGACTCTGATCAGTGACTACAATGAGATTGTTTTTAGTGAGGGCATTAATCCCTTTTCTGAGTTATTAAACCTTGTCCACATATTCTGCAGTTTGGTAATAGACTACCTGCCATTGAAATATCACTTTCTGTGTTTTTGAGCTTGGGTAGCTTTTTTCACCTCTGTGCTTGCTTTTTTTTCTGTGCTCTCAGTGTGGGATTGCTTTTTCTTTTCATGCCTTTCCCATCAGTTCAACAAATAGTTACTGTCTGCCTATTATGTGTCAGGTGCTGAGTGGCACTATGTAAGATGTTAAGCAGGGGAAAAAAGAAAGAAAGAAGAAAAGAAAGAAAGAAGAAAGAGAGAGGGAGGAAGGAGAGGAGAGGAGAGGAGAGGAGAGGAGAGGAGAGGAAAGAGAAAGAAAGCCGCCATACAGAGGCCTTCTTCCTCTTTGAAATTATACTCTGGTGTATTTAGGTTCAGACTATAACTAAATAACCTAACAGGTTTGAGTATAATTAGAGCTGTGAAACAGCACAACACAACACAAACATTGGAAAGAAAAGTTAACTGGCACATGAGAGCATTTAACAAACAGATTTCATGTTCAATATAAGAAGGAGATTTTGTCTGATGAGATAAATTTTGAACTGTAATCAAGAGGATTTGTAAACACAAAGTAGGAAATACAGATGAGATGCTGGATGGAATAAGTTTCAGACGGTGGGAGTTGTATCTTACGCCAGGTGGGGAGCTCCACAAAGGAGCTACAGGAAGGCCAGGGCAGTTAGAGAGCACAGAGCAAAGAGCAGCCCAGGACAAGCTCAAGTTAGAGAGAGAGCATGCTATATTTTAGTCTTTGTTCTCAAACAGTGGGAAGCCTCCAAAGGGTTTTAAGCATGTGTTAGAAAGAAGAAACAGTTTTTGAAAACATTTGGGTTTTGAAATCGTCACTTTAGCAGTCAGTTCTTCAGAGTTCTTTTATACCATTAAACCTTTCCCCTCAAGTGGAGGTGATTTCCGTCTGCTATGAACACCATAGCCATTTTCTGTATCTCTTATGAAATCTTTAGAATAGTTTTGTCTTGTACCATTGCATACTTGTTTTATCACTTTTACACTATAAACATTTTGAAGGTGGGGAATTCTTATATCATTTAAAAATGTTCTGCTGTACTCAACAGGGTAGTGAGGTCTCAATGCATTTGTTGCTGAATCTATGAGAAAAAGTAAGGGGAAAGGTATGATTTACGCTTACCCAATGACCAAACACAGGATGAGCCAGGGCATTCCATACTTAGGGTGATCAGTGTTGCAGTGAAGATAAAACATATGACAGTGAAGTCAATTGTCTCTCAAGAGAGATCTGTTGGCTGCCTGACAGACCCCCACAGACAGGAAGATCATTGCACCATTGTCTCATTTCAGTTCAACTTTGGTGGTCTGAGATTTTTAATACAGGTACACTGAGAGGAAATCAGAACAGGAATTGATGACTCCCAGCAACTAAACACAGAAACAACTTTAAAACAACTTTATTTTTTGAAAATGTATTTATTATACTTTAAGTGCTGGGGTACATGTGCAGATTGCGCAGGTTCGTTACATAGGTATACATGTGCCATGGTGGTGGTTTGCTGCAACCATCGCCCTGTCATCTACATTAGGTATTTCTCCTAATATTATCCCTCCCCAATACTCTCACCGCATACCCTGGTGTGTGGTGTTCCCCTCCCTGTGTCCTTGTGTGAAACAACTTAAGAAAAAAGGATGCTATTCTTATTTACAGAGAACAACACAATTATGAAGGGAACTAGATACTTGTGTTTAGTTATTAGCAAATTTTCATGTAATAAGTGATTATACCCAGGAATCCAAATTATATGCAGAATATTACAAGAAACAGAATGAAGGAAGTTAATTGCTTCCTCTCAGTGGCCAGAGTTATTAAGCTATGTCATTAGGATTATGCCAAGGACCACATAATCATATTTGTTGGCCAAGGCAAGCTTTTTCTGGTTACTGCTGGGGACACCCTGAGAAATTTTCCTTACAAACTTTTTTTTCTCCTGGAAAGAGAAACTAACTCTATTTATTTATTGATAGATTTTTGATACGGGGTCTGGCTCTGTCACCCAGGCTGGAGTGCAGTGGCACAATCTTGGCTCACTCCAACCTACACCTCCTGGGCTCAAGTGATCCTCCCACCTCAGCCTCCTGAATAGCTGAGACTACAGGCACGTGCCACCATGCCCGACTAATTTTTGCAGTTTTTGGTAGAGACAGGGTTTCACCATGTTGCCCAGGCTGGTCTCGAACTTCTGAGATCAAGCAATCTATTCCCCCCACCTTCTCAAAGTGCTGGAATGAAGGCGTGAACCTGGCCATGTGTTATATTATTTTCTTCAGTGTGTTAAAAGTTTCCGTTAGATTATGGCTAAGCCTTGAACTAAGGGGTATATATTTAAAAAATCATTTAAAACAATGCCCAATGAATAATTATCTGATTTATTTAAGGTAATGTATTGAATACCTAGTCTCTGGTCCAATATAAATTAATTTAATAATTTAGCTTTGAGAGGCAATCTTATTTCTTCACTTTCATGTTCTTGAGCACAGAGAAGTTCCCTCCTTATTCCTTATTAGGAGCAAGCATGGCATTGTGAATAAGCATAGCAGTCAAACAGGCAATATTTCCCAAATAGTGCAATGGATTGTTCTAATAGTTTAAAAGATTTAATTAAGAATCCTACTGTGCCTAAATTACCTCCCTCCAACTGCCACCAAATAAACTCAATCTTTATTAGGAAGCCTCTCAGTAGGAACATAAGTTTGTCAGAGCCCACAGTTGTAAGTTTCAATTTTATGGAAGTTAAATTTGTACAATTTATGAAATATCTGTCTGGTAAGAGTGTCAGCACACTCCAAGATCGATTAGAACAAGCTTGTTTAATATCGTTCAATTCTATAAGAAACTAGCAATTACCTACAGATATGTGTTAACATATTCCATGGTTATGAATTTGTAAATTTTGTCTTTATATATTTTGGGTTTATTTTATTAGGAATACTATAAGTGTAGGATTGTTAGATATTCCGAGACAATAGTATCAAAACCCTGTTATCCCGTTGACCCCAATAACACATTTTGCCTTAAAGGCTGCTGCTAAAATTCACACACATTTTTTGGTCTATCTTTTATTGTTCTTGTACTTCCAACTTGTCCTTATGTTTTCAATATGTTTCTTATAGATGGCACAAAATTACTTTTTAACTTTTATTCCATGTTTAGGGATACATGTGCAGGATTGTTCTATTGGTAAACTGTGTGTCATGGGGGTTTGGTGTACAGATGAGTTAGTCATCCAGGTAATAACTACAATACCTAATAGGTATTTTTGCTCCTCTCCCTCTTCCTACCCTTCGCCATCAAGCTGGCCCTGGTATCTGTTTTTCCCTTCTTTCTGTCCGTGTATTCTTGTTTAGCTCCCACATAGTAAGTGATAATATGTGATATTTGGTTTTCTATTCCTGCATTAGTTTGCTTAAGATAATGGTCTCCAGCTTTGTCTATATTACTGCAAATGACACGATCTTATTCTTTTTAATGTTTGTATAATATTTCATGGTGTATATGTACCACATTTTCTTTAATCAGTCTACATTAACAGGTATTTGGGTTGATTCTATGTCATTGCTATTGTGAACAGTGCTGTAATAAACATACATGTACATGTATCTTTATGGTAAAAATAAATTATATTCCTATGTGTATATACTCAATAATGGGATTGCTAGGTTGAACTGTAATTAAGTTCAACTGTTTTAAGTTCTTTGAGAAATCACCACACAGCTTTCCACAATGGCTGAACTAATTTACACTCCCACCAGCAGTGCATAAGCATTCTCTTTTCTTAGAACTTTGCCAGTGTTTGTTATTTTTTGACTTTTTAATAATTACCACTCTGGTGTGAGATAGTATCTCATTGTGATTTTGACTTGCATTTCTCAATGATTAGTGGATACTGAGCATTTTTCCTAGGCTTATTGGCTGCATGTACATCTTTAGAAAAGTATCTGTTCATGTCCTTTGCCCACTTTTTAATGGGGTTGGTTTTTTTTTCTTATTTGTTTAAGTCCCATATTGATGCTGGATATTAGACCTTTGTCAGATGCAAGGTGACAGTTAGACTTTTGGAGTCTCTAACATGAAACCTTTGCCAGTTCCTATGTCCAGAATGGTATTGCCTAGGTTTTCTTTTAGGGTTTTTGTAGTTTGAGGGTTTACATTTAAGTCTTTAATATATCTTGAGTTGATTTTTATATATGGTGTAAGGAAGTGGTCCAGTTTCCAATTTCTGCATATAACTAGCCAGTTGTCCCAGCATGATTTGTTGGGAACTCCTTTCTTCATTGTTTATTTTTGTCCAGTTTGTCAGTGATCAGGCAGTTGTAGGTGTGAGGTCTTATTTCTGGGTTCTCTATTTTGTTCCACTGGTCTGCATGTCTGTTCTTGTACCAGTACTGTATTAGTCTGTTTTTACACTGCTGATAAGACATACCAAGACTGGACAATTTACAAAGAAATTTAATAGAGAACTCATAGTTCCACATGGCTGGGGAAGACTCACAATCATGGTGGAAGGCAAGGAGAAGCAAGTCACATCTTAGATGGATGGTAGCAGGCAAAGAGAGTTATGCAGGGAAAGATGGAGATCTTATAAAGCCATCAAATCTCATGAGACTTATTCACTATCATGAGAACAGCATGGGAAAGACCTGCCCCCCTTGAATCATTTACCTCCCACTGGGTCCCTCCCATAACACCTTGGAATTCAAGATGAGATTTGAGTGGGAATACAGCCAAACCATATAAAGTACCACATTGTTTTGGTTACTGTAGCCCTGTAGTATAGTATAGTATAGTCAGGTAACCTGATGCCTCCAGTTTTGTTCTTTTTGCTTAGGATTGTCTTAGCTATTTGGGCTCTTTTTTTGGTTCCATATGATTTTAAAAGAGTTTTTTCTAGATCTATGAAGCATGTCATCTGTAGTTTGATAGAAATAACATTGAATCTATAAATTGCTTTAGGCAGTATAGCCATTTTAATGGTTTTGATGCTTCCTATCCATGAGTATGGAATGTTTTTTGTTTGTGTCATCTGATTTCATTGAGCAGTGTTTTGCAATTCTCATTGTAGAGGTATTTTACCTCTACATGGTTAACTGTATTCATAGATATTTTATTATTTTTGTGGCAATAGTGAATGGGATTGCATTCTGGATCTGACTGTCACCTTGGATGTTGTTGGTGTAAGGGGATGCTACTGATTGTTGTACATTGATTTTGTACCTGTAACTTTGCTGAAGTTGTTTATTGGATCAAGAAGCTTTTGCCTAGAGACTATGGAGTTTTCTAGGTGAAGAATTATGTCATCTACAAACAAGGATAGTTTGACTTCCTCTCTTTCTGTTCAGATACCTTTTATTTCTTTCTCTTGCATGATTGCTCTGGCCAGAACGACTAGTACTGTGTTGAACACAGTGGTAAGAGAATACAATTGCATTTTTTAAAATCCAGTCCTATAATCTAAGTCACAAAGTGTGATTTTCAAATTGTGGTCTAGAGCCCCTAAAGATCCCCAAGAATTTTTGATGGTGATGGGGTATTGTGAAGTCAAAACACTTTCCAAGTAATAGTAAGACATTATTTGTCTTTGTCACTGTCATTCTTTCATGTGCACAGTGGAATTTCCCAGAGGCTGGGTAATGTATGACAAGAAATTGAATGCAGAAGCAGGTATGCAAATCCAGCCAAACTGTAAAGCCACACATTAAAGAGATTTGTAAAAATACAAAACAGTGCTACTTTTCTTACTTAATACCATAGACCCAAAAAATCTGCGACAGGTCTCAGATTAGTTTAGAAAGTTTATTTTGCCAAGATTGAGGATGAACATCTGTGACACAGCCTCAGGAAGTACTGACGTCATGTGTCCAAGGTGGTCAGAGCACAGCTTGATTCCCAGCTTGAATTTTCCCTGCTTAGTGATTCTGGTAACCCAATATATTTTCCTTTCTCAATACATTTTTGTTTTGGGAAATAGTTATTTTCACGGAAATTACCATTTATGTCAACATATGATAAGTTTATTACTGTTGTTTTAAATAAATTAGTAAGTATTTAAATTTTTTTCTTTTAGTTTTTAATACAGTAAATTTTGATAGATGTGAAACCCATAAATAAAATCTACTTGAAGTCGTTACTAACTTTAACATTTTTTAAGTGTCCAGAATCAAAAATTTGAGAACCACAGCCTTAAAATTTTAAAGCCTTTAAAACTTTAAAATTTTTAAGCTTTAAAACAGATTAATTTTACACTGTTGACTCAGTGTATTTATCCTTCCTTTTAATTAGTAAAGGCCTAATGCATTGATTTCAATGACTCCATTTTATCTTGGCACTTGCGTGGTGATTTAACAGACGTAGAATGGCAGGTAATACAATCTGTCACTACTTTGAAGGTATATTCATTCCATTGTTGTCTAATTTCTTTATTGTAGTAAATTAGTTGGGTTGGCTGAAATTCTTGGTAATATAATCTTGATATTTTATTATCTGTTGACTTTATCTCACGGAGTAAGTGTTTTCTTATGTGCAGTGATTTATTTGTCTTCTTTGGGACCTAATAGCTGAACAGCCTGGAATGAGAGAGACAGTCACTCCAAAGACATTTTGTGGAAGCTCCCTTCAAGTGAGTGCTTTGGAGTTACCACTGATCTGAGACCACTTCTTTTTTTATTGTAAAATATACGTAACAAAATATTTATCATTTTAACCACTTGTAAGTATACAGTTCAGTGGCATTAGAGACATTTTCAGTGTTATAGAACCATCAGCATTATCTGTGCCCAAAATTTGTTATCATCTCCAACATAAGCACTGTACTCATTAAACAATAATTCTAATTCCCTTCTCCTCTCAACACTTGCTAACCTCTATTCTGCTTTCCATTCCTATAAATATGCCTATTCTAGATATCTCACATGAGTGGATTTATATAATATTTGGCCTTCTGTACCTACTTTATTTTACTCAATATTTTCAAGACTCATCCATGTTGTAGCATTTATCAAACTTTCATTCTGTCTGTGGCTGAATTTCTTTTAATTAAATTTGATTTTAAGTTCCAGGATACATGTGCAGGGCGTGTAGATTTGTTGCACAGGTAAATATGCCATAGTGGTTTGCTGCACCTATCAAGCCATCACCTAGGTATTAAGCCCCACATGCATTAGCTATTTTTCCTGATAAACTTCCTCCTCCACATCTCTGACAGGCTCCAGTGTATGTTGTTCCCCTCCATGTGTCCATGTTTTTTCATTGTTCAGCTCCCATTTATAAGTGAAAACATGCAATGTTTGGTTTCCTGTTCCTGTGTTAGTTTGCTGAGGACAATGGCTTTATTTTATTGTAGATACATATTATAGTTTGTCTATCTATTCGTCTTTTGATGGACATGGGTTGTTTTCACCTTTTGGCTTTTATAAACACAAATTGTAGTATACAAATATCTTTTTGTGTCCTTGCTTTCTATTCTTTTGGATGTACTCTTAGGAGTGGAATTGCTGAATTATATGCAAGATTTTGAGGACCTGCCAAGCTGTTTTCCACAGGAACGGCACCATTTCACATTCCCACCAGAATGCATGAGGGTTCCAATTTCTCCACATTCTCACCAACAATTGTTATTTTCTGTTTTATTGATTACAGTCACCTCAGTAGGTGTGAAATGGGGACCACTTCCTATGTTAATTTCTTGTCTTGGGTTTACCTGGACCTCCAGGTAGTTCATACTCAAGATCCAGACTTGTGTGAGGGCTGACTAATGCAAGTAATTCTCTGAGCATATAACTTTTTCCATGCAGTGCCTATGCATATCCCAACAAGCTTTTCCCCATCAGCTCATTGCTTCAGTGGGCAGATTTTTCTCAGAACCATTTCACTGAAGTGTAGACTTCCAAGAGTCCCAAATGAAGTGTTAGGATTCAATCTACTTCTCTCTTAGCTCCCTTTTTCCAGGCCTCCAACAAGATTGGGTGACAGATTTCCTGCTAGAGTTCCACTTGCTTAGTCTCCACACCACAAACCTGTTCCACATGCCCCCTTCATCTGTGACCCATGGAAATTTCCGTTACTTTGTTGCAATTTCAGTTACACTCTGAAAATATGTTCATTTTATTTTCCTTTCGGTGTGTGTGTTTTATTTTGTGTGGGAATATTTTCAGGTTACCTAATTCATCTATTGTCAAGTTATTCCCCCCGAAAATTATGTTCAATCTTCAGGCTTAATTTTCCAAAACCAATCATAACATGTGATTGGCAAATAGAAATATAGTTATGACTCTATTCATCTTTTAAAGATGTGCTCAATTCGTTAATAATAATGAGGGACTGTGTTAAAGGAAACATCCTGTCTTCCCTGGTCCACAAGGGGCGTGGTTTCAAAGGCAAGAACTTCCCAGTACCATGCCTCCATCCACCTCTCCATCAGGGAACCTAGAGTTCTTTGTCTAACTTTCCTGCACGTGGGCTAGGTTAAATTACAGGTGTACTCCTTTGTTTAAAAAAAAAAAAAAAAAAAAAGCCCTCGGAAAACTCTGAGAAGGGCCTCTGTTCAGGGCTGGACAGCCTAACCAGCATCAGAGTCGAAGATCAATCACTCCAAGGAAGCTTGAAAGAACTCCTCTCATTGAACAAGAGCATGAATGGGGTGGGAATAACTTCCAAGTTAAAACTTCACTGCACCTTACCTGTGCAGATTTCCCTCTCTGGGATCCCCTCCCACAACAACGTGGGAGCTGTCTTTCCCTCTCTACCTATGTGGATATCCCCTTCAGATTCCCCTCCCACCGCAGCGTGGGAGCTCTCCTCTCTCTCTCTCTCTCTCTCTCTCTCTCTCTCTCTCTCTCTCTCTCTCTCTCTCTCTCTCTCTCTCTCTCTCTCTCCCCCTCCCTCCCTAATAAATAGTCTTCTGCTAAACTCTTTGGGTCCCATATTTACTTGAACTGTACGCTCACCGCTCCGCCAGGGCCCCTTCCCCATTCTTGGGGCAAGGAAGCCCCAGAAACTCGGACTCACCAGGAACAGAATCAGATGGGGAGGGAGCTGAGTGCATCCCCCTTCCTATCAGGGAATTGGGAGAATCTTCAGACGCCTCTCCGCCCTCTTCTGCATCCAGAAACCCGGTTACAATAATATTTACAGATCCTTATATAAGTAGGTTGGAAATTAAATCATGATCAAAGCTTGGATTATTGACATATTGCAATATTTCTCTGAGTGAGTTTCATAAAACAGTTTCCAAAATAGACTAACATCTTAAATACGAAAATAGTTGTTCCAAGATCAAGTTAGTAAAATATTTTGTTAAGCTTGATTAAACATTTCTTCACTGCAGGATTTACATGTAATATATGTAATGCATATGTAAATACTGTATCTCTAAGAAAGCATTTCTCAAATTTATCTTCTTGGAGCATCATGTGGTACTAATATTCAAAGGCACACAACTTCTGGAAACCTTGACATTCATATTTAAAGATGAAATTTCTAACTTTTCCATCAAGTTATATAATCAGGCTGTTATCTCTGGATCATGACATATAAATGATTCAGAAGCATATGAATTAATGATAGGCTCTGATTCTTAGTAGCTACAGTATTATGATATCTTAAAGTTAAACTTTTATTTCTTTTTCATTTTGTTCTTACATAATCTCTGATACTTGTTTTTGTATATCAATAATTTTAATAAAATGCAAAATTGGAATACTTATCCATTTTGTTATGCAAGATTATGGGAGTATGGTAAAGGAACTAGAGATTTCAATACAGAAGGAAAAACACACACTTAAGAAATTAGTTTTCCATAGCAACAGAGGCCTATTTGCTCCATAGTGATTATACCAAAATAACTTATCTGAACACTCTGGACACTTCAAATTAATGGAAAAATTGAAGAGAACATTAAAGTCTCATTACCCTATATGGTGATTTATGGATTAGGTTTAATAGCCTAAATATTCTCCCATCTGCTTAGAAATATATCTTTAGAGGTTTAAAATTAATTTTAATAATTCCAGTTTTGAATGCAGCTTTTTACTAATCAAACTCATTAAAAGAATTTGCAGCACTTCTGTGGGAAAATCTCTAAAGTTTAACATAATTGAAATGAGCTCAGAAATATAAAAACAAAAGGACCCTGAAAATATATGTAAATATCAAAAGAATGGAAATTACTTCATAAAAAGTCAGATAATTTATTGTTTATTAAGGGACTAATTTTTTCCAGTTTGTTGGGTGTTACGTTTTTTACATTCTTCTCCTGACTTTTCCTACAAACTAGTCATGTTCCTGTTAATTAATAACTGTATCAAAATGTAGTCAAAACTAAAAACCTTAAAAAATCACAACATATTTGAGTAGAAAAAGTCCTCACAGGGGATCTACTGAGCCCATGTATTTACAGATAAGGAGACTGGCAGGTGAGGTAAAAGATTTACCCTGTTTACTGAGATTCTTTATCACACTGCTGAAAATTTTCAGTGATCGATGTATAAATAGGCCACTAATTCTCCCCCAAAATATTTCATTTGTATATGTGTGTATATACCACTGACCCTCCAAAAGTATAAATCTGAAACTACATAAATATCAGGCATTGAGCTACATGACCTACCAGTTATTCCCTCTAAAATAATTATATTTTCTTTCTTTTTCTCCATTTCTATACATTTCTATTTTTCTTTCAATCTCTTAGTTTCTGCATTGTTTAAATTTTATTAAATTCTATTCCCATAAATCACTAAAACTCAAAACAAAAATGGCCTTGTGAAAAATCTCATTTCATGGTAATTTCAACCAGGCAATAGCAAAGAATCCTAGCACTGGTCTAAAAGAATTCCATAACTGCAAAACGTATGACTTCAATTGTTCACAGTCCTTTAAAAAGTTAGTTAGCCCTCACACTAAGAATGTAGCTGTGCTTCAGAATTTTGTTTCTGTTTTCTTTGAACTCTTAAGATGGTAATAAGTATACCACCCTCTCAGGGCTATCAGGAGAATTGAATGAGATAATAGACCCAGAGTCCCTATCTCACAGTTGGGAGCACAGTAAGTGGTCAAAATAGATATTTCTTTACTTCTTTCTCTGCTTTGTAATTGCATCATTAATTCAATTCCATAAAGATACAAAAAATACATTTGGTTGAAATGTAATAAAAAATTTTAAAATAGATGGAAGACTTTGTAACCCACTTCAAATTATTTTCTCCAAGCTACTCAGGAATTCAAAAAGGATTGAGGAAACATAAGCAGAAAAGAAAAAGAAAGAATTTTCCTACCTTACTTGGGCTTACTTGGAAGAACTAAGACCCGTCAAACTAAGGATCGAGGGTTTGTCATGAGTGCTTAGTTTCTTTTTTATTTCTGGGAAGGAATCTGGGAGACAATTGGACATTCAGAGAGCACTCTGATGCAGGCATTTTTCCGTAGTCCTGATTTTATTCAGGTATTCAACATAACATTAAGCAGCTGCTGTGAAGTAGCCACTGGGATACTTGATGGTTGTCAAAGTTAATAAGAAACTAGTCATCTCTCTGTTAAAATAAGCAATTGTTCTCAGAAAGATGACACGTCTATTACAGCAATTAAACTCCATGTGGTAAATGAAATAAGAGAGAAATGAATAGGGTTGAATAATGGTGCAGGGAGACCTCAGCCTGCTTGGAGGTAGAAGGAGAAATTTGGCCTTGGTTTAGTCTTTTAGAAGAGTTGGCCAGTCCAAGAATTGGCGGAAATGAGAATATTCCATCTAAGGGCCTTTAGAGACAAGAGGTCAAGTAGTGCGAAATAGAAAAGTATCACTAGTGCAAAACTAGCAGACTTATGGAAACTTCCTGCTGTTATCGTGAAGTTCAATAACTTCTTTTTATTTTTTTGAGACGGAGTTTCGCTCTTGTTATGCAGGCTGGAGTGCAATGGCGTGATCTCGGCTCACCACAACCTCTGCCTCCTGGTTCAGGCAATTCTTCTGCCTCAGCCTCCTAAGGTGCTCAAAGAAGAAGCTTGTCAAATGTAAATTTAAAACAACACCAACAAATGATCAGATACAAATTCCCATACAGATTATTAAATAAACAAAGAAAATAATGTGACTGATAAGATGGTCAGAACTGGCTTCATAAGACCAGAAGCAGAAAAGAAGATGGATGAAGTATCTGAAATAAGAAAGATGTTGAGGTATTAGAGCTACAGGAAGAAAGCTGGAGTGGCCACAGAGGGAGGAGAGAATGTGGTTGAGCTATGTTTTGTACAGAATTAATCTTTTTTCAAGCCAAAAAGACAACAGAGAAAATACATATTTAATTGTGAAGTTAGTTGAATTTTTAATTTTAAGATGATCCCCTTTTATGTTTTAGATATTACTAGAAAAAAAATACAATCTAATTTCATATTAAGTTAGCTCAGGAGTTTGTAACCAGCTTGGCTAACATGGTAAAATCCTGTCTCTACCAAAAAAAAAAAAAAAAAAAAAAATTTACCTGGGCCTGGTGGTGAGTGCCTATAGTCCCAGCTACACTCAGGAGGCTGAGGCAGGAGAACGGCTTGAACCTGGGAGGTGGAGGCTGCATGAGCTGAGATTGTTCCACTGCACTTCAACCTGGGCAACAAAGTGAGACTGTATCTCCAAAAAAAAAATTAGCTCATTATTTTCTTCTCCTAACAAATTAATTACTAGTTTACTTAGATCGCAGTTTTTTCATAAACTATTTGAAATGTGATTCCGTTTGAGGAAAATTGATTTGCATATATATTTTCAGGGCCATACACCTATAAGAAATATATTTTATAATTCAACAATAATTTTTACTATGTTGTCACATTCCTTTTAACTGATAAAAATCAGAAGAGACCCTGAAATATACAGTCATACTCCAAAACTGGTTAGTCCTCTCAGGATTACCCAATTGTAAATAAGATTTGTTCCCTGTCATATAAAACAATACCAGTAAAAATTTAATGTATTTTTTTGTCATTTGAAAAATTAAATTTATTTCAAGAATAAGCAGGATGACCTAAATAGAAATACAAAAATACCTATTTCTATCCAATCTTTTACTTTTTAAAAAGCATAGGTGTTTATCATTGGAGAGATTAAATTAATAGTGGTAAAATATTTCAGCTGTTTCGAAGTGGTCAGATCCAAATTAACCAGTTTTTGAAAAACATGAATTACATGTTACATCGTTGTCTATTTGACTTTTCCCTTTTGTATATACTCTAGTTCAAGGTAGATAATCCTTTGCATTTTATGGAAGAAAAACATTAAATGGCATGCACAAATTAAATACTTAATAATTCTTTCATGATTGTTAAAGACTTACTGTTCTAATTCAATTTTTAATCTTAAAATGACTTGTGGTAATTAAATAGTAATTGAATTCCAGCACTGGAAGAGTTTATAATTCAGTCCAAATTTCTCATTTTATACATAATGTAAATGAAGCCCAGAGAAATTCAATGACTTGACTAAATTTTATAAACTAATACATAACACTTCTCTGACCTGCAAATTTTCTCTTCATACTCAAAGAAAATAATTTAGTCAAAAGTCACTTTTTCTGCCTCTAAATATGTATTGCCTGGTGGTTATCTTTTTAGAATAGATGGAAAAAGAAAAATATTTCACATTCAGTGTTAAAAAATAAAACAGTGTTTATTCTGCTTTAAACAGAAAAAAAGGCAGAAAATATATAAAACTTATTTTAAAAAATGAAGATCTATGATGCGTGTATTTAATACTAACAAATAGTTTCAATGGGGTCAATGCTATTTTCTGGCGATAGGCCATTGCAGGTTTTTTCAATTCTTGCCTATTATTACAAAACTTCAAAAATAATCTACCTTCATAATCATTTTCTATCTGCAGTCAAGGAATTTGCAGTTTACCTAACCCACAGAGTTTCTATATGTTGTTATTGCTGTTGTGTTATGGTAACATCATCAGTTTGAGGATATCCAGCCAAAGAATTGAGCCTCTGTCTTGACTTACCTTATATTCAGCAGGAGAAGTCAAATAGACAACTAGATACATTAAATCCAACTCTTGAAATATATGGCCACTTTCTAAGGTTGAAAAGAATTCTGCATTCACAAAGTAAAAAAAGGTTGTGGTTTAGAGGACTTTTTCAGAAGTCAGAGCTGAGGACTGAGAGGGAGGGCCTCCAGAGACCATCTCACTAATTAATCTCTCTGGTATCCAGAGGTTTATTGTCTCCATTGGCACCTATTTGTAGGAAGAAAATAATCCTGAAGATAGATTCATTTACAAGTTTTGTAATGCTGAACAATAAACCTAGTCATTACCCAATTTATCACCTATCTTTACTAAGAAATTACTTAACAGATTTCAGATGATGGGTGAATAATATATAAAATATTTAGATATTATGGCAAGTTATGAATTAAGAGTTTAATTATGAATATATGAAAGGAAAGTATTTTAATATTAAAAGATTATCTAAAATTACAGATTCTACAATTTCGTCGCCACTTGATCTTTTTAATCAAATTCAATTAATCTAAACTTAATAGAGCCACTTCAAATGGAAAAGTATTGCCCTAAAGAGACTTGGGTTTAAATGTTCTTAAGGTTAAAGGTATATTTAGAAATATGTTAATATTTCATGAAGCCAAAGTAGATTATAAATTAAGAGGAAAATTTTGGTTTGTCGAAACACTTTGTAATCTAGAAATCAAAATAATCATGTGGAATATTTTTACAACCAAAAATTTACAATACGGTTCATCTCTATTTTCTGAAGGACTAGATTAGCTCCCCCAGCAGTCACATTATTCTGCCATACATGTCTATTTTTGGTGTCTTCTATGTAGAAAATATGTTAACTTACTTTTCTGAGATAACATCCAGAGACAAAGAAGCATAAAATTTCATAGTCAAAATCTTTACTGTCTGATATAGCCGAAACAATATTTCTTTGAGTTGTCTTCTGGTCCCAAATAATATTTCTAGGAAAAAAACATGAGTCTTGGGGTCATCAAAAGCAGAAGAGCTAACATGTAAGACTCCTACAGAGTTTTTGAAATGTATTTTATTGATGAATTATATATATATGTTATATATATAATACATTTTATTATTTATTGTTTATATTCAGTACCTCTTTTAAAAAGAAATACATGTTATGCTTTCAATCTCAAATAGAGAAGACCAAATAAATCTTTCAGCTTTTGCTCTTACACTTGCCTTTTTCATGGTTCCATCTGCCTAGGACTGGTCTGGAGTTCATCTGTATAATACTCTGAGGCTCACTCAAAATCATCATACCCTTTGGCACTGAGTCCAATGGATGGGCACCTGGCCTAATCTGGGGAGTCGAAGGCAGGCTTCTCTTAGAAAAGGACATTTGAATAGAGATCTGAGTAGTAAGTCATAGATTAAAAAAGTAGGATTAGACTAGATAAGGAAGACTATTGCAGGTAGAAAGAACAGCCCTAAGGACACAAAAATAAGGAAGAAAGTAGCACAGAATGAACCTAGTCACAGGTGCCAAAGGCCACTGTGATGGGCTTTGTAGACCCTGTTAGTCAGAACTGGACATGGGGTAGGGAGGGAGAAGGATGATGAGAGGACTGCTAAATTTCTCACCATCTATGAAAAGTAGACAAAAACATCTATAACTTTGATTTCTGGGTAACTATTATCGATTTGAGAAGATTTTTGAAAAAAACTAAAAGAAATCTTTTACACATTCTGAAATGTCAGTGGATTTATACGAGTGATAAGAAAATCAGTAAATATGGCAGTAAGAAGAGAAATGTGTCATATGGCCAGGTAGCATAAGTATAAAAAGAGCAGGAGTATTTCCTGGAAATGGTAATAGTGAACATGAATAATGAGCCCATTATAGGCCCCTACACATGTGAGGAGAGATGTAATAAACAACTTCAGGTAAGGTGAGACAGTAGAGATAACATTTGAAGAAGTGGTTGAAAAGGTAGAAGACTCTTATGACAATAGAAAATGAGTTCTCTAAAAGAGGGATTTTAAAAGAAAATATGAACTAGATGAACAAATGAGAGGTAAAAAATATAGAGAGAAAAGATGACAGTATTGTGTGCTTTCATGGAAATGGTTTCATAGGGATGGGGAAGGCAGTGAGTAAAGTTGGGCTTTTCTTATAAGAGTAACTATAGGAAGTGTGGTAGAATTAGTCTACCATGCATCTCTAACCTCACTTTGTCACAATTGTCCCACCCATGTGAACTTCGTTTCTATCTCCACACTCCAATGAAACTGCTCTCTAAATTCACCAATGACTTCCATGTTGCTCAGCCCAGCGGATAGACTTAACATAATCTAACCATCAGCAGCCTTAAGCATACTTGACTATGCTCACTTTCCTTTCCTGTGTCCCTACTCTCATGAATTCACCACTGTTCCATGACTACTATTTCTGTTTCCTTTATTGACTTTTCCTCTTACCCTACTATCAGACTTCTTTCTCTTTTTTCACCCTTTTTCTGGATAATATCAACCAATTTCATGAGTTTAAATACCATTGTAATGATCCCCAAATTTGTATTTCCAGCCAAGACTTCTAGACTTTTCCTCTGAGTTTGAGTTACATTTATCCAACAGCTTACCTGACATCTTTATTTGGATGTCTAAAAAGCATTTCAAAATTAAATGATTATCCAATTCCTTTCACTTCCATCCTGCCTCTACCATCACAATACTGTCAGTAAATAGAACAAATAATTAAAATGAAAAACTAGCAAGTATGAAAGGCACACTCTGTGTCTCTTCTTGATTTTAATGAGAGATTTATTTTCTTTATTATAGTTATTAATGACTTTTAGTTATTACTTTTCAGTATGAGTCAAATAAGATTAACATCTCACAATAGCGCTGTTTGGTGACTTAGTAAACTAGAGCCACATCGAGCTTGCACCTTTTAGTTTGATTATTGCTCCATTATAATTACTACGTTTTATTCTGTTTATCATTATTAATCTTTTATTTGAAAGAAATCTTGTCCTTGTATAATTTCTCTCACATTTTTTTTCTGGAGAATTATCCTTTATAGCAGCGATGTAGAGGGATGTGGCTCATGGACTCCAGAGCCACACTGTCTGGATGCTCAGCCCACTTTCACATCTTTTCAGCCAAATGACTTGTCTCTGTTTCTTCATCTATGAAATGGAGGTGATATTGATATTAGCTACCTTGTGAAGATGATTTATTACATACAAAGCTCATAAAACTGTTTCTGACAAGTTGTCATAACTTATGCTTATTTATTACTCTTACTCAACCATACCATTGTTTCTCATATGCCAGGGGAGGAAGAAGCCTATGCTATCACCCACTTCAGTTGTTTTCAACTAGATATTATTTTCATTATTAACATTATCTTTATCTTACTCCTATATCTACAGTTCCTGGGGGAAAAATTAATAAACTGATCTTTTTAAAAAGGCAGACTATGTTGAGAAACAACAAACCCATTAAATAAAACATCAGCCCATCTTTTAGAAATCAAACCAATTATGTTGCAAAATAGTAAGACAATCAGGTAACTTGTTATACATTTTCAGACCTCACTTTGAGTAAAATAATTCTTTAGGAAGTTATTTATTCCAACAACACAAATTGAGTCTAATAAAGAAAAAAATAGAAAGTTACAAAATTGAATTGCATCATACTCCTTAGTTACAATATTCTTCTAATTTGAAAAAGATAAGTTTTAAATATTGTCTCTGAAAAAAAATTAAAAATTCCAAATATATTACAACATGAATTGATTAATCTCAAATCTAATTTCTAAAAATAAAAAAGTTATTTAAATAATATAATGTCAATCTCTGTACTTTATTTATTTTAGTTTCATTTTTAAAACCAAAAATTCTCAGGTTTTAAACATTGTATTATTGTTAGAATTGTTCATCAGGCAAGTTTTAAAAATTCATATTAAACTCTGCTAAAAACAGAAATTACAGGGCAGCCTTGAAAACATAAACTTACCAAGTAAGGTCCAAGGAACATATTAAGCAATGTTAGGCTCAGGTGCCATTTTAAAATAGTTTTGGCACAACAATTGGAAAAATTGAGAGCTCAGAACTGTGTCACACATAATGCCATAAGCTTTTATTTTTGCCTAGTGCATAGATGATAATCAGATGGATTGTTTTAATAAGAGTTCCATAAAAGAAAACCATAATATTTCTTCTAAGGTTTTATAAAATTTTTCTGGCTTTAAAAATGGCATAGAAGTGGTTCTCTGAATTATCTATCATTTATTACACTATAAAATACAAGTAATTTGAGTATGATGTTCTTCAACCTTGATAGCTTTTCCTTTTTAAAATGCATGTAAAATAAAGTTAGTGCTTTCATCAGACATATGAGGAGTAGCCAAAGCAAGTATAGTCTTATTGTATGTTTTAAGGAGTTCACAATTGCGATAAAGACATAAATCTTTCTCACGAAGGCAATAATCAATTAGAAGAGAATATGTGAAAATGTTTAAATGGAATATGGGCAGGGCACAGTGGCAAGCACCTGTATTCTTAGCTACTTCAAAGATGAGGTGGGATGATCATTACAGCTCAGGAGTTTGAGGTTTCAGTGAGCCATGATTGCAGCACTGCATGCCAACTTGGGTGATAGAGTGAGACCTTGTCTCAAAAATAAAATAAAATAAAGGAATAGGTGCTGTGTGGATACCATCAGTATTGTGACTAAATTTCATATACTTTTTCGTAGCCAAACACATTAGGATAATCAGTAGTCACGATTAAATGTAATAATCCTGGCCAAGATAATTTGCTTGTTGCCATGAGAATATTCTACACTCATTAAAGTAATTAATTATTAAAATAAATAAAAAACAGATGAAGTTACCAGATATGTTTTAATTTTAAATACTTGAATTGTTGTAGTAATTATTCTCCTCACAGTAAAATAATGGAACAGGTCTTTACCTATCACCTTATGAAGTAAAGAAAAGAAAACTTCTTAAAGAGCAAATTTAACAAACACCACCAACTTCAGTGTCTCAAAAGCTTCACTATAACTGCATGTTATAAAGACAGTAATTCACAAGAAAAAGAAGAGAGGTGATAACAGTAACAAATTCTTGGAACCTGAAAAATACAACGAGAATGCTTCTTCCAAAATATGCGGTAAATAAATATATACCATGGAATACTACTTGACAATTAAAATGAACAAACTACTGATACATGCAACAAAGATATGAAATAGACAAATATGCTAATGAACAAAGCCATTTCAAAGATTTGCATGTTGTATAATTGTATGTATATCAAATTTCTATAAGAGACAAACTATAGAGTCAGAAAACAGATCAGTAGTTGTCTGATGATAAGGGTAAAAGAAAAGATTGACTGCAAATGTGCAGAACTAACTTTTAAGAGAAAAGAAACAAGTAAGAAAAGGCTACATATGGTATGATTCCAACTATGTAACATGAAAAGGTAAAGCTGTGGAGACCGTGAAAAGATCATTGGTACCAGGGCCTCAAAAGATTGGAGATAGTTTGGTAATTTCCTATTTCAAACAAAAAGAGTGTCTGGGTGTGCTGGCTCACACCTGTAATCCCAGCACTTTGGGAGGCAATGGAGGGTGGATCACCTGAGGTCAGGAGTTTGAGACAAGCCTGACCAACATGGTGAAACCTCATCTCTACTAAAAATACAAAAATTAGCTGGGCATGGTGGCACACACTTGTAATCCCAGCTACTCAGGAGGCTGAGGCAGGAGAATCTCTGGAACCTGAGAGGTGGAGGTTGTAGTGGGCAGAAATCACGCCACTGCACTCCAGCCTGGGTGACAAAGCGAGACTCTGTCTCAAAAAAAAAAAAAAAAAAAACAAAGAGAGAGTTGGAGAAAGGATGAACAGGTGAAGCACAGAGATTTTTAGGATGCTAAAACTATTCTGCATTGAACTGTTATGGTATTAATACATACATGACATAATGCATTTTTCAAAACTTATAAAACAATGGAAAGATTGAAACTTGATGTAAACCATGAGCTTCAGTTAAGAATAATATAGCAATTTTGTTTGTGAATTATAATAAATGTACCACACTAATGCAAGATATTAATAATAAGGGAAACTGTACACAGGGTGGGGTGGGGGCAAGGGAAAGCAGGTGTATGGAACTCCATGCTACTACTCTGTCTACTATACCCTTATATTTTCTGTAAATCTAAAACTGTACAAAAAATAAATGATTGGAATATTCTGAGTTTTCATTTTTCAATAATAACTATAAAATAAAAGAATTTCAGATTTGTGAGGCATCCTTTCCCTTCTGGGCCCAAAGAATAAACATACACATTTCCCTCCTGCTACCATCAAATCTGTTTTCCTTTTCCTCACAGCAAATCTTCTTAAAAGAATTAACTATATTCAGTGCCTCCATCTCTTCCTCTCTATGCTATCTATACTGATTTCACATTTATTATTCTTGAAGAAGGCAAACAGTGGCCTCCTTCCAATGGATGCTTTTCAATGCTGACACCCAAAGATGTGGAAGCAACTTTGGAACTGTGTAACAGGCAAAGGTTGGAACAGTTTGTAGTGCTCAGAAGAAGAAAGAAAAATGTGGGAGAGTTTGTAACTTCCTAGAGACTTGTTGAATGCCTTTGACCAAAAGCTAGAAACAATATAAACAATAAGGTCCAGGCTGAGGTGGTCTCAGATGGAGATGAGGAACTTGTTGGGAACTGGAGCAAACTTGACTCTTGTTGTGTTGTAGCAAAGAGACTGGTGGCATTTTGCCTTGCCCTAGAGATTTGTGGAACTTTGAAGTTGGGAGAGATGACTTAGGTTATCTGGCAGAAGAAAATTCTAAGCTGCAAACTATTTCAGATGTGACTTGGGTGCTGTGAAAGGCATTCAGTTTTATAAGGGAAATAGAGCATAAAAGTTTGGAAAATTTGCAGTCTGACAATGCGATAGAAAAGAAAATCTTGTGTTCCGAGGAGAAATTCAAGCTGGCTACAGAAATTTGCATAAGTAATAAGAAGAATGTTAATTCCCAAGACAATGGTGAAAATGTCTCCAGGGCATGTTAGAGGTCTTCACTGAAGCCCATTCCAACACAGGCCTGGAAATCTAGGAGAAAATGGTTTCATGGAACAGGCCTAGAGTCCTCATGCTGTGTGCAGCCTAGGGACTTGGTGCCCTGCATCCCAGCTGCTCCAGTCATGGCTGAAAAGGGCCAATGTAGAGCAGGGGTCATGGCTTCAGAGGGTCCAAGCCCCAAACCTTGGCAGCTTCCACATAGTGTTGGTCCTGTGACTGAACAGAAGTCAAAAATTGAGGTTTTGGAACCTCTGCCTAGATTTCAGAGGATGTATGGAATGCCTGGATGCCCAAGAAGTTTGCTGCAGGGGCAGGGCTCTCATGGAGAACCTTTGCTTGGGCAGTGCAGAAGGGAAATGTGTGGGATCAGTGCCCCACTGAAGCACCAACTAGTGGAGCTGTGAGAAAAGGGCCACTGTCTTCCAGACCCTGAAATGGTAGATCCACTGACAGCTTGCACCATGTGCTTGGAAAAACCTCAGACACTTGCTGTCAACCCATGAAAGCAGCCATGAGGGAGGCTGTACCCAGCAAAACCACAGGGGTGGAGCTGTCCAAGACCATAGGAACCCACCTCTTGTATCAGTGTGATCTGATGTGAGACACGGAGTAAAAGAGATCATTTGGGAGCTTTAAGATTTAACTGCCCCAGTGGATTTCTGACTCTCATGGGTCCTGTAGCCCCTTTGTTGTGGCCAATTTCTCCCACTTGGAATACCTGTATTTACCCAATGCCTGTACCTCCACTGTATCTAGAAAGTAACTAACTTGCTTTTGATTTTATAGGTTCATAGGCAGAAGGGACTTGCTTTGTCTTGGATGAGACTTTGGCCTGTGCCCTTTTGAGTTAATGCTGAAATAAGTTCAGACTTTGGGGAACTTTTGGGAAAGCATGATTGATTTTGAAATGTGAAGATATGAGATTTGGGAGAAGCCAGGGGTGGAATGATATGGTTTGGCTCTGTGTTCCCACACAAGTCTCATTTTGTGGCTCCCATAATTCCCATGTGTTGTGAGAGGGAGCCAGTGGGAGATGATTGAATCACAGGGACATGTCTTTCCTGCACTGTTCTCGTGATAGTAAATGGGTCTCATGAGATCTAGTTTTAAAAATGGGCGTTTCTCTGCACAAGCTCTCTCTTTGCCTGCTGCCATCCACAGAAGATGTGACTTGCTTCTTGCCTTCTGCCTTGCTTGTAAGGTCTCCTCAGCCACGTAGAACTGTAAGTCCAATTAAACCTCTTTCTTTTGTAAATTGTCCAGTCTTGGGTATGTCTTTTCAGCAGCTTGAAAACGGACTAATACAGATGAACAAAGACATCGGCTGGATTTTTTCCAGACACTTCATCCTTATCTTAGAATGTTGTGTTCTCAGTATATTCAGCAGAATTGCAGACAACAGGAGGAAGAACTGCGTCAACCGAGGGCACCCATGGACGTATTCTCCTGCCCTTGCCAAGTGTGGTTTCAGGGTTCTCTGGCCTCATAAGGCTAGTTGAAAAGCATTTTCTCTTCCTGTATACTCTGAAAGACCTTGTACAGGATATCTTGCTTTTTCCTTTATTGTTTGGTAGACTTCATTAGTAAAGCTATCTGGGCCCTGAGTTTTCTTTGTGGAAATGTTTTTAATTGTAGATACAACTTTATTAACAGGTATGGAACTTCTTAGTGTCTATTTATTTTGGGATTAGTTTCAAAAAATTATATTTGCCAAGGAATATATATTTCTCCCAAGTTGTCAAACTTATTGGAGTAACATTGTTTATACTATCCCATT
Organism: Callithrix jacchus; assembly: GCF_049354715.1. Classification (NCBI taxonomy): domain Eukaryota; kingdom Metazoa; phylum Chordata; class Mammalia; order Primates; family Cebidae; genus Callithrix; species Callithrix jacchus. Next base: position 77,843,806 of record NC_133504.1, read on the forward strand.
TATTCTTATTCTTATTAATCTATAGTCACGTATCTCATTTTATTGCTGATATTGATAATTTATATTTTTTGCTTTTTCTTAACTGGCCTTGCTAGAGGATCACGACTTTGTATTAATCTTTTCAAAGAATTGACTTCTGGATTCGTTATTTTTCTATTGTTCATCTGTTTTATATTTCACTGATTTCTGTTCTCATCATTGGCATTTCCTCTTCTACAATCATGAAGCTTAATTTCCTCTTTTCTATCTAGCTTTCTGAAGTGTAAGATTAAATTTTTTAAATAAAATTTTTTTCTAATGTTTGCATGTAGTATTAAAATGTTTTCTCTTATCAAGGCTTTAGCTGCATCCCACAAATATTAATATGTTGTATTTTCATCCTTGTTTGATATGAAATATTTTAAAATTTCCCTTATGATATCTCCTATGGGTTATTTTAAAAGTTATTTCTTAATTTTCAAATATTTGGTTATTTCCCAATTATTATTTAAACTCTAATTTTCTAGTTTAATTTTATTTAAGTCAGAGAACATACTCTGCATGATTTCAGTCCTTTGAAATATTTTGCAACTTAATTTATGGCCCAGTTTATGGCCTATTTTGGTGAGTGTTGAAAATGCATTTAAGAATCACATGTATCGAAGGTCAGGAGATTCAGACCATCCTGGCTGATGTGGTGAAACCCAGTCTCTACTAAAAAAAAAAAAAAAAAAAAAAAAAAAATTAGCCAGGCTTGGTGATGTGCCTGTAATCCCAGCTACTTGGGAGGCTGAGGCAGAGGAATCACTTGAACCAGGGAGGCAGGGGTTGCAGTGAGTCCAGATCATGCCACTGCACTCCAGCCTGGTGATAGAGCAAGACTCCACAGTCTCACAAAATATATAAATAAGTAAAAATAAAATAGGCTGGGCACAGTGGCTCACGCCTGTAATTCCAGCATTTTGGAAGGCCAAGGCGGGCAGATCACCTGAGGCTGGGAGTTCGAGATCAGCCTGGCCAACATGGAGAAACCCCATCTCTAGTAAAAAACACAAAGTAAGCTGGGCATGGTGGCAGATGCCTGTAATTCCAGCTACTCAGGAGGCTGAGATAGGAGAATCTTGAACCCAGGAGGCAGAGGTTGCAGTGAGCCGAGATTGCGCCATTGCACTCTAGCCTGGCCAACAAGAGGAAAAATCTGTCTCAAAAAATAATAATAAAATAAAATAACGTGTATACTGCAATTACTGAGTATGTTGTACTATCCATTTCAATTACATCAAGCTGCTTAATAAGTATAATTCAAATCCATCATATACTCATTGATATTTTATACACTTTATTTACAGATTTCTGAGAGAGAAGTGTTAAAATTTCCAGCTATGATTATGGATTTGTCTGTTCTCGCTTTTACTTCTGTTTGATTTTGTCTCAAGTATTTTGAATCTATGTTACTAGGGGCATTTTCATTTAGAATTATTATGTTTTCCTGATGAGTTGACCCTTGGGTTATTATGAAATGTTGTCTTTATTCCTGGTAATAATTATTGGCTTGAAGTCTACTCTATCTGACATTAATATAGCTACATTAATCTTTTTATTATAAGCATCCCAATCCTTTTATTTCCGAACTCATTACATTCTTATGTTTAAAGACTAGATAATGTCAGGCTGGATTATAAAAGAACATTCAATTATAAACTGTTTTGTTGGGTCTTGTTTTTAAAACTAAATACAACATGATATTTTCTATACTTTAAATGGAGTTTTAATTCTATAAATATTTAATGTAATTACTGATATGGTTGAACTTGTGTTTTCCACCATGCTGGCTGATTTCTGTTTGTCCCATCACTTTTTCCTTTGCTTCACATTTCATGGTTTTTTTTGTGTTATTTAAATATTTTTTTAGTATACCATTTTTTCTATTCTGTTGGCTTTTTAATTGTGTATTGCTTCTAAGTGATTACTTAGAAATTACAATATTGAGTCTTAATTTATCACAATGAACCCTAAATTTAATAGTATTCAACTTCAAAAACAATATAAATACTTTATATATGTCTCTTTTTCCATTGTGCTATTGTCATATACTTTACTTCTTTATCATTTCAAATTCCACAATGCATTGTTACTGTATTTGCTTGAAACAGCGAGATAAAAATTTTAAAAGTTTAAAAATGTTCATCCACATATTTACCCTTTTGTGTGCTCTCCATTTTCTTTAAGGAGATCCAATCTTCCATCTGGGCTTACTTCTTTTCATCCTAAAGAAACTTCCTTAACTTTTATTGTTCATGTTTTCTTCCTAGTGATGAATAGTCTCATGTTTTGCTGCCTGAAAACATTTTCATTTTCATTTGCAAATTGACCAATACTTTTATTAGGTAAAGAAGTGTGTATCGACTTTCTTCTGGCTTCCATCATTATTTGTAGTTAGTTATTTCTCATTCTTACCCAAGGATATTTGTAAGGTTTTTCTCTTTATCTTTGGCTTTAAATAGTTCGACTATGATGTACCCAGGGAAGCTTTTATTTGTAATTACTCTGGCCTGTTGTTCACTGAGCTTTTTAGTTCTATGATTTTAGATTTTCAACCAGCTGCTTTTTTAAAAAAAAATTTATTGCCTAGTCTCTCTTCATACATACATACATATATATACACACACACACACACACACACACACACACACACACACAGACATACACACACACATATACATATATATACACACAAATATACATACATATATATTTTCCTACTTCATTCTCCTTTTTCTCTCCTGGTATACCAATTACATGCATACTAGACTGTCTATATTTGCTTTCAGATATTTCTTTTCTGTTCAGTTCTGTTAAAAAGATAATTTTTAAATTAAGTTAGAAATAGAATTTTTAAATATCTTTTTAAGTACTTTGGTGTTATTATTTCTATTGACCTGTCACTAATAATTTCTTCTGTTTAATGCAGTCTGCTGTTAATCCAATTCAATAAATTCTGTGTGACAGATATTCTTAATATATTTTTGAGGGCAGCTTTAGGTTCACAGCAAATTTGAGCTTATTCAGCAAAATTCCTATAGGAGAAAATTGATGGGAAAGCAGGGCTCTTATGTTTCTTTCAGATTTCAATCCATTCTGTCAGCCCAGCTTGACTGTTTTCCCTTTGTCCCAACAACTTTTCTTTGCCAAATCGTTGGGACAAAGGGAAAACAGATCTCCAGACTAACTTCAGAATGCAAGTGGCCATTGACTTGTGATAATCTAGATAAATTTATCTCATTTTTGAATTCAGTTTCTTTAGAGTTATTAGATTCTATAACTCTTTGATGACTTAAAATACAAACTCTGTATTATTACATTCTCAAATTGTTATAAAGAACTGCCTAAGGCTAGGTAAGTTATAAGGGAAAGAGGTCTAATTGATTCACAGTTCCACAGGGCTGAGGAGGCCTCAAGAAACTTGCAATCATGGCAAAAGGGGAAGGAAACACATCCTTCTTCACATGGTGGGAGGAGAAGGAAGTGCTGAGCAAAAGAGGGAAAAGTCCCTCATAAAACCACCAGATCTTGTGAGAACTCACTCACTATCATAAGAAGAGTATGGGGGTAACCACCCCAATGATTCAATTATCTCCCAGCAGGTCCCTCCCATGACACATGGGGATTATGGGAACTAGTATGCAAAATGAAATTTGCATAGGGACACAGCCAAACCATATCAAACATTATTTTTAGTTTATCTATAGCTAAAAGGAAATCAATGGTCATTTCAACCTTCTGTAACCTAAACAGAAATGTGAAACAGTGGGGTCCCTCGTTACTCACTCATCTTTTTCCTTGGCATTCAAGATGTCATAATATCCAAATTTCCCTTTCTCTTATTGTGAACTCCTTTTCTTCCTTTTTTTGAATTGCGGCATGCCTCAGAACTCTTTCCTCTGTCCTATTTTTTTTCATTACACTTTCTCTCTCAGGATGATCTTACCCAATCTCTTCCATATGTTAGTGATCCCAAAATCTATTTCTTGCCTAAGCTCAAGGGACCACATAAAAGCTTTAAGCCTTTTGAAATCTAAAATAGCTTTTAAGATTAAAGACTTTAAAAACAAAGAACAAATGGCTTCAGTTTCTAAAGAAAAGAGCAGGATTTGAAGGCAGACATGTTTATTTTAAAAGGAAAAAAACACACTAATTAAAAACCATATGTTTAAAAATTTCACTATAATTTGCAGCCTACGGAAGAACTTACAAATTTTATACAGATTCTTTTATCATAGATGATTTATAAATACAATTTTCTTTCAAGAGAGGATCATAGTTTTATAGATAAAAAAGTGAAGTCTTATAGTAGTTAGGCTGGCTTCGTAGTTTTCAAAAATCACAATCAAAAATTACAATTGGCTAATGAAACTATAAATGTTATGGGAATACTTAGATTGATCGTTGTGTTACACTCCAATTTACTACTTTCTTAGAAAAAACAAATATTATGAATATAAAGTAATACTATTTTGTTAGACTAGAAACATACTTATTATTAGAACTGTCATCATGTTTAGATTCTAATATACACTAATGTTTAGTGTTATATGAAAGGAACTTTCACAATCTCTTACTGTCATCTGTGGAGCTCAAATCAGCTCTGCAATAAAGCTTCCCATTTATCAAATAAATAGTCTCTCTTATAGATTAAAATCATTGAACGTTCAAAAATCTTTTATATGTGGTATAAATGCCTTATACATATTGCAGATTCATTATTAAAAACAAACACGCCCACCCCAGCTTTTTAAAGGGTAATATTTCACAATTTTCCTGGTGAAAATACCAAAGCCAGAGCACCCACAATCTCATATTAAAAGCCATCTAAATAAGCATAACATCCAAGTCAAAAAGTGTCCTGTTATGCAAACAGAGCTTCCATACAAGTTTCCTAGACTCTCCTTCCAAATAGAATCAGAAATTCTGGAGCTACTGCTCCATAGTTGTTTCTGTTTCCTCATTATGACACAAAATTACTTAAATCTCAATATGGCTAAAATACAAGTTCTGAATTCTACAATCCTTGAGCCTAAACATTTTTTTGTTGCTGTTTTGAGACAGGGTCTCACTTTGTCACCCATGCTGGCATGTAGTGGTGCAATCTCAGCTCACTGAAACCTCAGCCTCCTGGGCTTAAGCAATCTTCCCACCTCAGGACCCCAAGTAACTTGGAGTATAGGTGTACACCACCATATCCTGCTAATTTTTGTATGTATTGTAGAAATATTTTGCCATGTTGCCGAGGCTGGTCTGGAACTCCTGAGCTCAAGCAATCAGCCTGCCTTGGCTCTCCAAAGTGCTGGGATTACAGGTGTGAGCCACCACTCCTGGCCTGACCTTGAATTTTTTAAACCATAACACTTATAATCCCTGAAAATTTCAAAATAACAATTGCATTTTAATTTTTAAAATGTTTGTTCTTTTTTAACTTTTATTTTAGAATCTGGGGTACATGCGCAGGTTTTTAACTAAGGTATATTGCTTGATGCTGAGATTTGGAGTACGAATGAATCTGTTACCCAGGTAGTAAGTATAGTACCCAACAGGAATTTTTTTCAATCCCTCTTCCTATTCACTCCTCTATACTTCCCAGTGTATATTGTTACCATCTTTGTATCCACAGGTGCCCAATTTTAGCTTCCTTATAAGTGAGAACATGTATTTGGTTTTCTGTTTCTGCATTAGTTCACCCAGGATAATGGCCTCCAGCTGCATCCATATTCGTGCAAAAGACATAATTTCATTTTTTATAGCTGTGTAGTGTTCCATGGTGCAAATGTACCATATTTTCCTTATCCAATTCACTGTTTTTGGGCACCTAGGTTTATTCCATGTTTCTGCTATTGTGACTAATGACTCACATATCTTAAATTAACTTGAAAATACATCAACTTTGATGTATGATACTATGTATGCATTATTTAGTTATACCCTTAAAATACATCAACATTGATATGTGATACTATGTATGTATTGTTTAGTGATACCCTTAATTGATAATTCACTTTCCAGGGATGATCACCTAGCATATATTAGAAAGTCCACATTTCATAAAAACGTACTACAAGGACTACAGCTATCTTTATATCTCATCAGTGCTAGATTTCTGCTGATTAAAATAATGCATATAGGCTGGGTGTGGCAGCTCATACCTGTACTCCCAGCACTTTGGGAGGCCAAGGAGGGTGAATCATGAGGTCAGGAGTTCGAGACCAGGCTGACAAACGTGGTGAAACTCTGTCTCTACTAAAAATACAAAAATTAGCCTGGCATGGTGGCACACACCTGTAATCCCAGCTACTCAGGAGGCTGAGGCAGGAGAATTGCTTGAACCCGGGAGGCGGAGATTCAGTGAGCCAAGATCGTGCCACTGCACTCCAGCATGGGCAAGAAAGTGAGACTTTGTCTAAAAAAAAAAAATGCATCTAAGAAATGGGGCTTCATTAGTGAAATTAATGCTTGTATGAAAGCATAATGAATATTAAAAAATAGGTCCTTATTGGTAGCAGTAGTGGTATTCGATGATATATGAAGGTTGTCTAAAGATTTGGTACCACCCATCCTTGCATGAAAGCATCTTTGGACACAAAGTTTGAAGCTTAGATCTTAACTTTCATTGGAGTCCAGACACTGAAGTGGAGAATTCTGTTTTCCTGATGCCAGATACAGTATTAGCCAAATCTTGCCTGCAGATTATTGTTACAATTGTTTCAAGTAAACCTTTTATGCAAGGTAATCTTCAGGGCACTTGGAAAGATGGATGGTGGGAATGTTATCCAATTTTTAGAAGAAATTGGGCATACAGTTTTGTTCACACTTGGTAAACTGTTTAATAATTTGTTTTGAAATTTGAATTTATTATAAACTAGTAATAATGTTGTGGAGAAATATGTAAACTGTATCTCCCTCAAAACTTTTTGCAGCTATCAATATTTTCTAAAGGAACCTTAAGGGTTGCACTGTCTTAAGTCAGTTTGCATCAATGTCTGTCCATAGCTCAGAGTCCCATTTAGAATTCCTGCAATGGACACCTTCCTGGGACTCATTTCTTAAGTATCCTCTAAGAATTAGTGTATGGAGAGGCTCTAGCAATGAGGCATCTCTTATGAAGGTATAAAAGCTTTTAATAATTAAGGCAGCAGGAGCATATTAGTAAGAATTCCAGGGGACTCCACAGCCTTTATTTTCACACAAACTGTGACTATAGACGTTACAAATATGGGAGAGACTAGTGAAAGAAGGGCAGATCCGCACTCACCAGAGCTTTGCATTAAAGGCCATTTGAATTCCATGAATGGCCAAACTTAAGGACAGAATACTTGTATTGAAACACTTTCCCTTATATAATAGATAATTCATGCCTTAGAGAAATTTAATAACTTACTAAAAGAAACCACCTATTGCTTTTTTCAGAAATAAGCAGATTTTTCCTTGAGTCATTCAGCTTTCAGAAATCCACATTATGGTGTTTAGTCACATACATTTTCAGAGGATTTACCCACAGAAAGCCACTGACACAGAACCTACGACCGGTGTTCTGCTTCCTCATACAGTGCCTGAACATTTTCCTCCAAGTTCCCAGAGTCATCCTGTCTCCTTATGGTAATTTCCCTCTGGTCCTCTTCCTTCTTAAGCCTTTTCTAAACTGGTCTTTGAGCAACTGGCTTATGATCACAAGTAGAAGCAAAAGAATAGAGCTTAGTAAAAGATAAACAAGACTTTTATTCAAGTACCAGAACCAAAAAACTTTCCAATTATAATATGCCATTGTGTATAAAGAGCACAATATTTAAGACAATTTTTTTTTAAGTTTCCTCATTGGTTTTGGTGGAAAACAAAAGAAATGAATTCAAATTACCTTAGGCTTCAAAAAGAGTTACTTGGGAGGATCCTCAGCATCTAACTGCATCAAAGGTAGAGCTTACTAATCAAGCTTGAAGAAAAAACTAGAAGGGGCCTTAGTAGAAAGTGTTTGTGGTCTCTCTATCTGAGTCACACTGCCATAAGTAACTTGGTTTAAACTGCCTTTTTTCCTCCTATGTACCAACTCAAAATTAAAATTTCTGAGATAAAGAAGTATTTTGGCATTGCTGAAATTGTTTTTCCACTCCTATCATCTGAGGATGAGGCATGTTTTGTGCTGAGCAGACATACTGAAGAGTATGCAGGGGAAAAGATAACATTCCTGTAGAAGAATAAAATGAAATGTATCTGCAAAGTGAAAAAAGAAAAAGCATGAATTTACTGTGTACTATCTAGTCAATTATTTAAAATATTTGATTAAAGAAAAAGAACTACTCTGTTGACATTTCAAGTCCTTGATTATAAACATTTGAAGTTTATATGGAGAGACATTTGCCATAATGAATTTAAGAGAAAACTGATTTATGTGTGCTTTTGAATCTCAAAAGGTACAAGTAAAATCTTTAAACTGATTTTTAAACACTGAGGAAGGATCAAAGAAATGAAAAAGTCAATGTAACTAAGAATTTTTCATGCATTTTAAAAACAGATACTGAATTTTGCGATACCTCTTGAGGAAATGCTATAATGTTGATGAAATGGCAATTCAGGAAAGCTAATTCAATTCTACAAATACTTGCTGAGTATTTCTAGTTCATGCAAGCCATACACAAGTAGGTGAAATCTGTCCCTTTCTTCAAGGAACTTAAAACATAATGAGAAAGATAAGCTGAAATTTCTGATAACTATATATCAGGTAATAAGACAAGAACCATAGACAGTTATAAATAAAATGGCATATATTACATAAAAAAGAAGGAACAGATTATAAGTAATTAAACGGATCCAGAAAGAATTTAGGAATGAGCAGAATTTGAAAAAAAAAAAAAGTTTAACAAGTAAAGTCAACACTTTCTGATTACCTACACTTTTTCAGAAGTCTTGCATCCACCATCTCTTTAATTCTCAACACCAGTCTTGGGAGTAAATATTATTGTCCCAAATTCTTATACAAACTGAGGCAAACCCTAATTCAACAACTTGCCGCAGTTGACAAGTGATCCATTTCTACCTGATTGTGTACTCCCCACTGGTTTTGGAGACATGCTTTTGTAACATATGATGGTGGAAAGACTCTGCTTTCAAATAAAGATTCAACAAAAATAACCTTGTCTTGGGTTTACTATAAGGAGATTTACAAAAAAATGAGCAAGAACAATAAGTAGATATGTTTGTGTCCTTTATTAAATAGGCTAGAGTACAAAAGTACTCTCTTACTCCATTCGGGTTGCCATAACAAAATACCTGGGTAGCTTATAAACAAAAGAAGTTTATTTTTTCACTCTTCTGGAGCCTGCAAAGTCCAAGATCAAGGTATCAGCTGACTCAGTGTCTAATGTGAGCCTGCTTCCTTCATAAATAGATGTCTTCTCACTGCAACATAGTATGGCAGGAGCAAACAGGCTCCTTTAGGTTTCCTTTCTTTTCGTAATAAGGAATGCATAAGCATCCATTTTCTTTACAGCCTCATCAACATCTGTTATTTTTTGAACTTTTAATAATAGACATTCTGACTTATGTGAGATGTGATCTCATTGTGGTTTTGATTTGTGTCTCTCTGATGATTAGTGATTTGGAGCATTTTTTCATACGTTTGCTGGCCACTTGTATGTCTTCTTTTCAGAAGCATCTGTTTGTGCCTTTTGCCACTTTTTAATGGGCTCATTTGTTTTTCACCTGTTGATTCTTTTAAGTTCCTTATAGGTTCTGGATATTAGACCTTTGTCAGGTGAATAGTTTGAAAGATTTTCTCCTAATCCATAGATTGTCTGTTTACATGGCTGTGTGGACGCGCTGGTTTAATTAGGTCCCACTTAGCAATCTTTGTTTTTGTTGCAATTGCTTTTGAGAACGTGGTTATAAATTCTTTGCCAAGGCTGATGTCCAGGTAAGTATTTCCTAGGTTTTCTTCTAGGACTTTTTTCTTCTAGCATTGTTTTAGGTCTTTACATTTAAATATTTAATCCATCTTGAGCTAATTTTTCTATATGGTGATATATAAGGGTGAAGTTTCATTCTTTTGCATATGGATAACTAATTATTCCAGCACCATTTATTGAATAGTAAGTCCTTTACTTATTTTTTCAATTTTGTCTAGGATGAGATTATGTAAGCGTATGGCTTTATTTCTGGGTTCTTTATTCTGTTCCATTTGTCTATATGTTTGTTTTTGTACTAGTACCATGCTGTTTTATTATATTAACTGTGACTTTGTGGTATAGTTTGAAGTTGGGTAATGTGATACCTCCCTCTAAGAGAACTAATTCTATGTATGAACAAATTACCTCTAAAAGAACCCCACCTTCTAATACCATCGTCTTAGAGGTGAGGGTTTCAACATACACTTTGAGAGACACAGACATTCAGAACCTAGCAAGCACCTCTCTATTATTATCTTGACTCAAAATCCCCCAAAAGATTTTTTTAAGGGAGGAGTTTCTGATTCTTGTATTGACAATGTAATATCCTACCGGAAAGCTCTTCCCCTGTAAAATAACTATAAAATCCAGAAATACTGCAAAAAGCAATTTCCTGAAGACACTAGAGAATGAATAGTAGGCACCCTCTAATGCTATGTGAACACTTGAAAGAGGAGAGAAAAGGAGTCGAACAAAGAATATTTCTGTTTTCATGGCTTTTAGCCTGTGGCTGAGTGCTGTTAGCATGTCACACTAAAGGTAGGTGTCAGTGAAAATATCATAGTCTTCTGGCTCAGGGATCAAGAAAACTGAAGTTAGATAAAACATGGATGCTATAAAAAGTGGGAAATCTTTGAAAGAAAAAAGCCCATTGAACAGAGGATCTTCAAATGCTATCTATCCACATCTTTCACTGGTCCCTTATCTTAGTCAATTCTGTACTGCTGTAGAAATCCTGCTCCCTCAAGCCCTTCTTGTAGTGGCATAATACATTAGGTCATGAGGCAGAAACCTCATGATCTAAACATCTCCCATTGGGCCCTGTCTCCCAACACTGTTGCACTGGGGATAAACTTTTCAAGACATGATTTTTGGAGGACACATTCAGATCGTATTGTAACACTCTGGACCTTGCATGTGTGGCATAGATTCAAAGCAGGTTAGCAAAAATAAAAAAAATATATAACTGATGCTGGAGCTTCTGCTCAAGAAACAGAGTTTTCATTTAAATCTGGGCCAATATACTAGCCCAATAAAACAAAGGAAACAGCAATTATTGGAGAAAAATAGCAAAATCCCCACAACCTAATAGTTATAGTGTTCAGAATATAATTCAAAATTTCTCAACATCTAAAAAAATGTAAGACATTTCAACCAAAAAGAAAATCGAACAAAATCAATCCTAAGATGAAAGAGATCTTGGAACTAGCAGGCAGTGATTTTTTAAAACAGGTCTCATAATTATTCTAAACAAAGTAAAATAAAATATGCTCATGAAGAGTAATGAGATATAAAATCTTAGTGGTCACAGAAAGTAAAATAAAAAAATGGAAATTTTGTAACTGAAATATACAATATCAGAACTAAAAGTTTCAGAGGATAGACGAAATGACCCAAATCCAGAAGAAAGAAATAACAGAGGAAAGAATAAATAAACAATACAAATTAATAATAATAATCCATTATATGTTAGAGAGAAAACACGTGGTGAAAAGAGAACAGAGACTGAGGACCATTAAATATCAAATGATATAACAGACATATAATCATAACATATATGTAATCCTACACATATGAATCCCAAAAGGAAAGTAGCAAATGAAACAGAAAAATTATTTTTATAAATAGAGGCTAAAAATGTCCCAAATTTGGTAAAACAAAAGAAATATACAGATACAAGGTGCTAAATTAACATCAAACAAAATAAACACGAAGAAACCAGTGCTTACCTTTCTTATAAATGTCTAACACGTATTAATTACTTAATATATAGAAAATCTTCAAAAGGTAGGTAGTCTTGCTTCATGTTTAGATAGAAAACTGATACACACAAACAGACATACACACACAAGTGGCTATATACTTGCACAAGATAATCAGTAGTCAGTCTGTAATTTGAACCCAGCAGTTTGACTCCAGAGGCCATGCTTTTACCACTCTACCATGTAGCCTTGCAGGTATACTGAACCAATATTGTAAACTCCTGAAAAAGAAACTGAAATTATGAAACAGAAAAATATTTAATTATATAGAGGCAAAAATGGAGATGTCACGTCCAAGGAAAAACTGATGAATATTTATCCACTGATCTACATCTTGGGAAGTGACTAAATTTCATGCATGAAAAATTACAGATACCCAAACTAAAAAAGCAAGTTAGAAAATATTATACTGGCCTCAAGCTGTGTTACAGCTGGGAATAAAATATATATGAACCTATTTAAAAAAACTGCCTGATGAAATCCAGCCAGCTAAATACAATTAAAAACGTGAGTACTCAGAAGGAACCAGTTCATAGTAAAAAGGATTTCCCGAGTTCTGAAATTTTAATACTTCTCTGGGAATATAGAACTAAGGCTGAAAATTGAATATTATGGCCACAAAATGAAAATAAGGTTGTAAGTCCCAATGATGTTGAAATATTCATATCAAAACTAGTAATAAAGATTTAGAAGCAGATGAGAGAGAAGATGAGGGTTATTGTAAGCGTGTGCATCAATTATCTAATGCTGCATAAAAAAATATGGCAAAACTTAGTGGCATAAAGCAACAGTTTTTATCTCACACAAGCCAGCTCTATTCAGTAAGGGAAGAAATGTAAGAATGCAAGAAAGTAAGAATCACTGGAGGCCATCCTGGCAGCTGTCTACACTGTGTGTTCATTCATTTCCTCATCTTTCCCAGTGGTATGGTTTGGTTGTAGTCCCATCCAAATCTCATCTTGAATTGTAGCTCCCATAATTCCCATATGTTGTGGGAGGGACCTGGTAGGAGATAACTGAGTCATGGTGGTGGTTTCCCCCATACTGTTCTTATGATAGTAAATAAGTCTTATGAGATCTGATCATTTTATAAGGGAAAGCCCTTTTGCCTGGCTGTCTCATTCTCTCTTTTCTATGTAAGACATGCCTTTTACCTTCCTCCATGATTGTGAGGCCTCCCCAGCCATGTGGAACTGTGAATCCATTAAACCTCTTTTTCTTATGAATTGCCCAGTTTCAGATATGACTTTATCAGCAGCATGAAAACAGACTAATGCAATAAATTGGTACCAGTAGAGTGTAGCACTGCTGAAAAGATACCCAAAAATGTGAAAGCAACTTTAGAACTGGGTAACAGGCAAAGGTTGGAACAGTTTAGAGAGCTCAGAAGAAGACAGGAAAATGTGGGGAAGTTTGGAACTTCTTAGAGACTTGTTGAATGGCTTTGACCAAAATGCTGATAATGATGTGCACAGTGAAATCCAGGCTGAGGTGGTCTCAGATGGAAAAACTTGTTGAGAACTGGGGCAAAGGTAACCCTTGTTATGTTTTAGCAAAGATACTGGTGGCATTTGACCCCTGCTCCAGAGATTTGTGGAACTTCAAACTTGAGAAAGATGATTTAGGGTATCTGACAGAAGAAATTTCTAAGCAGCAAAGAATTCAAGATGTGACTTGGGTGCTGTTAAAAGCATTCAGTTTTAAAAGGAAAAAAAAAGCATAAAAATTTGGAAAATTTACAGCCTGGCAATGCAATAGAAAAGAAAAATCTCATTTTCTGAGAAGAAATTCAAGCCAGCTGCAGAAATTTGCATAAGTAACAAGGAGCCAAATGTCAGTCCCCAAGACAATGGGGAAAATATCTCTAGGGCACATCAGAGAACTTTGCAGCAGCTCCTCTCATCATAGGAGAAAAAAATGGTTTTGTGGGCAAGGCCCAGGATGCCCTGCATTTCAGCCACTCCAGCTGTGGCTGAAAGGGATCAATGTAGAGCTTGGATCATGGCTTCAGAGGGTGCAAGCCCCAAGCCTCAGCAGCTTCCACATAATGTTGAGCCCAAGAGTGCACAGAAGTCAAGAATTGGGGTTTGGGAACCTCTGCCTAGATTTCAGATGATGTATGGAAACACCTGGATGTCCAGGCAGAAATTTGCTGCAGGGACAAAGTACTCATGGAGAACCTCTGCTAGGGCAGTGTGGAAGGGAAAAGTTGGGTGAAGCCCACACGGAGTCCCCAGTGGGGTGCTGTGTAGTGGAACTGTGAGAAGAGGGCCACCATCCCCTAGACACCAGAATGGTAAATCCACTGAAAGCTTGTACTGTGTGTCTGGAAAAGCCACAGGCACTCAATGCCAGCCCATGAAATCAGTGAGGGAGGCTATATCCTGAAAAACCACAGGACTGGAGCTGCCCAAGACCATAGGAACCCACCTCTTGCATCAGCATGACCTTAATGCAAGACATAGAGTCAAAGGAGATCATTTTAGAGCTTTAAAATTTGACTGCCCCACTGAATTTCAGACTTGCATGTGGCCTGTAGCCCCTTTGTTTTGGTCAATTTCTCCCATTTGGAACTGCTGTGTTTACCCAATGTCTTTACCCCATTGTAACTAGAAAGTAACTAACTTGCTTTTGATTTTACAGGCTCATGGGTGGAAGGGACTTGCCTTATCTCAGATGAAACTTTGGACTGTGGACTTTTAAGTTAATGCTAAAATGAGTTACAACTTCTGGGCCTTGTTGGGAAGGCATGGTTGGTTTTGATGTGAGGACATGAGATCTTGGAGGGGCCAGGGGTGAAATGATATGGTTTGGTTGTGTCCTGACCCAAATCTCATCTTGAATTGTAGCTCTCATAATTCCCCCCTGTTGTGGGAGGGAATCAGTGGGAGATAATTGAATCATGGGGTTGGTTTCCCCCATACTATTCTCTTTTTTTGTTGTTGTTGTTATTTTTTTGTTTTTATTTTTTATTTTTTTCCCCCATACTATTCTCATGGTAGTGAGTAAGTCTCACAAGATCTGATGGCCCCTTTCACCTGGCTTTCTCTTGTCTGCTTCCACGTAACACATGCCTTTTCACCTTGTACCATGATTGTGAGGCCTCCCTAGCTATGTAGAACTGTAAGTCCATTAACCTCTTTTTCTCATAAGCTGCCCAGTTTTGGGTATGTCTTTATCAGCAGCATGAAAATGGACTAATACACATAGCAGATAATTTACTAATAGTGTACAAAGTTGACACATGGTGTTACCTTATTTAACAACTCCAGATTCAGAATAGTTTTTAAATAAGAAACTATGGAAGATGTTTATTTTAAAGTGGCTTTAATTCATTTTGGTAACTAAGTTAGAAACTTTTCTATCATTTATCAGTAGTCTATACCACAGTTACTCAGTACCATACCACATTTTCTCAGAAGTGTTCATGGCCCACATGGAGTGATTCCATATTTAATCATAGGCCTTCTCTATGGAAAGTAACTTTATTTTATTTTGGAAAGAAAATTCAAAATCTAATTTCTCATTTTAGCATCAATAGGAGGAATACTGAATAGAAATAGCCTTTTATACATTTTTAAAATATATTTTATAAACTTCAGGATTAAGGAAATTTATGGATTGATAGAAATTGTACAGAAATAATATAAAACACTGATAATTCTAGGCAAAAGTAAAGGAAAAGTTACCTTTTTGCAATATGAAAAAAATTATTTGGTGTGACTTTTCTAAAAAATTTTCTGTGTTCATTTTAATTTTATTATTTTTAAAATTTTTATTTTCATTTTAGATTCAGGGGATACATGTGCAGGTTTGTTCCATGGTTATACTGCATGGTGTTGAAGTTTGAGCTTCTGTTGATTCTGTCACCCCGAGAATGAACATAGTAGCCAATAAGGGTGTTTGCAGCTCTTGCCCCACTCCCTCCACCCATTCTTTTGGAGTCCCTAGTGACTATGTTCCCCTCTTTATGTCTGTTTGAACTCAAGGTTTACCTCCTACTTATAAGTGAGAACATGTGATATTTGGTTTTCTGCTTCTGAGTTAATTCTTTTAGGACAATGGTCTCCAGCTGAGTCCCTGTTGCTGCAAAGGACATAATTTCATTCTTTTTTATGGCTGTGTAGTATTCCATGGTGTATATGTACCATATTTTCTTTATCCATTCGACAACTCATAGGTACCTAGGTTGATTCCATGTCTCTGCTATTGTGAATACTGCTGCCATGAGCATATGTGTGGATGTGTCTTTTTGGTAGAATAATTTACTTTCCTTTGAGTATACACCTAGTAATGGGATTATTTGACCCTCTGTTTTTATTCTACCAACGTATCTTATTTCTCATTACTTTTCAACAGACCTCTTCATTCTTTAAGATCAGTATCTTTCTGTTGGAAACATGCCTGCCTCCCTCTCCTCATGTGAACTTCACACATACTGTGCTTTGTTCCTGAAGGACTCATCATTCATTGTGTTAGTTAAATCCCCAGCTTCTACTTGAATTCAAATATTTATGGTGTCTGATCTACAAAACTTAAAGGTGATACCATATAATCTAATACTGAAATATATTCTGTCTTCTATCAGTCATTTTTTTTCATTAGGATTTCTCTCTTCTCCCTAAATAGATTGCAAACTTTTTGGTATCAGAAAATGTATTTTATTATTTCCTATTGCCCATTGCCATGCATTCTGGTGTACACTTAATAGCCATAATATAGTTTCTTTGTTACTACCTAAAATGAAAAAAACCAATGATATGAAAAATGCCAATGATACATTGAGTTCAAAATAGATATTTTTAGCTGAATGTTATAACAGAAATATAATGGTATCATACAATAAAAGGTAGCAATGAACATTGAATGTAAAAATGTAATGTTATTTTGGGCTAGTTACCACCATCAGTCATTCTGTTTTTGTTTACAACAGTAAATAAGATGTGTTGAAAGGAATCTTTACTATTGTTAATAATATCCATCCTATTTATTGAAAGACTATTATATATCAAGGAATTTCATACTTAATGTGTACTCATTATCTTAGTCTTATTGCAGAAAGAAAAATTTTGAGTAGAAGAAAAATTTGGCCCTTTTGTGACTAAAGGAAAAGAATGGTAATATTTTTGAAAAGTATAACATGGATGTCAGAAAGATCTGAGTTTAAACTCTGGCTTCTTCCCTTACTAGTTAAGTGACATTAATATTTCTGATTCTCATTTTTTAATGGAGATTAGTAAAACCAAATTCACAGTGTTGTTGCAAAGAAAGCACTTAATATAGACTCTGGCATACAGTAGATGCTCAATAAAAGATAGTTTCTTTCAGCACATTCTAAACCAGTGAGTTCCTATAAAACTTTTAAAGGTGAGTCCTTCTCATTCTCGGGTGAAGGGAAGCTTTCTACAGATGATATGTGATTACATTCCTACTCCTCAGTACCAAGACTGCTTTGAAAATATGAAAGGGAAGTATATATTTGTCAGAATATGCTTACATGTAATGCTCACTGAAAAGAATCCGGATCTTAGATATTGGTTCTAGATATTAATCCCAGCATAAAGTAAAGAATGAGTACTTTCAGTGCTCAGATTCTATTATTCTAATTATTTCATACAATATTCAATGAGATTAAAATTAGAAGATAATATACTTATGATAATTATTAAGTCAAAAACAATCAGACTGCAATATATAATATATTTTAAAATGAAGTTTTATTTATTGTAAGTAAAGTAAAAATAATTTTTTAAAATATAAAAATGCCCAAGTGACATGGATTATGTCTATAATCCCAGTGCTCTGGGAGACCAAGACATGTGTATTGTTTGAGTCTAGGAGTTCAAGACCAGCCTAAGAAACATGGTAAAACCCCATCTCTACAAAAATTACAAAAGTTAGCCCTGTACTGCAGTGTGTGCTGTACATAGTCTTAGCTACTTGGGAGGCTGAGGTGGGAGAATCGATTGAACCTTTATTTTGAGAATGCAGTGAGCAGTGATTATGCCCTGCACTCCAGCCTGTATGACAGAGCAAAACCCTGTATCAAAATAAATAAATAAATAAATAATTTAATATAATATAAAATGTAGGTATTTGTGTATACAAATAAGGTTTATTTCTGTGCTGTGAGATTATGAATACTTTTAGTTCCCCTTTGTTTTCTACAGTGTTTAGGTGATGTTCTTAAAGGAATCTGATGTAAAGCTTGAACATCCCTTCCTAACCTTTCTTAACTTCTATTCCTCTATAAAGATTTAGTTTCCAGTTCAGGAATTTGACCTATTCTCTCTTCTTTTCTTTGTTTTCTGAAGCAGACACAGCATTCCTCACTTTCATTTACTTAAACCAGAGGAGGGATATGGGTTTTAACCCCTTTTTCCTCTTCTTAATCTAGGCAGGCTTGCGACTACATCAGAATGGACATAGGCAACTTCCAACACTAAGTCACAACAGGCAGTAGAGCATTCATCTGATTAATTCTCTTGAGATGTGGCACCATGCTCTGAGAAAGCCCTGACTAGTGCATGTGGAGAGGATGCATGGAAAAACCACAGATACATGCTCAAGCCAATAGTCTAGCTAAGAGACTAGCCAAAACCCAGCATCGACCACCAGACAAGAAGGAAACCTGTCTCCATATGATACAAGCCTTCAGTCCTCAAATCACCCCAGCTTTCAAATATATCCAGCTCAGGCCCCAGAACATTTTGGAGCAGATAAGCCAGCCCTGCTGTGCTCCATCTAAATTCCTGGCCCCACAAACATTAAAAGATCATTTAGAAGACTCATCCTTTGCCTTGTGCTTGGAATTCCTACTGATTCCTGTATTCATTTAGAATTTGCACCATTTCTCTAGATTGTTAATAAAGTTTAGCTATGGGTTCAAAGAATTTTACTTTTAAAAATAACTTTTATCTTTTTATTAATACAAAAGTAATGTATGCTTATAGTAATCTGCATGGTCTGTTTTAAATGTCTAAACCTACACACAAAAGTTTGGCACTTGACATTTTAGGTGATTAGAATAACAGCCGGCCTCGTACTTGTTTTAAGTCATTAAGTATTGGAGTGATTTGCTATTTAGAAACAGACAACTAGAACATATCTCCAAAACCTAGTGACTTAAAAAAAACAAAATGAAGTTAGTATGGCTGAGCTTTATGGACCAAGAATTCAGGCAAACTTCAGCTGGGTAACTGTTCTGTTTCTCATATCATTGACATGCTGCTCATTGGCAGTCAGCTGGTGAATGGTCTGCTTTGGAAAGTGCAAGACAGTTTCACTCACATGTCCAACATCCTGGAAGTTGCAGCTGGAAGATGTGACTGACAACTTGAGCACTTCCCAGGCATTACAGGCTAAAATTAGTCTTATGTGATCTTATGTGTTAGTTCAGAGAGTAATCTTTTAGGCCCAGGTAAAAGTTGGAAGGCATTTTAGCTCCTGCCCTCAAAAGTCCCAGAAAGTCTCTCCCACCATGTTATGTTGGTTAAGCATGTCACTAAAGCCTGTCCAGATTTCAGTAGAGAGAAATTACACTCCACCCCTAAATGGGAAGAGTAGCAACAAATCTGGTATCACAAGAACCAGTGTGAGAGCAAGGAGTTTACAAGATTGAGTTTAAAGGCAATAGTACATCCGTTTTCTTTACCTTTAGGTTGAAATATACTCCTCAATAGCTATTTGGACCCTCAACTAAATGTGGTTTTTTTTTTTCATTTCAAAGCCCATTATATTAAGCACAGCTGTTATGCTAATCACCTAAATGTCAACTGCCAAACTTCTGTGTTTAGGTTTAGATATTTAAAACAGGCCATATAAACTACTATAAGTATACATTACTTTTGCATTAAGAAAAAGATAAAAGTTATTTTTAAAATTAAAATTATTTGAACCCGTAGCTAAATTTTATTAACAGTCTAGATAAATGGTGCAAATTCTAAATAAATACAGAAATCAGTGGAAATTCTAAGTACAAGTCAAAGGATGAGTCTTTTAAATAAAATGAATTTCAGATTCTTGATATTTTCACACATGTTGTTGCAACATATTCTGCTTTGTGTTATAATTGCTAGTAGAATTATGCCAAGGAATTATTAAAAGCAAATTTAACATTAAGCAATGATTTTCATGTCAACAACTGCCTTCTAGTAAGCTTTCTGTCTTAGGCATATGGAACTACTGCTTATTTCAATGAATTATAATCGTCATTGACTTAATAATTAGTAGATGGCTGTTGGATTCATACTTTTTACTTTAATAGTTTCAAAGTCTCTAGCTTGAAATCTGCTATTCATTTTGATTTGTATATTCCACATTTATTTCTCTTTCTAAGATTGTTTAATGAAATTGTACTTAGATTTATTCCTTTTTAAATCTTGACTGTATCTCTCCAGGGTAAAATAAAAAATTAAAAGAAGCCAAAAACTAATTTGAGATTTTTGTCATGCAATCTCTCGTCTTCCTTCAGCTTTTTATATTTCCTTATTATCATTATTAATACACACTGATTAAGGAGACCTTGGGTGACATACTCCGATTAAAAAATACATAGAAAACAAAGCCTATATCAAGTGTTTTACAATCTTGTTGTGGCTATGTGACATATATTTTTAGTAATAACAATATACGTTAGTTTGGGACTGGTGTGAGGCCCCTTGAAATCGAACGATGTTATCTAATCTAGGGAACTATGACCAGATAGATACATTACTCCTCTCTTTTTGAAGACCACTCTGGTACCCTGACCATTCTTTGGTCACCCAGGCTCTTGGTGGCATCATTCAGGATATCCTCAGAAATAACATCCTGCTATATGATTCACTCTTTGTGGAGGCGTCTTTTTGTTCAGTTCCCCAGATGATTACTACATAAAACATAAAGAGTTTCCCTCTTTATAGAGTTTTCAAAAAGGCTGCCGAAAGACGCCATTATTATTAACTAAGAAATTAATATTAATAGGAATGAGAGGGAGATAGAAAAACAGGGAGAGAAAAAAACGTTCTAAAATGGGGCTAGAAAACGGGTGGCTATGGCGTGAGAAATAAGACAAAGAGTAAAAGGTCAAAGGAGCAATAGTTCCCTTCAAGTCAGTGTGAGTTATCTATTGCCACCATAATGACATATAACAAATTATCACAAAGCCTTGCTAACACACAGGGAGCATTTCTTGGTTGCATATCAGCAGACATTAGGCATTTCTAATCTTGACTAGGCTTGCCTTGTATTTTTTTCTTGGCAATGGCAGAGAGGCAAGAGCAAGCAGACTCAACTGCACAAATATTCTACAAGATTGTCAAGTAGAAACAGGAGCTCAGAGCCAGAGAAGACCTGAGTGTATACATTATCCTACTGGACCTGAGGCCTTGTAGAAATATTGGTGATGACACCAAAAGGAACACTGAAGCCAATCTTATCTTGGCATTAAAGAAAGAGAAACCCAAGCTGATACCTAGTGTATTTTTTCTCTGTTGCTGTTGTAACAGTTATGAATCTGGGAGCTTAAAACAACATAAATACATAAATATATTACGTCACAGTTCTGTAGGTCAGAAGTCTGGGTTAGCTTCACTCATTTCTCTGTTCTGTTTTCACAAGACCTGTATCAAGGTGTTCGTTAGCTAGGTTTTTAATCAGGATGCTCCAGGAAAAATACACTTCCAAGCTTATTAAGGTTGTTGGCAGAATCCAGTTCCTTGTGACTGTAAAGGGTATGGTGTTCTTGCTGTCTGCCAGCTCGAGGTCATTCTCAGTATCTAGAAACCACCCACAACCTAGGCAATACCATTTTGGATGTAGGATCTGGCAAAGATTTCATGATGAAGATGACAGTAGCAATTCCAATAAGGGCAGAAATTGACAAATGAGATCTAATTACAGGAAAAAGCTTCTGCACAGCAAAAGAAAATATCAACAGAGTAAACAAACAACCTACAGAAAGGGGGAAATATTTGCAAACTGTGCATCTGACAAAGGACAAAGGTCTGCTATTCAGCATCTGTATGGAACCTAAATAAATTTACAAGCAAAAAAATGACAAGCCAAGAAGCATATGAAAAAAAAAACCCAATATCACTGATCATGAAAGAAATGCAAATCAAAACCACAATGAGATACCATCTCATAGCAGTCAGAATGGCTGTTATTAAAAAGTTTAAAAATAACGGATGCTGGCAAGGTTACAGAGAAAAAGGAATGCATATATGCTGTTGTTGGGAGTGTAAATTAGTTCAACCTCTGTGGAAAGAAGTGTGGCAATTCCTCAAAGAGCTAAAAAGAGGACTACCATTCAATCCAGCAATCCCACTATTGGGTGTATACCTAAAGGAATACGAATCATTTTACCATAAAAACTCATGCATTCCTACGTTTGTTGCAACATGATTCATAATAAGAAAGGCATGGAGTCAACCTAAATGCCTATCAATGACAGACTGGATAAAGACAATGTGGTAGATTTACACCATGAAATACTATGCAGTCATAAAAAAAGAATAAGATCATGTCCTTTGTAGCAATATGTATGAACCTGGAGGCCATTATCTTTAGCAAATTAATGAAACAACAGAAAACCAAATTCCACATGTTCTCACTTTTAAGTGGGAGTTAAATAACAAGAACACATGGACACAAAGAGAGGAACAGCAGAGCCTGGGCGGAAGGTGGGAGGAGGGAGAAGATCAGAAGAAATAACAATTGGGTACTAGGCTTAGTACCTGGGTAATGAAATAATCTGTACAACATATCCCCATGACACAAGCTTACCTATGTGACAAACTTGCACATGTATCACTGAACCTAACAGTTTTGTTTTAAGAGAAAACTGTATTATGTTGGAAAGTTGTAAATTAAATAGGTGGAAGTGACTATACTAGGCTATGATCAGAAATAAAATCATACTGAAATTTATGCCAAATTATTAGGATTTGTAGCCTCTATTTGCTTATGCATTTACTAAGCCCCACCCCAACCCCTTCTCCTTTATTTCAGAATCTCCCCTATATATTTCTGGGAGTCTTGTTTGGGGTATTGCATTTTTTTTGTGACCCATCTGATTGTGTCCCTCAGCTCTGTCTTCTTCAACTGAGTACCACTCCATCACTTCTGCTCCTGGGGCTATATAGTGGAATACAATCTGGCATGCTTAACAACCCCACACCAGTGGCCCTCTGACTCTTAAAGTGACAAGACAACATTGGACTCTACCTAACGATGGAGCTGGAGGCAGAATCAGAGTTGTCCTCTCATAAAAAATATATGCTATGGCCGGGTGCGGTGGCTCAAGCCTGTAATCCCAGCACTTTGGGAGGCCGAGGCGGGTGGATCACGAGGTCAACAGATCGAGACCATCCTGGTCAACATGGTGAAACCCCGTCTCTACTAAAAATTACAAAAAATTAGCTGGGCACGGTGGCGCGGGCCTGTAATCCCAGCTACTCAGGAGGCTGAGGCAGGAGAATTGCCTGAACCCAGGGGGCGGAGGTTGCGGTGAGCCGAGATTGCGCCATTGCACTCCAGCCTGGGTAACAAGAGCGAAACTCCGTCTCAAAAAAAAAAAATATATATATATATATATATGCTATAAGTGATCTGATGGGCTCCAAAGCAATGCTTCATTTATCTAATGTCTCAGCAAGTCTTTCATAACTACAGTTCTTCCAGCTCCTAGCCTCCACTTCTCTTACCACTGGGCTCAAAGTAGACCCTAAAGACTAGAAGAAGAAAAATTCAATCCTATCCCCTGCACAGGAATCATGTCTTCACCACTTAACTTCCACAAAACTCCTCCCTCCTGCTGCTCCCAAAACAAAAACTTAACAATTCTTGCACATAGCACCTGAAAGGGATCATCAGTCTACCAATTTCACAACCAATCTGACTCTATTTCTCCTTTTATTTATTTATTTTTTTGAGACGGAGTTTCACTCTTGTTACCCAGACTGGAGTGCAATGGTGCGATCTCGGCTCACTGCAAGCTCCGCCTTCTGGGTTCAGGCAATTCTCCTGCCTCAGCCTCCTAAGTAGCTGGGATTACAGGCACGCGCCACCATGCCCAGCTAATTTTTTGTATTTTTAGTAGAGACGGGGTTTCACCATGTTGACCAGGATGGTCTCCATCTCTTGACCTTTTGATCCACCAGCCTCGGCCTCCCAAAGTGCTGGGATTACAGGCTTGAGCCACCGCGCCCGGCCTCTATTTCTCCTTTTAAATTCAGCTAGGATTTACAGCTCAGTAATAAAAGAGTAGCTAAGGAAAGTCAGAGGAAGGTTAGATTACTGAGAATAGAGTCAGTAAAAGAAATTGAACAGAGGAGGAAAGATTTTAACAGGAAGTATGAAACTTAGATAAATGGAGAGATGGAAGGCATTCTAGGCAAGAATTTCACAAAAGAAATGTCACTAGAAAAGAAAAAATGGAAACACAAATTTGGCTGACCAAATATTACAAAGGTAATATTTATCTCACTTACTCACTTTTGCTTCTTTAAGTTCAATATTTATCTCAGAAGTCACTTTTCCTTCTATAAGTTCAATATTTATCTCAAAAGTCACTTTTGCTTCTGTAAGAGATAATATTCTTCTCCAGGGTCTGAGATCCCTTCTGATCTCAGCCTTTGTTACCTAGTCAGGTCCCAGTTCTTAGTGAGATAAATATTACAAAGGTAATTTTTATTTTAAAATTGGGTGCTTCACAGGTATCCAATTTTTTAAAAAACACCTTTAATCGCAATCCACAAGTATCTCCTTTCATTTTCCCTTATTGTTACAAAAAATTTCCACATTCCTGGGAATAATTTCGACCAAAAGTATTATTTTCTCATTCTCTTAAAATAGTATTTTTTAAACCCAGATGACTCTATCTAGCGTTGTCTACAATGAGTTATTTCAGTTTGCTTTACTTCACCTATGCCACAATTTTGGTTTCCGTTGGGTTACCATGCTCTCCCATCAGGCAAACTTCTTCTTTTCCACTTTTCTTCTTAGGCAATACCACAAGCTCCAAATTGCAATTTTACCCCTCTGCAAACCTACACGGAATAGAAACACCTTCTTCCCCATTAACTCTTCCTGGCCACCTCAATCTTCCTAACTGGAGGTCTCAGTGGCCAGAGGACATAGCTACCCGCTGTTCACATCCAAGGCAGAGAACACTCCTAGAAAAAAGCATGTCTTTTCCCACATACTCAAGGGATGTAGGTTCCTGTTAATCCAGAGCTGATTTCTCAAGCTTTTATGCAATTATGACCTCCACCACTTCAGTTCTGGTTTATGCCAACTGCCGTGTGTGTATGTGTGTGTGTGTGTGTGTGCACGTGTGTGTTGAGGATGTGTGTTATGAAGAGTGCTCATGTACACTCATTTATTTTTCAGCAGAACACAGAGGTTATACAGACACTAATCCCAGGGATTACTTTTTTGTGGGTCAATTTACGGCTGTGGTTTTGTCTCAGAGGAATATATTTTGGTGAACAGAGTTCGCTCAGGACTTACATTGCTCTAATCGTTAAATGCATGAAATGTTCTTGTTCCGAGAAAGGGAAGGTTACTTGCTTGTTAAGAAAACAAGAATTACAATTGGTTGACAAAACCCAACTAAAATAGTTATGAGAGGTCATATAAACAGCCACATGTTTTTGTAGGGCTCTTAAAAATGTAAAACATCTATAGATAGTAAAATAATCCTGGTGGTGATACAGCAGCATTGTGAAGTCTTGTATAAGAGTCTGTTTAATGTAAAAGAGATTTAATTCACTCATGCTGAAAAGTTCATTAAATACACACTAATCTATTATTGAAAACTCACCAAGTAAAGAATTCAATCTGTTACATTTCTTCCTTGATTTTTTGCAGTCACTGAAATATATTTGGATTAAAAAATAGGCATGGTAATCTGTGACCTTCACAGTTGTTAGGGTACAGATGAATCCTGTTTAAAGTTTCCAGTACTTGTTGTTGTTTTTTTTACGGTAAGTGCTACTTGGAAAAAAATGACACATCTTTGGGCAGTGTTAACATTTTTTGGTCACTGTTATTGCTAGGACTTTTGTAAGGAATTCATCAGAAGTTCAAAAACGTTGGCTGAAAAGAAACATTTTCTGAAGGTCTGAAATGTCTTGGGCACTTTGCTAGTGAAAGCTTTAACTTTCATGTCAGTTTTCAACATAGGCATTATTATTTTGAATTTACAAATGTAAAACTAAGGGTCCTAGATAAAGGAAATTGCCTGCTTATGCTCATAAATAGCCATGTCTATATTCCGACCTAGATCTAACATGCAAATTCTTTTCCATCTCAAAACTTTTGCTTCTGTAAGTTCATGGTTCTGGAACATTCCTCTCCAGGGTCTGGAATCCCTTCTGATCTCAGCCTTTGTTACCTAGTGAGGTCCCAGTCCTTAGTCAAGTCTCTCTAGAACCCCCTTCCTCCACTGCCCTGCCCCATTTCAGTGCTGTGCTTCTTTCCTATGACCCACTTAAAATACTTGTTTAGTTGGTTGATTTTTGCCTATTTCCTCCTCTAAAAGGTCAGCTCTGTGAGGACAGGGACTATATTTGTCTAACTCATTTCAATATTACCAAAGCTTAGCACAAGCCTGACATAATAGACAATTCGATAAATATCGGGTGACTCTAAATGACTCAAGGAATTTTTCACTCACTATGTTGCATCTCATGGATCATTAGTTCTATTGAAAATTGTTTTGTTCATTAATTCCCAAAGTAAGAAATGTGAAAGATAAAATCATAACATTTCCTGATTGGATACTTTGGTTTCATATTACTGTTTCTCATACAAATCTTTCTGGTTTCTTGCATCATCTGAAAATCAAGATGTTTTCATATTTTCCAAAACATTTACCAACCTGGAACAAGTAGATGACAATCCTGAAAGAGCTATATGTTTTGTGGAAAGTTCAGAGTTTTATGTCTGTAGCACTATTTTTTATCTTCTTCATGATAGGGATTGGCAGAATAGTATATATGTATGCTACAAATGTATGAAGGTGGCATTATGTTGTTATTGGGCAACTAATAAAGTTAGGCATTGTTCTCTGTCTGGAGATTCAAAATACCAATAGAAAACAATTCTTGTCCTTAAGAAACTCATAGTTACATAAATCAGTTTACATTAATTTTCATGTTTCCACCTACTAAATAAGATTAACATTGACAACCACCTATCTCCCAGGGATACAAAGCCTGGGATGTGGAGGGCAGAGGAAATAGCAGTAAATAGCAAAAGGCTTGCAGAGCTTTGCTTATTTCTTTTATATTATTATTAGCTGCTATGCAGCGTATGTGCCAGAGTTGACCTTAAAGGAAAGACTTGACTTGCGAGAATTTGCCATTTGTTTCTCATTGTTTCCTGTTGTTGGTTGCCTAGTCATATTCTAACTTTATTTAAACCCCAAGGGAAGTTTAAAAAGCATATTTTATTTCCCACTTCACTAACAGTAGGAGAAAGCCATGGGAAAGTAGATTTGTTGCCAAAGGTACAAAAGTCTATAAAGCATAAGCATACCAAGGTGGAAGCTCCACATACACATATGATCACACCACAGATGAAGTATCAGTTCACATTGGAGAGGCTGAGTTATGACAAATTTCACTGTAACAGTTTATCTGTCTAGAGTTTTATGGCATTTGAGTCCACATTGAGGAGTTTTTGATACTATTCTCTCATATGTTATTTTGGGCAATTCTTAGAACAAATGAAACAGAGACTCAGAGAAACAAGCATAGCAAGGGTTACTGAATTTTGCAGTCATACTTTCTTACTATTGTAGTTATACCTTAAAGATTGTTGCCCCCAAATATAAAAATCAGTAATGGAAAAATGGCATTGCTATCCACAGATGTACACTGATTAGAACCATGGCTTTGAAGAGGCATTTTCTGGTACTTCCTTTTCTTTCTTCATTTTCTTTTTCTTCTTCCTTTCTCTCCTTTCTTTTATTTATATTTTTTTGTTTTTGTTTTCTTGTCTATATTTTTAAAATACTGAATTATTTTTATAAAGTGAAAAATCCAAAGCAGATTGTTCTAAAGTTTACTGTAGAGACAACTCCAACTAATATGCCAACTATTACTGTCAATGGGGAAGTGGCATTCTTTGCCCTGGATTGCTGAACAGCTTATAAATTCTATGGCTGTTTGTGATTTTTCTCAAACTTTTTATAATACTCCCATTGTACAGTTGTATGGAAAGTATTTAAAGGCAATGTTAATAGCTTAATGGACCACCCAGGACCACCACAACTGACTACCATCTGTTTGAAATACAAAACCACTACCCCTGAGATTATGAGTGCCTACAAGTTTGTGCCTGCAGGTTTGAATTAAAGTGCCAGAGTTTAAGGGCATCGTATAAGAGTCAGCTATTTTTGTTTTTGTTTTTGTTTTCCTATGAATAGCTAGCAAAAGAGCCACCTCAGGATTTTCTTAAGAATTCAAGTTACTTACCTACAGTAGTCAACTGTCTGTCTGTCTTTTCCATTTTTTCTTCCATTCTTTACTTTTTTTTAAATTTTCTTTTCCTGCTTGGATATAATTTATATTTAAAAAATCAGTTTTTGTTTTGTTTTGATTTCTAAAACTCTAGATTGTTTACTTGGCATTATTTTTGTGTTCCTTTTACTTTTAATTTATATTGTAATATTTGTTATCTTTCTGTTCTTACTTTAGTAACTATTTGCTTGTTTGATCTTTATTTTCCACTGGCTGACCATTTGTACAAGAATGAAACTGGACTTCTACTTTTCACCATATACAAAAATTAACTCAAGGTGGATTAAAGACTTAAATTTAAGACCTCAAACCATAAAACTTCTAGCAGAAAGCCTAACAGATGCCCTTCTAGACATTAGTTTAGGCAAATAACTTATAATGAGGACCCCAAAAGCAAGTGGAGCAAAATGAAAAATAGGCAAATGGGACCTAATTAAACTAAAGAGCTTCTTCACAGCAAAATAATCAACAGAGTAAACAGACAGCCTACACAATGAGAGAATATATTTGCAAACCATGCATCTAACAAAGCCATAATATCCAGAATCCATAAAGAACTTAAACAACTCAACAAGAAAAAAAACAAAGAGCCCCATTTAAAAAGTGGGCAAAAGACATGAACACAAAAAAATGCTTCACATAACTAATTAACAGAGAGATGCAAATAGGAACCACAAGATACTTTCTCACACCAATCACAATGGCTATTACTGAAAAGTAAAATAATAATAATGATAATAAGATTAATATACTGGTGAGACTGTAGAGAAAAAGAAATGCTTATACACTGTTGGTAGGAATGCAAAATAGTCCAGCCACTGTGGAAAGCAATTTCAAAATTTCTCAAAGAACTAAAGCATGAACTGCCATTTGACCCAACAACTCCATTACTGGATCTACATCTAAAAGAAAATAAATCATTCTATCAAAAACACATATGTATTTATGTTTATCACAGCATTATTCATAATAGCAAAGACATAGAATCAACATAGGTGCCCATTAATGGTTGATTAAATAAAGAAAATATGATCCCTATACACCATAGAATACTATGCAGCTACAAAAAAGAATGAAATCATCTTTTGTAGCAACACAGATGTAGTTGGAGGCCATTATCCTAAGCGAGCTAACAGACAAACAGAAGAGCAAATAGTACTCACTTATAAGTAGGAGCAACATTTTTGGCTCACACAGACATAAAGATGGGAACAATAAACACAGGAGACTCCAAAATAATAGAAGAAGGTAGGGGCCAAGGGCTGCAAAACTTTTTATTCAGTATCATGTTCACTCTCCGGGTTATAGAATCCATAGAAGCCCAAACCTTAGCGCCAAGCAATATACACTTGTAACAAACCTACACAAGTACTCCCCTGAATTGAAAATAAAAAAGAAGTGTTAAAAAAAACTTATTTTTCTGCTTTTATTTTCTTTAATAATATTTTACCCTTAGAATTTGATATTTATTTTTCCTAATCCCTATTCATCTTTTATTTTTCAATCTCTACATTTGTGATTTCTTTTGATTCACTATTACTACTGTGCTCTGCCCTGAAAGGCTGACATCATAGATGTCTCATGTTCTGCAGCTTCCAACCATGAGCAAAGAAATTAGTAATTTTAAAATTTTTAAATAAAGAATTTTTAAATTAGGAGGTTTGACTATGAATTTTGTAAGTAAACCCTACTAAAATTATGAGTGGCTATAACAAAACACTATAAATTGTGTAGCTTATAAACTACAGAAACTTATTTCTCACAGTTCTGGAGGAGGAGAAGTCCAAGATCAAGGCACCAGCAAGCTCAATGTCTGGTGAAGGCCTATTTCATGACCCATGGATGTTGTCTTCTCACTGTGTCATCACATGATAGAAGGGGCAAGGGGTATCTCCTGGGCTTGTTCTATAAGGGCACTAATTACATTCATGACGATTTTGCTCCCATGACCTAATCATCCTCCAGAAGCATCTCCTAACACCATCATCTTGAGGGTGAGGATCTCAGCATACAAATTGTAGGAGGACATAAACATTCAGACCATAGGTGAACCAGAGCTTGACCTGCCCAACTGCTCTACTGCAGCATCCCTAAGTAAGTGCCCTGACAGATATCTATTTGGAGTGATCTGTGTGAAGAGCACTCTGTCTAAACAAAATTATCCTGTTGGTACATGTGGACCAGCAGCTGCATCCTACACCAAGTATGTGACTAAAACATGATGCCTCTAGATTTGTGAGTGGTAGAAACCAGAATTTAACTCTGTTCATGTGTGTAGGGGTGTGTAATGTGTTCATGTGCACACACACTTAAACATTAATATATTTGTTTATATAAAGAAAGAAATCTAAATTTTTAATAATGAGAACTCCTGGAGAGTAAAGGTGGGTGGGGTATTTAAACTTAGTGTACCCATGTTACTTGATTTTTAATGTACATGTATCATATTTTAATTTAAAACAATTATTAAAATTTAAATATATCACCTATGAAATGAATATATAATTCATTACTTCCTTTGAATACTCTAATACTCTACAGACCAGTAGGAGTCTGTACCTGAACTGTACCATTCTAGTCTCTGCTGGAATAAATTTTAAGTGAATTATTTTTTAGTGTTATGCCATTGAACTTTATTAAAGGAGTTTCCAACAAATTTCTCTGTGAAATTTGTTGTTTTATTCACTCTACGCATGTTGTTAAGAAAACAAGTCATTACATTTAAATCTGGTAATTAATACCAGGATTAATATGCAGGTCCCCCTAGAGGCAGCTTGGATTACCTCTTAATGAGTTTGTGAATCTTGAAACTAATTACATATCCCTCTTCACTTTGGCTGCTAGAAAGCTCTGAGCCAAATAGCCGTCCACATTTAGCGAGTAGACTGAATCTTGCAACAAATGTTACATTCACTCACTCCTTGTTTCCTCCTTGTGTCATCTTGTTTTTTCCATAATATCTTCTCTTTACGTTGATTCCCTCACTCATTTGTTTTTATTTTCTTTATTTTGGTAAGCTGTCTGAAATCCTTTTGAAAACAAAGCAAGGTATAAATAACTAAAATCATAAATATGCAAAGCAAACAGTTCCACGAGACTGTGACATTTCCATTTATGACCTAAATATTCCTGCTAGTCCTAATACTCATAATAATTTCATTTCCACTCCATAGCCCTAGGGAAGCCATTTATTCTTAATATACTGTTGAGCCTATTAAGCATCCAAGGATTTTTTAAAGAGAAGATTATTCAGAAAAAAGAGAAAATTTCATCATAATTTTATATGAGTCTCCAAATGAGAAGTTTCCTCAGGAGTACTATGTAGGGAAAAGGCTATATTTATCACATTTAATAAACAATGTGGAGGTTTAAGCTGTCACTTACATTTTCTATTAGTTAGATCCAAAATTAGATCATCATTCATTTATATTTATTAAATTCATTCTCTTTATGTTGTTATTGATTGAGCCCCACTGACATGCAAAAAAGAATTAAAAGCTATATAAGTTAAAATTAATTCTACTTTTGTTTCATTCAAAGTACTCTGAAAGAGATAAATACAAAATATTCCTTTCAATCTCTTGCCTAATTAAAAAGGGATTCCTGCCAAACACATCATGATAAAGCTGTTTTGATTTCACTACACTAGATGCACCTACAAAATAACAAAGGAAAAAGAATAGAAAACTCTGGACAAATCAAGAATAGTCCCAAACTGTGAACTGTGAAGAATACCTGCCAAAACCAACAGCATGCCACAAACTAATACATCCCTCTCCAGTGTTCTTGCAGAGAAGGGAGTTTGGTAAGTGACATAGCTTTGGAAGCCTCAGCAGCTATTGCTTGTTTGCATCAAGTTCTATAGATACCCAGTTCCACTCACACAGAATCATAGAGTTGAAATGACAAAAGAAGGAACCATTTATACACACTGCTTTTATTTCCTGAGACATAGCTTCCTAACCCAACAGGTGGGAGTAGGAATGAGGAAAATATATAATCATATTTGCAGTAGATACTAGATTCGGTCAATAAAATAACTAAATAAAAACGAACTAATAATTTGGAAAACAATTAACATATAGTATTTTCCTGTATGTATGTTTAAGTGTAGGAGAATGTACCTCAAAAAAAGAAGACACAGAAAATATGTGAGAAGGATTTTGAGACAAAACTCACAAATCAATGCTGGTAGCTGCCCTAGATCATGCTCCATGTTTCCCTCTACACACACTATGTATACAAATCACATGCTTTTTATCTATTCATCCATCAGTTAGCATTTAGCTTGTTTCCATATCTTGGCTACTATGAATAATGCTGCAATTAACAAACAAGTACAGATATCTCAAGATCTTGATTTCAGTTCCTTTGGATAAATACCCAGAAGCAAGATTGCTGGATCATATGTGATATGATTTGGCTCTGTGTCCCCACTCAAACCTCATCAGTTCTAATCCCCACATGTTGAGGGAGAGTACTGGAGGGAGGTGATTGGATAATGGGGCAGTTTCCCCATGGTGTTCTCCTGATAGTAGGGAAGTTCTCACGAGATCTGATGGCCTAAAAGTGACAGTTTCCCTTGTGCACTCTCCCTCTCCTGCTGACTTGAAAAGAAGGTGCTTTCTTCTCCTTTACCTTTCACCATGATTGTAAGTTTCCTGCGGCTTCCCCAGCCATATTGAACCATGACTCAGTTAAACTCCTTTCCTTTATAAATTAGCCAGTCTCAGATAGTATTTTTATAGCAGTGGGAGAATAGACGAGTACAATGTAGTAACTTTATCTTTAATTTTTTGAAAAGCCTCCATACTGTTTACCATGGCACTAGCACCATTTTATATCTTCATTAACAATGCAGAGTTCCAATTTCTATATACCTCACCAACCCTTGCTATTTTTTGCAGCTTTAATAATTACCCTTCTAATAGGTGTGAGGTGATATCTCATTGTGCTTTTAATTTAAATGTCTATAATAATTAGCGATATTGAACACCTTTTCAGATGCCTGTTGACCATTTGTACATTTAGAGAAATGTCTGTTCAGGTCCTCTGGTAAAAGGTAAAAAATATGTCTGTTCAGGTAAAAGGTTAAAAAAAAAATGTCTGTTCAGGACCTTTGGTAAAAGGTAAAAAAGGTAAAAAATAACCTTTTTTAACCAGGTTATTTGCTTCTTGCTACTGGATTATAGGAGTTTCTTATATACACTGAATCAGCCTCTTATTAAATATATATTTTGCAAATATTTTCTCTCATTTTTTAGGTTGACTTTTATTATGTCAAGTGTTTCCTTTGCTGGGCAGAACCTTTATGGTTTGATACAATCTCACTTAATTTTTGCTGTGATTGTCTTTGCTAGTGGTGTCATATACCCAAAAAAACCATTGCCAAGGCCCATGTGAGGAAGCTTTTTCTGTATGTTTTCTAGTAGTTTTATGATTTGGGCTCTTACATGTATGTCTTTATTCCATTTTGAGTCTATTGTTGGGTATGGGGCAGGATAAGAGTTCAAATTTATTCTCTTGCATGCGGATATTCCACTTTCCCAACACCATTTATTGAAGACACTATCTTTTCTGTTCCTTTATTCTTGGTGCTGTTTTTGAAGATTAGTTGAGCATATATGTATGAGCTTATTACTGGGCTCTCGTTCCGTTCCACTTGTTTATATGCCAGTACCATATTTTGATTACTATATCTTTGGTCTATAATTTGAAATCAGAAAGTAGGATGGCTCCAACTTTGGTCTTCTTGATTAAGATTTCTTTATTCTAGGTCTTGTAATTTCATATGAATCTTAGTATTGTTTTTTCATTTCTGTAAATAATGCCATTAGGGTTTTTGACACTAATTGCATTGAATCTGTAGGTCATTTTGACAGTATAAACATTTTAATAGTATTGAATCTTTCAACTCATAAACATGGAATGTCTTTCCATTTATCAATGTCTTTTAAATTTTCTTCATTAACATTTCAAAATTTTCAGTGTGTAAGTGCTTCACCTCTTTGGCAAAGTATGTTTCTAGGTATTCTAGGCTTTCTGTTGCTATTATAAAACAAACTGTTTTTTAAATTTTCTTTTTGGATAGTTCATTGATAGTGTAAGAAAATGCAACTGATTTTTGTATGTTGATTTTGTGTCTTGCAAAATTACTGGTTTTGTTCATTATTTCAACCAGTATTTTAGTGGAATCTGTAAGGTTTACAATATGCTTAAAATTATGTTATCGGCTATCAGAAATACTTTTACTTCTTCCTTTCCAGGTTGAATAATGCTAGTTTATTTTTCTTGCCTATTTGCTCTGGCTAGGACTTCCAATACTATGTTCAGTAGAAGTGGCTAGCGTGGACATCTTTGTATTGTCCTGGATCTTATAGGAAAAGCTTTCAGCTTTTCACTATTGAGCATGGTGTTATCTGTGGGTGACACTGTAATTGTCATATGACACTGCATTTGGCCTTTATTGCATTGAGGTACATACTTTCTATACCTAATTTGTTGGAAATTTTTTATGATGAAAGGATGTTGAATTTTGTCAGATGTTTTCTCTGCATCATTGAGATAATCATATGGGTTTTTGTCCCTCACTTTGCTAATGTGGTGTACCACAATTACAGGTTTACACAATTTGAACCCTTTTTGTATTTCTGGGGAAAGTTCCACTTAGTCATTGTACAGAATCCTTTTAATGTACTATTGAATTTGGTGTGTTAGTGTTTTATTGAAGTTTTTCAATCTGTTTTAAACAATTATATTGGTGGGTAATTTTTTTTTCTTGTAGGATCCTTGTCTAGCTTTGTCACGGTAATGCTGCTCTCACAGAATAAGTTTAGAAGTATTTCCTTTCTTCATGTTTTGAAAGAATTTGAGAAAGATGGGTATCATCTTTCTCTAAATACTTGGCAGAATTTAGCAGTGAAGACATCAAATTCTAGACTTTTCTTTGATAGGAAACTTTTTAATTACCTAATTGATCTACTTTCTCATTATGGATCTATTTAGATTTTCTATTTCTTCAGGATTCAGTCTTAGTAGATTGTACATGTCTGGAAATTTATCTATGCCTTCTAGATATCTTCTAGATTTATCTAATTTGTTGACATTTGTTCATCTTTCTGACAGCAGTTTCTTATGATTCTTTGTATTTCGGTGGTATCAGTTGTGATGTCTTCATTTTCATTCCTAATTTTATTTGAGTTTTTTTCTTTGTTTAAAGGTTAGTCTTTTAAAAAAGCTTCTAATTTTGTTGATTTGCTTATTGTTTTTCTAGTCTCTATTTTGTTTATTTCCTCTCTTCAATTTATTTATTCCTTTTGTTAACCTTGGGCTTAGTTTGTACATTTTTTCTAGTTCTTTGAGGTGTAATGCTGGATTGTTTATTGATATTTCTTTTTTATTGTAGTTTTAAGTGCAATAAACTTAATTCTTAGAACTGTTATTGCTGCATTCCATAAATTTTGGTATATTGTATGTACTTTTCTTTTTTTTTGAGACGGAGTTTCGCTCTTGATAACCAGGTTGGAGTGCAATGGCGCGATCTTGGCTCACCGCAACCTCCACTTCCTGGGTTTGGCAATTCTCCTGCCTCGGCCTCCTGAGTAGCTGGGATTACAGGCACGCGGCACCATGCCCAGCTAAGTTTTTGTATTTTTAGTAGAGACGGGGTTTCACCATGTTGACCAGGATGGTCTCCATCTCTTGACCTCTTGATCCACCCGCCTCGGCCTCCCAAACTGATGGGATTACAGGCGTGAGCCACCGCGCCCGGCCGTATGTACATTTTTATACGTCTTGAGATATTTTTCAATTTTCTTTTTGATTTTTTTCTTTTGCCTGTTAGGTGTTCAGGAGCATTTTGTTTAATTTACATGTATTTATAAAATTGGGGGAATTTCTTGTTATTATTTTCCAGTTTTCCAATAGTGGTTGGAAAAGACAGTTAATATGATTTCAATCTTAAACTTGCTTTGTTTTCTAACATATGAGCAATTCTGAAGAATGTTTCCTGTGCTTTTAAGAAGAATGCGTATTCTGCTGCCATTGGATGGAATATTCTGCATATGTCTATTGGGTTCATTTGGTCCGTAGTATTGTTCAAGTCCTCTGGCCTTAGTGATTTTTTTAATTGATCTATCGTTGTTGAAAGTCATGTATTGAGGTCTCCTACTATTACTGTATTGCTGTCTATTTTTCCCTTCAGTTCTGTTAATATTCATTTTATATATTTAAGTGCTTTAATGTTGGGTGCATATATATTTACAATTGTTAGAACTTCTTGATTAAATGGCCCCTTTATTATTATATAATAACCTTCTTTATCTCTTATGATAGTTTTGACATAAAGACTACTTTGTCTAGTATAAATACAACTACAAGTGGTTGCCATTGGGTAAAACATCTTTTTCCACTTCATTTTCAGTCTATGTATGTTCTTAAAGCTAAAGTGAGTCTTTTATATATAGCATGTAAATGGCTCTTCTTTTTTTAACCCATTCAGTCACTGTGTCTTTTGATAAAATAATTTAATTCATTTACTTTCATAGTTATTATTGATAGGAATGACTACATATTGCCATACTTTTAATTATTTTCTAACTGTTTTGCAATTTCTTTATTTCTTTCTTCATTGTGGTCTTTTTTGTGATTTGATGATTTTATAGTGTTATGTTTTGATTTATCTTGTGATATCTTTATGTAACACTACAGATTTTTTTGTAATTACCCATGAGGCTTACATAAATAAAACATCTTATACTTTTGAAAGTCTATTTTAAAATGATAACAATTTAGCTTCAGTAACATAAAAAAATCTATACTTTTACTTCTCTACCCCCATATTTTTATGTTATTAATGTCACAAATTGTATCTTTTCATATTTTTGTTCATTAGCAAATTATTGTAGGTACAGTTATATGCTACATAACAATATTCTGATCACACATAAACCACATATACAATGATTGTTTCTTAAGATTATTATCAATTTGAAAAACTTCTTATTGCTAGTGACATTATAGCTGTTATAACACCATAACACAATGAATTGCTCATGTCTCTTTCATGATACTAGCACAAACAAACCTACTGTGCTGACAGTCGTATAAAAGTATAGCACATAAAAGTATGTACAATACATATTTAATGATATTAAATAATTATATAACTGTTTTATATATTTACCACCTATACTTTTTATTATTATTTTATAGTGTACTTCATCCACTTATTGAAAAAAGGCTTACTGTAAGACAGTATGCTATTTCATGCCAGCAGCAGCTTAATACATCTTGTGTTTACTGGGTCCTTTGATTGTATTACTTTATCCTATGGTTAATTTAATCTAATATTGTTTTGCTCATCATGGCCCTTAAGCATAAAAAATCTACAAATAATGCCGCTGGTAAAAGCCACATCAAGTGATTGACCTGACTGATTTGAAAATAAAATTAAAAGTGATTAAAGATTATATAGCGGAATATCAGTGATGATTATTGCTCACCAGTCAGCCATGTTCCATTCCAACATAGGTACAATCTTGAAGAACAAGAACAAAGTGACAAACGGTTAAAGAATCAGCTTTGTTGAAGGCAAGGTGACTAACAAAATTTTGCTATGGGTCTATATCAGATATGGAGACACTTCCAATGAACTGGATTGAAGACAAGACACAGAAACATATCCCTCTTAGTCCCATGAAGATCATGGCCGATGCAAAAGGTTCATCTGAAATACTGAAGGAAAAGTTAGGACCTGACTGTGTTGATAGATTTAGTGCTAGCTTTGGGTGGCTTAAGTGATTGAAAAATTGTTATTCATTACATAATGTGAAATTGAGTGGCGAGTCTGCAAGTACTGATGTCAAGGCAGCTATAGAATTTTTGGAAACTCCAGATAGGCTAATGGTGGAGGAAAATTATTTGCAGAGCAAATATTCCATATAGATGAAATCTCTTTATTCTAGAAATGGATACCTGAAAGGATTTTCATCCTAAAGAGGTCAAGTCAATGCCAAGTTTCAAGGTTTTTTAAAAAGAGGATAACAGTCTTCCTTGGTGTCAATATTGCAGGCTACAAATTGAAACCCTTTGTGATCTTGCACAGTGAGAACTCCATGACTTTCAAGCATATCAGTAGGCTCACACTGCCTGTATACAATAGGAACACGAAGAATTCATAGATGACCCAGCTTCTCTTTCAAAATGTCCTCCTAAGTTGCTATGCCAGCAAAATTTAGAAATACTGTTTAAAGAATAACATGCCTTTCCACATTTTGCTTATTGTTGATAATCCTTCTGCATATTCTCTTTTTATTGGTGATCTTTATCCCAAAGTCAAAGTGGTGATTCCAAATACCACGTATTTAAGTAAACCAATGGATCAACTAGTTACAGCAGCTTATAAAGCCTACTACTTGAGGAGGATTTTTGTGCAAGTTATTGCTGCAACTGAGGAAGATGCTAATGAAATTCTGGAAAAATTATAACATATGATTGTATCAGAAACCTTGCTTGGGCTTGGGTGATGTCACCATGGACTATATGAATGACCTCTGGACGAAGACAAACAAGTTCCATCTGTAATGTCAAAGGATTTTCAAGAATGAGGATGTTATAAAAATGAAAAAAAAAAGTGTGGCTGAGATGGCAAATGACTCTACTCCGGGTGTAGTTAAAGATGACATTGAGGAGCTCCTAGAGGTGGTTTCTGGTGAATTGATTAATAAAGAGTGGTTTGAACAGGAACAGGAACACAGAGCTTAAGAAGAAAAAAGAGAATGAAAAACTGTAGGAGAAGAAAAAGAAGAACCCCCAAGAAAATTCACATTGAAAGGCTTAACAGAAGCTTTTGCAAACCTCCACAATATCCTTAAAAAGACTGAAAACATGGACCTTGACCCTTAATAAAAGGTTTTTATTAATAGAGATGAATTCTCAAGGTGCATTATTTACTTACCGGGAAATCTAAATTTAAAAAAAGAAAAGAAAAGAAATAAAACGAGCAAACCACCACGGACCTATTTCAAAGACAAGTAACACATTTTCAAGAATAGCCTCAGGCAGCTTCTTCAGGAAGCATTCTAGAAGAAGTCTCTTTTTTTTTTAATCATAGGAGACAACATCTCCATGAATGTTATTGCCACCGAAGACCTTCCAGTGGGGCAAGATGTGGGGGTCAAAGACAGTGATAGCCATGATCCAGACCCCATGTAGACCTAGGCTAATGTATGTGTTTGTGTCTCAGTTTTCAATAAAAACATTTAAATGTAAAAGAAAAAAATTTTAAAAATAGAATATGCTTTTGTAATAAGGATATAAAGAAAAACTATTTTTGTACAGCTGCACAATGTGTTTGTGTTTTAAGGTAAGTGCTATTACAAAAGAGTCAAAAAGTTAAAATAATTAAAAGATTTATAAAGTAGAAAGACTACAGTAAACTAAGGTTAATTTATTATTAAAAAATTTGTTAATTAATTTAGTGTAGTCTAAGTGCAGAGTGTTTATGAACTCGACAATAGTTCACAGTCATGTCCTAGGCCTTCACATTTGTTCACCACTAACTTCTGGACTCACCCAGAGCAACATCTAGTTCTGAAAATACATGGTAAATGCCCTATATAGGTGCACCATTTTTTATACCATATTTTTTTTGCTATATCTTTTCTATGTTTAGACCCACAAATACTTACCATTGTATTACAATGGCCTACAGCATTAAGTACTGTAGGCTGGTAGCTTACAGCAACAAGCTATATAGCCTAGGTATGTAATACAATAAACCATCTAAATGTGTGTGTAAGTACACTCTATGATGTTCAGACAATGATGAAATTGACTAATGATGCATTTCTCAGAATATATACTCATTGTCAAGCAATGCATGACTATGCATTTATTTTAATTCTTTTGTCTTTTAACTTTTATACTAGAGTTAAACAGCAATTTATATATCACAATTATACTATTAGAGTATTTTAAATTTGACTAGATACTTACCTTTACCAGTGAGTTTTATATTTTATATGTTTTCATGTTGCAAATTAGTATCCTTTCATTTTAACATGGAGAACTTCCTTTAGCATTTCTTGTAAGGCAAGTCTAGTGTTGATAAACTACCTTAATTTTTGTTTGTCTAAAAAAGTCTTAATTTCTCCTTCATTTATGAAGAACAACTTGGCTGAGCATAGTATTTTTTGTTGACAGATTTTTTTCTTTCTTTCAGTACTTTGAATATATCATCTCACTCTCTTTTAGCATGGTTTCTGCTAAGAGTTTTATTGAGGCTAGTTTGTATGTGACTAGTGGTTTTTGTTTGTTTGTTTTGGTTTTGTTGTTTTTTTTTTTTTTTTGCTTTCAAAAATTTCCTCCTAATCCTAGGAGGAGAAGCCCTGGATTCTGTGCCTTTTCTCAATTTCACAAAGCCAGGCTGGATACTGAGAGTCTCTCATTTATTTTCCCTAAGACAGTGTTCTTCATTTATTTTCCCTATGATAGTGTTCTGAAGTTTTCAAGGTTGTGGCCATTATCCCAGTCCTATGGAGTCAAGCTGGCTACTGAAATTCTGTACCTGAAATTTGTGTGTTGTATGAAGGGACTCATGCACAATGACCATGGTATGCTGCTCATGCAGACATCCAGGGCACTGATATGGAGGCACACGCACGGTGCTGATATTGTTTGTTGGCTGATTGGGTGTGTCCATAGGCAAGTTGTTTTGCTGAATTCATGGGTGTGTTTCTTGGTAGAGTCCATGAGCCAGTTAACAGGATGCATAGCCAGTTGCTGAGATCCATATGCTAGTCATCCTTGTTCCTAGCTACCCTAGACAACATAGCTGTGCCAATTCCTTCAGTGTTCTGGGTGAGATGAAACAGAAATGGGCCTCCAGGGTAGTGTCCCATAAGACATCTGAAGCCACGTGTGAACTTCACTCTTGCGCTCCTTAAGAGATAAAATTGTGGTTTGAAAAAACCTCTCTCAGTACTGAGCTGTGCCACCTTGGGGAAGAGGTGATAATGCAGGTAAAGTGAAACTACTTTTCTTACGCTCCTCAATGAGTACATTCTCAGATGCTGGATTCTCTCAGCTGGACTCTAGGGTTCTCAAAAATGTAGTCTCACTTATGGGTAGCTGCCAAAATTGATGTTTCTGCATAGGGGTAAAGGACTGGAATCTTCTATTCTACCATCTCGCTGATGTCCAAGTAACTTTCTAAACTTCTACTTGAATTGTTCTATAGTGTACTACAGAGGCATAAATGATAAAACTACATTTCCTGAATTTGTAGATACAGTTCCAGGTATGATTTATGTTCTACCAATTCATGCATTTTGTTTTGTTTTGTTTTGTTTTAAAACTTGAATTCAGAACTGAAGAAGTAAAAGTAGAAGCATAGAATGAAGCATTTCTTTTGCTGGTGTGGATTATTCCAGCTGCAGCATGGTTGTGGAGCTACAACCTATAGTGATAGCTTCCCAATTTGATGGACAGTTTTCTCATTTTGACAGAAGCAACAGCTATACTTGCAGCCAGATCTGTTCTGTGCCTTTGTGAATCATTTCTCTTGGAAGCTCAGAGTATAACTTGTTTCTGCAATTATTCCAATATTTCTGAAATTTATATAATGTTACAGTAAATCCTTTATTAAACAAGTTAGATTCTCTTCTTTGCAACTGAGTATCTCTACACCAGAGTATCAAAGAAATAGCAATCTAAGATTTGCTATCTGATCTAACTAGGTGTCAAAAGAGAAAGTCTTCCATTAAAACTAAATGGTGGGACCTAGAGAAATCCATAATATGCATTGGTAAAGCAGTTACTTAGCACATGTGGTCACCTGGAATGAAGTTTCTTTTGGAGTCAATGTCTTGATGGAGCAAATGTTCACCAAAATAGAATACTATGCTAAAAATGAAGAATATGAAGTTTATGCAGTTATCTACTTTTAACTATATTATTGAGACTAATAAAAAATGAAATAACTAGTTTAGGATTTTAAATTCCAGCTCAAGTTATGGTTAATATAAGCCAGTTCACAACATGATCTAGTCTTTCTGGATCCAGTAACCAAACTACTGGGTAAATATTTTTTTAAAAATCAGTATGTCAGAGAGATGTCTGTATTTTCATATTTATTGCAGCATTATTCACGATAGCCAGAATATGGAAACAACATAGGTGTCCATCACTGGATGAACAGATAAGGAAAATGTGGTAGGTATACACAATGGAATACCATTATACTGCATAATGTCACTTATATGTAGAATCTAAAAAAGTTCAACTCAAGGAAATAAAAAATAGAGTGGTGGTTACCAGAGTCTGGGAGAGAAGTGGATGATCAAAGAGATGCTGGTCAAAACATACAAAATTTCAGTTAGATAAAAGAAATAAGTTCCAAAGATCTATTGTACAACATGGTAACTATAGTTAATAATAATGTATTCTATTCTTGAAAGTTACTAAGAGAGTAGATTGTAAGTGTTCTCATAACAAAAATGATGTTTGTGAGGTAATACATATGTTACTTAGCTCAATTTAGCTATTTCTTAATGCAAATGCATTTTAAAACAATATAGTATACATGATAAATATATAAACATTTTACTGTATAATCAATTTTTTAAAAATAAATTTTAAAAT
The DNA here is from genome assembly GCF_049354715.1 of Callithrix jacchus. Lineage (NCBI taxonomy): Eukaryota > Metazoa > Chordata > Mammalia > Primates > Cebidae > Callithrix > Callithrix jacchus. The sequence continues at coordinate 77,886,907 of NC_133504.1, forward strand.
TTAAAAATAAATATTTAAGAAAATATTTCCTGGAAACTTTGGCATATTAATTGGGAAAGAGTGGCATCCTGATAATTTAAATGGAGACATTTGGTTACACTAAGATAACTGTGAATAAGAACTCCAGGTTTCTAACTGTCCGAAACAGTGGGGAGGCAGCACACAGGTTAACAGACTTTCTTCTGTCTGTTAAGTAGAGACTTGCCTTACTTTAGTCTTTAATGTCTTTACCTGAGCAAGATATCTTTTAAATAGGCTGCTGAGTCTTCTCATGCTTCACTCCTTCCATCTGTCATTGCTTCGAGATTAATAACCAAAATCAAATCCCAATGTCATGGCAAGAATGGTGCAAACACTAACTCAGAAAGTCAACAGCATACACACCAAAGTAATTAAACTTTTTTGTTATTTTTGCATTGTTGTTAACCTGGAGAATACTGTAATAAAGGATTCTAAAAACTCCAAACCAGGGACAAAGAAACAGAATTACAAACCACAATGAATTTATACATATAACTATACTTTCACTAAATAATCTAGACATGCCAAAAATCCTTGGAATACTGTAAAAAATTTCTAGGTTTAAGAAAATGAAAATGTTAAATAGACTAATCAGGTACAACCCACCTCCCAACTAGATTTCCTAAGGGACCTATACAAAATGGAATGTGATTCACTCTTAAAAAGAAAGATATTCTGTTATTTGCAATAATATGGATGGAATTAGAAAACATTCTGTTAAGTTGAATAAATGAGACACAAAACAACCAACATAGCATGTTCTCACTTACATGTATAATTGAGAACAATCAGACTCATAGAAGCAGAGAGTTGGTTACAGAGGCTTGGAGTGGGGGATATAGGGAGAAGATGATCAAAGGGTACAAACCCTTGGAATAAGTTGTTGTTGGGGGGTTTGAGGTCTACTGCACAGCATAGTGAATATAATTAATAATAATGTATTTGAAATATTTCAAAATTGCTAACAAGGTTCATTTCAAATGTTCTCACCACAAAAAGTGATAAGTATATGTCAGTTAGCTTGATTTAATTATTCCATATTGTGTTCATAAATCATAACATCACTTTTTATCTCATAAATATATATAAATTGTGAACTTATAAAAATAAATAAATGAAATTTACAATTAAGAAAGAAAGGAAGGGAATACTTAGCCATCAACTGATAACCAGAATTTTGGCTCAACTCCATCTCAAAGTGGGCCTAGTATGTCTAAGAACATACTTGTGTTTATTCCCTCCATTCACGAGTGCTCAATTGTAAGAGATATACTTAGCTACTGACAGAATCCCAACACTGGATCCCTGAACTATGAAGAAACGGACTATGGTAGAAACAGCAAACTTAATGCCACAGGAATAAGTACTTACCACTAAAATAGTAAATCAAAATAAATTCTGCACTTTTGAGAGAATTTCAGATATTAGTGCTTCCATCAAGTACTTTAAAAAGTCTAAAGTTGTAAATTCTATTTTTTCCTCATTTAACTTGTGCTTTTTTTAATCATGTAGAAAACAGATTAGCCTTAGAAAAAAATCAGCAGCTTATTATTATTAACTTAATCAGGTGATGAGTTCACTCATAGCTGCTGATACATATGTAAGCTTTTTAATGGAACAAATCAACTAGGCTCCCGGTCCTTGTTTCCAAAAGATTTCAATTTATTTTGTCCAGATCCATCAGAGGAATCACTATCTACAACAGCAATAGCCTTATCAAACATATTTCTTAAATAATAAGACTGGAAAATTAAAATTATTCCTTGATCTATGAGCTACAGAATGAGTGTTGTTGTGTAAGCAGGCATGAAATCAGTATTAATCTTTTTGTACATCTGCATCAGAGCTCTTGGGTGATGTATGCTACAATTCACACACACACATTTTTCTTCAGCCAGTAGCCAGAAGGTTAAGGTCATGATCGCTTCCTTTTCAATGATTTGGCATTGTGCCATAGTCTGCAAAATCTTACCTTATTTCACCATTCCATAATCCATCATGCTGATTCTCCATATTAATAACATAATGCTGGTAGAATCTGATGAGCAGGGAGTAGCAGTTACCCTAGATAGTTAACAGAGAGTAGTGGGACCCCTAGGCCCTTGGAGAGATAATTCCCCAGGAAGTTAAGTTTTCTAATAGATCTTTGAAGTCTCAGGGAGTTCAGAATCTGAGGCTTACCAGGATATCCCCTCCTAGGTGAAAGACAATGGTTCTTCACCTTACTTCATTATCACTGAAACAAAGATGTAACATGGGGTAGGCTTTTATGAACTTTGGAGAAAATGTCTGCATGTGTGTCTTCCTTCAGTTCATTAAATAAATAACATATAAGGCTGCCAACTTTAAGTAGAAGCCAGACCACAATAAGACATTCATGCTAACCCAGTCTACAGTGTAAGCTTCTTCCTAACCCAGCAATTGGAGCAGGAAATCTGGAAGATGTATCAATAATCCAAAGGTCTACGGAAGAACAGACTTGTATTCACTCAATGGCAATCCTTGATTGAAGATTCACAATAAACCTGTAGAATTTTGGAGCCACACCAGCCTGTTTTTAGAAGATAAGTATCTTCCTTATACAAAACAGATATGCTCTTCCTGCCAGTCTTCTTGGTAGAGGCTGTGACTTGACAGTGAGATGCATACCATGAGATGTGACTGTTCATCATAAACTGTGTATTATGTGATCTGGGAAGCCCTAACAGTGGCATGTAAAAATGAGATATACAAGCCGGGACTGTAGCAAGACCTAAAGGCACAAGTAAATTCTTTGAACATATGGTTTCTGCTCTTGCCGTGATGTCTTTTCTCCTTTCAGTAATTCTATTCAGGGCCTCCTAGGCATTTCTTAGGGCTAATTGACAGAGGAAGAAAAAAATTGAGCCTGGTTTGCCAAAGGCTCTGAATGATATGCCCCACTAGCCAAAAGTGGTCTGCTATATAGTATTACAATTTTAAACTCAGATTCAAAATAAACAAACTTATTGAAAAAAATTACTACAAAAGCAATTTTTTATAAATTGGATGTTCTGTTGCTCTCTTACCAAGTACCAGCTTGGCCAGAAAGACCCCCACCCAGGCAGCACCGAAGGCAATAAGAGGCAGACATTCAGATAGAACAGCAAAGTGGGTCTATTTTGGGGGCCAACAGCCTTCTGAACTGAGAGCCTCAAGGGCTGTCATCATTCCAGGTTGAAGGCCCCGAGCAGATTCTGACCCATGTAGTTAGTGTCTCTGAACAAGTGATTATTATTAACAAACGGGTGTTCTGTATTTTCTCATAACTCAAAAAAATACCAAGTAGGTAGCTATTACCCACTTACCACTGATTACAGACCAACTAAAAGGTATTCTCTACAAGGGATCCATGGGGACAGGGTCATATATCTCAAAGAACTGCTTTAACTGGTGTGTGATATTTATACATTGTCTTGACACTTTGGAATGTCCCAAATGGTTTTCCACTTGGCAGGGAGTCAGCTAGGTTTTCCTTGCCATTGTTCTTCCTAGCAAACAATATATTCTATCATACACTCAGCATTCATTAATATTCATAAACCTAATGTTTCTCAACGCTCTCTGACAAACAATGCTCTGGATGGAGTTATACGCATTAAAGTAACAAGTACAAAAAGCAGAAAGTCAAAGAATGTTAGCTAAAAATTTAACTTATACATTTTTTAAAAGATAGTGAAAATGCTTTGATCATCATCATCATACAAAGTGTAAAATTTTCAATATATTGAAATATATTTGTAATCTAATTGGGCATATTAGTTCGGAAGCTCTGGCCTAAAAGATGCATTGAGGGAGATGAAGTTGAGACAGTAACCTATCATAGTCAGAGAATCACGGGGACACATTATGTTTGGAAATGTAAGGTCTGGCAGAGGACAGGAGTGAGATAGAGTACTACAAATGAAGATCGGTTGAAAACAGGTAAGTACAGGACATTCAACTCCCAACCCTACCCCTTCCCCCGTGTACACACAAATATATCACAAATTCAACAGTCAAGTTTCTGCCCCTAGACAAAGAATTAGAGGGTTCCCCTCAAAAGGAACTACCAGCCCTGAGCAAATACCTCCATATAATGGCATTTAGGGTGGGCTTGTATGTAAAATACTTACAGTAAAAAATTGTTTGTTGTTTATCTAAAATTCAAATTTAACTGTGTGTCCCATATTTTTATTTGTTAAATATGACAACTATAATGTAGAGGTTCTCCACTTTAACACTAACCTCCCTGCATGGTCACCTCAAAGCAAAGTCCAGCTGTGAACAAATATGTTCTTATAATGTGAACAAAAGTCCCATCAACACATATAACTGTTTTATGATAATATATAAATAAACAAGCAGGGATTATAAAATATTTGAAGAGACCTTCAGTATGAAAGTGAAAGACCAAGATTTAAAAATGGAAAAATATTTAAAAATGGAAGGACATTTAGGATACTAAATAATACACAATATTTATTATTTTAATAATACTTTAAAATTCTTTTCTTGTTTTATACTTTGCATCTTTTAATCAGAAGGAACAGAATAAAACTTAAACAAACCTCTTATTGGAAGAACAAAAATGCTTAGAAGAGATAGTGCATTAACAAATAAAACATGTTATAAAAAAGGAACAATCAGGCCAGGTATGGTGGCTCACATCTGTAATCCCAGCACTTTGGGAAGCCAACATGGGAGGATCACTTGAGCCCAGGAGTTTGAGACCAAGCTAGGTAACATAGAGAGACCCAGCCTCAAAAACAAAACCAAAACAAACAAAAAGGACCAATCAGGAAAAGAACACCCTGACTGAAGATTGAACAATTCTTATAATTTTCAGTTATGATTACTAAAATTTTTTAATGTAATAGAATATTTGGAAGATATAATTGAGAAAATGTTTCTGTGAAAGTATAGTAAGAATAAAAGGAGGGGAATAGGTAGAGATGAATCAGGTAGATAATGAATTCAGAAAGCGCAAAACCAGAATAATACAAGTCACAGAAGGATACATCCAAGAAAGCAGAAATAAGATTATCAAAGAATTCAAGGAAGTATCCCCATGCTAAAGTACATAAATCTGGAGATGAAAGTATACTTAGTGCTCATTCCAGTGGATTTTTTTTAAAGATTAGACATAGTGATATAAACTTTCAGAAGAAAAATCAGGACATCAACATTTTATCAAAAAGACATCAAAGGTATTATTGGTGCTAGGAGACATTTTCAGATACAGACTCAGATAGTTATTTCCCATATTCCTTTATTTAGAGAGCTGTGAAAATAAACTATAGCAAAATATGGATGAGAACCAAAAAAAATATGTTGGAATAAATCCAGAAAAGCAAGAAAGGAAGCAGCAAACACTGAGATGGCAGCTGTGAAGCAAGATGAGAGAGCAACTAGCATGCGGAGGAGCAGGGGATGCAACTCCCAGGAGAGAAACTTGGGAGATAAAGGGAAATTTCATGATACTATGAAGAGTTTTAAAAGAAAATGAGGAGACACTTACAGTTTGAACTCTGATACATAAAGAGATTTGATGTCATCATTCCCATCCTCACAAGGCAAAAGTTGTACAAACTGAAAATTAATGAATTTCCTTAGTTGCTTCAGAGAAGTAAGGTGACAGGGTTAATCAACACCTTGAAATCTAGAGAGAAGCTAATACAGAGAGACATGGCTGAAATCAGCTTACTTGAAGTTGAAGCCACTAGACTCAGTAACTCAGTAGGAACACGTAAAGGGTAATTTTGTTGACTCATTGAAGTTGAGTATTATTAGTTTGAGTGTTAAAACCTCCTGAGGGCCTAATTTTAGAGAGGCCCCATTTTTATGGGTTTTACTTCCAGGAACTCCAACAGATTTTCAAGGTGCAGATCAAAGAAAAATTCCCACTTATTTTTGGGTAGAGGAGGGGGATGTAACTGTTTTGAAATATTTTTCAGAATGCTCTCTGTAACAAGGATCTGTCATTCAGAGCCTTATGTGATCTGAGGAAAAGGCAATTAGTGAACTCCAGTGCTCTCTCTTTCCTCTTTTTGGCATTCCCAAGACCCACTCCTTGGATTTGATTAATTTGCTAGGATAGCTAACAGAACTCGGACTAACACTTATGTTTTCTGGCTTATTATAAAGAATATTACAAAGAGTACAGATAAACAGCCAGATGGAAGAGATGCACAGGGCAAAAGGTATGTGGGAAAAGATGTTGAGCTTCCATGCCTTCCCCAGGTGAGCCATTCTCCAGAAACATCCATGTATTCAGCAACTCATAAGCTCTGTCAGCCTACCCAGTGCTGTTTATAGAGGCTTTGTCACATACATATGATTGATTACATTATTGGTCATTAGTGATCAACTCAACCTTAAGCCCCTCTCCCTTTCCTGGAGGTCATGGGGTGGGACTGAAAGTTCCAATCCTCTAATCATATGGTTGGTTCCCCTGTCAAACAGCTCCAGTCTTAGGTTACCTAGAATCCCCCAGCCACCAGTCATCTCATTAGCATGCAAAAAGGTATTTATCACTTAAGAGATTGCAAGGGTTTCAAAGGATATCTATGTACCAGGAAACATGGAGAAAGACCAAATGTGTATTTCACAATATTAAAAGGGTAAATTATTTAGAGTGTTGAACGGAAAAACAAAAAACTGGAAATCTATGAACGGCAAAATTAGCCTCCAATAATTAAGTAGAAAAAAGACTTTCTCAAGCAGGTAAATTCTGAGACAACTTGTCATCAGCAGGTCTGCCCTGCAAGAAACATTCAAAGAAGTTCTTCCAAGAAAAAGAAATGATATAGGTCAGAAACTTGGATCTATAGAAAGAACAAATGAGCATCAGAGAAGGAATAAATGAAGATTAAAAACACTTGTATTTTTCTTATTCTTAACTGATAGAATAGATAACTGTCTGAAGTAATAATAGCAATAATACATTGGATGACTATAGTATATTGACAATTGAATAACAAGAATATTATGAGGAAAAGGAGGGAGGAATTGAACTTATTTTGTTACAAGCTATCTGTACTGCTCAAAATGCAGTATTATGTTATTTGAAAGTTGGCTTAGATTAGTTGCAAATTCTAGGATAATCATTTAAAAGTTTTCTGTAAAATGCATAATCAATATCCTAAGAGAGGAGAGAATGGAACTATAAAAAATATCTGTTTTAAAATCATAAAGGAGCAAGATAGCAGAATAGGAAGCCTAGACCTTCCTGCTCCCCCATGGACACATCAATTTAACAACAACCAAACAAATTCCCTTTGTGGGAAAACCATAAACCACTTGAGAAGTTTCTGTACCACAGGCAAAGGCAAACCAGTATCATCAAAGCCAAGAAGAAAATTTGAGGCACCCTCTCACAATAAATTATAATCTATGCACAGAGCCACATGATCAGTGCCATAGTGCCACATGATTCCCCAACTCCCAGATTTTTCCTTCAGAGAGAAGTAAAAGACTGATCTGTATGTTCAACACTCTAACTCTTCTGCAAGCTTCCTGAGAGACTGCTTTTTTTCTTGGCTGAACTGAATGCTGACAGCAAAAGGTCATATGTATGAAGCTGCTGAAAACAAAGGCAGAGCTTTGGACTAGTATGCACACACTTGCCACAGCTTCTCCAGCTCAGCAAAGAGAGAGCCAGCAGAAACCCCCAAATCCCAGCTTCTCCCTGGGGAAGAAAGAAGCTGGACCATAAATCCAACATTCCAACATTTCTGGGGCTATCTGAAGGCAGAATTCAGCCAGACTGAATTGTATCTTGCCTGTCTTAGAGTGCTGACAGGATCTGCAATACTCTAGATGTCTAGGAGCCTCTGAGAACAACAACCACAAAGAGTTCAGGGCATGCTGTTTCTCTAAAAAGCCCACAGTAGGGCAGATGGACACCAGAGGTCGTAAGAGATTATAAATTCCTGAAAAATAAAACCAGCAATTCTCTCTAATTGGGAATTTACATGCACAACCCCAGAGAAGATGCATACACAAAGGAGGCTTGAGAGACCACCAAAATATTTGTCTGGGGTGATAGTGAGGGCCTTTACCTGTACATGGCCAGTTCTTGAAGACTGAGAGAGGTGGCTGGTTTTCTAATGGACAGATATTAACACAAGGACTCAAGCGGGGGGGGCGGGAAGCAGAAAATCATGGCCCAAAGAGAAAACAAAGATAAATATTTAAAATCTGAGCTTAATGAAATGGAAGTTTATTAATTACCTGACAGAGAATTCAAATTAAAAAAAAAACTGCCATAGATGCTCAATAAGCTCAGAAAAACAATGTGTGAACAAACAAAATTTCAAAAAAGATAAGGAAAATATAAAAAAGAAGCAAACATAAATTTTGGTGCTAAAGAAAATAATAACTGAAGGTAAAATTCACTAGAGGGATTCAACAGCAACCTTGAGCAAGCAGAACAATCAGCAAACTCAACAGGATAGGTCACTTGAAATTAACCAGGCAAAGACGAAAAAAGAAGACAATGAAAAAGAGTGAAGAAAGTATAAGATACATGTAGGTTACCATCAAACTGACCAGTATATGCATTATGGAAGTACCAGAGAAGAAGAAAGAGAAAGAAAAAGAAAGCTTACTCAGAGAAATAATAGCTAAAATCTTCCCAAATCTGAAGAGGGAAACAAATGCCCAGATCCAGGATATCTTTTGGGCTCCAATAAGATGAACCCTAGGAAGTTCACACTGAGATATATTATAATTTAACTGTCAAAACCCAGAGTCAAAGAGAAAACTTTGAATGCAGCAATAAAAACAACTTACTTTGTACAAGGGAGGCTCGGCAAGACTGTCAGGAGATTTTTCAATGGAAACCTCATAGGCCAGAGGAAAAGGCATGATATATTCAAGGTGCCAAGAGAAAGTGCTGCCAACTAAGAATACTATTCCAGTAAAACTGTATCTTCAAAAATGAATAACAGATGAAGACTTTACCAGACAAATCAAAGCTATAAGAGTTCATAATTTCTAGATCTGCCTTGCAAGAAATGCTAAAGAGAATTCTTCAAGATGAAAAAAAGGACCCTAAATAGCAACATGAAAACATATAGACACAGAACTTGCTAATAAAGGTAAAAAATATAGATGAATACAGAATATTGTCATCTTTTAATGCTGGTGTGTAAATCACTTAATTCTAACATAGGAGCGAAAAGAAAATATATCTTTTAAACTATGCTTATGAAAAGTATATTAATGTATACACATTAAAAATATATTTTGGGACATCAATAACATAAAATACACATGAGGTAGACTTAAAAGTCTAGAGTTTCTTTTTTTAAATGCAATTGAAGTTAAGTCATTATCAGCTAAAATTGACTGTTATAACTAAAGAATGTCTTAAGTAAGCCACATGGTAACCTCAAAAGATATCCTTTAGAAGATAAACAAAAGAAAACAATCAAAGCATGACAATAAAAAAAATCAATAAAACACCAAGAAAGATAGCAAGAGAGGAAAAGATAGACAAAATAGCTACAGGGTAGACAGAAAACAATGGATAAAATGTGAATAGAAAGTCCTTTCTTAACAATAATTGCTTCAAATGTAATTGGATTTAACTCTACTCAAAAGAGATAGTGTGGTTAAATGAACTCAAAGATACATGATCCAACTATATGCTACATATAAGAGATTCACTTAGATTAAAAGACACACACATAGGCTGAAAGTAAAGAGACAGAAAAATATTTCATGTAAATGGCAAGTAAAAGAGAGCATAAGTAGCCATATTTATATCAAACAAAATAGACTCTAAGTGAAATATTGTCACAAAAGACATAGAAGGATAATACATAATCATAAAAGCGATAATTCACTATGAACATATAACAATTATTAATATATATGCATATATCCTACATCAGAGTACCTAAATATATGAAGAAATACTGACAGAGCCAAAGGAAGATACATTACAATAATGTTAGGAGATTTCAGTACCCCACTTTCACTAACAAATAGAACATCCAGACAGAAAATCAATAAGGAAACACAGGACTTAACAACATTATAGATCAAATTGTTCTGACAAATGTACACAGAACTTTTGACCCAACAGCAACAGAATACAAATTCTTCTCAAGTACACACAGAACGCTCTCCAAGATACATCACATGTTAGGCTATGAAAAACTTTGAACAAATTTAAGAAGACTGAAATCATACCAAGTATCTTTTCCAACTACAATGGAATGATACTAGAAATCAATAATAGGAGAAAATTTAGAAAATTCACAAATATGTAGAAATTAAACAAAACAGGCTTGAACAACCAATGAGTCTGAGAATAAATTGAAAAGAGTATTAGAAAATACCTTGATAAAAGTGCAAACTAAAGCACAATATACCAAAACCTATGGGATATAGCAAAAGTAATATTAAAAAGAAAGTTTATAGTGATAACTGCCTACATTCTAAAAGAAAAAAATATTTCAAATTTAAAAAAACCCAATGGCACACCTCAAGGGACTAGAAAAAGAACAATGCCCAAAGTCAGCAGATGGAGGGAAATAATAAAGGTGAGCAGAAATAAATGAAATAGAGAATTAAAAATGTTTAAAGTAAATGAAACTAAGAGTTGGTTTTTTGAAAAAACCAACAAAATTGGTAAACCCATAGCGAAACTAAAAAAAGACCCAAATAAACAAAATTAGAAGTAAAAGTGGTGACCTTACTGATAACATATAAATTCAAAGGATTATATGACACTACTATAAATAAGCACATGCCAAAAAATTGGACAACCATGAATAAATGGATACTGTCTTAGAAACATGCAACTTACCAAGTCTGAATTATGAAGAAATAGAAAAACTGAACAGATGAATAATAAGTAAGCAGATGGAACCTTTCAAAAAAGGAAAGCCCAGGCAGGATCAGATGACTTCATGGGTTAATTCTGCCAGAAATTAAGAAAGAATTGAAATCAATCCTTCTCAAACCCTTAAAAAAAAATGAAGAGAAAGGAATTATTACAACCTCATTTTGTGAGGCCAGAATTACCTTGATACCAAAGCACACAAAGACATTCCAAAACAAGAAAACTACAAACAGTATCCCTGATTAACATAAAAGCAAAAATCCTGAACAAAGTACTAACAAACTGAAATCAATGGCACATTAAAAGTATCATACAACATAACCAAGTGAAATTTATCCTAGGATGTCAGATGGTTCAACATATAAAAATCAACTCCACATTAACAGAAAAAAGGATGATTGCTGGGTGTGGTGGCTCATGCCTGTAATCTTAGCACTTTGGGAGGCTGAGGCAGATGGACCGCTTGAGGCCAGAAGTTTGACATGAGCTTGGGCAACATGGAAAAAACCCATCTCTATAAAAATACAAAAATTAGCTGGGTCTGGCATTGCATGCTTGTAGTCCCACTTACTCAGGAGGCTGACGCAGGTGGATCAATTGAGCCCAGAAGGTAGAGGCTGCAGTAAACCATGATTGCACCATTACACTCCAGCCTGGGCAACAGAGCGAGACCCTATCTCAATTTTTTTTTAAATTGCATGATCATATCAATAGATACATCAAAAATATTTGATAAAATTCAACATGCTTTCATGTTTAAAAAAACACTCAATAAATTAAGAATAGAAATTATCTCAACATAGTGAAGGTCATATATAAAAATCCCACAGCTAACATCAAACTCAATGGTAAAAATACTGAAAGCTTTTCCTCTAAGATCCTCTAAGAACAAGGCAAGGATGCCCACTTTACCACTTCTATTTAACATAATACCAGAAGCCCTAGCCAGAGCAGTTAGTCAAGAAAAGAAAATAACAGTCATCCAAATTAGAAAAGTAGAAATAAAACTATCTTTGTTTACAAGTGACATGATCTTATAAGTAGAAAACCCTAAAGATATTGTTTTAAAATAAAAACCTCTTAAAACTAATAAGTTAATTTATAAAATTCACAGGATACAAAATCAATATGCAAAACTCAGTTGTGTCTCCATATGTTAACAACAAAATACCTAAAAAGGAAATTAAGAAACAATCCAATATACAATAGCATAAAAAAATGAAATGCCAAGAAATAAACTTAACAGAGAAGAAAAAATGTATACACTGAAAACTACAAAACATCACTGAAAGAAATTAAAAAAGAAGAAGAAATAAATAGCAAGACATCTATGTTCATGAATTAGAAGACTTGATATTGTCAAAATATCCCTATTACCCACAGCAATCTACAGATTTGATTCAATCCCTGTCAAAATCCCTTTGGCATTTTTTGCAGAAATAGAAATAACAATCTCAAAATTCATGATTGCTGAGCATGGTGACTCACACTCATGCTCATCTGGTGGCTTCAAACCACTTTGAAACCACAAAGAACTCTGAATAGCCAAAGCAATCTTAAGAAAAAAGAACAAAGTTGGATGCATTTCACTTTCAGATTTCAAAATATATTACAAAGCTACAGTAATTAAAAGAGTGTGGAACTGGAACTGGCATACAGAGAGCCATGGAAACTAATTGAAGAGATTAGAAAGGCCAGAAATTAATTCATCCATATATGGCCAATAGATCTTTGACAAGAGTACCAAGAATAGACAATGGAGAAATAATAGTCTCTTCAACAAATGGTGTTGAGAAAACTGAATATTCATATGCAAAGAAAAAATTGAACATTTATTTTATACCACATGCAAAAAATCAACTCAAAATGGCTTAAAGACTAAACATAAGACCTGAAAGTGTAATACTCCTAGAAGTGTGCATAGGGGAAGAGCTGCATTATATTGGCCTTGGCAAGCATTTCTTAGTTATGACATCAAAAGCACAGGCAACAAAAGCAAAAGTAGATAAGTGGAATTACATAAAATGAAAGAGCTTTGCATAGCAAAGGAAACAACAGAGTGAAAGCAACCTATAGAATGGGAGAAATGTTTAGAAAGCATATATCTGATAAGGTGTTAATGTCTAAAGTGAGTGTAAGTGTGTGTGTGTGTGCGCGCACGCACGCGTGTGTGTGTGTGTGTGTATATATATATATATATATATATATATATATATAAAACTTCTACAACTCAATAGCAAAAAGAGCAAATAACCCAATTTAAAAATGGCCTGAGAACCTGAACCAACATTTGTATAAAGACATACAAATGAGCAATAGTATATAAAAGGGTGCTTGGTATTATTAAACATCAGGAAAATGCAAATCAAAATAACAGTGAGATAGCAATTCACACCTGTTGGAATGTTCATTATCAAAAAAACAGAAAATAACAAATTTTAGTGACGTGGTGAAGAAACTGTAACCCTATGCACTAAAATATGCTTACAAATTGTATGGAAGCTCCCCAGAAAATTAAAAAAGAACTATCATATGATCCAGCAATTCCACTTCTAAGTATTTATTCAAAAGAGTTAAAATCAGTATCTTGATAAGATATTTACACTTCCATGCTTATTGTGGCATTATTCACTCTAATGAAGATGTGCAGCCAAGTGCAGTGGCTCATACCTATAATCCCAGCTTTTGGGAGGCCAAGTCAGGAGGGACACTTGAGCCCAAGAGTTGAAGACCAATTGGGCAGCAAGGCACAACTCCATCTCTAAAATAAATATTTATAAAAGTTAGTCAGATGTGGTTGCATGTGCCAGTAGTCCCAGTTATTCAGGAATCTGAAACCGGAGGATCCCCTGAGCCCAGGAGTTTGAGGTTGCAATGAGCGATGTTCATGCCATTGCACTTTAGCCTACATGACAGAGCAAGATAGCAAGACCTTATCTCTAAATTAAGTAAATTAACAGTCAACCTCATAGAAGCAGAGTAGAATGACATTTGCCATAGACTGCGGTTGAGAGAAATGGGGAGTTGCATTCAATGAGTATAGTTTTAATTATGCAAGATGAGAAAGTCCTAGAGATCTGCTGTATGAAACTGCTTTTAGTTAACAATACTGTACTATACACTTAAAAACCTTTAAAAGACATATCTCATACTTTTTTTTAACCACAATAAAGAAAAATACAGATAAGGCATCAAATGTGGGATTTTTAAAAAAAAAAAAAAAAAAGAAGAAGAAGAAAGGCAACAAATAAAAAAAAGTTACAAACATTGTAGAATTAATGTGACGATATAAATGACCACTTAAAATGTAAATATCCTCATTCACCAACTAAAAAGACTATCAGGGTGGTTGATAAAACAAGACTCAACTATATGTTATCTACAAAAAAACCCATTTTAAACATGTCTTCACAGATAAACAGTAAAGGGTTAAGAAAAATACACCATCATAACACTAATCAAAAGCTGAGTTAGCTATACTAATCACAAATCAAGCTGACTTCAAAACAAGGAAATTTTCCAGAAATAAGGAGGGACATTACATAATAATATAATAAACTCTCCAAAAAGATAGAACAACTTTTAATTTGTGTGCATCTAACAAAAGCATCAAAAACAGCTGAGTGAGGCAAAAACTGACAGAACTTCAAGGAAAAATAGATAAATCCATGATTATAGCTGGAGCTGGCAGATATTAATAAGAGCTTCCTCAATCAATAATTGAAAGATCCAACAGGGAGAAATTCAATAAGGATATACTTCAACTGGGCACCATCAATCAACTGGATTTAATGACATTTATTGACGGTTTCATTCAAAAGCAGCAGATTATACATTTTTCTCAAGCTCACATGTAACATGCACCAAGGTCAACCACCTTCTGTATTATAAAACACACATTTCAGTGAGCACGGTGGCTCAAGCCTGTAATCCCAGCACTTTGGGAGGCCGAAGCCGGCGGATCATGAGGTCAAGAAATCGAGACCATCTTGGCCAACATGGTGAAACCCCGTCTCTACTAAAAATAAAAAAATATTAGCTGGGCGTGGTAGCATGGGCCCATAGTCCCAGCTATCTGGGAGGCTGAGGCAGGAGAATTGCTTGAACCTGGGAGGCAGAGGTTGCAGTGAGCCGAGATCGTGCCACTGCACTCCAGCCTGGTGCCTGGCGACAGAGCAAGACTCTGTCTCAAAAAAAAAATCTTTATCTTAACAAATTAAAAAAATAGAAATCATACAAAATATGCTCTCAGAGCACATTGGAATTAAGCTAGAGATCAATAACCGTCAGATGGCTGGAAAATCTCAGAATATTTGGAGATTAAGCAACATACTTCTCAATAATACATGGGCCAACGAAGTCTCAAGGTAAGTTTTAAAATATTTTAAAGTAAAAGAAAATTAAAATACAACTTATCAGAATTTGTGGAATATAGCAAAAGCAGTACTCATAAGGAAATCTATAGCATTAAATGCATATGAAGAAAGAAGATAAAAATTTAATTATCTAAGTTACTACCTAATGTAACGAGAGAAAGAAGACCAATGTAAGCCAGAAATCAATAAATAAACCAGACAATAGTAAAGTCATAATTAGGAAGATGGTGTCAATGGGCAAAAACAACTAGCAAAGAAGTCAAAAGATAACGGCACAATTTAATAGAGACAGCTGTAAGAAGCCTAACATTTAGAAACATGAAGGAAAACATCAGAAGAAGTAGGCTAAAAAATTCGATGTGATCCTCACAGGGAATATTTGGTGAGATAGGGGTGTGGAAAGAGAAGGATAGCAAATGGGCTAGGATTTGAGGTCATAATCATAGAAGAATTTAGTCTTGTCTGTCACACTTCAATTTTTATGAGCCACTTCTTGTTGTGTATTACTTAAATCATTGACTATTTAGAAATGGGCAATATTTAAAAATATGATCAACTCGTTCAAAAAAATTAGGGTCAAAACAGCAAAAAGGCACTGTATAGTTTTTCTTTTGATGCCTACAGAGATTAAAATGTTGAATAAGATCCAATGTGGATAAAAGCGTAAAAAGCAGGTTTATATACACCATTTTTGAAACTTCTGAAAAAATCAATTTGCCATATCTTTCAAATTTTTAAGTAATTTTATTATTATACTTTAAAATTAGTATAATAAAATAAATTATTATAATATATATAATTATATACAAATATATATTATGTATATAATATACAAATATATACAAATATATATTATATATCATAATTATATACAAATATATAATATTATGTATAATTAATATGTATATAATTAATATATGTATAATTGTATTATATATATTAATATGTAATAATTATATATAATTACATGTATAATTATTATTAAGTAATACTCAAAATTCCACATACATGTTTATTAAAACTGATAGAGAAATATAAAACTAACACATGGAATGAGTTTCTCTCAATGTGATAGCAAATAACTTTGTTTTTCATCACGGCCTTCAAAGCAAAACCCTCTCATCCTCCCTCCCAGGATAATCTATTGAGGATGCACCCTTAACTTCCTGGTCGTTTCAGTTAAATCTTATTTCATTAATCACAACGGATTTTCATGCCTTACAAAGTCCAGACAAATCCAATTTTATCCTTCATTCCCTCATGTAACAAAACTATCCCCAGCCTCATCCAACCTAAGCTCACAGCTGGACCTGGAGAACTACAAGATAATAGGTCAGCATAATCAGCTTTCTCTCTCTTTCTCTCTCTCTCTCTCTCTCTCTCTCTCTCTCTCTCTCTCTCTCTCTCTCTCTCACACACACACACACACACACACACACCCTTTCCTTCCTTCCCTTGATTTTTTACTCCACCTTCCCTACTTGTAAATCTACCACACTCAGTGCAACAGGAATGGAGATTAGAGAAAAAGAATCATTTCATAGTTTCCCTACATGACTGATGTACTCTCTGACTGCTCTCTTGATTCTTCCCTTAGCCTCAGCACCCAGTGACCTACCCACCTCACAGTTCCTCACTCCTAGGCTCTCTTCTCTGGAGAAGGCGGCAACCTGGAACAGTGTCTCATTAGGGCAGCTCAAATCTAACTGCTTCCCCTTGCCCTATCGGCTCTATAAAATTGTGGGAAAGTGACTTCCCTTTCTGTTTCTCTCTCTCTCTCTCTCTCTCTCTCTCTCTCTCTCTCTCTCTCTCTCTCTCTCTCGGTGTGTGTGTGTGTGTGTGTGTGTGTGTGTCTGCAGCCTCTTGAGCAGCTCCAGTGTTGCCTCCCACCCACCACTTCCAGGACTTCTGAAAAAACTGTTGTTGACATATTCTTCCTACAGCTCCTGGTCACAGACACAAAGAATGCATTTCAAGCTCTTCCAAGAACTTTTGCAGTGCTCCATCCCTGCATCCTCAGAAATGGCCCTAAGTCTCAGCAGCTCAAAAAGACTCCAACTGGATAGTGAGAAGCCCTTGCTTCCTTGCAAGAATCTTCCCAAATTTCTCTAAGTGATTTTCTTGGTATCTCCTCCTATCTACCCTGGAATAATGGCAACACCTGCATAGGGAAGAAAAGAGAAAAGAACAAAGCATTCCTTACTTGTATAAATTCCTTTTTTTCAGTAAATTATCTTAAATTTCTGGTTTTCTGTTTATATAGATTGGATGGTAAGGGTGGTAGGTGAGGGGATGTCCACACGCTGATTTAGCCACTTCTTAGCAAGCCCTTTGATTTTCTGTCTCTCTTGAAAATGTCCAGGTACTTTATAATCTATTATTCTCATCTTCCAGGCTTCAGTCAACATACCACAAAAACAGCAAATTCCCACTGAACATTCAATTAACATATTTTTATAGTTATTAAGAAAATAGAATTTTTTCATATACATGCTGATACTCTGACATTTCTGTCATTTAGCAGCAGCTAGTGAGTTCTATGTCTCTAGGAGAGGATAATGCAGAAAAATATACAAGATTTTTTTTAAAAAATCAATGTTTTGGCTTTTTTTGTTCAACAACAAATGCTCAAGTATAAGGCAAAAAACTGGGGAGAAGACATGACCAGATAGAGCCATGCTGGTGATCCAAGACACAAACAAACAAACAGTGGAAGGCAGGGGCCTGTATAGAAAAATGACAGTGGCGCAGATGAGCTGACCCCCATCTCCTTGATGCTATTTGATCTCCCAAAATAGGGGTAATCAGAATAATGGAAGTTCCATAAAAAATTAAATTCATGTATAAAAATTAAAGTTATATAATTGCACAACCAGAAGCTCTTATTTGAAATTGGGGGCCAGGCATGGTTAGTCACTCCTGTAAACTTTGGGAGGCCTAGGGGAGGAATGCTTGAGCCTAGGAGTTAGAGACCAGTCTGGGAGACCTAGTGAGACTTCATCTTTACAAAAAATGAAAAATTAGCTGGGCATGGTAGCATGCATCTGTTGTTTCAGCTACTCAGGAAGGTGAAGCAGGACGATCTCAAGCCCAAGAGGTAGAAACTACAATGAGCCATGATCTCGCCACTGCACTCCACCTTGGTAACAGAGTGAGACTCTGTCTCAAAAGAAAGGAAGAAAGAGAAAGAAAGAAAGGAAGAAGAGAAGAAGAAAGGAAGGAAGGAAGGAAGGAAGGAAGGAAGGAAGGAAGGAAGGAAGGAAGGAAGGAAGGAAGGAAGGAAGGAGAAGAAGAAGAAGAAGACGACGAAGAAGGAGGAGGAGGGAAGGAAGGAAGGAAGGAAGGAGGGAAGGAAGGAAGGAAGGAAGGAAGGAAGGAAGGAAGGAAGGAAGAGAAAGAGAGAAAGAAACACACACACACACACACACACACACAAAATTTGGGCCTTGATACGGTTTGGCTATGTGTCCCCACTAATATCTCATGTCGAACTACAATTCCCAGTGTTAGAGGAGGAGCCTGGTGGGAGGTGATTGAATCTTGAGAGCAGTGGGAGGTGATTGAATCTTGAGAGCAGACTTCCCCCTTGTGATAGAGTTCTCATAAGACCTGGTTGTTTGAAAGTCTGTAGCACCTCCCCCTTTGCTTGCTCTCTCTCCTGTCAGCCATGTGAAGACATGTTTGATTCCCCTTCACCTTCACCATAATTGTAGGTTTACTGAGGCCTCCGCAGAAGCAGAAGCCTCCCCAGAAGCATAGCCCACAGAACTATGAGCCAATTAAACCTCTTTTCTTTGTCAGTTACCCAGTCTCGGTCTCAGGTTTGTCTTTACAGCAGTGTGAAAACAGACTAATACAAATCTGGCATATATCTATTTAATATAAATAAACAAACAAATATATTTATATAAATATATAATATATATAAATACATCAAGGCTAAGAAAAAATAAATATATACATATATAATGTCTGGAAGAAAACACAACAAACCATTAATGGTGTTTATCTTTAGGGATTAGAATGACAGTAAAGTAGCAGGAAATAAGCACTATAGATTATTTTTTGAAAATGTAGTTAACAATTAACAGGAACATACTGAAAAATACATGCTAGAAAAACTACTCAATGTAATTTTTTCTAGGTTCTAGGAGAATAACAAAACAAAAAGAAAGAAGATTCAGTAGAAAAGAAGAGCAATGAAGAAGCCAAGAAAGCAACAAGAACTCTAGAAAGAGACTCAGCAAAGAAAGAAATAGAAACAGTAATTTCATGTACGAGTAACATGAGGTCAAGGGGTTCAAATACTGAGTTTGTAGCCTCCATACTTTTAGAAAAACACGGGAAAACTAATGTGCACCTAAGAGGAGACAAGCACATTAGTGAATAAAATGGGAGCCATATTGGCCAAAGAACCATGGCAAGTTCATGTTCAAATGAGATCAGAAGCCTTATAAAAACTGTAGCCACCTGCAAATAAGTGAAAGTTTATCAGATGGCAGAAAATTATACTAAAATTTTGCCTCTGTAGCAAAGAATTAAAACTGAAGAACGATTTAAATGAAGTAAATTACTTTCTCCAGAAAATTTTCTACAAATTAGATACGTTAATTTAAAACCAATTCTCTACACCTTTCAGAAGAGTTGGAGGTGCTGTGAATTATTAACCCTTTGGCTTTGTTTTGGACTTGATACCAAAGTAGCTGCATGCAGAAGTAAAAATGTTAAATATGTCACATAAAAAGTGACAGTGAGTTCAGCATGAAGGAGGAGCCTCTTCCATTGGTGAGGTACAATTGTTCTTATCTTTAATAAGAAAGAAAACGTCATAGCTGTAACAACATCTAGATGACCAGGGTTGCCTGACTTTAGGGACCCAAGAAAAAAAGTTTCTGCAGATAAAATTCATGTATAAAATTTACACATGAATTTATTCTGCAGATAAGAAAAAGTGTAGACATAGGGTACTCCCTTCCTGCCTTCTTTTTTCTTCCCCTTACTACCACTGTCTACCACTAAGCAACGGTAAGACTTAAACTCTGAATATCATCCTTAAACATTTACATGTTAGCACAAGCTGCATCACATTAGATGTCTGATGGCTAAGAAGAGTTCAGAATAACTTAGTATGAGAATCAAATGTCAGCATTATTTTAGAATGACAAAATAATAGATCAAAAATATTCTATGTCCCAGTTCTCTTCCAAACATTAATCACAAGAAAATGAGCCCTTCTAATTATCTTTACTTCAGGAAGGAATTCACAAATGACAGCTTGTTATTTGCAGGTTAGAATCAAGACAGCATGTACTATTTAACAATCTTGAAGTTGGCTAATTAAACTGAATGAAAAAAGAGAGACTAGATAGAAATCAAATGGGTGGTTGTTTGCTTAGCAGGTATTTGCAGGAGCACTCAATAAGTTAATTGCAAAGGTTCTTTTTAAACAGGAAAGGCTCTTCACACCTGTCAGTTGTGGCATTAGTCATTCAGAGTCTTGGTTAAGTGTTTTCTCTTGGAATCAGAGACACCATCGAGACTTCTCAAATAAGAATCCTAAGAATAAGTAGTTACAGTCATATAGCTCTATGCAATTATATATGTTTTCTCAGATATTAACTTGTTTAATCATCACAACATCACCTTCCTTCCTGAATTTCTTCTTTATATTAGTGGTGAATAAACTGAAAACTGGAAAGATCAGTGTCTTAGCCAGAGCCAAGTGGTTAATTCAGAGTTGAATACCTCAAACCCATAACATTCGCCTTTGAACAGTGCCTTCCTCTCTGAAATACTGGTTCTGTCACTAATTATTAATGCCTGTTTAATTTCTTTTGATTTTCACTTTCTCTTATGCAAAATTTTGTTACTGAGTTGAATTCCAAATTCTCTTTCTGATCTAACATTCTGTCATTCCTCTGTTAGAAAGATAAGGTGAAACCGGAAATAAAGTATATAATTGTAATGCCAAATTATTCAGCCCTTGAAAATAAAGACTTGACAAATAAATCATTAGATCAATATTTATTGAGAGACAACTCTTCATCAGAATGATGCTTGTAATTGACATGGAGGTTTAAATGATTTTAAAAAGTAAGATTCCCACCTTCATGGAACTCAGAGACCAATGGAGGAAATGGCAAGTCAAGAAAAAGTTTTAATATTGTATGTTAAGTCAAGAAACTGGACATGAAATAAGGGGCATGTAATAGACACCAGCAAGTCAGAAAAGGCTCTCTGTCAAGGGAAATGCACTTTGAAGGACAAAAATTTAACCAAGTAAATAAACAGGAAAGAGAAAGATGTTTCATGCAGAGAGCTGCAGATAAACGTATGAGAATAAGCATAGTCTAAAAGTTAATTTTCATACTGTAACCATTCAGCTCTCAAAATATACCATTATTTGCCATCTAAACCACAGGACCTCATGTAGCAGAAGTGATCCTAAATAAATCTGTTCTACAGCTAAGCAAAATGATTTTCATAGATGTTAAGCAACATGACTAAGCCATCCCCTTGTGTCTGATTCCAAAGCACAAATCCTGTGCTCTTTTCCTCTAATCATCACCATCTCCTTGTACATTTCTTTCTTGAAGCTCAGCTGAACATAAATAATCCTGGGGCAGAACACTGGACAACTGAAGCAATACTAAATAATTCAAAAGAATTTATGTGTATATAAACTCAGCTGAAAAACCAGAGATGAACCTGCTCTAAACCCATTTCGAAAGCCCTCCTTTAATCTGTTGTGCAGCCATATATTATAGGCATCTCAAAGAAAGACTTTTTTTTGCAAAATGGTAGCTGGAGGAGAATTTTCTTTCCTCTGAGGTTTGAGAGGGAAAGCCATCAAGCCCACAGAACTGTAAGCATACAATCAGGCTCATTTTGTATAAGCAAAAGCATAATTATATGTGTGGCTTGACAATAACGATAATTTATGAATTTATATATTTTAACAAGGTATTACTCACCTATAATTTTCAAACCAAAAAGGTAAAACAAATGAGTTTTCCTTACTAATATTTACATCTCAAGGAAGGGATGGTTTTTTCAAATGTCCATTTCATGACATTCACTTCTTAACTGCATGTTTGGTGTATTGAGAAAAGTAAATGCCCTTAAGTGTGTGGATTTTATATTTAGCAGGTGTTTCCCCAGACTTGGCTGGCTTTGAAAAAGGTGCAGATATATGAGTCACATTCTCAATGACAGCAAAAATGAGAAACCAACACTCCGGAGTTTAAGGCCCCAAAAGAGAGCCACAGATTTTTCCAAAGTTTGATGCTATAAAAGCAATTTATGTCAGTTCATGCTCTCTAAAGATTTTGACTACCCTGCTTCCAGAAACTGTTCATCTGTTTAATTGTTAAGTCCTTTCTTAGAAGGTTTCAGAGTCCCACCACCCTGGCATGGCTCCCTCTTCGAACCACAGATTAAGATGAACATATTCAGTTGAACATTGTACCTAGCAGCATTGTTCCATTTTAATGGTATAAGCCATGCCCTCGGTGTTTCTCCTAACCCAGCTGAAGTGGCCTACATAGCTATTTTTCTAGAGGAAAAGTTCTCTTTCCAAAAGAAACTCTGAGGCTGATTGTTTTGTTTTTGAAGATGGGAAGACAATGCTTTCCACAAAAATGACATATAACATAGTAATTTTGTTAAATTTAATTAATTTTGAAAAGTTATCACAAATAACAAACATTAATCAGAGAGATAGAAGGACCTAAGGTGGGGAATACTTTCATTCCATAAAACCCTTCATTCAACATTTATTTAATAAACATTTACTGAGTGCTATGTGCAATGTTCTGTAGTAAATGAACAGTGAAGAACCAAACAGACACGGACTCCTGAAGTTATAGCCTAAAAGGGATGATTGCTCATTTTTTTAAAGTCTACATACACAGAACTTGCAAAAGATGATGTGAAGAAAATAAGTGAGTGCAATGGCAAAAAGGAGTAAGAGGCATCTGCTTGGAGAAGATGGTCAGAAAAACTGCCTGTAAGGAGGTGATATTTGGGCCAAGTCCCATAGAATGGGAGGACAGTGTCCACCTGAAGACTCAGGTCAGAGTGTCACTGGCAGGACAAGTCTCTGAGGAGAGAAAGGAGAAGCTGAAAGGAAGCCAGTGTGGCTGGCCACAGTCAATGCAGACAAACACAGATCTCTCTGTCATTCCACCCTTTGTAACAATGAACAGCAACCTTCACTTGCTGAGCCACTCACACTCCTATGGCTTCATGTGCATCCCCCTTCCTCCTACTCTCTCTTAAGGAGGGGCTCCTTTTAAATGGAAGACTTAAATGCTGTGTTGTGGTGACACTGAAGGAAATATCCACCAAGGCTTCAGGACGTGTCAGGGAACTGTAAATACTGATCCATCTGCAACTTATTTGCTGGCCCTTCAGAAAGTAGACCAACAGACAAACTTTTGACTGATGGCTAGATTTTTGTTTTGTTTTTAAATCTTGATTATTGGTCACAGAGTCATCAAAAATGTGATGTTTGGGCTGGGACCTGTGGCAGTTACTTGATGAAATGCAGCAATTCACATTAAGAGTCTAAAACACCAAATAAAAGTCTTTAGAAAACACATATGGACATGATAGACAAAATTTGTCCAAAAAAGAGGATACTGCTTATTCCTAATTTAGTATTGGTTTGAGTTGGATTGAAAGAATTTCAAAACCCTTTCTAGTCCAACCAATGTGTGACTTATATACTCAACATTGCTGAGGCATCTCTGCCCTATAAACTGCTTATTTGGTATCACAAGTGAAGGTACATAATAGATATATGAGACAATGCTCTCTCAGAGTCCATTTAACATTTCTTTTTTTTCTTTTTCAACTAGAGACAGTTACTTGTGGTCTTACCATAATGTGTTAATACAAATGAGCAGGGAAAGTAGATAAACCATAATGATAACTACAACTGAATTTATCCATCACAATAATTTTAATGATACTTGCTAATCTTGGTGGTAATTCACCCAATGAGAAAAGCCTACCAAGGCTAAGCAACTTCAGGATATAACACCTGGATCAAATTTGGGGACATGAGAAGGATCTCAGAATGCATTTGAGAAATAGAAATCAGGAAATTGTTACTTCCATTTCTATTCAAGTCCTCAACATCCATGTCAAGTTTTACCTTTGAAAGTGAGGTGGGAGAGCATATATTTTTCTGAAAATCATACTAATTTCCATGATTTTCTCTACTTGTTCCTATCTGTAAATAGGAAGAGTAGACACATGAAAAGTAGAGCCTGCCTAGGAATGACCATATCCACTGACAGATGTTTTTCACCCTGCTTGCTATTATTATTATCATTTATAACAAGTATTTCTGTCTATGATGGTTTTGAAAGGACTTCAACATAGTGTCCCTTAATAATAAGAAACCCATAACCTAAAACAATGACCTTATACACACGGCATTTAAGCTAAGAGCCTGTGAGGTCACACAAAGAAGAGAGACCTGGGACCTCTAGAGGAGCATCACGAACATTCCTTGATTCCAACAACGTGCACCCCAGTTGGGGGAGGCCTAGGTGTAAACGGAAGGCTGTGAATTGGCCAGGAGGACCACTCACTCATGGGAGGAGCCAAACTGGAGCTGAGTCCCTCAGCAGACTGGGCCCTCCAGAGCTCAGTGCAGGCTGAGCAGCAGCCAGCCCCTCCAGAAAACTATAGTTCATGTTATAGTTGTTTGCATTTGGCTTAAGCAGAGATTATCCTACAGTCTTGGGGGACAGAAAGACCCAGGTTGGGTGGGGTGCAGGGAGAGGACCACCAGCATGTTCTCTGTAAGAGTACATATCATAAACAAGAAATGTAACACTGAATAGAACGAACAGATTCTAGTGTCACTGCTACTTCTTTCTTAGTATGTGACTTCAAACAGCATAATTTTACCTAAGAATGATAATAATAATACCCATCCTTGGGTATTTTTTTAAATATGTAACGAATTAGTGCATATGAAGTCATTCCTTTGAACATTCTATAAAAAAAAAAAAGGTCAGTATTTAAGTCCTCAGCATGTGCCCAGCAAATAGCTGAATAGTTTATAAACATAATTATCTCAGCTTACATGCATAATTATCTCATTGAGTCCTCACAAATATCTTAGGAGGTATAGCCATTTAGAGATCAAGAAAATGAGGCACAGAGAAGTAAACTAACTTTCCCAGAGGCACTCAGCCATCAATCTGACCCCAGATCCTGTGTTCTTAACCACAGTAATGTAACACTTTTATTTTTTATTCTCAAAGGTGCTCATGATTCACATTTCAATGGCCAATATTCTCATCATCTTGCTTTTATTCAATAAAACAGTAAATTGCATCAGTTATGAAAATCATCTTTTTTAAGATAGATTTAAAGCTATTTTTCTTTCAAGTGAAGAAAAAAGTAGCCTATAGAACACTTCTTTCTGAAATTCTTTACCCAAAAGGTTATTTACCATTACCATATACTGTCTCACTGTAATATCACAAATGTGTAAGGCAGGAGAGGAGACTGAGTTTAAGAGATGTTAAGCAAATCATACTGCTAGTAATAACAATTATTTATTTCGGGTGCTTTAAGTTATACCTAATCCCTAGGATGGCACAAAGCAAAGTCACCCTCGCTTCCAGGATTACAGAAAATCAGGAAGTATAGAAACGTGCAAAGGCTCAAGCTTCTAAGTAATGAAGCTAGGGTTCAAGTTCAGGCCTCCCTCACTCTTAAAGCTGTGCTTTTTCCAGCTCAACAAGCACTGTCATAAGTAGTTGCCTCCTTACTTTTTCTTAATTGTGTCCTTCCTTTCCCAGACTTTGCCATGGCCAAGTTCAAGCCCTTATCATGCCTCACTGAAACATTAAAAACGGTTCCAGATTTGCCGCCTTCAAATACACCCTACGCACTGCCACCAGAGTTATATAACACCAATGCAAGTTTTTAACTGTGACTGCTTTTCTTATGTCAACAAATCACTTCAATTACGGGCCAGCTGTGAAGCCTCCATGACATCTGCCTGAACTTTGAAGAACCCACATCTCAGGATTTAATTTCTAGTAATACAAAACTACATTTGGTTCCTGAGGCACACACTATTATTCATTCTGCACTGCATTTTTGCTCTCTTTTAGTGGAATAAAAGAGATTTTTAGACATAAACATGTGTGACCTGGTTTATGGGTGGAGAAAAGGTGATGACTTCCACGCCTAAAAATTATCTCAGGCTTCTTCTCCTCTAGAAATGCTGGCCACCTCTTACTCCTCAAGCTGAAGAAGAAGAATCTCTTTCAAACTCACAGTGCCCTATGCCCACTTCTCTTATTATTATGAAATATTCTATGCATGTTTATATTTCACTTAGCTTTGTTTCTCCAGTACTTGGTAATACTAGAAATCCAGTAAAAAAAAAAATTTTGAAATAAACTGAACCAACTTGCCCAAGAATAGCATTTAAGAAACAGAAGAATCAGTACTCTAACTGATTTAGAGTGTAGCAGCACACTGGACCCAGGCTCAGAAGACCTGGGTCCAGTGTGCTGTTACACTCTAAAATTAATACATCTATACAGTTAGGGATTCAATTGCATAGTCCTTCTTGAAACAGAACCTGGGCAGAAGAGCTAGATCATGCCCCTTCAGAAACCTGCAGTAATTGTCATCTTGGGAGCAAATGATAGAGAAATATTTGTAAACATGCTATACACTGTTTCTATATGTTTCTATATGGTAAATCTCTGCTAATTTCTAGTGTGGATCAGTGCATTTTATGAAGTTTCTGAAATACAGCAGCAAAGTTTGCATCTAAATGAAATATGTTCATATCAACAGTGCCCTTTAGTAACTGTATAATTACTGCATTGCCTGGTACTGTTTACAGATATTCAGTTCTTAAATACAGATTTAGATGCAAGGAAGGAAATAACAGTTTTTCTTTTTATGCTCTCTACTGAGAAGTAATTGAAGACTTAAATAGAAAACAAGGCATGAAAGACCTTCCACAAACCAAAAGTTAAACATATATTAAATGATCATTATCTTTTACCTTAGGAAAATTATGGAAATTATTTTATCTACTGTCTATAAGGGGTGAACATATGTATTAAATATTAAAAGAAAGATTTCAAATCAATTCCTTGAGACTGATATTGTCTACCTGCTGAATTTCAAATTGAAATAATTTCTCCTATTGAGAGAAATGCCTTCCTTTCTTTCACTGGATCCCTTCTTTCATTTACCTCTTAGATGTGAGGGTCTCTTGGATACAAAAGAGACTTTGATTCTTTTCATCTCTTTTGCACTCTGTACATTTCATCAAGGAACTTCACAGATTACTATCAAGTTCATGACTTTGACCTATTTGTCTCTTCTGTCCCCCTTTCTTTTACAAATATCTTGTAGACATTTGCAGGTAGCTGTACATGAATTACCTTAGCCTCAGCATATCTAATGAACCTGGTCATCTGCACAAAACTTAGTCCTTAAACACACATTCCTTATTCTGATAAATGACACCATCCGGTTTGCATCTAGCTTTCCCCTGCTCGCTCCCCTACATTCAGTTTTTACCTAGTCATGTTGATAGCTCTTCCTAAACATCTCTTCATCTGACTCCTCCTCTTGCACACCATTGTAACTGCCTTAATTAAAACATCCATCATTTCTCACTGCACAATTGCAACAACTGGTTTTCCAGCTCCACTTTCTTTTCCAATCATCCTTTATTCCACTGTCAGAGACATATTTCTATACTGACAGTCTGATCACATGACTCTCCTGATTGAAATATTTCAATGCACTTCCACCTACAGGAAAGAAAATTCAAACATGTCTTTTGCAATATGATTGTGGCTTACCTCTTATAAGAGGTCATCGTCCATCCCCAATGTCTTCGCCTTTTTCATTCAACCTGGCATGGCTCATGTTATGCCCTCTGCAAAATTCTTCTTCTCTTTTCTTCCTCTTTCACCTTCTATTCTTCTCTACCCTGTATCTTTCTGGAGAAATATACTCATCCTTCAATATCTTGGCTGAAATGAAACTCTTCCTTGGACTCTTGTGATCCCTCTAAGCCCTTTCTGCCAAACCTGTGAGCACAGAAGCATCAGAGTTCTTCTAAGATCTGGTTGGTAGTGCAGAATCTCAGGTGCACCCCAGACCTACTGGGTCCCATCCCACCCCAGCTGGTTTTTAAGGATGTTAAAGTTTAATAAGCCCCGTGGGTAGCTATTGCTACTCCCAAAAGCACAGCAGTATCAGCAGCACGTGGGAAATTGCTAAAATGCAAACTATAGTCTGATAAAAGACTTGTATCCAGAATATATAAAGGATTCTTAAAACTCAACTTTAAGCAAACAACTAACCAATTTTTTTAATAGGCAAAATATTTGAACAGACACTTCACCAAAGAAGATGTACATATGGTAAATACACAATTGAACAGATGCTCAACCCAATTTGTCACTAGGAAAACTACCCAGAAGTATAACTATTTACGTGTCAGAATAGAAATAACAACAAAACCTGACAATATCCACTGCTAGCAAGAGTGTGAAGCAACTGGAACTCTCAAACATGGCTGGAGGAAATGCAAGTTGGTATAGTCACTTTGGAAAACAGTTCGTCAGTTTCTAATAACGTTAAACATACATTTAGTACATGACTCAGCAAGTCATTATTCAATATTTACCCAAGTGGAATAAAAAATTATATTCTGGCCAGGCACAATGGCTCAGGCTTGTAATCACAGAACTTTGGTAGGCTGAGGTGAGTAGATTACTTGAGGTCAGGAGTTCAAGACCAGCCTTGCCAACATAATGAAACCCCATCTCTACTAAAAATACAAAAAGTTAGCCAGGCATAGTGGCACACACCTGTAATCCCAGCTACTCAGGAGGCTGAGGCAGGAAAATCTCTTGAACCTGGAAGGCAGAGGTTGCAGTGAGCCTAGATTGTGCCACTGCAAGTGAGACTCTTTCTCCCAAAAAAAAGTAAAAGAAAGAAAGAAAAAAAGAAAAGAAAAAGGAAAAAAAGAAACAAGTATTATATTCTGGCAAAAACAATGTAGATAAATGTTTATGACAGCTTTGTTTGTAATCTCCAACCAGCCTTGATGTCTAAAACTCAAACAAGCCTAAATGTCTAAATGTCAATGAATAAGCTAACTGTGTTTCATTTACACAATGAAATGCTACTCAGCAAAAAAATGAATGAACCATGGATATGCACAAGAACATAGATAAACCTCAAATGTATCATGCTAAGTGGAAGAAGAAGCCAAACTTAAAAGTCTTCATACTATATGATTCTGTTTATATGACATTCTGGAAAAGGCAAAAATATAGGAATAAAGAACAGGTTCATAGTTGTTGGAGACTGATGGTCTGGGGAGAAATTGACTACAACGGAACATGGGAGAATTTCAAAGAGTGATTGAACTGTTCTACATCTCGCTTTTGGTGGCAGGGTGATTATATAACTTTATATTTGTCAAAACTCACAGAACTATACTCTAACATGGGTGAATTTAATGTATGCAAATGATACTTTAATAGGAAAATTTTAAAAATTACTATACAAAATACTGTAATCCATTCACTCTAAAGCAATTTTTTTTTTGCATTTTAGCATTTCTGAAATTTTGAGTTATCTTATAATCAATGGCATTTAACATCATGTCATGTCTCCAATGGGCAGCATTTCTTCCCAGTGAAACAAAAGATAATCATGTATCTCATAATAGGTGGTATTATAGATTTGATGATACATAGTATGCACATGTGCTTTCTCTGATTAGTTAAGTTACACAAGTGTACTTTTGAAATTGTGTAAAATACAAGCCAGGCACGGTGGCTCACACCTATAATCCAACACTTTGGGAGGGTGAGGCAGAATGATGGCTTGAGACCAGTAGTTCAAAATCAGCCTGAGCAACATAGTGAGATCCTGTCTTTACCAAAATATATATATATATATTTTTAAATTTGCAAGCCATGGTGACATGTGCCTGTGGCCCCAGCTATTCAACAGGCTGAGGTGAAAGAATCACTTGAGCTTAGTGGATCAAGGCTGCAGTGAGCTGTGACTTCACCATTACACTCCAGCTTGGGCAACAGATAGAGACCCTATCTCAAAAAAAAAAAAAACAAAAATTATACAAAATATAGAGTTGTAAAAGGAAAAGTAAAATTAGTCAATAATTCTACTGATTATAGCATTACTACTTTTGGAGTTTTGTATTTTATTGTCTTTTTACTATGCTCATACATCCATGCTTATAATTGAAAACATTTGTACTTTTGACAAATCACCTAGTTTTGAGTGTCACCTCTACACAGAATTGCTCAGCTGACACTAGGTGATATTTCTCACCTTGTTGGTTTACTCAAATGACAAATGAGCTGGCCCTATTGCACCACCATGTCTAGCTAACTTTTGTATTTTTTATAGTGATGGGGTTTCACTATGTTGCTTAGGCTGGTCTCAAACTCTGAAGCTCAAGCAATCATCCCCTTATGCCAGAATTACAGGTGTAAGCCACCGTGCCCAGCCTTCTTTTGTCTCCTATTTCAAAAAAAAAATCTTTTTTGAACTTCCAGAAGGAAGTTCCTTGAGAAAATATCAGCAAAAGCATCAGTAACAATTGTTAAATGCTTAAAAATCATATCTTCTGCATATTTAAATGACAGGGAAACTTTCCTATTCTTCTCAATATTATTCTCTTATACTCGAAAGCACCTAAGAATAACCTAAAAACATACTGTAGTAAAGCTTTGCCTTAAATGTAATTGAATATTTTCTGGAAATATTGGAAATTTAAAAATATATTGGAAAAAAAACATGGATAAAATTTTACTGCAATTTCTTTCAGACTTAATGTGTTTTGTTCAATAGTGACTAAAATCTGTTTTTCCAAGTCATGTCATGTGAGATTTATCCTGATTAACATGAATTCTCCTGTTAATTGATCATGAAAATGTTTAATATTTTCTATCTCTTTTTAATAAAAGTTAAAATTATAAACTAGCTATCAGACCAATTGTCACATCTGTGACAGCTTTTGTTTCAAATTATGTTTCGAGGAATGTTTGTGTAGCAAAAAACCTTGGAAAAAAGAGATAGTGTCACCTTTGGGCACAGAAGGCAGAATTGTTTTGAGCAAGATAATAAAGAAAACATTTACCTTTGGGGAAAAGGTTTAATAACAGACCCTTTAAAAGACTGAGAGTTTCCCAAGGTTGGGATTCCTCAGCTATTAAACAGAAATCTACCACAAATATATTGTTCCCCAGGTGGATAAAGGATGCCAATGTAAACATGGAGCTCACACTACTCACTGCCTGCTGTGCTGTTGAGTATTAAAGTTCTTTTTCTCTGACCCAGAAGTCTCATGTCCTGTCAGCATCTGTGAAACTGTGGCAGACTCATTTGTTAACTTACAGGCAGGGTAAAATCTCGGGCCTTTCGCAGTTCTTGCCAGAACTAACACTTTATAAATGGAGGGTAAGAGCCTAAGGCAGCAAAGCAAAGGGAAGGAAGGAGAAGAGAGGCAAGCAGTATACTATACTAATTACCATAACAAAACCACAAAGAGACAGAGCAAGTTATTTAGCAGTCATAGTCACTCTATGTTTTAGACTTTTCTGGAATGGTTAAAAGGAGGAACTTCAATTCTGAGTAGTCTAAAGAGAGATGGAAAGGAGGGGGAAATTTTCTCCTTGGCTCCCTTACTCTTCTTCTTTTACTTGATCAAGAGTTATATCCACAGTGATCTAGCTCCCCCATACTTCTTGGTTGCCTCTTGGTGGCTGCTGAGAAAACCAGGTCCTATTCTTTACAGTATAGTGTCTTTTTCCAATGTGAAAGTGGAAGAGTGACTGTGCAAGTAAAGTGCTGACCGTGGCAGAGAAAGAAGGGTGTGGACAAGATTATTTGAGAATGTGCCCAAGGTTTCTATTTCAATATAATGTGTATTAATTTTACTTGCAAGTCAAACAGTTCCTATGTTTTTCTCTCTATAAAATGGAATAGGAAGCTAATTGAGTTTTCAGCTGATTACTTACAACAACAAGCATTCCTTAGTAACCGATTATTATGTGATTTTATGTTTGATCATAAAACTAGAAAGGAGTTCAAAAACTGTGTACCAATGCTTTAACAGAACTGGAAGTTCAAAAGGAATTTTTTTGAAATAGGTGACAAAAGAAGGCTGGGCACGGTGGCTCACACCTGTAATTCCAGCATGAGGGGATGCCTGCTTATGCCCTGGAGTTTGAGACCAGCCTAGGCAATATAATGAAACCCCATCTCTATAAAAACTACAAAAGTTAGCTAGACATGGTGATGTGTACCTGTTGTACCAGTTACTTGGGAGGATTGCTTGGGCCTGGAGGTCAAAGTTCCAGTAAACCATGATTGTGCCGCTGCAGTCCAGTCTGGGCAACAGAGCAAGACCTTGTCTCAAAAACAAAACAAAACAAAAATAAACAAGGGAAGGAACGAAGCAACATTGCTAAATAAAAGTTATACCTTTATACATACCTGAATTCGTCACATTCTTAAGTGGCAAAAATATCAGTTGCTACCTCTAGGCTTTATCCTTAACAAAAGTATGTATAAAGCTGGGAGAGCTTTAAAGGCCTCTAGGTTCATGGTGTTATAATTAATCACTGGAAAAGGCACCCAGATTTGTTTAGCCTATGGGGTAATGTCACTGAGTAAGTTATAAAATGAATGAGGAATTTGCATATCCATTATAAAGTGGTACTTGGGTTTTTGTGAACATAGGCTTCTTTTCTGTCAGATCAATTTTGGAGAAACACTACATATGGAAGTAAAGTGTCAGGAAATTGATTGCCTTAAAACTCTTCATATTTAGGTATCTTGGAAAATGTTCACATCCTCCCTGGTTGGCACCACTACACTATGTTATATTGTACCTCTCAAGATTGGGAAGAATGCTAAAAGCTTATGAAAATAAGCAGTAAGTTACCGATTTACAAAAGCTCAAATGTGCCTCAGTGAAATACTAAAATCTAGTCTTATTGTCATGGTTAGAGACAAGACATAAGGAAGATAATATTATTTAACCTGAGAAAGACTAATAGCATTAGAGAATTTTATATCATTCTACCATTTTTTTAGGACTGAAGTCTAGTATACATCTTCAGGTAAAAATTTAAGCTATTTGGTCCCTTTGAAATTAAAACGCAATAGGATTTTGCTGATGTATATCACTTTTATGTTCTACAAATTTGTATCTCCTTTGTAAACTTTTGTTTTTTAAGTTAGCATATTTGATAGGGTTTGTCTCTGTATCCCCACCCAAATCTCATCTCAAATTATAATCCCCTCATGTTGAGGGAGGGACCCCTTTAATCCCCACATGTCTAAAGAAAGGAGCTAATTGGATCATGGGGGCAATTTCTCCCATGCTGTTTTTGGGATAACAAGTGACTTCTCATGAGATATGATGGTTTTATAAATATTTAGAAGTTCCTCCTTCATGCTTTTCTGTCCTGTTGCCATGTGAAGAAGGTTCTTGATTCTCCTTCACCTTCTGCCATTACTGTAAGCTTCCTGAGGCCTTCCCAGCCATGTGGAACTGTGAGTCAATTAAGCCTCTTTCCTAAATTACCCAATCTCAGGTATTTTTTTATAACAGTGTGAAAATGAACTAATCCAGGAAATTGATACCAATGTAGTGGGGCACTGCAATAAAAATAAGCTGAAAATGTGGAAGAGACCTTGGAACTGGGTAACGGGAAGAGGTTGAAATAGTTTGGAGGGCTTAGAGGGTGATAGGACGATGTGGGAAAGTTTGGAACTTCCTAAAGACTTGTTGAATAATTTTGACCAAATGTTGAAAGTGACGTGGGCAATGAAGTCCAGGCTGAGATGGTCTCAAATGGAGATGAGGAACTTGTTGGGAACTGGAGCAAAGGTGACTCTTGTTATGCTTTAGCAAAGAGACTGGTGATCTTTTGCCCCTGTCCTAGAGATCTGTGGAACTTTGAACTTCAGAGAGATGATTTAGGGAACCAGACAGAAGAAATTTCTAAGCATCAAAGCATTCAAGAGATGATAGAATGTAACAGTTTGGAAAATTTGCAGCCTGTGTGGTAGAAAAGAAAAACCCATCTTCTGGGGAGAAATTGAAGCCAGCTGCAGAAATTTGCATAAGCAACAAGGAGCCAAATGTAAATAGCCAAGACAATGGGGAAATGTCTCCAGGGCACATCTAAGACCTTCATGGAAGCTCCTCCCATTATAGGCCCAGAGGCCTAGGAGGAAAAAATTGTTTTGTGGGCTGGGACCAAGTCCACACTGCTGTGTGAACCCTCAGGATTTGGTACCCTGCATCCCAGCTGCCCCAGCTCCAGCTATGCCTAACAGGGTCCAAAGTACAGCTCAGGCTGTTGCTTTAGAGGCTGCAAGCTTTAAGCCTTGGCAGTGTCCATGTGGTGTCAGGTTTGCAGGTGCATAGAAGTCAAGAATTGAGGCTTGAAAACCTCTGCCTAGATTTCAGAGGATGTTTGAAAATGCCTGGGTGTCCTTGCAGAAGTCTGCTGCAGGGGTGGTGCCCTCATAAAGGACCTCTGCTAGGGCAGTGCAGAAGGGAAATGTGATGTTGGAGCCCCCACACAGAGTCCTCACTGGGGTACTACCTAATGGAGTTGTGAGTAAAGGGCCAGTATCCTCCAGACCCCAGAGTGATAGATCTACTGACAGCTTACATCATGCACCCAAAAAAGCAACAGATGCTCAACGCCAGCCCATGAAAGCAGCCACAGGGGCTGAACCCTGCAAAGCCACAGGGGTGGAGCTGCCCAAGTCTGTGGGAGTCCACCCTTTGCATCAGCATGCCCCGGATGTGAGATATGAAGTCAAAGGAGATTATTTTGGATTTAAGATGTAATAACTGCCCTGTTGGATTTCAGACTTGCATGGGGACTGTAGCCCTTTGTTTTGGCCAATTTCTCCTATTTAGAATGGAAGCATTTATCCAATGCCTATGCCCTCATTGTATCTTGGAAGTAACTATTAATAACTTGCTTTTGATTTTACAGGCTCCTGGGTGGAAGGGACTTGTTTCAGATGAGATTTTGGACTTGGACTTTTGAGTTAATGCTGCAATGAGTTAAGATTTTGGAGGACTGTTGGGAAGGCATAATTGGTTTTGAAATATATAAAGGATGTGAGATTTGAGAAGGGCCAGGGACAGAATAATATGGTTTGGCTCTGTGACCCCATCCAAGTCTCATCTCAAATTATAATCCCCACGTGTTGAGGGAGAGACCTATTATCCACATGTGTTAAGGGAGGGAGGCAACTGGATCATGGTAGCAGGTTTCTCCATGCTGTTCTTGGGATAGTAAGGGAGTTATCACATGATCTGATGGTTTTTAAGTGTTTGACATTTCTTCCTTCACACATGCTTCTCTTTCCTGCTACCCTTGTGAAGAATGTGCCTGCTTTCTCTTTGTCTTCCACAGTGATTATAAGTTTCCTGAGACCTCCCAGCCATGCAGAACTCTGAGTCAATTAAACCTTTTTCTTTTATAAATTACTCAGTCTTGGGTATTTCTTTATAGCAGGGTGAAAGCAGACTAATACAGTATTTTACCATGGAGTATCATCTTCTGAATACTGTTTTACTCTTACGAAAGTTATAATGCCTTTTATATTAGAAACTATGAAAACTGAATAGAAAGTCATGCTTAATTGTTCCCTGAAGACTTTAGGATATGAGAAATGTTTAAAGCATCAGAAAAACAGAGATATTTTTATAAGGCAATATGATGTGAAACTGAAAATTGATCACTTAAAACCTACTTATATAAAATATGAGGAACTGGCATACAGAGAACAGCCTTTCAAACATAGGCAACTGCAACTTTCTTTGAAAAAAGCCATGATAAGAAGAAGCATACCCATAGAGGAAAAGCCTTTAGGCCCCTAAAATCAAGAGAGATTTGGGAGCTGACCTACCATTTCTGACTACTCTGGGTAAAAATTTTTATTGAAATTTTCACCTGGTTTTATTTAATTCCTGTATTTAAAGTACTCAAAGTAATTCTTTCCTTTGTATAATTTTGGACTAAAACATTGACAGTAACTGAATTCAAAGTATGGAATAAGAAAAATATATAGTTAAGTTTTAATGAGTATAATTAGGTATTGGCCCAAAACCTTAAAAATAATATTGTGTGATTCTGGCATTTCCTTCAATGTTTTCAAACTAAGGAACAGGTTACACTCTTAAGAAGCTAAGAAAATGTTTTATAAGTCAAATATTTTCTCTGTCTTATTTTAATAGAGGTTTCATTGTAAACTGATTTCTGTATTTCACATCATTTATACCTCATATGAGACTTGCTAGATTTTTTCCTCTTTTTTATAAAAATTAAAATCAGTACCAAATATTCTTAGATTCTCCAACTACAGTTGTTCTAAGTTTCTGCTTCATTTAAAGATTCTCTGTAAACAATTCCTGTAGTTCTTGGATTTGTTCTTAGAATGTAATGAGCTTTCTTCCCATCCAATGTGTGCTGTAAATTCGTGCTGCAGCTGCTCATCACGTAAGAAATGGTGACTCTCTTTGTGTGGTACAGCTTTCAATTTCTCTTCCTGCTTTGTCTACAGACTCTCTGGTTTCTCTACAAAGCTTAATGCAGTTTTTCATTTTTTAGAGGTTTGTTTCTGGAGGTCCCCCATCTTTTCATTTGCTCCATACTACACTAGGAAAGATTATATAGATCAACCCTTATTTTTTGTTGTGATTAGATCCCTGATTACTTGACTTAAAAGAAATTCCCCTCACTAAATCCTGTTAGAAATAAATTTTGATCACATGACATTCTCTTAGTCAATCAAAAATCCCCTCTGATCATTGAAACCATTTTATGTTCATTGTAGTGTGGACAATACTTAATCTTCTTCATCCTGCCTCTTCACAGGATATAATCCAAATTTCCCAAATGCACTTTGTTACATTTTCCAAACATACCCATATTTTCAAGGGCAACTTAAAGACCTTTTAAGGGAAACTTAACCCCTTATCTACTTCTACATACAAAAACAAAACCATAAAGAATATTGCCTAAAAAAAGATTTTGTCATTTTAATTTCAAAATCTATGAAGCATTCTTCAATTGAAAGTATGAGCACAATTGTTTCCTGAGGAGAAGCCCACACTAAGTAGGCTGGTGTCAAGGTTCACAGTGGGACTTCTCATAAGTCCATTAAATGCCTACTCCTGTTTTATCTGTGTCTGAAAAGTGAAGACCTGGTACATTTATCAGGTTATTAATGCGAAGCAAAATTCTATTATTGACAATAAAGGGAGATTTCAGATTATGTTCCTTGATCAAATATTATGTTTAATTGATCTACTTCCCTTTTTATTTTTTGTATAACAATAATCCTATAACAGGATAAGTAAATAAACTCAAGGCCAGAGCTGAGGGTGGAAAGAAGTAAGGAAGAAATACATAAGAGAGAACTGGGCTAAACCCAGAAGGTCTTTATCTCTTTCATCCTCTTCAAACTGTCTTGCTGTAAGGCAGTGAAGATTAACTGAGACAACATCTTTCTTGAACTCCACTCTCTGCCCCTAATTTGGTCCCAAACATGAGGAAACTACCCTTGTGTGTGATTTACATGGGTGGCCTACCACTAGAGGAGCCTATCTTAGCAGGGTCTCCTGGACAGCAAAGTGTGATAGTGTGACAGAATAGTCTGGGTGCACTGACAACCCTGGAAATCAGATTTCACTAACCTCTAATTGTGAATCACCCTCTTATATGTTATCAGCAAGTTTGTATAAGGATTAACTGTCTAAATTCAAAGAGTTAAGGTGAAAAGACAATCCAAAAAGATAAAACAAAAAACCATACATGAATTAGTGTAGATAATAACAGCTACTGACTAACTTGATAATATGCATTTGGCTTTATAATATGGAGATTCTTTAAAGAGAAGAAAATAAACCATTCAAGAATGCACTCTCTCACCACTCCTACTCAACATAGTATAGGAAGTTCTGGCCAAGTCAATAAGGCAAGAGAAAGAAAGAAGGGCATTAAGTTTGAAGAGAGGAAGTCAGACTATCTTTGTTTGCAGATGACACAATATTATATTTAGAAAACCCCATAGTCTCAACCCAAAAGCTTCCTAAGCTGATAAACAACTTCAGAAAAGTTTCAGGATACAAAATCAATGTGAAAAACTACTAGCATTCCTACACACCAACAGTAGTCAAGCTGAGAGCCAAATCAAGAATAAACTCCCATTTATAATTGCCACAAAAAGAAGAAAATGCCCAGGAATACAACTAACAAAAAAGGTGAAAGATCTCTACAAGGAGACCTACAAACCACTGCTCAAAGAAATCAGAGATGACACATACTAATGGAAAAACATTCCATGCTCATGGATAGGAAGAATTAATATCTTTAGAATGGCCATACGGTCAAAAGTAATTTATAGATTCAATGCTATTCCCATTAAACTACCATTGTCATTCTTCACAGAACTAGGAAAAAGCTATGTTAAAATTCATACAGAATTAAAAAAAAAACCAAATAACCAAGGTAATACTAAGCAAAAGGAACAAAGCTAGAGGTATCACACTAACTGACTTCAAACTATACTATAGGGCTATGGTAACCAAAACAAGATGGTACTGGTACAAGAACAGACACACAGACCAATGGAACAAAATAGAAAATCCAGAAATAAGACCACACACCTACAAGTATTTGATCCCCATGTATCCTGGCTGGGAGGTAACTCCCAGTAGGAGCTGACAGACACCTTTTACAGGAAAGCTCTGGCTGGCATCTGGCAGGTACTCCTCTGGGACAAAGCTACCAGAGGAAGAAACAGGCAGCACTATTTGCTGTTCTGCAGCCTCTGCTAGTGATACCTAGGCAAGTAAGCTCTGAAGTGGACCTCCAGCAAACTCCAGCAGACCTGCAGCAGAGGAACCTGACTGTTGGAAGGAAAACTAACAAACAGAAAGGAATAGCTTCAACATCAACAAAAAGGATGTCCACTCAGAGACCCTATCTAAAGGTCATCAACTTCAGAGATCAAAGGTAGATAAATCCATGAAAATGAGGAGAAACCAATGCAAAAAGGCTGAAAATTCCAAAAACCAAAATGCCTCTTCTCCTCCAAGGGATCACAACTCCCTTGCTTGGTGAGGACCAGCAAGGGAAAAAAACGGGACGGAGAATGAGTTTGAAGAATTGACAGAAACAGGCTTCAGAAGATAGGTAATAATAAACACCTCCAAGCTAAAGGAGTATGTTCTGACCCAATGCAACAAGCTAAGAACCTTGAAAAAAGGTTAGATGAATTGCTAACTAAAATAATCAGTTGGGAGAAGAATATAAATGACCTCATGGAGCTGAAAAACACAGTATGAGAAATTCGTGAAGCATACACAAGTTTCAACAGATGAAGTAATCAAGTGAAAGAAATGACATCAGAGATTGAAGACTGACTCAATGAAATAACGTGAGAAGACAAGATTAGAGAAACAAGAGTGAAAAAAATGAACGAACCTCCAAGAAATATGGGATTAGGTGAAAAGACAAAATCTACATTTGATTGGTGTACCTGAAAGTGACAGGCAGAATAAAACCAAGTTGGAAAACACTTCAGGATAGTGTCTAGAAGAACATTCCCAACCTAACAAGGCAGGCCAACATTCAAATTCAGGAAATACACAGGACACCACGAAGATACTTCTCAAGAAAAGCAAACTGAAGACACAAAATTGTCAGATTCACCAAGGTTGAAATGAAGTAAAAAATGCTAAAGGCAGCCAGAAAGAAAGGTTGGATTATCCACACAGGGAAGCCCATCAGACTAACAGTGGATCTCTTGGCAGAAACCCTACAAGCCAGAAGAGAGTGAGGGCCAATATTCAACATTCTTAAAGAAAAGAATTTTCAGCCCAGAATTTCATATCCAGCCAAACTAAGCTTCATAAGCAAAGGAGAAATAAAATCCTTTGTGGAGAAGCAACTGCTGATTTTGTCACCACCTGGCCTGACTTATGAGTGCTCCTAAAGGAAGCACTAAACATGGAAAGAAATAACCAGTAGCAGCCACTGCAAAAACATACCAAATAGTAAAGACAATCGGCACTATGAAGAAATTGCATCAATGAATGGGCAAAATAACGAACTAGCGTCATAATGGCAGGATCGAATTCACACATAACAGTATTAACCTTAAATGTAAATGGGTTAAATGCCCCAATTAAAGGACACAGACTGGCAAATTGGATAAAGAGTCAAGACCCATTGGTGTGCTGTATTCAGAGACCCATCACACATGCAAAGACACACATAAGCTCAAAATAAAGGGATGGAGGAAGATTTACCAAGCAAATGGAAAGCAAAAAAAAAAAGCAGGGGTTGCAATCCTATTCACTGATAAAACAGACTTTAAACCAACGAAGATCAAAAGAGACAAAGAAGGGCATTACATAATGGTAAAGTTATCAATACAACAAGAAGTGCTAACTAGCCTAAATATGTATATACCCAACACAGGATCACCAGAGTCATGAAGCAAAGACCTACAAAGAGGCTTAGACTCCCACACAATAATAGTGGGAGACTTTAACACTCCACTGTCAATATTAGACTGATCAATGAGATAGAAAATTAATGAAGCTATTCAGGACTTGAACTCAGCTCTGGACCAAGCTAACTTAATGGACAGCTACAGAACTCTCCACCCCAAATCCACAGAATATACATTCTTCGCAGTACCACATCACACTTA
Organism: Callithrix jacchus; assembly: GCF_049354715.1. Classification (NCBI taxonomy): domain Eukaryota; kingdom Metazoa; phylum Chordata; class Mammalia; order Primates; family Cebidae; genus Callithrix; species Callithrix jacchus. The sequence goes on from NC_133504.1 coordinate 77,927,974, forward strand.
TTCTAAAATTGACCACATAATTGGAAGTAAAACACTCCTCAGCAAAATGCAAAAGAACGGAAATCATAACAGTCTCTCAGATCACAGTGCAACAAATTAGAACTCAGGAATAGAAATGCACTCAAAACTGCATAGTTACATGGAAACTGAACAACCTGATCCTGAATGACTTGGATAAATAATGTAATGAAGGCAGACATAAAAATGTTCTTTGAAATTAATGAGAACGAAGACACAATGTACAAGAATCTCTTGGACACATTTAAAACAGTGTGTAAAAGGAAATTTACAGCAGTAAATGCCGAAAAGAGAAAGCAGGAAAGATCTAAAATTGACACACAAATGTCAAAATTAAAAGAACTAGAGAAGCAAGAGCAAACAAATTCAAAAGCTAGTGGAAGACAAGAAGTAACTAAGATCAGAGCAGAACTGAGCGACATAGAGACATGAAAAACCCTTCAAAAAATCACTGAGTCCAGTAGCTGGGTTTTTAAAAATATCAACAGAATAAATAGACCACTAGCCATACTAATAATGAGGAAAAGAGAGAAGAATCAAATCGATGCAATAAAATGATAAAGGCAATATCACCACTGATGCCACAGAAATACAAATTACTATCAGAGAATACCAAAAACAACTTTATACAGATAAACTAGAAAACCTAGAAGAAATGGATAAATTCCTGGACCCTTAAACTCTCCCAAGACTAAACCAGGCATAAGTTAAATCCCTGAATAGATCAGTAACAAGTTCTGAAATTGAGGCAGCAATTAATGGTCTACCAACCAAAAAAAGTCTAGGACCAGATAGGTTCACAGCTGAATTCTACCAGAGGTACAAAGAGGAGCTGGTACCATTCCTTCTGAAACTATTATAATCAATATAAAAAGAGGGAATCCTCCCTAACTCATTTTATGAGGCCAACTTCACCCTGATACCAAAACCTGGCAGAGACACAAAAAAAAGGAAATTTTAGGCCAATATTCCTGATGAATTTCGATGCAAAAAGCATCAGTAAAATGCTGGCCAACTGGAAAAGCTTATCCACCACAATCAAATCAGCTTCATCCCTGGGATGTAAGGCTGGTTCAACATATGCAAATCAATAAACATAATCCATCTCATAAACAGAAACAAAGACAAAAACCACATAATTATGTCAATAGATGAGGAGAAGGCCTTAAACAAAATTCAACAGCCCTTCATGCTAAAAACTCTCAATAAACTAGGTATTTATGGAACATATCTCAAAATAATAAGAGCTATTTATGACAACACACAGCCAATATCATACTGAAGGGGCAAAAACTGGAAGCATTCCCTTTGAAAACCAGCACAAGACAAAGATGCCCTCTCTCACCACTCCTTTTTAATATAGTATTGGAAGTTTGGCCAGGGCATTTAAGCAAGAGAAAGAAATAAAGGGTATTCAGTTAGGAAAAGAGGAAGTCAAGTTGTCTCTATTTGCAGATGACATGATTGTATATTTAGAAAATTCTGTTTCAGCCTAAAATCTCCTTAAGCTGATAAGCAACTTCAGCAAAGTCTCAGGATACAAAATCAACGTGCAAAAATCACAAGCATTTCTATACACCGATAACAGACTGCCAAATCACGAGTCCACTCCCATTCACAATTGCTACAAAGAGAATAAAATACCTGAGAATACAACTTATAAGGGACCTCTTCAAGGAAAATTACAAACTACTGCTCAAGGAAATAAGAGAGGACAAAAACAAATGGAAAAACATTCCCTGCTCATGGTTAGAAAGAATCAATATTGTGAATATGGCCATACTGCCCAAAGTAATTTACAGATTCAATGCTATCCTCATTAAAAAGTCAGGAGACAACAGATGCTGGAGAGGACGTGGAAAAATAGGAATGCTTTTATACTGTTGGTGGGAGTGTAAATTAGTTCAACCATTGTGGAAGACAGTGTAGCGATTCCTCAAGGATCTAGAACTAGAAAAACCACTTGACCCAGCAATCCCATTACCTGGCATATACCCAAAGGATTATAAATCATCCTATTACAAAGACACATACATCCATATGTTTATTACAGCACTATTCACAATAGCAAAGACTTGGAACCAACCCAGATGCTCATCAATGGTAGACTGGAAAAACAAAATGTGGCACATACACACCATGGAATACTATGCAGCCATAAAAAGGATGAGTTCATGTCCTTTGCAGGGACATAGATGAAGTTGGAAACAATCATTCTCAGCAAACTAACATAGGAATAGAAAAACAAACACCACATGTTCTCACTCGTAAGTGGGAGTTGAACAATGAGAATACATGGATACAGGGATGGGAACATCACACACTGGGGTTTGTTGAGGGGTGAGAGATTAGAGGAGGAACAGCATTAGGAGAAATACCTGATGTAGATGGCAAGGTGATGGATGCAGCAAACCACCAGGGCATATGTATACCTGTGTAACAAACCTGCATGTTCTGCACATGTACCCCATAACTTAAAGTGTGTATATATATATATATATATATATTTTGAGATGGAGTCTTGCTCTGTCACCAGGCTGGAGTGCAGTGGCACAATCTCGGCTCACTGCAACCTCTGCCTCCTGGGTTCAAGCAATTCTCCCGCCTCAGCCTCCCAAGTAGCTGGGACTACAGGCGCATGCCACCATGCCCAGGGAATTTTTATATTTTTAGTAGAGATGGGGTTTCACCATGTTGGCCAGGATGGTCTCAATCTCTTGACCTTGTGATCCGCCCACCTCGGCCTTCCAAAGTGCTGGGATTACAGGCATGAGCCACCATGCCCGGCCAACTTAAAGTAGAATTTTTTTTTTTTTAAAGACGGGGTTTCACCATGTTGATCAGGCTGGTCTTGAACTCCTGACCTCAGGTGATCCACCTGCCTTGGCTTCCAAAGTGCTTGGATTACAGGCGTGAATCACCACGCCCGGCCTTAAAGTAAACTAAAAAAAAAAAAGTGTGTAGCACCTCCCCCCGCCCCTTGCTCCTGCTCTGACCACATAAGATGCTTCGCTTCCCCTTGACTTTCTCCATGTGTGGAAGCTTCCTGAGGCACCCCCAGAAGCAAAAGCCACTGTGTATCCTGTACAGTCTGTAGAATCATAAATCAATTAAACCTCTTTTCTTTATAAATTACTCAGTCTCAGGTATTTCTCTATGAGTGTGGGAAGTGACTAATCCATTGATTAACTTCTGTTTGTTTTTCCCTTGCTTGTCTGTCTTTTGTCTAACTTAAAGGGCTCCCACTGAATAACCCAGGATAAACAGAGAAAAATAATTGTTTCCCACTTGAAATGAGAGAAGTTAAGTTACCTGGGTTGGACAATTCTGAATGGAGGCCAGTATGGAAGCCAAAAAAGCTGAGGTACAGACCTGAAGAAAGTTGGTCACAGTAAGATTCTATGGAAGTCCTCAGTAAAAAGAGAACTTAGACTCCAACAAGAGCCAAACTTATAGGCAGCTATTCAGAAAGACATTCATTGTGGAAGCAGGAAGCAATGCTTAAAAGAACCTAGTGGGTAATCCGAACAAAGCCAAGGGTGGGAAAAGCTGAGGAATAGACAGGGTTGGGGACCCAAGCTGTGATGTAGTTAGCAAGACCCTGGAAGCCAGAGAAGCCAGACACCAGCAGATGAGAACACCTTCCACTGAGGCCTTTGTGTTACTGTTGTTTTAAGCCTCAATACCCTATCTCACCCTGGAAAATAAGGATCTGCCAATATATGTTTAAATGCCCCAACCTAGCAATGCTAAATAAACGAATGAAGCAAAATACTTCTCTTTAAATATAAATCAGCACTTCTAAATTATGTTTCATAGATTTTTAAGGAGTTGGGTTTCTTAAAACACATCACTGATTCATAATATTTAAAAGAACAGCATGATTGAAAGAAAAGAAAGGAGAAACACAAGACAAGTTATTTAAACTATATTTTTGTTATTCTCATGATGTTTTCACCATGGTTCTTTAATTCCCCTTGTATATGATTTCTACCTCATCCTTTGTTCATCACAGTCAGTGAGTTTAAAAAAAATCAAGCCTTTAATCTAACAAGAAGCTGAAACAAATTTAAGATGCTTTGAATTCAATAGGTAGAAACCCAAACATATGCCTAATCATCTGTGATGAACTTCAGTATTAAATATATATTAAACATGCCGTACTCTCAAAAGGATTCATTTTTTATGTTTGACACCACCAATTATTCAAGCGGATAGCAAAAATGAAGCTCAGACGATGATTAAATGATAAGGCAGAGGTACCAATTGAAACATGCATACTTTTGGAGTCTGTAATTTCAGCAAATGGCTGACATACATGAGTATGGAGAAAAATGTTTGCTTTTGCAGAATCTAAATGAAGATTAATAATTCAGATGAAGTGTTTCTGTTGTGTTTGAGAAAACGAAATAATCAACTTCCTCCTAATCATAATTTCCCAGAATTCTCCATAATTTTCTTCCCTCAAAGTTCTTATTCACTTCCCAGATTTGATCATAGTTTCTATACAGATGACTATAAATCTGTATCTCTGTCCCAGGCCTCATTTTTGGAGCTTCAGAATTACATTTCCAGCTATTTCTTGGTTGTTATTTCCTAAATCACTTATATGAACCTTAAATTCAGCATAATCCTAAACTACTTTGATAACTTTCTTCCCCAAAGGAGATCCTTCTGTGATGTAGGTAATGGGAATTCCATTTCTTCATATGATCATGTTCATACTAGCTAAGTTGTATTAAGCTTTTCTTTCTCCTTCACCTCTAAAATTCTGTCAACATCTAGTCACGCAGATCCTGTCTCCAAAGTATTTCTTACATTCTTCCTCCTGTGATCCTCATTTCTATCACTTTGTTTAAGTCATCATTTTTAACTGAAGCTCTATAATAGGAGACAGGAGAGACCTAAGTTGTAGGTAATGGGAATTCCATTTCTTCATATGTTCATGTTCATACTAGCTAAGTTGTGTTCAGCTTTTCTTTCTCCTTCACCTCTAAAATTCTGTCAACATCTAGTCATGCAGATCCTATCTCCGAAGTATTTCTTACATTCTTCCTCCTGTGATCCTCATTTCTTTCACTTTGTTTAAGTCATCATTTTTAAATGAAGCGCCATAATAGGAGACAGAAGGAGAGAACTCCTGTCCATCTTAAGCACTGATGGACCTCCTGTCCATCTTGAGCACTGCTACCAGATTATTCTTTCTTATCCATGGAGTCTCACCTTACTCTGTGGCTCTAAAATCATCAAGGGCTCTTCACTGCCTATCAAATAAACATTTACACTCTGGTATTCAACATCCTACCAAATATACACGCTTGGCACATATTACCAATCTTATTTGCTAGTACTTCCGTCAATGCCTGCACATTCCAGTCAAATCTGATTGCCCCTCCAAATAGAATATGTGCTTTCATCCTTCTAAAGTGTTCTTCCCTTCTTGATACTTAAAAGGCAGCAAACATGGTGGAGAGAAGGGCTGGGAGTCTTGGAGTTATGTTGCATTGCATTCCATTTCTCATTTATCAGCTGTGTAAACACAGCAAAGTACTGTGCTTCTCTAATCTTGTTTTATAATCTATAAAATGTGCATAATTCCTACCTCACAGTTACAATTTAAACTTTAAATGAGATGATTCTGTAAAAGAACTGTTTTTCCTACTCACTTTCCTGCATGTGGACAAATCTGAAACATCATTCTCTCACTCCATTAACCCTTTCTTTATCCTCTAAACCAGATATGATCTGTCCTTTATTTTTAGCAAGAATTTTTGTATGAATCTTAGGGCATTACTTTACTGTGTATTAAAATCATTTAACAAATTGCAAGATATTTGAGATCAATGATTTTGCTTTACCCACTTCAGGATTTCTGTGATACCTCACATAGTGTCTTGAATCTAGCTCAGTAAATATTCATGTAACTGAACAGATTCAAATGCTTCCAATAAAAAACAGCATGTATGAAAGAAGCCCCTAATAGGCCTTGGGTCTATGGAGACAATCTACTAATTAGGAAAATAAGAAAGGAGGCTGCAGGAAAAACAGAGGACATATTCAACTACAGAGAAGAAGACAATGTGCCTTCTCCCGGATTCTTTTTAAATTATGAGGACACCAAACTGAATGTAAGGACCATAGCTCCAAAAGGGTGCAGGACAGTCATTACTCTGTCTGTAATTTGAATAATTCAGCACCACTATGGGGAAATAACAGCAAGAGTTAAAAACTGAAAGAGGTTAGAGGGAGGGCTGGCAGAGATGATTTCATCAGCAGATGCCAAAAGTGACCAAAGACACAAATAGTGTAAACTACTCAGCACAGGCGAACCAGCTCTATCAGGTAGAACACACCTTCAGCCTCTTTGTTACTCTTCTATGAAACATCTCTATTCATTTTTTAAAAGTATTTGCTATTCATACATATTTCACATGAATAAAAATTGATATGATATGGTCAAAGGCTGCATTTATCTTAGACCCCAAGTCCTTGTCAAAATGGCTTTGGTAAAGCCATCTTTATCTTATTATTTAGAATTTCTTCAGATACATTTTTTAGATATCTTAAGAAGCTTGGAAGTTCTCCATTTTTCAGTATCAATTTGAAGAAAAATATTCCTACACATTTGTTCCTTAATCTGGAGATATTTATGTTTTAATCTATATAGTCAACTCTTTTTCAAGCAGTTTCAATTAATAGCTATAGGAATACAAACAAGAGAAGATTAATGTGTAGAGAGCTTTTTAAAGGGTTTTTGTTTTTGTAATTATTTTACTTTCGGAGAGGAAAGTAGGAAAATAAATATCAAGTGTGTTTACAACCTCATAAGAAAGAACAACTTTGAGTGGGATATTGCTGACCTGGCTGTATGAATGTTTTTATTCCAGCAATTTCTAAGCATTGTTTTCCAACTGAGCCAATAATATTAGCCACCTAACTTGTAAAGCATAGTTCTTAAGAAAAATGGAATTTCCCCTTTTAATGTAGCAGCCATGGAGAAGGTAGACCAGTCAGGAACAGGGCTTTGCTCCTGATTATAGAAGCAAATAAAGAAACCAGGACCAATAAGCAAAGAAGGAGCAGAACCAAGCCTGGTCAAAGAAAACACACAGTGCATATTTTACTTATCCAGAGGTCAAATCAGCCTCACAATTTTGGCTTTTACAGAGACAGGAATCTTTGGCAAAGATGCAGCTAAAGTAATTAGCATTCATCTATCACCACCCACATCTATCCCAATAGATCACACTCGGCTCATGAACATATCCTGCCCTGAGACCAACAGCACAAGAGTAGAGAAACTGATGTTCTTTTACATCCCCTTCTTTTCATTGCACCCAATAAATAGACTCAGTTATTTTATTTATTTATTTATTTATTTGGAGCCTGATGGTCAATATTCATTTAAATGAGGTCATGGGGGCGGTTTAGGAAGAAGATGCATAAGCCATGTCTCCCTATTCTAATTGTTCTAGCTAATTCAGTGGATTTAACAATCATTTACAGTAAGTACATCATAAATAAGTTAAATTTTAACTAGCACATTTCCAGTTTTAGTGTTTATTCTAAATAGTTTTACTGAAAGTTATTTTAAATAAGACTAATATATTGTTTAATGTGTCACTAATGAAAGTATCTATTTTATCTAGGTGGCAGTGGAATGGATTAGTTCACTCGTGATATTAAAAAAATCATCTGAGTTTAAAGCCTGGGGCTTCACACATAATGCTGCAGATCTAATCTCCATAATTGAAATACATTTCTTTCAGTCAATGTTAAGACTGACCTGAAATTAGCAAGCTATGTTGAATATTCAGTTTACCCCTAGTTCAATGCTTCAAAAGAGAATGAAAGATTTCTGTGGCCTAAAGGAAAAGAAACATTTCTTTTGTAGCCCACAGACTAGGTTAAAGAAAAAAGATGCATTGCTCTATGGGTATTACTTTTGCTAAGTATTTATACAGTATTTTATATTATAAAATCATTAAAGAAGGAAAGCTTATTTTCAGATAATAAACTCGTCTACACATGTAGCTCCAACCCCTGACTTATTTCTGTCTCTCAAACTATTTTTTTATAGTCATTAATTAGAAATCTCAAATAAGACACTTTTCAGAACATCGATATTAACCCATTTATTTAAATTACTTTTTTAAATGAGTAAATCTGATTTGGATGATTGATTCAATATTTTCCATCAATTGAATAAACGACCTGTGACTCCAATTATTAGAAGCGGAAACACGTGCATGCACACACACAATAGTGCTTGCACATAACTATTCCAATTTAAGGCACTGTACTATCAAAGTCATATTAAATCGATAACACTTCAATTTTTTTTAATTATTTCTGAGTTAAAAGTCAAAACAAAGATGAGTCTAATAGCAAGAGTAATAGCCATGACTGTCATTTGTTTAATTCTCTGAAGATCCTTTTGGTAAGCTTCCTAAATATTGAGAAAATGAATGGCCCTGAGCCTGGGTAACGAATTCATTTGCAACTTGGATGGTTTCAAAGAATTTATTTTCAATAAAATTGAAAAAGGACTTAATTGAATTGTTAGCTGGTAGATAATTTAAACATAATATTTAATAATAAAAACTTATATAAGGAATTCCAAAAAAGAAAGTACGCAATGGTTGTAACAATACTTCTTCCATTCTTGTCTACTTTTTATGGGAACAATTCTTCTCTTTTAGTACTTACCTCTATATCAGTCATTCTCAAAATATGATCCCAAAATACCTAAGGAGTCCCTGGGACTCTTTTAAAGGTCCATAAGTTTCTTTTTTCTTTCTACATATTTGTGTGATATCAAATTTTTCTTATATATTTCAACAAAGAAACATATTGCAAAAGACTGACTGTATAAGGAGATTCGCAAATCCAACTGCCTTTTATTAAGCCAGGCATTAAAGAGATTTGTAAAAATAGAAAACAATGCCAATATTCTCACTATCTTTTAAGAGATATTGTTCATTAAATATATTATTTATGCTTGCACGCAATAAATTTATTACTTTTGTTTTTTAATGAAAATTTTTTTTTAATTTTGAGAAATGAAATTGAGTACGGTAAATGTTGATCAATAAAGCACTCATAAGCAAAAGCTCTTTGGGGTCTTCAATAATTTTTAAGAATATAGGAGGTCTTAAGTCCCAACAAATTTAAGAAATACTTATCTATATAAACAAAAAATAGGAAAATGATGGTGAAACCTGTCTCAATATAGCAATAAGTAATATTTATCAACTAACAATTTAATAGGTGAAAAAATACCCAGATCTATATAACTCATAAGATACATGTATTTCAAATAAATGTTTTATGCTTTATAAAATTATTTCTGTTATTTTTATACTTTATAATTTGTTGCACTAATTGTATACTACTAATAATTATAATACAACATAAATACAGAATAGAAATGTTAATATTTCAGGCATTATAGACACAGAAATTTTTTTAAATTCCACTTCAATTTAATACACATACTTTTCCTGGAGATAAGTATAATAGACTGATCAATTAAAGATTTTAAAGCAAAACATATATTTCATTAGGATGATATTATATAGGGTAAATGGAATAGCATTATGTGTTTTAAGAGAAAAGAAACAATATAAAAATTTTGACAGTTACAAAAGAGCTTGCCAAGTTGCAAACCACTGCATACATCCTTGCATTTTTATAAACTAAAAAACAAGGTATGTTTATTGTTCAAGGAAGCAGAGCTGTCCTCTAAACTTTGTCTCCAAAAGAGAAAGAAAGTAAGATTAGAAGCAGGACAACACTAACCAGCATATGCTTCAGACTGACCAAAGAGAAGAAAACTGTGTCAGAAGCAAGACTACAATTTTAAAGGACTATAGAGAATTCCAGGTGACAGCTAAAAAATAGGTCTAAAATGAACTCAAGTCCGAATGAAGAGAACTTGGAGATAAGTTCCATAAAATATTTAGAACTACAACTGGCATATGGCAAGTCCTCACAAATATTCGCTGCCCTAGTCTGCTTGAACTCCTACAACAAAATACCACAGACTTGTTGGCTTACACAGCAGGTATTTATTTCCTTACAGTTCTGGAAGTTAAAAGTTTGAGTACAAGAGCTCTTTTCCTGCCTTCCAGATGGCTGCCTCTTTGGTGTCATTTCACACGCTGAAGAGAGAGTTCTGATCTCTTCCTCTTATAAAGACACTAATCCCATAACGGGAACCTCACTCACCCTTACGACTTCGTCTACACCTAATTACCTCCCAAAGGCCTCAACCTCCAAATATACTGGGGAGCAGGGTTTCAATGTATAAATTTGGGGGAGAATATAAATATACAGTTTATAACATTCCACCCTGGTGCCTCGAAAAGCATGTCCTTCTCACATGCAAAATATATTCATTCCATCCTAATAGCCCAAAAGTCTTAACTCATTTTATCATCAACTCTCAAGTCTAAAGTCTGAAAGTCTTATTTAAATATCATCTAAACTAGAAATGAGTGAGTCTTAAGGCAGGATTCATCCTGAGGCAAAATTCCTCTTCAGCTGTGAACCTATGAAACTAAATGAGCTGCGTCTTCCAAAATACTATGATGGGGCAGGCATAAGGTAGACATTCCATTTAAAAAGGGCGAAATCAGAAAGAAAAAAGGAGTAACAGGTCCATGGCAATTCTGAAACCCAACAAAGCAAGTTTTATTGGATCAAAGTCTCAAGAATAATCTGCTTTGATTTGATGCCCTCCCCTCTGGACATACTGGGGTGGCAGTCCTGCCTTCTATCCCTTTTGGGTGGTGGGCCCACCTCTGCAGCTCTGCCAGGAAGAATTCATGCCTCCCAAGGCTCTGATTGGTCACCATTTGGACAATTAAAACTGAGAAGATATCCCCACAGGCACCCTATAAAACTGAGGAGCCAGGACTGATGATCTCTGAATTGCCTTTGGTGTCATTCTTCCCTTGTCTTGTAGAACAGTGTATGTTAACAATGGAATAGCTCTATGGTCCAGTTCTATAAGAGCTAGTAAGTTTGGCAGCCATCCTTCATTTTAACCCCTCTATTTCCTTCAAACTGGCAGTGTTTCTGCTAGAGTAGCTATTAGGTCTGTAGTTCACACTCATACTAATCTCTTTATGAAATGGTTCTTTGCCCTACCCTTAAAGTTCTCTTCCCAACACACTTTCTCAGTTTTTGAAATATGAATAGGCTGAGAATATTTTAAATCTTTAAAAGATTTGGAGATAAGGTAAAAAAGTTCTGATTTATTTTTGCTTCACAATTCCTTCTTCAAAGTAATTCTCTCTTCTTGCATGTTAGTATAAGCAGTCAGGAGAAACCATGCCACTCCTTCAACACTCTGCCTTAAAATCTCCTCAGATAATATCCAATTCCTTTGCTTGTATGCTTCACCTTCCACAAAACACTAGAACATGAACACAATTCAGTAAAGCTGTTTGCCACTTTATAACAAGGATCTTTCTTCCTCCATTGTCCAATAACATATTCCTCATTTTCCTCTGATGCCTCACCGGAATGGCCTTTGCCATCTATTTTTTTTAATCAACATTCTGTTCATGATGATTATGTATGATCTAAGAAGATGAGAGCTTTCTGTATAGCTCCCCTCTTCTCTTTCTGAGCCCACACCAGAATCACCTTTAACAATCCCTTCACAGCAATCTTGGCTTTTATTAGAATGTACCTCAAAATAATCACAGCCTCTACTGATAACCCAGTTCCAAATCTGCTCCCACATTTTCAGGTATTTGTTACAGTAGCACCCCATTCTCACTACCCAAATCTGTATTAGTCTGGGTCCTCCAGAGAAACAGAAGACATACATGCGTATCTGAATGAAATAAAGAGATTCATTATAAGAAATTGGCTGACATGGTTATGGAAGCTGCAAAATTCCAAGATATGCAGTGGGCAAGACAGAGATCCAGGAAAGCCAATGGTATAGTTTTAGTCCAAGTCCAAAGGCCTGGGAACCAGGAGAGGTGATGGTGTAAGTTCCAGTCCATGTCAGAGCCCAAAGGCAGGAGAAGGCCACCGTCCCAGCTTGAAGACAAGCAGAGAGAGAACAAATTCTCTCTTATTCTGCCACGTTTTTCTATTTAGGCCTACAATATATTGAATGAGGCCCAACCACATTAAAGAGGTTAATCTTCTTTACTCGGTTTGCTGAATCAAATGTTGATCTCATTTAGAAACACCCTCACAGACCAAGTCAGAATGTTTAATTAAATATCTGGGTACTCCATGGTCCAGACAAGTTGACGTATGAAATTAACCATCACATTAGTCATTCTTATCTATTGTTTTTATCATTTCATTATCAATTTTTGTGGCCTTATTGAGTATTCAAAATTCACCTAAGAATTCTCAGGAACTGGGGAATTTCCAAAGGGTAACTCTTGGCCGTCATCCTTCAAGTGGTTTTCTCTGTGGTGCTTCGCTATCCTCCTACTTCACACCATGACACTGCCACTCCCTGCTGGTTCTATTTTTAATATTCTTATCATTATTTGACATTCCCTTTTGTAAGCTAACTACTCTTCTGTGCCATACTTCTATTCTCAACATTTTTTATCCCATAGATTCTCTCTGCATGACAGCTTCAACTGTCCAGACTGGAATGCAGTGCTGCAGTCACAGCTCACTGCAGCCTCAACGTCCTGTGCTCAGGCAGTTTTCTCACTGTAGCCTCCAAAGTGGCTGAGACAACAGGCATGCACCACCATATCTAGCTAATTTTTTTATATTTTAATTTTTCTGTAGAGATGGTGTCTTGCCATGTTGCTCAAGCTGTTTCTCCAGTTTTAACCTGCCCTCAAGTCTCTGAACCACACATTCATTGGATACAGATTTGAATGCTCAACACACGCATTTTTCCCATCACCAAAAGTACAAATCTAGGTTACATCCTTTGTTTCTTCTATCCTCTTAGCATTTCTTCTTCTTAGCATTGTGTTCTGATTTTAATTCTAAGACATTTATTAATTCAGTTCTCTTCTCACCAACCCTTTTCCATCCACTGCTGTTGTTCAGATGTCATAATCTTTCAGCTAGAGTATTGTAATGGCCTATTAACTTGTCTGCCCAACTATAATCCTGCTCTTTTCAAATCCACACTCTGCAACCATTTCTGTCTACTTTAAATATTTTTCAGTGGCTTCTTATCAAGTTCAAGTTCTTTAACACTGCACACTATGATCACCACTTCTTCACCTCTGCCTCTTCCAACACAATGTGCCATATTATGCTCCAAGAGATGAAACTGCTTGCATTTTTCTAAACCTAGCTATCTTTATTGTGCTTGATTCTTTGCCTGAAATGTTTGCCTACGTTTCTTGCCTTAAATAATTTGTATTCACTTATTCCAAGAAGCCTTCCCTGATCTCAACAATTTGTGGACTGAGGGTCATGCTGTAAAGTTATAAATTATCTGTACAGTATCGCCCTATCCATATCTACAGATCCTCCATTAGCTTATGATATCATTAAGACATAGATTTTTTCATGCATCTATTTATCACCAGCACTTCATCACAGTACTTAGACTATCATTATCACACAAACAATGTTAACCTGAACTGAAGTTTTGGAAAATTGTACACAATTCAGGGTCATACCTGGATAAGTAAACAAACAAGATGAAATAGTTGTTTCTGGGGGAAATTAAAATCTGTTTTAGATGAGGCTTCACTAAGAACCTTAAAGGAAAGAAGGAAAATGCAAAGACTTAAAAGGTAGAGTTTGATTATCATAAAATCATTCAAATCCAGTTATAGATTGTCTAAAATCATCAGTCTTCCACTTTCAGCTCTATCAAATTTAGATGCTAGTTTTTGCTTCCCTCTCCAAAAGGACTGAATTATTTAGAGGTGTAGAATATATAGTGCTCTTCCTCATCCCCACACCTTTACCCCTGCTGTTCTTTGCATAAAATTTCTTCACGATTTTCTTCACCAGACTATCTCATACATTTTCAGGCTCAGCTCATCGATATCTCAGGAATAAAATTACAATAGTTAAGTGTAAAAGGCATTTACAAAACAACATGAATTGTTTGATTCCATCTTGAAATGTGTATACCTACTGATATATTTGTCTGCATGTCTTTTCAACACAAATGTATGCCTTTTTTTGCACACAAAAATATCCCAGAAGGGTACATTATTTACCTCTGGGGAGTAAGACAGAAAAATTCATTGTTGAAATTTGTACTTTACCTTCATAACATTTGAAAGAGTTCAGATTCCTTCTCTTGGAAGACTGGCTGAACTGCCTGGGTTGGATGAGGTCTGCCTTCTTGTTGCTCTGTAGCATCCTGGGCACACTCTCAAGCATGGCCACATCCCGACGACTTTTTGTCATATATGATTGGAGTATCTCTGAATATCTATAAGCTTTTCTGAAAGTGAAATTCTTTTCTATACCACCAACTAAATACAATACTTAACATATAATAGAAACTGATTTTCACATAGATTGGCTCAACAAATATGAACAGTTGAATTGAATTGCCCCAAGACTGTCAGTCCTGACCCTTTCTGTATGAAACAGAAGTATCAGCTTCAAGAGAAAAAAAAGCACTCAAAGCTTTAAATTTTGGTTTCTTTAGATATATCCCAAAATAAGAAAATTGTCTATAATATTCAGTCACATTTTCAATAGCTTTCAAAAACTCAGGAAACTTACTTTTATATCCTTGACAAAAAAATGCCAGCTGATTGAAAATGGTACTTCAACCATACTTGTGTGTGAATGTTCATAGCAGCCCTATCCATGAAAGCCAAAAAGTGGACACAATTCAAATGTCCAACAGAAGAATGGATACACAAATTGTGATTCATACACATACCATAGGATATTATTCAATCATTAAAAGAAATGAAATATTGATACATACTACAAAGTGGATAGACTTTGAAAACCTTTACTCTAATTTAAGAAGCCAGACACAAAAGGCCACATATTGTAGGATTCTATTTATATGAAATTTCCAGAATAGGTGAATTTATAGGAAACAGAATTACCAGGGAATAAGGGGGTGAAGGGTGGAGGGTAATTGCTTAGTATGTACAGGGTCACCTTTTAGCACAATCAAAAGGTTTTGGAACTAGATAGAGTTGATGGCAGTGTAACAATGTAAATGTACTAAGTGTCACTGAATTACTCATTTTAAAATGTTATTAAAAAAACATTATTTTTATTTTACATGAATTTCACTGCAATGAAAAATAGATACCAACCGTTTGTGACTTAAAGAAAAGGCAGAAGTTGTTACACAGGAGTAAATTTTACAAGTCTTTCCAATCACAGACCAAGCTTTAAATGGATAAAAATTAGCATACAAAAAATCTTATTTATTCATGGGAAGCTAAATTTTTACCACATTCTATTTCTGTCAAGTTTAAAAGTTTGAAGGAGATGACAGAAATTAAAAACAGAACTCTTGGGAGACACGGTCTACAGTAATTAATTTTTGGAATGTCCTAACTACAAAAACAGAATTGCAAGTTTCATTTTTCTGCATTGTTAACTCTGTTTTAAAAAGCTAAACTTGAGTTATTTCCAATAAAAATTACAATTAGTTAGCATTATTAAATAATCTCTATATGTACTATAAATTTTAAACTCCAAAAATGGATGTCTTGAGAATATAAAACATATTTATTCAAGATAATGTAATAAAATTTATTTGGATTCAACTATTAATGTTGCCTCAGACGGAACTCACTTTGCTATCTTTCCATGAGAAAACAGAAGTGACTTTTCCATATGAAAATTTAAGAATTTTTAGCACAAAGTAATACATCTACTTTGTTAATAATGCTAATTGCTGTCTTAATGCCATGGAATAATAAATATAACTTTTAATATGGTTAACTTGGGTGAAAATTACTTAGACTTAATAGAAGGCTGCACATATAAGGAGATACTAAAATGTATAATATCACTTCTAGAAGATTATTAATATTGCAAGGGAAATTTTCTAACTTACACTTTAAATTAAGCCCAGCTTAGCAATGTTGACTTTATATAAAGTACTGAGCACATCCACCTCGGCCTCTCATGGGTGATTCGGTTTTTAATGACAATCTAAATGGATGACATTATCCAGGGAGAGAAGAAGACTTAAAACCCTGAAGAAAACCAAGCTTAAAATATACTTTGCATAAGTAGTATTCTAAAGAAAATGTCTTCTTTTGTAAAGTGTCTGTTCATATCCTTTGGGGAGGAAGGCAGCAAAGCACACTGCCACGTGTGTACCTATGCAACTATCTTGCATGTTCTGCACATGTACCCCAAAACCTAAAATGCAATAAGAAAAAAAAGAAAGAAAGAAAATGTCATGGAAGTAGGAGGAAATTCAGAAGAGCATATGTCATGGAAGTCAAAGGAGAAAACAGTTTCAAGAATGGAATGATCAGCATTGCTAAATGCCAGATGAAAACTGAGTAAAGCAAAGACTAAAAAATATCTATTGAATTTGGTAATTGAAAGGTAATTTTAATGAGATGGGGAAGATGGACTACAGATTTAAAAAGGAGGACAAGAAAGTAATTTTATCTCCTTGTTCTATGTCACCTTATTTATTTTGTTATTTTTGTGTTTTGCAAAGTTATTTCACTAAGATGATTGAGAGAAAAATAAATAAAAGAGGCATTAGCCAGGGAAGTAAGTTTCAAAGAGTGTTTTAGGCTTCTTCTTTTTAGTGTGCTGAGCAATTTTTTTTTTTTTTAGGAAAATAGAATCAATGGTAGTTTGGCATTTAAAATTTTCCCACGAGCAGGAAAATTCACTGCTGAAAATTTTGAAGTCATTTAAAATAGAAATTTTAGGAAATTCTTGACATCAGGGAAATCAGCTCCTGGAAGCAAGACATCCTAATAACTTCAGATTACCACCTGTGAGCAAATAAATGCCTTTCAGAAGTGATACATACCAAGAAGTTATTGACACCATAGAGACAGTAACATGTGCTGGTTGAAAACGGCTCTGGAATGTTTCTGTTGAGATTTCAGGCTTGGCTGTACTCTACCACTTTTCTTGTTGTGTGATCTTACCTAAGTTATTTATATTGTCTTAAGTCTCATTTTTCTCCCTGTAAAATGGGGATAATAACAGAATCTACATAATAGGGTCCACTAGCAGTAAATCAAATAACATTTCTCTTGCATTTAGTGATAAACTTGATGATGTTGATTTGGTATCTTCTAGATGATGCTGTTGATGATATTTATTGTACATGTTCATGTAATTAATTCATACTTAGAGCCATGAAACTGATAATTGATTAAGACTTTGAAGGCTGTGAGTATAGATAGAAAAAAGATGAGTTCTAAAAAAACTGTTTCAAGCCCACTCCATCTCTAAAATACTGGATCTTGAGGAAAAACCAGCAAAGGAGACTAAACTGAAGCAACCAGTGTAGTATGAGAAAAACCAGGAGTGTACGATCATAGAAGCAAAGGAAATAAAGTCTTTCAAGAAGGCATAAATGATTAATTGAGTCAAATACTACTAATAAATCAAGTAAAATGAGGACTACAAATTGATCCCTAGATTTGTCAAAGGAGAAATCTTTGGTGACCCTGACAAACAGGATTTTGGCGGACACTATTTGTGTCTTTATCTTATCTTGATCACTTTTGTACAGCCAAAGAATAGGAGAGTTTTTTGTTCATTACACTATTTGATCCACATAGGGCCAGTGAAATGTGGTTCATGTTCGCTGGTACCTTCTGGGAAAGAAGTTTACATGCTTTTCTCAGTGAGTTAATGGAAAAGACTTCTTTGCCATTGGACATTACCAAGAAACCCAATATCCCCAGGGTTTTGGGTAGATATCTTAGAATCTTGAGATGGATTAGTTTTGCCACAGAAAAACAGAAGTTAGGCAGAAACTAATCGGCAATAACATAACTGAATAGTCATTATCCAAAGTCCAATATTCCTATTTTTCCCAGAGTCAGCTTGGCTCCAGATGGTTAGATGAGGAAATAAATTCCATTTTTATATAAGCCATATATATTTATTTTTCTGCTACTTGCAACAGAAATGTTTCTAACAGTGCAATTTTTCAAGGCTGACATTACATGAGCTGAGGCATAAGAAGAGTAGTAATTACTTGAAGGATTTTGGTCAGTCCATAAAAATAGCTTCAACCATATTCTATCTATTACACACCCCCTTTTTCATTTCTGCTTACTCCCTCATTTTAAGGTATTCTAATTAGTCATATCATTAATTAATTGAAAAACGGTAATTCTGTTCTAAGATTATTATGGAGAGATAGTGAAAGAATTTCAATATTTTATTTCCTATATATTTTTATGTCTTGAATTTATTTGCCTGTGTTGAGCCAAGCAGCAATTGGTGTTGGTGAACCATTGAGTGTTAAGGTATTGAGTTCTGAAAAGTTTTGACAGAGGAGAAAATGTGGGGCTCTGTCCCAACATGATTTAAACATTTGTCTGAAAACCAGACTTAGATACCCTCAAAATAAAGGTTGTGCTTGATGAATGCTGGGAAAAGCCTCAGAATTCTGTGCACTTCACGCAGCTAAAGTCAACTTGACCTTACATGAGGAATCTTAGTCTGACTTCCACAAGGAGGGGTGTGTGGTGGGCTGAGACTTCCCTATTTCTGAGGATAGAAAAGTGTGAGTAGCAAAATGAGTAGAAAGGTTCTTTTCATTGCTTAGATAGATTCTGTCTGCCTCTGTGTTATACAGCTCCTCAGCAAGTTAGGTAGGGGATGCTTTGCTTTCCCTCACTTAGGGGACCACTAACACTCCAAAATCTGTATCCAGGTACCCATGAGTCCACAAAGAAAAATAACTCATTCAAAGAACAACTTAAAATAAGAATATCAAAGGATACAGGTACCCAGTGGAATAGAGCTGCTGAGGAGATCAGTTGAACACAGAAATCAAAGAGCATTTCAGGACAGTACACACACACACACACACACACACACACACACACACACACACATACACTGCACCTATCTAACTATATATACATATATATATAATTAAATCTAAATATTAATGAGAAACTGAGAATGAGGGGTTTAAGTGCTAAATAAGGATTCTTGAAATTAAACAGATACACTGAAATGAAAGCCTAATGAGTTTAGAATTAAAAGTGTTTCACTGAGATCCAAGATAAATGGATAGGAACAACTCTGGACTGCAGTTCCTAGCCAGAATGCAGAGGATAAGTGATCACCACATTTCCAAACAAGTTTTTACTGCCCACAGACCAGGAGATTCCCCAGAGGAAAAGCATCAGAAGTCTCCAGCATGGCTGTTTCAGATGGCACAGCAAGTGTCCACACAAATCTTGGTGGCCATTTCAACTGGTGCCTGGAATGCCTGGGAGACAGAGTCACCCATTCAACTGAACAAAAAGGGGCTGAAACAGGGAGCTAGGTGATCTGGCTCAGCAGGTCCCACCCACACAAAAACCAGCAATCTGAAATGCTCTGGATTGAGAGTTTCACAGCAAGCACAGCTGGACCCAGGATGGTCCAGCTCTGCTGGGGGAAAGGCATCTGCCATTACCAAGGCAGTTCACCATTACCGAGGCAGTCCGCCATTACTGAGGCAGTCTGCCATTACAGAGGCAGGTCACCATTACTGATGCAGACTGCCATTACCAAGGCAGTTCTAACTATACCCCTATAAACAAAACCACAAGAAAGTTCACATAGCAGCTGAGCAGAGCCCACAGCAGTTCAAAAATGCCTCTGCTGGCAGACTGTGTCTAGGCTACCTCATCACTGGGCAGGGCATTTCTGAAAAAAGGCAGCAGCACATAAGGAACTTATAAATGAAGCCCCTCCTTCCCAGGACAGAGCACCAGGAAAAAAAAGGCGGTTAGGAGTTCCGCTGCAGCCAACTTAAACGTACCTGCCCAGCAGCTCTGAATGGAATAAGGGAGCTCACAGATCAGCACTTGAGCTTCTCTAAGGGACAGACTGTCTTCTCAATAGGCTCCCAACCCCCATATATATAAAAAGATAGCTCATAAAGGAGAACCCAGGCTGACATCTGGTGGGTATCCTTCTGGAACAAAGATAACAGAAGAAGAAACTGGCAGCAACCCTTACTCTTCTGCAGCCACCGCAGGTGATCCCCAAGCAAGCAGGGTCTGGAGTGAACCTCCAGCAGTCCTACATCAGAGGGGACTGACTGTTAGATGAAAAACTAAAAAACAGAAATAAATAACCTCATCATCAACAAGAAGAGCATCCACTCAGAGACCCCATCTGAAAGTCATCAACCACAAAGACCACAGGTAGATAAATACACAAAGATGGGAAGAAACCAGTGCAAAAAGGATGAAAACACCAAAAACCAGAACAGCTCTCCTCCTTCAAGGGAACACAACTCCTCACCAGCAAGGGAACAAGGCTGGATGGACAACGAGTCTGATGAATTGACAGAAACAGTCTTCAGAAAGTGGGTAGTAACAAAATTTTCTGAGCTAAAAAAACATGTTCTAAGCCAATGCAAAGAAACTAAGAACCTAGAAAAAAGGTTAGTTGAGATGCTAACTAGAATATACAGTTTAGATAATATAAACAACATGATGGAACTGAAAAACACAACATGAGAACTTCACAAATATACACAAGTTTCAATAGCTGAATCAACCAAGCAGAAGAAAGGATATCAGAGATTGAAGGTCAACTGAATGAAATAAAACAAGAAGGCAAGATTAGAGAAAAAAGAGTAAAAAGAAATGAATAAAACCTGGGATTTGTTCATTTCTTTTTACTCTTTTTTCTCTAATCTTCCCTTCTTGTTTTATGGGATTATGGGAAAAGACCAAATCTACTTTTTATAGGTGTATCAGAATGTGACAGAGAATGAATCCAAGCTGGAAAACACTCTTCAAGACATTATCCAGGAGAACTTCACCAACCTAGTGAGGCAGGCCAAATTCAAGTCCAGGAAATACAAAGAACACCACAAAAATATTCCTCAAAAGAGCAACCCCAAGGCACATAATCATCAGATTCACCAGGGTTGAAATGAAGGGGAAAATGCTAGGGGCAGCCAGAGAGAAAGGTAGGGTTACCCACAAAGGGACCCCATCAGACTCACAGAGGATCTCTTCACAGAAACCCTACAGGCCAAAAGAGAGTGGGGGGCCAATATTCAACATCCTTAAAGAAAATAACTATCAACCTAAAATTTCATATCCAGCCAAACTAAGCTTCATACACAAAGGAGAAATAAAATCATTTATGAACAAGCAGTTGCTCAGAGATTTCATCACCACCAGGCCTGCCTTACCAGAGCTCCTGAAAGAAGCACTAAACAAGGGAAGGAACAACCAGTACCAGCCACTCCAAAAACATACCAAATGGTAAAGAGCATCAATATGATCAAGAAACTGCATCAACAAATAGGCAAAACAACAAGCTAGCATCAAAATGGCAGGAACAAATTCACACATAACAATATTAACCCTAAATGTAAATGGGCTAAATGCCCCAATCAAAAGGCACACACTGGCAAATTGGATAAAAAGCCAAAACCCATCCGTGTGCTGTATCAATGAAACCCATCCCATGTGCAAGGATACACAAAGGCTCAAAATAAAGGCATGGAGGAAGATTTACCAAGCAAATGGAGAGCAAAAAAAGCAGGATTTGCAATCCTAGTCTCTGATAAAATAGACTTCTAATCAACAAAGATCGAAAGAGACAAAGAAAGACATAACATAATGGTAAAAGGAGCAACGCAACAAGAAGAGTTAATGATCCTAAAGATATATGCACCCAATACAGGAGCACCCAGATACATAAAGCAAGTTCTTAGTGACCTACAAAGAGACTTAGACTCCCACATAATAATAGTGGAAGACTTTAATACTCCATTGTCAGTATTAGACAGATCAACGAGACAGAAAATTAACAAGGATATCTAGGACTTGAACTCACATCTGGACCAAGCAAACCTAATAGACATTTACAGACACTTTGCCCCAAATCTACAGAATACACATTCTTCTCAGCACCACATCACACCTACTCTAAAACTGACCACATAATTGGAAGTAAATCACTCCTCACCAAATGCAAAAGAATGGAAATCATAACAAACAGTCTCTCAGACCACAGTACAATCAAATTAGAACTCAGGATTAAGATACTAACTCAGAACCACACAACTTCATGGAAACTGAACAACTGGCTCTTGAATGCTGACTGGATAAACAATGAAATGAAGTCAGAAATAAAGATGTTCTTTGAAACCAATGAGAACAAAGACACAACATACAAGAATCTCTGGGACATTTAAAGTGAAAAACAATCACATAAAGCAATAAAAGGAGCACACTATAAAACCTGGTGAAAGCTGTACACAAAGGAACGCTTATAGCCTTAAGTCATTATTTTCTAAAAAGATAAACATTAAAGACACTAAACATCCAAATTAAAATATAAAATAAATAACAAAAACTGAAACAAGGAAAACAGAATTTGTAACTATAAATTTGAAAGTAATGAAACAAAAACAAAAATCTAAAAAGAATAGATACATTTAAAACCTAGTTATTTGAAAAGATCAATAGACTAAATAAACCCTTTTAAGTTTCACTAAAAGAAGAAAAATGAGAGAAAGCACAATGTCAGAGACTTGGAAGAAGGTATCAGAAAGAAGACAATGATAAAAATAGAAAAGAATAAAAGAATTATAAGAAAATAACATGCAATTTGACTGCATCGAATTTGGAAATCTGTAGTAAAGGGACATTTTTCCAGCAATATATAAATAGTCAAAATCAATTCAAGGAAAAGAAAACATTAATACATTAATTACCAAAGAAGAGATTAGAAAATTGTTTAAATTAGAAAATTATTCATTCCTAACTTAATAAATCACCAGTACCAGACGGTTTCACAGCTGAATTCTATCTAATCTTATTAACAAATAATTAAACCATTCCAGATATAAGCAAAAGATTAGTTGCTGCCCAACTAATATTATGAAATTAGCACACTTAAATATCAAAATATGATTTAAACAGTAGCAAAACTCACCTATAAACATATATTCAAAATATTAACAGAATTAGCAAATAAAGTCTATCCTCTATGATCAAGTATAATTTATTCATTTATTTCTGAGACAGAATCTCACATCATCCAGGCTGGAGTGCAGCTACCTAGTCATGGCTTCTCACAGCCTAGACCTCCCAGGATCAAGCAGTCCTTCCACCTTCACCTCCAAAGTAGCTGGGACCACATGCATGAGCCGCCACACACAGCTAATTGTTTTTATTTTATTCCTGTAGAGATGAGGTCTCCCTGTGTTGTCCAGGCTGGTGTCTAACTCCTGGGCTCGAGTGATCATCCTGCCTTAACCTCTCAAAGTGCTGGGATTATAAGCCTGATCCAACATGCTCAGTCACAAGTATTATTCTATTCTAGAAATGAACTGTTTAATGTCAGAAAATATAGCAACATAATCTATTAAATAACAGTTAAATAGAAAAATATTTTAGTTATATCAATAGAAAATGAAAAACTCAAAATTCAGCAGCCATTTCTAAGGAAAGCAATAATGAAAATACAAATAGAAGAATGCTACTTTCAGATGTTACCGAATAAAGAAAACATATCAAATATTATTCTAAATTGCCAAATGCTAAAATAATTTCAATTAAAATCACAAATCAGAGAGGAATTTTTATCACATTGCTATACTATATTGATATGGAGTATGTAGCAATATGAAAATACTGCTAACAATAAAATTATTAATTTGAACAGTAGGAAAATATAACATTTTTTGAAGTTTGAATTGTTTAACGAAAGAGTCTCAAAAAGACAAAAAAATACAAAAGAAACACTATTAGAATTATTAAGAAATTTTAAAAAGGTGCCTGGATACTTCATAAACATAAAACAATCAATTACATTTTTCTATTCATAATAAGCATTTAGATTTGAAAGTGTAAAAAATAGTGAATAGCTTATAAACATAACAATATTGTCATATCTATGAGGATTTGAGGAAAAATTTTAATGACAAATACCATAAAAATATCGTTGCAATACATAAACCAAGATCTAAGTAAATGGAAAGGTATATTGTATTCTTAAATGAAAAGACTTGATATCATATAAATATTAATTATTATCAAAGTATTAGAAATGCATTACAATTCCAAATAGAATTTCCACTCTTTTTCTTTTAATTTAAAATATTTTTAATGTTTTCTTGGAAGAAAAAATAGATGCTTCAAAAGGGCCAAGAAATATTTCTAAAAGAAAAGTGAGAGGGGACTTGACTTTCCAGGTATCAGAATCTTCAGCTAAATTTGAAATCAAATCGGGATGATATTGATCAAGAAACAGACAAACAGATGATTGCACAATATGGAGAATCTATAAATGTATCTGAGTGCATTAGAAAATTTAATGCATTCTACTTCAAAGTCAGTATTTTAATTTAGTGATAAAGGCTGGGTTATTTAGTAAGTCATACCACCTAATATGACCACTCATTTAGAAGAAAAAAAGTTGGATACCTATCCTACACTTTATTTGAAAATAAACTTGAAATGACTTTTTTAAAAAACTTATATATTAAAAAAAATCCTAGAAGAAAATTAGAAGACTCTGCATATAACAGGTAGAGAAAATCCTAACAAAATGAGAAAATTAGAATTTACAAAGAAAAGGTATACTAGAGTACAAAAAATGCAAATTTTTTATGACAAAAGATAACATAAACAAAGACAATTAACAATTTTTAAACAAATCTACCCCACAAATTACAAATGTCCATAACCTATAATATATAAGGAGCTCTTGCAAACTGATAACAAAATGGCTAAAAAAATTTTAAAAACAAAAATGAATAAAAATAGGAATAGGCAATTATAGAAGAGCAAATCATATGGATAATAAACATCTTAGAAAATTGCTCAGCAGCAGTTAAAAAGATTCGAATTGAATTAGGAAGGAGAAAGCACTTTGTAACGCTCAGCCTGGTAAAAATGAAACAATATACCCATTACTGGTGAGAATAAGTGGAAGCAACCACTCTTCTACATTGCTGAAGGAAATATTTATTATTACAATACTTTCACTAATGTTTATTCAAATTTAAAATACATATAATTTTGACCTTCAATTTCATCCTGAGAATATGACCCATAAGAAAAAAGAACACAAGAGCATAACGATGTGTATAGTAGGGTGTTTACCATAGCATTGTTTGCAGTGACCAAAAAAATGAAAATAAGATAATTTTCCAGCAAAAGCAATGATTAAATAAAATAGCAATATACACTGTGGAACATTATTAAAACACTTAGAAGGAATTTAGTTAGAACTGAGCCAAATTCCTTAGAGGGAATTGCATAAGATATTAACAAATGAGAACAGCAAACTAATAAGTGGTGCATATACTATGTTCCATTATAAATCCATGACAAGAAAACTCTATATATGTACATGTACATGTAAATATATTCATATGTTTTCAATTATTATATGAGTATGGATAATTGGTATGTCCTAAGTTGTTAATATGAATTTCCCTGGTAGCACAAGTGAGAGGGTATGAAAGGAGATGCAAAATTAATGGGATAAGGGGAAAATAAACAATAACAACAACAATAAACTTTATTACAGAAAAAAGTACATGACTCTATTATGCATTTATGTAAATCTAATATTTCAGTATATGCCTAAAAATAATTTAAAATCAAATTTCAGAATACTGCAACTGCATTTCCCAAACTGTATTCCACAGGACATTAACATTCTAAGACATATTCTTATCTATTCTTAGTAAATGGCCTTCTCCATTAGAAACTCAGGAAGTCCTGTGAGATACCACCTGATCCTCAAAAATACAATAGTTTTCTTTCTGCAGCTAAAGCAACATTTGCCAATTATTTATGTCATTTATTCAATAACTGCATACACTATATAGATAGCTTATCTAATTTCAACATATATGTGGAATTATTCAGGATTTACTGCATTAAAAATGTATGACAACGCAGAGACTATGTATCTAAAAATGTATTTTTAATTAGCTGGGAGTAATGGTGTGCACATGTAGTTATAGTTACTGAGGAGGCTGAGGCAAGAGGATTGCTTAAGCCCAGGAGTTCGAGGCTGCAGTGAGCTAAGATCACACCACTGCATTCCAGCCTGGGTAGTACAGCAAGACTCTTGTCTCTGAAAACAAAAGAAAACAATGTATGAATCTAAAAAGGGAGAGAGAGTCTATGAATAGAAGGATTATGAGGATTTGACTGAATAACAAGATGTCAAACCTAGAAGAACATCGCACAGACAACTAATCTAGATTTCTAATTTTATCAGTGGTTAGTGAGGCTTACAGAGTTGTGGATGACTTCCCAGAGTCACACAGCTGATGAATAGTGGTGTAAAAGCTCAAACCCGGGATTCTTGGCCCAGGGTTTTCCTGCCACATTCTACTCTCTTGTATAGAATTCTGGCTTTGTCTTTTACTGACTGAGTGACCCTGGATGGTCTCTTGGGATCATAGTTTTCTTTTCTGTAAATTGGTGTGAGGAATCAATAAGCTTTAACTTACAAGGTGCTTGTCTCTGTGCTTGGAACATAGTTAATCCTTGGCTATTGCTACTGCCCTTAAACCGTCCCTATCCCTCTATATTCTACCTCAGTATGATCTTGCTAGTGGCAGAAATGAGCATATAGAAATGGCCTGCCATCCTGAGGGAGGAGAAAGGAGAGAGAAAGAGGTAGGAGAGAGAAGAAAGAAGAGATTAAGAGAAAAAAAGTGAGAAAAAAAGAGAGAGAAGTGGAAGAGAAAGAAGAAGCGGAAGAGCAAGAAGGAAGTGGTGAAGGAGAAGCAGGAGAGAGAGAAAAAAAACAAGTGGAAATTCTGTTCCTAGCTCTTTATGGCCTCTGTGTAATGAACAATGTGGCACATTGGAATGAATATATTTTTAGAGTTGTGTTTCCAAAGGTTATAGTATTTAGCAGTGAGACCAATTTTTCTGCCTGTTTATTACATGGAAAACAAAGACAACATTGAAGTGATATACAAATGATACTTTGTTTAGAGTTTTTGATTTTGCACAGTCATTAAATTCTTTTCCTGGAAAAGCTATTATTAACAGTGCTAACTGTAGTTCAGCACAACAGCTCTCAATGGCTGTCAAGTTTAGAAGGGTGTTTTTCAGTAAGCTTTTGAAAGTCCTAATTAGTGGGAAAAACCAGACTCTCATACTTTCTTACACAAACTCTTGAAGTACAAAAGATACTTGATGAAACCATAATACCAAATGATAAAAATGATTTTTTAAATCAAATAAATGTGGTTTATACAACCGCAAATCCTAAATAAGACAATAAATGGACTAAAATATTTACTATGTCTAAAACAGTATGAGTGCTTTTATCAGAATATCTATTTTTCCCCTCTCATCAAAAAGAAATAAGTAGCTTTGAATATTATGAGGGGTCTTTAAAAAGTTTATGCAAAATTCATATTATGAAAAAACTACTAATAGATTTAAAAATTTTTTTGCACAAAAGTAAACTTGCCATAACTTGTTATAACACATCTAGGATCTAGTTTGAGGCACTAAGAATGACAAGACACCAGCTTTAAAAGAGCCCTTATCAGAACAACATGAATTCTACTAAAATTGGGGCAAGAACAAACATCAAATTTATGGTGAAGCTTGAATGGGAGAGAGCAACACGACTGATGTTTTGCAAAAAGTTTATGGGGACAGTGCCTCAAAGAAATCAGCTGTATTCAAAAAGATAACTGATTGTAAGAAGGGACAAGATGCTGTTGAAGGTGAAGCCTACAGTAGCAGACCATCTGCACCAATTTGGGAGGAAAAATTTAATCTTGTTTATGCCCTAATTGAAGATGATTGATGATTAACAACCTAAATAATAGCCAACACTATAGACATCTCATTGATTCAGCTTACACAATTCTGACTGAAAAACTAAAATTGAGTGTACTTCTCACTTGATGCGTGCCAAAGACACTGGGCTCAGATCAGTTACAGACAAGAGCACAGCTTTCAATGGAAATGTTAAACAAGTACGATCAAGGCCCTGAAGCATTTCTTCAAAGAACTGTAACAGGAGATGAAACATGGCTCTACCAGTACGATCCTGAAGACAAAGCACAATCGAAGCAATGGCTACAAGACGTGGAAGTGGTCCAGGCAAAGCATAAAAGCAAAGGTCATGGCAACAGTTTTGGGAATGCTCCAGGCATTTTACTTGTTAACTTGCTGGAGGGCCAAAGAACGATAACATCTGCTGGTTATGAGAGTGTTTTGAGACAGTCAGCCAAGATTTAATAGAAAATGCCTGGGAAAGTTTCCCCCAAGAGTCTTCCTCCACCATGACACAGCTCCTGCTCATTGCTCTCATTAAACAAGAGCAATTGTGTGAGCGTTTCAATGTGAAATCACTAGGCATCCACGTTACAGTCCTTATTTCACTCCTTCTCATTACTTTTTGTTTTCTAATCTTTAAAAAAATCTTTAAAAGGCACTTATTTTTCTTCAGTTTATATTATAAAAAGACTGCATGGACATGGTTACATTCCCAGGACCCTCAGTTCTTTAGGGATGAACTATATAACTGATGTTATCACTTACACAAGTGTCTTAAATTTGATGGAGCTTATGTTGAGAAATAAAGTTTAAACTTTTTACATTTATCTTTTAATTCCATTTTTCCACAAAATTTTTGAAATTCCCTCTGATACAATTTAAGTTCTGTTGTACTTAAAAAAATTATAAAATTTTTCAAATACTTATAAGTTGAAAGAATTTTACAGTGAAGACCAACACCATCAGCACCTAGATTCTACCATTAACATCTTAACTATCTTGTTTTATTCCACAACAACCAATCCCTCCATTCATCCATTCATCCATCTTATTTGTTGTATGTACTTCAAAATGAATTGAAATATCAGTTCATTTTTCCCCTATCTCAGCAAGTATTAGTGTTGTTTGTTTTTATTAAACCTGAACAACAAACACATTTATCTCCATTGCAGAAGACTGTCAGATGCAGGGCACATAGATTTGGTGTAGAAGCTGGTTCCTGCAAATACAATTTTCTGCCTATAGCTAGAAAATACACAGAGAAATAGCTAAGTAACATCTTGAAGTCTCTGGAAAAATGATCCCACATTTCTGAGATGAGGAGGAGGGGCAATAAGTATATTTTTCCTTAGAGTCCTTCTTCCTATGGACGTATCATGGACTCCTATAAACACAAGCCACATCCTCTGATTTCTCAATGAGGAAAATCATGTTGAAAAATTCTGTTACTTAATATTTGAGTGATAGAAAAATTATAAGATAAAAAGCCCCTGAAACCTATCACTGTTAATTTTGGGGTGACTATCCTGACCCACTCATCTCCATTCATTCATTTATTCATTCTTTCATTCAGTCAATAATTTTTGAGTGCTTATTATGTGCCATGGGCACACAGTGCATGTCCTGAAGGTGCTAGTCCTCAAGTCTAGTCATATGTAAGGTGGTAATAGATGCTATGAAGAAAAGTAGAGTTTATAAGTTTTAGAGAGTAAAGAACATATTATTTTAAACGGGATCATCAGGGAAATCTCTGATGAGGTAACATTTGAGCAGTGGCATGGACAGGAGGGTGGGAAGATGGAGCTGTATGGGCAAAGGGGACAGCAAGTATTAAAGTTATGAGGTGAGATTGTGTTCAGGATGTTTGGGAAATGGCAGGGAGACCCAAGGGGCTGGAGTGTGCTAAGAAAAGGGAAGAAAAGTATGACATGAGAAGGCATATCTTACTAAGATGGAAAGCTGTGGTAGAGTATTGATCAGAGGAGGGTTGTGATATGATTAACTTTTCAAAGAAACTTTCTGGCTGCTGCGTGGAGGATGGGCTATAAGAAGGCAAATCACACACTGGGGTCTGTTGTGGGGGTAGGAGAGGGAAAGCAGGCGGTGGGGAGGTTGGGAGGGATAACATGGGGAGAAATGCCAGATATAGGTGATGGGGGGATGGAGACAGCAAATAACTTTGCCGTGTATGTACCTATGCAACAATCTTGCATGATCTGTACATGTACCCCAGAACCTAAAGTACAATTTAAAAAATAAATTAAAAAACATAAAAAAAGAAAGCAAAGATGGATGAACAGACACTTTTCAAAAGAAGACATATATGTGGCCAACAAACATGAAAAAGTGCTCATCATCATTGACGATTAGAGAAATGCAAATCAAAACATTGAGATATACCATCTTACGCCAGTTAGAGAGGTGAACATTAAGAAATCTGGAGACAATAGATGCTGGAGAGGATGTGGAGAAAAAGGAACACTTTTACACAGTTGGTGGGAGTGTAAATTAGTTCAACCACTATGGAAGACAGTGTGGTGATTTCTCAAGGATCTAGATATAGAAATTCCATTTGACCGAGCAATCCCATTACTGGGTATATATCCAAAGGATTATTAATCATTCTATTATAAAGACACATGTACACGTATGTTCATTGTGGTGCTGTTTACGATAGCAAAGACTTGGAACCAATCCAAATACCCATCAATGATAGACTGGACAAAGAAAATGTGGCACATATATACCATGGAATACTATGCAGCCATAAAAAACGATGAGTTCGTGTCCTTTGTAAAGACATGGATGAATCTAGACACCATCACTCTCAGCAAACTGACACAAGAACAGAAAACCAAATACCACATATTTTCACTCATAGGCGGGTGTCGAACAATGAGAACACTTGGGCACAGGGAAGAAAACAACACTCACTGGGCTAGGTGTGGGGGTGGAGGGGAGGTAGGGAGGATGGGGAGGGAGAAATGCCTGATGTAGGCGTCAGCGGCAGGGGAAATGAAGACCGCAAACCACCATGGCATGTATATACCTATGCAACAATCCTGCAGGAAGCAGGATATGCACATGTACCCCAGAGCCCAAAGTACAATTAAAAAAATAAAGAAGGCAACGGTGGGACGGGCATGGTGGCTCACGCCTGTAATCCCAGCACTTTGGGAGGCCGAGGTGAGCAGATCACTTGAGCTCAGGAGTTCAAGATCAGCCTGGCCAACATAGTGAAACCCCATCTCTACAAAAATTACAAAAATTAACTGGGTGTGGTGGTGCACGCCTGTAATCCCAACTACTTGGGAGGTTGAGGCAAGAGAATCGCTTGAACCCAGTAGGCAGAGGTTTCAGTGAGCCAAGATCAAGCCACTGCATTTCAGCCTGGGTGAAAAAGCAAGGCTCTGTAGTAAAAATTAAAAAAAGACGAAGATGCAAAAGGTGAAAGAGGGAAATCAGAGAGAACACTCTAGCAGGAATCTAAGTGAAAGACAATAGTGCTGGGGCAGTGTAAGCAGTATATGCACATACACATATAGTCACATATTTTCATGATCTCCCATAATGGGACCATATTTACATTGTATGTGTTGTACAAACTTGTCTTATTGACTCCTTGGGCTTTTGCCTTTCTCTCCCATGACCTTGTCTTCCATTCCATACCCCGCTGCTCCTCCCTTCCAGTAAATAATAGAAAAACCTAGCCAGATATACCATCAGTCATATTTCTCTGCATTTTCATAAACCATGAAATGAGGGCTTTTAAAAAAAATGCTTTGCTTTAGATAAATTGAACCATATTTTTTTACTCTTCTGTATGAATTGCCAACACATTTTGCTAACTTTTTTATTTGGTTGTCTTTTTATTACCTTGTCGATACATTATAGGTGTTGATTCTTTTTATGTCATTTGTTAGAAATGGTCTTTCCCTAATGTATTATGTGTATTCTACCTTTATATATAGTTTTATGTATTTTGTCATAATTTAAAAATATTATGTATAACCAGTTGTATCTATCTCATAGCTTCTGGGTTGCCTGTCTTTAAATCTCCTTCTTTAAGCCATACATATATTCCAAAGTTTCTTCTGAAACTTACTTCTTGTGTTTGCTAATTATAATGTGAAATACAAACTCAATTAATATCTAATTCTGTATACAACCTCCACTTTGAATGACTACAATTTTGTTTCATGTTTGTTTTTAATTATCATGCCACTCAGACTGCCATTGCAAAAGTCATCAATTACTATCCTAGAAAGTGTTGACTTCTCCCGCGTTATGGTTAACTGTGCATGCCTCCTTTCCTCTTCTACAATGTAAGCCCCTTGAGGACAGATGCCTGACCATGCATCTTTACGTCCCTGTGCTGGTCCTGAGCTTTTTGCCTATGGGTCATTTCTCATCTTCTGCTCTGCGTCTAGGAGATGCCCAGGAAGAGGGTCACTGTCTGCTGTCTACTGTCTGCATTTTCTCTGCTAGCCCATCAACTATCTCAGCTGGCTTCAATTACTAGGAGGCAGTAGTCAAAGACTGAAGAGTAGGAGGAAAGGCGAAGCCAGGGCCTTCCTCCTCTCATTGAGTCATCCAGCATCTCTGGAGATAGCCTATTCTTCTCCATGATCCCAGTTCTTGCTCAGAACAGCCTACTCTAGTTCCAGGATCCGCCTGTAACTCGGGTCTCTAAGCTCCTGTATAACGCCTCCTCCCTCTGTATCCCAAGATGGTAGTGGCTTTCTGGTGTTGCTAATCTTGATTAACCTCACTGCCTTTTCTTTGGCTTCTCAGGTTTACCATCACTTGTACAACCCTATTCCCTGCTGTAAATTTTCTACAGTTTTTTGGTTAAGCCCTGACACACCCTCCAACAGATTTAGTCAGGTGCTTTGATAAGAGAAAAAGCTCAAATAAATATATAGTTTTTAGTTTGTTGGTTTTGGTTTTTTTTGAAACAGTCTCACTCTGTTGTCCAGGCTATAGTGCAGTGGCATGGTCTTGGCTCACTGCCACCTCTGTCTCCAGGTTTCAAGCAATTGTCCTGCCTTAGTCTCTGGAATAGCTGGCATTACAGATGTGTGCCACCACACCTGGCTAATTTTTGTATTTTTAGTGAGACAAGATTTTGCCATATTGCCCAGGCTGATCTTGAATTCCTGACTTCAAGGGATCTGTGGCCTTGGTCCCCAAAGTGCTGTGTTTACAAGCATGGGCCACTATGCCTTGCCTAAATGTAGTTTTTTAAAGCAATGGTTATGATGGCTTTCCACACTGCAGCACAATTACTGGGAACCATTCATTCTTACCTATTTGACAGCATATGCAATATCATTGACAAAAATTGCTGAGTGTCACATAACCACTACCTCCAATTATAGTATTAAGCTTCCCCATCCCTATAGCTATCCTCATTAACAGATTTTGTAGACTCTGGACTTAGTTCAGAGTTTCTCTGTTCTTCATTGCCATTCAACAGCATCCTTTTATCTATTTCTACTAAATGTATAAATTATTGAAATCTTTCCTCTTCAGGTCTCCATACTCTCTACTATCTAATCTGACCTGTCAACACTTATGAACTGATTCAGCAAATTTTTATTGAGAAGAGAGTATTTGCTAAGCATATGCAAAGCAAAACTATAAGGGTCACCGAGATATAGTCACTCTGAGATCTCAGTCAGCTGGCAATTATACTGCAATGTGACAAAGGATATTGTGGTAGGCAGAATTCTGAGATGGCCCTCAAGATCCCCTCTCCCTGGTATGCACACCCTGTATAATCTCTTCCTCTTATGTGTGGACAAAACTTACAGATATAATCAGATATTTGCTCCCTTACTTAGGTTACATTATATGACAAAGGTAATGAATAGTCACTCCTGTGATTACATAATGTTACTTTGTCATAGAAAGCTGTGAAGAGAGATTCTCCCAGTAGCCTTGAAGAAGCAAATTGCCATATTAAAGAGAGGGCCATGCAGCAAGGACCAGCACTGAGAGTGGGTCCTGGACAACAGCGTCAAGAAAACAGGGACATCAGGCATACAGCTGCAAGGAAATGAATTCTGCCAGAAAGCTGAGGGAGCCTGGAAGCCAACCTTTCCCCAGTCAAGCCTCCAGATAAGGACACATCTAGCCAAAATCTTGATTTTGGCCTTCTAAGACCCTGAGTAGAAGACACAGCTAAAGCATTCTGAACTCCTGATCCAGAGAAACTGTGAGAGGATAAATTTTGTTTCTTAAAGCTGTTATGTTCCTGGTAATTTATTACACAGATGTAGAAAACAAAAACAGATTTGATGAGGTAAGCAGTTGCCAAAACTAGGACCTACAAAAAAATACCTAACTCAGTCTCCATGGTCAGGGATGAATTCCTGAAGGAAGATGTAAAGCTGAGACCTGAAGACTCCACATGGATTCGCCCAGGGAGGGAGAAGGGAATAGGAAACAAGTGGGAGAAAGAGGTATTCCAAACATAAAATCCTCGAATTGAGTGCAAGAGAGAGCAAAAGACAGAGAGAGAGAGCTCGACTGTGAACTCTTCTTTAGATCTCTAGTAGTTTGCTAGTCACCTCTGGCTCTAAGCCATGTTTAAACCATATCCTGTAGGATTCCTTAGCCTATGCTTCTGTTTCATCCAACCACTCTCATCTTATTCTATCATCTTATTCTGTACCCTAGCCACCAGCCTTCACGTATGTTAGAAGGACCTGTGTTTTTTGTTTGTTTGGTTGGTTGTTTTTTTTCGTTGTAAATCCTATCCAAGCTATTTTGCCAGGAATATCTTTTTTTTAAGTGTAAAAATGTACAAAATTTTATTCACCAGATTTCCAATGGAAGAAAATTAGAGGAGAATGGATGATGCTTCATGAGGAAGCTGCAAGAATAGGGTATCCCAGTGGGGGCAGAAGCTCAGACTTTTAGAAGACTCAGAACATGTATGCAGTTTTAGGTGTGTGCCGTCAGGAGCAGTAGAAGGAGAAAGAATAAAAAAATATCGATATCCATGCAATGTAATCCCAATACCTTCAAGAAAAGTACTAGAAAAACATCATACTGTGAGGTTAGGTGTCTTGCAGACACTTGCAGAGGGTAAATTTTACATCAAGACAGCTCAGAAACAGAACCTATATGGTGTTTGCCAGGAATATCTTAGGTGCAGAGAACAGCTTCCTTGACTCGCAATAGGGCTCCCCCATCTGAAATACTTCTTCTTAGTAAGCAACTCTCTGCCCAGCATCCCATACCTCATCCTCAATTATGAGTTTCTGTAAGGACTGTGCACATTTCTGCCCATGGTATCCCTTGTTAGCATTCCTATTCCTCAACTTCTTGAGAGAGGACCATATCCAGTTTTTGTTCCATCTTGTTGTAGTTTCTTTTATCACATCATACACAAAAATCTGCTGACTGGCTGCTTTATTTCCTTGCAAGTAAGATTCAATGAGAGGCTGGGCTTTTCATAGCAGAAAGCAAATCTCTCTCACCCCTAGCCTCCAGACTCCCATTTGGAACTCCTTTCCTCTTGAGAAAGAAGTATATATGCTTGCTTCAGTTCCCTTGAGGGTTAAAATAACAATAAAAATATATTTCTTAAGGACTCAAGAAATATTTTATTACTTGAAAACAGGTAATAATTCTCAAGTAATAATAGGCATTAATAGAGAAATTGGCAATGGATTAGGAATTTCATTGCTGTCTTTAGTACCAATCAAGTATATGTATAGCTAAGCTTCTTTGAGTGCATATTATGTGCCCCTCATTGTATAAAGCACTTTACAAGTATCACCTTATCCCATTCTCACGGCAAACCTATGGCTATAAGAGGTATCTCCCATTATACAGACAACGAAATGAAAACACAGAGAAAGACGTAGTAAGTAGCAAAGCAGACACTCACCTCAGCCCTCTGTGCCTAGTGCCCAGGTACTCCACCACTGTAGTCTCCTGAGGTCTTAACCTGGTCATCACTCCACACAGAAAGCCCTCCCTGACCAAGGGCCATAACCAAATGATGTTGAGCCTGGGAAGCAGTCTCTTCCTCAGGAGATGTCACATGCTAACACAGAGCTAGGGCCTGCACTGAGACTGCTTAAATTTCAATCACTGCCATTTATCAACCTCTGATCTTAACCCGTCAACCTCAATTACTTCATTTGTAAAGTAGGGATCATAATAACCATCTCATGAGGTAACTGTGAGAGTTTGATGAAATAATGGATGTAAAGTGTTACATTATTGCTATTATTCTGATCCTCAAGAGAGCAGAAGCAGGCATATATACTTAGAGTAATGCACTTCCTACTAGTAAAAGGACAAAATCCTTCTTGACAAGCATTCTTTTCCAGGCATTAAGATGACGAATGTCAGATATGCTGTAAGTTGAAATGTTCCTCTGAAATATTATCTTAAGGTACTTTTAAAATTATTTCTAATAGGGGAAAGGACTGTTAGTGTTTTTACCATCATGATTTTTAATGGTGAACTTTAAACAACATTGTTGTAAACTAAGAAATACTTCAGTTGATTCCAAAATCCACAATAAGTTTGCATTAAAGTAAACAGAATGGTGTTCAAGAGAAAGACTTGGAGCAGCTGTACACCGAATACATCAGAGAGCGAGCAGTATGTTCACAGCAGGAGGTGGAGTTGGCTTTTTCATTTTTTTCCATTTAGTCTATGAAGGACAAACCTCACAATTTTCAGAGCTCCAGTACTTTTCAGATAAACACTGTTAATAGTGACTATAATTCATATTAGAGATTTCCTTTTCTTTAAAATACAGATGTGGAGAAAAACCTTCAGCATTTTAATCTTTTCTAAATATGGTCTCTTTTAATACAGTGGTAAAAGACTTGACTGAGAGCCAAGAGATGTGGGCCTCAATGCTGGCTCTGCCTTAACTAGTTGTGTGGGCTTGGCAACTGGCACCACCACACTGGACTCAGCATCCTTATCTTTACAAATGAGAGTATTGGGAGCTGGGCCCGGAGGCGCATGCTGGTAATCTCAGCACTTTGGGAGGCCTAAGGCAGGCAGATCACTTGACATTAGGAGTTCGAGACCAGTCTGACCAACATGATGTAACCCTGTCTCTACTAGAAAGACAAAAAAAAAAAAAAAAAAATAGCTGGGTGTGGTGGCTGGTGCCTGTAATCCCAGCTACTCAGGAAACTGAGGCAGGAGAATCCCTTGAATCTGGCAGACAAGAGGTTGCAGCGAGTTGAGATCTGGCCACTGCACACCAGCCTGGGCGACAGAGCAAGACTGTCTCAAACAACAACAACAAATAACAAAAAATACAAATGAAAGGATTGGGGAACCCAACTGGAAGACCCTATGAGTTCCTTCCAGCTTTCCTATCCAGTGGAATAAACAACATGGTATCTCCTGTTTATTTACTTTGGCATCTTTTATTTTTAAAGTGGACAATCACCTTTAAAATATACTAGCTGTATTAAATGAAAGCAGGCACTGTGAAAACATGAGTTTAAAACATCTTGGAAAGGCATCTTGGTCGCCACTAACTGGAGGAAAGCGGACTGCAATCAGCAGCCACAGTCAATACAAAATTAAGCCATACGGAAGAGTGTTCATGTAGTTTCCTAGGCATAGAAACGAAACTTTACAGTAGAATTACATTTCAAAATATTTAAAAACTAGGTGAAAAAATAAAGCAAAGTGTATTATAAATAAAAGATATTTTACATGCAAATCTAAGTCATAGCAAGCAAAGTCTTCCTACAAATTATTTTTAAACATTCAAGTTAGATTTTAATTTTATAACAGCCAAAATTTCCAATGCACTTACATATGTTTGCATAATAATAAAATATCTAAAATATGTAAGTTATTGCAAACAGGCTTAATAAATTTCAAAGCATTATACATTTTTTTAAAGTAGGCTTCTGTGAAAGTACTTCTCCAACCTAGCTGTACGTTCTTGCTTCAGGAAACTGTACAAGTTCAGGGAAACACATTAACCTTTTATACCTCAGTTTTATTACTTCTGAAATCGGAATACAGTAATATCATCGTCCTCTAAATCTTCATAGAAGAGTAGTATGCTCCACCAAGGTGGATCAGAAATAAGAATTAGGCGTGCCTGTCAATGGTCTAGCACAGGGTTCCCCAACCCTCAGGTCACAGATTGCTACCCATTCGTGGCCTGTTAGGAACGTGGACACACAGCAGGAGGTGAGCAGCAATCAAGCAAGCAGAGCTTCATCTGTATTTACAGCCACTCCCCATTGCTCGCATTACCCCCTGAGCTCTGCCTGCCATCAGATCAGCATGGCGTTAAATTCTCATAGGAGCATACACCCTGTTGTGAACTGTGCATGTAAGAGATCCAGGTTGCACACCCCTTATGAGAATCTATTGCCCCATGATCTATCACTTTCTCCCATCACACCATCCCCAGATGGGACTGTCTAGTAGTAAGAAAATAAGCTCAGGGCTCACACTGATCCCACATTATGGTGAGTTCTGTAAGTATTTCAGTATAAATTATAATGTAATAATAATGGAATAAAGTGCAAAATAAATGTAACGCACTTGAAGCATTCTGAAACCATCCAAAAATTGTCTTCCGTTAAACCAGTCCCTGGTGTCAAAAAGACTGGGCCCACTGGTCTAGAAGCTAATTAAAGTCTTTTCAAAAGTGATAGAATGGCATTTCTCTTAACAATTCATGTGAATTTTACTGGGATCCTCCACAATCTCTGATCAACTGCTGATTTATGAATTGAGTTTCCGTATTTTGTTGCTGTTGCTGGTTTTTTTTTTTGAGACGGAGTTTTCGCTCGTTACCCAGGCTGGAGTGCAATGGCGCAATCTCGGCTCACCGCAACCTCCGCCTCCTGGGTTCAGGCAATTCTCCTGCCTCAGCCTCCTGAGTAGCTGGGATTACAGGCACGTGCCACCATGCCCAGCTAATTTTTTGTATTTTTAGTAGAGACGGGCTTTCACCATATTGACCAGGATGGTCTCGATCTCTTGACCTCGTGATCCACCCGCCTCGGCCTCCCAAAGTGCTGGGATTACAGGCTTGAGCCACTGCACCCGGCCGTTGCTGGTATTTTTGTTTTGTTTTATTTTTGTTTTTTTGTTTTTCTCTTCCAGGAACTCTTATGAGCAGATGTATTAATTTGTAGGCATATTTTGAAACTGCATCTTTCTAATCACATTCTACTTTCCGTCAGAAGGTTATCTAATCCTTGATTCAAACTCTAAAACAAAACCCAATTCTGTTCTGTTCCAGGGAGATCAAACAGCCTGAAGATACCTCTCAAATCCATCCTCTGCCAAGTGTGGTAGCTCACGCTTATAATCCTAGCACTCTGAGAGGCTGACGTGGGAGGATTACTTGAGGTCAGGAGTTTGAGATCAGCTTGGGCAACAAAGCAAGATCCCATCTCTATAAAAAAATAAAAATTTAGCCAGGTGTGGTGGCACTTACTTGCAGTCCTCACTGCTAAGAAGGCTGGTGTGGGAGGATCACCTAGCCCAGGGGTTGGAGGCTGCAGTGAGCCATGCATGATCTCTCCACTGCACTCAAGACTGGGTGATACAGTGCTCTGTCTCAAATAGATAGAGTGAGACTGTCTTTAAAAAAAATTCATTATCTGCTATCTGCATTCCTAAAGAGACATAGTCTAAATTGCCAAGATCCTCCCTGGAGAGCTGATAAACAATACAAAGAAGAAAAAGGCACCTCAACAAGTGAGAAGATAAGTAAATAAAAGACAGATTCTGCACATTGAGGTTGCACACACATACACACTTGAATGTTTATCTAAGTTTTGACTGAAGGCCACATTTAGGAAATTTTAGGGAAATTTATATAGGTTAGACATGAGTTATGCATGGGATCACCTGTACCATAAGTAATGATAATTCTGCAATTACCATTAGGAAATGGTAGTTGTGCATCTTCTAGGTGGTCTTGACAAAATTGGTGTCTGAGTGGAGAGAGCTGCATTCCTACATGGATGATCTGCTACTTCTGAGCTTTTTACTTTGGTTGCTCTGGAACATTTAATGGTCATTTAATCAACCTTAAAGTATTCACTGAACAAACTCTAACTAAATATTGTGACTTAAGTACTGAGATTAGTGAGATATTGCTCCAGGGAAATTGATGTTTTGAGTGTTTCTAGGGCAACAGTTAATCTCTCCCAGAAGCAAGTCTGTTAGAAAATAAGGGAATGGGAACACTGAAACCCTTTTAAATTAAAGGAAACACCATATTTGAAGATAAAGGGGCATGGAGCAATGCAATTGAACACGTAATGATACTAAAGAGCACACTGTTTAAATAATGATGCCTTTACTCAGAAAAGCCGAAATCAAGAAAATTTCACTTGATTAAATGTTTTTCTGTTTGGACAAATTTGGCTTTCTTCTGTTTGCATGCTACTCTATGATTTTTCAATACATTTTATCTGGTGATCAGCCTAGAGACTTGGCTTCAGAAAAACCTGAAGGAGTTATGTAGTTCTGATTGCAACCAAGACAAATCTGGGTACAGAACTGTAAAATATTTAAGCAAATGTAGAGGAAAACAAAAGAGACGATTTATTTGCCTTTTTCCCCCCAAGTTTTCTAAGACTTTACTATTCTAGGAACTACCTTTGCTATTATTTCATCTTCATTTTTTGATAAACCTGAAAAATAGAAATTCTTCTCCTTTAACAGAATATTCTCAAAATCTAAACTACACTGTTTTTCTTTAAGTCTGCAAGAAGTTAGATTGGGAAATAACAAACTCTTAGAAATTGGGATGTCCGGCTCTCTGCTCCTTCTGTTCGACAGACAGCCGCATCTTGTCTCCCATCACCAGCCACATCCCTGAGACACCATAGGGAAGATGAGGGTCGGAGTCAACGGATTTGGTCGTATTGGGCGCCTGGTCACCAGGACTGCTTTTAACTCTGGTAAAGTGGATGTCATTGCCGTCAACGATCCCTTCATTGACCTCAACTACATGGTCTACATGTTCCAGTATGATTTCACCCATGGCAAATTCCATGGCACTGTCAAGGCTGAGAACGGGAAGCTTGTCATCAATGGAAATCCCATCACCATCTTCCAGGAGTGAGATCCCTCCAAAATCAAGTGGGGCGATGCTGGTGCTGAGTACGTGGTGGAGTCCACTGGCATCTTCACCACCGTGGAGAAGGCTGGGGCTCACTTGCAGCAGGGAGCCAAAAGGGTCATCATATCTGCCCCCTCTGCTGATGCCCCCATGTTCGTGATGGGCGTGAACCATGAGAAGTATGACAACAGCCTCAAGATCGTCAGCAATGCCTCCTGCACCACCAACTGCTTAGCACCCCTGGCCAAGGTCATCCATGTCAACTTTGGTATCATGGAAGGACTCATGACCACCGTCCACGCCATCACTGCCACCCAGAAGACCGTGGATGGACCCTGCGGGAAACTGTGGCGTGATGGCCGTGGGGCCTTCCAGAACATCATCCCTGCCTCTACTGGTGCTGCCAAGGCCGTGGGCAAGGTCATCCTTGAGCTGAACGGGAAGCTCACTGGCATGGCATTCCATGTCCCCACTGCCAACGTGTCAGTGGTGGACGTGACCTGCAGTCTGAAAAAACCTGCCAAATATGATGACATCAAGAAGGTGGTGAAGCAGGTGTCGGAGGGCCCCCTCAAGGGCATCCTGGGCTACACTGAGCACCAGGTGGTGTCCTCTGACTTCAACAGTGACTTCCACCTTTGATGCTGGGTCTGGCATTGCCCTGAACACCACTTCGTCAAGCTCATTTCCTGGTATGACAATGAATTTGGCTACAGCAACAGGGTGGTGGACGTCATGTCCCACATGACCTCCAAGGAGTAAGACCCCTGGACCACCAGCCCCAGCGAGAGGAAGAGAGGCCCTCATTGCTGGGGAGTCCCTGCCACACTGAGTCCCCCACCACACTGAATTGCCCCTCCTCACAGTTTCCATGCAGACCCCTTGAAGAGGGAGGGGCCTAGGGAGCCCCACCTTGTCATGTACCATCAATAAAGTCCCCTGTGCTCTGCCAAAAAAAAAAAAAGCCGAAGAAGAAGAAAAAAAAGAAATTGGGATGTCCTTGTTTAATCTCTTTTGTCTCATGCATAGTAAGCAGAAGTTTGGGGATTAGAAGACTAGTTTTGGTTTCATGTACCTTACCGGGCAGAGGAACAAATTTGTCTTCATGAGTCTGTTGCATAATGCATATATAAGAAAGATCAGGCTGTTGCCAACTGACAGAGTATTTTGCTAATTATTGACACCTCACAGAGACACAGAAATTTCAAAGATATTACAGAGTAATGAAGGATGCTTCAGAAGAAAATCTGATAGTAAAGTTTAAAGGGAACAGAATCACATACACAGCATAATCTGCCAACCACCGGATTAGAAATCTCCTTGGATAGGTTATTTGTTTGTACATTTGTTTTTCTGGAGCGGGTACGTTCTAAGTGTTCAAGATGCTCAATACAAGGCGATAAGGAAGGCTCATAGACCACTTAACCAAATTCAAAGCACCATACTTTACACTACAGGGGCCTTCAGAACAAGAAGATCCTCTGGAAGTCTGTATCCTGTCAAAAACAGGTTCAGAGATTTTGAGGTAGAGGTTTTGGGGTA
This sequence comes from Callithrix jacchus, assembly GCF_049354715.1. Lineage (NCBI taxonomy): Eukaryota > Metazoa > Chordata > Mammalia > Primates > Cebidae > Callithrix > Callithrix jacchus. The sequence goes on from NC_133504.1 coordinate 77,970,547, forward strand.
GAAGCTGACTATACCAGCTCATGCCACCTTTTAGTTTTTAAACAAGTTCATGTGGTACCACAATCTCCTTCCAACAACTGCCAAGAAATAAAAGCTTTGTTTTTCTTTTCTTTTTTTTAACTTAAGTAACCAGTAGATAGGAAACTATTTTGTTTAACAAGGTAATTTGAAAAACAGTTCCTTGAAGGATCAGAGTCCCAATATACATAGAAACTAAAACATAAGTAAATGGAAAGTTCCCAACAGTGCATTGTGTGACTCTGGCTGACTTCTCTAAGACATGTATTGGTTTTTCTTTTTTAATAAATGTGCTTTTTAAAAAATTTACTTTAAGTTCTGGGATACATGTGCGGAACATGCAGGTTTGTTACAGAGGTATGTGTGTGCCGTGGTGGTTTGCTGCACCTATCAACCTGTCATCTAGGTTTTAAGCCCCGCACGCATTAGGTATTTGTCCTAATGCTCTCCCTCCTCTTGCTATTTTAGCACCTACTCATCAATAGACAGCCAATGCAGAAGGATTAGGAAAAACAAGGATAATGATTGCCTCGAAGATAGGAAGAAAAATTATCACTCATGATATGTTTCAAGACAGTCCTTCTGCCAGTAGTTTTAAGTCCTTGTGGGAAGGGAGAGAGCTCCCAGTGCTTTCAAAAATATATATATATTTTTTAAAAAGATGCACTCAACTTACTTATCCTGTTTAAGTTCTTTTTAAAGCCCAAGAAAGAGAAGTAGTATTTTTCTAAAATTTTTCTTCTCTAATAATTCTATTTAGAACTACCTTACCTCTTCATTATTCTTAAGTATCACCTTTACACACCTACTGTGTTAAATCAAACAAAAAACAAAAACAGAAGATGAGAGAGAACTTAGCAAGTTCAAACACATAAGTGCTTTAAAAAAAAAAGACTTGGTAAAGCTTATCAAATTATGTGTTCTTTGGTAAGTCTGTATCTTATCTTATCCACCCTCGACCAAAAAACAATCACAATCAAGAAATATATTAGAGTACATTTATTGTGAAAGCACTCTTTATCAGCTGTCAGTAGAAAAAAAAATCTCAGAAGCTTAATCAGCATAGAGCTGATTCCCAAGCTTGAGCTGCTGAAAGTAATGAACAAAGTTAAGAAGTTTTACTTGTAACTGTTTAATAAAACACCAAGAAAAATTAAAATCTGTAATTTAACTGTAATCAAAAGAAACTATAAAATATTGTATATTGTTAAAATCAATAATTAACAATTTCAGGAATTGGTGCTATGAAATTTAAAGAATATAGAACAATCAAATCATATCAGATTAGGCTAAGCAGAAAATAATCCCATTCATTTTACAGTTGGAAATGATGTATTTGAAAAACATATATTCACTTTATTCAGACACATTGATGAGTCTCTCCATGTAGCTCCAATCCCTTTCTGCAGTTCATCTTCTGTTTTGAGGATTTATCTTACTTGGTTTAGTAATATGACTTCTTAAGAAGATGTGTGTCTTACAAGTAATTTTATATTTGAAAAACATTTCCATTAGCCATTTTGCATTATACCATTGAAGTAAAACAAAAGCATCAGATGACAATCAACAGCATATCCATGACATGCCATGAAGTGCTAACTCTATAAGCAAATGTGATAACTGTATTCCATATGCAATTTCAGGATACACTTCCAAGATCTGCAGTGTCCAGGGCACCCAACAGACACCACAAAACATTAAGCTCCAATCTGTGCCCTGATCAATCATGCTACCTTTTTAATCCCAACCTAAGTTTTACACTGGAAACTGTATCTACGATTTTCCCCAACTTATAAGTTTAAATATAACTGAAAATATTGCACGTATATCATCTTTCAAACTGTGAGCTCCTTATTTTTCAATGACTAACAGCCTGGTTTTTACGGATATTTAATAAAGTGATATAAGTTAGTATAGTTATAAATTTCCAGTGGATAACCAAAAGATGTTGACACTGCCCATGAACCTATTAAAATTTTCTCTAACTAAATTGTCATAGGAAAAACAAGGTCTTTTCACTCCTTTTGGCTTCAGTTTCATGTTTGGGCAAGGCACAAAGCTAGTAAAGATATCTTCTCTTATTTTTCTCGTGAAAAATAGGCCCTGGGTCTCTGCATAATAAATATTTAGGGCCTATGTGGCAGTGTTCAGCTGAAGCCAGATTTTGAGAGTGTCTTCTACGTTTAAACACAGAGTTCACAGTGAGGTGAGCGATCTTAAACTTGTCGTTTTTCCTAGGTTTGGCTCTTGTTCAGTATCCCTCAGGAAATGAGCTGTTAAGGGATGTACTGCCACATCAAAATTCTGAAAGAAGATACCTTAAAACCACTAAAGTAAACCTTCCTCTGTGGATAACTTTAGCAGGCTGAGTATAGCGCATTTCATCACTGGCCAACCAAACAAAAATAACTAAAGCATTCTCATTCCAGAAGCATTTCTGACCAAACAGTTTTCTCCAGCTTTAGCTGTGTGGTTTCATATTTAATCACTTCAGCATTTTGCTGGTTAAACAACTCTGATATGAAATGTGAATCCCAGAAAGTGTTGTGTCATTCCCAATAGCTTGAAAATGGATAATTTTTTTTCTGTCACTTGTTATGGGTTCAGAAAGATCATTCCAAATCCCCACTATTTATCCTTTTCAATACATTGTCTTGCTCTGTAGTTTTTCCAACTTTAAACAGCAGTCCTGTTATCTATTTGTAGGTGTTGTCTCACTTCAGATAACTGCGTTAAACAAATAATCTAAGCTCAGAACCACATTTCTGGCGTCAGAATAGACTCCAGCCCCCACTAAGCACTGGTATCTATACTCCATGTGACACCTAAGAACAAGGTTTTCAAGGACAGGCAGGGCAAGGCTGCCAGATGGGTGAACTCTTGCCTCTTCTCTGATTCACATCATCACCATTATTTACAGTTTTTCTCTACATTGGCTCTTTAGTAAAATTATGAATCAAGTATCATTGTAGGATTGTAGATATTATAATACTACTGTTTTTCTTCCATTTGTTAAAAGTCTACTTTACTGACTTAACTCTGAAAAGTTATAGATAGTGTTAGGGTTTAGAAACCAACGCCCCAAGAGCAGGCATGGGAGCTCATGCCTGTAATCCCAGTACCATGGGAGGCTGAGGAGGGCGGATCACCTTAGGTCAGGAGTTTGAGATCAGCCTAGCCAACATGGCAAAACCCCGTCTCTACTAAAAATTAAAAAATTACCCGGGTGTGGTGGTGCATGCCTGTAATCCCAGTTACTCAGGAGGCTGAGACAGGAGAATCATATGAACCCAGGAGGTGAAGGTTGCAGTGAGCCAAGATTGTGCCACTGCATTCCAGCCTGGGTGACAGAGTGAGATTCTGTCTCAAAAAAGATAGAAAAGAAAGAAAGAAAGTAAGAAAGAAAGAGAAAGAGAGAAGGAAGAAAAGGAAGGAAGGAAGGAAGGAAGGAAGGAAGGAAGGAAGGAAGGAAGGAAGGAAGGAAGGAAAAGAAAGAGAGAGATAAAGAAAGAAAGAAAGAAAGAAAGAAAGAAAGAAAGAAAGAAAGAAAGAAAGAAAGAAAGAAAGAAAGAAACCAATACCCCAAAACATGGCACTCTGACATGCTGAAGAAGAGGCTCAAGGTGTCTCTGACCTTCTCCTCCCCATTCCTCCTATTTCTCAGTCTTCCTTGTCTCCCAAAGCATAGGATAAATTTGTTCTCTGAAGTTCCTTATTTGCCTAAAGTCTGGAGCTGCCAAATAAAAAATAATTACCTCTGGTCCCTTCCTTGAGATTTTATTAACAGAACTTATCACAGAAAAAGAGACTGAAGTCTGTCAACAAACCTGGAAAGATTTTGTCATAAACTGCTGCCCACTCTGTGGGCCCAGTAGACTTTGTCCCAGTTCATTTTATGTTTTTCAAGCCCATTGAATTCCCCTAAAAATCATGTACTGCCCCACTAAAATCATCCGCACTTCTTCATTACGGTTTCCTCTACAAAGTAGTGTCTGTACCTCATTGGGATATTGGGTAATCACTCCATTATTCTCTCCCGTACATGTTAATAGATTTGTATGCCTTTTCTCCAATTAATCGGACTTTTCTGAGTTGATTTTTCAGTGAAACTTCAGAGTAAAGGGTAAGTTTTATTTTGGCCCTTCCAACAGCAGGTGGCTTTTTCTTAGAAAATACAAGATACTAGAAACATTGTTGCTTTCTGCAAACCAATGATGTTCATGAATTTGAGCATATGTAATCACTAAATAAAGTATTCAGACAGCCTATAAGCTGGTTGGTGTGATCAGGCTGTGTCCACCACTTTTTATCCTCTGTGAGGGCAGTGACCAAGTGTCAAATACTGCCACTGAATTCTCCTGCAGTGAATTGCATTTACTCAGAGGTGGACTGAAATGCAAAGATTCCCTATCCGCATGCCATTGATTGTGAATGGTTTGAAGTCCTGTATTTTGTATAACCTCAGAGTATCCAGGTATGAAATAGCCTAGCCCGGATTAAAGCCTAGCCAAATGAATCTCTAAGTAGACCAGGCAGAAATAACCCTTGCCATTCCTTTCCCAGGGCCTAAGAACTTAGTTCTCTCCATCCTTCTCTTTCTCTCTCTCTTATTCAAAGGACCACAAGGATGGCAAAATAGTAGAAAGAAAAGTTTTACTGATTGTATCAGCTTGCAAACTGGGAAGAGACAGTCTCCAAAGTGAACTCAAGGTACTCTCTCTTCAAAGAGGCCAGGACAGGTTGAGTTTAATGTCTCACTGGGCCTGTATTATATATATCCAGCAGGTTTGGGAGAAAGGCTGTACATATTTAAGAGGGAAGCCAAGAGCATGTGTAATGGGTAAACATATGTAACAACTATCCCATGTTCACTTTGGGATGGGGTTTTAGCATTAAACTTAGGGGAAATTTGGCTCTTGATGTCAGAAGGTGAATGCAAATCTTGTATGCAGTCTCTACAAACTGGCTGAAACTGGCCTACGGTCTGTTGCAGCTTATAAGGAAGGAATGTCTGTAAGGCTAGTCCTCTGTCCAATCAGAGTTACAGTGGTCTGGGTTGTAAATCAGTTAGGTGGGGTCTGATAATTTGCTTGATAGCTCCTGTTATTAGGGAGTTTAGCAAGAGAGTGGTTTTCTCATAGCTGTAGGAATTTAGGAAGTAGCCATACCAGCCAGTTCCTGAACCCTCAACCCGCAGGTAATTTTGTTTCCTCAACCTTTGGATCCATCTTAATTGATAAAAGGGTATTTAAAAGGGTATTTATTTTGGTCTCTCAGATCACACTCTTATCCCCAGATACATTTTTAAACTGCTAGGAAACTCTGGGTAGACTACATATCTGTATGGATCATACATCTATACAAGCATTCTCTGGGTGTGTTTGGCTCTTCACTATTTAAAAAACCATGACAGATCCCACTTCACCACTTGATTCCAGGTTGACTCCCTGTTAAGTTTCCAGAATGCTATGGAGGCAGATGAAGAGGTCCCTCACAGTTGGTCTTGCCTTCTGATGCAGGTATGTTAGTGTTAGAGGCCCCATAGACCTGAGTTACACTATGTCCATTGAAATAGTATGTGATGCAGAGACTTTCTTCACATTGACAGTGATAGTCTGGGTGTTAGCAGTACTAAAGACCTATGGGTCTGCAGCAACCTCAATTCTTGCCTCCTCAGAAGAAAGTATTCGATCTGAGAGCATAAAGCAGAGGGAGAGACCAAGGTATGTTTCAGAACGTGAATGAAAGTTTCCTAAAAAGTTTAGATCAGGAAAAAAAGAAAATAAAGTACACATGGAAGAGGGCTAAGTAGGCAACTTGAGAGATTCAAATGCCTGGTTTACGTTTGACTTAGGGTTGTAGACATTGGCATTCTGCACAGGCACCGACCTGCCAGCACTTGGGAGGGGCCACTTGCGCAGTGTGTTTACTGAAGCTGTGCACATGCTTATTTGAGGTGTTTTCCCTTACCAGTTGGGTGTTCCCAGAAGGAGGTCATATACCAATTAAATGCCACCATTTGCCTTTTAGTGCACAGGTTTGAGCCCACTCACCCAACTCCTGAGATCTTACCAGGAAGCTGCTGATCACCCACTTCAGTTGTTTTCTATCTGTAGGGAGACTGCCTTTTTCTGGTGCTGGCTGCAACCAATTATTTTAGACGGACAGTTTAACAACTGCCTGGCCATCACCTGATGGTCACTTGATGTTCCTGGCTGTGGGGAGCCTCTCCTGCCCTGCTTGTGTCTGCCTACCTACCTACTGTAATATGGGTACTGAGAATAGGTCGGGTTTTTTCCTCCTATTGTTTTTAATATTTTAGCAATAAGTTAAAATCATGGTAATGTTGTGTTTGTACCACTTGGTCAACACCAGTAGGTTCACACTGTCAGCATTTTTGCCACTATTTACCCCAATATTTTTTTCAAACATGCCTTTGAACCAAAAGAAGGATAATTTTTCCTATTTTTTTCATTTTCCTTTTCCATCTCTCTGTCCTTTGGGCCGCTGTTTTGTAGAACACTCTATAAAGAAACGGTCTCTCAGAAGTGATGAAGTGCAAGAATTTAAAACCTCTTAATTGTTATGTTTGTTTCAGATCTTACAACGCTGAATTCTAATTTAGTGCTCTACAGTTCAGATTAACATTCCAAGCATTCTTTTATCCAGCAGTGATGCAAAATATCAAGCTAAAAGTCAGTCACGAGAAGAATAACATTATTCCCACATGATTTAGGGTTTGTTTTATTTTGTGTTTAGGTACCTGGGAAAACATTAGGGAAAAAAGGGTCCTCTTTTGTCCAGATCTAGGAAAGATTCACTGGGAGTCTGATACTTTTACAGATCTGAAGGAAGTATTTAACATCCGCACTCCCAGAAGGCTGCTACCTGTGAGGTTCTTCTACATAACAAAACCACTTTTCCTAGCCATGTCTTCTTTTCCTGCCCTCCTAAAACGTGATTTACCACCATATCCTTTTTGGGGGCCATGTTCTGAGCTCTCATTCTTTCAAATACCTCAAGATGGTATAGGAGCTTCAATGCCTCGTTGGAGGGTTGGAGTCATTACTCTGTGACTTTCTACAGTGCACACTAATAAATGTGTATGACCTTTCTCTTATTAATCTTTTTGTTAGTTCTTTTTCAACAAACCTTCACAAGGTGAAGGGAAAGTTTTCCCTTAGCTCCTATACCATTTTCAGGTAACCTCCACGTCCATCACGCAATGTATAACCTATTAAACAGAATTTTTAACATTCTTTTCATGACTTACTGGAATCTTTTAGTGTGCTATAGAATGCATTAAATATATCAGCTTATGTCTCATTTTTCCCAAGTTTATGATGTTGTGCTTTTAAATTATGGGCTAAAAATGAACAAATGATTCACAAACATTGTTTATGTTTGCTTTTGCCTTACTAACGGCAGTTGTATGACATGGCCCTGGCCAATGCATAAGGAAGGCTGCCAAGTACACACAGACAGGCCAAACATCCCTAAAGATAAGCAAGTTACAATGCATGGTCTGTGGTGACACCAGATACCTGCATCAAGTAATTCTTCAAGATAAAAAGAAATTCACCTAAGGGAAGTACAGCTTTTGTTAATAAATTTTCCTCTGGCAATTTATATTTTCTCATGAAATTCCAAAAATGTCCTGCTGGATATTCATAACTCTTTGAGCAGCTTTTCAGTTAAACTTCCCAGTTAATTTAGATGAGGGCCAAAAGTCACAAGGAAACATAGACCTGATTCCTTCTGTCCCACACAAAAGCAACTGGGAAACTTTGGTTGATGCCTTGCTTCCAAATAGGTGCAAATAGTTGTTGCATTTGCTTGGTAAGAAACTTAAAACTACTATTAAAAAATAATCAAGAGTTTAAAAAAATAACCAAGCTTTATCAAATAAGCCAAGATATAGACCTGTGGCTATAATGACAGTAACCCTTGCGTGAATTTAACCCAAAGGAGTTAGGACTTTAGTAAAGATAAATGAAATTGTATCAAAGCATTTTGACAAAATATTCTTTACTAATTTTGTGTAGTTTGTTTTAAAGTTTGTTAGTTTCATCTTTAGAACTTTAAAGCATATTTTAATGGCTTCTACACATAATTATTTAGATATCCTCAGCATGGACTTACCAGACTCTTTCTAGGGTTAGGATTGTGGACTGAAATTGTTATTTTAATCACTTTGGTTGAGAAAGCTTTACTTTTGGTGCTTGAGTCAAAGGAGAGGGGATAGCAATGCAACAGAGTGAAATAACCTTTACAAAAATTATGGCAGTGAAAAAAATCTTACCTAATTGACTTCATTTTGCCTCTAATCTTGAAGGTGCCCTTGTTCATTCTAGGACATAGACCAAGCTAACTATGAAAGGAATTTAATTTATAGTTTAACTTTAAAACAAAGATGATCATAGACCCTTCCTGAAGCGAAACACCCCCCCACACTGTCACCTTTGTAAAACTAACCACGAGGAGTCCTGTAACCAGAGGTCACAAGACTTGTATCCACCCCAATTACTCTTATAAGAGAATATCACTATTGTAAAACCTAAGATTGGTGTTATGAGGTCTTTTTCAGACCCTGGGTTCTGTTGGACCAGCTAGTACCACCCAGACTATTAACCTGCCCCAAGAAATTGACTCAATTGGACTTGTGATCCCACCTAGGACCTAACTCAGTGCAAGAAGACAGCTTTGACCTCCTATGACTTTATCCACATCTCAAGCAATCAGCATTCCCCATTCTCTAGCCCTACCCATCAAACTATCCTCAAAAAAAACAAACAAAAAACAGCCTCCAAATTCTGGGGGAGACTGATTTGAATAATAAATTCCACGTCCTTCTACTTGGCTAGCCATGTACTTATTAAATTCTCTACTGCAGTAGTACTGTCTCAGTGAATTGGCTCTAATTGCACAACAAGCAAAAATAACCTGTCAGGTGATACAAGAAAACATACTGACTTGGACATGAATATGTCTGATTAATACTAATTGAAAAGTATCTTTTGATTCTGTCACTTTTCTCCATCTCACCATCATAGTCTAAGTTTCTATCTTCATTATTTCTAACATAGCTGGAGACAGTGGCCTCCTTTTTAGCCCCTGGGCCTCCAGTGTTCCTCTCCCACAATCCACCCTTTACTCTGCATGAGTGTGGTCATATGACACTTTTCCTTAAAGCTTTGGTCATTGTTCAGTTGCTAATAATCCTCAAAGTTCAAACTCTTGATAAACCAATTTCTTTACAATTAAGCCCTATCTACTTCTTCAGCTTTACCTCTAGCCATGTCATATGTACTTCCAAATATTCTAAATTGTAATTTTTATATCAGTGGCTAATAACAAAAGCTGTGTAATCAGACTGCCTGGTTACCCAGTAGGACTACCTTCAGATGCATAAGCTAGAGACAAAATATTTAGCTTTTCTAAATTTCAGTTTTTCTATCTGCAAAATGGGGATCAAAAGAGTTGTGAATGTTAAATGATGCATACTAATACTCAATAGATTGCTACTGTTAATCACGGGAAATAAACACTTTATTTATTCTTATTTTCATGCCTTTACCCAAAACTGTTTTCCTAATATGTCCCCACATCTGGCAATTTTTTCTCTAGGATGAATTCCTATTTGTCTCTCAAAGCCTTGTTCAAATGGCAACTGCCTTTAAAAACTTCCCTTTACCATCTCACTTAGAAAAAAATAGTTGCCGCCACCACCGCAATGCTCTAACAGCATTTTTTTATGTATTAAATCTTTATAAACTGTATCTTCAAATATCTACACATACGCTTTCTCCTCTGTACTATAAGGGCTATATGGGAAACAATAGTATCTTTGCATACTTGTATTCTATTATGGGTTGAATTGTGTCCCCCTCAAAAAAGATATGTTGAAGTCCTAATACCCAGTATCTTAGAACGTGACCTTACTTGGCAATAGGATTTTTGAAGATGTTATTAGTTAAGATGAGGTCATACTGGGGTAGGGTAGACCACTAATTCGATACGACTGATGTCCTTTTCAGAGGAGAGCTATGTGAAAACAGAGACACAGAGAAAATGCCGTACGAAGATGGAGACAGAGATTGGAGTGATGCGTCTATAAATCTAGGGACACCTAGGATTGCTAGCTGTCACCAGAAGCTAGGAAAGGTAAGGAAGCATTCTTCCCTAGCACCTCCAGAGGGAGCATAGCCCTGCAAACACCTTGATTTCAGAAGTCTAGCCTCCAGAACTGTGAGACAATAACTTTATGTTGTTTTAAGCCAGGCAGTTTGGCCGGGCATGGTGGCTCAAGCCTGTAATCCCAGCACTTTGGGAGGCCGAGGCGGGTGGATCACGAGGTCAAGAGATCATCCTGGTCAACATAGTGAAACCCTGTCTCTACTAAAAATACAAAAAATTAGCTGGGCATGGTGGCGCATGCCTGTAATCCCAGCTACTCAGGAGGCTGAGGCAGGAGAAGTGCCTGAACCCAGGAGGCGGAGGTTGTGGTGAGCCGAGATCGCACCATTGCACTCCAGCCTGGGTAACGAGAGTGAAACTCCATCTCAAAAAAAAAAAAAAAAAAAAAAAGCCAGCCAGTTTGTAGTGTTTTGTCATTAACAAAGTACTACAAACTGGCTGGCTTAAAACATAAAGTTATTGTTTTAGGAAACTAATACATAGCCTTACATTCAGGAAAAAAAAACTCCAATAGATTTGTGTTAAGAAGAAAATGACTTTAAAAATTTAGCTTATTCAATATGGACTTACATGGAAACATAGAAGCATTGCATGACGTCGCTAATTTAGACCATCAAAGATTCTGACTCTAAGAGTAATTGATTTTGTGTAAGTTCATGTTTATTTAATGTCATATTTCAACTTCCTGCCCAATCTAAAACTGAGTTGATAAATTCTTAGGACTTAGAAAGTTCATTATATCCTTCCTTGCTCTGGAATCTACACTAATTGCCCCTCCCGTAAAATGGAAATTATTGTTATCATCAAAGCAATGACGTTAAGTTTCTCAACAGATGATTCATAAAAATGACACAATTATTATCTGTATATGTTATTTGTAATCTAAGGATATTGTGTCTGAGAATGTAGATAAATTTTTCCCTAGCACTTTTATTTATAACGCATATGTTCTAAGTGTTCTATTAATCTATTACATGTAGTTAAGCTGATTCATGTCTTACCAACAAACATTAATTTGCACAGAAATGACAGCATAAAGAAAGATAAAACGACTCTTACATTCTAGGCCAGAATTAAGGTCTATTCCCTATTTCAGTAACTGTATCTAAGACAGAAATAAAAAATTCTAGGATAATTTGGAAAGAGAAATGTAATTTTATTCTTTGTGATTAAAAGGACATTCATTGTATAATTAAAAATTCCAAAGTATACTGGGAAGCCAGAATGCCACACTCCTTGGTGCCTAAAATAACACATTATTATAAAGTAGAGCAATTTCATTTTTAGAGCATGAGAAAACCAAGACTATGAAACATTTGCTTTCTGAGATTTGTCTGAGCCTTAACTTCAAGAGCATGCAGTGAAGGTGTAAATTTCATTATTAAATAGAGAATTCTGCCCTCTGTGAGCCGAACATCCAGTTTCCTGACACCTACATTTAATTTTGGCCCTAAATAGATGTCTTGCCTTTTATTGCTTAGGTCTGCAAACCCCAGGCCCCACAATGAAGGAAACTAGAATAATTCCAGTCCCAGGGTAAATGTTCTCCAGTCATCCACTAATCATGGTTACGTTTTATTCCAGGTCCACCACTGAATTTTTGTGGCAGTTTTGGGTAAGTTACTGTTCTCTGAAACTCATCACCATTATTATTGGGGGTTAATGGAACCAAGAAGCAAGTTGAAGGAAGGACAAAGCTTATTTCTTAATAGAAATCACTTACTAATTCTCTAGCCTCACAACTGATGAACTACGGCCCATGGGACAAATCCAGCTGAACTGCTTCTGCAAATAAACTTTTATTGGAACAGCCACTCCTGTTGCTTTATATGTTGCCTATGGCTGCTTTTCCCCTGAAGATTTGAGTAGTAAAAAATACCACATAAGGTTGCAGTGAGCCAAGACTGTGCCATTGCACTCCAGCCTGGACAACAAGAGCGAAACTGTCTCAAAAAAAAAAAAAGGGCCATATAGCCCACAGATCCTAAAATATGTACTTATTACTTAAGTACATACTCCCAGAGGAGGACATCTGGGCTCCTCCTCACTATACTTCCTCCATATAGAGCTGGTGCATGCGGCTGGTGGGAAACCCTGTCTGTGAACCCTGGTACCTCAGGCCCCTAGGTCAGAGTCCCTTGAGGGGACTGTAGGGCCCATGGCCGAGGGGCATCAGGAGAGAGTGGCCCACCAGCCACTGCCTCCATCTGTCTCCCTCTCTCATCAGAGCCTTGCCCAGGGTTCCCTCCCTGGCCTGGGCCACCAGCTCCTGGTCCATGAGGTCCCCTCAGAGTTTGCTGACCCTTCTCTAATCCCATGCTACTTAAAGTGCAGTCCTCAGACCAGCAGCATCTGCATCAGCTGGGAGCTTAGTAGAAATGTAGACACTCAGGGCCCACCCACAGCTCCTGAATCAGAATCTGCCTTTTCACAAGATCCCCATGTAATTTGCATGCACAGTAAACACTGAGAAGCATTAGTCTAGACTGTCAAGGCCAGGTGTCAGCTTTTCCTATAAAGGGCCAGATAGTAAATATTTTAACGTTTTTGAAGGTATGTCTCTGTTGCAACTATTCAACTCGGCCTTGGAAGCTGAAAAGTTGCCACAGACAATACATAATAAATGGATGTGATTCTATCTCAATAAAACTATTTATGTCACTCAAATTTGAATCTCATATAATGTTCACATGTCACAAAGTGTTATTAGTCTTTTTTTTCAATCATTTAAAAATGTAATAATTTCAATCATTTCTTAGCTTACCTGCCATACAGAAACAGGCAGCGGGTTGGATTTGGCCCACAAGCCGTAGTTTGCAGAGTTCTACTCCAGGCTATTGCCATATCACTTATGGCCACATCACTGTTTAGCCAATACTTTGTCTCCCTTTTCACTTTCCCCAAGACTCTAAACACCTAGTTTATATTTTCTTTTGTTTTCACTCTTTTTTTTTAAGAGACATGGTCTTGGTCTGTCACCCAGGCTGGAGAGCCATGGCATGATCATAGCTCACTGCAGCCTTAAACTCCGGGACTAAGCAATACTCCCAACACAGCCTCCTGAGTAGCTAGGACAACAAGAGCATGCCACCACACCTGGCTAATTTTTAAATTTTTGTTGTTTGTACATACAAGGTCTTGCTGTGTTCTCCAGGGTGGCCTTGAACTCCTGGGTCTCAAGCAATATTCCTGCCTCGGCCACCCAAAGTGTTGGCATTAGAGGCATGAAAGACTGCACCTGGCCTAGTTCACATTTTCTAGTATATGTTACTTTAAATAAGTTACTAATTACTCATCTGATTTATCCTAGAATTTGTTTCTGTTTCTCCTGTATAATTTCTAACTTGTAATAAAGTTTCTGTCAAATGATGTGATGGTGTACTACATAATTTTCATTGGCAGAATAAAAACATAGTACAGAGAGACTATTAGGAAGACAGATATATTATACATATGTATATAATGTACATATTATGTATGTCTTTTTGGGGGCTCAGAAACAGATAACATACAATATGGCACTTTGACATGATGAATTGAAGAAGAAACCTCAAGGTCTCTCTGATTGTTCCCCCTCACCCCTCCTGGCTCTCGATCCTCTGTGTCTCCCAAAGCACGGAATGAAGTTATCCTCTGAAGTTCCTTATCTGCTTAAAATTTGGACCTGCCAAAGAAGAAAATAATTATCTCTGGTTCCTTCCTTGAGTTTTCATTAACTGAACTCATACCACAGAAAAGACTGAAGTCTGTCAAAAACCTGGACAGACTTCTGTTACATATGTTTGTTTGCTCTGTGAGCCCAGCAGACTTTGGTGATTGTATGTTCTTCAAGCCCATTTACTTCCCCTAAAAACCATTTGTTATCACTCTAAATCATCCAGAGTTCCCATATCCCTGTCCCCTGAGAAGTAGAGTATATAAGCATTTGTACCTCATTGGGACATTGTGTATGCACTCTGTGATTCTCCTCATGTACATATTAATAAATTTGTATGCTTTTTCTCCAATTAATCTGCCTCTTGTGAGTTGACTTTTCAGTGAGCCTGCAGAGAGCAAAGGGGGAACAATCTCATATACATGTAAGCAGGTCAGCAAACCTATCTGTGTATACACACACCTGGTTCTGAAGGCATGGGAAACTAATCACAATTAAGAACTCTTTTGCCCCCAAATTCAGATGAACCATATTAATTGTTTCTAAATATGCAGGCCGAGTTCAAGTCTCTTTAACTGATATACAAACCTTTTGAGATATAGAGCTTACGAATAGATAAGTACCAGAAAATAAGTTTAGCTTGTAGAAACCTTTGTAATCAAACCTTATCAAAGCTAAGCTTAGAGACACAAAATGAAGACCTGTTACTAATGACGGGTAGATGAAAGAACTTTATTGAATTAACACAACATTAGCAAGTTAGGTTAACCAATTTAAGAAACATGAAACTACCCAAGATTTTTCAGAAGTTCACTTTATATAAACTATATACACACAATATTATAGAAAATATATATTCATGTTTCTATATTATAATCTTATAGGAAACATATATATATATGTTCCTATATATGTTTCTTATATATTGTCTGCATTTATATGTCTTATATGTACAATCTTATGGGAAACATATATATATATGCATATATATATCTCCTATATATTATGTATATATATATATGAAAGAATATGTATATATATAAATCTTGTATGTGTATATGTGTATAATATATATACACAATATGCATTTTTAAAAGTTTTATTCTGAGCTGGGAGAAAGATGGCAGCAGCCCTGGGACAGGATTTGGCCCAGCTCATGAATTTGAGCAGTTCTCATAAAGATCTGGGGGTCAAGCATCATCAGATCCTGGAAAAAGCCATTCAGTTATCTGGAGCAGACCAACTAGAAGCTTTGAAAGCTTTTGTGGAAGCAATGGTGAATGAGAATGTCAGTCTTGTGATCTCAAGGCAGTTGCTGACTGATTTTTGCACACATCTCCCTAACCTGCCTGATAGCACAGCCAGAGAAATCTATTACTTCACCTTGGAAAAGATCCAGCCTAGAGTCATTTCATTTGAGGAGCAGGTTGCTTCCATAAGACAGCATCTTGCGTCCATATATGAGAAAGAAGAAGACTGGAGAAAATGCAGCCCAAGTGTTGGTGGGAATTCCTTTGGAAACAGGACAAAAACTACTATGTAGATTATAAACTGGAGATTTACTTGAAGATTGCTAGGCTATATCTGGAGGATGATAATCCAGTCCAGGCGGAGGCTTACATAAATAGAGGATTGTTGCTTCAGAATGAATCAACCAATGAACAGTTACAGATACATTATAAGGTATGCTATGTATGTGTTCTTGATTATAGAAGAAAATTCACTGAAGCTGCGCAAAGGTACAATAAGCTCTCTTACAAGACAATAGTCCATGAAAGTGAAAGACTAGAGGTCTTAAAACATGGTTTGCACTGTACCATCTTAGCATCAGCAGGACAGCAGCATTCTTGAATGCTAGCTACTCTTTTTAAGGATGAAAGCTGCCAGCAACTTGCTGCCTATGGGATCCTAGAGAAAATGTACCTGGATAGGATCATCAGAGGAAATCAGCTTCAAGAATTTGCTGCCATGCTGATGCCTCACCAAAAAGCAACTACAGCTGATGGTTCCAGCATCTTGGACAGAGCTGTTATTGAACACAATTTGTTGTCTGCAAGTAAATTATATAATAATATTACCTTCGAAGAACTTGGAGCTCTTTTAGAGATTCCTTCGGCTAAGGCAGAAAAGATAGCATCTCAAATGATAACAGAAGGATGAATGAATGGATTTATTGACCAGATTGATGGCATAGTTCATTTTGAAACATGAGAAGCCCTGCCAACATGGGACAAGCAGATCTAATCACTTTGTTACCAAGTGAATAATCTTTTGGAGAAAATTAGTCAAACAGCACCAGAATGGACAGCACAAGCCATGGAAGCCCAGATGGCTCAGTGAATCCTTGCAGAACTTCTGTGCACATGACATCTTTTTCCATGTTGTGCAAATCAGTTTCACTATCTCCAAAGCGTTTGCATCATGACCTTACACATTTCAATCCCTTTTATGCTGGGATTTAAAGAAGACATTATTAGAGCAGGAAGTACAAGCATTTAAAAATACATAGTTCCTGTTTATTTCAGGGTTTCTGTGTATTAAGCTAACTCAGATGTTTTGAAAGCTTTTTCTTTAAACAGAGTAGGTGAAATATCTGTGGCTAAAAGGTTTGAGATTTGTGATAACTTTGTGGTCATGTAAAACTTAAGTGCTTTGTGCCTCTCCAAATGTGGTTATTCTAATAAATGAAAAAATGAGCCAAAAAAAAAGTTTTATACTAACTGGATATTTTAGACTAGGTTCTGACTCTTGGTCTAGGTTACTGCCATCTTGCCATCTCTCTTTCTTTCCATATATATATTTTTTTTCTTTTTTTTTTCACTTGAGTAAAAATAAAAATGAGTTTATCTTTATTTTATCATCCAATTTTCTCTATTCTTTCTAGGATAATTTATTCTTAGGATATAAGCCTCAAGTAAAGGCCTACATACTTTGTCTGACAAATCTTTTTGTGTGTGTGACAAGGTGTCGCTCTGCCACCCAGACTGGGGTGCAGTGGCTGCTCTTTCCCCCTGATGATTTGAGGAGTAAAATGGACCACATGGCCCACAGATCCTAAAGTATGTACTTATTACTTGACCCTTTAAAGGAAATGTTTGCTGACCCTACTCTAAGCCTATGCTACTTAAAGTGCAGTCCTCAGACCAGCAGCATGTACATCAGCTGGAAACTCAGTAGAAATGTAGACACTCAGGCCGCACCCACAGCTTCTGAATCAGTTTGCCTTTTCACAGGATCCCCCAAGTAATTCACATGCATAATAAACATTGAGACGCACTGGGATCAGCAAACTTTTGCTGTAAATGGCCAGGTAGTAAATATTTTACCCTTTGTGGCAATATGTCTCTGTTGTATCTATTCAACTCTGCCTTGGCAACTGGAACGTGGCCACAGATAATATGTAAATAAATGGTCATGGTTGTATCCCAGTAAAACTATTTATGGTCACTGACATTTGAATTTCATCTAATTTTTACATATCACAAAGTAGTATTACTTTTATTTATTTAACCATTTTAAAATGTAATAACCTTTCATAGCTACCAGGCCAAACAAAACATATATATGTGCATATCTATTTATCTATCTCCCTCAGCTCAGTCTCTGAGAGAGAGTGTATAATATACATATATATGTATATAAAAGAGATTGTTGGAATGAAGGGAACTTTATTAATGTGCATATACACAAATGCTTATATTTTAGATTTAATATAATTCATTTATTTACTTATTTTGAAACAGGGTCTTACTTTATCACCAAGGCTGGAGTGTAGTGACATAAACACAGCTCACTGCAGCCTCCACCTCAAGGGTTCTATTGATCCTTTCACCTTAGCCTCCCACGTATGCAAGACACTCAACACCAGGCCTGGCTAATTTTTTTTATTTTTGTTGAGATGGGATTTACTATGTTGCCTAGGCTAATGTTGAACTCTCAGGCTCAACCGATCTTTCTGCCTTGGCCTCCCAAAGTGCTTGGATTATAGGTGTGAGACATGGGCACCTAGCCCTGACAAATCTTTAACTGTAAATGATTCACTAATGAAGTATTTCCACAAAGTGTGGCAGTTAGAAAGATTTTAGCCACAAGAAACAAAATTCTGGCCTAACCATCTAAATCATGTTGGCATTTATTCTTTCACAGAAGAAATGTTGAGATTAAGCAGCTCCAGCCTTGCTTATTTTGATGCTTTAACATTATCAAAGACTAAGAGTCTTTTCATTTTTCCATATTGCATTCTTTAGGCTTGTTCTTGGGCTAACCATCTTATAATTATACAAGGTAATCTCCAGACAAAATATTCTGTTTTTCCATCTTTTGTTTTATTCCAATAGGTTTTAGGGGAACAGGTGGTGTTTGGTTACATGAATAAGTTCTTTTTTTTTTTTTGGGGGGGGGAGGAAGGCAGGAAGGAAGGGAAGAAGGACGGTAGGGAGGAAGGAAGGGATGAAGGAAGGAAGGAAGGGAGGAAGCGGGGAGGGAGGGAGGGAGGGAGGGAAGGGAAGAAAGGAAATCAAGCAATGAAAGAGACATTGCCGACCTGGATCTAGAGGTTTACAAGTTGATTTCTTTTTTTTTGAGAGAAGGAAAGAAAAAAAAAAATAAGTAAAGGAGAGGAAGAAAGAGGAAGAGAAAGAGGGAGAGTAAATGGAAATATTGCTTTATTTTGAAAAAAATTGGGTATTAATAATGGCCAATCAATGTTTCATTTAAACTAATGGGTAGGTGTGATGTGGTATTGACAAGAATGTATATTTTGTGTATTTGAAGTGGAGAGCTCTATAAATATTTATTAAGTTTACTTGTTCTGGATCTGAGTTCGAGTCCTTGATATCCTTATTAATTTTCTGTCTCATTGAATCTAAGTCTCCTATCTGGGTGTTAGGATCGTTAGCTCTTGTTGTTGCATTGATCCTTTTACCACTATATCTTTGTTGCTTTAAAATCTATTTTATCCGATACAAGAATTGCAACTCCTGCTTTTTATTTATTTATTATTTATTTTTGCTCTCCATTTGGTTGGTAAATCTTTCTCCATCCCTTTGTTTTGAGTCTTTGTGTATCGTTGCATGTGAAACAGGTCTGGATGTAACATGCCGTTGGGTTTTGGCTGTGTCTTTTGATTGGGAATTCAGTCAATTTAAATTTAGGGTTACTGCCATTTGATGTTGACTGGCTGTTTTATCCATGTGTTGGTGTAAATTCTTCTTTATGTTGGTGCTCTTTACTTTTTGGTGTATTTTTAGAAAGGCTAATACTGGTTGTTTCTTTCTGTGTGTAATGCTTCTTTCAGAAGCTCTTGTAAAGCAGGCCTGGTGGTAATAAAATCTCCGAGTTCTTGCTTGTTCATAAAAGATTTTATTTTTCCTTCAGTTGTGAAGCTTAGTTTGGCTGGATATGAAATTCTGGGCTGAAGGTTCTGTTCTTTGAGGATGTTGAATATCGGCCCCCACTCTCTTCTGGCCTGTAGAGTTTCTGCCGAGAGATCTGCTGTAAGTCTGATAGGCTTGCCTTTGTGGGTTATCCGACCTTTCTCTCTGGCTGCCCTTAGTATCCTCTCCTTCGTTTCAACCCTGGTGAATCTAACGATTATGTGCCTTGGGGTTGCTCTTCTTGAGGAATATCTTTGTGGTGTTCTCTGTATTACCTGGGGTTGAATGTTGACCTGCTTTGCTAGTTTAGGAAAATTTTCCTGAATAATATCCTGAAGGGTATTTTCCAGCTTGGATTCATTCTCTCCGTTGCATTCAGGTACACCTATCAAACGTAAATTTGGTCTTTTCACATAGTCCCACATTTCTTGGAGACTTTGCTCATTCCTTTTTATCCTTTTTTCTCTAATCTTTTCTTCACGTTTTATTTCATTAAGTTGGACTTTGACCTCTGATATCCCTTCTTCTGCTTGAACAATTCGAGTGTTTAAACCTGTGCATACTTCTCGGAGTTCCTGTATTGTATTCTTCAGTTCCATTAATTCACTCATACTCCGCTCTAAGTTGTCTATTCTCAATAGGATTTCATCAAGCCTTTTGTCAAAGTTCCTAGTTTCTTTACGTTGGGCTACAACATGTTCTTTTAACTCACCGAAGTTTGTTATTATCCATTCCTTGAAGAGTGATTCTGTCATCAGGAGGCGCTCGTTCTCCATCAAGCCTTGTTCCATTGTTGATGTGGAACTGTGATCATCTTTAGAGGGAGAGGCGTTCTGACTTTGAGTATTCTCAGCTTTTTTACGCTGGTTTCTTCCCGTCATTGTAAATTTATCCTCCTCTCGTCTTTGAAATTACCAACTTTCAGATTAGGTCTCTTGAGTGGACGTCCAGGTTGTTAGTTCCCAGGGCCAGAGCAGCGGCGTTAAAACTGATGGTGCTTTTCTGCCCAGGATTCTCCTGTCGGGCTTCCTTCTTGTGTCCGTAGTAGGCGACTCTGCCTTCCCGGGGCTCCAAACCTCGGTCAGAAGGGGAACCGGTCCCGTTTACTCTGCTCCGAGAGCTGCCGCGCCGAGGTGCCGGCGGAACCGCTGCGCCGACCACGAGAGTCGCGCTGGCGACCCGTGTGTTTCCACCACTGGGGGATCTTCTGCTCCGTGAGCGACCAGACTTTGTCTGAAAGTGTGGCGTCCTCTAGTTCTCCGCGCCTTCCCTGAGAGCTGCAATCCCGGGATGTTAGCGATCGGCCATCTTGGATTGTTCTCTCATGAATAAGTTCTTTAGTGGTGATTTCTGAGATTTTTGTGCACCCATCACCTGAGCAGTGTACACCGTACTCAATATATAGCATTTATCCCTCATCCACTCTTACCCTCCCCAAGTCCCCAAAATCTATTGTATTATTATGTCTTTGTGTCCTCATAGCTTAGCTCCCAACTTATAAGTGAGAACATATGATGTTTAGTTTTCCATTCCTGAGTTAACTTTACTTAGAGTAATGGTCTCCACTCCATCCAGGTTGCATCAAATGCCATTATTTTATTCCTTTTTGTGGCTGAGTAGTATTCCATGGTATGTGTGTGTAGACAGATAGATATTTTTATCCATATTGATTGATGGACATTTCAGCTGGTCCCTTGCAATTGCAAATTGTGATGTTATAAACATGTGTGTCCAAGTATCTTTTTCATATAATGACTTTTTCCCTCTGGGTAGATACTCCGTAATGGGATTGCTGGATCAAATGGTAGATCTACTTTTAGTTCTTTAAGGAATCACCATACTGTTTTCCATGGTGATTGTACTAGTTGCATTCCCACCAGCAATGTAAAAAATGTAAAAGTGTTTCCTTTTTACCACATCCAAACCAACATTTATTATTTTTTGATTTTTAAAATTGTGGCCATTCTTGCAGGAGTAAGGTGGTATTACATTATTGTTTGATTTGCACTTTCCTGATAATTAGTGATGTTGAGCATTTTTTCATATGCTTGTTGGCCATACATATATCTTTTTTTTGAATTGTCCATTCATGTTCTTAGGTCACTTTTTGATAGGATTATTTGGTTTTTCCTTGCTGATTTATTTGAGTTCCTTATAGATTCTGAATATTTGTCCTTTGTCAGATGCATAGTTTGTGAAGATTTTCTCCCACTCTGTGAATTGTCTGTTCACTCTGCTGATTACTTCCTTTGCTGTGCAGCAGCTTTATGTTTAAGTTCCATCTATTTATCTTTGTTTTTGTTGCATTGCTTTTGGGTTCTTAGTTGTGAAGGCTTTGCCAAGCCAACATCTAGAGGGGACTTTCCAATGTTGTCTTCTAGAATGTTTTAGTTTTAGGTCTTTGATTTAAGTCTCTGATTCATCTTGAGTTAATTTTTGTATAGGATGAGAGATGAGGATCCAGTTTCATTCTTCTACATGTGGCTTGCCAATCACTCCAGCACCATTTGTTGAATAGGGAGTCCTTTCCCCACTTTATGTTTGACTTTATTTCTGGGTTCTCTATTCTGTTCCATTGGTCTATGTGTCTATTTTCAAATCAGTACCATGCTGTTTTGGTGACTATTGCCTTGTAGTATACTCTGAAGTCAGGTAATGTAATGCCTCCTGGTTTGCTACTTTTGCTTTGTTTTGCTTTGGCTATGCAGGGTCTTTTTTGGTTCCATATGAAATTTAGAATATTTTTTTCCGGTTCTGTGAGGAATGATGATGGTATTTTGATGGAAATTGCATTAAATTTGTAGATTGCTTTTGGCAGTAAGGTCATTTTTACAATATTGATTCTACCTATCCATGAGCATGGACTGTGTTTCCATTTGTGTGTGTCATCTATGATTTCTTTCAGCAGTGTTTTGTAGTTTTCCTTGTAGAGGTCTTTCACCTCCTTAGTTAGGTATATTCCTAAGGTTTTGTTAATCGTTTGTTTGTGGCAGCTATTGTAAAGGGGTTGAGTTCTAATTTGGTTATCAGCTTGGTCGCTGTTGGTGTATAGCAGTGCTACTGATTTATGTATCTGGTATCCTGAAACTTTACTGAATTCATTTACTAGGTCTAGGAGCTTTTTGGATGAGTCTAGGGTTTTCTAGAAATACAATCGTATCATCAGTAAACAGCAACAATTTGACTTTCTCTTTACCAATTTAGATACCCTTTATTTCTTGCTCTTATCTGATTGCTCTAGCTAGGACTTCCAGTACTATGTTGAACAGAAGTGGTGACAATGAGCATCCTTGACTTGTTCCAGTTCTTCAGGGAGAATGCTTTCAACCTTTCCCTGCTTTGTATAATGTTGACTGTTGGTTGTCAGAGATGGCTTTCATTACATTAAGGTATGTCTCTTCTATACTGATTTTGCTGAGGATTTTAATCATAAAGGATGCTGGATTTTGTCAAATGCTTTTCTTCATCTATGGAGATGATCATATAATTTTGTTTTTAATTCTGTTTATGTGGTGTATCACATTTATTGATATATTAAACCATTCCTACAACCCTGATATGAAACCCACTTGATCATGGTAGACTATCTTTTTGATATGCTGTTGGATTTCATTAGCTAGTGTATGTTCATCAGGGATATTGGTCTGTAGTTTTCTTTTTTTTGTTATATTCTTTCCTGGTTTTGGTATTACCATGATACTAGCTTCACTGAATGAATATCCCTCTTTCTCTCTCTTGTGGAATAATGTCAGTACGATTGGTTCCAATTCTTCTCAAATGTCTGATGGAATTCAGCTCTGAAAGTGTCTGGTCCTGGCCTCTTTTTTTTTTTTTTTTGCCAATTGTTTTTATTACTGTTTCAATCTCACTACTTGTAATTGGTCTGTTCAGAGTTTGTACTTCCTCATGGTTGAATCTAGGAGGGTTGTCTATTTCTGGAAATTTATCCATTTCCTGTAGGTTTCCTAGTTAGTGCATATAAAGGTATTCACAGTCACCTTGAATAATCACTCAGGAACAGGTTATTTAATTTCCATATATTTGCATGGCTTTGAGAATTCCTTTTGAAGTTGATTTCCAATTTTATTCCACTGTGATATGAGAAAGTACCTGATATAATTTCAATTTTCTTAAATTTACTGAGACTTGTTTTGTGGCCTATTATATGGTCTATCTTGGAGAATGTTCCAAACACTGATTAATAGAATGTGTACTTTGCAGTTGTTTGGTAGAATGTTTCATAAATATCTGTTAAGTCCATTTGTTCTAGGGTATAGTCTAAGTCCATTGTTTCTTTGTTGACTTTCTATCTTGATGACCTGTCTAGTGCTGTCAGTGGAGTTTTGAAGTCCCCTAATATTATTGTGTTGCTGTCTATATCATTTCTTAGGTCAAGCAGTTTTTTAAAATACATTTGGGAGCTCCAGTGTTAGGTGCATATATATCTAAGATTGTGATATTTTCCTGTTGGACAAGGCCTTTTATTATTATATAGTGTCCCTCTTTGTCTTTTTTAACTGCTGTTGCTTTAAGTTTGTTTTTTCTGATATAAGAATAACTACTCCTGCTCCTTTTAGTATCCCTTTCCATGGAATATCTTTTTCCACCCCTTTACCTTAAGTTTTTCTGACTCCTTATGTGTTAGGTTAGTCTCTTGAAGTTCGGCAACAGATAATTGGTTAGTGAATTCTTATCCATTCTGCAATTCTGTATCTTTTACATGGAGCATTTCAGCATTTGCCTTCAACATTAGTATTGAGTTGTGAGTTACTATTCCATTCATCATGCTATTTGTTGCTTGTATAATTTTTTTTATATTTTTTAATAGGTCCTGTGAAATTTATGCTTTAAAGAGGTTCTGTTTTGATGTGTTTTCAAGATTTGTTTCAAGATTTAGAGCTGCCTTTAGCAGTTCTTGTAGTGCTGGCTTAACAGTGGCAAATTCAATCAGCATTTGTTTGTTTCAAAAAGACTTTATCTTTCCTTCACTTATGAAGCTTAGTTTCACTGGATACAAAATTCTTGGCTGATAATTGTTTGGTTTAAGGAGGCTAAAGATAAACCCAATCCCTTCTAGCTTGTAGGGTTTCTGCTAATAAATCTGTTGTAAATCTGACAGGTTTTCCTTTACAGGTTACTTAATGCTCTTGTCTCATAGCTCTTAAAATTCTTCTCTTTGTCTTGACTTTAGATAACCTGATGACTATGTGCCTAGCTGATGACCTTTTTGTGATGGATTTCCCAGGTGTTCTTTGAGCTTCTTGTATTTGGTTGTCTAGATCTCTAGCATGGCCAGGGAATCTTTTTGATTTTTCCCTTAAATACGTTTTCAAACTTTTAGATTGCTCTTATTCCTCAGGAACACCAGTGATTTTTAGGTTTGTCATTTAGCATAATCCCAAACTTTCTGGAGTCTTTGTTCTTTTTTTAAAACTCTTTTTTCTTTGTTCCTTTTTCAAAACTCTTTTGTCTTTGTCACATTGGGTTAATTTGAAAGCCTTGTCTTTGAACTTTTAAGTTCTTTCTTCTACTTTTTCAATTCTATTGTAACTTTCCAATGTATTTTTAATTTACTTAGCATGTATTTCATTTCCAGATGTAATTTTTTTTTAATTTATGCTATCTATTTCTCTGGAGATTATTTTCATCCATACCCTGTGTTTTTTTCTTTTTCTTTTTTTTTTTCTATTTTCTCCTCTTCACAATTCTCAAAATTTCTTTAAGTTGTTTTTCACCTTTCTCTGGTGCCTCCTTGAGTAGCTTAATAATCAAACTTCCAAATTCTTTTTCTGACAATTTGGAGATTTCTTCTTGGTTCGGATCGATTGCTGGTGAGCTGGTGTGATCTTTGGGGGATGTTGAAAAACCTTGCTTTGTCATACTGCCAGAATTGTTTTTTGGTTTCTTCTCATCTTGTAGACTAGGTCAGAGGAAAGATCTGGGACCCAAGGGCTGCTGTTCAGATTATTTTGTCCCACAGGGTGATCCTTTGATGCAGTGTTCTTCCCATTCTGCTGGGGATGAGGCTTCTTGAGAGCTTGACTGCAGTGATTACTTTGCTTTTCTGGGTCTAGCCACCCAGCAGAGATACTGGTCTCCAGACTGATACTGGGGATTGTTTGCCAAGAGACCTGTGATATGATCCATCTTCAGGTCTTTCAGCTATGGATACCAGCACCTGCTTCAGTGGGAGGTAGCAGAAGAGTGAAATGGACTCTGTGAAAATCCTTGTCGCTTTGTTTAGTATGTTGGTTTTCATAAATGCTTGTTGTACTAGCAGTGAAGTTGTCACGTGGCCAGACTCAGGACCTCCGGTTAGCCAGGATGTTACAGGCAGTGGAGTTAGCTGTTGTTTTCTCCTTTTTGAAGCAGGTGCTTTTTTTATGACATTGCTAAAATGGCTTGAGTTGGTTGGAATCCAGCCAATAGGTGGTGGTTTCAAGAAAGCATCAGCTACAGTAGTATAAAGGGAATACAAGCTTGTTCTAGGTTCACCTGTTTAAATATTTGGGTTTCTCAGGCAGTGGGCAGGGCCATAAAGTTATCAAAAGATTATGTTCTCTGTCTTCAGCTATCAGGGTGGTTAAAGAAAGGCCATCAGGTGGGCAGGGTTAAGCCTGTCTGAGATCATACTCTCCTTGGGCAGGGCTTGCTGCAGCTGCTGTGGGGGATAGGGGTATGGTCCTCTAGCTTATGGAGTTATGTTCCTAGTGGGATTATGGCTGCTTCTGCTGTGTCATACAGGTCACCAGGGAAGTGGGGGGAAAGCCAGAAGTCACAGGCCTCACGGAATTCCCACATAGCCAGCAAGGCCAGTCTCACTCCCACTGTGCCCCACCAACAGCACCAAGTTTATATCAAGGGAGCCAGCAAGCAGGGCTGAGATCTTGCACCAGGCTACAAGCCTCCCTGTGGAGGAAGCAAGCAGGGCTTTCAGGCTCCACCCTCCCCACCTGCTGTAAGTTCTGTGCTCCTATCTGCATTTCCCATTCACCCACTTACCCACCACTGGATTCTGCCAAGCAAAATTCACACCCAATCAAAATTATTACAAAGTTGAGCTAAAAGTTTCTTTCTCCCTGTGGTCCTTCCCCAATTCCACTACCTGTCCTCCCCAAGGACTCCTGTGAGACAAAGTCAGAAACGGTTTTCCTGGGGACCAGGAGTGCCTAAAGGGCTCTTCCTGCTGTTTCTTCTACTTTCATATTTTGCTCAGCTCTCTAAATTTGTTTCAGTTCTATGGAAGATTATATCCTTCTCCTGTGATCTGGATTTTCAGGTTCCCCAGTGAAGATGTGTGTTTGGAGGTGGACATTTCCTGCCTCTCACGCTTTGGGCACTCACAGTTATTAGCTGTCTCACAACATTTGCAGCGGAAAGTCACTTCTTTCAAAGGGTCTGTGAATTCTTTCAGTTTTTCTGGTACGTTCCTGTGGTATTACTTGGAGTAAAAGTTTACAATGTGAGTCTCCACAGCCTGTTCTTTCCATCCATCTGAGTGGGAGGTAAAAGTTAGTCTTGCCTCATATCAACCTTTTTTGAATTGTACTCTTTAAAAATCTTTTCCATCTTTTTAAATCATGGCAAAATTTTTCCCTGAATCCTGCAATAGATTCTCTTTTATGGTTCATTGAAATACATTACACCTATTGCTAAAATTTGAACTGGCAAGAAGAATGAGATTACCATGATTGAATTAGGAAAGCACATGGCCATGTGAAGGAAGTTAAATTATCTGAACAAAAATCAGTGGTCTATTAGAAGGGAGGAAGGGAAGAGGTGTGGGGAGTTGTTATTGAGTAGTAAAACAATACTCATTTCTACAACCAGAATTAGTATTTAGCAAATTGTCACCAATAAAAGGTACCCCATTCATCAGCCAGTTAATTTGATGATACCTAATTAAATTTCAGGGAGTAAATACCATTAGGAAATTCTAATGTGACCTTACAACCCAAATATTGTAAGTAAGTAGCAGTAAGAAGCAACAGAAACATAATTACAAAATTCAAGGCAGACACCACAATCAAAGAAGAGCATAAACATTGTCAAAGCCTAACCCTAACACCTTCTAGCAAAGCAGTATCTATCATGTGATTCAAGCAGATGGAATTTGCAACCTCCACCCAGCCTCCGGCCAACTTTCTCTTCAATATATCATTGTTCCAAGTAATGTAATTGCTAGCCAGTTAGAATCTGAACTCTTTTTAGGTCCTTTTATCTAGCTCAGTCAAATGCTTGTCATTTTAATAACATTTCATTGACTCCTGCTTTTCTCTTATATATTTTGTTGTCTTAGTGTCTCTTTTATTGGTCACAATTCTACAGTCATTCTAATTTTCACAATTTGCACTTGTTAATAGCAACCAACAGTTGTTCTCACAGTTGGGGGTGTTAAGGAGTAGTAGGGACTATGGAAAAATGGAGAGCATATGCTCCACCTAAAGGACCAGCTGCTTTCCTACTGGCTAGTGGAAATGTGGGCTCAGGAAGGTGATATTTTCCAATTTTTCAGGAGAAATCAGGACTGTGAATGTTTTATGTAGTAATCTCCCAATCTGACCATGTTGGTACATTCTGGGTACTGATTAAATAAATGTGCCCAATTTGTGAAAACTCCATAAGCTATATACTTTGATTTGTGTATTATTCTGTATTAAATTATAACATACACTTTAATACAAAGTTTACTTCAAAATGAGCAACTGTATTAGTCTATTCTCATGCTGCTAATAAAGACATACCCATGACAGAGTAATTTATAAAGGAAAGAAGTTTAATTGACTCACAGTTCCAAATGTCTGGGGAGACCTCACAATCATGGTGGAAGGCAAAGGCTGAGCAAAGGCACATCTTTCATGGTGGCAGGCAAGAGAGCATGTGAAGGGAACTCCCCTTTATAAAATCACCAAATCTTGTGAGACTTATTCACTATTACAAATACAGCATATGAAAGACCTGCCCCAATGATTCAATTACCTCCCACCAGGTTCCTCCCATGGTGCATGGGAACTATGGGGGCTATGATTCAAGATAAGATTTGGGTGGGGACACAGCCACACCATATCATTCTACCCCAAGCCCTCCCAAATCTCATGTCCTCACACATTTCAAAACCAATCATGCCTTCCCAACAGTCCCTGAAAGTCTTAATTCATTACAGCATTAACTCAAAAGTCAATAGTCCAAAGTTTCATTTGAGACAAGGCAAGTCCCTTCCACCTATGAGCCTATAAAATCAAAAGCAAGTTAGTTACTTCCTAGAAACAATATGGATGCAGGCATTGGGTAAATATACCCATTCTAAATAGGAGAATTGACCAAAATGAAGGGTCTACAGGTTCCATGCACATCCAAAATCCGGAATAGCAATCAAACCTTAAAGCTCCAATATGATCTCCTTTAACTACATGTCTCACATCCAGGTCATTCTGATTCAAGAGGTGGTCGTGGACAACTCCACCCTTGTGATTTTTCAGGGTACAGACCCCTCCCTGCTGCTTTCTTTCTGTCTCTTTCTTTTCTTTTTTCTTCCTTTCCTTCTTCCTTCCTTCCTTCCTTCCTTCCTTCCTTCCTTCCTTCCTTCCTTCCTTCCTTCCTCTTTCTTCCTTTCTTTCTTTTTTGAGACACAGTCTCACTATGTTGCCCAGGCTGGAGTGCAATGGTGTGATCTCAGCTCACTGCAACCTCGACTTCCCAGGTTCAAGTATTTCTCCTGCCTCAGCTTCCTGAGTAGCTGGGTTTACAGACACATGCCACCATTTTCAGCTAATTTTTCTATTTTTAGCAGAGACAAGATTTCACTATGTTGACCAGGCTGGTCTTCAACTCCTGACCTCGTTATCATTCCACCTCAGCTTCCCAAAGTGCTGGGATTATAGGTGTGAACCACTGTGCCCAGCCTCTCCCTGCTGCTTTCACAGGCTGGCATTGAGTGTCTGTTGCTTTTCTGGGCACACAGAGCAAACTGTCGTTAGATGTATCAATCTTAGGTCTGGAAGATGGTGGCCCTCTTCTCACAGCTCCACTAGGCAGTGCCCCAGTGGGGACTCTGTGTGGGGCCTCAAACCCCATACTTTTCTTCCACACTGTCCTGGCAGAGATTCTCCATGAAGAACCTTCCCCTGCAGCAAACTTCTTCCAGGACATCCAGGCATTTTCATACATCCTCTGAAATCTAGGTGGAGGCTCCCAAACCTCAATTCTTAACTTCTGTGCATCTGCACACTTAACATGATGTGCAAGCTGCCAAGACTTGGGGCTTGCACCCTCTGAAACCACAATCCAAGCTGCATCTTGGCCCCTTTTAGCCACAGCTAGAGTGACTGGGACACAGGGCATTAAGTCCACAGGCTGCAAACAGCATCAGGGAGGGCTGAGCCCAGCCCACAAATCCATTTTATCCTTCTAGGCCTCTGGGCCCATGATGAGAGGATCTGTTGTGAATGTCTCTGACATGCCCTGGAAACATTTTCCCCATTATTTTGGTGATTAATATTCAGCTTCTCAATACTTATGCAAATATCTGCAACTGGCTTGAGTTTCTCCCCAGAAAATGGGTTTCTCTTTTCTCTTGCATTGCCTAGCTGCAAATTTTCTAAACTGTTATGCTTTGCTTCTTCATAAATGCTTTGTTGCTTAGAAATTTCTTCTGCCAGACACCCTAAATCATCTCTCTCAACTTCAATGTTCCACAGATCTTTAGGTCAGGGCCAAAGGCTGCCAGTCACTCTGCAGAGCAAGAGTGATGTTTACTCCAGTTCCCAACTAGTTCTTAATCTCCATCTGAGACCACCTCAGCCTGGACATTATCGTCCATATCACTATCAGCATTTTGGTCAGAGCCATTCAACAATTTTCTAGGAAACTCCAAACTCCACATCTTTCTGTCTTCTTCTGAGTCCTCCAAACTGTTCCAACCCCTACGTTTTGCCCAGTTCTGAAATTGCTTCCATATTTTTGGGTATCTTTACAGCAGCACCCCACTCTACTGGTACCAATTTACTGTATTAGTCTGTTCTCATGCTACTAATAAAAACATACCTGAGACCGGGTAATTTATAAAGGAAAGAATTTTAATGGACTCACAGTTCCACATGATTAGGGAGACCTCACAATCATGGTGGAAGGCAAAGGATGAGCAAAGCCATGTCTTGTATAGTGGCAAACAAGAGAGCATGTGCGGGGTGACTCCCCTATATAAAACCATCAGATGTCATGAGATTTATTCACTATCATGAAAACGTCATGAAAAAGACCTGCCCCCATAATTCAGTTGCCTCCCACCATGTCCCTCCCTTGACATGCGGGAACTATGGGAGCTACAGTTCAAGGTAAGATATGGGTGAGGACATAGCCAAACCACATCACAACAATAAAATAAATAAAGCAAAATGAATTTTAAAAAGTAAGAATACTTCAATATGACCTGCCTGCAGGCATCAATCTGTGACTATTAGTAGTACTTTCTCTTGCAGCTGCATTTCAAGGTGCTGCAGGAGGGAAGAAACAAGGCTTGGTGATTCCGAGGCTGATGGGTGACAGCGGACTACAATAAGAAGACAGGTTTGTACACTCTCTTCTATCCACCCCTTGTTGTCCACCCTCAGTGTTAGGCTAGCTACAGAAAGCTTGTGGAGGACAGAGCACTGCTTCTGTGACCCAGCTGAGGAAGTGGAAGGCACGCAATTGCTATTTCGTTTTTTCAACTTGTAGTTGAAAAACTAAACCTATTCTAAGTACTGTACAATCTGTTTAAAAACTATTCTGACTTCTAATTATAACATAGAAAGACTCTCAAAGAAATTTCCTTTTTGTAATTTAAAAGTCTAAGTTAGACATGGACTGATGTTAACATATGTTAGGACATGATGTGTTTCAGAGATAGTTTTTATCTTGCTTTCCTGTTATGTTTTGCTATATTTTAATTCCTGTAGTTAAATAGTGAGTAATTTAGGATAGAAATATCTCTTAGTGTACTTCACAACAAGTAGTTTTGCTGGAAACCTTTTAAAAACTATTTTTCCAGTAAAAATGTGACAGATTTAATTAGTATTTTGAGGACACTTTTAACATTTCAACATATAAGGACCTGCTTACTTTTTCTGTGGAATATTAATAAAAAAGAAAGTCATTATTTGAATAGGAAGGAATAAAGCACTTAAATGTGATGAAATATCTAGAAATAAAATAGCACTTTCCATGAAAAACTGAAAAATCACAACATGGATACACTGCAAATGATCTCAGGAATGTAGTATAAACAAACAGGAAGATTATCGATCTTATTAATCATATTATGATAATCGAAATGGCACCGGGTTAATTCTACTCATTTTTTTCTAAATAGTATAAAAAAGCAAATGTAAAAATAAGAACTGGTGATGTTAAATTTCACCTTTTTTTAACTTAAGGATGAATTGCAGCTTGAGAATTTTCTGGAGGATTAATGAATAATTATTTGTCTTTAAATTTAAATTCAAAGTTGTTCCCTAACAGCTTTTCAAAGAACTATCTGGTCTTTGGTAATACTTAGGCTTGGCTCATGAATAAGACAAAAGGGTTTCTGAGGAATGGAATATATTACATATGGGCCTGTGTGTGTTTGTGTGCATGTGTATGCATACACTAGTTATAATGGAAACATCCAGAATAAGGACAAATCCATTTTATCCTTCTAGGCCTCTGGGCCCATGATGAGAGGAGCTAATTGGGTTCTTAAATAGCATCGCAATAGGCCTCAGATCCCTAAGAAAACTGTTGCTCAGAAGCAGCCAGGATTCCAAGAAATCAACCAGGAAGTCTAGAAGTAAATGTAGGGAAATTCTAATTAAAAATTTACTATCTAATCTAGGTAATTTGAATACTCTTATAGATGTTTATGAGGTTTTATCACATACCAGTAAAGTTCATAAAACACATCACTTATACATGCAATAACCATATGGGTCAAACTCTCTAAACTATCAAGTTATCGTATATCTCTAAAAATCAATTACTTACCTTGATTCAATACATTACTATGAATTCTGCCTGGATAGGAAAGAAATACTGGGAAAGTAGCTAAAAAAGATACTACCAGGTTACTGACTTTTTCACTTCTCTCTAAAAGACATTTGACAATACATTTTTCAGTCAGGTAAGATGTTGGCTTATGTATATTTTTATTTATACAAAGTGTTATGACCTTGGAATCTGAAGGAGCATTTTGGTATTTCTAAAAGTGAGGGGGAATAGGGACAGAAGGTGCTCATTATAGTATGCTTTAATCAGTTACTTTTTCTCCTCTGGCTTTGGAAGGGGAGAAAGGTCTCCTGCTGGAGACCAGAACCCTCATCTTACCTGGTTCACTACTGGAAGGTCTTTCCCATCTTTGAAGCTCATGATTCCATGAAGACCTGCCTGAACCCAGACTACAACAAATACAAATTATCTGGGAAACAAGATGCCCTTCAGATGAGAATGACTCTTGCAGGCTGACTTTTACTCAAAAACAAAATGTAGAGTATAGGACTTCCCAAGATTTCATTCAAAAATGTTTTATCTTCTATTAGCCAAGATTCTGCAGATCTTTTTAAAAACTCTTTCTTAGATAGAGGAAAAGTTGCAATATCCTCAACCCCACCATCAATGGCTGCATTAGAGCTATGGATGAGCAGCTTGGACTAATGTGTTCACAAAGCACTTATGGATCTTTGTGAGTACTCCTTGTTCACCTGCCTCACACTCTTCTGTTGCTCTTCTGTTGCTAGGAATCACTGAAGAAGTGGGTTTACTGACAAGCATTATTTCACCTGTAGTCCCAGCTACTTGGGAAGCTGAAGCAGGAGAATCTCTTGAACCCAGGAGGTGGAGGTTGCAGTGAGCTGAGATCACGCCACTGCACTCCAGACTGGTGACACAGTGAGACTCCATCTCAAAAAAAAAAAAAAAAAAAAAAGAGCTGAAATGGGACTATAAATGCCTTATAATTGGTCTTTTGTTAACAAACAGTTAACAACAACAACAACAACAAACACATTTTCTGATGTCATAGAGGGCAATTTCCCAACACTGTAAGCCATTCATGTAGGGTTTTGGAATAGAAAAAACAAAATTCATATTTTTCATGATTCTGAATATAACCTGTGGTAGAAAAAATATAAATATATAAATTGTGAAACACAGATCCAGACATACTCTTTTATTTGCTAATTGTTTCTAAAATGATTTATATTCTATCTAGTTATGATACTTTTAGCTCAGTGGAGATGGGAAAAGCACAAACATGAAGTGATCACTACAGCAATGGGAAGAACATAGCCCTAGATGTTTGTTGATATGATTTCCAGAAGCTAATAATGGAAAACAAAGCAAGAGTTGTGGTTTATTTTAAAATAGCTTATTTACATATGGACCTATTTGGTGCAAACTCCAGTTTGGTTCATATAAGTTCTAATTTGGTCAAATTCATTGTTAGAATATTTCCTTACCGTACCTAGCTTAGCTTAAAATTACTGCTAAACATGATGATTTCCCTTGTTGACATTTACTCCTCCTTCTCTACCTCAGCATGGTAAGGAGGTATTAAAGAGCTGAATAGGCTGGGCACAGTGGCTCACACCTGTAATCCCAGCACTTTGGGTGCCCGAGGCAGGCAGATCACAAGATCAAGAAATAGAGACTATCCTGGCCCACATGACGAAACCCCGTTTCTACTAAAAATACAAAAATTAGCTGGGTGTGGTGGGGTGAGCCTGTAGTCCCAGCTACTCGGGAGCCTGAGGCAAGAGAATCACTTGAACCCAGAGGGTGGAGGTTGCAGTGAGCCGAGATCGGGCCACTGCACTCCAGCCTGGTGACACACTGAGACTCCATCTCAAAAAAAAAAAGCTGAACCATTACTATAGGTCCTTCCCTCTTTGGCTTTGCCAAGCATGGCTTCTGCCCCTTTTGCTTCTGTGACCCTTCTAGCTGCTGAGAGTTGACCTGTTTCTTCAACCACCTCCCACCCCACTAAAAAGTGCCAGGCTTTGTGCTAGGCTTCTGATATAAATTAGTTTACAAAACAAACCTAACCCCTACCCGCATGAACCCTAGACTGCAGTGAGAAAGAGAGACATTAGTGAAAAATCACAAAAATAAATGTATAAAAATTGAATGAATGCCAAGAAGTTAGGGACACAGGACTATGAGGTTACATACTTGGGATGGAGGGTAAGGAAGTTGAAGGGGTGAGAAATTTCAAGAAGAACGTATAATTAGAGTTGGATTTTCTGTAAAGCTATCAGAACTGAGTTTTCAGTGCCCCTCAATTTCTCAAGCCCCTGCCAAGGTTCTGTAATTAATTTTCTATTCATAACTTTTGTGCTGTTGTTGTTGTTAAAACTGCCTCCAAAACTGAGTAAGTTTTAGGTCCATAAGACCTGGGTTCACCTTAGATGCAATATGTACAAAGGTCTTATGATGTGAGGAAATGTAATGCATTCAAGGAAAAGTTTAAAATCCACTGTGGATGGAGTGCAAAGAGAGCTGGTGTACAATAGGACTGGAAAGTAAACAGGTAATTAGGTGGCAGGCCATCCCTCCAGGGTGTAGCAAGGATATCATTCTTTAACCACCTAGAAAGGACAACCCACAGACACTCTTTTAATTGAAATAATTATTGAGATAATTATAGATTCACATGCAGTTATAAGAAATAATAGAGGATTAATGTACTTCTTACCCATTTCCCCCAATGAGAATATTTTGCAAATCTTTTATACAGTATTACAACCAGGATATTGACATTGATACAATATACCCATTCCATTCAGATTTCCCAGTTTTATTTTTACAACTTTGAGCATGTGTTTGTGGATTTCGGTCTACATAGTAATCCCTCTTTCATTTTCTGCGGTTTCAGTTACCCATGGTTAATTGTAGTCCAAAAATATTAACGGAAAATTCCAGAAATGAAGAAGACATAAGTTTTAAATTGCACCCTGTTCTGAGTAGCACGATGAAATCTCGCACTGCCCTGCTCTGTCCTGCACAATATGTGAATCAGCCCGTGTATCCATGCTGTATATGCTACCCACCTATGGTCACTTAGCCTTCTTGTTTATCAGATCAACTGTCACAGGATCACAGTGCTAGTGTTCAAGTAACCCTTAATTTGCTTAATAATGGCCCCAAAGTACAAGAGCACTGATGCTAGTATATTGTTATAATTTTTCTATTGTAATCTTAGTTATTATAGTTAATCTCTTACTGTACCTAATTTACATATTCTTCTTTATTATAGGTATGTGTGTATAGGCATGTATTACTCCATTTTTCTACTGCTATAAAGAAACACCTAAGGTCAGGTGTGGTGGTTCATGCCTATAATCCCAGCACTTTGGGAGGCTAAGGCAGGTGGATCACATGAGGTTGAGAGTTCAAGACCAGCCTGATCTACATGGAGAAACTCTGTCTTTACTAAAAATATATAATTAGCTGGGGTGGTGGTGCGTGCCTCTTATCCCAGCTATTCAGGAGAATTGCTTGAACCCAGGAGGCGGAGATTGCAGTGAGCTGAGATCAAACCATTGTACTCCAATCTGGGTGACAAGAGCAAAATTCCATCTCAAAAAAGGAAAAGAAAAAGTCGTTTAATGGACTCACAGTTCCATGTGGCTGGGCAGGCCTCACGATCACAGCAGAAAGTAAAGGAGGAGCAAGGGCATGTCTAACATGGCACCAGACAAGAGAGCGTATGTAGGAGAACTGCTCTTTATAAAACCATCAGATCTTGGGAGGCTTACTCACTCTCAAGATAACAGCAAGGGGAAAGCCCCGCCCCCATGATTCAATTATCTCCAGCTGAGTCCCTCCCATGACTTGCGAAGATTATGGAAGCTACAATTCAAGATGAGATTTTGGTGGGGACACAGCCAAAGCATACCAAGGCAAATGCAGAGTATATATAGAGTTTGGTGCTGTCCACAGTTTAGAGCACCCACTAGGCATCTTGGAACACATCCTCTGCAAATAAGGGAGGCTTACTTATAATTTTGTCACATATATAGGTTCAAGTATTCATTACCTCAGTGAACATACTAAACATTTTCATCACCCCAAGGATCCCTCATGTTGCCCTTTTGTAACCACCGCGTCCTTCTTTAAGCTTCCTCATTATTGTTACTAACCCCTGCCATGTATTAATCTGTGAATCCACCTGGTCTTGGACTTTTTTTGGTGATAATTATTTTATTGCCGTTTCAATCTTGTTAGTGATCCATTCAGGGTTTCTAATTCTTCTTTATTTAAGCTAGGAGGGTTGTATCTTTCCAGGAATGTATCCATCTCCTCTAGGTTTTCTGGTTTATGCCCATAAAGGTATTTATAGTGACCTTGTATAAGCTTTGTATGTCTGTGGTGTCAGTTGTAATATCTCCCATTTTTGTAATTGCATTTTAGGTTCTGGGGTACATGTGAAGAACATGCAAGATTGTTGCATAGGTACACACATAGCAGTGTGATTTGCTACCTTCCTCCCCATCACCTATATCTGGCATTTCTCCCCATGCTGTCTCTCTCCAACTCCTCACCCCCTCCTGTCCCTCCCCTGTTTCCCTCCTGCAGACTCCAGTGTGTGATGCTCCCCTCCCTGTGTCCATGTGTTTTCATGTTCAATACCCATCTATGAGTGAGAACATGTGGTGTTTGATTTTCTGTTCTTGTGTCAGTTTGCTGAGAATGATGGTTTCCAGGTTCATCCATGTCCCTGCAAAGGACACGAACTCACCTTTTTGATGGCTGCATAATATTCCATGGTGTATATGTGCCATGTTTTCCCTGTCCAGTCTATCATTGATGGGCATTTGGGTTGGTTCCAGGTCTTTGCTATTGTAAACAATGCTGCAATGAACATTCATGTGCATGTGTCCTTACAGGAGAACAATTTATAATCCTTTGGATATATACCCAGCAATGGGATTGCTGGGTCAAATGGAATTTCTATTTCTAGGTCCTTGAGGAATTGCCACACTGTTTTCCACAATAGTAGAACTAATCTACACTCCCACCAACAGTGTAAAAGTGTTCCTATTTCTCCACATCCTCTCCAGCATCTGTCATCTCCAGATTTTTTAATGATCGCCATTCTAACTGGTGTGAGATGGTATCTCAATGTAGTTTTGATTTGCATTTCTCTAATGACCAGTGATGATGAGCATTTTTTCATATGTTTGTTGGCCTCATGCATGCCTTCTTTTGTAAAGTGTCTGTTCATATCCTTCACCCACTTTTGAATGGGCTTCTTTGTTTTTTTCTTGTAAATCTGTTTGAGTTCTTTGTAGATTCTGGATATCAGCCCTTTGTCAGATGGGTAGATCGTGAAATTTTTTTCCCATTCTGTTGGTTGCCGATTCACTCTAATGACTGTTTCTTTTGCCATGCAGAAGCTGTGGAGTTTGATTAGGTCCCATTTGTCTGTTTTGGCTTTTGTTGCCAATGCTTTTGGTGTTTTGGTCATGAAGTCCTTGCCTACTCCTATGTTCTGAATGGTTTTGCCTAGGTTTTCCTCTAGGGTTTCTATGGTGTTAGGTCTTATGTTTAAGTCTTTAATCCATCTGGAGTTAATTTTAGTGTAAGGTGTCAGGAAAGGGTCCAGTTTCTGCTTTCTGCACACGACTAGCCAGTTTTCCCAACACCATTTATTGAACAGGGACTCCTTTCCCCATTGCTTTTTTTTGTCAGGTTTGTCAAAGATCAGATGGTTGTAGATGTGTGGTGTTGCCTCCAAGGCCTCTGTTCTGTTCCATTGGTCTATATCTCTGTTTTGGTACCAGTACCATGCTGTTTTGATTACTGTAGCCTTGTAGTATAGTTTGAAGTCCAGTAGTGTGATGCCTCCTGCTTTGTTCTTTTTGCTTAGAATTGACTTGGCTATGTGGGCTCTCTTTTGGATCCATATGAAGTTTAAAGTGGTTTTTTCCAGTTCTGTGAAGAAGGTCATTGGTAGCTTAATGGGGATAGTGTTGAATCTGTACATTACTTTAGGCAGTATGGCCATTTTCACAATATTGATTCTTCCAAACCATAAGAATGAAATATTTCTCCAACTGTTTGTGTCCTCTCTTATTTCATTGAGCAATGGTTTGTAGATCTCCTTGAAGAGGTCCTTTACGTTCCTTGTTAGTTGTATTCCTAGGTATTATATTCTCTTTGTAGCAATTGTGAATGGCAGTTCATTCTTGATGTGGCTCTCTTTAAGTCTGTTATTGGTGTGTAGGAATGCTTGTGATTTTTGCACATTGATTTTGTATCCTGAGATTTTGCTAAAGTTGCTTATCAATTTCAGGAGTTTTTGGGCTGAGATGATGGGGTCTTCTAGATATAGAATCATGTCTTCTGTAAATAGAGATAATCTGACTTCCTCCTTTCCTATTTGAATACCCTTTATTTCTATTTCTTGCCTTATTGCTCTGGCTAGAACTTCCAATACTATATTGAATAGGAGTCATGAGAGAGGGCATCCTTGACTAGTGCCAGATTTCAAAGGGAATGCTTCCAGTTTTTGCCCTTCATTATGATATTGGCTGTTAGTTTGTCATAAATACCTTTTATTGTTTTGAGATACATTCCATCAATACCTAGTTTATTGAGGGTTTTTCGCATAAAGGGCTGTTGAATTTTGTCAAAGGCCTTATCTGCATCAATTGAGATAATCATGTGGTTTTTGTCTTTGGTTCTGTTTACG
This sequence comes from Callithrix jacchus, assembly GCF_049354715.1. Classification (NCBI taxonomy): domain Eukaryota; kingdom Metazoa; phylum Chordata; class Mammalia; order Primates; family Cebidae; genus Callithrix; species Callithrix jacchus. Next base: position 78,009,500 of record NC_133504.1, read on the forward strand.
TGGTGAATTATGTTTATAGACTTGTGTATGTTGAACCAGCCTTGCATCACTGGGATGAAGCCTACTTACTCATGGTGAATAAGCTATTTGATGTGCTGTTGCAATCAGTTTGTCAGTATTTTATTGAAGACTCTTGCATCTATGTTCATCATGGATATTGGCCTGAAGTTTTCTTTTCTTGCTGAGTCTCTGCTGGGTTTTGGTATCAGGATGATGTTGGTCTTGTAAAATGATTTGGGAAAAATTCCCTCTTTTTGGATTGTTTGGAATAGTTTCAGAAGGAATGGTACCAGCTTTTCCTCATATGTCTGGTAGTACTAGGCTGTGAACCCATCTGGACCTCGGATTTTTTTGGGTGGTAGGCTCTTAATTGCTGCCTCAACTTCAGACCTTGTTATTGGTCTATTCAGGGTTTCAACTTCTTCCTGATTTAGGCTTGGGAGGATACAAGTGTCCAGGAATTTGTCCATTTCTTCCAGGTTTACTAGTTTATGTGCATAGAGTTGTTTGTAATAATCTCTGATGATGGTTTGTATTTCTGTGGGTTCTGTGGTGATTTCCCCTTTATCGTTTTTTATTGCATCTATTTGATTCTCCTCTCTTTTCTTTTTTATTAATCTGGCTAGTGGTTTGTCTATTTTGTTGATCTTTTCAAAAAACCAGCTCCTCAATTTATTGATTTTTTGAAGGACTTTTTTGTGTCTCTGTCTCCTTCAGTTCTGCTCTGATCTTAGTTATTTCTTGTCTTCTGCTAGCCTTTGAGTTTTTTTGATCTTGCTCCTCTAGCTCTTTCAATTTTGATGATAGGGTGTCGATTTTAGATCTTTCCTTGCTTCTCATCTGGACATTATTGCTATGTATTTTCCTCTAGACACTGCTTTAAATGTGTCCCAGAGATTCTGGTATGTTGTGTCTTCCTTCTCATTGGTTTCAAAGAACATCTTTATTTCTGCCTTCATTACATTGTTTATCCAGTCAACATTCAAGAGCCTGTTGTTTGCTTTTGATGAAACTGTGTGGTTCTGAGTTAGTTTCTCAATTCTGAGATCTAACTTAATTGCACTGTGGTCTGAGAGACTGTTTTTTATGATTTCCGTTCTTTTGCATTTGCTGAGGAGTTATTTACTTCCAATTATGTGGTCAATTTTAGAGTAGGTGTGATGTGGTGCTGAGAAGAATGTATATTCTGTTGATTTGGGGTGGAGAGTTCTGTAAATGTCTATTAGGTTTGCTTGGTCCAGGTCTGAGTTCAAGTCCTGGATATCCTTGTTAATTTTCTGTCTCGTTGATCTGTCTAATATTGACAATGGGGTATAAAAGTCTCCCACTATTATTGTATGGGAGTCTAAGTCTCTTTATAAGTCATTAAGAACTTGCTTTATGTATCTGGGTGCTCCTGTATTGGGTGCGTATATATTTAGGATCATTAGATTTTCTTGTTGTATTGATCCTTTTACCATTATGTAATGCCTTTCTTTGTCTCTTTTGATCTTTGTTGGTTTATAGTCTATTTTATCAGAGATGAGAATTGCAACTCCTGCTTTTCTTTGCTCTCCATTTGCTTGGTAAATCTTTCTCCATTTGCTTTATTTTGAGTATTTTAGAGAGCTAAAGCTATTATCTTTGAATTTGCATAATTTCTGACAAGCAATCTGATGTGATTTTTTTGTCTTTGCATCTCCAGATGTGATGTGTCTTTGTTCTCTTATTTTTTAAGATTTCCCTTTTTAACAGTTTTTCAGCTGTTTGATTCTAATGAAACTTGGCAAGGTTTTATTTATGCTTATTTTACTTAGATTTTATTTTGCTTTTTCTATCTGTGAATTTATAGTTTTAAAAATCAAATTTCAAAAATTTTGGCCATTCTTTTAAGAATATGTATTCTGTTTCTTTGCTTCTTCTGGAATTCCAGTTGTACATACATTAAGACGTGATATTTCCTCACAGGTCAAGAGAGATGAATCTTTTTCAGTCTTTTTTCCTTTGCACTGCATTTTGGATACTTTCATCACTATGTCTTTATGGACCATGACACAGCCTTCCATAGTGTCTAAATCTGCTGTTTATCCCATGTAGCAAATTTTTCATTTCAAAAATTGTGGGTTTTTTTCATTAATATTTCCATTTAGGTCTTTTTTATGTTTTTCATTTCTGTCCTCATTTTATTATGTTTTTATATATATGAATATATATATATAAATCATGTATCTATATGTGATGCTATATATATATTCAGATATATATACCAGATAAATATATATGTGCCTATATACTTCATATGTATATATATTTGGTGTATATGTATATGATGATATATAGAGCTGTATATATAGCATCATATATAGATACATATTTTTGCATATAGATATACAATAAAACAAAATATTAATAGACAAGAACTTTAAAATAGCAAAAATTATATATGATTTTTGCCATCTTTTTAATTTTAGGTTTATTCTATTGACTGACTTTTCTTCAGCATATCGTTCCCAATTTCCTGCTTCTTCACATATGCAGAAATTTTTTACTGGATGCTGTAAGTTTTGGTTTTACCTTTTAGGGTGCTGCATTTTGTAATATCTTTAGTGTGGATTTAGTTTACCTTTACTGTAGTGCTCTTTTAGCCTCACTTTTAAGGCGAGGCTCTTCTGGGTTTCTGCTACATGCATCATATGTTCATGAAAGTCTCTTCATTTTGGCTTGTGGGAATTCAGATGATTCCCAGACCTTTGTAAGCTGCAGGAATTGTTCCACTTACAGCTCCTCCATAGTTGTTTCTCTCTCTGAGATTGCTCACATCCAGTGACGTCTTTGTAGATTGATATTCAGCCAAAGACTCAACAGAACTCCTATGAAGCTGCCTAGAACACTTTTTCTGTGTGACATCTTCCTTCTCAGTAGTCTGTTCCACAAATCCTAATTGCCTTAGCTTCTGCAGATGCCAATTTCTCTCTTCTCAACTCACTGACATCGCCAAGCTTTGTTTGGATTCCTCTTCCTGTGCATGCTGCAGTGGAAATTAACTCCAGGTAGAAAGTCTGGATAAAAAGGAATGAGCAAAGTCTCCAAGAAATATGGGACTATGTGAAAAGACCTAATTTACATTTGATAGGTGTACCTGAATACGACTAAGAGAATGAATCCAAGCTGGAAAATACTCTTCAGGATATTATTCAGGAAAACTTCCCTAATCTAGCAAAGCAGCACAATATTCAACCCCAGGTAATACAGAGAACACCACAAAGATATTCTTCAAGAAGAGCAACCCCAAGGCATGTAATCATTAGATTCACCGAGGTTGAAATGAAGAAGAAAATACTAAGGGCAGCCAGAGAGAAAGGTCAGGTTACCCACAAAGAGAAGCCTATTAGACTTATAGCAGATCTCTCAGCAGAAACCCTACAAGCCAGAAGAGAGTGGGGGCCAATATTCAGCATCCTTAAAGAACAGAACTTTCAGCCCATAATTTCATATCCTGCCAAACTAAGCTTCACAACTGAAGGAAAAATAAAATCTTTTATGAACAAGGAAATACTCAGAGATTTTATTACCACCAGGCCAGCTTTACAAGAGCTTCTGAAAGAAGCATTATACATAGAAAGAAACAACCTTTTCTAAAAATATACCAAAAAGTAAAGAGCATCAACATAAAGAAGAATTTACATCAACGAATGGATAAAACAGCCAGTTAACATCAAATGGCACTAACCCTAAATTTAAGTCAACTAAATCCCCCAATCAAAAGATACAGCCAAAACCTAATGATATGCTACATCCAGACCCATTTCACATCCAAAGATACACAAAGACTTAAAACAAAGGGATGGAGAAAGATTTACCAACCAAATGGAGAGCAAAAATAAATAAATAAATAAATACATAAGTAAAAAGCAGGAGTTGCAATTCTCGCATCTGATAAAATAGATTTCAAAGCAACAAAGATATAGTGGTAAAAGGATTGATGCAACAATAAGAGCTAACGATCCTAACACCCAGATACATAAGACTCATAAAGAGATTTAGACTCAACGAGACAGAAAATTAATAAGGACATCCAGGACTTGAACTCAGATCCAGAACAAGTAAACTCAATAAATATTTATAGAGCTCTCCATTTTAAATACACAAAATATACATTCTCCACCTTAAATACACAAAATATTGATCGGCCATTATTAATACCCATTTTTAGAATAAAGCCACATTCCCGTTTTCTCTCCCTAAAAAAAAAAAATAGAAAGTCTGGGCAAAGGTACAGCTTAACTCATTTGTTTTTCTTTCCTCAAGGATCACCATCTAATGCTATTTACTATCAAGTATCAAAAAACAGTTATTTCCTCAACTTTATCTAGTTTTCTAGTTGTTTATGGTTGAAGGGTGATTATGTATCTCCCATTATCTCTTTTGGCCAAACCCTGACATAATTTAGAATGGAGTCAGTTTAGAAAATCCTGTCATACTCATAGGCATGGGTAAAGACTTCATGACTAAAACACCAAAAGTAATGGCGACAGAAGCCAAAATTGACAAATGGGGTCTAATTAAACTAAAGAGCTTCTGCACAGCAAAAGAAACTATCATCAGCATGAACAGGCAATCCACAGAATGGGAGAAAAATTTTGCAATCTATCCATTTGACAAAGGGCTAATATCCAGAATCTACAAAGACTTAAATAATTTTACAAGAAAAAAACAGGCCAGGCATGGTGGCTCATGCCTGTAATCTCAGCACCTGAGGCAGATGGATTACCTGAGTTCAGGAGTTTGAGACCAGCCTGGCCAACATGGTGAAAACCTGTCTCTACTAAATACACAAAAATTAGGTGGGCGTGATGGTAGGCACCTGTAGTCCCAGGTATTTGGGAGGCTGAGGCAGCAGAATTGCTTGAACCTGGTAGGCAGAGGTTGCAGTGAGCCAAGATTGTGCCACTGTCCTCTAGCCTGGAAAGGAAGGAAACTCTGTCTCAAAATAAAAATAAAAAAAAAGAAAAAGAAAAAAACAACCCCATCAAAAAGTGAGCAAAGGATTTGAATAGACACGTCTCAAAAGAAGACATTTATGCGGCCAAAAAACATATGAAAAAATGCTCATAATCATTAGTCATTAGAGAAATGCAAATCAAAACCATGTTAACATACCATCTCACACCAGTTAGAATGGCAATCACTAAAAAATCTGAAGACACCAGATGCTGGAGATGATGTGGAGAAACAGGAATGCTCTTTTTTACACTCTTGGTGAGAGTGGAAATTAGTTCAACTATTGGGGAAGACAGTGTGGCAATTCCTCAAGGATGTAGAACCAAAAATACCATTTGACCCAGATTCCCATTACTGGGTGTATATCCAAAGAATTATAAATTATTCTCCTATAAAGACACATGTACCTGTATGTTTATTACAGCACTATTCACAATAGCAAAGACTTGGAACCAATCCAAATGCCCATCAATGATAGACTGGATAAAGAAAATGTGGCACATATATACCATGGAATACTAGGCAGCCATAAAAAATGATGAGTTCATGTCCTTTATAGGGACACAGATGAAGCTAGAAACTATAATTCTCAGCAAACTAACACAGAAACAGAAAACCAAACACTGCATGTTCTCACTCATAAGTGGGAGTTGAACAATGAGAACACATGGACCCAGGGAAGGGAACATCACACACCAGGACCTGTTGGGGCATGTGGGGCTAGGGCAGGGATAGCATTAGGAGAAATATCTGATGCAGGTAGGTGATGGGTTGATGGGTGCAGCAAACTACCATAGCATGTATATACCTATGTAACAAAACTGCATGTTCTGCACATGTGTCCCAGAACTAAAAGTATATTAATAATAAAAAGAAAATCGTGTCATACCTTTGAAATATGAAAGTAATATTGAAATGTACCTTCAGCTGTGAAAATAATAAAAAGAATTTATTATTTTATCTCACATTCTCTGGAGTCCAATTTCTTCTTCTAGCCAGAAAAATGAATAAAATTGACCAAGCAAAATTATAATAACTGAGCTTGTTTTGATTTTAAACTATATGGGGGAGGAAATCAGTCAATATAAATTAGTCTAAACTGTTTCTCCCCCACTACAGAGTGTCTCCTAACTCTCTTTCCTCTATAACTGACATTGGGGTCCCAGTCAGCATGGTAGCAAAGAGAGAGGCCTTTGGTCCATGTACTGTCTTACGCTGAGATGTTCCCTTCCCTCTCTCATCATGGATATCCTACACCAGTACCTTCTGAGGTCTGACTAGTCTGGTCCTGTCTCATGTTTTTAAGGTATCATCTGTGGATGCCTCTGGATCTTGTCATGGTCCCTAGTTCTAAAGTCCCCATAGTGGCTTTTATCTGTTCTATTGATTATCTGAAACTGTGACCCTTTCGGGTGAGCCGACAGCCATCAGCTGATTTTTCTCACCATGACACAGAATGCAGAATTCTTCCAGGTGGCCTTCAAATATTTCCTTGGGCATTGCTCTTCTGCCTAGAAGCTACATAGTACCAACACCAGTCTCAATTCAGGGCTTTGCTAAAGGGTTTACCATATTCCTCCTTCTCTCTCCCAAGGGCACTAGTATCCAAATAGGTGAGTCAGGTCACTCATACCTGTAACTCTCCCATTCTCTTTGTCTAGTTTCTACATTCTATTTCTCTTGGTGAAAGGGAATTCTCCTTTCTTGTCATAAAGAAACTTCCCCTGCAAAATAGTCTCTGTTCTCTTTATGCTTAGTGTCATGTAAATACAATACTCTAAGACTTGATAGAACCAAGCCCAGACTTTTGAATGTAAAGGGAAATATGGGGGATTTATAAAACTCATTTGTTCTTTAACAAAGAGTGGCTTTATGACTACAGTCTTGCAATCAATTAAAAAATGGCAGCCTGGGGACTCAGAGAAGAATAAAAGACCTGTTTGTTCTGTATCTACTCTCACCCTGAATCAATACATGCCATTCACCAGATGATTGATTCAACAAATCAGGCAGCCACTACACACCTAAGGACTAAGGAACAAAAAATAAAGAAAACGCTGATTTAATACCTGAAAAATACTATTTTTTACCTTTTCTATCCTTTGCATGAGGATTGCCTTCCATCATATTCTTCTCTTTTCTCCTAGCATCCACATGGCCTAGTTGTAAAAGATAGTAAGATCTAAGATGTATAGATTACATGAGGTATGTCAGGCACTGCTCTCATTGTTTAAACTCATTTAGTCCCCACAACAATGTAGTATAGCTTATCATTACCCTCATTTTACAGAACGGAAAGCTGAGGCCCAGAGAGATTAAGTAACTTGCTCAAGATCACATAGACACTTTATCTTGGCCAAATGAGTGGATCTTTAATTCTCAGCATTTTCAGCTATGAAGTAATAATAACAATGACAATAACATTAATGAGACAGTATGTATAGTATTTCAGCAAAAGCTTCCCAGACCCAAATGGCCTGGGTTCAAATTCTATGTTTCCGAGTTACTGTCTGGTAACCCTGGGTTCCCTGACCTCTCTGTGCCTCGGTTGCCTCAACTGTAAAGCAGGAACGATGATAAATGTATTTTCCTCTGAAGATTATTATTAGGATAAAATAAATAAGCATAAGACTTGAACAAAAATCTGGTACACAGCAAGTGATCAACAAATGTTACTATTTCCAAAGGCCTACCCGACCTTATCTGAAATTCTGGCAGCAAGGTGAATTTTGAAATTTGGACTCCTTCACATTTTACACATGAGCTAGAGTCCACATAGCGTTATGGAGTATACCCAATGAGGTCACAGAAAACACCATGACCAGACATTAAGACTTCTGCCTCAAAATGCATGAATATTCAGGCTGAGTGAGAAAGATAAAGATGAAAAACAGCCTATGGCAGTTCAGTTCAGGTTTTGCTACTAAATCAATCATTGCAAAATGTTAGTTTTCAGAGACTTTTTATTTTAGAATTTCAGATGAGGTATTTTGGGCTATATTATTTTATATTATAATTAAAGAATGTGACCTATGTCACCCAAGCTAAGCACAATATCTGGCATATAATAAGTTCTCTATCAGTGTGCATTTGCCATTGATTTTGAAATTAATTATTACTATATTAAATCCACAAAATATCTATAGTTGGAACAGCATCTTCATAGTTATTTTACATATTCCCCTAGTCATTTTTCCACATAACTTCCTGTAAAGTTCCCGGTTTCCTTATTCTATCATATTTTATGGCTGGGCATGAAACTCATCTATCCCCTCTATTTCATCTGCCTTCCTTGGTGACCATTCCCTTATTTGACTTCCCAACCTTGTCTCTGTGATAGGATTAGTCACAGTTAAGGAAACAGCACAGTCTCATAGTAAAAAGAAAAAATGAATATAATAAGGGCTGTCATTTATTGCACATTTGCCCTGGGATCTGTACTAGATACATTATATAATTCTCTCATTTAATCCTCACGACTACTAAATGGAGCGGGTATTATCACTGTCATTTTAGAGATTGAGAAACTGAGACACTGATTAGATGATTTGCCTAAGGACTTTAAGAAGTCCTTGAAATTGTTCATGTGTTTTTTTATCCTCTTCTATGAGAAAAGATCTTAGTTTATTCACATTTTCTAAAAGATACACACTGTTCCAAGATTTAAGAACCACTGAGACAATAGATGTTGTAAAAAGACTTGATATTTGTGCAGACTAATGGGTGCTATTGATTCCCAATTCAGGTGGGATTTATTTACGAGTCTCCGCCTCAGACCTAGGCAGTATAGCTCCTAGGTCACTCAACAAGGAGAGGGATTAAAAGACGTCCCCAACAATAACGTTTCACCTATCAGAACCACAAGCTGCAGCCGTGACTACTCAGGCCACCTCCAGCATTTTTCCCACAACTTCTATTTTGTTCATGCCCTACATCTGATTGTGTACTCTCCCCGATCAGTCTCCTCACCAGATTAGTCTCCTTTTAAACCAGAGGCCATGTTTAATTCTTCCTTCTATCTATCCCAAACTACAATGTTTTATACGTTGTGACTTTTTAATATGCTTTTGATGAAACAGAAACTAAAGATGTATCTCAAGGGAAATCTCAGACGGGCATTTCAACTTCAATTGTGTCCTTATTTCTCACAATAAAGACACAATTGAAAGACTTAAATTCAGCTACAGCTGTTACCTTTCTCTGAGCTCCCAGAAACTGAGGATGCTAAGATTTCTTGCCCAATAACTGTAAAAGAAATTTTTAAACAGAATAAGTATTTCCTTAGGCAAATATCTGCCTAATTATTCCTATCTACCAGTCTCTGAAATCAGAAAATGTACTCTGCTCTTCCTCCAGTCCTTATATGTGTGAAGTTTGCTGTATATTCATTTATTTATTTATTTTATTTCTTAGAGACAGAGTTTCACTCTAACATGAGGCTGGATGATAGTGGTGTGATGGTGGCTGGAGTGCAGTGGTGCAGTTCTGGCTCACTGGACTCAGGCAATCCTCCTGCCTCAGCTTCCCAAGTAGCTAGGACTACAGGTGTGCACCACTACCCCTGGCTAAATAAAAAAAAATTTTCTTTTTAGAGACAGTGTCTTACTATATTCGCCAGGCTGCATGTGTGAGGTTTAGATGTGTAGAAGTCAGTGGGGGATAGAAACTCTCAAAACCCAAGCCAATTTGAAAATTTAAAAAAAAAAATAGTAATCCACAGACAATCCCCCTCATTTCTTATTTTCTAGTATAGCTTTTCTATGAAACACACATATAAAAATGAGAGAATAAAAACTTAGTTATAATGATATGACGTCATCTCAACATCTGTGGAACATGGACTGTAAAGCTATTTAATTTGAGTCTTTCCGTTCTCCAGAAATGACCTTTATCCCTTTTCCTTCATTAAGGAGTTTGTTTGCATGAAAGTATGAGTCTTTATAATACACTGGCACTATTCTTTTCGCTTTCTTCGAAGACAATAAACTCTCAAATTTATGTTTCTGTAATCATTGAAGTATTTGCTGGAATCTCATTTTCACATGGAAAAATTTAGGGGCAGCAGAAAGTAGTGGGTGGGAAAGTTCTGGAACGTTTCTTACTTGTTTTTAATTAGACCATAACTCACAGATAAATGAAAATAGAAATGCTTCAAAAGAAAACTTTTGTGTAATTGAGAAAATGTCAATTGTCTAGATGGAAAAAGTATTATTATGAAATCTTGTGGAGCGGCTGTAGGAAGAGGCAGGACACTAAAAGAGGCCCTCAAGCTTCTCTTCGGCATTACCACTATATACTATTTGATGTGTCAAACCATACTGCCCCTCTATTGAAAAGTGTGAATAAATTTTTCATTTTTAGTTTGTAAGCATTGAGAAATAGAAGGCATTTCTTTTTATTTTTTCCTTTTTCTGTTTCTTAAGGTGATAATCTATTTACCTCACTACATATTCTGGGTACCACAAAGATACCAGAGAGTTCAGAATAGAAAATGTATGCCTACCCTTAATATTAGCCCATAAAACTCCTCAAATTGTACCTTATAACTCTTTTCAAATGAGTCCATCAAAAAGGTAATATTAAGTTAATCATATACAGTTTTGTTTTTACAATAAAAGTCTGAAAAATCTGAGAAAACTCTCAGTTTTTTCTTTATCTGAGAACATATTCTATAATAATAATACACTTGATCTTAGCCAAAAGGCCAAGAAATGATCTAAATAATAATAGACATATACCAACATTTCTTAATTTCTGAATAAAAAAACTGAAACTGGAATAATCAAGTCACTTATCTGAAGTCACTCAGTGAAGGACTAAAATTTTGGAGAAAAGAGTTTCTTTTCGCTTTACAAATAGTGAATCCAAACTGAATAAGTTAAATAATTTTGTAAAAATGTAACAAAGTTTAGTTTCTCTTTCATCTTGTGTGCAGTAAACATTAAATTCTAAAATTCAAATATATTTTTTAATTTTTTTAATAGCTAAATCTATCAATGTTAAATATTCATATTTTTGCACACTTCTGGTTTGTATATCAACTTTTAAATCAACTTTTTTATTACAAATCTAATACAATAGAAAAGTGGGAGCATTAACAACGACAAAAAAGTGGCACGTTCTGATTTCCCAATAGAATAGAAGAGCACTTCCTTTTCTCACAATGACCTAAGCTCCCTGGATGGTTGGCTCACATCTCATTAGAATTCGTCTCTCCCTCCAGCAGAGCAGTCATGTTGCTTCATCCAAAGGCTGATTGGGCCTGTCTTTCTCAGGTTCTCAGCTGATCCCAGGTTATCACATTCCCAAGGCTAAAGACTTTCCTTTTTTCCAGTACTTAAACTTCACTTCTCTCTTTAGATATGCAAGCTCCTTACTCTGAGAGGTAATACAGAAAGACTGCTGGATTACGGCTCTTTCAAACTGATGCCTGACATATTCTCTCTCTTTCATTCCTGGGAGCAAATGGAGAAAGATATGTTTAATTCCTGATGTGACTTTGACCGCTATTGTCTCAGTTACTAGAATGGACATTTGAAATTTTGCACTAAAAGATTGTTATAGTTATTGTGTCAACTTTATTTCAACAAAGCAAGCATGCCACTGGAATGAATATTGCAAATAACACTAGAAAATCAAGGAATCATTGAACAAGAATTAAGTCATTAACCTATTTTATTTTAATACTATAGATACAGATTCTGCAAAAGAATGATATACTTCCTTAGTTTACATAGGAATGGACGGAAGTGTGTTTGGTGAGGGGTCATTTTTGTGGCTTACAACTCTGGAGGATTATTTATGCAGCCTGTAGAACCAGACTGGAGAAACAAAGCTGAAGGTGGTTTGATGTCTAAATTCCATTGATAACTTTTAAGCAAAAAATAACAGTTAGAGTGAGCTGTGGAAATAGTAGTGGAAGAGAGAGGATGTTTCAAGAAAAATATTTCACACAATTATTTAACATGGAGCTGATCAAACAAAACAAGATTGTGAGCCATTTTTTTTCTATGGAAGAAAAAAGGATGTTTGCCTCTTAATTTTTCTTTTCAACTGAGTCCAAGTATGAAGAGTCTAAGGCTGGCTGAATCTTCCAGTACTCCTTCAGAGAAGGCTTCATAGAGGAATTAAGACAATCAACATTAGGGAAAGGAAGCTATTTTAATGGGAATGTGGAGAGCTGGGGAGAGGGAGACAATAATATAAAACAAAGTCAAAAAGGGAAATATCTCCAAAAATATAAATTTCTTCTCCTTTGCTGGCCATTTGCAACTCTGACTCAACTCTGATAAATTAAATGCAGCGGTTTTTAACCAAGCATAAGCATTGGAACCACTCATGGAGCTCTGGCACCACACAGCTACCACAATGCCACCCTAGGTTTTCTAAATCAGAATCTCTGGAGGTGGGGCATGGGCATGAATCACTTTAAAATAAGCTCCACCAGTTGTTCTAAAGCACACTACTTTTCTAGTGTAATCCCCATTTACCCCAGGCCTTACCACCCTGTTCTCACAAACAGAACCACAATACAACATAGCTCAGTCTCATGGCCCTGTGTAAAACTGCAGAGTCTCATTTCTATATTTCTGTACTCCCTGAATACATAGAACAGAGTTGTCAAGCCCTCCTCCCAGATCTTTCTGCCTGGCATCCCTTGTTGTGGGCTAGTACAGACCCTTAAGAGTGGTTCTTAGCATTAGCTCCCTGTTCATAGTACCAACTCCTATCTTGGTGCAAATCCAAAGTGCAAACCCTCAAGGTGAAACAACATTTGTCATTTCAGAACCAGGCTGTTGTTATGTCCAGATATGATGAAAATGGTGCTCTTCCCTAACCTGTATCCTACTTCATCCCTTTGGCCCCTAAGCCACATGATAGGTGCCTCTGTGCCTGGGAAAAGAGAATCCTCAGTGTCCTCCTGCAATACCTGCCTTCATCAGGGTCCAGACCAACACGATGAGACCCATCAATAAAAAAAGACAGCCTCTTGTCCACTCATATCCCTTTCCATCTCTACTCTCACACACGCTTTTATTTGAAGACACTTTCCTACTATTTAAATTATTTCACCACTTGAGATTTTAGCTGTACCTTTTTATCAAACCCACCAAAATTTAAAATTCCAGTTTAAATTGAGGTGATATCCTTATTACACATTATTCTTCTAAAATAATACCATTTCTTTCAAATTACCAAAATCTAGCTAAGTCCAAGGGGATCACATGTGTCAGGTACAAGCCCCAGCTGAGGTCAGAGGGGAATGGGTGGATGGGGGCAGTGAGCTATCAGAACACTCAAGAGACAGCAGATAGATGAGACATGGCTTTATTCCACAGCTCCTTCACAGTGTCGGTGTTACCTTTATATACCTCACAAACCATAGTAGCTGACAGCCAGGTAATGAGCTTCTCTGTGTTATGTCTACATAGCTGTGATTTTGTAAAGCATGGGAATGTGTGCCTGCACTACAATTCTGCTGGGTCATGCAGGATGTTCACTTTGGCCTACGGCTGCCTGGCTGCAGCAAAGCCTTGTTCCTTACAACATGGTCTTAGATCAAGTGAGTTGATAAATGCCAACCTCTGTAGCTATCCAGAAAATGCAGTTAGTTTCTGCATTTTCAAACTCAAGGCCCAAGAACCCTTGGGATTGCCACATGGATGAGGGGAGAAAAAAAAGGGTTGAGAGGACATTTGATAGAATATGTTTTCTCAGATCTACAATAAAGAACAAAACAAAACAAATAAACAAAAATCTATTTGAAAACTCCCTGTTTCATGGCAGCAATTCACAATCTCCTTCCCAATTCTTTGCTCCCTGCCTTATTTCCACTTCCTAAATCTTCTTCCTAGAGTTTTTCATCTTTGAATTGATTCCACCATCCAGTCAGTTCTTCAAGCCAAACACTGCTTGTCAAATTTGGCTCTTTCTTCTCCTTCTCCGCTCCTCCAACAACAAATCTGTAACCAGGTCCCATCAGTTCTATGCTCTAAATTTCTAGTGATTTTATTTCCTTCTCTTAATTTCAACTGTCTCTAATCCAGGCTGACATCATGACTTGCTGAGACTAATGCAATAAGCCAGGGCTGATTTTCTCACATCCACTTTTACACCCGGAAAATGTTTTGTCTAGTATAATCAGAGTAATTTTAAAAAAATATCTGCCTCCTCTGCCCTTAAAAATCTTAAAATCTTCCTAAATCCTCTGAACATCAGAATCTTCAACTATAAGTTGGGGATAATAATTCCTAAATTGATGGTTACTGTAAGAATTTAAAAGATAATAAAATGTATGTATAGAGATTATGTATATAAAAAGCCTAATACTGTACTTCACTTGGCATATGTTAGAAGGTATTATGCTTATCAGTTTTCTTTCTAAGGCAACTGAGGTCATGGGACTAAATGGAGAAACAAATTTCATTTTAGCTCTAAACCCTTATGATGTTGTGTTACTCAAAGAAGCTGGGATGTACCTAAATTTTAAACTTGATGTCATTTTCTTTTGTTTGTTTTCCATTGGTAATAAAATTCAGAACCAGAGGGACACAAATATGAGTCATATAAGGTTATGTCAAAGGTGATAAAAATCACATTTGTCTTCACACTGCACTCTGCCAGCTTCAGCTCTGTCATCTTTTCTTCTGCTGGCTCATGGGTTGCTGATGGATTGTTCAGGTGGGGGTCAAAAGAAGAGAGTCAGAGCTTCAAATAAGTCACCTTAAAATAAATTCACATAAGAGATTTCATATAAGTGCCCCTCATCTAATCTTTGCCTCACTTTTACTTTTTAATGAGGAGGGGTTTCTAAAGGTGAAATTCATGGGTCAGATTTTTCAAGTTGACCCTGAAGAAGAGAGAGAACAATCAGAAAGAGGCATAACAGATGGTCTTCTGAGAAAGGTAATACTTTTTTAATTGAATTGAACTGAATTGAATTGAAGGAGTCTCTAGGGTTTTCCTCCACAAGAATCTGAAGGTCAAGACACTGAGGTGTGAAAAGTTTGCAGTATTTTCTGTGGCTCCTAAAATTATTTCATATCTCCTTTATCTGTATATACACAAAGCCAGTAAATGGGCTAGTTCCTGCATGTGCAGCAGTTACTGGAAACAGGAGAAAAATAAATAACACACAAAACAGAAAAGCCTGTTCCTCAGCAGCCACTTTGAGATTCCCAGTGAAGATATGAAATATACATATATATGTATATGTACAGCACCTTCTTCCAAATGCATATGTCTATGCTCTGCTCTTTCACTGATCTTCTCCAGATTCTAAACTTCAACCCTTAAAAGGAAGCCCTTGGTTCAATCATCCATCACATGCTCAACCACCCCAGAGTTTCTGCAGATGTATGAATCGCACCATTTTTTCTTCTACCTGTAGTACATAAACATATCTCTCTCAATGAATGAAGCATAAGTTTACTTGATTCTTGAAGATAAACAAAGAAATGAACAATGAAGTCTGAGAGGTCCCCTCAGGGCTGGTTCCTACAGCTTAAATCTGTCTTCATCCGTAATTTGGAGGTAGAAGGCCTACCTTGTTGGCTGTTATAAGAAACAGAGATATAAATGAAAAACCTTATACATAGTAGTCAGTTACTTTTTTCCCTTTACAAAGTTCAATTATGTCCCCAAATTGGACATTGCAACCATAGCTCCAGAACAAGTATCATAAGGATGCTACAAATATTCCATAGTTCGTGGTCCCAACATACATGTTTTAAATGTCATATAATTGAAGAGCATTTTTAACAACCCATTAGACTTCCAAGGACATATTTGGCTTTCTGTTATGAATTTCAATATTTAAATATCTTGGGAGAAAGTCTTCTGTAATATAGTATGTCATATGCAAGCTTTGTTTTGTTTATTTATACTAAATAGCCTCTAACCCCAGTCCACTATGTTGTACAAGATTTATTTATAAAGTCTTCAGCCAAAGATAGAGTTCCTTGACTTCTGAGTATACATGAACTTTCCTCTAGCAAATTATTTTTGGTCAGTTTTTCTGATGTGACTTTGATTTTGCATGTTTTTCATTTATGTTTAGAAAAAAAATACATAGCTATGAAAAGAATTTTTTTTCCAGTGAGAGGATTTTCATTTGAGTATAATATTTAGAACTAAAATTAAATGAACTGAATATATTCACATATAGATTACAAATTCTGTAGATAGTGGCATGATTCTTACATCATAAGTAGGTTATAAAGTTATATAACTTTTGAAATACAATTTTCAAATAAAATATAATTTTCAAAATGTTTAGTGAGCTCAGCTGACCCATCCCTTGAAGAGCACTCAAATTTCTTCCCTGGGAATATCAGAAATCACACACAAATTTCCTATCTCTTAAAATGTAGGAAAATTCAAGTTTCTCTTGCTACATGAAGTACATGCTATTCTTCAAGATAATTGTCATGTGGCTATTTTGGATAGCTATCTAATCTTGTATTCTTACCAAGAGAGAATATTATTTGAAAGGAAACTGTATTTGTATGAGACATGGGGAGGGAGATTCTAAAAGTATGAAAATTCCCATCCAAATCTTCAGCAATTTATCAAAACTAGGTATTTTCAGAATACTAATAGAACTAAAAATGCCAGGTGTGGTGGCTCATGCCTGTAATCCCAGCAATTTGGGAGGCCAAGGCAGGTGGATCACCTGAGGTCAGGAGTTCAAGATCAGCCTGGCCAACATGGTGAAACCCCATCTCTACTAAAAATACAAAAATTAGAGGGTTGTGGTGGTGGGCCCCTGTAATCCCAGCTACTCGGGAGGCTGAAGCAGGAGAATCACTTGAATCCAGGAGGTGGAGGTTGCAGTGAGCCAATATTTCACCATTGCACTCCAACCTCTCACTCTCACGAGAGTGAGACTCCATCTCAACAAAATGTAATAAAATAAAACTAAAAAGTAAGGTAGGCATATTTGATAGTAATATTCATTTTACCATTCATTTTGATACCATTCTTTGTAAAAGCATTCATCAAATTATTTCCTAATTGAGGTATTAATATATAAAATTTTATGTAGTAAAGAGCCACTTTCTACAGGAATCTGACTCAACTATAGATTTAATGTTATTTATATTAAGGCATTGCCTATTCTTGAGACTACTAGCTATGCCTAATAATATAACCAAAAACACATTATACTGTTTAAAATGCTTTTATATACATTACCATTTATCATTTAACCAAATATAGTTATGAACTTCAGTGAATTCTTTTGAATTGGTCAAAATGTAAAAAACAAAACAAATAAAACTATATTTATATCTCTTATTAGCATTTCACTGATAAACTTTCCCAGAAGAATAAACATAAGTTTTAAACAAATGTATCAAAAAAGTGGTTTCTCATTTGAAGACAAGAATGCACATACCATGGCTACTATGATTCTTACTTCATTCATCATTTTAAATATATAAAATACAATCTGCAATATAACCTGAATGGGGTCAGCCAGGGAATTGGCCAGATATCACAAAGCTTGGGGACTAGAGCCTGACATGTTAAAAACAGGCTAGGAATTCTGCAAGAAAGAGCCAAAACCCATAAAGGAAATGCAGGGTCCAAATCATTGGTCTTAAAAAGCATAAAGAGTCATAACTGGAGAAACCAAGTATGAACAACAGGACCATAGCCTGGATTGGGGCTGGCAATGAGAATTTAATCCAAGGGGCAAATAATAGGTACAAGTGGAATGGAATGGGAACATGCAGAAAGTCCTGGAATTACTGGGCATGGAATTAGAGTGTGCACTGCACACCTTCATCAGTCAGCTGATAACAAGGCATGAGGCAAATATTACTTAAAGATGTATGTAGGAGAAGAGAGATAATATAGATAAAGACTTGTTGATTTTAACTACTATACGGTGTTATGATAAGTTATTAAAATGCAATTTAAGAGATTTTCTTTTCTTTTTATTTTTTCCTTTTTTGTTTTTTCTTTCTGATACATGGTCTCCTTCTGTCACCCAGGCTGAAGTGCAGTGGCATGATCATAGCTCACTGTTACCTCTAACTCCTAGGTTCAAGCAATCCTCCCACCTTAGCCTCCTGAGTAGCTGATACTACAGGCATGTGCCACCATAACTGCTTAATTTTTTTAGAGATGGCGTCTTGCTATATTATTGCCCAGGCTGGGAGATTTCATTTCTTATCCAGAATGCTTTAGAGTTGTCATGCAATTGCTGACTGCTCTTTATTTATCTGAAATATTCAAACTAAGTTTTGTAGGAATCACATTCTGTAGTAAATATTTATAAGTGGCCAGACGTGGTGGCTCACTCCTGTCATCTCAGCACTTTAGGAGGCCAAGGCAGGCAGATTGCCTGAGGTCAGGAGTTTGAGACTAGCTTGACTAACATTGTGAAATCCCTTCTTTACTAAAAATACTAAAAATTAGCTGGACGTGGTCACGCATGCCTGTAATATCAGCTAGTCAGGAGGCTGAGGCAGGAGAACCACTTCAATCCAGAAGTCGGAGGTTACAGTGAGATCACACCACTGCACTCCAGCCTGTGAGACAAGACTCTGTCTCAAAAAAAAATAATTATTATATATAAGTACTTGGAATGATTATTAAATATCTACTAAATTAAAAGAAAATTATTTACATGTCATTTTGAAGATGTGGACACTTAAATTCTTCATTCTGATAGACAAGATGAAGGAAAGATTTTATAAAAGCAGCAGACCTAGAAGGTTGACTGCAAATGAAAAATACTAAAAATGATTTGTTGATAGAGCAATGAACTATTTCTGATTTGTTGCCATTTAGAATATGTCCTTTAAAAGTCTTACCATGGCACTTTTAGGAAGTAAAGAAATAATTGCTACAATGTAAGGTAACTTTTTGTTGTTCTTCTCCTTTTTACCTACATGTGATGATATAATTCCAGCAGAGCCATTTACATGATTCTGAATTCTGACTTTAATTATACTATAGGATCTTTTTAAACTAAGAGCTGTGCTTAATTGTCCCTCCTTTTACTTTTTACAAAGGATGTTTCTGCCTTGTGTTACTTTTGATTTGTAAAACATACATTTTTCTGATACATCAAACTGTGTTTCATGGGGTTAAAATAACATAACTCTCCTTTAGAAATGTCAGTTTGTACAGGAAAATAACATGGTAAAAGAGTTATCCAGAGGTAAGTTTTCAAAATGCGTATCTCTATTGACTCAGTATGAATTAGCTTGATTCACAAATCAAACTCCAGAACTAGTAGTAAGAAAATAAATTGAAGAGCATGAAAAAAGAATACGAACATGCAGAACACTCCTACAGGCCTGAAAAATCAACAGTGGTACTTTACTGCAACTTGACACCAACGTGTGTCTAATTAAATACTTGAAATAGCATTGTTATTCAGAGACAAGTATGTAGATTCAAACGTAAAGGTAAAATTCCCCCAACTAATACTAATACAGAAAGCCATTTTTCTTCTGCTTTTTTCCTTACCCCTATCCCCACATGATAGAATTGACCTTCACTATTTATTGGCCCAGAAAGAGAAATCACACACTGCCCCAAAGGCTGACCTGCCAAGAGTAGGAAATAGTTATTCTGGGAACTAAAGAGCATTGACGAGTCTCTCGCAAATTGCACCTACACTTCCTGGTTTCCTTCTTTCAGCTCCTATTTTTCTATGCAAATCAGGGCAGAGTTTTTTCCTAGTCTCAGGGCAGCCCACAATGTGGCTGCTGTAGACATGGGCGATTGGAGGATATGGTGATGTTGATTCAATTGAAGTCTGATCATCAAGAATGGGTTCAGGGAGCTAGATTCTTCTTTGTCCAGAACAGTACATTTTTGCACTTTTCTCAGATGCTGCACTGGAAATTTAATGTCAGTGGTATGTATTTGTTTGTGCAACTAGGTGTTTTCCAATATCCTAAGAGATTGCTAAAATAAAAAATAAATTAAATACACAGATACTTGCACATAGCGGAGACAAAGAGACCAAGTGAGTTGTAAAGTTTAGTTGAATCTTCGAACTAAAAAGATGGCATCATCATCAGCAAAAAAAAAAAACCTTCAGAATCAGACTGCCTGAAACCTCACCCAAGGCGGAGGTACCCAAACTGATTTTTATCTAAGGCAGCCTTAGAAATTGTCAAGAAAAGACTTTTAGAGACTGTCTGCTTAGCTTCAACTGTCAAAAAAATAAAAAATAAAACAGTGATGCTAACCTTATCTGTTTTCCTCCTACCTCACTTTCATCTCCCACCACACACATGTGTACATGCACAAACACACATATTCATGAATAGGAATGGTCTCTGCAATACTTAACACCCTCTGGACAAGGTCCGTCAGTGGTTCTTCATTTATCTTCCTTCTGCTCTTTCCTTAGGCCAGAGATGGAAGATTTGAACATATGTACACACTAGCTTGGCTAACAGTCCAGCAAATTCCAGTACTCTAAGGATTAACTAGTCACTTTATTTCTTTTGGAAGGCTCTGCTATAACTGAAGCCCAACATTTTGTTTATCTTCCACTATTTATCTTCCAAGGAGCATGCTCCAGTGCACTCACCATGAGAAAGTACCTGCTGTGGAAATATGTTGTAAGATTGTGAGATGTGAAGCCTTTTTGGAGGAAGAGCCGTTATTATCTAATTTTAAAAAGTTTTGTTCCTTTGTAGAAGTGGACAATATATAAGATTCTTAGAGATTTTAAACAAATTCAACTTTATTGAAGTAGCCTTTCTAGTCCCTTTTTAGTGTATAAAGTTAAACAGATCCACCTTTATGGTAACATAACATAACATACCATAACATAACACATAACATTTATGGTAAATGGATATTAGAAACTAATAAATGTACACAAATTCCTTTTAAGTTAATTGGTTTGGCCTGCTCTTCCTACGACAATACTTTTTGGAGAACTGCTGAAAAACAGTAAAAGAAATACTTATGTTTCAGAGGTCTTTGTTTCCCTGGCCAGGCGGTTGTGTGGGTTCTAAAGAATAATGCAAAGATTCAGTGGCAGGAAGCCAAAAGGAGAATAAAGAAAAGCAAAAATCACATAAGAAACAACTCCACAAGCTCTCCCATTAATCCATGAATGACTGAATATGGATTATTAGTGAGCTTATTTCTTGTTTCAATTAACAACTAAAGATGAGTAGTTTTACAAAATTTTGTAAGTCATGATTAAATGAAGGCTCTCTCAAAATTCTGTTTTTCCTCCAGATTAATGTCGACACTAGAAATGTTTAATGTAATATGTCATTAAAAAATTAGTAAAATTTTAGTTTCTTCTCTAGATACAGTTTCATGAAAATAAATAGAAAATAAAGTAAATTCAGTGACTCTATTCCTTGGTGTAATAGCTAGATTTTTGGCATTCAAATATAAACAAATAATTCTAATATGATGTAAGTGCTACATTCAAAATACATATTATGAGAAGACAGATTTAAAATGTTATCAAGGGCAATGAAAATATACATTTTTAGCCTTTATTTAATTTACATGTTATTCAGTTAATATTTGATATTCAACAAACATTTATTGATTGTATATTATATGTCAAATATTTACATTTTAATAATGGCAGCTTTTATCTCAAATTCTCTTTTGAAACAAAGATTATTAAATAACTGAGAATTCATGGAGAAAGATGATGATTTGCCTTGGGAACATCAGAGGGAGAAAGAAATCAGAGGCCTAAGTAGGATGAGAGGTGTGTTGGTAAACATTTTACAACAGGTTCTGCACTACCCTGATTTGTGGTGTTTTATACCAATTAGCATGGTATAAATATGAACACAATGTCTGATTTCAAGCTGCCAACCTGCCATTACTGAATGCAGAGTCAGAAACAGATGCACACAACCCATTCTCCCAATCCATTATGAGCTTGCTGTGTGTAGCCTATCACTGTTAATACCCACCAGACAATGACTTTCTAGGGTCACCCTATGACTTTATTTATGACTACATAGCAGTCAGGGTTGAGAGGCTGAATAGCTTTGCAGAGTGACTCATAATTGTCCATAGACATATTTATTTAGGACCCCATTATGTTTATCTCTTTTCTTCTCTCTATTTTAGAGCATCCACTCCCATATCCTGGCTCTTATTAGCCCTCTGCTACATTGAGCACCTGACCTCTGTTA
Source organism: Callithrix jacchus (assembly GCF_049354715.1). Classification (NCBI taxonomy): domain Eukaryota; kingdom Metazoa; phylum Chordata; class Mammalia; order Primates; family Cebidae; genus Callithrix; species Callithrix jacchus. The sequence goes on from NC_133504.1 coordinate 78,031,633, forward strand.
CTATAAAGAGAAAAGTAGCTTCTGCTTTGGGAAGCTGGTAATAAGTTTGAGCAACTTCAGCAAAATGCTTCCTTCCCCATTTTTTCACACAGAACATTAAAAAGATATATAGTCATGGATAAGATTTAATAAAATTAATAACTGTTTCTGCTTCATCAAGGATATTCTTAAAGAATGCTTGCAGTTTTTCACTGAGAATAAGTGGAGATGAAAAATTTGATGACTATAAGCATCGTTTGGTGCCGCAACCTTGATTAGAGCTAAATTTCCAGAACCATGACTTTTGTACCAGCAGTGAAAATGTCAAAACAATTTAAGGGGCCAATAATATCTTAGCTTAATTATGAAAATAATTTTTACTTTGCAGAACTCACGAAAGGATCTCCAAGAACCTCTAGGGGCCCAGTGACAACACTTGGAGTACAACCACCTTTGTCCCAAGTCACAAACGTGTCTTGGTTTGGTTATTGCCTCCTAACCAGGTTCCCATATTCATTCTGGCTACCTTGTAATCCATTTACCAACAAAAGCCAAACTGAGCTTTTAATACGACAATTCTACTCATGTCATTTTCTATTGAAAATCCATTTATGGCTTCCCATTAGTCTTAGGGTAAAATTTAAACCTTCACCATGGCTGAGAGAGATTTTACCATCTGGTCCCTGGCTATTACCCAGCCTCATCTTTCTTGGATATCCTTAATCTATTTGCAACAGCCACTCTGGCTTCTTTATGTTTTTCAAGCATTGCAAATTCATTCTTGCCCCCGGGTCCTTGCACATGCTTTTTGTTATTGTTGTTCTTGTAATGTTTCCTCCATGTTTTATTTACCTAATCTGACCCATCCCTTAGCTGTCAGTTTAAACCCCACTCCAGGAGGCTTTCCTTACCTGAATTCCATCAGATTAGGTTCCCCCTCTTATGCTTTAACAAACAGTCTTGTAACTATGTAATTAACGTAGTATTTATTTTTGAGGTCCTCGATGAGACTGTAATTGCTCTCAAGGAAAAGGCTATCTGTCTTGCTCTCTGTCGTATTCCTAATGCTTGGCATATATTAAAGGCCTCTAATGTTGTTTGATTTTACTTAAAGGTGTCACCTAAAATGGGAAAGAAGGAATTGGAAGATTATCTACACATAAGTATCAGTCTGTCTGCACTTTTGAACATATACAACACTGACTTGTGGCCCTTCAAAGGAACGAGAAAGTACTTTAATCTAGCTTTCAAGTACTTGACAGAAAGAGAAAGAAAGGGAGGAAGGAAGGAAGGAAGGAAGGGAGGGAGGGAGGGAGGGAGGGAGGGAGGGAGGGAGGAAGGAAGGAAGGAAGGAAGGAAGGAAGGAAGGAAGGAAGGAAGGAAGGAAGGAAGGAAGGAAAAATTAAGCAAACTGGAAGGTGCAGAGAAGACAGTCTTTCAACCCCAAGAATTCAGAGTTAAGATTATGGAAGACAGATCAGGATAGCTGTACTCAAAATTGAAATTCAACCCTAGTAATGAAGATTATGTTGCAGGAATAAATCTGCTATACCTTAATCCCTCTTTCCCTTAAGATGATGACTCTACAAGGAGGTTTCTGAGTTCTTCATTCAAATAGACTCAGACCATCTGTAAACAATGTCCAGGAAATTTCTGAGCTTAAGCGGTAGGCATAGCTTAGTTCCAAGCATGTATTTCTACCACACTTTATCCACTTGTTTCATTCCCTTATCTATTCCTGCATGCCAGATAAATATTGAAGTCTTGTTCTAACTCTGAGTTAAGCCTGTACTTCTTGACTTTCTGAAAAAAAATTATCATGCTCCCAAGCTTAACCCTACAATAAGTTCTTCACTTCTAGAAAATATATGCTCTCTATTAAAGAAACGTGCCAAAAATTAAGTAATTCCAGGAAGGCTCAAAGTTATTCTGTACATTATACTCATTATGGTTTGAATATGCCTTAGGCTAGGTGATAACCAGTATGTAACTGGACACAGTAGCCTAAGAAGTTACCATTAGAAATTATCATTTTATTTGTTTATGTTTTGCTCAGTTCAAACTATCACACCAAAATGATTCAAGGCCTCCTAAAACACTCCTGTAAATATCCTCTATTAATTTTACTCAAGATAAAATGGATGCATTTTACACAATGCAGTGTGTGAACAATTCTTAGTAAGTTGTAAAGCTCAGGGTTACTTGGTGCCAAAAAAGTGAAAGCTTTGCCTAAATGGCTAAATATCTTATAAATGTCTCAACTACACTTAGAAGCAAATATGAGACATTATTTCCTGTAGTACTTTTCCCAAAGCTAAAGTTTGTTTTAATAAGACAAAGATTAAACACTGCAGTGAATTATGTCTACACCAATGTGCAAACACCTTTTTCTTTTTGCTTCTCCTTGCACATTTATTACATCATGTTTGAAAAAGAGACAGATTAAAGTGAAGCTTAAAAAAGAGAATATGGTGACTGGAAGAGTTCTAATTACAGTCACCTAACATAATTGGGTCAGCAAGAGGGTAAGAATGAATGCATTTATAATGGAAATGGGAACTTTTCTGGAACATAGCTGAAACTGTGCCATTGCCTTGGAAACCCACTCAGATATAATCGGTCATTTTTTAGACTACACTTGAGACAGGAATCCCAGGTTGAAAAGTTCAGAGTAGAATGTTAGCATCTAGGGGAGAGTTAGTGGTTGTGTTGGAAACCTAGAAATCAAGAGACAACTGAAAGAGCTGATCATTGAAAGGAAGAAAGCACCAGAAATTACAATCCTGCAAGTGTGGAAACATCAAGGAAAAATTCAATCTTCTGCAGTAGTTAAATTACCTTGTTATTTAAAAATTTGGAATATACATGTGTCCATTTATATTTGTTCTTTCTAATTTTCTTTTCTATGTGCAGCATCTAATTTTAGGCTAATTATTCAACTGATGAATCACATAGTACTTCCCAGTACTATTCTACCTCCTCTGAGGACATTTTCACTCACCAAAAGCTATAAAATGAAATTACTCATCTATGATTTGTCACAGACAACTTTCTTGATCACATAAAAGCTGATTGTGCAATTTCTGCATTATCCTGCTTCTTGCTTTTGCTTTCTTTTTTGCCTCCTTTAGGCTTGCTTTGTCCATCATTAGCACCTTCTCCAGAGCTAGAGCAAGGGGACAAGCAAGGCTTAAAACTCAGTCTAGTCTGATATTTATTAGTGGATGGCTTTGAAGAGGGTCCAGAAAACAAAAGTTTGCCAGCAAAAGTGAGGTTTGCAAATTATCCACAAATCTAATTGATTCATGTGATCAGTTCTCCCTTTTATCAGAACAGCACTGTCTAATGGAGCTTTTCTGTGATGATGACTATATTCTGTATCTATGCTATTCAGTGTGGATGCCAGTGGTGCAAGTGAATAACTGAATTTTTTATTTTATTTCATTTTAATAAATTTAAATTTAAATAGCCACACATAGCTAACAGCTATCAGACAGGACGGTGCAGCTCTAGAATATGCCTTTCTAGTTATCACACCCAGCCATACAGTATAATTTCATTAACTCCAAATCTACTGTTTTGGAAACCATAGTCATTTGACATGCATTGAACTAGTTTACCACTGACATTTGTACTTTGAAGAAAATGTCTGTTAATTGCATTAATAATATAAAAACCATTATAGGTCAAAAATTCAATTTTTATAGGGGCAGGAGCTAGTTATAAGAACTAGCATAGAACTACTAGAATTATTCATAAATTAATATAGAGAATTGATAATAAATTTGTTAGATAATGAATCATGTAATGTGAAGCAGGTCTAAAGGAAACTTGAAGATATCCCTTATTTATTTATTTAAACTGTATATGCCAGACACTGGACTGGAGCTGCAGATTTTTTTAAAGGACTAGCCATCAAGAGCTTCACTTTTATTTTTAAAAATATCATTAGCATTTTTTCTAATGTATTTCATATTTCATAGTTTTTATATAAATAGTACCAAACTTTTCCCAAATTAGCACAAAATAATGATATTTTCAATATTGTATCTAATTGTACTTTGCACTGATTATTATTTATATGACTATGAGGTATTTCAGTATACTATATTAGCATATAGTATAGTCTTATGGTATATCTGTACATATACAACACATATATAATTGTTGCAAATTTTCTTTACAGACTTAGGTAACAGTTAAAAAAAAATTCTTGTATTTAAACCCTTATTTAGTTTTGTTTACCACATATAGCACTTAGATATTAATATAAGCATATATACTAATATAAATACTGCATTATTTACAGTAAGTACTAGTATAACTATACTTAGATGAGTATAACCATATAAGTTATAGTATAGCTTTATGTATACTTACATAGCCATAGAATAAACAAAAAAGAATAAACATAAGTATTAATATATGTACTAATATAAGGATACATTCTTATAGTTTCTTCTTTTAATTTCCTGCACTAGTATTGTTTTAACACCTAATATGGACAATCATTAATAAAAATGATGACTTGATTTCTCCTTAATGAAACTTGATATGTTAACTTTTCCAGGAATATTGATGATGGGCTATAGAGCCAGACAGCCAGACTATTCATTGCCCAGCTTTCTCACATACTAAGTACAACCCTGAGCAATCCTCAGCTTATCTGTGCTTCAATTTCTTCACTAGGGAAGTGGAAAATAATGATAGCCTCCTTATAGGGTCATATTGAGAACTGAATAAAAAGATTCATAATAAGTGCTTTACATAAATTCTGATACATGGTAAGTGCTCAAAACTTTATTATTATTATTATTAAAATATTGCAAGATAAACATAATAAATTTGAGAACCTGTGTCATCTTCTTTAAGGTAATAGTGGTGGAGGAGCTTGCCAATGCTCACTGTATACTGTACCAGGTGGTATTTGACCACATACAAAACTCAACTAGTGTTTAAATACTGGGAAATTTTTACTCACTGGTATGTTTACTTTCTAATAGAATGTTAATTAACTTACTCTTTTTCTCTAAGATTGAAAAATTCACAACTGTTTGTACTTTATTTTGAAGAGTACGTATTTGACATGTAGTCATTATAGAAGATGTACCCCATGATTAAAACAATTTAGTTTTTCTGGCAGACATGTATATGAAATTGAAAATACCGGCTTTACTCAGCCTATAAAAACAAAGAATGAATATATTAAACATTTTTAAAACTTCTAAGGAAATCCTTTTGTAAATAAATACAATTCTAGAAAGGATGCAATATTTAAGTAAAGCTCTGAAACAAAAAGGATAATCAGAGATTTTTAAGTAGAACATCAAATTTGATTTCTAAATGCCGCCATGTATTCTGTAAACAGATTTAGCTGGCAATACAAATTAAATTGGAAAAACTGAACATCCCAGTTATGTCAATTTGCTCAGGCCTCAAAGATATATATCTCTGAAGTCAGGCTTAAGTCAATACTACAATATATGCAATATTTCATGAGAGCCATGTAAACCCTGCATTCAAAAGCACGCACTTGTAATTACACTACTTAACTTTAATGTTATAGGAGACTTGAAGGAAAAAACTGACTCCAAACTACAGAACTAAATAGGGAAATGTGGCCAGTAAGCCAAGTGCGCTTTTGAATCCCCATTTCTCTCTTTGTATTAATTTTGAAACATTAGCTCCTATCAGAAATAAACTTACAAATACAGTGGAAGTTTATTTCTCACTCATATAAAGTCCAAAATAGGAGTTCTCAACTGACAGATGGTCTCCTTTGAGCAGAAATTCAGAGACCCAAGCTTCTTCCAGTATTGGCTCCATTGTCTTCAACATGTTGCTTTCAGTATGCCAACCTTATCTTCATCAAATAAAAAAAGCAAATAACAAATAGCTCAAGTGTAAAGATGTCCTAGACCAGACCTGGGGAGAGACAACAAATACCACTTCCATTTATACTCCGTTGGCTGGAACTCGGTCATATAGCCACACCTCACTGTTAAAAGGGAAGCTGGAGCTGGAAATGTAGTCTAAAATATTCCCAGAATGACAGTCAACAATGCCATATGATTCTTAATAAACCTACAGAATATAGTTTCTTCTAAGTCACTAGCGATCTCCCAGCTGCCTCTGTTGCCTCTAGTTTCTAGAGGAAATCCATCCCATTAATTCATTCACAGTTATATGTCAGCCCTGGATGTGCATTTTAAAAGCAGAGGACTGAAGAATGATTGATTACTCACTCCATAAGAAGACAATGGAGAAGTTTGGGGTGGGTTTTGGGGGCAGGGGATTGTTTTGTATGTTTGTTTGTTTTTGGTAGGATAGGATCCAAAAATATTTAAGTAAGATCTACTTAGTTCATGAATAAGGCAAGTTCTAAAAAGCAGTCAGTTTCTTAGAAATGGAGAGAGAGGATACAAATTAAAGAATAAATATTATAAATAGCATCTATTGAATTCTGATTTGTTTCCCATTTATTTAGATATTCTCAATGTACAGTATTAGTAGGTTGGTGTCTGATGGTTTTGAGTAAAAGACACACTTTATCAAGCCAATGAGAGACCATTGTGTCTTAATTCCTGTGTTAGGTTAGCCTATGTAAGAGATCTCACAGAAATCTCAAATGCAACGTGTTCCAAAACTGAAATCTTGACTTGCCTTCACAGATTTATTTCACCCTCATCTCTTGCCTTGCCTGTTGGTGCAACTCTAACTTAAGAGTTGCACAAGAGTAAAACTTTAGAATCTTCGACTCCTCTCCTTCTCTCAGACCTCTTATCCAAGCTTCCAGGAGATATTGTTTACTATACATTCAAAATGCCCAGAATAAACACCTGCTTGGACAACATAGCAAGACCCTGTCTCTATTTCTAAAATAATGAAAATAAAATTAAAATTAAAAACCCCATACCCAGAATATGAACACTTTTCCTCATCCTTATGGCTGGTTTGAGCCCCCATCATTTCTTACCTGGATCATGAAATAGCCTCCTAAATACTTTTCTGTATGTAATCCTCACCCCTAAACACATAAACACACACACACACACACACACACACACACACACACACCCCTACTCTCAACCAAGGGACAAAAGTAGAAGCAGTAAAATTAATTAGGAGATTGTTACAGTAATTCAGGTAAGAGACAACTCCTACTGTTCTTCCTTCATAGAGTCTACTTCACCCATATTGACGTCTTTGCTGTTTTTGGACAAATTATATTCTCTCACCTTTATTACTAATGTCACCTTTTCAACAAGGCTTATATTGAGTGTCCTATTAAATAGTCCAATGTGCTAACCATCCTTTGACCCAGAATTTCCAAAATGTCTTAAACTTATTTTTCTTTTTAATGTAAGTATATAATGCTTACTAACATACTTTATAGTGTGCATACTTTATTGTGTTTACTGTTTGCCACTCTTCCAGAATGTAAGCTCCACGCAGAGATTCATTTTGTAGTTTTTTTCCAGTGCTGTCCTTCTAGTGCCTAGAAGAGTACCTAGAACATAAAAGATACCCTATAAATACTTATCAAATGTTAAATAAATTTTTCTAAACAGAAATGTATAGTTTAAAAGTGAATGATCCTATCATGTTTAACCTTTTCTGGTTCACTATCACCTGATAGAGAAGATTAATCAAAGTTCTTGGGACGAAAGTATTTCAAGGTATATTTGATGGAAAATAATCTCACAGAATATCCTTGCCAAATATGTTTTTGATACATAGCAGATCAAACCTCCCGCTTGGAGATTCATAAACATATTTGTATATTATATTCTCAGAGATAATCTGCTGTAAAACAACCTTTGTTAATACTAACCCAGCACTTCCCAAACTTACCTAACAGATCTCTTTTTTTAATGAAGCGACTATTGGAATTGCATGGAATTAATGCTCTGAATCTTACACTTAAAAATCATTGCTCTAGGCCAGTGGTGTGAAAATAATGTTATTTAAAATGGAATTTAGCTCAGGAATGTAAGGTTGGTTCAATATATGAAAAGCAAACATTGTAATATACCATATTAATTGAATAAAAGATAAAAACCACATGATTATCTCTATAATTTCAAACAAAACACTTTACAAAATCCAAAACCTTTTTATGATTAAAAAAAAAAAACACTGAACAAATGAGCATATTAAAGAACTTCCTTAACCTGGTAAAGGATATCTACCAAAAAACCCCTACAGCTTGCATTATAATGGTGAAAGAGTGAAAGTTTTCTCCCAATAATCAGTAACCAAAGAGAATTCCAATTCTCATCACTTCTATAACTTGCCAGGGAAACTAGGCAAGAAAAAGAAATAGAAGTATCCAGATCAGAAAGGAAGAAATAAAATAATTTTTATTTGCAGGTTGCATAATTTTTGTACATAAAACGCTAAGAAATTCTCACACACACACACACATACACAATAGCTAATGAGTTCAACACAGCTGAACACAATGCCAGTATACAAAAATCGGTTGTAATGTTATAGACTAGCAATAAACAAACTAGAAATAAATGTAAGAAAACAATTCCATTGATAACACCATCATAAAGATTAAAATACTTAGGAATAAATCTAACAAAAGAAGTGCAACATGTGTACACTGAAAACTATAAAATTTCATTAAATCAATAAAGGCCTAAGTAAATGGAAAGACATTTTATGTTTCTGGATTGAAAGACTGAATGTTATTAAGATGGCAATACTCCCCAAATTGGTCTAAAGATTCAACACAATCACTATCAAAATACCTGCTGACATCCTTTGGCAGAAATTGTTAACCTAATCTTTAAATTCAAAAGATCCAAAATAGTAAAGCCAAACTTGAAAAACAGCAAAACTAGAAAACTCACACTTCCTGATTTCAAAACTTGCTACAAAACTACATTAATCAAGACAGTATAAACAGGCAAAAGGATACACATGTAAAGGAAGAGAATTGAGAATTTTCTCAGCAAATTAATAGTAGCGATTCAAACCCAGACTGCACATGAAATCCTTGCTTTTCCACTACCACATAAGTCTTTTGTGGTTACCATTATTCTCTATATTCTCCACAATACCTAGCCTAGGGCCATGTACTAACCCATGAATGAATAAACAACGCTTCTAGTGATGATGGCTAATCCTGTAAGGCAGTAAATGGTACATAAAGAAGGATAATTTTATTTTTAGTACAACCACCAGTTACCCTGACACTAAGGAAAGAAATGAAAAGCTATCATTATCTATGTGCTGAATAAAAAATACAGATGGAGTTTCTATACTCTAACATCCTTCATCTTTTGAAATATGAGAATTGGAAAACTATCAGTCAGAAATATAGATACTATCAATCTTTAGACCAAAACCAAAATTAAATTAGCCAGGGGATATCACCTTATAGTCTCACTTTGTCTGTCATCATATCATGTTCAATGAAGTTAAGTATTTGCTAATGGGAAAAAATGGTTACATATATATATATGTATATATTCATCACACATACACATATACACAACACTGGGAAGTCTTGAAGAGTATTGTAACTGTGAAGGTCCTTGGAAAATTTTATTCTTGGAACAAGACAGTTCAGAAGAGTTTAACGTCATGAGTAACTAATGTGCAACATGACAAACCTGCCTCCTCTGACACCGAAAATGCAATGTTTCCACAATCAAGCTTGAAGTTAACAGTGTTGGAGTACTAAATGGCTTTCTGACAAATTTAGACTTGACAGTTACTTTGTCTTTCTCTTGTCTTAGTGGATTAGTGCTAATTACTCAGGGAATACAGACCAACCTATTTATCTGCCAGGTAGCCATTCAGGATGGGTGTCCTGGATATCCAGCTGTAGGGTTATACCCGTGACAGTTGTTTGACCAGACAGAGGAAGGATGTCCAGAGGAGATGTGGGTGAATGTGAGGCCAGAGTTCTTAACTTCTCATTAGTCTCCTTTTATAGACTTGAGGGCTAACCACATGCAATGGCACACTTTGATAAAAGTGAGTCATAGAAATGGAAATAAATGCATTATCTGGCACACATTTTTGGCTCATTTCTTTAGACAATGAATATAAACAGTTGTCTTTTGTAAGGTAGTAATGTCTAACAGGTATTTTTAAAGAATTCATAGTTTATCTAATATTATGATATAAATTATGTCATGTCCAGGTAAAACAAATAGCATTTAAATATTGGTATTTCAATGTCTCGGACTATAAAATCAACAAGAAAAATGTGCTTCATTTCCTGGAGCCTAAATTTTCCCACTTTCAAAGACAGCAATAATGAAAGTCTTTTCTCTATTTCTTGTATTATTGAGGAAACTACTGCATATATCACGTAAAATATCACTTTTATATGAATTTAGACTTGAGCAATGTGGGCCTGGGCTAAAAGAGTACAGGACCTTACAGGGTACCTTCTTGAGAGCCAGACTATAAAGCTAACCTGTCTTTCTACCCTTGTTTCTCCTCTGGTCTTATTTTATCTAGCTCTTTTAACTTTTTATATTACACATATATTTGTAAGATACCTACCCAAAGTCATTTTGGAATAAAGTGTGGGTAAAAATAATGAAGCATTATTGAAATAATATAGTCATTAATTGGGTTGTCTTGAGCACATACTGGGTGATTATGGGGATGATGAAACAAGCGAACAATGGAAAACCCTAGTTCACTGCTTAGGAGCACCAACTTGTTAACCACTTAAAATGCATAAATCACAAGTAATAAGGCTCTTTTTAACATGTGGGAGACATTTTGAAATGTAAAACTGCTGGAAGTGAGAATTAAATGTTTACTAATAGCCCATAAACTACATGCTGTGTGCCAGACACTGTTCTAGCTGCTGTATGTGCATCGGTTCATGTAATCCTTTTAGCAATTCTTTGTTCCATTCTATTACTTCACCATTCTCATTTTACAAATGAGGAATGAAGGATCGGAGTGGTTAACTACCTTGCCCAGAGTCACACTGGAACAAAGTGGCAGCCCGGTTTGAAGCCAAACAGGCTGGCTATGGGGTCTCTTGTGCTATTCTTCAGCCTTGCTTCTCCAAACAGCAGAAGATAGCTGTGTACACAGCTCTCTGATTCTCAACTCTGAAGGCTTAGTGGTGTCATCTTCAGGAAGGGTGGGAGGTGGTTAAAAACACTTCTGAACCCAGGCCCAACTCAGACATCATTGTCTATATTTTTTAAAAGCCTACCAGGTGATTCTATTCTTGCACCCTGGGTTAGGACAAACTGAAATAAATGAATCATTGATTTCTGTTCATAAACTAAAGAGCAGCAATGACTTTAAAGAAATAGTACCTATTCTGAGCAGACTCTTCAAAATCTTTGGAATATAAAAATGATTAACATAAGGGGAGTGTCATAATAATAAAATGGCTAACAGGATAATAAATCATGACCCAAAGAAACCAAGCCATATACAGACCCCACATTGCTACTCTGGTGAGTAGAAAAATAACCATTTGCAAGGGTAGGAAGTTATCACCTATATTCAAGAGAACATAGAAATAGTTCAGAGGTGAGCAGACAGATCAAGCCATACCTCTTTTACATTGTTCCATTCCATTAGTAGAAATGGAAAGAAATGCATTGTAAGACAGCTACCCATCCAGCTAAAGTACTGCTGCATTTTCTGTTTTTACCACATGAAAAAAGAATGTCCTTTTTTGGTATTTTGTTGTTGTTTTTTCTTTGAAATGGAGTTTCACTCTTGTCATGAGGCTGGAGTGCAGTTGCATGAATTCTGCTCACTGCAACCTCTGCCTCTTGGATTCAAGGGATTCTCATGGCTCAGCCTCCCCAGTAGTTGGGATTACAGGCAGATGCCACCACACCTGGCTAATTTTTGTATTTTTAGTAGAGCCAGAGTTTCACCATGTTGTCCAGGCTAGTCTCAAATTCCTGACCTCAGGTGATCTACCCACCTCAGCCCCCTAAAGTGCTGGGATTACAGGTGTGAGCCACTGCACCTAGCCAAGAATGTCCTTTTGAAACTACTTTTTGCAGTCAAAATTATGTAAAATATATTTAATGACTATAATTTGTAGTCGATGATTGCAGAGGTTGAAGGTACTGAATTAACGTACTCTGTACTCATAAACCAGACTTTATCTGGAGGAGACAGCAAGGGAGTAAAAGAGCAAGGAAAAGACTGAGTAAAAGAGAAAGAAGCTGAATAAAGTGTTAGCAAGCAATAAACCAATGTGTGTTTCCCCTAAGGTTTGTTGATTCCCCATGGAGACAAATGACACTGTGCTTTCCAATGTCAACCTTCCCAATTATTTTAGTTCCTGGAGTTTTCCAAATGCACAAAGAGTTTAACAAATGTGAATTATGTAACTTACTCACTGAGCTCCTTAATTCATATTTCATTCTTATTCACACTGCTAGATACAAATGTGTTAGGTGCTGAATTCCTGGAAAAAAAGAGCTATCCTTTTCTCAACGATGGCTTAGGTGTGTCAAATCCTTTGTGGCATGATGGGCATATAAAGAACTAAACTGAAAGTATATGTCCTTAAAGCCTGCCCTGCTTCTTCCTGCCGTAATATCAAACTAAGTTGCTTAAGGAAGTGACTTAAGAAAGGGGGTCCTCATATTTCACTACTAGGTTCTTAACTTTAGGTAGAAAGTTGCTATTTGTGTCCAGAAACTTATTCTTTCTCCTAATTTTATTGTGACTACCACGTGGTAAATAGCACTCACCCTTAGGTAGCATTTTTCTTCCTTTCTCTTCGGGCTTTGAAGTTTTATAATTTGGAAGTATAAACTAGCTCCTGGTGACTTGGGAGAACTAACCCCATATAAATTTGACTAAGCAACAGCAACAACATTCTGAAGAATTTTCCAAGAACCTTCATTTTTGAAGTATTATACTAAGTTGTTTGATGTTAAGGGAGAAATCTATCAAACAATAAGAAAAGTGATAACCAAAAAAATTAATCATGATAATTTAGGCAGATACTAGGTTAGCAATTTCCATGATAAAATACAAACGGTTGAAAGAGGCGGGCTGAACAAATTAATACTAGAGGCAAATAGTACTTAAAATGAATATTTTCTGGCATTTTGAAAGCATCTGCCCATCTACAAGGCATTATTTGAGCAGGGAGGTCTGGAGACTCATTGTACAGAAGCCACAAGGGCCCATCTTTCTCCGTGAACTGCACTCTGTGGTGTCTGATTTGGCCAGGCAGGCCTGGTCTCCTCCACAGGACTTGCAGGGCAATTATATGTGGAGTCAGCTTTGCACAGCTAGATCTGCCTATGGCAGCTCCAAGGGCTTAATTTGGAGGCTTGCATACAGCACACTGACACTTTAACCTCCAGCCCAGCTGCTTTTTCTAATCTGGGTTTATCCACCATTAACACACTGACTGGTCATTTCTTCAGCATTTGTGTCTATTTTCTACTGCACAGAACTTAGAGAAGATAAGGGGTGATTCATTGACTCGTAACTTTCAATGGCCACATCAGGCAAGTTGCTTCACTTCCCTAAATTTTCAGATACAAAATGAGGAGACTGATCACTGCTGAAGTCCGCCACAGTTATTTCATTTAAAACTTTCCTAGGTAACACATTGTTTAAAAGCCAGCTTCAATTGGTTATAATCAAAAGTAATCAAATGTGCACTTCCTTAAAAACACTGTAATTGTGCCCAGGTCTTCAACAGATGTTTGTCCAAATTAGTACACTTTACATATAGAAATTTAAAATACAGAGTAAATTCTCATCTATTTCTCTGTATTCCTTTGAGATAGTAAGTCAAGTATCTTCATTCCTATTAAAGGAATTCTATAAACCTCTTTATGCTCTTATATTATTTGAGATATAAGTTTCTTATGGAAAATTCAAAAGACAAAAAAATGATATGAAAAGATACATGGATCCAACATACATTCATGAAATAAATATCGCACAGCCCATTCTCTTCAAAGCCAAATTGCTATGTCAACGATCTAGATGGCAAATGGTTGCAATGACATATTTTTGCCTAAAAAGGAAAAGGATGGAAAAGAGCAGAGAGGAGAGTTCATCTTTTGAACATCTAGATGTGCTAAGTATTATGTTAGAGACATTTATATACCTACTTAATATAAATCATTGCAAAGGTTTTGTAATGTGGTTATTTTTATTCCCATTTTTATAGGGAAGTTAACTGGAGTTCAAAGAGATTGAATCCCTCATTCCAGAATACACTGTTAATAAGACCTAGAGTTTGAATACTTATCTGACCACCCCAGAACCCAAGTCTTTTCCAAATCATTTCCAACTTGCTGCCATGGGCTACCCTGGGTGGTGGTGATAGAAAGTGTGTGAAGCTATCCATAGCACACTATAATGACAGGGTGGTTTTCCCTGCTGACAGGATAAGCTTCTTTTAAACTCCCATCATCTGGACTGCGTTTCAAAGTGCGTCTGTTCAGACCTAAGTCTCACATCCTCAGCAAACTAGTGTCCCATCATTCTTAGGGAACCTTTGTTTCCTGAAATGCTAGATGGAATGAGGTCACACATTAAGCCCAGGGTGACTGGTTTTTGTTTAACGTCTGAAAATGCATTTGTCTTAAGGTCAAATGGGATTATTACCAGAACTCTACTGAAACATAAACGGCAAATGGAAAAGTGACAAAAAGCAGGGTCAGGTTAGAACTCCAAAAATAACTCAGAATGGATTTTATGTAGAAAATGCAAACGCTGGGTTGGAGGCGGGGGGGTGGAATAATAGCAATGTATTTTACAAGTGTCGTAAAAATGTGTTTAAAAAACAGATTTTAGTTACGCAAGGCAAAAGCATGACATCAAGAAAATTATTGTTTCTTTACTATAGAGGGAGAAAACCCAGTGACAGATGGCATTAAAACAGAGATTTTTAAATAATTTTACTCCTTCATATATTGTATTGTTATTGAAAAGAATAACATGTATAGGAAAGTATATGTGTTATGTCTGCACATACATAAGTATACAATCAGTGAATTTCCATAAAATAAACACACCTCAGTAAACACCACTCAGATAAAGAAACAGCACATTTCCAGTATCTTAGAAATCTGCCTCATGCCCTGTCAATTCACTACCCATTCCTCTCCAAAAGTTACCATTCAGACTTCTAAAACTAGAGATCAGCTTTGCCTGTTTTTGACCTTCATAGAAACAGAATTAGATGATGTGTGCTTTATGTCTAACTTCTTTTGCTGCACATTATGTTTATGAAATTTACCCATATTGTTGCATGTAGTAGTTGTTTAATACATGTTTATTGCTAAATGATATGTCCTTCAATGAATAAAACACAATTTATTTATCCGTTCTGTTTATATGCATTTGGATTGTCCCAGTTTTGACATATACATGTCCTTCAATGAATAAAACACAATTTATTTATCCGTTCTGTTTATATGCATTTGGATTGTCCCAGTTTTGACATATACATGTCCTTCAATGAATAAAACACAATTTATTTATCCGTTCTGTTTATATACATTTGGATTGTCCCAGTGATGCATGTTTAAGAGTATGCATATTCACGTACATGACTCTGTTGCTCATGCATCTGTTATAAGCACAGCTAGGAATGAAACTGCTAAGTCAGTATGCATTTGTTCAGTTTTAATAGTTATTGTCAAAGAGTTTTCTAAAGTTGCTAAATAGTTTTCTAAAGTCCCAATTCATACTTCCATTATCAATGTATGAGAATTCCCTGTGTTCCACACCATAGCCTGAGTTTAGGGTTGTCAATCTTTTATATGTAAGCCATTCTGGAGGGTGTGGGGTGGTATCTTATTGTGAATTCAATTTGTATTTCCCTGATAACAAATGAGGTTAAAAACATTTTTATATGCCTACTGGCAATATGGAGTGTGTGTGTGTGTGTGTGTGTGTGTGTGTGTGTGTGTGTGTGTGTGAAGTGCCTATTCAAGACTTTTGCAACATCTTTTATTTTGTTTTCTATGTCTTTTTCTTACTGATTTGTTGTATTATTTCTTTTTCTTTCTCTCTTTTGTTTTTTTTGAGACAAAGTCTCAGTCTGTCACCCAAAGTGGAGAGCAGCAGTGCCATCACAGCTCACTAGAGCCTTGTATTCCCGGGCTCAAGCTATCCTCCTGCCTTGACCTCCTGAGTAGCTGGGACTGCAGGCCCATGCCACCATGCCTGGCCATTATTTTTAATTCTTAATACTCTTTTTATTTTTTTATATGCCAGCTAGAGTCCTTTGTTGGTTTATATGTTGAAAATATCTTCTCCCATTTTGTGGTTTGCCTTTCTACTTTCTTAATACTATAGTTTTATCAACAGAAGATGTAATATAATTCAATTTATCAATATTTTACCTTATGATGAGTGGATTCTGTATCCTGCCTAAGAAGGCATTTCCTAGTCCAGGTATAGAAAGATATCTTTCTGGATTATCTTTGTAAACTTCATTATTTTACCTTTCACATTTAGATTTCAGTACAACTTTGAATTGATTTCTGTGTATGGTAGGATTTTCCTTTGTCTTTTTGAAAAATATCAATTCTAGTTAATTATTCAGGACAAGAGATAGAAACATAGGAAATCACAATAAAATGAGAAAACAACTTAATTGTAAAGCAATCTGAAAATACTCTATGTTTGAATACCTTGGATCATTTTTTACAAAACATGTTGAAACCTGTCACTATACCATCAGCAGTTTTATTGTGAAAGGATAAGAAAGATACATAGAAAATTTTTTGAACAGTAAAAAATACAAAACCTCTAAGTTATTTATTGTGGTAAAGGGGTAGGCAAATTCCTGTTCAGAATGCGTTCAGGAGCTTTAGCAAGAATTTTGGATTCAAAAAGAACTGGGTTCATATCTCAGCTCTGCCACTTAACAGGTGGCACTTCTGAGTTATTTACCTCACAGTGTTCTCATCCATAAAAATGAAAAGAATATGCATCTCACCGGATTAAAGTGAGAAGGCAGTTAGACACATTTGTGTTTATCACTGTGTCTCCAGCACTTGCGACAGTGTATGTCACGAAGTAGGAACTTAGTACAGCATTCCCCTCTGTCTTACACTATTATTATTAGTTCTTTGCTCTCCAATTAGAACAAGTGTAGAGCCATCATTGAGGAGACTAGGCAAGACATCATGAGGTAACCTGGAACCCAGGAAAACCAAAGACCATTTACTTTCACAATTTTGTCTAAGCAAAATTGGGTGAGTCAGCTTAATGTTAATACCCCAAGAAGAAAGTAGAATATCATCATTTTGAAATGTCCTTGAAGGGCCAGAAATAGAATAATTAGCATGGTTTTAGAAGCCGAAATAGTGTTAGAAAGAACCGTTTAATTTCTTTTATTTTTTCCTTTAATTTACTGATATATGGCAAAGTACTGTTGATAAAGGGAAAACTGTACTACACTTAATCTCTTTACACATCAAGGAGGCCTTTAATTTTATCCCACTGAATGTTTCTGGGAATATACTAGATTCCCAGGCTCCTCAAAGTGTGGGACTTATCCCAGCACCAGTAGCATCACCATCACCTGGGAGCCTATTAGAAACACAGACTTAGACCTACTGAATCAGAACCTGCATTTTAGCAAAATCCCCAAGTGAATTTTATGCATATTGATTTTTTTGAGAAGTACTGAACTAGCCAATCAAAATATCTACTGATCTGATAACCCACATTTTAAAAATAAAGTTAGGAGCGAGAGTAAAGATAGAAAGTGGGGGGGGGGGGGGCGTTAAACTAAAAAAATGATAACCATCTTATATCAGGTTCCATTTATCTGTTATCAGGTCATTTTGATTGCACATCCAGAATCTGAGCACTGGATACTCTCAGCCTGGGTTATCTGTCTTTCCAATTATTTTCATTTTTGTCTCTTTTCTCCACAACTTCAAATAAAGGTCATTATAATAAAAATTATGATTGGATCTTATTTTTACTTTTGATTTCTATCTTAGTTCTGAGGACTTCAGACAAACTGAAAGACAGAAGAGAAAAGGAAGGAGAAAAAGTCCCCAAAAGAAATTGCTGCTGACACACTGTCTTGATCCC
The DNA here is from genome assembly GCF_049354715.1 of Callithrix jacchus. Classification (NCBI taxonomy): domain Eukaryota; kingdom Metazoa; phylum Chordata; class Mammalia; order Primates; family Cebidae; genus Callithrix; species Callithrix jacchus. Next base: position 78,049,669 of record NC_133504.1, read on the forward strand.
TCATTCAACCACTGATTTAGCCCAAAGCCATTCTCCTTCTCAATCTCTGACTTATAGTCCTAAACTGTCTCTGCCTTCTATGTCCTCCCTTTGAAGAGAATGACAGCATGAATGGTTGGGCTACAGAGTTTTCAAAAAGTATTTTTTGTCAGTTGGTTTGTGGCCGTAAATTCTGGTGAGCTAAATCAATGTAGTGGGTAACTCAGGTCACCATGAACCTAAAAGTTTGTCAAGTGCTAGGTGGTTAGGTCTACTCTGCTAAGTGAGTGCCCCAGAGATTAATCATTTATAATTTACTGCCTTCGTTAGAGAATGTTTGTAAAATAGTGATAGTAATGACCACCACTAATATATATATAGTTTAATGAATATATGTCAGGCACTGTGTTAAATGTCTTAGGTATTTTCTCACATTTAGTTTTCTCAGCAATAATTGTATTAGCCTGTTCTCAAACTGCTATAATGAAATAGCAAAGCCTGAGTAATTTATAAAGAGATATGTTTAATTGGCTCACAGTTCTGCAAGCTGTACAGGAAGCATGGCAGAATCTGCTTCTGGGGAGGCCTCAGGAAACTTACCAACATGGTGGAAGGCAAATGGGAAGCAGGCACATCTCACATGGTCAGAGCAGAAGAAAGTGGGGTGGGGAGGTGCTACACACTTTTAAACAACCAGATCTCATGAGAACAGTGTGGAGAAGATGGTGCTAAATCATTCCTGAAGGATCCACACCCATGATCCACTCACCTTCCATGAGGCCCCACTTCCAACACAAGGGATTACAATTTGACGTGAGATTTGGGTGGGGACACAGATCCAAACCATATCAATAATGAGGTGAATTACAGAGACCTTATATTAGCATTCATTTGCTGAGTCCCCATAGTTAAGAGGAAACTAAAAGTTACTATAACATGAGATATTAACTAATAACTTCCCCACTTGTAAAATGGCTTTCTCCTCAAAAATATGTCACGCTCACTTAATGTTTGCATCTATCCCAGTGCAAGAACCAGAGTTTTTGTCCCTCAGTTTCTTCTTCATTATATCAAACATCTAGTAACATAGTAAAAACCAACAGCAAAGCACAATTGCAGGTCTTGATAAAGCAGCAGATTCATAAAATGTTTAAAAAAATATGTTGAGAATTTGTTCACATCACTGGCAGAGGCATTGACAAATGAGGATCTGGCAGAGATTAAAGTAGCTAACGCCTGAAGAAGAGAAAATCAAAACTGTCGACAGGATATGTTCTTCAAAAATAATCATTTAAATATTAAGAGATTATGATCCTGCTTTAAAAGCTAAGTCTCAAGTGAAGATTGTCTATCATATCATCATATAATTTTATCCCCCAAAAACAACAAAAATTAAAATCTGACTTATTCTCATTTATGCTAAGAAATAACATACCTTTTACAATGTTAGCTATGAATTAGAATTAGTTTATTTTCATATAGTCTAGCTCAAATTTTTTAAGATGAGTTTTCAAACTTTTTACAATTTGCTGTAGAATTTGTATGCTATTTGAGGCAGATACATTTTAAGTGGGTTTTTCTTTCAGTATCAATCCTACTCAAATAAGGAGGCTTTGCTATTTTATTATGACCTATTTTACATATGGGAAAACTGAGGTTTTACATGATTCCATAATTTGACCAAGATCACAGCCAGGCATCTGTTTTGCAAAATTTGGTCTGGGCCCTAGAAAGTATTGCTTCCAAAATTAGAATTCTGAAATCATTCTAGTAATAAGAATTTGTGCAATGAAGTCAACAAGATGAGAGAGAAGAACTTTAAATCCCTGACTTCTAAAGTTGTGGAAAGTTATTATGAAAATATATGATATTAGATAGGACCTATGGAACTCGCTGAATATATTAATTAGGGTCAGAATGCCTCTTCTCCCATAGAGAGAAAGAAAAATTCTTCTAAAAATATGACATTCAATGGATCATTTAATACAAAGCAAACTTGAAAGACTAGACAACATCTGGAACCATAAAACCATATCCTCCAAGCTGCACTCTGGTCAACTTTAAGGACTGTGAATATGTGATTGATTTATACATCCAAATTGAAACAAATGATGCTGGATTTGATCTTCCATTTACAGATGAACCTGTAAGGCCTAGACCTTACAGATGCACATGCTAATTGTAGCAGTGATAAGTTCCTTCACGATATAAACTGCATGATAAATGGGATATGCACTAGGTTCCACTTGTTTTAATTCTAGTTCCTAAAACATATAGCTTTGTTCATTACTCCTCATCATATATTTCAGAGATGATAATCTTTCTTAAATTGTTAGTTGAGTAAGCATAATAACATATCCTTGGGTGAGCAGGAGAGAAAACTATTTTTGCAGCCCATTATAAGAACTCCTGTCACACAAATTAAATGTAATTTTGCTAGAAATGCAGAAAACAAAAACAAGAAATTTTACTGGTGAGAAAGATAGACTTGAACTGGGAAGGTTAGTTACTTGCTAGTATCAATCTAGAGAATAACTAAGAATGTCAACCCTTTCTTTAAAAAAGTCAGAGTTGTAACAAAGAAATTGCAAAATAAAGTGTTTTATAATAAAAATGCATTAGTCAGGATCAGTGGGTAACCATACATCACTGATGAGATGTATTGAAGCAAATAACTTCCACAACTTTATCTGTTGTATGAGTTATTCCTCCACATACATAATTTTCTTTATTCCCCTTTTTCACACTGTATATTAATAGGCAGAAGTATAAATCCTTTGTACTTTTGAATGCTTGGACAAAATTCAAATAATTGTAAATAGTAAAAATTATATGGTTATTAATGCTTAGATGTACATATTTATGTATTATGGTGATTAATGCTTAGTGTACACATTTATGAGTGTGATGATACACTATTTAAGCTAAATATTCAGCTATGCATGCTCATAAGGGTGAAGTTATAATATTTAAGCTAGGATGTCGAAGATAACATTGCACAGAATGGGTAGATTAGGCTATGCACAACTATGTAAGCACATGATAGCTTGAAGGAAAGGTCAAAGAGTCTTTGAGGAGCTAATGGTTTAATGTCTTAATAATAACAATAATGAAAATTAAAGTTATACCAACATGGCTCCAGCATGAATAAATAGTAAATGAATGAATGAAACATTCGGTCAATGACTAAGCTAAAAGCCTCCAAACAAAACTGAGAAATGCTTAAAGTATTTGAACACGAGATCTTTAGATGAATATTTACATAAGCATGGAAAAACATATAGCGACCACTTCATCAGACTATATGTGGATATGTCAACAGAAGTCTCTCAAAAGCCCTAACACAGCAGAAAACAGCCCGAAGCATCTGGCCATATCTTATCAGCTTGGGGAATCCCTCTGGACAAATCATTCTCGTCATTTTTTTATGTAAACCGGAATAATCCTCTCTTTAACTAGAAACCAGAGTGCTGGCTACAATCACAGTCACCTCATTTGTGGTTTGTAAGATTCAACCAAGAGAATGTGTGCAGAAACATACAAACAGTCACGATAACAAATGTCACTTCACTCTACCACATGTTCAAATAAATTTACATAGTTTTAAAAATGTACTACAATGCTGAACACTATTTTGGGCAGCAGAAAGGAATTTATAGTATGGTTATTAAGTTCTCAAATAATACTAAGTTGGGTGGGTTAAGCATTGATGAAAACAAGCTAATTAGCAGGAAAGACTGGTTATGAATACAAAAAATAGTCTAAAAAGTCACAAGGGACTATAAATTAAATATGTTATCCCCATCGTTAACTATATACCATCATATAGCACTTACAAGTAGGATGGATGGGAAGATAAAAGCTAGAAAGCATTTTCCCCTCAAAATTAACATAGGTCAAGTCTTAATACAGAAGTTTGCATTTGAGTGCCTTATACTACAAAAAAACAAAATTGAAGTATAGGAGACAATCTTAGAAAGAATAAGAAATAATGTATAATATGGCAAGCTCTATGAAACATTAAAGATAAGAAAAGGCTTAGATAAGAAAAAGGATTGTTCTGTTTTCTGAAATGCTTAACTCCCACTTGTTTCAGCATAATATAAAATGAAATATTCATTTGCTGTTTTTAGAGAAAATGAAACTCTTTATAACCCTTTTACAGGAGGATGCCATCAAATCCTATGTAACCACAATAAGATAGCAGCTCATACCAACTAAGATGGCTATAATCTAGAAAATGGACCATAACAAGTGCTGTCTGGGATGTAGAGAAACTGGAACGCTCATATATTGCTTGTGGGAATGTAAAATAGTGTGATGGGAAAACAATTTGGTTGTTTCTCAAAAAGTTGTTCGTCATATGACCCATCAATTCTACTCCTAAGTATAGAAGTAAGCTTAAATATATATATTCACACAAAAACCAGTATAGGAATGTTCATAGAACCATTCATAATAGTCAAAAAGGGGAAAATCAATTGAAGAATGAATAAACCAAATGTGGTACACTCTTATGATAAAATACTATTCAGTCCTAGAAATGAATGATACATGCTACTACATAAACGAAACTTCAAAGCATTATAATAATGAAAAAAAGACCAAGAAAAGCCCACATATTGTATAATTTCATTTATATTAAATGTCCAGAATAAGCAAACCTATAAAGACAGAAAGTCAATTAGTTGGGCTAGATGGAAGAGGGTGGTGAGTAACAGCTAATGGGGTTAGGATTTCTTTTGAAAGTGATGAAAATGTTCTGAAATCAGATAGCGGTGATGGTTGCATGACTTTGTTTTAGAATATACTAAAACCATTGAACTACATACTATTTAATTATTTGTTTGTTTATTTATTTACTTATTTTTGACACAGAGTACCCAGGGTGGAGTGCAGGCATCATCTTGGCTCACTGCAACCTCCGCCGGGTTAAAGGGATTCTCATGCCTCAGCCACCAGTGTAACTGGGGCTACAGGCATGTGTCACCATGCCTGGCTAATTTTTGTATTTTTTGTAGAGACAAGGTTTCACCACATTGGTCAGGCTGGTCTCAAACTCTTCATTTCAAGTGATTCACCTGCCTCAGCCTCCCAAAGGGCTGGGATTACAAGCGAGGACCACCATGCTTAGCCTGAATTATACACTTTAAAAAGGTGAATTTTATGGTATGTGAGTTATATTTCAATGTAACAGAAAAACTTGTATATGTGGGAAGTAACTAATATAAGAAAAATAACATGTTTTAGAAGAGAATTTGTCTCATAATCTAAATTTCTTCAGTTAATAAAATATCCATCAAAAGGACAGTGCACATCAGCTGTTCCTTGTTCTTTAGAAAGATGAAATATAAAAACACTAAAATTATAACAATAATACATGGTCTCTTCCTGCATAAATTTTCCTGTCCTGTCGAGTAGGCAGACATACAGACAAACAATGATATGAACGAGATATATGGAAATAAATAAAGAGGTCCATACAAGGTATGATAACAGAGGAGAGAGGATATACTTCTGAGTGGCATCAGGGCTTAAGGAGCATCAAAGATAGTACAACTTCATCTGAGTCTTGATGAAAGAATGCACATTCACCAGGCACACAAGGTGAAGGCCAAGCACTTCAAATTATGGTAACACATGCAAGACAGCGATCTGGAAGAGCATGTCAGCTCCATAGATCTGCAAGCCGTTCTGTTGAGCCAGAACATAAGAACGATATGATGAGGCTTGCAAACAATATGATGAGGCTTAAGAGGTATTATTCTTACAATGAAAGCAACCATAACCTCCCCCAGGGAGACAGAAAGTCATCAAAGATATTTTTCAAGGAAGTGAAATATTCAGATTTCAATTTAGATAGATTATACTGGCAGAAATGTAGGCCAAGAATTGTAGGAATCCAAGACTGGAGGCCAGGAGATCCTTAGAGAATAAATGGTTAAGGTAAGTAAATGCTGAAATGGAATAAAGGTAAGGTGACCAGCTACAGAGATACTCAGAAAGGAATTGTGAGCTGGGGAAATAAGAGAAATTGAGAATGACTCATCTCTGACTTAAACAGGAAGAACAAAATTTGTTTGTGTTGTTTGCCTTTCTAATAAAATTGCATTTAAACTGCAATATGGAATTTTTGGTGTCTGTTCCAGGTATAAGAAATCTAGAAGGCAGAGTTTTGAGTTTGCAGTTTGGTGAAGAAAGTCTGGGCTGAAGATATGAATTTGAGAGGCTTTAGAATATACCTCAAGTAATAGGAATCAATGAGCTTGCCCAGGAAAAACAGAAAAAAGGACAGAAAGCATCAGAAGCCCAGATTATAGGTAAGACAGTACAGAAATGGCACATATTTCTCAACAAGCATTTGTCAAATAAATGAGCATATAAACATCATATTTGGTTCCAAGGATAGCAGACAGGGTGACGGGATGAATGTGGAATCAAAAGAGATACTACCATAACTTTTCTTATTGTCTATTACAATGAGAAATAAAAATCAATCTTTCTTAACATTGTCTGGACATGTAACTTTCAGAGTTTTCAGCTCAGAGATGAGATTGCCAAAAAAAATAAGTATGAATAGAGAGAAGGGAGCTGAAGACTGAGTCCTGGACAGGAGGAGGAGGCAGCTCCAGTAACAAAGACAGACAAGGCAGCCAGTGAAATAGGGCTCAAAGCAGATCAGTGTAGTGATTTGAAAACCAAATGAGAAAATGGTGAAGGGCTGGTCAGCTGTGCCAAATGCTGCTGATAGGTCAAGTTAGATGAGGACTGAGAATTTTATGTGGCAAGACAGAGGTCAATTGTAACCTTAAAGAGTGCTTTTCTGTGGAGTGGAAAGAGAAGAAAGCCTAACTGCAGTGAGTTCAAGAGAGAGAGTTCTGTGAAGGAGTAAATAAATTTGGCAACTACCTTAAAAAGCAGAATATTTCTAAAGGTACATAGATGGCAGATAGCTGGACCCCAATTTTGCTTAAATGGGATTTACATATCCAGATAAGATTATGTGAAATTGTAATAAAATTATACAAAGTGACAGACATAGAAAGGTATTTAATTTAAAATATTTTGTAAAAATAATGCTTAAAAAAAAAAGGAGGTCCAGGTAAAAAGACTCAGGCAGAGAATGAGGAGGAGGGGAAAAGAGAAACAGGGAATTCTACCATAAAGGAGGAGCAGAAAAATGGGTTAAGCTGAGGTGAGATGTGGAGTGGAGGGAGGATTCTTCATATATATAAATAAAAAAATATATATAATATATTATGTATAATATGCATACACACACGCACATATATATATCAAACATTGGAAGACATCACAGCATGTGTTGATGCTCCGGGGATGAAATCAAGTGTGATGATGCAGAAGAGTCCAGGGATCAGGGATCAGCAGAGGCTCACACAAATTAAGGAGGAACCTGACCTAGTACACAAGTAGAGAGGCAGGAGCCACACTTAACCCCTAGAACCCTAGAACGGCAGGAAATGCAGAGCATGTGGCTCCGGATATAGGAAGGGTAATAGATTTGGGGGAATGTAATTTTGCAGATAAGAAGAAAAAAAAAGAGTAATAAATAACTTCCCAAGAACCAGGAAACCAGATTAGCTAATTTAATATCCATCTCAAAATTAATGTGGCATATGGTAAATGTTGATCTAAATGGATCATAGTATCATTATTTAGAAAGAATGCCATTATCTTTGTAAAGAAGTTCTAGTCTTTTTGTAAGTGTAAGAACAAAACGATATAAAAGTTTGAATATAGGTGGCGGCAGATGGTTTTAACATAGCGAATAATAAAAGCATTTACATTGGAATCCATGTGAAGGAACTTCTGATACAACTGTTGACTAGCCTGATGTTAAACAGGAAGCCGTCATAGCAGTATTTGTTTTAGGAATACACATCCAAATCAAACAAGCTCAGAGGGATACATTTCCTTGAGAAATGAATGGAAAATAAATAGTCTAATAGCTACCTTCCCAGTAATAGTATATTTGCACAAATCACTTTTAAATTATGACAATGTATTTTAGATAGGAGGTATTCAAAATTCTTCATTAATGAATACACAAATAGATGAATAAACCTTAAAGAAACATGATGGACCTCTCTGGATCCTATAAATAGTTTTATTATTCTCCCATAAATGACTTACCTGCCCTCTAGAACATTGCTCTTTTGGGTCATAAAGCAACAGAAACAGTTTTGTAAACTCTAAATCATTTAGCTTTTGTAAAAATAATAATATAAGGGATAAATCTATCTGAATAGAGTCACATTTTTACTAGATACTGGGGAAGGCTTGAAAAAGCAAGGTTATATGAATTTCAAAAGGCATTTAGGAATTACTTTATCTTCTAAATTTAAAGTTAATACTGGATATGATTATCATACCTATCCAGGTTTTTACTAACTTGTTTTGCAAAAACATTTTCTTTACGATTAACAATTAGATTTTCTTAAAAAAGGGTTGGATACTGTTTCTACCTTTTATAAGGTGATTATGTGGCTTAAATAATCTGGGCTTTTAAGTCCAATAGGGAAAATAATTATATTTAAATATAGCACTTTGTATATAGTGGTAGTCAATACATATTTGTTAATTTGGTTTCAAGGTCGTAACTATTTCACATGAAGTAACAAATGTTTAACATAATAAACTATTAGTTTAAGAGTGAACTGGCAAATCATTGTTATAAGATTCATCAGAGACAACACAGAGAACAAATTCTGACAAACAGATCAGATGTCTTGCTCTTTATTGAATTCTTTAAAAGATAAATTTATTGTTTATTTTAGTAAATGCAAAATATTTAGAAGAAATCTCTCTGGAATTTCAAAAGCCAATATTCTTCTAGCTTTCATAAGAGTGGGATTAGTTTTTACCACTTTACTCCAGATAAATAGGCCATGAATACTCATTGGGATGGAAAACAAGCCAATTTAAGGAGATATAAAAAGTAATTGCTTTTTTTTTTTGTTTTTGTGATGAGGGTCTTACTCTGTTGCCCAAGCAGAGTGCTATGGCTAATCATAGCTCACTTCAGGCTCAAACTCATGGGCTCAAGTGATTCTCCTGCCTTAGCCTACCAAGCTTTTAATATATTCTTTAAGAGATAGGGGGTCTCACTATGTTGTCCAAGCTGGTCTTGAATGCCAAGCAATACTCTTGCCTCAGCCTCCTGAATAGCTGGGATTATAGGTTTGAGCCACTGCACCTGGCCCCAAAATTGCTTTTAAAAAAATGTGGTAACTTGATTATAGGCCATAAGTAATCATTTAACAAATAAAACCTTTTAAAGTTTTTATGTAAATTAGAGTCCTACTTTATACTCAATGGCATATGTAAATCATGAGCTTACTTTTGGAATTTAAATATAAGTAAAATGATAATTCACAAATTGCTAATTGTTCTTCCCTGCTAGGTCTTTAAACAAAATGCACATGGTATTTTAGGTTAATTGCTTAAGATAGTCTCAATTTGAAACCTCATATTGATATTTCTGTGATCATTTAAATTCAGAGTACTCTTTTTAAAATTATGTATATTGTCATCATCTACTCAAGGGTCAAATGTTCTTTTTCAGCTAAAAAGTATCATTACAACTTGAAATAAATTTTAATGCCTGTAATTCTAGTGATCTTCTTCAAGAGTGCATTAAAAGTAATTTGTGTCCTTGGCTTAATTTGTTGGATTTTTAAAATCTTTTAAGCCTTTTTTTAAAAATTGCATTAATTCCATAGGTTGTTAAAATATGCAAAGGTTACACAGGAATTCATACATAAATTATGTACCCATCAACACTCTTCACTTTTCTTTGCCAAATAAATTATTACTTGAGTTTCCTGCTATTACAGGAAACACAGAATTTACAAACATACAATATATGATGTTAGGGAACTAGAACTTGATGACTTCAGATGCATGGGCTTATTTGAACTGGTAAGTGTTTAAACTAATGTGGTTTTCAGAGGGTCTGTATTTTACTTGGCAGGCCCCTATGTATAGACTTCTGGATTTGCAAGACAGTCCTATCATTTTGATACTGTGAGCCAGGCCTATCTTTTTTTAATGTGTTTTATTGACTCAATACCAGATTTATATTTACAGCAGAATTGTTGGTTAGAATAAAATGCAGATTGTGTATCAGTTGGAATAGTTACACCTGCAAATAACGGAAAGCTCAACTTAAACTATCCTAAACAATCAGATGTTTGTTGCCTTCTCTTCTAGAACAGAGACTAGAAATACTTTACTTCAGGAAGAAGAGAAGGAGGGCAGGTGATTTTATTCTGTGGTTCTAGCTCATTTCTCTGTTCTTAATAGAACCTTCATCTTCAGGGCAGTAGCAAAACAACTGTAGAAGAATCCGGCAATGTTCAAATAAGAGGGTCATTTGGAGAATCTCTTTCATTACAATGATGACTGCTTCTCAGAGACTCCTTGAAAATCCACCCTAATATTATGGGTCACACATCATCTTCTGCACCAATCACTGGCTCTAGGGATAAACTTAGCCTTAAACACAGCAGAGCCATCCCTGGAGCCAGCAGAGAAGTCGTCCTCTTTAGGTCCATGTGAAGTGTGAGACAGCAGACGATACCTGCATTAGGTCTGCATGTTATTAGATGAAGGAAAATAATGCATGCCAGTAGACAGCAGAAACGTCTATGTCAAACAGTGATTGGTGGTCACATATAAAATGTAGCCCTCCAAAAATCAAAAGCAATACTCTTCCATATATGAAGGATTTTTATAATGTAGCTTTAGAATTATTCAGAGTTGGGAGACTTTTTGCAATACTGTCTTTCAAGTTTATGGGGTGCTTTTAAGCTTTTTTCTGAAAGGGGATAGATACCAGGTCAGTCATTGTTTAGTAGCTATTTTTAAAATCGGTCAGTAACTTTGGAAATGGTATCAAACACTCTCTCTGTTTCCCCTATTTGTTACTGTGAATTTCAAATTATGTATTTGGTAATCCTTATTCAACCAAATTTAACAAGCACACTTCCTATATTTAATGCAAGTACTGGGTGTTTTAAATACATCTATTATAATGCTTGACACATGTATAGTTCAGGTTAAATTGGTGGAGGAAGTGGACTTTAAGATGAACATATTAAGCTACTTGCTAATAGGAGTGATTTATTGCAGTAGAATAAGAGATATTCAAACTGTTGTTATATTACAACCTCTATTTATATTATATTTTGATTTTGTCCCTAAACTAGCTATGTTTAAGCATCCTACTAGTAGTATTCATACTTCACTTGTCACTTGATTTGGGTGACCTTAATTAGTGTTTATAAAACCAATTATATGGTTAGAGATCATCCTCATAACCATCTAGAAGAAATTCTTAATTTCTGTAAACCTACTTCCTTATTTATAAAATGGAAAGAAAATCTACCTCACTGAATTGTGGGAAAGTTTAAATGAGATGAGGTGTGTAAAATCTTAGGGCCATTGCTAACATAAAGTATTCCCTCAATAAGCAACTTTTGTGAAATGTCTATTGATGGAGTCTCCCAATTAAAGAAGCTAACATTGTAAGGGGAGGAGGCATATAAATGCAAGTCCTTTAGTTTCATAGTACTGCATTACAAAATTACTGTAATTACTCTGTATGTGTGTGTGTGTGTCTGTGTGTGTGTTTATTAAAGGCAAGAGTAAAGAATATGGAGGAGACTGGTATTGTCTAGTTTCAAATTCCAAAAGTACACAAAGAATTGGCTAGAATCTCTTTTTAAATTTTCTAACACTAAACAAATATCATGTGTAGCTAGTATGACCTTCTCCAAAAACTCAGAGAAGGAAGCAATTGTACATATCTCTTATTTTATCCTAATTAATAATTCAATCAAAACACATCTTTTTAATAGCCCAGCATACCCTCTTAAACTCTACCCCCCCTTTGTCTTTCTTTTCTCATTTACAGAGAACCTTCAGGGATTATTCAATACCAAATTGGTCAATCTTTGCCCAAGGGGAAAGGGAACTGAGGTTCAGTCAGCCTACTGTCACCAGTTTTTCATTGCCATGTGTCATTGTTGGAACTTGGTCTTGTCAGTTCCTCAGATCTGTGCTAACCATTGCTGTGCTGGTCCAAGCCTTTACTCTGGCTTCAAGGATGACTCTCACTTGGATTCCTCAATTTCTCTTTGTTCACAATGTCTTGCTCAGTCATTACTCCCCAAAAACTTGATACCACTTCTGGGCAGCTGGAGACTGAGGGGCTTCTTGCTAAATAACAAGTTATGGCACACCAGTCCTTCCCCATAACAACACCTGGAATCTTATGTTAAGTCTGGATTATCCAAGACCATCTCTTTCTTAAAAAAAAAAACAACAAAAAAACCACAACTCTGTGCCTAGGTATACTATTGCCCTTTTCTGTTGCTTTGTGTTGGTCAGAATCACCCTAGTCTTCCCTGGCAGGTCCCTCTAACTCCAAATTTCTGGGAATATGTCTTGTCCTCATCTCATTGAGCTTCTGGGCTCCTCATGCAAACCACACATCAGGATATCTAAAGAAAAACGATATGAAATGCCTCCCCATCCTATATTCACATAGCTAGGGAAAACACTCGTAGTGGTTTCATATGGCTGCTGCAACAAATTAGCACCAATTTATTAACTTAAAGCAACACAAACTTACTCTCTTACAGTTCTGGAGACCAGAGGTCCACAATAAGCCTTACAGAGCTAAAAATTAATGTGTCTGCCGGCCTGATTCCTTTAAAGGTCTAAATTCTTTGCCTCTTCCAACTTTCAGAGGTGGCTGGAAATCCTTGAATCATGGCCATATTCAATTGTTACATGGTCTTCCAATCTACATCCAACCACAACTACGTCCAATCTCTATTTCTAAATTACACTGCCTTCTCCTAAGTTTAACCCTCCTTTCTCCATCTAACAAGAATGCGTGTGATAGATTAGGATCATCTGACTAATACAGGATAATGTCCTCATCGCAAAACGCTTACCTTAATCACATCTGCAAAGTGTCTTTTACCATGTAAGGTAACAGGTCCTGGGATTGGGATGTAGACATCTTTAGGGACCTACTATTCTGTCAACCACCACTCAAATAATTCTTTTCACAGCAAAGACTAGTTCAGGGAGACTTTCTGTTTTCATCCCATGTGTAGCAGAAAGGAGGAGAATTCAAAGATATGTCTCAATGAGCATATTCTTTAAATTTCACATTAACCAGCATCCTGATTTGCACTTTCTTAGTCACATGGTAGAGGGAGACGATGTATCAAAATTGCAGTTTTTTTTTTAATCCAGTAGGTTACTAAATAATATATAATTAGAGGAAACTATGAGTAAAGGCCTCATTAAAATATAAAATTCAAAATGTGCCCTTCCATTGGTCTATCTTGGGCCTCTCCTCCTTATTGCTGGCTCTTTCTGACCCAGGAATCAGACCATCCCTTACAGGTCTTCAATTGGGTTCAAAGCTGTCTACCTTTGAAGGAAAAACTGCTAGGTAGGTTAAACTATTTCAATTGGGCAACAAAGACATACTACCAATGAGTTGTACCAAGAAATATGGCTATCTCAAAGGTTTTTCTGACTTCATATTTATTTATTTATTTATGATTTTCTTAAATTGACAAAAATTGCACATTTTTATCATGTACAGCATGATGTTTTGAGATAATATATAGCTTGTAGAATGGCTAAATGAAGCTAATTAACATGTATAACTTCATATTTTTATCTTGGATTATCTCTGAACAACAACAAAAATATTTAATGTTATCCAATTAGAATATCCATTCCACTTAAGTATTTTATGCAATCCTAACTTCAAATATACCCAACAATAAAACAATAAGGAGTAACATTTTTGGTCATTTAATACAAGCAGTTTATTCATTAATAACATTATTGGAAAGTACCCAGAATATTAGGTTGAACTAGATGAAATTGCCAATATTTGTTCAGTGTTTTGATAATTTCATATGACTCAACTTATGATAGACTCAGTCTGTCAATGACGGCATTCACCTGAAGTTCTACAAGGAACAATTGATCACCTTTCAAAAATACATTCCTTGTTCACTCCCAGCTGCATTCCCAGGAATATGCTGGTGTGTTGGGCATCTTCCCTTGCCTGGACCCGTCGTCCACCCTACCCTGTGATCCCGGAAGGCTGACCTGTATGAATTGTTCTGGCCTTATGGAACCTAGTTGGGTTAGAAAAGCAGAAGATCAGAGGGCAAGAGGACATCAAGATAGGGGTGTTAATCCATGCTCCTCCTACACCCCTGGGTCATCCCTGGTTATCTGCGTTTTGTCCTAAAGATCACAGCTCTTTTCAGACACTCTACAAACAGCTACCCTTGGAGTTCTGGTAACTTCTCTTTTCCCTTGCTTCTTCAGTTCTAGGAGAGATAATGGCTCCCTGCTGTTGCTAGTCCTGGGGTTCCAAATAATCTCTTATTTTTTGTTTATTTAACCCCTTCCCCATACTTTTATAAATAATCTTTTCACCTCGTTTTAGTTTACCTTCTATTTTCTTCAGAAATCTTGACTGAACCCAAGACAGGTTCTCTAAAATAGTAACTCCTGCATGTAAGACTGCGTTTCATTTTGTGGGTAGCATTTCTCCAAGTACCTCCATACCCAGATAGAGACTGAGGGACTGTGAAGGATATTCTAGGCTACAGATCCAACCAGGCCCACAGGAGAGTGAATGAGCCTGCAAATAATTCCAACTCTGAGCTTTCAAGTCTTCTACCTGAGACCCCACATATAGTGAGTTAGAGACTCTGTGGTATGGTACCCTATCTAAATTCCTGATCTACAGAAACCATGAGAGAGAAAAACTTGTTTTAAGCCACTAAATTTCAGGATAATTTGTTACACAGCAACAGAAACTACTATACTTGTCCTCTCTGGTGTCCATCATCTGAGGACCTCTCAACCGCTTTCTCTCTCCATCATCTCTGAGGTCTGTTGAGAATAGGAAGCACCAGCATTCCCAGCATTCGATGAGCCCAATCTCACGTCAGACCAGGGTGACTCATTTCTTTTGTTTTCTAAGTCTTTCTGAGCAAGTCTTCAGGGTATAAAACAGTGATCCAGTGCTCAGAGTCTGCAGCTGAACTGCATGGCTTTGAGTACTAGCTCTGCCACTTGCTAGCAGAGAGATGTTGGCTAATTATGTAATCTATACATGCCCTAGCTTCCTTACCTGTAAAATGGTAATAATCACACATATGTGATAGGTTTAGCAGGAGGATTAAATAAGTTATTACTTGTAAAGTTCTTAGCAGAGTGCCTGCAATATAGAAAGTGTGACACAACTGTTAAACAAAACCACGCAGGATACGTGCAGTGTGCCAGAAAATGACCATTCTCCTCACAAGCAAAGCAGAAGAATAGGTTCGACTCACTGAATCCAGAAAACTTTATGGATGGCTTTAAGAACCTCGTCTACTCTGAAGTAGTCTAAGGCTTTTTATTTAGGATAACACAGTTGCTTGATATAAGCACTTGATATAAATATGTAAACACAGAGCTTTGCTAGGTTGGCTTTCCGAAGTATAATTCAAACCTTTTTTTACGTAGACTAGAGCTTTATTCTCTGCTCTCTAACACAGGTATGTCTTGAGAATTGTACATTAGGTCTGGAATATCAGCCAGGATCACAGCAGGGAACATATGGCACTCTCAAACGGGATAATTCAAGAGAGTTTAATTAGGGGACTATTTTTAAAAGGTGGCCACGATTTAAGAAAGCCAATAACAAAAAGTAGTACAGCCAGCAATGGCAGGGAGCCATTACCTCCCACAGGCCAGATGGCAGGAAAAGATACATGGAGAGAACTATCTTAAAGGCACTTTGGCAGAGGAACTCAGCCAACCATGGGTGGCCCAGCTGGGAGGTTGCCATGTGTTTGGTTATTTATTGCTGCACAAAAATGATGCCCAAACTTACTAGTGTAAAATAGTAATCATGTATTATGCTCACAGTTGTGTGGGCCAGGAATTCTGGCAGGACACAGCGGGGATGGATTGTCTGCTTCACAATGCTGGGAGCCTCTGCGGGGCTGGCCTGAACAGCTGGAGATAGCTGAGAAAGCTCAATGGGACCATATATCTTGGGCTTCAGTTCTGCTGTTGGCTGGGTTCTTTGGTTCTTCTCCATGGCACATCTGCTAAGATTAGGATGTCTTGCAACATGGCATTCTCATTCACATGTCTTCCAGGGAAGGCCGAATATTTTGACTATAGCCAGCACTGCTCTCTTTCCATGCAGTTTCTGCCTAAGGCCAGCTTGCTGTGGCTCCCTCCAGCAGGGTTGTCAGACTTCTTATACAACAGCTCAGAGCTCCAAGAGTGGGTGGTCCAGGAAACCAGGCTAAATAGGAGCTCCAAGGCTTCTTGTGATGAACTAGCCTCAGAAGTTCCAAAATGTCACTTACCATGTTCAATTGTTCAAGCAAAAGTCACTTAGACCAGTCAAGGTTAAAAAGGAGGGAGGGATTAGATCCTGCCTCTCAAAGGGAGAAACAGCAGAGAATTAGCCACCATGTTTAGTCTACAGCATCAGGCTAGTAAAACTCTGAGCCCATTGTCCTCCTGCCTTGCCATCTCTTGCTGGTGCTCACAGCCAATAGCCAGAGGGTAAAGGAGCTTGTTGTAGTCCTTGCAGTCCAGCCTTCTGGGGCAGTGGTCCCCAGTGTTTTTGGCACCAGGTACAGGTTTCATGGGATACAAGTTTTCCACGGACTATGGGGTCGTAGGGAATGGTTTCAGGGTGAAACTGTTCCACCTCAGATCATCAGGTATTAGTTAGATTCTCATAAGGAGTGGGCAATCTAGATCCCACTCATGCACAGTTCACAATGGGGTTCCCACTCTTATGAGAATCTAATGCCACCACTGATCTGAGAGGAGGAGGAGGTAAAGTGGTAATGCTCACTTTTCTGCTACTCACCTCCAGCTGTATGCTTGCTACTCACCTCCAATTCCTAATGGGCCATGGATCAGTACTGGTCAGGGGCCCCAGAGCTGGGCCCCCTGTTCTGGGGAATAGAGTATCCAATGACTCCTAATCCCCACATGCTTGTTTTAGGGCTTTCCAGCACTGTGCCGATTATGAAGCAGTGTATTCTTGATAACACAGGAATGATAGCCAAGAGAAAACCATATAAACCTGCAATTATCTACATTTGTATTCCCATTATAAGGACTTTCGCTCTTGAAATCTTAATCAGTGTTTATTCAGAGCTTTCATCTGCGCTAGAATTTCATTCCCAGAACACACCCACCATTTGTGGTACCTCAATTTCCTGACTTCAAGAAAAATCTAAAGAGATTTAGATTTTCCAACATGTCAGTCTGTGTATTCTAGTGAAGAGGCTTGGAATCCAGAGCTCTTATACCCCAGGAGTCTAGCGATATCAAACACTGTGTGCCCTCTTTCATTGTGAGGTTTGGTTAAAAACTAATTGTGTGTGTGTGTGTGTGTCTGTGTGTGAAGTGAAGGCCTTAAAAATCATACTGTACATCCTCTTCTTCTTGGTTTAGTAGCTATTACCTTCTTCAGCAAAGTCTGGTAAAAAGTAACATTCACATTTTATTTCTTCCAGAATTTTTGCTAACCATTGAATATCTGTCCAGTGATTTTAAAAACATCTTATAGTCACATTTTAAACTAAATCTCATTGTAGCTTTTGGAGTCCCCAAATCAGAAAGATCTTGTTTCTCCTGAACCATCCACATACTTCTAACAATGAGTAATGCAGTGTACGTTCATACCACAATAGGACTTCTACTTCTTTGTCTTAGTCCATTTTCTGTTGCTATAATAGAATAAATCAGACTTTACAAAGAAAAGAAGCTAATTTATCTCAGAGTTCTGGAGGCCAGGAGGTCTAGGAGTAAGGTGCTAGTATCTAGTGAGGGCCTTCTTCCTGCATCATTACATGGCAGAGGGCATCACATCATGAGAGGGCAAGAGCATGCCAGTTCAAGTCTCTCTTCTTCTTTTTATAAAGCCAACAGTCCCATCATGGGAGCCCCATCCTGATAACCTTGTCTTTCCTAACTCCCAAAACCCTATTTCCAAATGCCATTAACCTATGAATTTGGAGATTAAGTTGCCAACATATGAAATTTATGGGACACACTCAAACCATAGTATCCTTCAGGTGATTCTGAAGAGTGGGTGATAGAAAGATTCTTGTATAGGAGAGAAAAAGTAGTATCTTTTTCTCACCCATCACAAGGATTATGACTGACAGTACTATAACAAAAGACAGATAAACAAAAGCATAAGAAACTTATTAACAAAGTTTTGCATAACATTGGGGTTTTCCAAAATGAAGACCCAAAAACCCAAGGAAAACTGTACTTTTATGTTAAGTGTGGTGAAATAACTGGATAATTATGGAGAAAGATGATTGGACAAAAGGAGGTATTTCCTAGTGGTAACAAACTGAGGGGGAAACCAGCAAGGTCTGTCTGTTTAGATTTTTCTTGGTCTCTTTATATAGTATTCCTTTTCTTCAGGTATAAGGCAGGATACCTGTCACGTTAAAGCCTTATGACCTACTTTTGTAATGACCTGATGGGTTCTTCTTGCCTACTGCAAAGACAAAACCAACTCATTGAGATCACAGTATTGTAGTTGATAAAGGGTTTAATTAATGCAGAGCTAGGCAAGCGGCAGACTGGAGTTATTACTCAAATTAGTCTCCTTAAGAACTCAAAAGTTAGGCTAGGATGTTTGTGATAATTTGGCAGGCAGTGGTCTAGAGAAAGGTCCTTGTGCACTGAAATCCACCGCCTCTGGGGGGAGTGGGGACCACAAGACAGGTTGAGTCATGAGTCAGGGTATGGTCAGTCAGTTGCCAGAATGCCAAAGTTCGAAAAACATCTCAAAAGACAAGCTTAAGTTCTACAGTAGTGATGTTATCTATAGGAGCAATTGGGGAAGTCACAAATCTTATGACCTCTGGCCACATGACTATTGTGCAGAAAGGGATTATAGAAGCTTCATCTACATCTTAGCAGAATTCACTCCCCTCTCATAATCCTCAACTCGTGGACTTACACCAGTTTTTTTTTTTTTTTTTTTGAGACGGAGTTTCACTCTTGTTACCCAGGCTGGAGTGCAATGGCGTGATCTCGGCTCACCGCAACCTCCGCCTCCTGGGTTCAGGCAATTCTCCTGCCTCAGCCTCCTGAGTAGCTGGGATTACAGGCATGCACCACCATGCCCAGCTAATTTTTTGTATTTTTAGTAGAGACGGGGTTTCACCATGTTGACCAGAATGGTCTCGATCTCTTGACCTTGTGATCCACCCGCCTCGGCCTCCCAAAGTGCTGGGATTACAGGCGTAAGCCACCGCGCCCAGCCCTACAATAGTTTTAAAAAGATGACTTTAGTCTCTGAGCAAGGAGAGTGTTAGTTTTAGGGAGGGACTATTATCATGCTTGCCTCAAAGTTACACTGTAAACTAAATTCCTCTCCTGGTTAGTTTGGCTTATACCCAGGAATAGCAAAGATAGCCAGTCTGTGAGGCTAGAAACAGGATGGAGTCAGCCGTGCTAGATTTCTCTTGCTGTCATCTTTGCAAAGATGGTTTGGTTTTCAGGGGAGAAAGGTCAGAGAGTGACCTTAATCATCAGCTGTCACATGAAAAGGTAGGGGAAGGTCAGAGCAACTTTCTTGATTGCGAAGCCCTCCCAGTCTCTTTCAATTCAAAGTACTCTGGAGTAGTGTTTTCTGAACCCTAACACTTGCAAGTCATTCTTACACCAGGGAGGCCAGGAAAAACATAATAATGAATAGAATGAGCTTTAAACCAGATAAAGATATTCAACCTAAACCTAACTAAATGTATTCCTAACTAAACTTTCCCTTAGTTGGATCTTCAAAATGCCTATCATCACTGAAGAAACCTGAGAAGGAAATGCTCGGGTAATGTCAGTTGTTGTCATCAATCAGCAGTAATTGCGTGCATCCATGCGAGCACTTTGCTAGGAAACTGCCCAGAGACTCAGAAGGAGCCCTGTAAGTGCAAAGATCCTAAACTCTTCAGTAGCTTTGAGGTAAACCCACCTCTGGCCTTTATAAAAAAAAGTTATAAAGAACAGAAATTTATTCTCTCGTACTGCACTTTCATAGGGCAGAAGGCAGAAGGGAATGGGAAGAACTCTGTTCTCACATGGCAGAAGAGCCTTTAGGTTCTGCCCTATTTGCAGATAATGTTTCCTCAAAGGAGCCATTGCTTTTCCCTGCCTCTGTACCTAGGTCAGGAACACCCTGATTCACCTTACCAGACCCAACCCACCCAATGTTAAATCACAGGGAATAAAGAGATATGTAGTTCCTCTTCTCCAGAGGTACCAGGCTTCTTGTGCAAATTAATCCAACTCCATCTCAGGGACCTTTGCTCAACACAGATCTCAGGGAGTGGCAGCCTTTTGTTTCCTTCAAGTGGGATAAACCTTTCTATTCTGTATTTATATAACTAAGGGCAAAACTTCACTTGATGCTTAGCGGAGCAAAGATCTGATTGAAAGCAACTTTCTGCCTCCTTTTCCCACATGTTGGAAAATTTCACCTAATTTTAACTTCCCTGCTACTAAGGGTGCCCACAATTAATGTCTGCCTCAAGAGGCATTTTGTTACTCATGCATAAAATTAACCCCTCTAAAAAGATACAGCAGGCAGTTATAGACTTTAGGTGATTTCAATTAATATATGTGTGATAGATTTATCAATTATATTCTATAACATTTTAGGTTAGAAGATGTGAAACATATACAATTTACTGTCCTCAAGGACTTTGTATTCTTGTATTTACTGTATTCAATATTTTATTTAACACTAAGCATCTGCTATATGCCAGAAGCTGGGGACCCACTGGTTAAAAAAAAACAAATTCCACCTTGTATAGCTTACAAATGGTAATAAACAAATAAATAAAACATATTAGACTATTGTTAAAAAGCAAAATGTCTACAAATTTGGTTTAAAGATTGAATTGGCTTTTATAGGTAATGCATGACTGGGGCAGCATCCCATTAAAGAATTTAGAAAGGTGCTCCAATGAGTTAAGCAGAAGAGGTAGGTTTTACAGGCAGTAAAAGGCTGAAGAAAGCCAAAACAAGCAACAAAAGGCTTTATGATTTTACCTCTCTTGTAGGGTTAAAAGAGAAGAAAATTTCCTGTCATCTCAGCTTGAGTAAACTGGGCCCAATCTGACTGATTGCTGTGAATCTCCTGTTTTTTTGTTTGTTTGTTTTTTTGGAAAACTAATCTGTCTGGGAATTTTCCCTGTTTTTTTAAAGTTTCAGTTTAATTATGTGGCACTTAGAATGAGTGACGCCATTTTGGTTGGGTCTGCTGAGGCCCGGTTGCGGGAGCTCAGCCTAAAACAATGGCTCCCATAAATTTTATTTAACAATATAATATGCAGAATTCATAAGTGCTATGAAGAAAAATAAAGCTGTTTGGCAATGCAGTGACTGTGTGTCTTGCTTACCTTGTAATCTGACATTTTTCTGAGATGATTTGTGACGGAGGCCCAAATTAAGCAAAAGGATGAGCTATGCAACTATTTGGAGGAAGAAAAAGGTTTTTTTCCAAGGCAGAGAGGAACTAGGAGAATCAAATTTAAACATCCTTAAGAACAATAAAAGTTGTTAATGAGTCCCAAGAACCACAAGTAAGATGGTGGAAACATTTTTGTGTTTATTCATCCACTCAATAAATAATCTTGGAAAAGAGAGAATGATATCTTTCAAGAAATGTGGCACTGATGCTTCTGTGATAGGCGAGCCAGGATCAGATTGTGAACATATTTGTAGATCCTACTGGGAAGCTTTGTTCTATATCCAGAGGACAATGGGGAACCACTAAAGTGCTTAGGAAGGAAATGCCTCCATCAGGCTTGTTTTCTTCTTGTTGTTGTTGTCTTTTTCTGAGACAGTGTCTCACTCTGTGATCCAGGCTGGAGTGCTGTGGCATGATCAAGCTCCTGGCTTAAGGGATCCTCCCACCTCAGCCTCTCTAGTAGCTAGGACTACAGGCACCCACCACCACACATGGCTAATTTTTTTAAAATTATTTATTTATTCATTCATTTTTTTTTTTTTTTTTTTCTGTAGAGACAGGGTCTCACCATGTCTCCCAAACTCCTGGCCTCAAGCCATCCTCCCACACTAGCCCCCTAAAGTGTTGAGGTTAGGTGTGAGCCACCATACCCAGCCTAGGCTGATACTTTAGAAAAATCACTCTTTCTTCAACATGGAGAATGCAAGGTTTGATGAATTATAGATAAGTATTGGAAGTGGGAATGGAGAAAAAGAGATGGTTTTAAAAGTTATGATGTAAGGTCAATCTTAAGGATTCTCTCCTCCACTGAGAAAAGAGAGTTACAAGGTCAATTGGTCACACCAAAAGTAGAAAGCTGACTTCAGAGCATGGATTCAAGGTGACTTTTGAATGATGTGCTGGATTTGAACAGATGGAGAAAGAAGTCTGTTAAAAGGAGAGGGCTAGGAGTCCCTACGTACAGTTATTCTCTGGCTAAGAATATTGAGCTTTAGCTTTGTTCTGGGAGCTCCAGTTACTACTGTGCATTTATTGTATCACTTCATACTCATGACAAGCCTATGTGGGCCATTGCTATTCCTGTTACAGATAAGCAAACTGAAGCATTGAATACTTGAGTAAATTGCCCATGGTTGCACAGTGGCAAATAGGACAGTATAAACTTCCAACCGAAACATAAGTCCCATTGCTTTATAACCACTTCTTATTTTCTGAAAAATAAAAAAAAAATTTCCCACCAAACCATAGGTGGGATGACTTTTGGCTATTTAAAATATTCAAAGAAACAAATTAGTTCTCAGCACAAAATAAACAAACAAAAATATTGTCACTGCTGAGGAGATGCAAAAACACTAAAGTACATTCTGAAAGCATTCCAGAGAAGAATTTCCCAAAATGTTTTCAGCAATGGCAATGCAACTTTTAAAATTATATGGCCTTCTAATGTAATTTTTACAACTAAAAATGATAATTGCATTGATAAATTTGAGATTTTAAAACATTATTGAAATATTTTTCAGATTTATTGGAACCTTTTAACCATAATATGGAAGTGATTATGTAGGCTTTATTGTCATTCTAGAATAGTTTGTGTAACACTTCTAATTTTTCCACCATTTCATTGATTTCAAAGCCAGAGAACAATGAAAACAAATGAACTTGAAGGAATTAGAACCTGTTTTGTGGATGTAGTTCCTTCTTTCTGTTGATTTATTAACTACTCTTCTTGGAATTATTGTCATTTAAAGACAACATTTTCTGTAAGTATAGCTGAAAATTTTATTTCAGATTGGAATGGCTGCAAGTGATTCCGTTTTAATATGTTGTTAAGTTCGTTATAAGAAAGGCATGAGAAAATTGAGTCACTATGACTGTATCTATAGAATAAAGTTTTGGCTTATTTCAGAACTCCACATAGCCTTTTGTTTATTTTTAAAGTGTAGTATTTTCAAAGCATGTATCAAAGTTGAGTGAAAATTTTTGCACACTTTTTAATATACTGAATTTGTGGGTCTTTCTTGATTTTTAATTAATTTTGTTGAATTGTAAAATGTTCATTTTTTAAAAAAAACAACCAATTTAAAGTTTGTGCAAAGGCTATTCCTACAAGACAAATATTACTTCCAGTCATGAGGTTCTTTCTTTTTCTCTGGCATGATAATTAAAGTTTAATATAATTTTAGCCATAATATAAAACTTTTGTTTTTCTCTGGCATGATAATTAAAACTTCTCACAAGCCATGGCCTCCCCTCCTGAATGGGACCAGTTTTTATGTAAGATGGAACAGATAGTAAAAAGAATTAAGCAAAGTAGAATAAAGATGGAAAAGAAAAAGCAAGAGAACAAAATGGGAAGAGACCAGCTGAATGACCAGCACTTGGAACTGTTAGAAAAGCAGAGATTATACTTTAAGACTGCGAAAGAGTTCAAGGAGGAGGGCGGCAAGAATGAGATGCTGCTGCCCAAGGTGAAAGCCAAGTTCTCCTGAACATCCCCAGCCATGGTATTATGTCATTGATTTTATTTTTAAGCACCGTATGTCAACTACAAGATCATGAGTTGGTTCTGAAAGCGACAGTAGAGACATGCAGATGTCATGGTTTCAACAACCTGGATGTTTTCTTTCTCCTCTTTGCTTCCATTCATCTCTGTTGGCTGTTGTTGATGAAATCAGACAGTGTAAACATGTGGCTTGAATAACACCTGTCGTTGTATGAAGAATATGGGCAATACTTGTTCTCTGTTGATTCAACTTTTATGTCTCCAGTAACATTGCACTTCTGAATGCACCTGCATTTGTGTGAACTCTGAATAAAGAAGAATTCATTTGTTTAAAAAATTATAGATTTTAAAAATATAATTAAAAACAGTATAATCATATTATGGCTAAAATGTCCCAATAAATCTGAAAAACTTTCCATAATGTTTTAAAAATCTCAAATTTATCAATGCAAGTGTCTTTTTTATTTGTAAAAATTACCTTAGAAGGCCATATATTTTTAAAGGTTGCATTGCCATTGCCAAAAACATTTTGGGAAATTCCTCTTTGGAATTTTTCAGAATGTGCATTAGTTTGTTTGCATCTCCTCAGCAGTGACAATATTTTTGTTTGTTTATTTTATGCTGAGAACTAATTTGTTTCTTTGAATATTTTAAACAGCTGAAAGTCACCCTACCTCTGGTTTGGTGGGAAATAATTTTTTTTTCTTAAAATAAGAAGTGGTTATAAAGCAATGAGACTGATTTTTAGACTTCCTTACATATTTGGGAGGAGGTAGGCTCTACAATCATGTCTAAAATGCCATTTGAGATTTTAAAAAGGAGACTCTGAGCACCAACTAACAACTTCAGTCTACCTAAAGGAAAAGAAGTCTTTCTCTAAACTAGAAACTCAAGATCAGTGCACTTGTTTTACTATATTTTCTTTTGAAAATGTACATTTTTGTTTTTTCAATTTTTAAAGTCTATTTTAAATGACCTACTTTTAAACTGGTTTTTAGTTAAGTGTGTCATACCTTAATATAGTTGACTTTAAAATATTTCACTCCATGCTATTTCTTTCTAATTAATTTATTTTTAGTCATCTGACTAGTGTAAGATATTCTCTCTAGAGAGTGAAATCTATTTTTTAATAGGAAAATGTATGGGAGGAATATATATTTGTGTTGGCTACAAGTGTTATATATTACTTTGTGTTTTTGTGGGTGGCTAATATTATTTACCAATAAAACAACCTAATTCCTCTGTGTAACATATACTCCATATGCAGGTGTAAGGGCAGCGAGGGACTTCAAGAGCTCCTCAGGTTGAACTGCTTCTTAGATAGGACCTCGAAGTATTATAGCATGTGGTTATCCACCTCATTTGTCAGGGTCTCCTGGGGAAAATTCCACAGTTGTTTTTCATCATGGATCCATCTCTATTACATCTTTGTCAGGAAAGTGTTTCTAGTATC
Organism: Callithrix jacchus; assembly: GCF_049354715.1. NCBI lineage: Eukaryota > Metazoa > Chordata > Mammalia > Primates > Cebidae > Callithrix > Callithrix jacchus. The sequence continues at coordinate 78,075,193 of NC_133504.1, forward strand.
TGTCTAAAATCCTTCCTGTCTTAATGCAAGTTAATTTCCTCTACGTGTGACCTTTGTTGATATGGAGAGCAGCTGCTTACTATCTTCTGTCTGATGCCTTTTCCAGATGGATAAGCCCTCTTGTATATCAAACTGAATTCTTGGATGCAACAAGAGACTTGGGTAGAAAAGCCCATTTTTGATTTGGGCAAGGGGATGCTGTGTACTCACCAAAACTGTTGCACTATGACAAAGTGTTATTATTCATAAGTTGTTCCTAAAATTGAGAATAAGAATTTTATTTAAATTCACACATTAAAAATATTAGGCTGCTAATATAGTTTGAATTTGTATTTCTGCCCAAATCTCATGTCAAATTGTAACCCCCAGTGTTGGAGGAGGGGCTTGGTGGGAAATGATTAGTTACGGGGGCCTTGCCCCTTGCTGTTCTTATGATAGTGAGTGAGTTCTCTTAAGATTTTGTTGTTTAAGAGTGTGTAGCACTTCCCCCTTCTCCCTCTTCTTCCTGCTCCAACCATGTAGGACATGCTGGCTTACTCTGCTCCTTTTGCCATGATTTTAAGTTTCTGGAGGCCTCCCCAGCCACGCTTCCTGTAAAGCCTGCAGAACTGTGAGCCAATTAAACCTCTTTTCTTTGTAAATTACCCAGTCTCAGACAGTTCTCTGTAGCAGTGTAAAAACAGACCTATGTAGCTGCATTTAAAATATTAGTCTGATCTTTGCTGTGCAACAACTTGAAATGTGAGCTCCAGCACTATCAACAGAAAACTGCTCTTTATGAGTCTAGAGTTACTGAGTGTAAAGGGTTATCTTATTAAGTATGATAAGACTCACCAAGACCACTAAAAGAAACAACCCTTCCTCAAAAATTAATTCCTGACTCATTTATATACAATACTCAGAAGTACTGTCAAGGTACTCTAATAGACATCCACGTCTTTTTAAACTGACACAACAAATATCTACCAACATATGCTATGTCCTAGGCCCTGTGCCTTATTACACAGTGATATTCTATTCTAGACAGACTCTTCAGATGGTTTCAGTGATTCCTACCCTGCTGTGATCCCTTCCACTGTGTGCAGGCAAGACCTTGGCTTGCTTCCAAAATATAGAATACGTAAAAGGTGGTGAGATATATGTGATTATCATATTAACATATGATTGTATGCATATGTTAAATAGATCATAGTCATGTGCTGTATAACAACATGTAGGTAGGTCTATTATGGACTGCATATACTACAGTGGTCCCACAAGATTATAATACCACACTTTTACCGTAGCTTTTCTATGTTTAGCTACACAAATAGTTACCATTGTGTTAAAATTGCCTATAGTATTCAGTACAGAAACATGCTGTACAGGTTTGCAGTCTGGAAGCAATAGGCTATATCGGGGTCTCCATCTCCCCCAGTACTTATCTGTGGCCGGTTAGGAACTAGGCTGCACAACAGGAGCTAAGTGGCAGGTGAGCAAGCAAAGCTTCATCTGTATTTGTAGCCACTCCTTATTGCTACCATTACTGCCTGAGTTCCACCTCCTGTCAGATAAGTGGTGGCATTAGATTCTCATAGGAATGCAAACCCTATGTGAACTGTGCATGCAAGGAATCTAAGTTGTGTGTTCTTTTTTTTTTGAGACAGAGTTTCACTCTTGTTACCCAGGCTGGAGTGCAATGGCACGATCTCGGCTCACCGCAATCTCCGCCTCCTGGGTTCAGGCAATTCTCCTGCCTCAGCCTCCTGAGTAGCTGGGATTACAGGCATGCGCCACCATGCCCAGCTAATCTTTTGTATTTTTAGTAGAGACTGGGTTTCACCATGTTGATCAGGATGGTCTTGATCTGTTGACCTGGTGATCCACCCGCCTTGGCCTCCCAAAGTGCTGGGATTACAGGCTTGAGCCACTGCACCTGGTGGGTTGTGTGCTCTTTATGAAAATCTAATGCCTTATGATCTGTCACTGTCTCCCATCACCTCCACATGGGACCATCTAGTTGCAGTAAAACAAGCTCAGGAGCCCCACTGATTCTATATCATGGTGAGTTGTATAATTATTTTATTATATATTACCATGTAATAATAATAGAAATAAAGTGCATAATAAATGCAATGTGCTTGAATCATACAGAAACCATCTCCCAAACCTGGTCTGTGGAAAAATTGTCTTCCACAAAACCAGTCCCTGGTGCCAAAATGGTTGGGGACTACTGGGTTGTATTATATAGTTTAGGTTTGTGTAAGTATAGTCAGTGATGTTTGCACAATTATAAAATTGCCTAAAAATCCATTTCTCAGAACTTGTCCATGACTTGTGAAGTAATGCCCATCTTTCTGAAGTCTCTTTGCCTTGCTGGCTTTGAGGAAGCTAACTGCCATGCTGAGGAATTCCATGTGGCATGAAACTATAGGTGGTTTCCAGAAGCTGAGAACAGCCTCCCATCAACATCCTATGAAGATCTCCAGACAGCACCCAGCAATCAAGAGAATCCCTCACTTCTACAATAGCAAGAAACTGAATTCTGCCAGCAGTCTGAATGAGCTTGGAAGTGGATACTTCCTTCTGTTGAGCCTGAGTTGAGACTGAAGCTCTACCTGACAACTTGATTGTGAAACCCCACCTAAGTTAAGCCTGGACGCCTGATTCACAGAAACTGATAGATAACGAATGTATACTGCTTTACACCACTAAGACTGTGGTAATGTTACACAGCAATAAATAACTAATACACAGTTTCTCAGTCCCTCTTTTGCTTCTTGTCCTTAAAATTTTTGAAGGATACAGGCCAGTTATTTTATAGGAAGTCCCTCAGTCTGAATGTTTCCTTATGATTAGATTCAGATTTTACATTTTGGGCAGGAATAACACAGAAACAGAAATGATGTTGTGTCCTTCTCAGTACATTCTACTAAAAGGTATATAGTTTTGGTTTGTCCCAGTATAAGTGATATTAAATCTGTTACCCAAGGTAGTATCCACAAGATTTAGGGTAGTATCCACAAGATTTCCTCATTGTAAAGCTACTACTTTCCCGTGGTAACTAATAAGTAACTTGTAAGGAGATGAGCAACTTGTGAACGTTAAGACTATGTAAATAACCAATTCATCATCAAACTCTCATGTATTATTTTTAGCATCCCTTAATGATTTTCTAAGCTACATGATTCTTTTTATATGTATTAGTGGGCATTTTACTCTAAGGAGCACTTCACTCTCTTTTATTTATTTACTTATCTATGTATTTATATCAGTATAGAATCATAGTTTTTAATTTTAGTCAATAGTTACTGTTATACATTTTGATGCTGAGATTGTTGCAGATTTGTCTACTGTGACTGGTTTTCAAGACACATCATCTCTCTTTCTGATATGTTCCTATCATTCTTTAAGGCTTTCTTATTTTCTGGCAAAACATGATTTTCTAGGCACATCTTATATACCTTCTCTGCCCCCAGACTTGGAATCTTTTCTCCAAACACTCCTGGTTTCTTTTAGTGGAGACTGGTATTTAGAAACCAAATTTGGGTATGAAGTGTACTCACTGCTACTGGAATGTAATTGCTTCTAGTACTTCCTGATGACAGACCAAATATATACAGAGGTAAATTTGAGAAAATATTTGCAAGACATTTACTGTAAAAACAATAATTTAAAAAATCATGAACAAACAGATAGATATACTATGTTCATGGATTGTAGAACTCAATATTATTAAGACATCAGTTATTAAGATGTCTTCTGCTTAGCTTCTCACAAGGCTGTGATTAAGGAGAACACAGTCTGGGACTGTGGTCTCATCTGAGGCTTGACTGGAGAGATATCTACTTCTGAGTCACTCAGATTGTTGGCAGAATTCAATTCCTTGTGATTCTAAGACTGAGGAATTCATTTTTGTTCTGGCTGGAACTCCTTGCAGACTATCAGCTGGAGGCCATCCACAGCTCCTACAAACTGCCTGTATTTCCTTGTTGTGGATTTTCCAGATATGATGCATGTATTAAAACTTTAATTAAAATTAAAAATTTTAAACTCTAATTTCATTTCAACACCATGATATAACTTTTAGTCTTTCCTGATCTGGTATATCTTATTCTCTTCTCCAACAATGAGAAACTTGTGTCTCTTATATTTGCTCATTTTTTTCAAGTCTAGAATATAAAGAAGGTAGTTTCAGAACTTTTAAGTCATACCCCTACAAAAAGCAATCCTACTAACTAGTTTTCAACATTTTTAATAGATTTTTTGAGTAAAAATTACATAGTAATTTCATTTATGTACAATTTGATAACTTTTGAAAAAATGCTCATACTCAACCTATACCATTTTTTAAGACAGAGAACATTACTGTCACCCAATAATGTTCCCTCATGCCTCTTCTCAATCAACTTTCCTCCCAGAGAAAACCATTTTTCTCATTATTTTCATTGTAGATTAGCTTTATCTATCCTAGCACTTCACATAAATGGAATCAATCATATATATTGTGTATATAATATAATGTTTATAATATTTATCCACATTCTTAAAAATATTAATAGTTTATTCCTTTCTATTGCTGAATCATATTCCATTTAATCACTATATTAAAATGTATCCATTCTCCTGTTGAGACAATTGGAGTTTTGGAACTTTTGGTTGTTAAAGATAAAGCCACTTCTAACATTTTTATATAATTATCTTCAGATATAAGTTTTTGGGTAAATATCTAGAAATGGAATTAATAGGGGAGAGAGCTTATGCTTAACTTTATAAGAAAAGCAAAACATTTTTCAAAAGTGGTTATACCATTTTAACTTCCTACCAGCAACGTATGAGAGTTCTGCCTGTTACATATCCAATACCAAACAATATTTTCTTCTAGTCTGTGGATTTTTCTTTGTGTTGTAGTGTCTTTCAAAGAGTAAAAGATTTTAGTAAGATCTAGATGTTGTTCTCCTAAGAAATCCCTGCTGCTCCCAAGTTGTGAAGATATTTTCCTATGTTGTCTTCTGGAAACCACATTTAATTTTTAGATCTATATTTCATTCCTAATTAATGTTTGTATATAATAAAAATAGTGGTTGAGGATACTATTTTTCCACATAAAAATCCATTTGTTAACACATTATTTATTAAAAAAACCTTACTTTTATTTAAATGAATAACTGACACCTTTGTTGAAAAATCAACCAGTTGTATAAATGGTATTTCTAAACTCTTTATTCTATCCTATGGTTCTATTTTACTAACCTTATGCAAAGCCATACTGCCTTAATTATTATAGCTTTATAGTAAATCTTAAAGCTAGGTAGCCTAAGTTCTCCAGTTTTATTCTTTTTCAAGACTGTTTTGCCATTCTGTATCTCTTGCATTTCCATAGAAAAATTATTATCTGATTTCACTTTCCATGAAAATGTCTACTGAAATGTGATTGGGATTGCTTTGCTCAGTTTGGAGAGAATAAACATCATAATATTGAGTCCACCAATCAATGAACATAACATATCTGTCCATTTTTTTAAGTATGTTTCCAGTTCTCCCAGTAATGTTTTATAAATTTTAGTGTAAATTTCTTACGTATATTTTGCCAAATTTATTTCTATGTATTTAATGTTACTTTTCACTATTGCAAATGATACTGTTGATACTAATTGCTCATTGCTAGTTGTATTAGTTTGTTAGTGTTGCCGTAACTGGATGGCTTAAATAACAGAAATTTATCTTGCCACTGTGCTGGAGACTAGAAGTCCAAGATCAAGGTGCTAGCAGGTTGAATTCCTTTGAGGTGTCTCTCCTCGATTTGCCAATGACCATTCTCTTGCTGTCTCCTCTCCACATGATTGGCCCTTTGTGGGAGTGCATCACTGGTGGCACTTTTTTTTTTTTTTTGTCTGTGCAAATTCCCTCTTCTTATAGAGGCACCAGTCAGATTGGATTAGAACCACTCACATGACTTCATCTAACCTTGATTGCCTTTTTAAAGGCTCTGTCTCCAAATACAATCACATTCTGAGGTATTCGGGGTTAGAACTTCAACATATGAATCTGGGAAACAAATTAGCCCATAAGACTAGTATACAGAAATATAATTGATGATGTATATTGACCATTTATGCTGCAACCTTGCTATATCATCTCTTAATTCTTTCAGTTGCTTTGTACACTCCTTTGGATATTCTTCATAGATAATCACGTCTGCAAATGGAGAACTTTTTCCTTTCCAATTTTTTTTTTTTGAGATGGAGTTTCGCTGTTGTTGCCCAGACTGGAGTGCAATGGCATGATCTCGGCTCACTGCAACCTCTGCCTCCTGGGTTCAAGCAATTCTCCTGTCTTCACCTCCCAAGTGGCTGGGGCTACAGACGTGCACCACCATGCCCAGCTAATTTTTGTATTTTTAGTAGAGAGGGGGTTTCAACTTGTTGACCAGGATGGTCTCGATCTCTTGCCCTCGTGATCCACCTGCCTCAGCCTCCCAAAGTGCTGGGATTATAGGTGTGAGCCACCGTGCCCGGCCATCCTTTCCAATTTTTATGCTTTATATTTCTTTTTTGTGTTTTTGCTTTGTTGCATTTGTTTTTTGGTTATGTTTGCTTTTTCTATTTGTATGATCAAAACCTTTAGCAGTACAGGTAGGTAATGGCCAAATAATGTTGAACCCTATAAGCCACATTAGAGAGTTTGAGTTTTATTCCAGTACAATGGGAATACATTGGAAGTCTTCAGATTAAGTTGTTGCTCATGAGCAACAAATGAGCAATGATATATATATATATATATATATATATATATATATATATATATATATCATTGATATATGCTATATGTATGTCTTAGTCCATTTGTGTTGCAATAACAAAATACTACAGACTGGGTAATTTATAAAAATAAAAATATATATATATAAATACAAATATATATCATTGCTCATTTGTTTGTTATGAATAGCATTAACAGCATTTTTCAAGTTATTTCTTGGGAGGGTTTATTATTTACTTATTCTTAACTCATTTCATAACAAGATTCAAGGTGTTTAGAATAATCCATACCAAGTTAAAACAAAATAATTGAGAAAATTGGGATAAATAATAAAGTGGAGCTGCAAAACAAGAGGCCCAGGTAATGGCAGTTCAAAATATGCTTACCTTTAACTACTTAAATTTACAGGAGTTATAGTACACATTTTGTCTGATTTTCCCAGAGACTAGAACTATTTGAGACACTTCTGCTCCCCAATCCCTTGTGATGTTCCTCAGGTAACAGGCCTTCACAATAGTCCCCAACCTACCATCTATACCACACAGAACTGAGATTCATCGTTGAGAGAATCTATGTATGGTTTTCCTTTCCTCCCCTCCCCGCTTCCCCCCTCCCCTCCCCTCCCCTCCCCTCTCCTCTCCTCTCTTCTTTTCTTTTCTGTTATTGCGCCAGGAGTCTCACACTGTCACAGAGACTGAAGTCTCTCCTCTCCTCTCCACTCCTCTCCTCTTCCCTCCCCTCCCCTCCCCTCCTCTCTTCTCTTCTTTTCTTTTCTTTTCTTGAGCCAGGAGTCTCACACTCTCACAGAGACTGAAGTGCAAGACATGATCATGACTCACTGCAGCCTTGACCTCCTGGGCTCAATCCTCTTGCCTCAGCCTCTTGAGTAACTAGAATTACAGGTGTGTTTCCTCATGCCTGGCTAATTTTTTGAAAATTTTTGTAGAGACAGGGTCATGCAATGTGGTCCAAGCTGGTTCAAACTCCAGAGCTCAAGTGATCCTCCTACCTCACCCTCCCCCAAGTTCTGAGATTACAGGCATGAACCACTGTTCCCAGCCTATGGATTGTTTTTCTTGCAGCAATTTTTCAGAAAACATTCTGGTTTCTTATAATTTAACCCTTTCAGGTTAGAAGAGAAAAATGAACATTTTGATATCACCCATTGTCTTAGTTCATTTTTGTTGCTATAATAAAATACCACAGATTGGGTAATTTATAAACAATAGAAATTAATTTCCCACACTTCTGGAGGCTGGAAACTCCAAGATTAAAGTGCCAGCAGAGTCGGTGTCTAGTGAGGGCTGCTCTTTGCTTCTAAAATGTCACCTTGTTGCTGCATCCTCTGCAGGGGTCAGTGCTGTGTCTTCACGTGATGGAAAGAATAGAAAGGGCCAACTGGCTCCTTTGAGTCATTTTAAAAAAGGCACTAATGCATTTGCAAAAGCAGATCCCTAATGGTCTAAAGGCACCTCCTCTTAATATTGTTGAATTGGGGATTAAGTTTCAACATGAATTTTGGAGGGAACATAAACACTGAAATGATTATACGTGTTTATTTAATCAAGTATCCAACAAAAGCAAATAATTCAAGCCCAAATCCACTGCATCTTTAGTAGATAAGCAGTTTTAAGTTACAATTGACCTCCTATTAGGAGAAATAAATGGATTTCCACAAGAAAAAACAGGATTGAGGAGAAACTCTCCACAGTAATGTGCCACTTTTCAGGGGACAGACCGCATACATGATTCCCATAATACTATATTTTTATTATACCTTTTCTTTTTTTTGTTGTTTTTTTGAGGCAGAGTCTCACTCAGTCACCAGGCGCCGGAGTGCAGTGGCGCTGTCTCGGCTCACTGCAACCTCTGCCTCCCGGGTTCAAGCAATTCTCCTGCCTCAGCCTCCTGAGTAGCTGGGACTACAGGCGCGTGCCACGATGCCCAGCTAATCTGTTTGTATTTTTAGTAGAGACGGGGTTTCACCATGTTGGCCAGGATGGTCTCGATCTCTTGACCTCGTGATCCACCCGCTTCGGCGTCCCAAAGTGCTGGGATTATAGGCATGAGCCACCGTGCCCGGCCTATTGTACCTTTTCTATGTTTAGATATATTTAGACACACAAACATCATTGCATTACAACTGCCTACAGTATTCAGTACAGTTATATGCTGTATAGGTTTGCGGCCTAGGAGCAATACGTTTACCACATAGCCTAGGTGTGTGGTAGGCTGAGCCATCTATTTTGTGTTAGGGCACTGTAATGTTCAAAGGAAGATGAAATTCCCTAAGGATGCATTCCTCAGAATGTATCCTGCTGTTCAGTGACGCATGACTGTATTCCACGAGCAGTATAATCATTAACATAGTAACACTTTAGGAGAGAATTCTCATTTTTAAATCCGATATAATTTATCACACATTGGTTCACACTCTACTGCTTTGTTTGCTTTTCTTTGGTTGTGGTTACCAGCATACAGCAGTAAAGTTTCAGAAAAACCGAGGTTGCAAAAGGCCAATTATTCAATGAAGGAAAGATAAACCATTGCATTGGGGGACTAAAAGATACTTTTAAAAGTACTCAGATTATCAATTTAATGATGTGTTACTATGTAGTGAATAACGTCTTACATTCTTGCCAAGAGTATTTTGAAGGGAGTTTGTTAAAAGTATATCAGCTAAGTCATTTTTTTTGTATATCACTGCTAATGGTGTCATTCACAAATTGTGCAACCCATCATTCCAGATTTAATTCTACCCAAAAATATAGGTCATTGCAAAATGCCATATTAAAACTGCAAATGCGTGACAGGAAGATGGGGATGCAGACAAAGCAAAGAATGACACCAACTCCTTTTTTAAAGAAGCAAGATAGGGATTGGACAAAATTGGCTGAGCCATCTTTAAGGAATACTTTTAAGGGAGTGTTAATTCCAATTTAATTAAAATGATGCATTAATTTAAAATTGGGCTAACTGGTTGCCCTCGACTGCACCTGGGTTGTGCCAGTGCTCTTGGATTAACCTAATTGTACAGAGGTGCCCTTGTTTTCTAACTTCATGCACAAAGCATTGGAAATGATTTCTTTGCCATTTCTTTTCCAAGAAAATCTTTTTCCAATTACGTAAAAGGGAACTTTGAGGCAATGGTTGAAGGCACTCAATTTATAATTATGGCTGTTACCATTAAGCACCGTCATGGCTTTGTTGCAAGTTACCCACCTACACCTGCAAATCTGTCTTGCTGGCACACATCCCAGCTCTCTCCACCCCGCGGTGGTCAGTGGTTGGAGCGCTTTAAGTCCTGTGAGGGCTGGGCTCCGAAGGAGGTCGATCCCGTTCCTCCCTGACCCAAGCGTAGGGCTGGGTAAAAGCGAGGCGGGACGGTCATTGTACTCTCAGTCCCCAGGAAAGGCGCCCAGGGTCGCACCACGTCTCACTTTAGGGCAAAATGTCCCACATCGCGACCTTCCCTCCTTACGCGGGCAGTCTGAGAACACACCCAGTCACCCAGCGCGCTCCCCAGAAGTCGGCTCGGCTCACAGCGCACCCCAGCGGCCGCGTGGCCTCCTTTCAGTCGCAGCCACTTGGTTTCCGGAGAGCTCCCCGGGCGCTGCCGCCGCCACCACCTCGGAACCAGGGGGCTCCAGAGCCTGCAAGAGCCGAACACTGCCGAACCTTAGGGAGGGGCGCGGCAGCTGCGCCCGGCCCCGCCCACCACACCTGGGCACCCTGAGGACCGCGCGAGGAGGGGCGGGGCAGGAGGCTGGCCTGGCGCTCCGGCCGCTTTGCCTAAAGCCGGCCCTACTAGAGCAGGACGAAGAAGGAGGGTCTCGAGGCCGGGTCTTGTTCTTCCGAGGGAGGGACCCCCGCTGGGGTGGAAAAGCAGCAACAGAGAGCCGCCAAGGCGCGAGGCGCCAACCATGGAGCCGGCCGGCCCCAGCTTCGGGCGGCAGCGACAGCAGCAGCAGCCCCAGCCGCAGAAGCAGCAGCAGAGGGATCAGGACTCGGTCGAAGCCTGGCTGGACGATCACTGGGACTTTACCTTCTCTTACTTTGTTAGAAAAGCCACCAGGTAAGAGGAGGACACACGTAAGACCCGGCCGGGGCATGGAGTGTGACCCGGGGCTGATTTCTCTCCCTATCGGATTTTACCCTTCTTTCACCCGTTCCCAGGCCCTTTGCTTTTTGGAGTAGGTCCTCGGTCCTGTTACGAGGTAGAAACCTCAACTCTAAGCGAGCACAGTCGAAAAACTCAAGTGTCGGATACGATACAACTTGCTCACAAAGTTCAAATACAAAACTGGACTTGCCGGCCTTCCACCCTCACCCCCGCCCCCGTTGGTATTCCCCGGGAACATGATTATATTCTATCTCCGTACTCACGGGTCTTCCCCTGGCCCCTCTCTAGCTCCCTGGTTCCCCTAAATCCAATCAGCAAAACCCAAACAGTTTCTGAGCCCCTTCCCTGCAGCTCCGGAAGCACCATTTCCAAGTCGGTCTCGGTGGCTCCGCTCCTCCCCCGTCCCCCCTCGCCCTGGCCCTGGCTGGGCGGGGAAGCCGGGGTTAGGGACGAGACCACGGGAAGCCCAAAGGCAACATGACGGAACCTTCCCAAAGTGAGTGGGTCGTCTTTTCCCCTCTTCCATTCCCCTGATTGTCCCGCGCGTCTCTTTTCACTCGCTTCTCCGCCGAAGGCTGAGCCGCCAGAAGTAGAGCTCTGCCGAGTGGTTTGCGGCGCGCACACAAAGGGCACGGGGAAGGCGCCGCCGGAGAGGACCCCGAGGGGCAGCGGAGACCCCAGAGGCCGGCTCTTTCTGGTCGAGAGCCAAGCTCCGGGGCGGCCCTTGCGGAGGGCGGGGAGGAGGGAGCCTGTCCTTTTGGAGGAGGCTACGCAGCGGGCAGTCGGGGCACGCGTGGGAAACGCTCGCGGGAGAGTTGGGGAGGAATTGAGACTGGGAGCAGAGGGACAAGAAGAGTGGAGCGGAGAGTACTTGGCGGACGGGTGCCCCGAAGCCTGAGGAGTTGGTGCGAAGTCGGGGTGCTTGAAGTGCAGGACGCACTCCTTTGCAGAAGGAGTTCCCTTCCCGCTACCGCCTGCTTGGGGCTGCGGCGGTCGGGCTGTGGATGCTGGCCGTCTTGGCCGGGAGGGTGACGCACGCCCGGAGGTGATGGTGGAGGAGTCGGCCCGGGTTCGACGCCGGACTCCCACCCGCCGGCGCGCGGCCGTGGCTCTGCGGAGCGCTCCCCGCCAGGGGGCGGCGCAGCGCGGGGCAAGCGGGAGGCGACGGGCGGCGGCGCGGAGGCCCGGGCGGTGAGGGAGCTGGCTCCAGTCGTGGACCTCACCTCAACTCACCTGGGCTCCTTGTTGCCCCGGAGGAGCCTCCTGGAGTCCAGGATCGGCGAAGTTCGGAAACGAACTTCCTACGTTTGCTATGTTGCCCTTTGGAGACAAAACGAGGTACTTTTTCAGCATCCCCGTATCCCCCTTCCCACTTTCTCCGGGGCGCGGCGCGTCCTGGGTGCTGAGTGGTGGCGCCCCGGTGGCACCAGCGGGCGATGTATCATTGAAGATGGACTGTATAACTTTTGTTGTTGTTGTTGCTCTCTTGCAGATGTATTAACGAGGGTCTTAAATTAGGCCCCTTTTCATCTTCTTTCCCCCCCCCCCCCAGGAACATCCCGAGTTGGTGTCAATTTAATCACTTTCAGGGTTTTTTTGACAGAGGGGAAGGCTCCGGGATTAATCTTTTCTCTTTAATGACCCAGCTTTTCTTTTAAAATCATCTTCCCCTCCGCTTTCACCTTCTTCCTTCAAAATCCTAAATCTTGATCCCTGAAAGTGGTTTCTTTTTCAAGGGCATGTTTCTGCGAGTTTAGGGTGAGATACTAAGGCCATGGAGGTCTAGAATGATCAGTTGCTGTGGACCAACAGTTTTCAGGGGTCACCTGCCCCTCTGAGGGCAACTGTTCCCACTTTCCTTTCACTCTGCACATTCCCAGACTTCTACTCTCCTTGAATTAAAGCTCATAGATTGGGGAGGGGGCTGGAAAACCAGGCAGATTTTTAAAAGTGTGTATTGGATGTGTTCTTTAGGCAGATTATAAGCAGTTTAAAGAAAAAAAGTTATTTTCTAATAAATCAGCATAAATGTCCTTTCTTTGTTCCCTGTTTTGTTTTTTTTTTTTAAAGACATAAACTAGGTGTTCGTCGTTTTTGACTAGTCATAGATAAGAACACTACACTTTCAGAGCCTGCTAACACTTTGAAAGTGTAGCAACGTTTTATTGGAAAATAAATTGGAAGAGCTAGGTTACATTTCGTTTCCTATTACTTTTTCTCCCAAGCAGCACAAGATCAAAATCCTGTTTCTCAAAATTACCATGCTCACTGTAAAATTTGATCAACTGAGGCTCTAAAAAAAACTTTAAAAGATTTTTCGGTTAGGGTTGTTAAATTATAGTTGATGTTGGCAATAGGCTGAACACTTTCTGTGATATATATGTGTGTGTATACATATTCTTAAGAGTTTATGTTGAGTGTAAGTTGGAAAAGTGCAAAATATTTAATAGTGTAGGCCCTCAATTTTAAGACTTATAATGAAGTGCTGAGAGTTGTCAGTGTAAAGAATATAATCTAAGAATTTGTATGTAGCCAGATGACTTTCATGGAACTATATTATAAGTTTGGTTTTATATTTGGTGGCATTAGCAGGAGACTTAAACTGTGAATGAAAGGTTAAACATTTGTTGATTATAAAAATGCCAAACCACTAAGCCCAGTGTAGTTCACATTATTATGGTAAAAGCTTATTGCCTATGTTTTAACTTTACAGCTAAGAATTGTTCTTTTCTAACTAGAAGCTCACATTACTTTGCTTTGCCCCTATTTTCACACTTTGTAAGTGTAAAATAAATATTGTATGTGATTCAGGAAACCCATGAAACAAAATAGTTTTGTAGATGCACGTGGCACATTTTAAGATTTAAAATACATTTATATTCACTCAGATTGTCCATCTGTACCAGTAATCAGGCTTGCTGATAAAAACGATTTGTGCATTACTTAATTGTTGTCATTTGACATTCACGCATGCTTTTCTATTCTTTTCTGAGACTGAAGGATCTACATTCATTTGTAGTTATTGAACATCAAGGTTCTCGTATTCCCACATTTTCAAACACCTGTGAATTTGTGTTGACCTTCAAAGCATTTATGCTATTATATTATATTATATTATATTGTATTATATTACATTCGTCTCCAAACCCGGAGCTAATCACCTCATTAAAACTATAGCTTGGGCCAGAAGCAGTGGCTCAGGCCTGTATCCCAGCACTTTGGGAGGCTGAGGCGGATGGATCACAAAGTCAGGAGTTCGAGACCAGCCTGACCAACATGGTGAAACATGTAAAAATACAAAGTTAGCCAGGCTTGGTGGCACATGCCTGCAATCCAAGCTACTTGGGAGGCTGAGGCAGGAGAATTGCTTGAACCCAGGAGGTGAAGGTTGTCGTGAGCTGAGATTGTGTCACTGCGCTCCAGGCTGGGTGACAGAGACTCCCCCACACCCAAAAAAGCTATAGCTTGGAGCTTTTTAGTTATCAAAACCTGTTTATGTCAATTTCAAGGTGTCAGTTGAACAATTCATAACATAGGCTGTTGGCATAGAAATTAATTTGAGACTAATAAATCACATCTGGAAAACTTTCAGGTCACTATTCTGGACAATTTGTAGTCCTAAAGGCCTCAGCTACTGTGTTAATTGAGGGCTTTAATGCATATGCCTTTACAACTGAAGCTTTCTTGGTGCTAATGGTGCTTAACAGCTGTTGTTATTCTTGGCAGCATATCAGAATAAAATTACTTTTCATTAATTACTAATCAGCTCTGTGATTGTGGGTGATGTTTTAGGTTGTTTAGAATTGTAAGGATGACATAATTGACTTTATTGCTTTGTTTTATACCAGGCGAAAGCTTGAGAATATTTGGTATACACTGGAAATAAGAGATATTAAATGAGGGCAAGTTTTTATGACAGCTTGGATCAAAGTCCAGAAACAGAAGTTTTACACTCCCATATAGCTTTCTATGATAGACTTTATTTGACACGGCAAAGCTGTGCTGAATTAATTGAGATTCCTGGTCCCGTGTTTAGAATTCTGTCTTTTATTTTTTTTCCTTGTAATTCTTATCTCATTTCTAAAAGCTGTAGCATTTTTATTTGCAAGGTATTTATAGTACAATAGGATTATGTATATAAATATTGCTATGCATTTTTAAAAAGTATTGTTTCTATAATTATAATAAGAATATAAACCCTTCTCCAATTTTCAGACAAATGAATTATTAAGCACATTTTGTGAGGTAGTTGTGTTGATGATAATAAAACCCTCTAGGCATTGACCCAGTCTAACTTTGATATTGTTTATAGTATTTTTATAATGGTAATTCTGGTGCAATAATGGCCTTTCTTTCCTTATGTTCGTAACCAGGGTCCATATAACCAGCTCTAAGCTGCTTGTTACTGCCCTTGAAGCATTCTCGTGGATTGCATTCTTCCTGCCTGGAGAAATCCATAGGAACCCCCCACATAGTGTTTCTCATTTGCTCTTCTGTCTCTAGTGTTTTCAGAGTTTCAAATTCAGACCCATTTTTGGGTCTGAATTTGTATTTAAACTACAATGATACCTAAAAATGCGGCAGAATTAATGCAATGGCAATTAGTATAGATGGATACCTTTAAATAAATTGATTTGCTTTGTATAACACAAACTTAAATAGGCTTGTATCATTCAGTACCTTTTTTTTCAGGCTGTCATCTATGATCTGTAGAAATTGTCAGTATTTTCACAAGTTCACGTCCTCAACACCTCTAGATTAGGAAATTTTTAGTATTTTATTATGCTATGCAACAAAACTTCTTTTATAAATTATTCTGCTAAAATAAAAGATTTGATTCTGGTCTTAACTATCAGTTCTTTTGAGATATTCAGAATTCCGTTCAGGATGTATAGGTAAAGTCTGTACCTTCGCTCTTATCTTACTGCAGAGAACGTGTCCTACTTTGAGGCACACCCTCCTCTATATTTGAAAATACAGATTAATTTAGAAGTTAAACCTATAATTGCTATGTCAGTATATATTTGTTCTTTGTTCCCACAGCCAAGTGTGGAATAAAAACCTCTTCCTTGGATAAAAAACCTTTAGTAAGGACTGTAAGACAATTAAATAAATCAGTGAGTTGATTGATAGTGAAGAGCTGAAAAATGACTAATTTCCGAATTTAGGATGCAGACTAGCTACTGACTTTGCAGGACTTCCTATGAAATTAGTTTAGCTGCATAGATGTAGATTCAGTTGGCCACTATTACAGCTGGTGCATGTGGCTTGGAAATATCTGTTATAACAGGTTCTCAGGCAAAAGTGCCTGTGAGCCACATACCTAGGAATAAAAATTGAAGAAAGTCTTTCCATATGAGTCATTCATTTGATATTTAGCTATGGAATCTTATTTACTGACATGATATTTCATTTTAAATTATTATTATTTTTACAATGTAAGTGCTTTATTCATTTCTTTGATTGGTAGGGATTTTATATTTATTGCCAACCAAATGATTAAGGTAGGTAAAGCGAACTGAGTGTTAAGTTTATAAGAATCATTTTGATGAATATTCTAAAAAATTTTTAAAGCTTTTAGAGATATATTTTCCTTTGATTTTTAGTTTGCAATGCAAATGCTTTTAAATTTCTTATGTGCCATTGTTAGCTTTTTTAATCTCTGGAGAGGGGAGACTTTTTCTTTGATTCTGAATTGTAAAGTAAGATTAACTTTTTGCAAATTATCTTCTCTGAATAATTTTATTTTACCTAAACTAGGGGAGAAAGGATCACCATTTGATATCATATTCATAGTGATAATTATAAAAAGAATCATCTTCTCTACTCTTTGTTGAATGCCTATACTGAAAATATAAAAAGAGAACCTTTTGAGCTGATGAAATAATTAAAACACACACACGAAGGATCACTGAACTTTAGAGTTAGTAGAGATCATACAGTCTCATTTCTCAAACTTACGTAATGTACTCCTGTTAAAGAAAGACATTCTTTTTGATTTTCAATATATTAGAAAGCTTTTGGTTGCAAGTGACAGAAACTCAACTTAAACCCATACAAAATTGACTCACATGATTTTAATTGCTTGGGGTATTGGGTTAGCTGTGAATTTAGCTAATCGAATAATCTTGCCAAGATTCTTTCTTTGTGTCTATCTATCTATCTATCTCTATCTTTTCATCTATCTACTCTGTTTACCTGCCCTTCCTTGCGCATTTATCTATCCATGTATCCATTTGTTCATGTATTCATCTATTCATCTATCCATCAGTCTTTTGGCACTGTGCTGTGTTGGCATTATTTTCTTGCATGCTTTCTTCATGTGCTGAGAGTTTCTACTTGTTAACTATATGTGGGTCTTAAACTTCTGATATTAGAGAGGTACCTTCTTATCCGTATCAGTCCTCCCCAGATTACTCTGGTCTTACCTGGGTTACATCCCTTCTCTGAACCAATCTTTGCATTCAGGAGAGCAGGGTTATTTGACTGTTTTGTTGGGGTAGGTAGCCCATAAGGTGATATGTCATTGGGGAAGGGAAATACCCAAAAGGAAGTGATGTGGGCAGACCCAGAAGTTCTAGATATCTACCATACCTAGTGTTGACGTCCTTTTATTTTAATGTTAGTAAAATGTAGAATTCTTTTTTTTTTTTTTGAAAGAAAGAAAGAGAAAGAGAAAGAGAAAGGTGGAGGGAGAACAGGAGTCTTGCTCTATTTCCCAGGCTGGAATGCAATCTAAAAATAGGTATTAAAAACCTCTTTTATGCCTTAACAGGCGTAAAATAATTAAGCACAAGGTAATTGTGCTTAGCAGCAGAGACAGGAAGGAATAAGGGAAGAAAATAACAAACAGCCAACCAGTATTTCACTTAAATCTGTGAAATGCTATGCAAATGCCAAAGAGTGATTTACTTCCAATTTTTATGTGGTCATTTTCAAAATAGGTGTAATGTGATACTGAGAAAAATGTATGTTCTGTGGACCTGGGGTGAAGAATTCTATAAATATTCACTGAGTTTACTTATTCCAGGTCTGAGTTCAAATCATAGATGTCCCTGTTAATTTTCTATCTCGTTGATCCGTCTAATATTAACAATGTGGTGTCAAAGTCTCCCGCTATTATTGTGCGGGAGTCCAAGTCTCTTTATAAGTCATTAAGAACTTGTCTTATGTATCTGGGTGTTCCTATATTGGGTGCATATATATTTATGCATTGACTCCTGTTGTTGCATTGATCCTTTTAGGAAAATGTGGAATTCTTAAAAGTAGAATAAATAAAAGCAGACATAATTTAATGATAGTTACAACATTTATGCAACTATAATGCCAAAATTCATTCTAGTTAATTATGAACAAAATGATAAAACCACAGATCTAGATTTACAGCATTCATTAAAACACTCTTGCAAAGTAAATATGGTTCTAACTACCTGAAGAAGAGTCTGGTAGGTCAGCTGGCCTTTGCTACAATTTGACCTATAGTGATTCACTTCTCCCACTGGGTCTCTCTGAACAGCCATGAAACTTTAATTCCTCTAGCACAGCATACCAGCTTTCATTTTTTACTTGCTGTGAAAGCATATTAGCATATTAAATTTACCTCTTTTATTTTCTCATTAACACAAATACAAACCTTACAGCTAAAATTGCAGGGCAGTAGTTGGTAATAAGATGGTCATTCCAGTAATTGAAAGCAATTTGTTTCTTTTGTTTGGATTATGATTAGTGTGAAAACATAAAATTAGAATATTTTATAGAAAAAAATGAAGATCTTCAAAACATACTTGTTTTGAATTCTCAGGCCTCTCAAACCTCAGAGAAATGCCAATCTAGTCTGATCTCTTCCATATCTAAACTCCAAAGCAAACTGATTTATATGTTTAATGTATAGATTTCAGTTATGTTTTCTTTCAGATGTGGGAGGTTCTCCTTTAAGCAACTTCTTTTATACCATGTGTTGTAAATACACAGAAAATTACAAAACACTTGTCCCTTCCAATTCTCAGTCAAATTTGAATGTAAAACCATATGAAACAATTCTGCATTTTATTTATATTTGATCCCAGTAAGCTTCTTAGATGTCTTCATAGCTGGAGCAAACATAGAAATACTATAAACTTTGGGCAGAGCCTTCATTTCCTTACCATGTCAGACCCAAATGAACTACTCACTATAACATCAGAGAAGAGGTTATTGGAGGATATCACTTAGAGTTGTCCATAATCTCCTATTTTGTTTAGTAATAGTCTGTTAATCTTTTAATAATCTAAACCAATGCTTCTCCAAAGACGATGCTGGCATTTGGTGGTGGCACTTTTTTGTTGTTAGAGGCTGTCTAGCACATAGCAGGACATTTAACATCCCTGAACTCCAGACACTTAATGCCAGGGCCACTCCCATCCATGTAACAGAAAATCTATTCCCACACATTTCCAAATGTCCCTCAAGGGCTGGCACCACTACATGATTAGGAGCCACTTTAAAATTAATTTCTGTTTATGGTTAAGGGCCCTATATAGGACAGCCTTAGGCTTCAACCCGAGACCTACTTTTTTAAGAGGAAGACTCCAGGTACATTATTTACTCTCACTGTAAAATGAGGATGATGGCATTTACCTTATAGTATTCTTAAGAAAATTAAAGAAAATAATGCATGTTTCCTTATCTTTTTCATAGTGATTTTCAGTAGTTTACCATTTTACTTTGAGAATCATCAGTGCCTTAAATATAATCGCAGACTTTGATAGGCATTTCCTTATCCCGGTAGATGGGAATTAGAATGACAGCATAGTAATTTTATAGACTTTAAATGTCATTTAAATTTTTTAGATGAATTTTATTAATGGTTTGAACAGAAGGTTTTGTGGGATTGTGCAAGGTACTGGAAAGGGAACTAGAATGGGAGCCCAAACCCCCAGATTTTGTTTCCAGCTTTGATTTCAGCTAACTTTGTGACTGGCTCAAGTTAATAAACCTCAACTTTAAGATGGGAGGTGAAAGAGGGTGAAGACTCAATGTGGAGAGATTCATAAATGAGCTTAAAAACCTCTTTCAGCTGTAGGAGTTCTTGATTCTCACCAGGAGAGCCGAGTATCACTTTCTCAGATTGAATAGTTTCATTCTTTTAAGTATTTTTCCAAATTCAAGTAGTGGGTCCAGGTCAAATTATGCAAACAATATAATGAAAACTGTATAAAAGAAGGATCCAAGAGCAGGAAAAATAGCCAACATTATTTTTTATATGAGTTATTTTGTGTTTTCTCTACAGATAACTTTAGCATATTTCCATATAAGTTATCAATCATACTTTCCAGTCAGAAAATTTGGTATACTCTTTGTAATACTAGTGTTAGTGATTAATTCACATGACCGATGAAAAAGGCATTGAAAAGAGAAAAGAGGGTGGCATTTTAGTAGCTGACTTATAAACACAAAACTATACTGTGCAAATCTCTAAAAGTTACCATTCAATGGACTTGCTATATGGCCATTTTAGAGGGCCAAGGCTTGGTATCACCCTATTCTTAGAATTTACCCAGGTAAGTACCCTTGAATAAAAATGAAAACAACCAATTTAATCCCCAAATTACCTTTAGCAGAGTGTTAAAGCATTGTTTTATCAGGTATTAAAACTATGCTCCAATTTATAATTAGAGCAATTATGAAATATTGCTATGGTGTTCATCAAAGGTAATTATTGTATTGTTTCTCACATTTGTTGTCAAACAGTTTTAACTTTGATATTTTTGGAAAAAATAGTCCTCAAATCTATAACTAATTTTTTTGACAAAGAAAAAATAGTTTCCAAGCAGTAATGAAAAAACAAATTATATTCTTGCCTTTGGTTTTCTCAGTTAAACGTTCATCACTTAATATGAAATTCAGAAAATTTTGTTATGTGTAAGTACAGAAATTAGTCTGAGTCCATTTTTTTAAGTCCATTTAAGTAATTTGAAAAAATTCTAACATGAAAACAACCCTCTCTCTCTGTCTTTTTCTTTTTAATATTAAAAACCTCTGTAGAGAAGTTATGGCTTTTAAATTAGGGGCTTAGGAAGAAGCAAGAGCCAACGTCTGCTTATTCTGCTGTATAAGCCTGTCAAATAAATTTTCTTTATTTAAAAAAAATTAGTTTAAAACATATACTCCATGTTATGTTCAGTTAACTTAAAAACAATAACTATCATGAATGAAACCCTGTATGTCTGACTCCGGCATCATTTTCTTTACTTTCTTAAGAAACCTTCAAGGTAAATGCCATGATCTCCATTTTGCAAAGGGAGTAAATAATGTACCTAAGGTCATATTCTTGGAAAGAGGTGATTCTGGGGTTAAAGCCTAAGTTTGTCTAACGTGGGGCCCTTAGTCACTGTGCTATACTGAAGGTCAGTGTCAATATTAATGGAAACAAAGCAAAGGCTCATAAATTTAATTTCACGAGGATTCCAACTCAGGAAGAGGTTAATGTTTTCTTCTACAGCCTATTTCTGTTCAAGCACATTACTTAATGATGTGCTTAAAGGCTTTGCCCAAGTGAGCTTAGTTTCCATATACAATTTCAGATTATAAAAATTGGGAAATCTCAAATGACATTTTAAAATAGAGTATTTGAAAATTCGCATACTAGGCCATTATAATTATATTTTTAGTATTAGAACAAGAATAACCTAGTACAGTATATTTTCAAAGAATTTGTATCCTTTGATACATTGTTTTAGGCCAGAGTGCAAACCATATTAAACCAGCTGCTTTACATGTAGGTTTCATTTAGTTACATTTTTAACTTGTGAGGGTTATTACTTATATCAAAATTTTACTTTGCCTTGTCAATTTTTCTTCTCTTTTCCTTTTCTAGAAACTAAGAAATATCCTATAAACCCTATAAAATATTTTAATTAATTATCCATTTCAAGACATCTGGAAAATTGAGTATGTATTTTAAGGCTTTTCTGTCTTTTTCAAGATTCGTTTGTAAGATGAGTGAGCAGTTCTACTTTGGTAGAAAGTAAAGTTATTGGCACAGGGAGATTCTTTGGGGTGTGTGTGTGTGTGTGTGTGTGTGTGTCCCTTTCGCTAATTATATTTGAAATGCATTTTTTTAATGAATTTGCGGGGCTTCTTTGCTTGCTCAGTGTGGGAAAGGATATCTTCATGAGCCCTAGGTATCATCTGTGGAATATGCAAGTTTGAAACAACAGGTGGTATTGGCGTTAGTGTTTTCTGAGAGGAATAACTTCCAATAATGATTTTGGGGTGTACAGGGTTTCTTCATATCTCAGGATGTATTGTAGAAGTTTAAAAACAAAACTAAATCTACTCTTGCTAAAAGGGTATATAATACAACTCATTTATGATGTAAAAATTTTCTGTCTAATAAAATAGGTAGAAAATAAGTGATTGGAGGATAATAAAAGATTTTGGTGAGAAGAGGGGAAGATATGGATGGGATGTGAAATTCAGGTTCTTGCCATCAACTATAAATTATTGGCATCAATGTTCATTGCATTTTCCTTGGCTTTGGCTTTCTTTGCAGTGTGGGAGGCCTGTTGTCTTTCATTAATAGCCTTGTAAAAGTTAAATCAATAGAAAGACTTCAAGAGGGCAGCTAGGCTTTCTTCTCATTTCTTCCAGGTCTGCAGGACAGTTAGCCAAGACACACTTATACATGAAAGTGAAGAGTCCAGATTATTTGTACTTGTGGTAAAGGGTACAAATACCAAATACTTCAATGAAATTTGTTTCTGTTTCATTGTTTTTGCTCAGGTGGCTATGATGTAATTTAAACTCTTCTCTTTTTTGTTTTTGTTTTTTTTGTTTTTTTTTTTTAAGTTTATTTTTGTTTATTTATTTATTTTTTTGTCAAGAACGCCATTCTAAAGTATTTTCCTTGGTCACGTACTTTGAGTGTTCATGGCGCATGTTGCTGGCCTATATCCAAACCCAGTTAGGCACCCTCAGCCTGTAGAGTTGTATCACCAAAAACAACCTTTTCACTCTTACCCTTTTCTGATTCTCTTGGCTGAACTTTATGAGGAAATATCAGCCATTGCTCCTTATCCCAGCCCTTTGTCTCTACTGGAATGAGTAATAGGGGTGTAGGAGATAGCAAATTCTTAGATATGTGGAAGAGATTTTGAAATGCTTCCATATGCATTTTCTAATTTGACTCATACATCAACCCTGTGCAGTGAGTAAAGGAGCCAGAAGACTTTTGCCCTAGTTAAAAATGAGGAAGTTGAGGGGCAAAAAGAGTAAGTTGATAGACCCAAGGACCACTTCTCGTCCTATTCATACTGTAAGCTGTGGTAGGGAGTATAATAACCTGTTAATACAGCAGCCGATTTTTATCACTGAAGAACTTAAACTCCTGTAAAAATGAACTCCAGAGAAGGTGTAATTGGTTTAGCATCAGATCCATATAGTGTTGGAACTGGAACTAGAATTATCTCTGATTGCTGGTCTGATATTCCTGATTTTATCCTCAGATGAAAACACTCAGCACCCTACACTTCATAAAAGACCAGAACTGGTGCTATTTTGTTTGATTGTTTGATCAAGGATAAAATGGAAACTCAGGGAAAGAAAATTGCATAGTGCTAGTCACACATCCCATTAGTAACAAATGCTAAGATTAGAACCCAGTACTCATGGCTGAAAATGCAGCTTCTCAATGCTTTGTAATCCCCCAAAATTTTATCAATTGGTAAATCTCCCTTTTATAAGTAGATTGCAATTTGTTTTGTCCCTATGGAATACATTATATGGGATGGTTTTGAGAGCAAACTAAATGAACTTGATTTAAGGATAAATTTTATTCTCTAGTTTTACTGCAAATTATGAATCCAAGTGCTTTCAAAAGGCTCAGTTATCATACACAGGATTACAGTGTGGTAGTTGTTTGTGCTCTTTCAGTGATAAAATTAGCAATTTGATAGCCTGGAACTTATTAGTGTGCTGCATAGAACCTTCCTTCTCTTTGTTGCATATCTACCAACAATTTCAGTTAGGAAAAACTATATAGAATGGCTAGAGTGGTCAGATCAAATACAGGACACCCAGTTCATCTTGAATTTCAGAAACTACCCATACTGAAAACTTATTCATTATTTATCTGAAACATTTTTAACAGGTTATCCTGTTTATTTGCTAAATATAGCAACCCTGGGGGTGACTCTTTTCTTGAAAACATTTATTATAGTTATTTTCAGTACATTGCTTTAGACGTATCAAATGTGACCTGTTTTAGAAATATAGACATGTTGGAATTTAGTTAGTTTTCTTATGAACACTATCTTTAAGAATCTTTGTTCTGAATCCTTAGAAATAGTGTTTTTACCTTAGAACAGTGTGTGATCTTTTTATGACCTGGAGGTAAAGCATTTTATTAGAATGTGTCATAAGTCATCTCTCTCTATGCCTTCTCTGCATGAATTTCATTTTTACTTTCAGATTCAGCTAGATGTTATGGAGTGCCTTCTTCACGGCAAGCATTGATGCTCTGGGAACTTTTATATTCTTAACAGGCTATAGTATCTGGAATAGGATACCTGGATTTGATTCCTAGTGTTGCCACCAAATAGTAGAATGGGTGGCTCAGACGTTTAATTAGCTTCATATTTTAAAAAGTAGGATCATTAATGCCTGCTTCACCAGGTTTAAATAAAATTATGTGGTTTTTTTTTCAGTAGCCCTAATATGAATATTTTTCAAAACCCCCTAGAATTAAGAAAGAGAATGGAAAATAGAGATCCTATCCTAGGCCATCGAAGTGATTACCCAGTCATAACTACCACCGAGGTTTCTGGAATTCCGTCTGTTGCCTTGTACTTTAAATTGGACATGTTCACATTCATCTTTTCCATTATTTATTTGTATACATTTACCTAACTTCATATGCCAGAAAAATCCAATGTGCGTGTAACTCCTGAACACAATATAAACTTTTAAGTTTGAAAGGTAAGGTCATGATTATTTATCTGGAGTTGCTCATTATTCTGTCCCTGGTGCCCAACGTAATACCTTACGGAAATCTCTGTCTTATGAGAATAATTATTTCCAGAAAAACAAACAAACAAAGTTAATTCTATCAAAATAGAAAACAATTCATGAGAAGTTTTTTATTGGAGCTTTATCTTGAAAAATAGGACCAAAGATAATGAAAATAAGTTTATATTTGAGCTATTAATAATACAATTGAGATTGTAATGAAACTCTGCTAATTCTTAGAATGAAACTCTGCTAATTCTGTTAACAATTAATTGTAACAGAAGTGTAGCCATAAACAGTTATCTTTAGTTCATGTTTGGCTTTAGCAACAGGGTCATAAAGATAATTTTTTTCCCTAAAATAGTTTTTTGAATTAATATTTGAAGGCTTCATTAGTTTTTCCCAAGGGGCTTTCTTAATTCAGAATGTAATTATTTGACTAATATTCTCTTTGTGAATATCTGCTGTGTCATTATCATTATTGATTGTTTCTTCAGTTGTTAGCTGGTCTTTAATTAGGGATAATGTTCAATTGTCAGTGCCTTTGTGTAATATTAGAAGGAGTCTCCAACATCACTTTTATCTACATCTAGAAAATCTACTTTGTCTTAGTCCATTCTGGCTGCTATAATAAATAGCTTAGACAGGATAATTTATAACCACAAATTTATTGCTCACAGTTTCAGATGCTGGGAAGTCCAAGATCAAGGCACCAGCAGATTCTGGTGGAGGCCTGTTCCTCACAGATGGCAACTTTTGTGTGTCCTCCTGTGACAGAAGGGCAAAAGAGTTAACACGTTCCCATAGGCCACTGATAAGGGCCCACTATTAGGTTGTTCTTCCATTGCTTTAAATAAAAACCCAAAGCTGGGTAATTTATAAAGAAAAGAGTTTTAACTGGCCCATGGTTCTACAGGCTTTAGAGGAAGCATGGTGTTGGCATCTGTTCAGATTCTGGGGAGGCCTCAGGAAGTTTTCAATTGTATGAACAGTGAAGGGGAAACCTGTATATCATTTGGTGAGAGAGTTGTAGCAAGAGCAGGAGCAAGAATGAGAACAAGGACAGGATGGTGGAAGGTTCCATATACTTTTAAACAGCCAACTTTTGAAGAAGGCTGTGAACTCACTTGTCATTAAGCTGATGATGTGAAGCCATTCATAAGGGATCTGCCCCTATAATCCAATTACCTCTCACTAAGCCCCAACTCCAATGCTGGGGATTACATTTCAACAGGAGATTTGGAGGGGACATCCAAACTACATAAGGCACCAATCGTATTTATGAGGGCAGAGCCCTCCCAAGGGTCCTACCTCCTAAACTCCTAACCTTTGGGGTTAGGGTTCAAGAGATGAATTTTGTAGGCTCATATGCATTTAAAACATAGCATGTATCTTATATAAGAATTTTAATTTCTATTTGCAGGTGATTTTCATTTGCCTAGAGACTGAAGTATTTTTAAAAATCAGCAGAGTATTTATAATCACATTAGTAGTTATTAGTCTCAAGAGCAAAGGTCCACTCCACTTCATTCGGCCATATGGATTGTATACTGTAGAACTTCAAGGAATGCTCAAAGGGAAAGATGTGTGAGAAATGATTTAATTTTATTTGTGGTTGGTTCATCAATGATTTTGATGTAATGATAACATATGTTTTCCTATGCAAGCATGTAATACAGGGACTCAGATAATCAATAATGTGTTCATGAAAACTCCCTTTCCCTATTACTGGTGGTTAATACAAATTGTTGATTGACCGACTGAATATACTACATCTGCTTTTCCTATGTCATTTAATATTGAGTTAATGTCTCTAAGAAAATATCCATAAGTAACATTTATGAGGCAAATGGAATAGTCAAAAACACATAATATAGAATTTTTCAGCACTGGCTCTGCTTAAGACATATGCTGCATCAGGCACTATAGGGTATATAAACGTAAATTAGTCCTGGTCAGTTATGAGATTTACACATCCAAGAGGTGATGAACAGTAATTGCTAAAACACTAGGCTGATTTTCGGTAACAAACACACCGGCATTTATTTATTTTATTTTTTTGTTTTTTCACAAATAATAAAAAACTTTAGCAAATGTATTACTCAGTAACCACCTTGTATATAAATACGTAGTCAAAGCCTTTAGTTTCCCTATGGCAAGACTCTTGTAAGAGTAACTCCTTGATTTAATGCCAACTGTGTTTTCACAAGATAACCTAGTTACTGAGTGATAGATTTTTTTTTATGTTGTTCAATTCCCTTTGAATTATTCTACATTTCACACACACACACACACACACACACACACACTCTCTCTCTCTCTCTCTCTCTCTCTCTCTCTCTTTCTCTCTCTTCCCCAAATTGGTATCTTATTGTGCCTACTTATTTTTTTATTGCATTTTAGGTTTTGGGGTACATGTGAAGAACATGCAAGATTGTTGCCTAGGTACACACGTGGCAGTGTGATTTGCTGCCTTCCTCCCCTTCACCTATATCTGGCATTTCTCCCCGTGCTGTCTCTCCCCAACTCCCCAACCCCTGCTGGGGATATTTAGATATTCAAAATATCTAAATAGTATTTAGATATTCAAAAGACTCTTGTGCCTTTTGATGCTTCAGGAGACTTCATTTATTTATTCATTTACTTTATTCAAGAAATATTTATTTGGGCCAGGCACGGTGGCTCAAGCCTGTAATCTCAGCACTTTGGGAGGCTGAGGCGGGTGGATCACGAGGTCAAGAGTCGAGACCATCCTGGTCAACATGATGAAACCCCGTCTCTACTAAAAAAATACAAAAAATTAGCTGGTCATGGTGGCGCATGCCTGTAATCCCAGCTACTTGGGAGGCTGAGGCAGGAGAATTGCCTGAACCCAGGAGGCAGAGGTTGCGGTGAGCCGAGATCACGCCATTGCTCTCCAGCCTGGTAACAAGAGCGAAACTCCCTCTCAAAAAAAAAAAAAAAAGAAAAGAAAAAAGAAATATTTATTGAGGACCTACTACTGTATGTGATAAGCATTCATCTAAGTACAGGAGATGCAGCAGTGAACACGTAGCACTAATGAAATTTACATCTAGTTGGAGGGGATAGATGATTTAATAACAGATTGATAAACAAGAATAGCAAACAATGAGAATTTAAATAATGTAGGATAAGAACATGATGTGTGAGGACCACTTTAGGTGGAGCAGTCAGAGATGGCCTGCTTGAGCAGGGGATGTGGAAGCTGATCAGCCACATGCCAATGAGGGGAGAGTATTTCAGATGGGGCAGTTAGAACTTGGTATGCTTCAGGAGTGCCAAGGATGCTGGTGAGAGGAACCTAATTGTAGGGGATTACAAGGGCTCAGGTTTTATTCTCAGTTCAATGAAAAGCCAAGTAGGGTAGCTAAGATGTTAATATACTTTGCTAAAAGTTTATGGCTGCTCTGTGGAGAATGAATTGCAAAGGGGTAAATATGGGGCCAGAGAGATCAGTTAGGGACTATGGCAATAATTCAGGTGAGAGATGGCAGAGTTTGGACCAGTGTGGTAGTAATGGAGATAGAAATAAACAGATTGGGATATAGGATTTTGGAAGTCAGGTTGGTAGAACTTGACTGTGCAACTGAATGTGAGTTGAAGGAAACAGAAATTTAGAGTAATTCCTAAGTGTTTGGTTTGAGTAACTGTGGAGATGGTACTCCATATGTTGGAAAACAGGCAGGGAGTAAGGTGAGGCAAGGTAAGATGGGTAGGGTCTTAGGAATTCTGTTTTCACCATTTTAAGTTGTCTAGATATCCACATGGAATTGTCAAGTAGGCAGTTTAATTTAAAATTCAAAAGGAGATCTCATTTGGGAGGCCGAGGAGGCGGAACATGAGGTCAGGAATTCAAGACCAGCCGGGCCAACATGAGGAAACACTGTCTCTACTAAAAACACAAAAATTAGCTGGATGTGGTGGCAGGTGCCTATAATCCCAGCTACTCGGGAGGCTGAGGCAGGAGAATCACTTGAACCTGGAGGAGGAGCAGAGATCGTGCCATTTTATTCCAGCCTGGGCAACAAGAGCAAGCAAGACTCTATCTCAAAAAAAAAAAAAAAAAAAAAAAAAAGAGAGAGATCTCAAGTTTCCATTAAGAAGATAAGAAATAAGTTGGGGCTAAGTTTTAGGTTTTAGGTGTGTCGCTGAAATTGTTAAAATGCCTATTTTTATATTGATTTAATAATTTAGTAACATGTCCATATTTAAGATCACATCAGATATGTTGACTTAGAAATATTGATTTTCTTCTGTCTTTTCTTTCCAAACAACAATTTTATTTGAAAGATTCCTATACACCTCTGGAAGCTCCGTATGCGTTTTTAGCATCAGTGTCTTTGGCACTATTACTGTAATTTTGGGGGCTACATAAGCAAATTCCAGAGTGCATCACCTTCACTTGTAAGGTTGTGAGATAACGAATTATCTTAATTAATATATGTTGTCCTCACTGGGAATTTTGTCCTAAGTCACAGCATGCGACTATAAAACATTAGGACAATTATATAGTTTTTAAAACCTGTGTAGGTATATGCTTGTGATTTATATAATACACTTACCTACCACATTGCTTTTGTGCCTCTTCCAATTTGTAATACCTCTTTATCATAAAGTTAGTCAATTCATAAGGCAAGTAAGGTTGTTTTTCTTTAAATTACTCATTGGATTTTTTTTTAATTTAAACTAAAATTTTTTTAATTGACGAAATTTTTATATATTTAAGGTATATAACATGTTTTGATGTAACATTGTGGAATGGCTAAGTCAAGCTAATTTACATATGCATTGCCTCGTACTTATCTTTTTTTGTGGTGAGAACCCTTAATATCTTCTCTTTCAGCAATTTTTGAATACACAATACATTATTATTAACTATAGTCACCATATTTACAAGGGATCTCTTGAACGTATTTTTCCTAAACTTTTTAAAGACTTTTATAACTGTATCCAACTCTTGAAATTATAAGTGAGGTAATATTTTTATCTTTTCATTTTAACACATTGCATTCTAGAGGGGCTATCATTTCAGGGTAATGTATATTTCACAAATAATACATCATTGTTTAAACTTAAATAATTAGGGGAACATTCCATATATGAAGGACTTAGTAAAGACTCAGAAATAAGACAGTGTGTTCTTTTCAACTCTTTTGCATCTTCTTTTTTCACTTAATTAATTTGTATCATACATATCAGTATATATAATCAATCATGTTTTAATGTCTGCCTAGTGTTCCCTTGTATAAATGTACCATGATGTATTTGGTCAGTCTTCTATTGATGATATTAGGTTGCTTTTTTGCTATAGCAAACAGTACTTCTTATATATAGTAAATACCCTTGTATTTCCTTTGCCACATGTGCAAAATCTCTGGAACAAAGAATAGATACATTTAAAATTTGTTAGATATTGCCTACTTGGTCCTCCAAAGAAGTAATACCAATAATTACAGCCAAAAACACTGGAGAGTGACTATATCCCTCTAGTTTCTCCAAAATAGTACATTGTCAAACATTTTTATCCTGACCTTTTGTTTCGTATAAACAATCATTGTAGATTTGAGATTGCATTGCTTTTATTATAGGCAAATTATTTGAAATATCCTCAGTTATAGCAAGTTTTTGTCTTTTGAAGCCAAGTTTGAGTTTTCAAAAGGGTCAAGTCTTATGAGAATATAGATAATTAAATTAGCTGTTACCATAGGTTTTTTTTTGGTTTTTGTTTTATTTGTTCATTTTGGGAGGAGGAGTGAGAAATAAGACTGAATTTTTAGATAACATTAGTATTTTTATTTGGATTATAAATCGTTTCAGAATTGGTTTCAAAAGAAGAGTTCTAAAAATATCTAGAGTAATGTTACCTATAACTGTATAAGATGACAGCTTTCTAAGGGGAATTGTTTGGATTGAACAGCACGCTTTGGATTGTGCAGGATCTGGTATGTTTGTTTTAAAATGTCACCTACTGTGCAGGCTTTAGCTCAAATGGGTTTCTTTCATTGAAGTGTATGTTAAAAACATAAATGCCTTCAGTTTTCTTGGACTGCATTTTTAAACTTAGATAAAGCCTATTTTAAAATAGTTGTAGATAATCTAGAAAAAGAGATCATTTTTTACCATTATTAAATAAACATTATTGGGATAATATTTACAGAAGTCTGATTTTTTTACAGAAGATTAAATTATTTGTATTTTTCATTAAACCTTCTAAATCTTATCTACTTTTGCAATATAGACATGACTATCTAAAATAGCCATAGTAGCAAGCCAAATTTAGACAAATACTTGTTTTAGTTTTCAAATATATTTAATTTCAGAGCAAGTTGTGTGTTTTAAACATCAAATTAACATCCATATTTATGTTTTCCTAAAACTATTGGCAAATTTAGTGTCTTTTACTTTTTAATATAAACTTATTTGGGGAGAAGCAGACTTAATGCTTGGCATGCTGCAATCAGATATATATATTTATGTATACAGAAGTCCTTCTTTATTAAGATGTTCATTGAAGCAATTGTTGTCTATTGTTTTTCAAAATAAAATTGTCTTTTTTTTTTTTGAGAGAGAATCTCACTTTGTTACCCAGGCTAAGGGGCAGTGGTGCAGTGGTGCGATCATACCTCACCACAGCCTCAAACTCCTGGGCTCAAACAATCCTCCTGCCTCAGTCTCTTGAGTGCTTAGGATTACAGGCACATGCTACCATGCCCAGCTAATTTTTTAATTTTTTACTGGAGACAGAATTTTTTCACTAGCTTTCCCAAATTGGTCTCCAACACCTGGCCTCATGCAGTCCTCCAACCTCAGCCTCCCAAGGTGCTGGAATTACAGGTGTGAACCACTCTGCCTGGCCAAAATTATATGTCTTAAGTAAACTATCTTAAACTGTAAGATTCCTGTTTTACAGATTATACTGTAAGATTCCTGTTTTTATTTTCTATGACATATCAAATTATTGTCTCATCAGTTTACCATGAGAATATTTTTAGCAGCTTTCAGGCATAGCACCCCTCCTCCTTAAGGATCTAATGTGTCTGCATGTTCTGTTCTGCAGAGAAATGGTCAATGCATGGTTTGCTGAGAGAGTTCACACCATCCCTGTGTGCAAGGAAGGTATCAGAGGCCACACCGAATCTTGCTCTTGTCCCTTGCAGCAGAGTCCTCGTGCAGATAACAGTGCCCCTGGAACACCAACCAGGAAAATCTCTGCCTCTGAATTTGACCGGCCTCTTAGACCCATTGTTGTCAAGGATTCTGAGGGAACTGTGAGCTTTCTCTCTGACTCAGAAAAGAAGGAACAGATGCCTCTAACCCCTCCAAGGTTTGATCATGATGAAGGGGACCAGTGCTCAAGACTCCTGGAATTAGTGAAGGATATTTCTAGTCATTTGGACGTCACAGCCTTATGTCACAAAATTTTCTTGCATATCCATGGACTCATTTCCGCTGACCGCTATTCCCTGTTCCTTGTCTGTGAAGACAGCTCCAACGACAAGTTTCTTATCAGCCGCCTCTTTGATGTTGCTGAAGGTTCAACACTGGAAGAAGCTTCAAATAACTGTATCCGCTTAGAATGGAACAAAGGCATTGTGGGACATGTGGCAGCTTTTGGTGAGCCCTTGAACATCAAAGATGCATATGAGGTAAACAGGGGACCATGAGAGCAGGACAGGTGCGGGGGAGGGCACTATGGCTGGGGCATTGGATAACAGTTGTGAATAGTGGGGATATTCGAAACTGAGATGTAATAATTTGCATACTTATTTAAAACTGGAATGTACACCAAGAATTTCCCCCTCTTTTAATTGCTAGAGTTTCTTTCCTGGTGGTTCAGTTGAGGATATGAGCATTAAGGAACTCTCATCTTGTTTTTCTCTTTAGTGATAATTTAATATAGCTCATCTCATGGTTATATTCTCCCATCTTTTTATCTGATCACTATGCATATCCCCATCTATGTTATCCCCACAGAAACCTCTTAGGATTTTACCGAGATTCTAAAATGATAGGTGCAAAAACAAAAGAATAAACTTATAGTCTCTTTTCATTCATTCATTCAATTAATCATATTCATTCAAAGTCCCATTGATACCAAAGTCTGGTTTTCTTTCCTTCTATCCTTTCTTTCATTTATTAAACAGGTAAACTTACAGATGTCTTCAGAAAAATGGAAACTTTTGCTCTAAAATTTTGCAGTGGAAATATTTGATATTTCTTCTATTTTTGCTAACCTAGGCACAAGTCTTTAATTAAGGTCTTAAAGATTACACTGTAAGATTCTTCAAATTTCCCATTAAAAATAATCCTTTTTATTAATTAATTCTATTAATTTTTATTAATAGAATTCTAGTTTTAAAACAAAGCATCTTAACTGAATGGCACTTTATATGTTTATGAGGTATCTTACAGGATTTTGATACAACAATTGTTATAGCTTTCTACTATGTGGTACACTATAAAGATCCAGTGGTAATTCTGACTCAATGCATTTAATTCAGAGAGTCATAGTTGTTTTATTTACCCTTGTGTTCCTGGTGCCTTAGAGTGCCTGGCACATAGGGCTTAGTAAATATTGATTGAATAAAAATAATAGTAGATGCAATAGATAGATAGAATAGAGAGCAGGTCGTAACAGATGCCAAGAAAAATGTGGTAGGGTTCAGAGAAGC
Organism: Callithrix jacchus; assembly: GCF_049354715.1. NCBI lineage: Eukaryota > Metazoa > Chordata > Mammalia > Primates > Cebidae > Callithrix > Callithrix jacchus. The sequence continues at coordinate 78,108,736 of NC_133504.1, forward strand.
AGGTTAGGACATCTAGTGGGAAAGATGGAAGAAGATTTCTTTGAGGGAGCAATGCCTGATATAGATCCTGGAAAATACATAAGATTTGAATAAATTGAGATTTGTGCATGGTGAGATCCAGAGGTAAAGAGAAGTTAGAAGAGATAGGCAAGTAGGGCCATGGAAAGTGTGTGGATAAGAATCTGTGCTCGCACAGCCAGGAAATTACTGAGGTCTTGAATGCCAGGCTGAAGAATATGTATTGGTTTAGAAACATGAAGAGTAACTGAAGATGTTTTGAAAGGGAAACCAGTATGATTTAAACTGTGCTTCGGAAGGGTGAATTTTACAGTAGTCATAAAATGAATTAGAGGGGAAAATACTAGAAGTTGGGAGGATAGAAGATTATCTTAATAGTCTAAGTATGAGGAACTAAGGACCTGAATAAGAACCCTGGCATGAAAGATCAAAAGGAGGGAATGGATTTCAGGCAAAGAAGTATTAGGTTAACGCAAAAGTAATCGCCATTACTTTTAATGGCAAAAACCATGATTACTTTTGCACCAACCTAATATTATCTGCTGAACTTGACAGCTAATAGGAGATGTAAATGAGGGGAAAAGGGAGTTGAAGATGACCCAGGTTTTGAAGCTGGGTAAATGAATATGGTACCAGTGAGTAAAACCGAGGGCAGGGATTTGGGGTTGTCATAATTCTTCTAGGTTAAGTCCTGATTTGGGGTGTGATAGTTCATCTAGGTTAAGTCCTGAAATATTTTTTTCAGAATCCATTCTATATAAGCAATGTGTTCAATTTTGATTCTCTTGGAAAAATTTACTGGTCTTCACAGAGTATCTCTATGACCTCTTTGAGCTCTGTAGTAACATCACACCGTAGCAGATTCCAAGAGGGGTATTAAGGACACAGCTGAAGGATTGCTGCCAAATTTGCAGAATTCCCTTCCTGTCTTAACTGACAGCTGGGTATCCACTTTTCAATGGCACTATGGTCCCAACAGTACAGTAGGATCATAAATATTCTCCTGCTTTGTTGAGAAAGCCTTCATTTATTTTCATAGTCCTAAGTGTCTCCAGCCCTGAGAATTCTTCACTTGTATGCGTTTTATTTACTCTGCCTACTATCTTCAAAGTTTTGACAGTGTGTTTTCTGTTTTGCGTTTGACAATGATTTAATTATTGTAGTACTATTTAACAGCTAGTGTCCTTAATTTGCACTGCTTCCAGGGTAATGCCTCTTAGCCTGTGGGTTTCTCATGTTGCTACTTCACCTTTGGTACCATTGATCTGTATTTATAGTAGCCTTGCAGGAGTTATTTCATGTTCCAAGAATTTCATTAGAACTTGTGGGGGGTTGATCTGTGATCTAATTTACATTGTGATCTAATTTATATTGGGATTAGCAGTGGAAGTCAGTTGGCTAATGGATAATTCATTACTAAGCACCATCCATAATTTGAATAATAAAAATACTTTTTGAAAGTAGTCAGGATATGAAAATATATTCTAGTGTTTTCTGAGTCCTAGCTCTTTAAACATGGGTCTGTAAAAATGACACTGTTTGGCATTTTTTGAAAATAGTCAGGATATGAGAATAAATATGAAATGACACTGTATGTCCTTTTTGAAAGTAGTCAGGATATAAAAATATGTTCTAGGCCGGGCACGGTGGCTCACGCCTGTAATCCAAGCACTTTGGGAGGCTGAGGCGGGTAGATCACGAGGTCAAGAGATTGAGACCATCCTGGTCAACGTGGTGAAACCCCGTCTCTACTAAAAATACAAAAAATTAGCTGGGCATGGTGGTGCGTGCCTGTAATTCAAGCTACTCAGGAGGCTGAGGCAGGAGTATTGCCTGAATCCAGGAGGCGGAGGTTGAGGTGAGCCGAGATTGCGCCATTGCACTCCAGCTTGGGTAACAAGAGCGAAACTCCGTCTCAAAAAAAAAAAAAAAAAAATGTTCTAATGTTTTCTGAGTCCTAGCTCTTTAAACATACATCTGTATAAATGACACTGTATGGCAGTATTTCTTAAGCTTATTTGACCATACAGCACTTTAAAGGTTGTAATGTCACTGTGGGAAACCAAGAGAGGTGGCTGTGAAATAGAATAATACTCAGATTGATGCTGAGAAATTTTTTAAAAGTCTCATAAAGTTAATTATAAGAAATGACCTATATTTAGTTCACTTTTAAAACTTTGTAACAGAAGATGATACAAAGTTATATAAATTTGAAAAATTCTATTGTTTTATTACTGATAAGATAGTCATATATTTAAAATACAAGACAAGGTCCACTACTCAGACCAGTGATTCTCATGTAGATCATAAATACTAATGAAAAGATTAGTTGGTAAATACTACCTGTACATTGATGTTCAGTCACACATGGTCTCATACATCAGCCCATCATCATGCAATCACCTTGAATGTGCGACACCATGTATGTATGTATTTTAATACAGAGTCTCACAGTGTTGCCCAGATTGGAGTCCTGGATTAGGCAATCCACTCACTTCAACTGCATGAGAAGAGGGCTATGGTCCTGAGTAGGTGGGACCACAGGTGTATACCACTGCACCCGGCTTGGCACAGCACTTATGAATAACAAGAATATATTGACATATTTATTAATAAGACATTAACACTTATACTAAGAAACTACTAATAGTAAGATATATAATCAGAACTACTATATAAAGTGCTTGGTATTTTCCTTTTATATGAAAACTATCACATCAGTACCTACACAGGATTGCCTTGAACCCCATTCCATGTCCTAAAGAAGTCTTAAATTTTCCCAGGATTCCTATGCCTTAAGGATTTACATTGTCAAAACATCTCTCCTTCTCCCAAGTCAATCAGAATGCAAAACTCAGACTCACCTCCTGTTTCTACTCCAGGACAGACACTCCATGTGAACCATGATTTCTAGAGAGAAAACTTGGAGGGTCCTAGGAAATGGTTGAATTGCTACTTATGTGGCTTTGACCATGTAGCTATTATTCCTCCCTTCCCCATTTCATCTTTCCCTTTCATTTTCCTTTTTCTCCAGAGAAACAAATTTTCGCCTTCTCTCACTGTGCAGGTCTCACTTTCTACTTCAACTATTTATCAAGACATTTTTCTAAAGAAATACGAACTGTTTCAAGTGAATTTCAGATGAATAAAGTTATTTCCAAATGAATTTTATAAGAAAAAGAAAACTCCTAGCTATTGTTGTAACTTAGACAATCTACTAATTGTAGTGTAATTGTGCCCCTAGGAACACAGTTGGGGAACTGCTGTATCTACGTTTGTTCAATGTTCTAATAACTTTCAGGCATTATCTTAAACATTCCACTCTATGGAAGAAAACACAGATATCAAGTCATCTGTGTTGTTTCCTTTAAATTCTCTGTTCTTTTTATTTTGATATAATTTTAAACTCAACGAAAAGTTGTAAGACCAGTATAAGAAATTGCTGTACACCCTTCACTCAGATTCTCCAGTTGTTTTTTGCCCCGTTTGCTTTAAAATTTCCTCTCTTTCATTCTATAATGCATATAAGTAATATATGCATATTTTTTCTGAATGATTTAATAAAGATATGTTTTTACTAAATAGTTCAGTGTACATTTTCTAATAAGAATATTCTCTTACCTATCCATAATAAAATTATCCAAATCAGGAAATTTCATATTGATATAATACCGTTATCTAATCTGATACAAGACTATTATTTAATAGTTCATAGTCAACATTTTATCAGTTGTGCCATTAATAAGCTTTAGAGTTATTTCCCCCAAATCCAAGATCTAATTCAGATCCCAGATTGCACATAGTTGTAATGTCTTTTTAGTCTCTTTTCAATCTGAAACAGTTTCTCAGCCTTTCTTTATCTTTTTAAATTTAGACATTTTTGAAGGGAACGGGCCTGTTATTTTGTACGATGTCCTTCACAAATAGATTCAAGCTAAGCCCTTTTAGCTGGAATACCATAGATGTTAATGTTGACATCTTAACTAAACAACAACTAATTAATTCTCCAATTCTTTGACACTAGCTGAGTGTCCTGCAACTCAATTCAATCCTGATTCTTAACTTCATGGAGTTAGCACAGATCCTACATATTAAGGGCTCAGTCCCACAAGACTGCCACAACTTCAGACGTCAGCCACGATTGGGATCCCTAGGCTACCACAATTCTTCCGGGCTGACCACCAATTCAAGAGTTCCAGTGAGAGCCCCACTTAGCTTCAGTAATTAGACAGAATGACTCATAGAACTCAAGAAAGCACTACACTTATGATTACAGTTTTATTTAGAAGGTTACAACTCAGGAGCAGTCAAATGGAAGAGATGCATAGGGCAAGGTATGGGAGGTGGGGGTGGGGGCTGAGCTTTTATGCCTTCTCTAGAATCTCACCATCCCAGCACATCAATATGTTCATCACCCTGGAAACTCCCCCAGACTTCATTGTTCTGAACTTTTTATTGAGGTTTCATTGTGGAAGTGTGATTGATTATATTATTGGCCATTGGTGAGTGGATTCAATCTCCAGCCTGTCTCCCCTCTCCAGAGGGTGGGACTGGAAGTTCTAAACCTCTAATCACAAGGTTGCATTTTCTGATGCCCAGTCCCAATCTGAAGCTTTCTAGGACTCACCTCATTAGCCTGAATTTGAGTATGGTTGAAAACGGCTTGTTGCAAATGTCGAAATACACTAGTATCACTTAAGAAATCCCATAGGCTTTAGGAGGTCTATGTCAGAAACTGGGGACAAAGACCAGAAACATGTTCAATTATGAGGCATATTTATGTGATGTAAGTACTGATGATGTTAAATTTCATAACTTTTAAAAAGTGATATCCACCTGGTTTCTCCAATATAAAGGTACAGTTTTTCCCATTGTAATTAATAAGTACATATGGGATTAATAATTAATTAATAATAATTAATCATATGGGCAGATATTTTGAGACTGTGTAAATACTCTGTTCCTCAGTAACCTCCTGACCAGTTTTAGCATCCACTGGTTCCAACTCCATCATACCTCTTATATTTGTTAGCTGAAATTCTAATATAAGGGAGAGTTTTGCCTTCTCATTCATTCATTCATTCACATTATTATGGACTCATGGATTAATATTCCAACTCCATCATACCTCTTATATTTGTTAGCTGAAATTCTAATATAAGGGAGAGTTTTGCCTTCTCATTCATTCATTCATTCACATTATTATGGATTCATGGATTAATATTTTATTTAGTGAATTATGATCTCTTATTATCTTTATGCTGATGTTCAAACCGTAACAAATTTACTGACTGCTGTGTCTTTTTGTTATGTCCTCATTACTTTTGGGACATTTTTTCACTTTCTGGCTAATCAGAATGTTTGAGACCTATCTTACACTTTCCCTGCCCTAGACCTAGAATCATTCTTTTTTCCCAAGGAGCCCTGGTTTCTTTTAGTGGGGTGAATGTTACTAAGAAACCAAGATCAAGACAATAGATGTGACCATTGCTGCTGGTATAGTAGCAGACAGAGGTAGGAAAATAACATATAAATATACATATATGTTTATATTTTATTTATTTCTACATCTATCTACTTATTATGTTAAAAACAAATAATTCATACTGATACTTACATTTTCATCCAACAACTAAAGATGCATTATTTTTCTTGTTTTCTCTGTTGGGTGTTCCTTCTCCAAAAATGAAGGACTAGGCTTCCTTATTCCATATATAAATATATATATGTATTCATATACTCAAGCCAAATTTCTAGCTCTTCATAGATTTTAGAATCTTTCTCTTCAGACTACAGAATTTCCCTTAGCACTTCTTATAGTATATACAGTGCTGAAAAATACTTTCAGCTTTAGTTTATCTGAAAATGCCTTCATTTTGCCTATATTCTTTTTTTTTTTTTTTTTTTTGAGACGGAGTTTCGCTCTTGTTACCCAGGCTGGAGTGCAATGGCGTGATCTCGGCTCACCGCAACCTCCGCCTCCTGGGTTCAGGCAATTCTCCTGCCTCAGCCTCCTGAGTAGCTGGGATTACAGGCACGCGCCACCATGCCCAGCTAATTTTTTGTATTTTTAGTAGAGACAGGGTTTCACCATGTTGACCAGGATGGTCTCGATATCTTGACCATGTGATCCACCCGCCTCGACCTCCCAAAGTGCTGGAATTACAGGCGTGAGCCACCGCGCCCAGCCTTATATTCTTGAAGGATATTTTAACTGGATAGATAAACTACTATCGGTTGATAGTAGTTTTCTTTCAATACTTTAAAAAAGTGTTTTCTCACTTTTTTCTTGTCTTTATTTTTCTCAGGAGAGGTCAGCCATCCTTTTTATCATTTTCAACTTACATGTTTCATCCGACATATCATTTTCACACCATGTGTGAAAGTTTAAGGCTTTCTTCAATTTGGGAAATTTTTCTATTTAAATCTTTAAGTATTTTTCAATTCCATTATCTTTGGGACTCCAAATATATGTGTGTGTGTGTGTGTGTGTGTGTGTATACACACTTGATAGTATCCTAAAAGACACTGAGACTTTGTTAATGTTTTAGGGTTTTTTTTTTTTCCTTTCAATCCTTCTGAATGGATACTTTCTGTTGATCTATCTTCAGGGTCACTGACTCTTCAGCTGTTTCCAGTGGGCAGTTAAATGTATTAATGAACTTGGTGTTTTACACACTGTACTTTTCAGTTCTAGAATTTTCGTTTGACTATTTTAATAGTTATTTGCAGAGATTCCCATCTCTGCAAAGAAGTTGTCACTATATTTTTCTTTAAATTCCTATATTAATATTTAGTAGCTGCTTTAAAGTCCTTATCTGTGAAGTCCAACATGCAAATCATCTTGGGGTCATTTTTTATTGATTACTTTTTCTCTTCACTATGGGTTGCATTTTCCTATTTCTTTACATATGTGGTGATTTTGTATTTTCTGCTGCTTATTGACTGTTTCACTGTATTTGGATTATATCCTCTTTCTTTAAAAAAAGGATGAGATTTGTTCTGACAGGCAGTAAAATTACTGGCAGATTCTTTTGATCCTATCAGGCTTGGTCTTGTTATTTGATAGAGTGGATTTATTCTAGTTTTGAATTTAGTCTTAAGAACTACCCCCAACTATATGGTATAGTACTTATTCCTAAGGATTGGTCTTTCCCTGTTTCAGTGCCTGAGCTGCTGAATAAATTCTCTACTCTGGCTGGGCTGGAACTCTGTTGTCTCTAAACACTTCACTAATTGGTATCACATTCAGTTTTTAGCCTTTGGTAATTTTTGCTAGTTCTTTAGGTTTTTTGCCTTATACACGCCCAAAGTGACTAGAAACTCAGTCTCCTTGCCACCACTTCCTTATCAACTTCCTTCCAACCCCCCAGCACAGCCCCTGTGCTTTACAAATTCCAACCACTTCAGAAGTTTGGAGCTCCATTCAGTTCTGTTTGAAAGTGTTGCTCTCTTTGAGTAGCACCTGCCTTCTCTAAAGCAGGAAAATGCCCTCAGGCAGAAGCCAGATTGTTCAATGGCAATGACATACAAGTCTTTCTCTTTGATCTGCTCATGGCAGATCAAGTCTTATAGTTGTCTTCAGCAGGAAGGAATACTCCTACCCAATACTTTGTTATGGCAAGTGGACATCCAAGTTTTGAGTTCTTTCATACTGTCATGTTCTCATAAACAAATGGTGAAAGGAATAATCACATGATTGTAGTTTTCCATTTTTTTCTTTAGTGTTTACTGGACCTAGTGGGGTTAGAACTCCTTTATGTATATTGTCTTTGCACTGAATACATTATTAAAGGAAAACTCTTTGAGATGTCAGGAGTTTGGAAATTCACTTCAAATGAAATTTGAAGGATATATTTATTCCTACCCACTTCACCGGAGAGTGAAATCCACAACTGCCGTTGATTTCAAACTAACAGTAGACACAAAAAAAGATGTAAAAGTCCTACTAATTTTCCTCCATCAGACTTCACTGCTTTGATTAAGTAGTTGGGTTATGTCCTCTTCTTTATAAATTGTCTAATAATTCAAATATTTATTAACAAAGTAACACTGAGCATGTATTTTTATTCATATTTTACTTACTGTTTTTTAAATAATTCACTATATATCAATAAATTTTCACTTTAATTCATCAATATCATTATCTTGTCTGTTTTCTTTAGACAATAGCTGGAGATAAAAATTTTATTAGGAAGATGCAGCTAAGGTTTTCTCTGCAACTCAATTCATCTAACTTTGAAAATGTTACAAAAATGTCATAGTGTTCATAATATAAAATATTGTTTGAAATGGGCTTATAACATTGGGAAAAATCCACACCAACACAGTGGATAACTCAGCAAGGCTAGTTTACTTCTTGCAGAAAGGGTGCAACTCCCCTGCAGTCTTGCCATGAGAGCACACCCAAACAAGGAGACAGGGATATTTATAACTTTCATAACCTGATGCAATCGCCTTACTACTGTGTCCAGTTACCATTGGCTGGAATGAGACCTCACATTCTATGCTTGACCTGATTGGTGAAAAAAAACTTGGAAATTTCCTGAATAGATAAGGGGAAAGAAGATGAGGAGGAAGATAAGGAAAAAGAGGAAGCTAGTCAGGAGAAGGTCAGGAAGGTTTTCAAATAAGGTATGGCATGCCCCAGGGTTTGGAGCTTGCCCAGTCCTGTTCAGATATGGCAGAGTGAGTCAAGATAGCTGATTTAAGAAGTAGCTAGTTTAGAGAATATATATACATTGGTATATGTTTTTGCTAATAGTGGATAATGGCCATAGATTGTAACTCCTTATAATGTAGTCTCAGATATAACTTTGAAGAAGAACTTTCCCATCTCTCACAAATATTTATGCTGATTTTTCACCATTTTATAACTTTTCTTTTGAAATTACCTGTAAGCTAAGTTTGGCCCTCTCAGGAGAAAATTGGCCTCATTTCTGACCCCAATTGATGGAATCTAGTGTAAATCACTTACTTCATTCACGGCTTGACTGTGACTAATTTATTTTTATTTTTTAAAAAGAAATGACCTTCAAAGCTCATCAAAGGATGAGCTTTTCCAGTGTGGATATTCCATATTCTCTGAAGGGAATTCCAACTGAGGAGTTTTTGGAGCAGTGATGCTATTATTAGGTCTAGCGTGTAACTCCCCAAGGCTATTGCTTTGAAGGGAACAGCACTCATTCAGATGTTTATGTCCTGGAATGCTTGTTTCCATTCCACTCTTACCTCATGTAGTTGTAGCTGTTGATTTTCTCTACTTTGGTTTTCCCTTTACTGACAAGATATGCTTAAAACTATATGGTAAGGTAAAAATGATCACATTTGATAACTGTGATATTATTTGTTAATGAATTTCTTCATTGATTTAACACATGCTTTTGATTGAGTTCCTGTGCTAGGAATACAGTAATGAACCAAAAAAAAGAAAAAAACCCTCATAGAGTTTACAGCATAATTTTAGATCTTCCCAATCTAAAGTTTAATAGAAATGTAAACTTTACCTTTGTTCTTTAATTCAGACTTAGAAATTTTACACCTCAGAAGCTCTTTATGATTGTCAGATGTGTATAATGTGCCCTGTAAAAGGGGAAATTCAAAAGATTAAAGGATTGTTTACAATCTGACTCAATCAGATTGTATATATATATATATATGTATAATTTAAATTCTTATGAATACTTGAGATAGAAGTACAGAATACTGAGAAACTGTGAAAGAGCCCTTACAAGGGAAGGTAAAGTTATTTAGTGAAAAGGTTGTTCTGGAGGCACAATAGAATCAGGCTGTGAGATTGTATTACAGAGGTGGAGAGATGCTACTTTTTCCTGAATTTAAGTACAGCTTTCTAAAGTGGTTAATATTTCAAATTTTCTTTATTTCTGAACATTTGTTTGAGTCTGTTTTTTTCTCATAAACACTAGCTGCTTAAAAAAACTCAGTGACTTAGATTTATCTTTGACAAATATGATATGTACTTACATGATGATGCCTTTCACAACAATAAAATTGTTACTCAGAGTAACAAGGTAAGTCCAAGGTTACATTTCTCTAATCTAATAAATCAGAAAAATCGAATCGATCTTTGAACAGGTCAGTCATTAAATTGAATTTCTTTTTCCATGCTAGGATCCTCGGTTCAATGCAGAAGTTGACCAAATTACGGGCTACAAGACACAAAGCATTCTTTGTATGCCAATTAAGAATCATAGGGAAGAGGTAAGCCAATTTTCCATTTTATGAAAGGTCATTGAAAATAATTTTCTTTTTGAAAAATCTTTTGTATTTACTTTGCATATATATGAAATAATGCTTTAGTGACAAATTATCTATAAAGTTCTTAAATGTTCTGCTTGATATTTTTTAGTTAGGTTTTAGTTATAGTACCTAATTTTGATAATCACTATGTCCATTGACTTGGAAATAAATTTTATGCATGTCATATTCTATCTCCCCTCTTCCTGAAGGCCTTATTCTATCTTAAGATATGTAATTATGGTTGTGATTAGAATCAATTTATTGTATATTATGTTTTAGGCTTATGAGTAATATTCATAAATGCTCATCCAACTACAATGGTCATTAACTGATTTCATTCAAATTGAGGTTTTGAAAAAAATAAAAATCATAGCTAACTCTAATTATGTAAATTTCAATTTGAAATTTTAACGGGTGAATGAAAATGTCAGTTTATATTTTCTCTATCTAGAAGATTTGGATTCTGTTAGCACTGAGTTCCCTCTTCATTTTACACTTATTTGGAAAAAAGAGTTAATAAATTATCAGTTAAACTGAATATTTCAATTTAGTATTCTCAATCTTGACTGTGCATTACAACCAACTGGAAAAGTCTAAAAGATGACCAATTGTATTAATCGGAGTTCTCCACAGAAACAGAATCAACAGGATGTATGTAGATATATGAGGGGATTTTTTTATGGGACTTAGCTCATGTAATTATGGAGACCAAGAGGTCCCACAGTCTGCCATCTTCAAGCTGGAGAACCAGAAAGCCTATGGTATAATTCAGTCTGAGGCTGAAGGCCTGAGAAACTGGGAGGTTTGCTGGTGTGAGTCCTGGAGTCCAAGGGTCTGAGTATTTGAAGTTCTGTTGTCTCAGAAGAGGGAGAGGATGAATGTGTCTGCTTCTGAAGAGAAAGCAAAATATGCTCTTTCTCTGACATTTTGTTCTGTCCGGGCCCTGAATGGATTGGATGATGCCCACTTATATTGGTGAAGGAGAATCTTTTTCACTCAGTCTACTGATTCAAATGCTAATCTCTTCTGGGAACACCCTCACAGACACACGCGAAAATAATGTTTTACCAGCTATCAGGTATAGCATTTAAAAATTCTGATGCCAAGGTTTCACCTTAAATCAGAATCTCAGAGATTGGGACCCAGGTATCAGCATTTGTTAAAGCTCCCAAATGACTGCAATGTGTGGCCAAGGTTGGAACCACTGCTAATCATATTAGAAGTACTTGGTGCTTCTACTTGATTTATATTCAAATTCTCACATTTATTCTCCCTTCATCTAGTCTGTCACCAAACCCCATTGATATTTTTCATTAGAATGTTTCTGATTTCAATATTTTTTTCCTTTTATTTGTGCTACCTGCATGCACCATGATTCAGATTTTGAAGTAATGCCTCAACTTTTTAAATGTTCTTGTAAGGTGTTTCTATCCTTGAAGTCAATTTCCCTTTAATCTATTTTACACGTCACTGCCCTGGGAATTTGCCTAAAACACAGCTTTCTAAATCAGGGCTTCTAGAACTGTATTCTGCATAGGAATCACCTGGGGATTTTGCTAAATTGCAGATTCTGAATTCAGTAGGTCTGGGTAGAACCTGAGATTCTTTTCTAACAAGTACCAAGTTGATGACCTGAATCTGCTAATCCCAATTTAATTTACATGGGCCTAAGTCAGTTACTTCTCAGTAGTCATTCTCAGTGCCTTAGAGTTGCCACATGGTTTCTTAAAAAGGGGGAGTTCCAGCAATAGTAACTAAAAATCCCTGCAGCAATGACATGAGATTAATAAATAAGTTTAATTTACTAAGTATGTGAATGAGTAAATAAAATTAAAAAGGCCATACATGGACTGATTATTATAGTGTTATTAATATAGTTGTTAGGTATATCAAATTTAAAAAAAATTGTCCCATGCATAATTTGGGACATCATTAAACTAAGAAATTATTTGTTGTTTATCTGAACTCAAATTCAACTCACATTTTATCTGGCAGGCCTAGTTATAACCCATAAACTATGATTCTGTGCACTTAAGACAATGTTCAGTGCACTTAGGATGACAATGTTCAGCTTTTAGTTATTAAGTATACTTTAAAATCGTGGCCCCCAGGCCGGGCGCGGTGGCTCAAGCCTGTGGCCCCAGCACTTTGGGAGGCCGAGGCGGGTGGATCACGAGGTCAAGAGATGGAGACCATCCTGGTCAAAATGGTGAAACCCCGTCTCTACTAAAGATACAAAAAATTAGCTGGGCACGGTGGCGCGTGCCTGTAATCCCAGCTACTTCGGAGGCTGAGGCGGGAGAATTGCCTGAACCCAGGAGGCAGAGGTTGCGGTGAGCCGAGATCATGCCATTGCACTCCAGCCTGGGTAACAAGAGCGAAACTCCACCTAAAATAAATAAATAAATTCAAAATAAATAAATAAATAAATCGTGGCCCCCAAAACAAGTTTATACTGGCAAAGGGATTCAGCCTGAATCATGCCCTGATTAAGCTTCTCTTTCTATATAGCATGAAAAATTTGTCCAACAGTCAGGATTGGGGAAACTGATGAAAATGCAACGGAGTCACTAGGAAGAAGTGAGTAGGATGGCCCCTTCTATCAGAAAGTATCCTCAGGATATACATTATTCCGTATTATGACTGCTATTGAGGATGATTTAAATTAAATTAAAAATTGCTTTAAAAAACCCCACAGCTATATTGAGATACAATTTACGTAGTGATATGATTTGGCTGTGTCCCCGCCCAAAATATCACCTTGAATTATAATCTCCATAATCCCCGCATATCAAGGTGGGGACCAAGTGGAGGTAACTGGATCATGTGGGCAACTGCATGATAGTTCATGATAGTGAGTGAGTCTCACCAGATCTGATGATTTTATAAGCATCTGGCATTTCCCCTACTTATATTCACACCATGTGAAGGTGTTTGCTTCTCCTTTACCTTCTGCCATGATTGTAAGTTTCCTCGGGCCTCCCCAGCAATGAGAAACTGTGTGTCAATTAAACCTCTTTCTTTCCTTTATCAATTACCCAGTCTCAGGTATTTCTTCATAGCAGTGTGAGTACAGACTAATACACATACAGTATAATTTACCCAGCTTAAGTGTTCAATTTGATGAATTTTGAGAAATGTGTATTTGATCATGTAACCACCACTGCAATCAATGTGGAGAACACTCTGTTGCCTCAAATATTCCTGTGCACCCCTTGCAGTTGATCTCGTCCTCCTCCTCCTCCCTTACCCCCAGATCCTGACCAGCATTGATCTGCTTTTTGTCACTACTGTTTTGCTTTTTCTAGAATGTCATTTAAATGGAATCATACAGTATGTGGTCTTTTGTATCTACGTTCTTTCACTTAGCCTAATTAGTGTGTGATTCAGCCCTACTGTTGGATGTAAAGGTAGTTTGTACCTTTTTATTGCAGAGTGACTTATTCCGTGGTATGGATACACCACAATTAGTTTATACACTCATCGGTTGGTAAACATTTGAGTTATTTCCAGTTTGTGTCTATTATGGAAAAAAGCTGTTGTCGGTGTTTACATACAGATCTTTGTGTGGACTTATGCTTTTACATCTTTTGGGTAAACTCATAGGAGGGTAATTCCTAAGTCATGTGGTAGGCATTTGTTGAATTTCATGAGAAACTTTCAAACTCTTCTGAAGTACCTGTACCATATTTCATTCTCATCAGCAGTGTGTTGGAGTTCCCCTTACATCACATCTTTGGCAACACATAGTGTATCAGTCATTTTGATTCTAGACATTTTACTAGGAGACGATTTAAATTTCATTACATGAATATATAACCTCACTCTTAGCCAAGGACCCACTGCCTGCTTACAGATCTGATTGAAGTGGGTTTGGCCACAGATTCCCCAAATAGCCCAAAGCTCTGCTTTGGACTTCTGCTAGGTTCCTGAGCTTTCTTGTGTCTCTCTGTGCTCCCACATCCTCTCCTGCTGGTGTCTGTTTTACCTTGTGGTGACTTGATATGAGGCTTGGACTCTTATACCAAGCATTTCATGAGATTAAAAAACCTTTAGTAGCTTCACTGGGGACTAAGTACAGGTTGAGTATCTCTAATTTGAAAATCCAAAATGCTCCAAAATGTGACACTTTTTGAGTGCCAACATGAGCCACAAAAGAAATGCTCATTGAATCACTTTGGATTTTTCTGCTAGGGATGTTCAACTGATAATAATGCAAATATTCCAAAATCCAAAAATAATCTAAAACTTGAAACACTTCAAAGTTCTGAGCATTTTGGATAAGAGATGTTCAATCTGCAGCTTTATTCAAGAGAGGGCTTCCAGAACACAGCTTCTTAAACATCTTGCTGACCCTCCCCTTTCTCCTTCCTTCCCATCTGGCTCCCTTTCCTCCCAGGTCCACACTGCCAAGTTCAAAATTATTTCTTCTAAGAATTAACGTTTTCAGAGAAAAGAATGAAGAGAGACAGAATATCAAGCGTGGCTGTTAGTATAAAAAGTAATTTGGCTGGCCAAGAAACAAACCAAGGCCACAAACAAGATGCAATATTTGATTTCAGAATTATCTTTAAATTTATATCTGTATAAAGAAACTCACAGTAGTATTTGCTTTTGTATGTACACATAACTACTCTCTCATGAAAATTTTAAACCAAAATGGAAAGTTGCATGAGGCTTTGGGACTAATTAAGATTGTTTGCTCTGGGCTTGAATCCATCTTTACCACTTGCCTGCTGACAAACCAGAATGGAACTGGTTAATCCCTTTGATTTTCTTCAGTTTCCTTATCTGCAAAATGAGAGCAATAAAAAGATCTGCCTTAAAGGGTTATTGGGAAGATTAAATGCATTCATGTGAGTGAAGGGTTTAACATAGTTCCTGGTGTAACTGGCAAGGGTACTCAGCTCCCAGTTCTGAAGAAGTTCTTAGCCTTGCTAATAGAAAAATGGGGAAAGGGGCCCTGGAGGCACAGTGAGTTTGGCGTTCAAGGACCCAAAGAGTTTTGCAGAAAAGCAATTTATTAGACAGAGACCAAGAGAAAGACAGCTCCTATGCAGTCATGGGAGGGGACCCAGAGGAATCTGTATAGGTAGGAGCAGCTGGAGTTTTAACCCTTGAGTTATTCCCTCCCCATTCATGTTCTCCTCCAATGAGAGGAGTTCTTTTCAACTTCATCTGGAGTGATTGCTCTTTGACTCTGATACCTAATTGGGCTTGGTCCACATCTCTGAGTTACAGAGGCCCCCTTCTCCCAGAGCTTTCAGTGGGTTTTTTTGGACAAAGGAGCCCCATCTGACTTTCTCTACCTAGCCCACCCAGGGAAACCCAGACAAAGAACTTTACATTTGAAAACCCTCTGGTTCCCAGATGGAGGCCTGGAGCCAGGAAACTCATGCCTTTGAAACCATGCCCTTGCAGACCCAAGAAGAGAAGTTCCTCACTAGCACATTAGAAGTGCATCAGCTACTATTCTTAAAAGAAAATATAGAGCTAATAGAGCTTTTAAGAGAGACAAGGAATAGGAATTGTATGAAGAGGTCATGAGCCACATAATAATCAGCTAACTGGGACCAAAGCCAGTACTCGGGTAACTGGGATAGCCAACACATCCCCTAACATAGTCTATTCATTACCCTCTAACAAACTTTAAACTTAAGAGAAATGTGTTTTTCTCTATTTTCCCTCATAAATGAGGCAAAATGAATTTGGTGTTTTTTCTTTTTCTAAGCCCAGCCTTATTGAGTAAGCCAATACCCATTCCGACTTAGGAATTACCTAGGAACCTAAAAAGAACTGTGATTATTGAATCATTAATTATTGATTGTTTATAAAATATACTAATACCTTTTAGTGACACTGGTTTTTAAAGACATAGGTACCAACTCTGGAAAGCTGTTTGAATGGAGCAGTTGACAGGTGAATACTAAAGTCTGAATTATAACATAAGCCAGAAAATGCAGGAAGATTTTTAAGATTCACTGAAATATCTAAGCTCTTTATTTGCCTCTTATTCTTGTAAAGTATTTCAACTAATTAAAAATGTTTGGGAATTCCTTTCATTAATGTTATAATCGTAAGTGTTACAGATACAGCAGTGCTTTTTTTTAGAAGTAAGAACCATAGATATTACTAAACGTGTGTGATGGTAATTTTTGAAACAATTCATAGAGGTTAAGTTTTTGCAATTTTCCCCTCTCCCTACTCCCTTCAAGAGAAGGGAGTTAATGGGAAAGTGGAAAAAGAAACTGGGGAAGCATTAGAAGGCTAAAATAATTTATTTTGGAAAGGTCAAGGAGCTACTGGCTGGAGAAAATGAATAAAGACAGAAAGAAAAGAACGACCAAGGGAGAGAAGAGAGCCAGTCCAGGATATATTCATATATATATTCATATATATAGGAGTAGTTTGAGAAGTATGGGATAGGGCTTTGGAAATAACTGCTTTGTATGTAGGAGACAGTGAACATGTGAGATATTTATTGAGCAAATATCATGGAAACTGCTACTGATCTGGCAATTATTAGTTCATTTAATCTTCATGACAACCATAAGAGGTTATCTTATTCCTACCGAACAAAAAAGGAAACTGAGAATTCACACATTTAGAGAACTTGCTCAAAGTCACATAACTAAAAACTGACAAAGCTAAGACAAAGCCAAGATTCGAAACCAGGCATTCTGACTATAGGGGTCATAATAGAGAAAAGAACATTTATTTAAAGTCTGCCATGGATGCCTGCACTCTGCTTCCCTCCTGACTGCTGTATGCTTGAGACTCTGCACTAAGCACTTAAATTATTGTTGATCTTGTCGGAGTGGAAGGTGCACTGATGTGTTTAAGGTGGAAGCAGGACTTGAGGTGGCAGCAAGGAGATCTGACTGTATTCCTGCTGGCCCTTCAGTGTTAGTGTTTAAACTGCTCTGCAGACAGACTTTTTAAGATGAAAAATGAAATGACAGAGAACAAGAGATATATCATAGTCACATCCTCTATATGGCCTTAAGAGGAATCTATAAGGAAATTTTTACCAGGGATAAGGGAGTTACAGGAACGTGATTCATACTAATCTGAGTCAACCTGCTCCAGAGAAGAACCATGACTACAAATGAAGCATAATGAATAAAAAATAAAAATTACAGGTATGTGAATT
Source organism: Callithrix jacchus (assembly GCF_049354715.1). Classification (NCBI taxonomy): domain Eukaryota; kingdom Metazoa; phylum Chordata; class Mammalia; order Primates; family Cebidae; genus Callithrix; species Callithrix jacchus. The sequence goes on from NC_133504.1 coordinate 78,126,167, forward strand.
TTTAGGGCTGCTATTAAATTTCTTTCCAATTTAATTCTGGATTTTTCAGACCTGGAACTTAGACCAGTTTTTATCTTTGTCACATGTATTAATTATTTCTATAACTAGACAGGATTCATTTTTGTTTAGTAAAGAATTACAGAGAAACTTAGATCTTTCCCTCTAGCGCAGATGACCTATTTGTGAAATACTGCCCTCCCTTGAAATACTGCTTGTTATGACATAGTGAAGATGTTCTTTTTCATTTATAGGGGCTGCACTGGTATAACTGACCCTAAATAGTAACTCTTATTCAGAGCCCTATTTGTCACTCAGGGCCTACTGATTTTTTTTTCTGTAGATTATTTGGGGAGGAGGGGACAAAGGGTAGAAAGCAGGACAATATGAAATAATGTAAGTTCTGAAAATTTCTTATTGATCTGAACTAGAGATTATATCCAATAATGTCTTTCAGGCTAGGCTGAACCACCAATGTTGAATGTCAACTCCAGTTATTAAGTAGAAATTCAGTTTGGAATCAGAGGTGTTTCTTCCTTCTCTCTTTTTATCTTATCATCTTGATTTTATTATTTCATACTTGGTGATATACTTGCAATTCTTTGATGCAAATATGACAGTTGAAATCAAGGATTTAGGATAAATTCATTACGATGTGGTAAAAGAGCATTTTAGTTAATATCAGAATTTTATCTTATATCTTCTTTTTAAAAAACTAAAAAGATTCAAAAAGTATCAGCTAATTTTTATGAGATTTATACTTTGATGAATCCAAGTGACTAATACCTACCAAAAATCACAAATTGAGGCATTAATGAAATCAGATATGTAATTCCAACTACAATATACAAAAGTAAATGTTTTCTAGAATTTAAGTTTTATGATTGTGTCTGCTCATTTAAAAATATTTTCATTTATTTCTCCTAAATTATCTTGTTTTGACAAGTAACTATTGAATCACTGCACTTTGTAGATTTTTTTTTTTAATGAAGCAAAGAAGATACTTGCTTTTACATTTTTTTCAATTTGGAGAGTGGTGGCTCATGCCTGTAATCCAAGAACTTTGGGATGCCGACATGGGGTGGATCACTTGAGGAAGGAGTTCAAGACCAGCCTGGCCAACATGATGAAACCCTGTCTCTACTAAAGAAAACAAAAATTAGCTGGGCGTGGTGGTGTGCACCTGTAATCCCTGCTACTCTGGAGGCTCAGTCAGGAGAACAGCTTGAACCTGGCTGGGAGATGGAGGCTGCAGTGAACTGAGATTGTGCCAGTGAACCCCAGCCTGGGTGAAAGAGTGAGTGAGACTCTGTCTCAGAAAAAAAAAAATTGAAGAGGTAGAGAGGTAGATCTTGTACACCAAAACTTAAATATCTATATAAGGTAGCAAGATAAATGTCAAATGAGTCCAATATGCAACACCTAAGTTAGAAGGAAGACTGAACTGGGGTAGCTAGAGAAATCCCTGGGGAAAGATGAAAGTACCCTGCCGTGTTTATTTCACAGCCTCAAGGGAGGAAGCACATAAAAATGTTCCTGATGACAGATGCTTGGTCTCCATGGAGGGTGGAGGCCAAGGAGTCCTTGTCGATGATCTCACACTCACAGTACTGACTGCGGCTTTCTTAAATTCGACAAGTAAACTTCCAGCAAATAAATGTTACAGTTTTATTCATAATCCCTCAATTTTAAGTCAAAATAGATAAAAATACAACTGCAAAAATAAGCAGAGTTTAATAGCAGAATATCGGTTGATCTAGAACTATTTTAGTCTTAAAGAATTGGCTAATTACATGTTTTCGAAAACTTACAAATTTGCCAGGTGCAGTGGCTCACGCTTGTAATCCCAGCACTTTTGGAGGCCAAGGTGGGAGGATTGCCTGAGGTTAGGCGTTCAAGACCAGTCTGGCCAGCATGGTGAAACCCCATCTCTACTAAAAATACAAAATGAGCTGGGTGTGGTGGCGTGGGCCTGTAATCCCAGCTACTCAGGAGGCTGAGGCAAGAGAATGGCTTGAACCAGGGAGGTGGAGGTTGCAATGAATCAAGATCTTGCCATTGCACTCCAGCCTGGGCAACAGAGTGAGATTCTGTCTCCAGAAAAAGAAAAAACAAACAAACAAAAAAGGGAAACTTATAAATTGTTCATTGCATTTATTCCCCACAGTATTCTTTCTTGTAGCTGTGCTTCAGAAGCAAAAGTGCTCAGCAAAGTTTCCATTTGTTCTGGACTTGAGGCTGTGATAGTGATGATCCTTTCTCTTTCCTTCTCCACACTGCCCTTTAAATAACAAAGTATATATTATGAAGATATTAACTGCTTTCCTAAAAGAAGAATGTTTCTTAAGAGCAGCAGATGAAAACATATGGTAGTAGGTGAAATCCCCAAGTCTACGCCACTGACCAAGAAGAAAAAGAAAGAGTGGGCCGGGCATGGTGGCTCAAGCCTGTAATCCCAGCACTTTGGGAGGCCGAGGCGGGCAGATCACGAGGTCAAGAAATCGAGACCATCCTGGCCAACATGGTGAAACCTCGTCTCTACTAAAGATACAACAAGATTAGCTGGGCATAGTGGCATGCGCCTGTAGTCCCAGCTACTCGGGAGGTTGAGGCAGGAGAATTGCTTGAACCCGGGAGGTGGAGGTTGCAACCTTGAGCCGAGATTGTGCCACTGCACTCCAGCCTGGCGACAGAGTGAGACTCTGTCTCAAAAAAAAGGAAAGAAAAAGAAAGAGTGAATAAAAGCTTGAAACTAAAGATTAAATTAATGTGGTAGGCTTTGTGTATCCAAATAGTACAAAAATGTGGTTCATACTGAATGCTATTTTTTATTTAATAGGGAATTTGTCTTCATTGGTAGATGCAAGGTCACCATTCCAGCACTTTTTGGAATGTATTACATTTTTAATTTAACAGATCATTTATGAATTTAATTTTGAGAAGTTTTACATGGTCCCTGAATAATGGATATTAGAGGTCTGGAACCAGATAAACATAAAACATTTCTTTGTATAATATCTAACACGACATTATATAATTGGACCCTGGGATGGATTTTGAGTATAAAATAATTTCTATGTTTTCAGGTATTCTTAAAGAGTAAAAGTGATTGTTAATGAAATTGCTGCTCTCAATAGATATGTACAAACATCTATACTCATCTATTAATGTCTAAGATTACATAGGTAAAGTGCTTTATCGACCGTTAAATATCCTGTATTCCCTCTTATTAAATGCTTCTCTAAAAATCTCTATTTGCTTCTCTTCTTCCATAAAATGGAAATTATTTAGTCTAGGCTTAATCTCCACTTGGTTTTGATCATACAATGGAAATTAATAGTCTAGGCTGAATTTAAATTAAAGAGCAAAATATTATAATCTTATAAAAATTAAAAAATTTTTTTGCATCAGTTTATAGTAGTGAAATGGAGTGAACATGACCTTGGTTTAGGAATTCTAGATCTATTTGATTATTACAAATTATTTGATAATCATGAGTACTGTGCTGTATTGGTTATCTCTTGCAACATAACAAATTACACTAAGTGATTCTGAACAAACATTTATTATCTCACAGTTTTTGTTGCTCAGGAGTTCTGTAGTGGCTTAGCAAGCTTGGTTCCTTCTGGCTCAGGTTTCTCACGCAGTCAGGATGTGGGCAGGGGCTACATGATTTATGCTTGATCATCCATTTTCAAGAGGTTCTTGGGATGATTGCTTTGTTCCGCACCATGTGGGCTCTTTCTAAGTTATTCAGTCTTATGTCATGGCAGCTGACTTCTCCAGAGTGAGCAATTTGAGCAAGGAGGAAGCAGTAGTGCTCTATATGACCTCATCTCCAAAGTTGTCCATCACCAAGACTTTTCCAGCATTCTCTTCTTTAGCAGTGAGGCTTTAATTTCTACCCCATCTCAAAAGGAAGGGAATTAGGCTCCAGCTCTTGAAAAGAGTAGAATCAAAGAATTCGTGGAGAGACTTTAACCTACCAGACATAATACTAATGTACTTTCATTATTGATTATATAGAACATATATATATCTATGTTTATTTTTCTCTTTCCTTAAAACTAGCCAGAGGATACAAGAGGAATTGTGCTCATTAATTAAAATGATCTCTTAAAATCATTTGTCTCACCTTTCATGTACTAAAAAATAATATGGACTATGAGAGAAGAGGCGATGTAGACTGAGTTTACACGGAGGTTTACGCAAAAATTGGTGTTCAAGATTTTCTTGAATCAGAGGGAAAAGAGGAAGTACAGCATGAAAAAGGGAATACTAAGGAGAAAAGGAGGAAGATGTCTACCTCTTTGTATGGTGGCAAATGAATGAGATATTAAAAGACTTTTTTGGCCAGGTGTGGTGGCTCGCGCCTGTAATCCTAGCACTTTGGGTGGCCTAGGTGGGTGGATCACCTGAGGTGAGGAGTTCAAGACCAGACTGGCCATTATGGTGAAACCCCATCTTTATTTTTTCAAAAAAAATTTTTAAAACAATACTTTTTCTTTTGTGAGATGAGTTTCACTCTTGCTGTCTAGGCTGGAGTGCAGTGGCACAATCTCAGCTCTCTGCCACCTCCACCTCCCAAGTTCAAGCGATTCTCCTGCCTCAGCCTCCTGAGTAGCTAGAATTACAGGCACCCACAATGACGCCTGGCTAATTTTTTGTATTTTTAGTAAAGGTGGGGTTTCACTATGTTTGACAGGCTGGTCTTGAACTCCTGACCTTGTGATCTGCCTGCCTAGGCTTCCCAAAGAGTTGGGATTACAGGCATGAGCCACTGCCCCCAGCCAAGACTTTGAAAATGTTATGCTATAAATACTGTTCTACATAAGATCTCTGTTTGCGTGTGATATAACTAGTGGCCACTTAATATCCACAGGGAATGCTCATTGGTATGTCTCTATTATATCTTTCTGCACCATTGTTTTCTGCCTCTGTGTACCTACTGGGACCAGAGGGAATATGTCTATTCCTTTGCTACACTGTTTGAGTATCCACTAGAAGGATTTCCAGTACCTGGAAGTGAGGTCAGAGAAGTAGACAGAGAGGCAAGATCAACAAGAGCCTTCTAATGCCATGCAAAGGAGGTACTGAATTTTTTTTTAATGCCAGGAAATATTTGTGATTATGTAAAAATCTGGGTGGTCACACAGTAAGTTCAAACCATTTTCTTTGCTTAATATCTTACCCAGAGCCACATAATTTGACCCTTGATAGATTTTGTTAATTAACTTCCATATTTGTTTATAAGCAGAGAGAGTACTTTGTACTCTCTTTTGGCAGGAAACCTGGTAAAGTCTTTTTTGTGGATTTGTTACACTTCTATGTGGGAGATTTATTGATTGATTTGATGGAGGAATAAGGGAGAAGGAAGAATCTGAAATACTTTCTAGCTTTGTAGATAGGTTATAAAGGGGGAGAACTGTGGTATTTCCTAAAATAAATTATTGGTTTGTGGGGAATAAAACAGCTCTTTTTCATTTGCATGTATTGCTTTACAGTCTAATCCTTTCTCTTCTCCCCTCAAATCTCTATATTGCCTCCCCATCCCCTCTTAAACTGATGACCTTGCTTACTGTTTCAGTGAAAGATAAAGCAACTAGAAGAATATTTCCATGAGAGAACTTCCCTTACTTCTTTCTCCTGCTCTAGCATCTAAGTCCATATACTCTGTTACCCTTTTACTTCTTGGGATGAGCTGTCTGAACCAGCAAGGGTCAGCCTCCTGTTTGTATACCAGATCTCATCTCAGTTTGCCTGCTCAAAGACATAGCTCAGCAGTTCTGTCCTCTATGTCCAGAATCCTTAAAGTTTTCCTGCCCACCAAATCTGCTCATCAGCATACAAAAATGCTGCTATTTCTCCCATCTTAAAAACAAAAGCAAAACACTCACTGGATCACACATCTGCTTTACCACCTCATTTCTCTGATCATCACCAGAGCAAAACTCTTTGAAAGAGTTGTAAAGGCTATGTTTGCCACTTCCATTTCGTTCCATTCTCTCTTGAACATACTTCACCGAAGCTTTCACCTTCTTCACATTGCTGGCTCTCTCCTTCTCCTTTGGCCTTCCTATTCCCTGAGATACAACAGTATTAAAATTAAGCCAGTTGATAACCCTATAGATTTTTCTAAGTGTTCAAGTGTTTACTTTAAATCAAAAGCTAGAAATGAATAAGCATATTGAGGAAGGCATGTTGAAAGCTGAGACAAGCCAAAAACTAGGATTCTTCTGTCAGTTAGCCAAGTTGTGGACACAAAGGAAAAGTTATCGAAGGAGATTGTAAGTGCTACTCCAATGAACACATGAGCGCTAAGAAAGCCAGATAGCCTTGTTGCTGATTTAAAGTTTGAATGGTGTGGATAGATCAAAACAGCCACAATATTCCCTTAAGCCAAAGCCCAATCCAGAGCAAGGCCCTAACTTTCTTTAATATGACGAAGGCTTAGAGAGGTAAGGAAGCTTTAGAATAAAAGTTAGAAGCTAGCAGAGATTGTCTCATGAGGTTTACGGAAAGAAGCCATCTCCATGACACAAAAGTGCAAGCTGAGGCAGCAAGTACTGATGGAGCAGCTTTAGCAAGTTATCCAGATCTAGTGAAGATAATTGATGAAGGTGGCTAAGCTAAACAACAGATTTTCATTGTAGACTAAACAGTCTTCTATTAGAAGAAGATGCCATTTCAGACATTCATAGGTAGAGAGGAGAAGTCAATGTCTGGCTTCAAAGCATCAAAGGACAGGCTGATTCTGTTGTTAACCAGTGCTCACTTACCATTCTAAAAATCCCAGGGCCCTTAAGAATTATGCTAATTCAACTCAGCCTGTGCTCTGTAAATGTAACAACAAAGCGTAGTTGACAGCACCTTTGTTTACAGTTTACTGAATATTCTAAGCCTACTATTGAGACCTAGTGCTCAGAGAAAATGATTTCTTTCAAAATATTATGGTTCAGTGACAGTACACCTAGTCACTCATGGGCTCTGATGGAGATGCACAAGGAAAACAATTTCGTTTTCATGCCTGCTGATACAACACCCATTCCGTAGCCCATGGAGCAAGGACTAATTTCTGCTTTCAAGTCTTATTATTTAAGCAATTCATTTTGAAGGCTGATAGCTGACATAGATAGGGATTCCTCTGGTGACTCTGGGAAGAGTAAGTTGAAAACGTTCTGGAAAGACTCAATATTCTATATGCCGTTAAGAACATTTGTGATTCATGGGAGGAGGTTAAATTATCAAAATTAACAGGAACCTAGAAGAAGGTGATTCCAGCCCTCATGGATGACTTTGAAGGGTTTGAAACTTCAGTGTAGGAAGTAACCACAGATGTTGTGGAAATACCAAGAGAATTAGAATTAGAAGTAGAGCCAGAAGATGGAACTGAATTGCTGCAATCTCATGATAAAACTTGGACAGATGAAGTGTTGCTTCTCACAGATGAGCAAAGAAAGTGGTTTCTTGAGATGGACTATACTCCTGCTGTAGATGCTGTGAATATTGTTAAAATGACAGCAAGGGATTTAGAACATTACATAAACTTAATTGATAAAGCAGTGGCATGGCTTGAGAAGAGTGACTCCAATTTTGAAAGAAGTTCTACTGTGGGTAAAATGCTACCAGATGGCATCACATGCTACAGAGAAATCTATCATGGAAAGAAAAGTCAATCCATGGTGGCAAACTTCATGGTTGTCTCACGCTAAGAAATTTCCACAACAATCCCATCCTCCAGCCACCACCGCCTTGGTCATTCAACAGCCATCAACATCAAAGTAAGACCCTTCACCACCAGAAAGTTTATGGCTCACTGAAGACTAAGGTGATCGTTACCATTTTTCAGCAATAAAGTATTTTTTACTTATGGTATATACATTGTTTTATAGAAAAGCACTATTGCACACTTAATAAATTACATATAGTCTAAAACTAACTTTTATATCCTCTGGAAAACCAAATATCTGTGTAACTCACTTTATTGCCATTGCCTGAAACCAAACCCACCATATCTGAGGCATGCCTACAGTTACTTCATTGAATATTAACTGGCACAGCTATGGAGAAGGGGTCATATCTCTTTTTGCTGGTGATACCTACAACTAGGAGTTTTGCTGGTGAGACAGATGTATGCACCTGTGCTCATACATGATTAACTTCTTAGGCACATCTTCCATTTGAAGGAACATACTTAGAGATAAATTATGTTTTGGCTATGAGAACATAATAAACTATGTTCTCCATATGAAGGGCTTAGAATGTAAAGAAATTATGTATGTACATTTATACACACATACACACATACTCTTTTCTTGAATATCTGATGATAAATGATATGGATATCTAGCTTTCAATGGCTCTATATGTGGTTAGCTAGACCGGTAGAGGCAATAGCAGTGATCTGAACACTTAGTTCAGCTCTAGTAAACTAGGCATTCTCTCAACACCTTTGATACAACTTTAATTTTAAAATTCTATTTGGCCTATTTTGTGTTTTCATGCATGAAACTTGCTTTTTTCCATTTTGCTGTGTTACTTCTTTCCTGTTTGTATTAGGTACCCAGTATGAGCACACTACTCCACACTATAATTATCAGGAAGCTTTATTGACAAGGCATTTTATAAGGCTATAGAGACATGGACTCATCATAAGTACAGGCAATGCTGGAACAAACTTGATCCTGATTTAACAGAGTCCAAATCCAACAACATTGTCCAGGGGTAAGCCTATGCTTTGGAGGCCAACATCGGGCATCATGCAGGATACCACCCTTAGATCCAGGGGTCTGAAGTCATTTTTGGCAATGTATTGTGTAAAGGTGAACATAAACAGTGGTGGAATTATTCTGATATGAAGTACAATTTGTATAACCTATGTTGATATACAAAACTTTTTATTGACATTTTGGGCTTACTCTCACTTAAGCAGAGAGGCAGAGGGTGAAAGAAAGAGCTTTGACTTTGTAGCAAAAATGAGCTGGTCTTGTGCTGGCTTAGGAGCAGTGAATCCTTGAGCAAGTTTCTTCTTTCCATGCTTTAGGTGACTGGTCTGTAAAGTTGCAGCATAAAGTTCAAACACACAGGGTGGTTTTGAATTCCTAGTGAGACAAGGAATGTGACAGTGCCTACTGCAGAGCTCTCACCTTGTGGGGGTCAGAAAATGTCGATTTCCTCCTTCTGAGAATGTTGGAAAGCCAGACAAATGGAGGAATGGAAAGTTAAACAACAGTAAACACTGAACGTACCCTGCCATGGGAAAGACAGCAGGCTCTTTTCTGCTATGTAACCTTTGTGTCTCTGGCAGATTTTAAACGGCATATATGGAGACTTTGCTCACAACAGCTAGGCTCTGTTCTGTCTCTGGATAGAATCTCTGTATCTCAAGGGACAGAAAGATCTAATCAGAAGGCAAAAGATCCCTTTAGTTCTAGGTTTAAGAGCTTTACCTCATTACTTAAAAGCTAGTGTGGCAGAGAGTTTAGTATTTGGCAGCAGGAGGAATTTTTTTTTAATTGTTCAAAGGGATGAGAATAAACACTAGGATCAAGAATTATGCCGAGCATTTCCTCATGCCCCAGTCTCAGGTTGACTCTGTTCCCACAGGATGTTCCTGGGGCAGGAAAGCTACTGACCCCCAGAGGCTGGATTTGCCCTGGCCCCATCTGGGGAGCAACCATCCTGCCTAACAGCACATAACAAGTGATCAGGACTTCAGCCTGTTTCAACATTACCCAGACAGCTGGGAACTTGGCACATGGCCCTTCACTTTCACAATTTGTAATTGCCTCCACCTTTGGCAATTACATATCCATTTGCTTTTAAAATACTTTAAAATTTACATACAGTGAAACACACAGATCTTAATGTATAATTTGATGAATTTTTAAAAATGTACATATATCTGTATAACTAATTCCCTAATCAGTCCTCACTACTCATGGGCAACACTGTTCTGGTATCTATCACTGTAAATTAGTTTTGCTTTTTCTTGATGAATCTCCTTATTTTTGAGACTGCATTATTATCCACTTTTCCTTGAAACACAGGATTTTTTTTTTAATGTTGCATAAGTGGTTCTTGGCTGTGAAAACTTGTTATGAGACTTATAATCTAAGTCTAAGAAAACAACTTTAGCAGCCACTTTGGATTGTCTTTGTTTCTTAGAGTTATAATTTTGAAATTGTTCCATTCCTTTTGATGAAAATATGCATTAAGAAGATAAGCATACCTATGAGATCCAAAGATTAACCCTTGGTGTGTACTGGAGGACCCTTTGTCTCCATGATTCCTTGAGTATAAAAGAATAGTCCATAAGAGATTATATTTTGGCTGAGCACGGTGGCTCACACCTCTAATCCCAAAAGGTGTGAGCTGTTTGGGAGGCTGAGGCAGATGGATCACGAGGTCAGGAGTTCAATATCAGCCTCACCAATATGGTGAAACCCTATCTCTACAAAAAATTCAAAAATTAGTTGGGCATGGTGGCATGTGCGTGTAATCCTAGGTACTCAGGAGGCTGAGGCAGGAGAATTGCTTGAATCAGGGAGGCGGAGGTTGCATTGAGCCAAGATCATGCCATTACACTCCAGCTTGGGCACAGAGCAAGACTCCATGTCAAAAAAAAAAAAAAAAAAAAAAAAAAGAGCCTGTATTTTATACTAGGGCTGATTTCACTTTTTCCTGTGACGAGTAGTAGAAAGAATTGCAGGCTTTGGGATCAAGTCTGGAGAGTGTCTGGGTCTGCATATTCATGGACCAACAATGTAAGTTTTCTGAATATCAGATTGCTCTGTGATAAAGTAGGAATGATAATTAAAGGGTTATGCCAAGGATTAAATGAATGAACAGTTACAAAGTGCCTGTTACATGGCAAGTCCTCCCTTTTCCTTCATTTAATGGCAAGATTTTTGGCATTTGAATGTTTCTGATTTTAGCTAGGAAGAGATTTCTTAACTATATTAGAAACACTGGCATTGATCATGTTATTTCTGATGCCAGTTATCTTCAGGGCACTCTTTTTCGTATCTTGCCCTTCCTTAGAAGCTTCTCTCTAACTTATTTGGCTGCCCATTCATAGCCTTGAAGACTGTGAGAATAAACTAAAAGCATCATTCTCCTCTATTTATCCTTGTCTTGTCCCCCAACTATGGAAGATCTCTGACCATTCTCTTGAGATAAATAGTAGGTATAAAAGTGCCTGTATATACAGAAGGATAAGTCAGTCTTACCAGTCACTTAAATAAATATCTCACTTTGATTATAAAATTTATTAATAGATGCTCACCCCAAAACCATAACTAAAAAGGTCAAAATTGGCAAATGTACACATAGGTAACACAGAAGAGGATATCCGGTTAGCCAATAACGATGAAAAGATGGTCGTTCTCTCTAGTAATCAGGAAAATACAAATTACAAAATAAAGCAACAGTGATACATGGTTTTATACCCATCTGATTGACAAACATTGAAAAAGTCTGATAATACCAGGTGCTGGTAAGGATGTGAGTTTAATGGAGACTCTCATGCCTTACTAGTAAAAGTAGTAATCTCTTTGAAGATTTAACCAGAGAAGTTGCTGCACATGTGCACAAGAAGAATATACAAATATGTTTCTTAAAGATTCTAGTAGCGCAAAAGTTGCAAACAACCCGAACATTCATTCCTTGGGGATCAAATAAATACAGTTTGATGTGGAATGCAGTATTGTATATAAAATGAATGAATCAGATCTATATGAATTGATCTTAAAAAACAACATTGAATACAATTACAAGTTGCAAAATGATTCACACTCTATTATTTCATTTCAGAAACATTTTGAAAGATAAAAGGACTATGTTTTGTGTATAGATTTATACATTTTTAAGAGTATAATGAAGAAGGTTGACTATGGGTAGGAGGAACAGGAGGGAGAAGAATGAAACTGAAAAGAGGAAGCCCAATTTAATTTTATCTTAATTAAATAGTAACAATAAAGGAAACATCATCATATTAACATTTAGTAATTCTGTATCAGTAGTTCTAAACCTGTCTTTTGTCCCTGGACTAGCAGCATTTGTAATCACCTGAGAACTTTTAGAAATAAAGGCCCCAGTCTAGATCTACAAAATCTGAAATTTGGGGGGTAGACCCATGAAACTGTGTTTTAACAAGTCTTACACTACCACTGTTTTAGATGACAAAGGCGTGGATGTTTACTATTTCATTCTTCATGATTTTTGATACTTTTTAAATTAAAAATTAAATAATCTCAAGCTTTTCTTTCTTCTCTCCTCCAATATCGTCTTAGGCTATACATTTCAACTCCATAATTAATGGCTTATTAAGAACATAAAGTTTTTACTGCCACACAAAGTTCTCAGATATGGATGGATTTCTTAATATTGAGCAAAGGTTAGAGCCAAAAATGGGAAGATACTGTTATTTGAATGTGTATTGTTTAGTTAATACATCGCCCCAAAACATTTTATTCTTTCTATAATTTTTCCCATCATCATCAGCAACAAATATTATTCAACCATCGAGTATGTGTAAAACAATGCAAAGTGTTGATAATAGCATAAGGCATAAGATATAAATCATGTCCTTAGATGACAATCTAATTGCAGGGTTAGGATGTGAGTAGAGAAAATAAGGTTAAAAGGTTAAAGAGGAATACCCTGTCTGGTGTACAGCATATAAAACTGCCACATAGAGTATCAGAGGGTTTAAAAGGAAAGGTTTTTGGAGATTCCGCCTCAGTAGAGAATATGGAAGGTGATATTTCAAGGAATGACATGAACAAAGCACATTTCAGTATTCTAATTCAAAGACCCATGTAAGTGATCTAGTTGAGGGTGTGGAATGTTAGATAGAGTCTTTAACTTTATTCTGTAGGTGGGTGAAACCGTTACAATTTTGAGAAATGAGGTGATCTGTGTATGCAAAACAGTGCCCACAGAAGATAAATTTGGCTAAAGTGTCAAAGATGGAGTGAAGGCAAGAAGATGATTAGGAATGAGACGTCAAGTTCTTCAAAGACAGTGAGGATTTACATAGTAAAACAGAAGAGATAATATGGGGTGAGGAAGAAAAAGAATGCAAGAATATAAGACTCATAATTGAATGGAGTGTAATGGTTTCTTAATGCTGCTGTAAAAAAAAAAATCACTACCAGAAATTTAGTGACTTAAAATAGCACACATGTGTAATTTGAAGTTTTCAGAATATAAATTAGTTCTCAGTGGGCTAAAATCAGGGCATCTACAGGGCTGTGTCTCTATGTGGAGTCTCTAGAGATGGACCTGTTCTCTTGCCCTTTCTAGCTTCCACAGGCTGCCTATAGCCCTTTGCTAATGGCCCCTTCCTCCATCTTCAAAACCTGCAGCATAGCATCATCAAATGTTTTCTTAACTATGCCTCTCCTGCCTACCACTCTTCCTTACAAGGATCCTTGCGATTATATTGGGTCCACCCAAATGATTCAGGATAATCTCCCCATCTCTAGATCTTCAATTTTATTGCATGTGAAAAACCCCTTTTGTCATTTAAGGGTCACATAGTCATAGGTTCCAGAGATTAGGACGAGGACATCTTTGGGGCCATCATTTTGCCTACCACATGGAATATTGCCATAACTTGATGATTCCTTAGGATTCAGAAGAGAGGTCAGAAAGCCTGGATAGGTTGTGTCAACTCTCACTCTCAGTTTGTTCATCTGTAAAGCAGGTGGGTGGGGGCGTCTCTGGGGGTGGGATTCCTAAGCCTAACACTGATTGGAATGTCAGCTCCATGAGGACAAGGATTTTCATCTGTTTTGTTCACTATTGGTACATAAAGGCACTTAGTAGTTGTTGAATAAAGTATGGCAGAATGAATAAATAAGTCAAGAAAAGTTTGAAAAGAGCACTAGGGAAAGTTCTCCCCAAACACCTCTGTATATCCTTAAGTACTAGTTTTCCTAGTGAAGTTTGTATTTGGCTGAGATTAAGCTGTCTAGAGTCCTGTCATTGCAATGGAGATATTCTGAGACTGAGAGAGAGGGATAGATTTGTAGTCTGTCCTTTCCTCCTTTGCTTTTAGTTTCCATTCTGAGCATCCCCTGAACTGGGGATGGGGGAAATGTATTGGGATTGATATATGGCCTCAGTAAATGTCTGGGGCAGCTGCTTATTGAGAAGAAACTGCTCACTGTGGCAATGATCAGTTGCCCTGAAACAACCAGCTGTCACATTCCACACTGCTCACCCAGTGAGAATCAAGTCTTGGCCTTTGCATTCCTAAAAGAACACTCTACCCTGTGAGGACATAACATCCATTTATGTTGTGCATAGTGCCAGTAAAATAGAAAACAGAAAGGCTTTTTTTGCGATTTTACAAAAATAGCATGGAGTACCTATATCAGAGAGTACAGTTAGCCAGCAGGTAGGCAAAAGTGAGTGGACATTCTGATGAGGAAGCTAATGTTGTTAGGGATGCTGCCTCTCATGTGTGAAGTCTGTCATATACTTACAGTTAAAGCTGTCGTTGAAACAGACATTTCAAATCCCCATAGTTAGCAGTTTCGTGATTTAAAGACAATGATCTAATTTGTTTAAAGAAGCAATGGATGACAGCAGAAGGAAGGACCGATGTTATATGAACATAAGAGGGCAGAGGGTGCTAATTTTGCTCAGGATCCTTAAATTCAGATAATTAAACTATTCTTTGTCCTTTTTTTTCTGTATACGATCCTGGACAAGCACTATGCCTTTTCTTCTATTTTTATCTGTTTTTATCAGTGTCATTTTTAAAATGTCATCTATCTGAGGATGGAGGCACATATACATATTAGATACACAGTTGTCCCTCAGTATACAAAAAGGGATTGATTTCGGGACCCACTTCATCCCTTCATACGAAAATCTGTGAATGTCCAAGTCCCTTATATAAAATGGCATAGTATTTGCATAAAACTTGTGATATCCTCTCAGGTTTTGATACACAGTAAATCATCTCTGGATTATTATTATTTTTTTTTGGTTACACATGTGGGACATTTGTTCTTAGGGAGCCACAAATTTTGTACACCTTGTCACGGTGACCCCAGATGCCTGTTCCATGTGTTGTAAAGAGAGGAGCCATTTTTCAGGCCCCTACCCCAAGCACACCCCTAGATTACTTATACTTCCTAATATGATGTGAAGGCTCTGTACATAATTGACCTACTGTGTTTATTTTAAGTTATTTTTATTGCTGTGGGTT
The DNA here is from genome assembly GCF_049354715.1 of Callithrix jacchus. Classification (NCBI taxonomy): domain Eukaryota; kingdom Metazoa; phylum Chordata; class Mammalia; order Primates; family Cebidae; genus Callithrix; species Callithrix jacchus. The sequence goes on from NC_133504.1 coordinate 78,141,390, forward strand.
TAAAAAAATTTTTTTTGTCAAATATTTTCTATCACAGTTGAATACAAAGGACCAACTATATTTTCCTGGTCTAATAATCTTTTGACAGAACTTGCTTGGTTTGTTTTTCTATTTTTATTTATTTGTTAGTAGAAATTTACAGGGCATATATGAAACTTTGTTATGTATATATAATGCATAGTAATCAAGTTGGGGTATTTCTGGTGTCTGTTACGCATAATACAATACAATTTTGTTAAGTAAAGTCACCCTACTATGCTGTAAAACATTGAATTTATTTCTTCTATCTTACTGTATGTTTGTAATCCCAGCACTTTGGGAGGCCATAGTGGAAGGATTGCTTGAGTGCAGGAGTTTGGGACCAGCCTGGGCATCATGAGACCTCGTCTCTACCAAAAATGTTTAAAAATTTAACCAGGCATGGTGGTATATACCTGTACTCCCAGCTACTTGGAAGCTGAGGTGGGAGAACAGCCCCAGCCTGGAAGATCAAGGCTGCAGTGAGCTGTGATTGTGCCACTGCACTCCAACCTGGGCAACAGAGCAAGACCCTGTCTCAAAGAGAAGAAAAAAGGACTGAAAGGAATCATCATCTCTGTAAATTTATGTTGATATGATGATAGACTAAAATGTTAATATAGTTTGCTTAGGGATCATTTAATAAGCAGCTGGTTTTTTGTTTCTTTATGTTTTTGAGTGAGAGAGTTTTCTCTTTGTTTTCTCGCTGAGTACATTGCTTCATACGGTTCCAGGTATAGATAGCATATCAATATATACTTTTTAAACTGCATATTTATCAGAAACTTTGCATAATACTTTCTATATCTGTTTGAAGCTCATCTTCTTAAAACACATATTTAAAGTTTATGTCTTTCCTTTATTAGAGAAAAAGAAAAATTTAAATATAATTTCAGAGAAGCCTTCTCTTTTACTCACATTAAGTGCCCTGACAGTGCTCCTAGAAATCCATGGCCACTGTTTTATGAAACTGATCCCACCATCCTACTATGCTATAGGTCTCTGTTTATGTATCACTCATTCTTGATTCTGAGCTCCTTCAGAGTAATCACTTCCCCAGTTTATTACGTTTTGGTACATAATAGGCACTACAGTCTTTGTTGAGTGGATGAATGAACATCTGAGCATTTAAAAATAACTGAAGTATACTACTCTATGTTAGACCCCAGTGACCTTCAAGTGGCTCTTATTAGTTATAGTTCCAGTGAATATTCCTAACTACAATCCAGATATTTTTGACCTTAGACAAATTTTACTAGAAATTTAGCCACTGTGGTTTTAACATCTAGAAATCTGCCGCTATTTTCAAGAGCTAAAGAGTATGTAAAAATAAGAGAGAGTTGCCCTAAGGGAAATAAAAAGGTATAGGATAGTTGCATAATTCTGCTTAAAAAAAAAACAAAAACAAAAACGCTTTACCATATGGGCAAAAAAAAAAAAGAGAGAAATGTTAAGAAGACTAGAAAACTACATAAGACAAGAACATATTTCCCCTTCCTTGTTCTGCTATCCTAGAGGAGAATTTTTTATATTTTTCTTAAAGCTAAGACACTATAATGAGCTGAGAAAACAAAGTGAACCACCCTCATAAAACTGAGGATGCATATTTCTGAAGTATGGCCAGTTAAAGGATAATAGCTTATTCCACTGATATTAAATAGCAGAAGAAAGGAAAGAGTAGAATTTATAAGTAATAAAGAGGAGGGAAGAGTAAGTTGAAGGTCTTTATAAGACTAATGTAAATCACTTAAAATGAAGGTGGAACTAAAAAGTAAGTAACTTTCAAAAGCCTTCTGATCTATTTGAAATAAGCCTCAAGCTATTAATTCCTGTTCTGATTTTTCAGTACCCTCTTTCCCAAAAATAAGTCTGTTGAAGGTAAAATAATTTTCAAGCACAGAAATTTCAAAAGAAGTTGGACTACATTCCTACATTAAGAATTATTTTTGCCCTAAATGATCCTCCTTCATTCCTTCCATGATTGGCCACTAGGTCCTGTTTCATTTTTAGTAAAATAACATTTAGCTCTTTTGAAATATTATATTTAAAACCCATATGACAATGTTATTTTTTATATACTTTGTTTGAACTATAATCAAAGTTTGTTGTTTATATTTTAAAACCATGGAAAATATATACTTTAACATATGATTGCTAAAATAATTTCATTCAAAATGCAGGGTGAAATCACAGGATCAAACATAGTTTGGGCACTAAGAAATTAAAAACATTCAAATTCTTATTAGGAAGAAAGAATATGGTAAATGATGTGGAGCTTGTTCAAATGTTCATGAGAGGTTTTGCTTTTGTTTTGTAGTCTAGTGTTATTTTAAAGCACATGTGAAATATCTTCAATAAACACATTTTGGGGATTTTTTTACCAGTAATTTCAGTCAATAAAAAATTTGTCATTTTTCTTTCCTTATACCAGGTTGTTGGTGTAGCCCAGGCCATCAACAAGAAATCGGGAAATGGTGGGACATTTACTGAAAAAGATGAAAAGGTACCAAAACTTGGGTCAGGCATGAGCCAATTTAGGAAGATGCTTTCTCTTTATAGTTGGGATTAGCTGTTGCTCAAATTGTTGGTCACAAAAAACATAGTTAAAAATGATCCAAAATGTTCAAAAGTGTATCTTAGGCTAAATACAGCGATGATTTCACATCTGAGTACTTGTGTTATGCAGTCAGCAGAAACCCCCAAATTCTGTCCTTGCTGTGCTGCCAAGCCTCCACTGGGTATGTTGGGGCTACACAGAGGGTGACTTATGGTATTTTAACTATCTCATTTACCTTTCATCGCTGCTATAGAGATCCAACCTTGAGTAAAAACCCATAAAAACACTGCTCCAAGTTCAGCCCTACTGGTTGGCTAAAAATTGGAATTGCCTCCGGGTGTAGCAAATTTCTGAGTGTTTTATAAGCCTTGCACACAGACGGTGGGGCGCCAAGGTGTGCATTCAGGCTGTATGATGTAAATGTAGCTCCAGAAAGAACAACAGCCAGCATTATTTTATTACTCTCCTCGTTCAAGGAATACCTTCCACACACCACATTGGCACACTTTCTGTTTAAGGACAAAAGCCCTTAAACTTGTTGATAACCTCATTCTGTGAGTAGGTTTCATTATTTCTCCTATTGAATATGTAATTAGGTGTATATCATAGCCTATTGAATTACTTCTGTTACAAGCCCCTTGCTGTTTATTTTGTTTCCCTGAAAATTAGTAGGAGCTTTTGAATTTGGAAGACATTCGAACAAGACAGTAATTTTTGTCTTGGTGCTATAGGCTAGGTTGGCACCTGTGTTGGTTCTCTTGTTTTAATTGCTTCAGAACATAGTAAATACTTTTTAAAATCAGAGTAGTAACAGACATCTAGGCTTCTATTCTGTTCATGGCACTTGAGAATAGTTGGTGTGAAAACATGGTTCTTGGATTGGCTTTATATTCCATTAATATATATATAATCCATTAATATAACTCCCTCCTGAATTGATTTGCAATTTTTAAGGCTGTATCACATTGTGAATAAAGTATGCTATCTAAAGATTTATTTCAATCAATAATTAATATAATTGTAAACACATTACCCTAGTATAGTATAACAAGGTACATAAGCTGTTGTTTGCTGCATTAATGAATTACAAGCTACTTATATAATAGTTTCAGTATATATAGAAGACTTAATATCATGGATAGGTGAAACCAAATTTTGCATAGAATTGAATTGTAACTTCAGATGTAAAAAGAGGTCTTTATCTTAGTTCCTCTCCTTTTTCTCTTAATTGATTTATACCTAATGTATGACCTTAGGAGACTGCTCCAACACCCTTAGCTAAGACTTGGTTTATATCATCCTAATTTTATGTAGAACAAACATCTACTCTTTTGGCTTTCTAACTGTAAATATTTGGGGATGTCTTTTGTATTTCAAGCAATATAACTAAACTGTTTTATATACAGTTTTTATTTCTCTTATCTGTTTTTTAGGACTTTGCTGCTTATTTGGCATTTTGTGGTATTGTTCTTCATAATGCTCAGCTCTATGAGACTTCACTGCTGGAGAACAAGAGAAATCAGGTCAGTCTGATTACTAAAGAAAGAGTATAAAAATACTTCTTAAAAATTGTTACATTTTTATCCAAATAATGTATACAGATGATTAAAAATTTAGATAGTACTGATTCAGTTTCTCAATACTTTAGCCATTTTTCCTAGTAGTCATTTCTATTTCCTATTTTCCATGCTCAGTTGTTTATCTTGTTAGACAATGTTCATTAACTTGAGAGATGAGGATTTAATTGACTTACACCACACCTTACTTGCCATTACCCTTATCCTACCAGTATTGTTATATCACTGTTTTTAGTCACTGTATGAGTTGCACTTGTGATGTTAAGTAATGGTTTTAGTTCTTGCTCTGTCAATTATAGATATTACTCTTGATTTCATATTTTGTGAGATGGATATCTTAGCATCCCTGTTCTCTTTATCTCTCTTTCCCAACTACTACTCCTTGGCCCTGCTTTTCTCATTTGGACTTTTTCTTTTATAATTGCCCACATTGGTAATATATATTGTTCTACAACCATGATGAACTTTTCCTAGGCTTTGTCTAGATTAAATCTAAAGTTGCAATTTTAAACAAACTATTTATAACTATTATGATTATGTAAATATTGTTCATATTACCTTTGTTATAGAACTTTGCATTTTTCCTGATGTTTCTGATTTTTTTTTCCCTTGAACTGTTTGCTGTAGTATAGCCTCATGTTCTTGTTTGATTTTTTTTCCCCCTAAACTCCATTATATTAGGCATCCTGTTGAGTTTTCCTTCTGCTTCTGCTTGGAGATGTTCAAACTGAGATTCTCCAACTTTTCTTCTTCCAAGCTAAACTATTCAGACCTATGCCTGTTATACTAGTGTCATCATAGAACTTCTCTTCACTGCTTTCTTAGAAAGATTTCACTATTTTTGGGATCCCTACTTCTTTCTCATTTCCTTATTTTGTTGCAGCACATTCTCAATTAACTATTTAAGAAAGGATATTGATGAAGTAAACTTTCAGAGTCCTTGCATGTATGAAAATATGTATTGTACCATCCTGCCACTTTGGCTGGGTATAAAATTCTACATTGAAAAATCAGTTTCTCAGAATTTAGAGGTAGTGCTTTGTCTTCTAACTAGCATTTATGTTGTCCTCATTCATGGCTCTTTTGTAGATATTTTATATTTATTATCTATAATGTATATTAATATATAACAATATGTAATACATACTTTGTATTTTCTATTATATATATATATCTATTTTTGTCTAAGTGTCTATAAGCTTTTCAGATTATTTATATTTGCTTTTGTAACTTAATTTCACAATATTACTCTTTTTTCATTCATCATGCTGGTACCTGTATGTTGGTTCATCTCTTTGGAGGCTTAAGCAAACTGTTCACTTCTGTATGATTCTTTTTTCATTATTTATTTGATAATTCATCTTCTTTACCCTCGATTTTCTCTTTTTAGGATTGGTGGTAATAAGATATGGGACCTTCCATTGACTTTAACTGCAGTGTTCTCCCTGCTCTGTTCTTGCCATCCTTTCATCCAATCCTCATTTTTACAAACAGATGTGATTATAGCACTTCCTTCCTGCAGTGCATCACAGTCTAAAGTGCTTCAAAAGACGTACAGTGCTGTTCAGGTTCTTTTTCTGCTTAATGCTGCATTCTCATCTCCCAGTTCTTCTCTTTTTAGTCTATTCTTTTGTCAAACCTGATCAAAATTTTCAGTGTGCTACTTTCTCTCAATTCTGTTGCTTTTTGCCTGAAATATTTCTTCTCTTCTCTGTTTCACCTGAATGATTCCTACTCATCTTTCAGACCTCAGCTAGGATAGTGTCACCTCCATGGAGTTTTTAGTAATATCTATGAGGTTTGAAAGGAAGAGAAATCAAAAGAAATTTTTAAAAATTTTGTTTACTTTGGGTAATATTTGCTGTGCTCTGTAAAAATATTGATAATGTTGACTATTATTAATCTAAAAAGTTTGGAACATTAACAATATGTTTTATGTACCAGATAATGTTAAAAATACTTTATAAATATTATCTTAATCCTCCCAACAGCCCTATGATTTTGGTGTTATTAATATCCCCATGTTCAAGAAATTTGCCCTCAGTCTCAAAGCTAGCAGGGAAGGAAGTCAGGACTAAAAACTGATTACTCTGACTTCAGAGCCTGTGATCTTAACAACTATATTAATTATATTAACAGTCAACAGAGAATTTTGTTAATAAGTGGAGACATATTTAATATTTGAATGTAGACTGGGTCATAACCTGCTAGATTATATAAGCAATTTATAACCCATATAAATAATTGTGCTTTAATAATGACAAAAAATTGCCAAATAATAAGCTCTTAATTTTTTTGTCTAGGTGCTGCTTGACCTTGCTAGTTTAATTTTTGAAGAACAACAATCATTAGAAGTAATTCTAAAGAAAATAGCTGCCACCATTATCTCTTTCATGCAAGTACAGAAATGCACCATTTTCATAGTGGATGAAGATTGCTCCGTGAGTACAGAGTATGACTTTTTCATTTTTAGAAAGACAAAACCTTATATTTCTGTAAGCACTGCTTTTAAATGTCGTTTTGGTCTTAGAACCCTCTTTTAAACTCAAATGTGTATGGATATGTATGTAAAGCCAATCAGAGTATGAGCTGTTCTGGTTGAAGACAGGTAGGGTTAGAAGGTGGAGGGTGCCTTCATCACCCTTGTTTACCATTGTTCATATCCCCATCTCACCCCCCTGCAAATAGTTACCATGGGAATGTCTGTGTGCTGCTTCTATCAATGGCTACACTGTCTTCATGGAGAAATATATTGTCATTACAGTGTGCTAACTTTTCATGGTTAGGAATACTGGTGCCCTAGTTGCTATGAACAGGGAGACTCCCCATTCTGAATGGGTTGGGTATAAAAATTTATTTTTTCAAGAAATTGTACAGAACCCAAAAAGCATAGCCTAGTAGGAGTTTTACTAATGACCCCTGTAAGTCCCATATTTTGCCAACAGTGGAAAACCACTAAACTATTCTAACTGGTGGATTTCAGTCCAGTGATTTTATAATGTGAAGAAACATTTCAGGTGTCTGGGGAAAGATATTGTCACAGAGTGCCAGCTACAGACAGGCCAGCTATCAAGTTTACCAGTAGAATCGGGCTCCTGGCCTAAGGCAGTTTTTCTTTATGCACTTTCTCTCCCTTCTCAAGTTATGAACCACTGTTTTTGGAATATTTCTTTCTGCTGTATGTTTGTTTTCTTTTTCCTTTAGTCTTTAAGAATATGTTGTTCATTTGTGGATTAATAGGAAAGAGAGTGTGGACTACCACTTGTATAGGTCAGTTATAATCTATACATAATATCTGAAGTTATATTTGGGGGGATGTAGAATAATAAAAGGTATTCAATACTTAATTTATATTAAGAAATTTTAGTTGGTTTAGATATAAAGACTATACTGTATGACTCAATATCTCAACCATTTGGGATGTGTATATACGCCAGATGGATGCGTTAATACAAAATTCTCATTAATAAAATATCAAATGAGAGCTCACTGGGCTAAAAAATAATTGGTATTTTCATAGATACTATTTAATATTTTTCAATCAGTTATAAAAACCTTAATATAGAAGTGATTACAAGATAGCAGCTATTATTTTAAAGTTCAGGTCCTGAATTCCTTAATGTAGTGTGCCACTTAATCTGTAATTTTTGCTCTGTGACTCACTTTTTGCATTTAATTTTTGAAAGTTATACATGAAGCACTCCTTTTTTAAAACAACTTTTATCACTTTAATTAGCATTCAATGCATACTTCTCCCAGATAACATACAGTGATTTGGATCAGTCCTGCTTTGAAGTATTTCTCAACAATATGCCTATTAGGATATTTTGCTCACTTTTTGACCACTTAAGTTGTAGGATTTAGAAAAGGAATTAAGTGACTTGATATTCAATTGTATTACATTTATTTGTTGTTTAAAAATACATCAACAACATGAGCAAAGATGATAATGTAAGGAGGAAAAGAATGTACAGATTTCTTCCATCTCCACATTAAACTGTGATTTTTTTTTTCCTACTTTCTTCCAATTCTGTATAAATAGAGCATGGATGCAATATGCTGTTCTGCTTTTTAATGTGATTAAAATTTCTTTTTCTTTCTTATTTTTGAGAAAGAATATTGCTGTATCATTCAGGCTGGAGTGCAGTGGCACAATCTCACAATCTTGGCTCATTGCAACCTGGGCCTCCCAGATTCAAGAAATTCTTGTGTCTCAGCCTCCCCAATAGCTGGGATTACAACCACGTGCCACCATGCCGAGCTAATTTTTGTATTTTTCATATAGTGCGGGTTTTACCATGTTGGCCAGGCTGGTCTCAAACTCCTGGCCTCAAGTGATTCGCCCGCACTGGTCTCCCAACGTTTTGGGCATGAACCACCACACCTGGCCTTTAATGTAATTTCAAAAGTATTACTCTATGTTGTTAAAATTGTCACAATTATTTTAATAATCACATAAAATATTACTGAATGAGACATCTTTTTAAGAAGTGATTGTTTACCGGGTATTTAACAACTATCATTGTATACTTAAAAGCCAGAGAATTTTCAATAAGCATAAAAAATTTTGACACTAAGAAATCCATCAGCACCTAGTGTTAAAAAAAAAAAACAAAATTACTATTCAAATCATCATTTTTGCAAGAGAAAATCAGAAATCATATGAACAAAACTTTTATTTATTAAATGGGAAGTTTTGAGGATGTCATGAAATGAGTACTTGGATCTATTTTTTCCCAAGAGTAAGTAAAAATATATTACAAGTATTGGGTTTTTTTTGGTCAGTTCCATAGCATGTGTGTCTGTATCTAGGTAGTTTTCTTTACCTTGTCAAACTTATTTCTCAGTCTGTGTTTTCTCTCCATTTCCAGGATTCTTTTTCTAGTGTGTTTCACATGGAGTGTGAGGAATTAGAAAAATCATCTGATGCATTAACAAGGTAAAAGCATTTATTCTCTTGTCATTATCACATGTATCTAATATTGGCTAAATAGTTATTGCATGACCAGTTTGACTTAAGATATATAAGCTACAGATTATTTTATTGTCTCTTGTCTTTTCTCACATTTCTGGTCCTAAGTCTTCCTCCATCAAGATGGAGAGACTAGTGACCACAGTGACTTAAAGTTGGTACTTTGTTAAGTATTTATATTTAAATCAAAACTCATTATTACTAGATTATTATTTTCACAATGTGGAGCAAGTAAAGGCCTTTTCTCCTATTCAAAAAATTTTAGGAATTAGCAAAGGGCAGGAATACAACTTGGAGGCAGATGGGGAATTCATTTGACTCAGAAGGTATGCCTGACTTTAAGCCTTGACTGCTGACTTGGGCATGAGGTTGGTAATCAAGGGAGATAAACCATGGTTTCGCTACCTAGAGAGTTTTCTGATGTCCTGGAATTTGGGGTTCAAATGGTCATGATCCAATAGCTGATCTTTATTTCCCTCTCGGCTTTGCTGATCATGCGCTGAGATTACAGCCCATCTCCACACTTATTCCTTTCTAAGCTCCAGTGCCACTGGATTTACTAGCAGATTTACCATAGTTTTAGTTAGTATTGAATCCTTTTGGAATGTGTGATAATGTGTACATTGCTATATATTAATTTGATTTGCTGTACTATCATTTTTCCTTTTTGAAAAGAATATTTTAGAAAGTTTCTAGTCAGGACACATGTAAATATTTGAATATTTTACTTTTTGGCTTGCATGAATAATGAGTTACTATATATAAACAGAAATATATACAGCTATGTTTATATACTTACCTTTATCTCCATGGGACAATAGGAAAATCAGCATGATAATCATATTAAAAGTCCAAATGATGAATTATTTACATTATCTTTTAATATTTGTGCAGCAGCATATCTCTGTGTAATTATATTTTAGGTATTGGCATTTTGATTTTTTTCTTATAAATTCATCCAGGCCCTCTCTAATTTCTTTTAGCAGTAGCTGGACAAATCCAGTGAATTGGTGTGATAGTGACCTCTACTGGTAAATATGCACTTAAAAAACACAAGAAGAGTCTTGCTATATATATTTGTTTTTAAATTCCACATTCCCTCTCTGTAGGCAAAATGGAAAGTATCTTTCCACTTATTGATTTAATGATTCCAAGACAGTCTTAGTATAAAGATATTTTTATAAAGGATAAACAGGTCAGTGTGATTACCTTAAAAGAGACTAATTTACACGAATCATTTTAACTGATTTTATTAACTGACTTTACAATCATTTCAACAGTAATAGCTTACGTTGACTAAATATTTAAAGTTAGCTTTTACTATAGTGATACAGTAAAAGGCCTCTGAGACATATTTTTTTTAATTTTAATGAAAATTAGGTAACAGGCCTTATTTTGCAATAAAACTGAATTTAAATGGTGTTTAGTAATGTTAACATTTTGAAAAGGGGCTAAACTAATATTGATACTTATTTTTCACCAGCAGATTCTTTATTATGTTTCTAAAACTGATTGTTGGAAGGATTTAGGACTCCAATTCTCATTATTAAAAACTGTGCCAATCCAAACTTTGCCATCTCTCAGTTTGATGAAATGCTAGGCAATTTGTTGGTAGCAGTAAGCAAATCTTTCTTTTTAGATTGTTATTTATCAATTAAAAAGCATAACTCATTCGGGATTTTTCTAACCAATCCACTAATTACTTCATAAATTAAAATAATATACTGAAGATGGTTTTGAAATGTTAAAAGTAAAACAAGATATTCAGGGTGAACATTGCACATCATTATTAGCATCATATCATAAGTGAGATAAATCATAGTAAGCTCTTGGGAGTTGAGTTGCCCAGGAATTTCCGAAGGGAGGCTCATTTCCAGATGGTGGGAATTTTTAGGGTTTTTGTACTTCAATTTAAGAGCCACCCAATTAGAAGGAAAAAATGAGTATAATGTTGTACAATTTATGTTAGCTTTTTATTTTGATAAACAGATATTTTGGTGCTATAATTCCATACTAATTAACTTTATGTTCACTCACAAATGCACATTTGTGTCATAAAATGACAACTACATAGAATTAATTCTTTAAGGCCATTTTCTAGCAATATATCTATTAGTTTATACTTGTTATTGATTACGATATTAGAAAATATAAGTATAATTAAATAAGTAAAGAATTTTAAAAAATTGTGGATATAGAGTATCAGAATGTAGAAGTCCGACTGATTGTATTTACATATAAATATTTAAGTTCTGCCACTTACTGGGCTTACTAGCTGAGGGACTTCATGTAAGTTATTTAATCTCTCAAAGCCTCAGTTTCTTCATCTATAATAATAGTAGGCTTGCAGTAAGAATTAAATGAGATAATGTATATAAAATGCCTCAGAAATTTTCTGGCATGTAGTAAGTACTCAGTAAGTGTTAGCTATTGTTCTCTGTCTCTTTGATGTACTTTTTTGTCTTTGGTTTATATTAGCCTGCAGTGACTCCCATTTAATTCTAAAGCACAGAAACTTATTTTTCCAAGCTCTATGTACTTAATTCTGTTTTCCTAACAATGCATTTATATACAATTCCATTGATACACATTGTACAAAGAGCCTTAGATGTTTGAGTTAGTTCAGGTCTTCATCAAACAGATGCCAAGATGAGATTAAATGTGCAGAAATTTATTAGAGGAACACCCTGTGAGAACAAGAGGGAAGGAGCCAGGAAAGCCATCAGACTAACACAAAAGTCTGACTCAGAGTTAAGGAGAGGAAGAAAGAAAGAAGTAAAGTTGTGCAGAAGTATCTTAGACAGTTGAACAGTTTTAAGGAAGGATTGGCAAGGCTTTTGGGAAGTCCTTTATCTGAAATTTACTGTGAGAAGAATACTGGGTCTCCCAGGATTAGGCTTACCTTAGTGTCCCTAGTGGGCTCAGTCATTTTGTCTGGGTCCAGCCCTGCTAGGCATGACCTCAGTGCAAACATGGCGATGACTTCCAGAGCACAGCAATCTGAAACATTGGTTGGCTACTCTTTCTGCAATTGGAGCTCTGAGCCACATTCTAAGGGCCACCATAATATTCCCATCATTGAAAAAATGAGATTCGTATTCCTTATATTACACTTTCAAAATCTTTCACTGTTTGTCCTAGCCCAATATTTTCAGCCTAAAATCATCATTTTATTCTTGACAATCTGTAACAATTTAGTATTTCCCAATTACACATAGAACTCTTCCATGTTAGCAATGTATTTTTTACTGTTTGTTTTTGTTTTTTTTCCTGCCTCGAATTCTCTGCCTTTCATTCCTGATATCTTTCTCTCCTTTAAATAATCTCAGCCAACTGTGAATTCATTTCTCTATTGCCACCTCTTCCCTATTCCACTTCATTTAGGTGCTACCTGTCCATCTTCTCCACATGTGTGGTACTTGCATTGTCACACTGAATCACTTAGGATTAGGTGGATCGTGAAAACCCACAATAAAAATAGCTTAAACAAGAACACATATTATTCTTAAACAAGAACTTAGTATTATTAATCTCTCCTGTACAAACCCAGAGGTAGCCAGCTCAGGGTTGTGCTGTAGCTCTGCTCCACAAAGGCTTCAGGGACCAAAGGACCTTTGGACTTTCTTCCTTAAATCCCCAGGGTATGGCCCCTTCCTTCAGGATAAGGATGCAGCTCCAGCCATCATATCCACATTTTAAACAGTAGGATGGGGGACAGGAAAAGAAGGGACAAATAGCATGTATCACCTGTCTCTTAGGAAAGTTATTAGAAGCCATCTCAAACATTTTCTCTTACATCTTGTTGACTAAAACTTAGCCAGATGGAAATGCTAAGCTGGTAGGGTGACTGAGAAATGTGGTCTTTATTCTGGGTGGCCATATATGTCTAGACCAACAGAAGGGAGGAAAATTATTGAAGGACAACTGGCAGTCTCTGCACTATACTCTACCCAAAGAGTCCATGTAATTTAAACACATTCATTCTGTTACAGTCTTCTACTAGACTGTAAGCTCCTATGACAATTACTAACCTGTGTAAGTTTGTCTCCCACATACTGCTAAGGGTGGCTCTGATGGAGAAGGTATTCAATCTGTATTTATTGAGTGCAGAAACTGAAAATTTATCAACATTTCTTATAGAGTAAGGAATAAACATGGCATTATGTAACTTTAATTAATCTAATGCTCATTTTTCACTTAAAGTAACCATCAGGAAAACCAAAAAATTTCAGGGAGTCGAATAAGATACCAGGTATTTGTTGATTTATAAGTAGTTTTTGTACCTCTCCTTCTCAGTATTAACTACTTAAGTCCAAATTTGTGATCTCTGATAAATTGCTTAACCAGTTTGGATTTTTTTCTGACTCCTACTCTTACCATAATGATGATAAGAATAATAATAGTTATATGATAATTATCATTTTAAAAGAGATTCTACAAGAATACTTACTTCTCCAATGTACTTCATTCTCCTGTCTCACCTTTTCACTATAGCTACTTATTTTCTTCCCTCTAGGCTGTTGCTATTTATAAAATATTTATAGTTTTAAACATTGTTTTATTAAAACTAAAACCTGCACTTATATAACCCTTTCTTGAGTGTCACCCAGATAATATGTATGAGGTAGGATCTCAGGAGTGTTTTAGGTCTGATGTGTATGATAACTGGCATGCCTTCACAGACTCTCGGTCTAGTCTCAAGAAATATTCCATTTAAAGTTTATTTACTCTTATGTTACTATTCTGTCATTTCTTTTTCATTCTTTTTCATGTATACGTGATACTCCACAAGTGGTCAGTACTTGGTTTGACCACATTACACTTCAAGTAAAATGTACAACAAATGGAAGGCCAAAATATCTTGGCCAGAAACAAGGACATAGAGTTCAGGAATCTTCATGGAATCACTAGCTCTCAAGGATGCCATATGAAACCACTGTCCCAAGAAGCAGCTTGGGCAGGTTGGGTAGGAAGAACAGAAGATAAGCAGAACATTGGAACTTTGAAAACTCAGAACAAGTGGACATTTTTTCCTGAGATGTAGGCTGTTGTCACTCGGTATCCTCGGGAAATTGGTTCACCCCTGTGAATACTGGAAATTCACCCCTGTGAATACTGAAATCTATAGACACCAAAGTCCCTTGTATAAAATGATGTAGTATTTGCCTATAACCTATGCACATCCCCTCCACATTATTTATAATACCTAATATAGTGTAATTGCTATTTAAATAGTTGTTATTTTTTACTATTTTTTTAATTTATGTTACTTTTCTTTCTTTGACTTATTTTTGATACTGCAGTTGGGTGAATCGAAAGATGTAGACCTGTGGGTGTAGAGGGCCAACTGGATTTTATTTTGAAATGTCTGCTATTGTTAGGCATTCCTACTTCTTCAGTGAGTGCTGTTAAAATATAAATACCAAAAAAAAAACCATGTCCTTATAGATGGAGTAAATTTCCATAACCTGGCTCTCTTTGCTGAATTCATCATCACCACAAGGGAATATAAGGAGTTTGCTGATGAAAAAACATGTTCCTTTCTGTTTTCCATCCCTTGCACTGACACTGTATCCCCTGGTATCAGATTAATCTTTCATGATCAATCTATGAAGCAAGAGACTGGAACATAACTGGTAAAAAATATTGTAAGTTCGTGAAAAGTTTTTGAGGAGGATAAATTTTTAATTCTAAAGATATCGTAAAGCATCTCAAAGCAGAAAAAAGGGGTGGAGAGGAAACTGAACAAAGGGAAATATGTTAAGAAAGACACGACAAAAAGACAGGAGAAAGAAAATAGACTTAACTAGAGAGAAAAGCTTTTAAATTTTTTTCTAAGCTGTTTTATTTTCCCCCCGGTCTTAAAATGTGTATAATACTGTTTTATTGGGATGGATAGATAAAACAAATAATGAAGAAGTAAAACAAGCACTAGACCTTTGGCATTCTATAATTTGATGAGAAAATAAGACATGAAGGGACATATGAATTTACATTAAATGACATGCCCATTTGCAATGAGAATAAGGCCATTTACATGTATAAAAACTTGTTGAAAAATTGTGAGATTTTGTCTTTTCAAAACATTTATTTTTTTATTATTTTTTTTTTAACCTATTTACACTGATGATGAGTATTAATATATTTTGGGTTCATTTCTATTTTTTTTTTTTTTTATGTCCTGAATGGCCTTTATTGTATTTTGGTATATTCCTTCTATACATAATCTGTTGAGAGTTTTTACCATGAAAGGGTGCTGAATTTTGTTAAATGCTTTTTCTACATCTATCAAGATGATCATATGGCTTTTGTGTTTCGTTATGTTAATGCAGTGTGTCACATTTATTGATTTGCATATGATGAACCCTCCTTGTATCCCAGGGATAAATCCCACTAGATTATGGTGAATGTTTCTTTTATGGCACTGTCAAATTCAGTTTGTTAGTACTTTGTTGAGGATTTTTATGTCTAAATTCATCTGTAATATTGGCCTGTAATTTTATTTTCTTGTAGTGTCCATATCTTGCTTTGGTATCAAGGTAGTGCTTGCCTAGTAATGTGGGTTTGGAAGTATTCCCTCCACTTCAATTTTTTGAAAGAGTTTGATAAAGATTGATGTTAGTTCTTCTTTAAGTGTTTGGTGGAATTCAGCAGTAAAGCCATTATGTCCTGGGCTTTTCTTCGTTGGTAGACCTTGTATTACTTTTTGAGACTCCTTGTTGTTGAACTTATAGTGTTTTTAAAAAAACTTATTGAGATGAAATTCACATAACATAAAATTTTAAAGTGAACAATTCAGTGGCACCTAGTACATTTACACTGTTGTGCAACTTCCACCTTTAGTTCTAATGCATTTTGATACTGGAAGTTTTTATTTTCTCTCTTTTTCTTTTTTTTTTATTGCATTTTAGGTTTTGGGGTACATGTGCAGAGCATGCAATACAGTTGCATAGGTATACACATGGCAGTGTGTTCTGTTTGCTTTCTCCCCTTCACCCACATTTGGCGTTTCTCCTCAGGCCATCCCTCCCCACCTCCCCCTCCCACTGGCCCTCCCCTTTTCCCCCCAATAGACCCCAGTGTTTAGTACTCCCCTCTCTGTGTCCATGTGTTCTCATTTTTCATCACCCGCCTATGAGTGAGAATATGCGGTGTTTCGTTTTCTGTTCTTGTGTCAGTTTGCTGAGAATGATGTTCTCCAGATTCATCCATGTCCCTACAAACGACACGAACTCATCATTTCTGATTGCTGCATAATATTCCATGGTGTATATGTGCCACATTTTTCCAATCCAGTCTATTATCAATGGGCATTTGGGTTGATTCCAGGTCTTTGCTATTGTAAACAGTGCTGCAATAAACATTCGTGTGCATGTGTCCTTATAGTAGAATGATTTATAGTTCTTTGGGTATATACCCAGTAATGGGATTGCTGGGTCAAATGGAATTTCTATTTCTAAGGCCTTGAGGAATCGCCACACTGTCTTCCACAATGGTTGGACTAATTTACACTCCCACCAACAGTATAAAAGTGTTCCTTTTTCTCCACATCCTCTCCAGCATCTGTTGTCTCCAGATTTTTTAATGATCTCCATTCTAACTGGCGTGAGGTGGTATCTCAATGTGGTTTTGATTTGCATCTCTCTGATGACCAGTGACGATGAGCATTTTTTCATATGATTGTTGGCCTCATATATGTCTTCTTTCGTAAAGTGTCTGTTCATATCCTTTGCCCACTTTTGAATGGGCTTGTTTGTTTTTTTCTTGTAAATCTGTTTGAGTTCTTTGTAAATTCTGGATATCAGCCCTTTGTCAGATGGGTAAACTGCAAAAATTTTTTCCTTTTCAAAACATTTAAACTATATAACTGACAAATTGTAAATCATCAAACACATTTAAAGCTGTATTTTCCAAATAAGTATATATTTTGCCTTATAATTTAAGACTGGTGTTTTTCTTCCTTAATCATTTATTTAGCTGTTTGCCCATGCTTTTTTTTTTAACTGCACAGAGGGAACTCATATCTGTTATTTCCACAGGGAACATGATGCAAACAAAATCAATTACATGTATGCTCAGTATGTCAAAAATACTATGGAACCACTTAATATCCCAGATGTCAGTAAGGATAAACGATTTCCCTGGACAGTAAGTAACCCAATTTTAGACTGAAGCTAGAAGGCAGTTTTCCCATCAGATATGTACTTACAGTTTTTCTTGAACTGAAAGACTAGCTCCAGAATTGGCTGTTTAGGAATGATCTGTGCTTTCCCTCATCTGAGGAAAGAAAATAAAATAGATCATAACATCTATCGAGAGCTATACTTGGGTGTTTCTCCTTGTAATTTTTTTACCTTTCTAAACATCTATTAATAAGTGACCATACTGTTTTTGAAGTAATTTAGCTATTACTTACATAATGTCAATGACATTCCTTAGATAATATTGCTAGAGTTATTGTCTTACTTGTAAAAATTAGTTTCTGTGTGGCTTGAACTAATGCAATTGATAATCTATCATAGTGTGTAGCTCTGGGAAAACGGATGTCTGTTTTTCTTGACCTCAAAGCTATAAATATCTGGTTCTCAGACATGGAAAAATTTGAATTATAATATTTTCTCTCACCTTTTCAGGAAAGCATTGCACTTGAGGCAGCTGCCTTGCTTTTGTTCTTTGATGTCCAGGAGACATTGTTTGAACTTTAGCAATATAGCAATAGAAACAGTGGTATTACTAAAGAACAGGTTTGTAACATGAAGCATTTTAGGTAGTGTTTAGATTCTGCCCCTCTTGTTAAGTTATTTGGGACATTTACTACACCAGTATAGTAGATACTATACTTTTACTTATTTTACTTATTTTTTTACTTATTTTTACATTTTACTTATTATGTATAAGCTATTTGGAAAGTTTGAAGTGAAAAAATCTGATATTTTTAGCAAGTAAAGATATTGCTTTATATTGCATTTATGTGGACTTTATTATAATTTGTACATTTTCTGCTCTCCAATGTTCTCTAAGTAATATAAAAGTTGAATATATAGTGCTTTCAAATGTGCCATATAGTTTATATGGCATCTAATGAACAAATCAATCTCTTTACCATTTTAGCTGTTTTGTCTTTTTGTTTTTGTTTAGACTGAAAACACAGGAAATGTAAACCAGCAGTGCATTAGAAGTTTACTTTGTACACCTATAAAAAATGGAAAGAAGAATAAAGTTATAGGTAAAGCCTTTTCTTTAACCTATACTCTAAACTTATTTTAAGAAACGTATTCCCAGCTATACTTTCTTTCAAATGTAAAGAATAAAATGTTTTTTAAAAGGCCAGGCGCAGTGGCTCATGCCTGTAATCCCAACACTTTGAGAGGCCGAGGTGGGTGGATCATGAGGTCAGGAGTTCAAGACCAACCTGACCAATATGATGAAACCTTATCTCTACTAAAAATATAAAAATGACGTTGGTGTGGTAGCATTTACCTGTTGTCCCAGCTACTTGGGAGACTGAGGCAGGAGAATAGCCTGAACCCGGGAGGTGGAGGTTGCAGTGAACTGATCCATCCTGAGTGACAGAGCGAGACTCCATCTCAAAAAAAAAAAAAAAAAGATAAAAATAGGAATGATAGAAGACTTAAAATAATTGATAAATACCAACAAACATTTGTTCAGCATCTTACAAACTATGGTGTATTTTTATAATTATTATCCTATTTCAGCAGAATTTTTTGTTTAAGAATTATGATGTATTGAAATTTAGTGGACTGTGTAAGAGACATTAAGTGGGTAATGTGTATTATTTTAGAGTCTTATCTCCTGGATGTTGACTTTTTTTTTAAGAATGTAGTTTATGTTATAGGTTATATTCATTTATTTATTTAATACATATTTATTGAGCACTCCACTGTTCTTAGCAATTGAGATAAGTCAGTGAACAGAGCAGAAATCCCTGCCCTCAGGAGCTTATGTTCTTAATATGATTATAGGAAAACCTCTACTTCAGGAATGATGGAAGAAGAATGCATTCTCAGAAAAATTGAATGATGTCTCCTTTTAATGACATATTTGTTTCCTGGTACTGCGGTTATATAAAGGTTAAGTAGGATTTTATAAGCCAGTCATCCATGGTTGATTTAGCGAAAAAGATCTGAACTGTTAACATTCTCCTAAGAACCTGAAAATAAAGAAAATATTAACTTTTTAAAGGTTACATTTAGAATTAAAACCCTAATGGAGCAACACTTACATATATAAATACAATATTAAAAGTCTAAAAACTTTTCTAGTTGCAAGATTTGACTATAATTTTATTGAATGAGAGTTTTTGTCAGAAAGAGGGAGCAGAAGGTATCAATAATGAAAATAGAGAAAGAAAAGACAGATGTTAAAAGTGCCTATCCAAGTTCGGTGCAAGAGTAAAGTGACATTTGTCCCTAACACAGAGATGTATGTAGAGAGTTGTATCAGTGTGCATTGAGTATTCTGACCATATGGTGAGTCTTTGCTTAGGTGCAGTGGATACAGCAGGTTATAGCCAATAATATCCTACCAATTCCCAGTCCCTCTGCATAGATTGCATTCTTATTGTGAGAGGGATACATCAGCTTAGTACAATTAAACATTCTATGAGTCTGATTTCCCTTGTTCTGATTCCAGTCCCACCCACCCAACTTGTACGGATTACTTTCTTTTCCAGTGTAGGTTAGTTCATGGGAAGAGAATGCGTTATTCATGTCATCTTAAAATATACTGGTTGCCCTGACAGTTGTTTCTTATTGTATGAACTGGACTTGAGGTAGAGGACTAGAGCTGCAGGTGCTTGTACTTCTGTTTCTGGGATGGGTCTGTTTCTTTTTGAACATTGATACCATTCTGGTTTTAAAAATCAGTCTTGTCAACTTAGTTACTGTGACTCCACCCCAGCAGTCTTCGTATGGTAATCTAGTGTCTAAGCTAGGAGGCTGAGGGTCAGCTCCTAAGGCTAGTGAATTGTGCATTACAGCCTCTTAGAAGCCAGCATGCCAACCCCCTGCTGGGCTGTTGAGTCAACTCTTCTACAGTTCGGAGAAAAAAGTGGAGGCTAATGAATCTGTGAGATCTTTTTAAAAGATTCTCACTGATCAGATCTCTAACATAGGCAATAAAAGAAAACTGCTGAGGGTGCCTTACAATATGATACCATGTAAATGTTATAAAATTTTATTTCCTAGGGAGGTCAAGGGGAAAACTATAAGTGTTATGCTTTTTAAAGTGCTTTTTTATTAGTATAAAGATTTACTACAAGCTGTCTTCAGCCTTTGTAAGTGTGAAATTAAATTCCAGATGGAATGCATTGTTTGCTAGTAAATTGTCATAGGAAGGAAGGCAGAGTGGCAGCTTGCAGCATCAAGTCACATCTTCACGTTTTTAGCAGCATTTCTTTAAAATAATAACTGGGAATGGGGAGTGGCTGGAGGAAGTTATGCATCAGGCCCTTTTGTCACTTTATGTGTATGGTAAATGAAAGCGAGTTAGGTGACATGGAAAGCGCAGTGCCCAGGAGTCACACTCACAGCATTGTGTTAACGCCACTCATCTTCATGCACGTTTATGGGTACATTACTTACCTCTGTAGAGTTGAACTTAATAACCTTTCAGATTTGTTCAAAATTCACATTCTGTGATCCTGTCACTGTGTCAGACAAGTAAGCAAAATATAAAAAATGAAATAATCAGACTTTTCTTAGCATGTATTTTGTGTCACCCTACTTGAACAGAGCCAAAAGTAGGCAAATGTTGATTTTGGAGAGAAAAATCCTGGTAAATGAAAAGAAAGGAAAAGGAAATGATTTCTCTAGTAGGGTTTTGTGCAAGGTGAGGAGAGGTTCTCAAGTAGATCCCAAATATGAGAGGGAAATTTTCCAGTGTTCCCTGCTGTTTTACAAATGTGACAAAACTAAGAATTTGATTTCTGGACTAAGGTACCTACAGCTGCAGCATGGAAAATGTCATGATTATGGATAATTTGTCTTACATGTCATAGACCAGATTCCACTATTATGTAATTCTAATAGAGAATCCCTATAGAGTTAGTGCAGAAAGACAGACAGACGCATGTGTTTTCTGTTATCTTCTTCCTTCCCTCTCATTTTTTCCATTACTGACATTTAGTTGAAATTATAGACATTAGATCAGTATGGGGCCTGCTGTCCCATCACATTTATTCCCTGAGGTATTGTTTCCTATCAAATGTTTTCTCAGTGCCCTAACTAATACACAATGTTTCTACCACTTTGCTTCCAATACTGTTAAGGAAATATATTTCTCATTTATTTTATTTATTATTCATTTATTATTTATTTATCATTTACTATTCATTTATCGTTTGTTATCATTTATTCATTTATATAATTATTCATTTATCATTTATTATTCATTTATTTTAACTAATTATTTTTCCTACTTATCATGCTAAATATGCCTTTTTCCAATGTCATATTTACCAGACATTTTTATGCCTATATTTTCCATACGAATTTCAGAATAAAGTTTGAAGAAATTAGTCCTATTCCCATTGAAAAATAAAAAAAAGGATGCTTAAAACATCTTCACTTTAAATAGCTTACTTTTTCATCTCATTTTTAGTAAAGAAAAGCATAAAAAATAAAAATTACAGTGCTCCACCACGTTTGACAGAGAAATACGAGAAGTATGTATTTGTGAACTGGTTACTATCTTAATCCTTTCGCATCTACACTGTAAGAAGTTTCTGTTTTTTATTTCCACAGTGAATTTTCTAAGTCTCTTACACTTTCAAACTTGTTCTTGTAGCGTATTTGAACTGGCTAAATACGTACATCATTCTGATTCTCCAAATGACACCTCATTTTAGTTCCTTTGTGTCGGTACATTTGGGAGACCTGCAAGCTTACAGAATTTTTTGAGTAGGCCTCAATAAGTTTTTGAATCATTGACTGTCACTCCCACACCATCTTATCTTACTCTGTTAATTTATTTTGGCTTTATTTAATAAATTACTCGGGAGTGGACCTTTAAATAGGTGCATAGAGATAAGCTGCTTTTCTGTGCATTGAAGTAGAATTTCAAGCCATAAATAAGTATCCTAGTGTTATATCAGCTTAAATTTGACTTCTACTTCATTTTACTTCTCATATTTAATTTTATCCCTTGGCGATATCGCTAACTGATCATCTGTTTATAATTAAATGGTGCATTGTCTTCCATGGTATACATTTCTTGTATTACTTAAAGTATCTAGGTTTTTTTCTGAGTTAGAGAATTGTAAATTATGCCTAGTTATGATAAGCACAAGTAAATAAGACTGTAGGGTGTAGAGGCAGTAACAGGTGGAAGAAAATTAGAAAAAAATGGAATTAAGATATTAAAGCTTAGAATTATAGAAATGAAGATCTATATAATAAAAATAAATGTAAAGATCACAGCTTCAATAATTGACTGAAGAAACAGAAAAATAAGGAAAACTTCATAGTAGCACTAGAAAACAGAGAAGTAGTCTTTAGGGGGTCAGAAACACTAAGGAATTCCTGGAACTCGTGAAGTATATGTCATTTGTAAAGACACATTTTACACAACATGGGCAAAAATTGAATAGGGATAACAATATTTCTATCAAACAAAGTAGAATTTATGGTAAAAGGTAATGTAAAGAATTGCCTTTCATTGAGTAATATTAAAGCCCACAGAGAAAAATGTAATTGCCGTAAATGCTAATAAACTAAATAGCATCATTGACATACAAAAACTAAAACTGTTAAAAATACACGGAGAGGTGGACAAAATGATAATCATACTGGGCCTGAAGTATACTTGCCAGTGTTAAATTATAGGGAAAAATAAGAAAGCATTAGAGTTGATAAAAATTAAATTGATCTAATTCACATACATATAGCTTTACTTTTATGTTTCAGAATTTAAAAATATAAATTATCCTCAAATATCCATCAGAAATCAACAAATATTAATGATACGCAGCACAAAGTCATTTCTGAAAAGCAGAATTTTTGGCCACTTTCATAGATCACAGTGCATTAAAACTATTAATATATAATAAAAGGATAGGTTGGAAAGAAAAAACTCACTGAGAACCTGGAAAGCATTCTCCTAACTGACAAAGAAGAAATCAAAAGTGATAATTAAATTACAGCATTTTAGAAAATTAAGTATTCTATTAACATAAAAACTCAATATACATGGTCAAAGCTATATTCAGAGGGAATTATGTAGCTTTAAATATTTTATTATTATTAAGAAATAATGAAAAAAAACTTAAGTATTCAACCATAGAAATTAGAAAAGCAGCACCCTTATCTTCTCATTTTGCTGCCTTCCCCAAATAAATGTATACATAAGAAGAAAGAAAGTAGAAGAAAAAATTTGAAAAAAATAGACTTACGAAATGGGAAGAAATAGTAAAACAAGAGATAATGGACAATAATAATAGACAAATCTCCAACAGATAATGAGGATATTAAGAGAGAAATGCAAATAGGAATGAGAGAGGGACTGTAACTACAGATAGTGAAAACATGTTAAAAGATACTTGATATTACAGTGAGCAAATAGAAATTAACATTTGGCAAAATGGAGAATTTCTGTAAAAATTGGTGGTAAGCAATACTAGCTCAAGAGGATTTTAGAATTTTTCATGGAAGCAACTGAAAAAGAATTTGTCAAAAAATATATATATTCCTCAACGAAATTCTAACCAAAGCAATCAGAAGGGAGGCAAGGTTGAAATAAGGTGAGCCACAGAAAAAAAGAGGCCAAATATCTTACAAATTATATTATTGTCAAATAGAAAACCCAAAAAGAATTAGCTGAAAGTACCTATTTTATAAGAGTTTTTAAAGGGGCCTCATTATCAAATTATTAATGAGAAATAATGTTAATATATGCTAAGACAAATTTGTTAGAAAACAATAGGGAAAAGAAATCTCATTTACTGTGGTAACAAGAAATAAACTTAGCCAGAAATATATACCATTTATATGAGGAAAACTACAAAATTCTGAGTGACTTAAAAATCATTAAGAAGTGAATACATTTCTGGAACGATTGAAATCTAGTGTATGAGATATCAACTCTCCCCAGATTGTATCAGTTTTAATATGTATCCTTGTGAGATCTGGGTGGGATGGGGGTTGTTCCTGATCACCATTTACAAACATTGATAATACTTACAACTGGAGATGTAAAAAGAATCATAGCTGATGGTTGCAGAATTGCCCTTTCAGAAATTAAAATGATACAAAAGTAAAATAATTAAAAGTATGATATAGGGGCTAAAAGACATGTCAAGATTGGTGAAACAAAACAGAAAGTCTAAATGCAGACCCATAATATGGCATATAAAATGTGTTATTGTTTATAACAGAATAGGGTATATTTCATTATTTTTAAGTAAGATGCCTTTTGAATGAAAGACACCATTTTACATGTCTCCAATAAAGTAAAATATTGTTTCAATTTACTATGACAAGATATTGATTATACCATGCATACTGATTTCAAAAATATTAAAATGTGGGAAAAGTATGTCATAGTTAAAACAAATATGAATACAGTATACTGTGACAATTCAGATCATCAGAGAAAGAATAACTGTTCTGATGTTACAAGACTCCAAGAGCAGTTGGGAGAAAAATTAAGTTTGATTATAAGATTAAATGTAATATAATACATCTATAAAATACTAGGGGAAATATAGGTTTACCTATAATATTAAAATGAGGAAGCCTCTTTTAAAAGCGAGGCGCTATAGTTGAGTATTGTAAGGATAATTATTTTGGCTCCTTAAAAAATTAAATCTTTTATACAGCAAAAACTTCTTCAAATTAAGATGACTGACAAATGAAAAGTCCAGAAACAAAACTATTTGCAAAACAGGTGATAAAGGTATGATTTACATTTTAATAAGGCAGGATGCTAATTTTGGGGTTCATGTTGTGTGTGGTAGAGAGGACATAAGACTGCAAACAGAGTGTAAGCATCAACCCCCTGTTCTGCCAAAGAGCCAGGAGGAAGACTGACTGGTAACAACATCTGATCCCTGGAATTATGGAAAAGGAAATATAACTGTTTAATTTTAGAAGCCATCTAATCCCGTCAGCATAATTTCCAGCGGGTGCCTTCAATGCTAATTAGCTCTCTGACCTACTATCATGACGACATTTTGAGTACTTTATGAACTCTATAATGTTAGGTAACTCTGATATTTTACTGTCTAACTTTACTGCTTCTTGGTTTTCCCCTAATATGTTTTTTAATGAGGTTTTATTTTATGATTTTACTTATTAATGGGATTTTGCTAGATGGCTCTCTTTTATTTTTGGTTTTGCAATAATAATTTCATTTTCAAATATAAGTGATTCTGATTTGGAATAGTTTCTTAGTAATGTGGCATCTCAGACTTCCTGTTTTAAGTTTCATTATTGTACTCCTTACTTGTTTCAGATCGTTAAGGAAGAAACTGTGAAAACTGTCTGTAATGTGCCCAGGTTTTGATGTTCTTAAACAGGGAAATCCATTTGTTATGAGCCCTCTTTTTCTTAAGAACTTTTTTTTAACATGGGTATTTTTGTTTGAGATAATTACATTTTCTGAAGAGTATTAAGAGATCAATGGGATTATCAGGAATGCTATATAAACATGGCCTCACTTTCAAAAGAAAATTAATTTATATGCCTTAATGGATGATTTGTCTTCAGTACCCGCTTTTTGTTGTTGTTGTTTTCCCCAGAGCTTAACTCTGTGTCCATATATCTATATCTATAATGTGGATCAATAGATGGATATACTTTAGCTGTTCTGTTCTGAGCTGTATTTGTTATAGCAGAACCTCGGTACTTATACACATAACATTACATTTAAAGGACTTGTGAGCAATTCCACAGGTATAATTTCATAACTCTCATATATAACTCATATATTCATTCAGTGAATTTTGACTAAGGCATAGATTTGAACTGCTGTACAGGAGAGCTACTTAGCTAGGTCATAAGCCTTGCAGACTACCTGGTATTCACATCTCAACCCCTCTGTGTTGTACTTTTCTTGCCATACATGTGGTAATGCTTATGAAATAATTTTTTAAATCTTGTTTATGAAAAAGGCTATCAAGTAAGAGAAAACTTTTGTAAATCTGAAAGGCAATTCATTGTGGTGTGAGGATAAGGGCATGAAATGTGACTCTCAAGGAAATGTGATTTAGGAGGTAGAAGTCTATATAAACAGTTCCATATTTATAATTTGGAGATTCACAAAGGTTGAAGGATATAACCCCTGGTTTTTTTGTTTGTTTGTTTGTTTTTATTGTGTTGTTCTTGTTTTTTGCCATACACAGGCTACATACATTTAAGATAATGAACGCCGATTGCCATTTAGTACATGGCTTTTACTAGCAGTGTCCAAACTCATTATGTCATGTTTAAAGTTTCCTTGACTATGGAATAATTGATTACAAAAAAAAAACCTAACTTCTGCAGCACTAATGCAAATAGATAGGCATGTAGATGTGTTTACTGTTTAAAGTAGATAAACAAAAAGAGCAAAAAGGAGTTTAGATCATTTATAGCATGAAAAGTAAATAAAGTGAACATCGGTGGAGGTAAAGGGGCTTAATGTGCAACCATCTTCCAGATTCTGTGAAATCCTTTTGAGCTCCAGGAAAAATAAAGGGTAATAGTCTATTATAGTCTTCATGGGAAAGTAGTTACAGTCAGAGCTGCAATTCTACATTCCGTCATTAATTTGGAAAACATTTTTTTAGTTCCTACTATATGCTAGGCGTTTTGCCAGCTGAAGAAGTAGAGCTGAAAAAAAAAAAATAAAATCTCTAAGCCCAAGATACTGACAGTCTAGAAAGAGAAATAGAAATAAAATTTGCCATGATACACAAACTGATCATGTTAAGGGGGTAGAAAAATGTCTGCCTCACCTGTAAGTGGGAGGCCTCTTGGAACTCATTGTGAAGGAGGTGTAGGGATCAGCTGGAGAGGCAGGAAGGAAGGCAGTGGGGAGTAGTGCAGGCCTGTGGAAAAGCAGGAGCAGAGGTTGTGGGCAAGCAAGTTGCAATCAGGGTACTGCTAGCAATGATCTGACAGGTAACATGGCAGATGAGAGCGGCCCTTGGGCCAGGCTGGGCTGGGGATTGAATTTCAAACCCACACATACCAGCTAAGTGACTTTGAGCAAATGAAATAACCTTTCTGAGATTCACCTTCCTTATCTGTAAAACGAGGATGGTTGCATCTACCTCACAGAATAAATTGTGAAGACTAGAGTTCATGTGTCTACCAAAGTATTTAGGACAATTCCAGTCCCACAGTGGGCACATGGTAGAAGTCTGTTACTAAATACTCAGAAGTGATAAGGACTTTAACAACACTTTGTTTACAGAGAGGTAGGTAGGTTGGGTCACCAAAGTGACCTCTGTGAGGTCACTCATCAGAGAGACCATGAGGCTCAGAAAGCCATAGAACAATCAGTTCAGTAAAGATTTATCTTAATGTTGATATAATCTTCCATTTTTATTGACTAAGTATTTGACTTTTATTTCTAAGTAGTCATTTTTATTTGCATAATTATTTGCAATATCAAAATTTTCTGCAAACATAATTCTCCTGGATGCAGAGGTATAGATTTGAAATTTGAGACTGCCTATGTCAGTTGCCTCCTTTCTGCATTCTATTTTGTATGTAACTGTGTGTGTTTTTTTTAACTTCTGGTTTCTCAGTAAGGAAAGGAGATCTATGTGACCCAAAATTCTGATGTGCATCAAAATTGTTCTGTTGGCAAGTGTACAACAGTCCAATTAGTTTCCAAAGGACAAATTGTCTTTGGGGACTCAACTGATCTAAAATTCATGACGGAGTCTGGAAGAAAATAGTACTCTAGGATTTTTAGAACATCAGCAATGTATGTTTAAGACTACGTGAAACTAGTTCTCATATAAATTCTGTTTACTTCTCTTGCTTATATTTGTGGAGGTTCATTTGCTTATTTTGGCATACCAAGCATTTTTCGGAGAAAAGTATAAGACAATCTTTGGGCATGTACATAAAAGCCAACAAAAACTATGATAATTAACAATAACGTTTGCTCAATTTCTCTGATTGTTACAGGGGTTTGCCAACTTGTTAATAAGATGGAGGAGAATACTGGTAAGGTTAAGCCTTTCAATCGAAATGATGAACAGTTTCTGGAAGCTTTTGTCATCTTTTGTGGCTTAGGGATCCAGAACACGCAGATGTATGAAGCGGTGGAGAGAGCCATGGCCAAGCAAATGGTCACATTGGAGGTGGGTGAAGTTTAGGGAACTCTCACTCCCTACTACCAAACACTCACCTTTTACCTTTCCCTCATAGTCACTCCTGGTGTGTGTGTGTGTTCTGTCATTGTGTCCTCACCAAGATTATGTGATTTAGATGATGAGATCCTTGTTATCCTCAACTAAAGAGTGAAAGAAACTAAGACTCAGAATATTTAAGAAACTTGTCAAAGGTCATATGACCAAACCACAACTCAGGATGTTTATCCCTTTTGGCCTTTCATTTTTCTGCAAAAAGCAATGTTGACTTTAATAATCCATTCACATCGATGACTACTCCCACTATAGTTTATCTGTCCCTTTCCCATTGCCTGAGCCTCCCCATCTCTCTATGAGAACAGTTGTGAAAAAAATTTTCAAAAAAAACCAAAAACAAACCAGAAACCCTAGGCACTCTTGAGAGAATTAGGAGTGAGGAAGTGAGGAGAAGAAAAAATAAAATCAACGAATAGCAAGAAGAGTTGTAACTCCTGGAATCATCTGAGAAACTATTCAAATTACAAATTTATATACCCTACTTCTGAAAGTTCTAATTCAGTAAGTCTTGGGTAGAGGCTGGGAATCTGTGTGACTACCAAGCTCCCCCAAGTGACTCTGAATGTGCAGGTAGTGAGTGAAGAAACCACTGGCTGCCAGGGACTGACCTAGGAAGGCCGTTTCTCACATAGGACTGACCTATTCCAACAGGGTCAGTCCTTTCTACATATATGTTTCACTAACTGCCTTGAAAATGTTCAATTGATATAACGTGGAGATTTCTTATCTAGTTGAAATTAGAGAAAATCAGTATTTGGGATATAGTAATATTTCCTTCAATGTCTCATTAAATACATACCTAATCTAAAGAGCTAGAGGGACATATATTATATAAAATTTACCAGAGAGTACCCTTTACTTTCTATGCTGAATATATTATACTAATAGGTTTCTTTGCTGAATATGTTATACTAATAGGTTTCTTTGCTGAATATATTATACTAATAGGTTTGCTATAGTATTATATGAAAGGCTGCTATATTGTACTAATAGGTTTGCTATAGTATTATATAAAAGACTTGAATTATAACCAGCAGAAATTGGTTGCAAGTATATATATATATATATATATATAAACAAAGGTATATACTTCAAATATATTTTCAATTAGATACATATAACACACATACATATGTATACAAATAGCTTTAAATATGCATATATACATATGTACATATATCTGTGTATATGTGTATTTATATATTATATATATAATTTTTAATCTAATTTTTTCAGTTCCATGGTTTTTCACTGAAAAAATGAATCTAAGTCAGCTATCAATTAGAATTTATTTCTTTTTTTTAAATGTTTTATTATGGAAAGTTTCAAACATATACAGAAGTAGAAAGAACAGCTTAATAAACCCTAACGTACTCATCATCCATTCAGTCATTATCAACCCGTAGCCAGTATCAGTCCATCCACTCCCACCTCTCTCCTCTGCACTCCCCTTCCCCTCCCACTGGCTTAGTTTGAAGCAATACCAGACAGTATTACTTTGTTTAAAATCTCTGAGTATTTTCTTGATTGAGATTTAGTTCTATCTTTACTTTACAGCTCTCCATCAGTTAAATATATGGATAATTAGGCTTTTACCTAGTATAAAATATTTTTGATTTCAGGTCATATGTGATGTCATTTCTATGATCACAGATCTAACCTGGAAAAAAACGTTCCTTTCTTTCTGAGGCCATTGGATAAAAGCCAAGGGCACAAATCCCTCAGCTCTTCAAAAGATAGTGAATTATTTTGACCTGGAAGTTGTGATCATTCTAATAACAATAAAACAATGTTGACAATAAAAACAACTAAATTTTATCTAATGTTTCAATTGTATTCTAATGCTTATATGTATTAACAAAGTTAATCCTTAGGCCCCATTTGTAAGGTGCTGTTTTTATCTTTTGTGTTTAGTAAAATTATTTTTTTAACTTAGAATGTATTGTGTCATTTCTTTATGCATGTATCCATGTTTGCCCTTATTAATACTAGGCTAATTCATGGTCACAGTCTTAGCTTTTCTTGGGGACCACCACTATGGTCTCAGCAGTAACAGGTTACAGCCATGACCCATCAATTTCACATGGGCAGGAGAGAGCAGCTCTGAGTTTCCCGAGGTTTTCTAGTGATTAATGGTTCAAATGCCGAGAAAGATCCAATGTAATACAGTATCACAACAGTTCTAAATCATAAGATAGTACATATATGTGTCACTTGGCTTTAGATTTTTAATTACTTAAAATTTTGAAGACTGGTTCAAGAAATACTGGTTTGGGTTGCTGAATTACTTTACTTGCCATTTAAAGTTTGAAAATCAGCTACCTTTTTATCAATTATTTTTAAGCTCTTGGGTTTTGTTGTAAATCTCTGTTGTCTCTGTCAAAAATGAACTTTAAAAAATATTCTTTCAAAGCACAATAGATATTTTAAATACCTAAAAGAATGTTTTTAGAAATCCCATTACAGTTTGAGTAATGGGATTTGAGACCAGAAGTGTTTTGTATTTTGCATTTTTTTTTTCAGATTTTTGGAATGCATGCATTATACTTAATGGTTGAATAATCCAAATCAAAAAAATCTCAAACACAAAAATGTTCCAAAATCCAAAACTCTCTGAGCAGCAGCATGACACTCAAAAGGAAATGCTTATTAGAGCATTTTGGATTTCAGATTTTTACGTTTGCAATGCTCAGTCTATACTTAGAAATGATCACTTTTGAAAACAGAAATTAAGTCAGTAAGCCTGATTTTTTAACTCTTCTAAGTAATGAATTGTGTTTAGGTTAGGAATTGAAAGCTGAGTCGTTAGCCCCCTTGTCTTGTCACTAGGTGTGAGCTTATAGCCAAATCATGAGAATCCCTGAGCCTCAGTGTCCTCAACTTTCAATGGATGGCTTTACTGGCCAGCACTACTCTCTTCTCAGCTCTTAAATTGTAGGAGTGTAAAGGGAACCTTCAATCTGTATGATTATGTCTCAGGCATCCAGTTTTTCTGTGTGAATTCTAGAGTGGTTACCGGCCTCATCTGAGAGCCACTTCTAGACTACTTTCTTTCCCAATACTAACATCAAAATGTCAGATTACACCAAGATTTTTCCTTTAATTCTGTACACAAGCAAAAATAACTAAAGTCAATATTGTTTTAAAAAAAGAAAATACATTTTCTGCCAAGTTTGAGCCAAAAGTTATTTCTAGGCCGGCTTATAAATAATGTGTTTGTTATAGCAATAATGTCAGAATGAAAGTTACAAGAGTTTTCTTTAAACATAGGGAGTATAACTTTTTGTTTTCGAAAACAAGCGATGGAATTTAAATCTGGGTTTTTCATGGTTGAAGAAAGCAGACAAAATTTGACATTCTGAGGAGTCTAGTTATCTCTCAAATAGACTTAGCAGAATTCCAAGATTGAAGTTCTAGTCTTCATTTGGTAGATCTCTCCTGTGTAACCTGGACTTCTTTTCCTACCCTGTAGGTTCTGTCGTATCATGCTTCAGCAGCAGAGGAAGAAACAAGAGAGCTACAGTCGTTAGCGGTAATTCTCCTCTTTCTTTTTAAAAACTACTAATTACAGATATCTAATTTAACCAAATTCGGTAAATATTTAGATGGACACTGATAAAAATCTTTAACTCTGCTTTCTTGCAGGGATACAAAGTCACTGATAATACAAAGCAAAAGGCATTAAATAACTCATACTGACTGTGTAATATAATATATGATTCTGATATTGTTTTCTAGTAATTGTTATAATCGTTAAATCTTTTGGGGGCCAAAATTAAATTTACTTTTCTTTCAGTTCCTGGGAAAATGGGGAACACAAGGTGGTTGTTTGGCTAGGGTAATAACAAAACAGTTTATAGTTTGTTACTGATACCTACACTACATTATCAGGAATTGAGAGTAATTTCAATTTCTGACCATATGTTTTATAAAATGTTGTTTGAAATGGGGGTCAAATACAGTCACTTCCTAAATTCTCTTCACACTGGTATTTAGCATACAATGAGAGAAAAGCACATGGATATATAAGTAGATCTGTGTTCTAGGTCTTGGTTTGGAATGGCTTAGCTGAGATGAATGAAAATTTGAGGCATTCAAACACTTACAACCAAGGTTGTCCTCCTGTGTTTAAATGTATTTGTGATGACATAGATAAGGTCCATGTGAGATGTGACAAGAGTTATATAAGGAATGGGAAGAGTATGAACAGATCATTGAGATTGTTTTTCTGTCGTCCACATCATAGTTTGCCACATCCTAAACTCTTTGTGCCTTTATATACATCTTCTCATGTAAACTACACAACTGTGTTCTCATGTAAATTTCATAACTATTTATGAAGGCCGCAATGAAACTTGGAGAAGCTCAGTGACTTGCTCAAGGTCACTGCCATGCAGTGGAAGAATCAGGATACAAGTTCGCCATCTACCTCCAGAGCCTGTGCACAGAACACTGTGCTGAGTGAGAGAGAAAAGATGATCCAAATGTTTTGACTTTGGCAATTCAAAGAATGATGGTTACATTTAACTCATTAAAGTACAAATATTAAGAAGACAGGTTTGATTTAGGACAAGATAAGTTTGAGGTGCTGGTTGAACAAGCAAATGAACATCTCAGCAATCAGAAAAGGCAGGACTAGAGCAATGATGGGGTGGTGTTCAGAATTAGAGGTGGAGATTTGGGAGTTAACATCCCGTGGTGGTGAAATCATAGGGCTTCATCAATTGGGAGAGAGTGCAGAGAGGTAGGGAAAATTGGAGAACAGAACTCCTGTGAATACAGGCTTAGATGGAAGGAATGGGAAAAGAAAACAGCTCAGAAGGTAGCGAAGTGGTAGTTAAACAGGAAGGAAGGGTTAGGATAGGATAGTGGCACAGAAGGAAAATGAAACAGTTTCGAAAAAGGGAGGAGATCTCATCAGTTGTAGGAAGGTTGAGAAATATGAGGATTGAGAAAAAGCTGCTGGATTCATTGATTAGGTGACTATTAAGAAATAAGTGAAACTGCAAAAGGTAAAAGTAAAAGAAAACAGTGGAAGAAATGAATATAGAGTATTCAAAAACTATAATGTTTTGTGTAAAAGAGAATGGAGGAGCAGCTATGAAGGGTGTTGCCTGAATCACGTGAAGATTTTTATTGTTTAGTTAGGTTTTGAATGTATGAGCAGGGATTGCTCACACGCAAGAGAGGCAGAACGTTCTTAGACAAAGGCGGAGGCCCAGGAGTGGGTGTGAGGCTAACAATGCAAGACAGTGAAGAGATAAGGACCTTGAAGAGGTGCCTAGGCATGAAGGAGCAACATTTCTTTTGCCCAAACCAGAGGAGAGATAATAATAATAGCTACATTTGTTGAACACTTACTATATACCGAGCATGTTTTAAGTTCTTTGTGTATATCAACTAAGTTTACTGAATCCACACCTACATGATCAGTATTGTTAGCATTTTGTAAGAGTACGTTTGTGGTTTAGAGAGTTTCTATTGTGCTTCTCAGGATCTCTTTAGGTTGTAAGCAGGGAATGGTGCCAGTACTAAATCCAGGCAGTCTGGATCCAGAGCCCACAAAAGATTGCCCAGTACTGGAGAGAGTAAGTTAGAAAGGAATGGAGTGAAACGAAGACTTGTAAACATTCTCAATTAAATCCATGAGTAAGGAACTGAGTCATTTGCCAGTGAAACTGAGTCAACTGCCAAGAACAATTCTAAGAACTTGAAATATTAATTTCACCTGAAAGGTTAAGCTTCTTTTGGGATTAACCTCATATGGAATTGTCTGTATTTATTTTGTGTGTTCATGACAGTATTTGAACTAATGAGCCATTTTTCAATTATTTACAAAGCTTAATAAGTTTAAAGTATTATTCACCTCGGGCTTAATTGGCCCATTTGTCTATTCTTCCTAGAAGGATGTAATATTCAAGCAACATGTTTGGTGATTTGGAAATTATCTACATATTGAAGTGCCTGCAGGCACTGTGGGGTTAAGTTATTTCTAAAATGAAGGTGAAGTTACACTCTATCATTATATTTAATACTAAAAAGTCAGGATATTCAAGTTTGTTTTTCCCTTTAAAAGTAGTACAGTCTTTCAGAAAATCTGAAAATTATTTCCTCAATTATGTTTATAATTTTAGCAAGAGAAAAATACTTTGGAATAACTGAAAATTGCTATATTGCAGTATTGTTCAAAACCAGCTGTTGTTGCATTTGGAAAATAGATTTCTGGCAGCTACATTGAGAAATTTAGGATTACATAGCTTATAGGTCAAGTAATTCACCTAAATTGGTTGAAATTCAGCAACTGATTTCAGTTCTAGTTTTCTATCAACCAAATAAAAATTCTTGTACAGCCCTAGCTACACAGGTGTTGTATCATCCTGCAATCACCAAAATTGCTATCTTTGTCATTTGTCTAATTATCTCAATTTAAAACCTAAAATAAATTGAAAACCTGCCAAATATTTTCTTACCTCTTATTTTTAAATATTCTTAAGAGAATTAAATATACTAAATACTTATGCCTGTGTTCAGAAAAAGTTCTCCAGTTATAAAAATGTAGTTAGTTGATAGGAAATTCAGAATCCTTATTTTTTCCACTTCTGTTGCTTGAGGATTTTATCTCATTATAAATCTAACCTTCACTTGGCTTAAAATTGGGGGTAGCATAGTTAGGTGTTAAACTGAGCATTTTGCCATATACTTTTTAATGATCCTTAGTCACAAGTTGCTGAGATAATAATAAAAGGACACCAGCTGACCTGAAAGTTAATTATCAGAATATAGTAAGTGCTTATTTATTATCTGAACAACTAGAAAGTAAATATTTGATTCATTGTTTGACAGCCTTTTTTGCCTTCCTTTCTTATTAGAACAGTAAATATATATTAGGTTTTGGTTTTATAAAATAGCTTCTCATTTTTGTTATAGAGTCCGTGCTGATTCACTTCAATCCTTATAGCTTAGCTGACCACTTAGGCAAGATTTCTTAGGCCAGAATTTCCTCATCTTGACCTTAACCTTTCAGAGCCAGAAATAGCACATGACCCTGTCTTCATCAGGCACCTGTGTGATTGCTGCAGGTGACAGCAGTAAGGTGTGGAGCCAGATAACTTACCCAAATCTCTGATGCCTAAGTCAGTCTTATAGTGCAGATCAAGTTCCTTATGTCAAGATGACCATATTCCCTTGTATACTCTGTATGGATGGCCACATTATAAACAGAAAAATTTTGAGCAACTTAAGATGTATTAGCCCTATATCTTGATAACCACTACCAGTGAACTGTAATTTCCTATTGCATCCAGTAAGACAGCAGTCCCCAACCTTTTTGGCACAGGGACTGATTTTGTAGAAGACAGATTTTCCAGCGGTTGGTTGCGGGGTGGGGAGTGGAGAGGTAGGGAGTATGGGAATAGTTTTGGATGAAACTGTTTTATCTCAGATCATCAGGTGTTAGATTCTCATAAGGAGCATGTAACCTAGATCCCTTGCATGTACAGTTATCATGCTCCTATGAGAATCTAAGGCTGTTGCTGATCTGACAGGAGGTGGAGCTCAGGCAGTAATTCTCACTCCCACTTCTCACCACCTCCTATTGTGTGGCCTGGTTCCTAACTGGCCACGGACCAGTACCAGTCCGCAACTCAGTTGTTCGGAAGACCTGAAGTAAGGCGTTGTCTTCCTCAAACAGTCCTAGAAATCTTCTTAAACATTCCTTTGAAGTTTCTGTCACCATTGATTGAGACATTGATTTTTATAGAGGTCTGTAACATTAACTGGGCTACATGGTTTTCACATTGACAAGGCTTATTAGATTTTTCTCTTTTTTTTGAGACAGAGTTTCACTCTTGTTACCCAGGCTGGAGTGCAATGGCGTGATCTCGGCTCACCGCAACCTCCGCCTCCTGGGTTCAAGCAATTCTCCTGCCTCAGCCTCCCGAGTAGCTGGGACTACAGGCATGCACTAGCATGCCCAGCTAATTTTTGTATTTTTTTTAGTAGAGACGGGGTTTCTTCATGTGGACCAGGATGGTCTCGATCTCTTTACCTCGTGATTCACCCACCTCGGCCTCCCGAAGTGCTGGGATTACGGGCGTGAGCCACTGCGCCCGGCCCGGCTTATTAGATTTTTCTCTGTGATTCTTCCTGCCTTCATGTGACAAGCTAATCTTGTTTGCTTTGATTTGGTTTTACTGGTGGGAATGATAAGCTTAGCTCCAAAGTATAGGGGTACTGTTCTTGAGCTTCTTCCATACTAACTGCTCTATATAGTTCTAAACACCATAGTTAATATACTTTATATGTTTGGAACTCAGTGACCAAGACGGTAACCAGATCTGTGTATATTAGTCCCAATTGCAGTCATAAATTTACTCTTAAGTTTTTCTTATAAATGTATGCATATTATGTCAGAATCTTAACATTATTACATGATTTCTATATGATTTTGAAACACTGTAAGCTCATTATAAAGCATTTTATAGCCTGTGCATCTTTCTTATAGAGATTTAAAGGGATTCACTTATGTAATGTTGGAAAAAAAGGAAAAATTATATAGCATGTTGATGCTATGATTGAAGAAAATATGCTAGTCCAGTCCCACTGTGCCTGATTGATTTATTTACTGTCTGCAAGATTTGGTTCCATTTACTGAGTTTCATACTCATTCCCTTTATAAAAGTAGATTTCTTTCTTATCTGTCCTTAGTCTCACTTATCTCTTGGAAAAAGATAAATTCTAAAAGCTTTATAAACTAATTGTATGGTTTCTTCTCTAAAAACACCCCTTTTGTGCATGTGAAAATGGAGAAGAGAGATAATAGTCTCCCATTAGGTGTAATGTGGTAGCCATCAAAGTGGCTTTATTCAAAGACCTGGAATTAAACTACCACTCCATACACAGAGGTGGTGGTCAGGGCTGATAAGAAGAGCTTAAAGTACCTGGCAGAATCTCCTTGCAGCCACTGATGCAACCCATCAAATATCTAATAAAAATAATTTCTTTAAAAAAATGGATTATTAAAATTGAAACCTTTTTTCCTCTTAACCATTTATATTGAATAAATATCAAGAAGCAATGTAACAAAATGTCTTTATACAACACTGAAGCTACCTGGAAGAATTTGACACTTTATGGAAGAACAAGTTCCATCACTGCCCTTCTTTTCAAACTTACTTTAATAAATAACTTTCTGAACAAAGAGCCTTTTCTTATCAGTTGGCTATTAGGAATTGTTTCCAGTTTCCATAATTTTTATTTTGGCTGTAAAGATTTCACGCTTCAGAGCTAAGGAAAGCAGAATGCCTTTGATAGCAGTATGGCCTTTTTTGTACAAAGATTACAAAATTGAGCAAATTGCATAGCCATGTAGCTACATGTCTTTATTTTCTGCTGAAGTTACCAAAGACTTTGCTGTAGCCTAAATATAAGCCTTTCTCATGAGGGATCCTCTAAAAATGAGAAACGTAATAATTTTTAAATGATCATTATATTTACTTTAACCAAATATATTATTTTCCACAAACACATGCTTTATGGGTTTCAAAGAGGCCATATCTTTTATAAAGGTATTATTTTCTATAAATTTTCTTCTCTATTGAATAAACAAAAAGTCACTCTTTATACTTGTGTAAAAGGGACACAAGTATGTCCCTTTTGTTGTGTGAATGCCATCAGAATGATACAGACTTGAACAAAAGAAAGGCTGTCATTTGTCTTAAGTAAGGCATTGATAAAGTTCAGGAAAGATTCTCTTTAATGAAGAAAGTAAAATGTAGACTCATATTCTCTATCATTGTGTTGTTAGGGATCGCTTGGACAAACTACTAACAGCCGTCCTTCTGTTATTCCACTTGAAGTATTATGCATTTCAGTTTTTTGTCTATCTTTTCCATCAGGCTGTTAGTTCTTGGTGATAATAATAGTAGCGATCATTTAGTGATTGCTTAACATGAACTTGGTTTATGTGTTTTGTCGAATGATTAAATCAATGAGTGAATCAAATAAATGGATTCCAGAAAACCCAGACTTTTAGAAAGCCTGTAATCTAGCATGAAAAGGAAAGAAACGTAGATCAAGCTCCTTCAATCCATTTAATAAGATTTTGCTTTCTTTTCCCTTAAAGTGATTAAGAAACTATAAATAATTTAAGAGTAGATTAAATATATAAAACAGCCTACAAACTGGTGTTAGAACAAGCCATGTTGAGGGAGGGTCACTGAGATAATGTTTTTATTGTCAACTTTCATATTTTTGACTATAGCAAGATGGAGAGCATTGGGTGCTAGAAAGAGAGAGCTGCCTGGGTTCAAATTCTAGGTCTGTGATCTCAGGTGAATACATAACTTATCTGTACTTCAGTTTCTTTCTCTGTAAAATGAGGATAATAAAAGAATTTACTTCACAGAATCATAGTAACTGAGTTCCCGGTACATATTCTCCCATTAAGTATTATTGTTCACAATGGTAATAGGCAGGGGAGGGGAAGTTAATTTTCAATATCTACTAGCAATACCATTGAAATCCTTATGTTCCTATGATGTTCCAAGCCTTTTTGCACTAGACATTCCAATAATAAGCACTCAAGAAATTATACACTCATTATTTGGCCAGGGATGGTGGCTCACACCTATAATCCCAACACTTTGGGAGGTGAGCTCAGGAGTGTGAGACCAGGCTGGCCAACATGGTTAAACCCCATCTCTACTGAAAATACAAAATATAGCCAATGTGGTGGATGCACCTGTAGTCCCAGCTACTCAGGACACTGAGGCAGGTGGACTTGGGAGGTGGAGGTTGCAGTGAGCCAAGATTGTGCCACTGCATTCTAGCCTGGGTAACAGAGTAAGATTTGGTCTCAAGAAAAAAGAAAAGAAAAAGAAATTATACACTCATGTTTAAATTAGCCTAAGTTGAATAGGTAGGTGGAAAGCTTACTGGAGGAAAATATGTCATATTTTTTAAGCACAAAAAAATGTAAACCTTTTATTCATAAAGTATAACCAATTCTCTACTTATGGGGAGCAATCTGGAATTCACCATTTTCAGTAACTTCCTACAAAAGCAGCTAAAAATTGGAAAACTTTTTGGTCACTGCTTTCTCATTCTGGGTTTCTAGTGTTGCTGGAAGTGAGAGAATCAAATCTTAATGATTATTAAGATAAGCTGGAACTGAGTTTTAAAAATTATAATATTCATTGTGCAGAGGAAAGAGGAAATTCAATTATAAGTAAAATTTTTCAAAAGTAAATAAATTGAATAATTGAACTTTAAGAGAAAAAGGCATGTACCACAACATATTGGTTGTTTCTACCATAGAATAGTTCGTTACTAATATGAACATTTATGCTATAGCTGTATGCCAAATTAAACTTACATGAAATATTTCTGCATAATGTGGAGAATTGGTTAGGTACTAGATGATCTAAAAAACATTTATTTATTCATTCAATATTTAACTCCTACTCTATGCAGGCATTATATTAAGTGCTCCAAATATTATAATGAATAAAGAGTCAGATAATTATACAATTTATATAATTATAGTTGGGAAAAAGAGGTAGGACTGTAAAGTATAAAACATTGTGAAATTACATAGAAACATATTCTAGGGTGAATGGTCTGAGATACATGTCATTATCCAGATCTTTTCAAATGTCTCAATTCCATTTCTTGGTGTTCCACTCTCTCCTAATCAGTGCTTTCACTCTCACATAGGAGATGTGGCAAGTCTGTGATTCCAACCTATACTGTAATTCACCAACCTGTAGGATAAGACTGCACTTGGGTTTTGGCTACATCAGTGCTACAAGAAGTAGACTTTTAGGAAAGCCATAAAAATTCCCTAGTTTTCAGACCATTATTTGAGCCAAAAATGTAAAGCCCAGAGCCCTTCATTTTCTTTCTTTAATCTCTCTGACACAGCAAGAAGCAGCCAACCCACTTACAGTTTCTGCCCGTCACACTGTGATATG
This sequence comes from Callithrix jacchus, assembly GCF_049354715.1. NCBI lineage: Eukaryota > Metazoa > Chordata > Mammalia > Primates > Cebidae > Callithrix > Callithrix jacchus. The sequence continues at coordinate 78,181,867 of NC_133504.1, forward strand.
GCAGTCACCACTGGGTCCACAAAAAGGCATTTTGTTCTAAAGTGTTCACTTGAAATTACTATTAATATCCATTTACTACCAATAACCTATCCCTAATACAGTGTCAGCATTCATCAGAATCACCTAGAAGGTTTTTTTATAACACAGATTGCTGAGCCCCACTCCCGGGGTTTCTGATTCAGAGGTCTGTGTTGGGGCCCAAGAATTTGCATTTTTAACAAGTTCCCAGATGCTGATGCTGCTAGTCCAGGAACTTAACTTTGAGAGCCACTGCTATAATGGAAACCGAGCCCCTTCTGCCTTCAAACGCATCAGGTCAAGTATCTAAACTCCAGTTCCTATCCTTGAGACTCTGTTGCCTACAAATGCATTTGTTGCAAAATACAGCATCAACAGGGTTCAATTGCTGGTAGTAGGAACTACTACAACCATTTTAAGCAGAAAAGAATTTAAGTACTTTCAAAACATTGAAAAGGGTAGATAAGTCACCCCAGGAATAAGTCATGGAACAAGATTGCAGATCTGGCTCACTATGGAAACTTCCATGTATGTAGGCCAGAGTCAGAAAGCTGCTAGCAGAACTGCAAGCTACGGGACTGTAGTATGCCCTCTAGAGTCACAACCCCCAGAAATAATAATGAGTTTCCCATGTGTCACTGCTTTAGTTTGAAATTCAGGTCTCACTCAAGTTTACCTCATTGCTGAAACCAAATCTATCTGTACCTCTAGTTGCAAGGGAATCAAGGAAATGTATTTTTTTCAGCTGACTAGCCCCTTCAGAAGATGAAGACTCACTAGAAACAGTTGTTAATGGAGCCTTGCTATCACAAGAACCAGTGAATGTTTCCCTGATGCAGCTAAGACATAAACAAACTTAAATAATTCATTATGGGAATATGCATTATAGGCAGGGAAGAAACAAAGAGGCTCGGAAGTATGAGAGAGAGTGTGTTAATTAACCCGAAAAACAGATGGCAAATATATAAATACCTCCCCCATCCCTGAAAAAAAAGATGACAATTTCAGAAAAGTCCATTTTTAAAATTTAGAATATTATTGAAATAAGAAGAGAGGCTACTACATATTGAGTCTAACCCTCCACTACTTTAAGCCAGTAGAGGCTAGGGTCCTCTGTTTAAGCCAGGAGCTGTGGAATGTCTCTCCTTCTACCTGTGAGGAAACAGGACCAAAGTGACGTGTATGGAATCGAGCTTGAAAATTACCACATAATCATAACTGCCAAGGTGCACCCATCCATGTACCTCAGAGGCTAAGAAAATCAGAGACTGAGTTAAGACTGGGAAAGTCACTGGCAAGATCTAGATGCCACTCACAGTGTGGTGTTTGGTGCCAAAGGGAGGAGGCAGTAAGAGGTGCATGAGTCCTGTGGATACAGAGATAAATGTATTAAAAACTCAGAGAATGTTAAACCTTAGAGACAGTCTACTCCAACCTCCTTATTTTACAGGTTCGAAAAAGGCAAAGAGGTGACAAAGTCAGTGGAACATCTGGCCTAGCATCCCTAGTAGCAAACATTCCATTTTATCACATGTGTCACCTTGCTTTTAAGTTTCTGTTTGTGTTCATCATCTCATGCTGAAATGCAAATGTGGTAGGTGATCTAACGTTTTGTCAGCTGGACATCAGTTTACTATTTAGCTCCTTATCAGTCAGATGGTGTTAAGAACAATTAGTTTTAAGATCACTGCAAAATTAATTTTATAATTCTGACTACTGCTTTAACTCAAGACATTCTTGCACTCAAATATTAACTTTGGTTCTACTCTTAGCTTATCATGTCCAGAATTGAATTTTTTTTCATTTTTAATTTTTGCAAGAATGGTGAAAGAGGTCCATGGTATTAGAAAAGGATCATAAAAAGGTAGCTTATGATATAATTCGTTTGAAGAGTCACTAGAGGCAAACTAGGTTCTTTATTAGTTTCAGTAGAAGATACAGTTGAAAAACCCAGAAGAAAATATATAGCATCAAATTGTTAATTAGATTGAAATCTTTAACCCAATGAGCTTTGTCTTTTTTTTTTTTACGTTCCATATTTGGTTAATTTGAAATTAAAATCACAGTTCTATAAGAGCTTAACCATATTGGAATTAAGCTTTAATATCTAAACTGTTTTGTCTAAGAATTCTGAGACATTGTGCTCTCATATAAATAGGCAATATTGGGTGGTATTTCGTGGTATCACAGTTCCATTGGTTTTGTTACTCAACCATAAAAATACATATGTGTGTGTGTGTATTTATATATTAGTATCTTATTGTTTTATAGAATCTTTAAAATATGTTCTTTCTGTTGGGCTTCAAAACCATAATGCAATAATAAAATCCCCTGAAGAAAATCAAACTCAGAAATCTCATTTTGCAAATTTTTTTTTTTTTTGAGACGGAGTTTCGCTCTTGTTACCCAGGCTGGAGTACAATGGCGCGATCTCGGCTCACCGCAACCTCCGCCTCCTGGGTTCAGGCAAGTCTCCTGCCTCAGCCTCCTGAGTAGCTGCAATTACAGGCACACGCCACCATTCCCAGCTAATTTTTTTTGTATTTTTAGTAGAGACGGGGTTTCACCATGTTGACCAGGATGGTCTCGAACTCTTGACCTTGTGATCCACCCGCCTCGGCCTCCCAAAGTGCTGGGATTACAGGCGTGAGCCACCGCACCCGGCCTGCAAATTTTAATGAATAAAATCATTAAAATGAGAAGCTGTGAAAATCTGGAACTATATATTCATCCTATGCCAGAAATACCACATACTTTTTTCCCTGCTATTAGTAAAATGTATAATATTTTATCCTATGACGTGATACGTAAAAATTATAGGTAATTATGTTTTACTTAAAACATAACTAAAAATTATATGTTACTTAAAATCATCTTTAGCCCCGCCTTTCTAAATTAAGCAGGAAGTTGAATCCTCTTGTGATATCAAAGAAGCAGAGTACAAGAGCTTGAAATAATTTCTGATTTCTCATGGCTTGTTAGTAATCGATCCCAGAGTTCTGCACCTGTGTATTACTGACCACAAGGCTCTTACGGAAAATGTTTGCATGTCCCTACTGGGTCAGCTCAGAATGTTTGAGTTGTAGTATGCTGTGACCAAACAAGCAAAAAAAAAAAGATTCTTTTCTCTTAGTAGAGAGAGATTAGGTATTACAGTAGATAATGGAAAGAGGCACAAGCTGTGCTGGCTTCTATCCTGTAGCTTTTAGAGTGTTCTTTGTGGAAGGAAAGAAAGAAAACTTCCTGCTGTAAGAATAATGATGCCCTAAGGAAAAAACATCTGTTCTCCTGTCCAGTGCACTATGTTTTAAGGAAAGCAGCTGTTATCTGCTTTGAGTTAAAAGGTAGGCTTGTTCCCACCTCTACACTTCCCAAACTTGAGTTACTGCTCCATCTCTGATGTTGGAGGCTGGTATAAACAACTAAGCCCTTTATCTAAACATTTTAAATCCTTCTCTCTTCCCCTATTTCAGCCCACGCACTAGCCTGTGGAACTGACTTAACAGAAGGCATATTTTCTGGTCAGTGTTGGTCTTGGGAAAAAATTCTTAGCGTGAATGAAGAGGGTGACATTCATGGAAAGTTTAAACAAGTCTGGTGTATGTAAGTGAAATCTAAAGTCAGAATAACAAGGAGAATCTGCAAGTGCCTTCATATTTGTGCGGAAATCTATTTTAGGTTGCTCTGTAAGATTTTATTATTTTGATCTTTTGACTTCCCAAAAGCAAAGTAGTGGTATCTCAGATACTCATAGGAAACCTAAGGTTTTTGAGAACCTGGCTGAAAAGTCTTAATTTTTCTTTCCTCCACTTCAAAACACGTAAAGGCCTACTTTGGTCCAGTTAAATCAGCCTGATCTAGCTAAAACAGTTAACAAAGTGTTGACAGGGTAAATGGTCCTGAGTGCTCTGCTCAGTTTGAGGGAGCCAGGGCTCCTTGGCCCAAATGAATGTTTTTTTAATAGGCACTCAGGTGATTCTTACGATCAGGCTTGTGTGAGGCAAGTGTGGTGGGAGACAAGTTCTACTAGTCTGAGCTCAGAATAACCATTTGGGATTGTAAGCCTGCCCTCCTCATTCCTTAACTAGCTGGGCTGCCACCAGCAAGAAAATTCACCTCTTTGTGCTTAAGTTCCTGTACGTTGAAAAATAGAGCCGGAGTATCCACTTCAAAAGGTTGTCTTGAGAGTCAACTATAAAATGTTTAGAACATTATCATTACCCTTCTTTCCAGTTGATTTTTAGCCCACAGCACTGAATGGTTCCAGAATAACTACTTACTACATTTCTTTTGAGCCAGTAAGACTGGGAAGGTATAAAGGAACCAGATCACTAGAGTTCTTAGTGCTGCTCACTGTTCTAGGTACAGTCTCAGGATGACGACCCTCTTTTCTCTGCTTAGCCTACCTGGAACTATATTAGTTACCATTATATGGCTGTTTTAAAACTGCAGGTAGTGGAGTTCCCACTGTACAAAAAGATTTCTAGTGTCTTTAATTTAAAAAAATATACCATTTTGCTGCAGCAAAACAAAAATATTTATGAATCACTACTGCTTTAATTAACAGCATTATTTTTTTTTTCTTCTCTCCTTACCTAAGGCTGCTGTGGTACCATCTGCCCAGACCCTTAAAATTACTGACTTTAGCTTCAGTGACTTTGAGCTGTCTGATCTGGAAACAGCACTGTGTACAATTCGGATGTTTACTGACCTCAACCTTGTGCAGAACTTCCAGATGAAACATGAGGTAGGAATGCAGCAATGTCCTTTGGAAAAGTCTGTGTGGGTGTGTATGTAAGAGAATTGGTGTTGAATACAAGTATGGAATAGGGATTTTTACATTTACAGTCCCCTAATTTATAACTGAGACTTTTAAAGAAAAATCATTCATCAAAAAGACATTTTATATTTTTTTATTTATTTCCTTTATATATGCAATTTTGTTATTTCACTACTGATTGAATTTCTTGAAGCAGGAGCTGAGCTGTTTTCTGTTTCTTTTTTTTCTCCGGTGACATCTTGAGTTCACCACTCAGGAAGCCTTCCATGATTGTTGGAGACTGATTCAACATATTGAACAGGCTCTCTAGAGTCATCTAAACTGCAAATAACTACTTAGTAGTTCTGTACAAAATGCTGTGTTACAAATTTTAATGATGTCCAGCATATCCACTGAAAACTTACCAGATATGACCTTAATTTTTTTGTATGCTGTTGAGAACATCCTGGTAACAGAATCTAAAATGGGATTTGAATCTAGTTACTACTTTGTCCTTTGGGTTAGCCAATTCTGTTAGGTCCCTCTCAATAAAAGGGAGATAGAGTAGTCCATTAGGAATTATGTTACATAGAGTCATTTTGGTCACTGTTTCACAATAAATGGTATTATCTATTTAATTGTTCTGTACATTTATGATTAAAAAAAAGATATATCCAAAGATTAAATTTCTGGATTTTCCTGTTTATTTTTCTTGTTGCTTTAATTAATCACCAGTAATTCTCTGCAGCATATTTTCTAAACATATCAAAGAGAGTTTATAGATCTTACTTAAAAGCCTCCAAGTGAGATTAATTCATCACCTTCCTGACATACTCTATTCAGAAATGAAATAATGGTGAAAGAAGCTGCGGTGTGCTTGGGGTGACCACATTCAATCTTAAACACACAGAAATCTTCTACTTGAAGTATGGCAATTCGTGGGTAAAACGGTTAGGAGACATTAGGGTTCTTTGTTATAAGAATTTCCTGTAAACTGAGCAAAGAACAGGAACAAAATGACCTGAAAAGAAAAGGGAGGAAAGGGAAGCATTGATTTCCCACCAAATCCTTTATAAGCAGTTTCTACCAACAATGAAGAAACTTTGTTTTTGGCCTATTTCTGTAGCTAATCATATTGTGTTGAATACTGTCAAAGCAACATTCTTTTCCCTGGTACTTTTTCCATTTCCGAGGGCAATGTTCTTTGTGTTTGAAGCAACTCTAGTGATATATATATAGAAGCACGTATTTATTTTACAAATCCCCAAAAGTATAGTAAATCACTCAGATTTGAAGAGAGGCAGACTCTGATGCTAACACAAACCATGTTTAGGGCCCATGAGTCCCTGGGGATTTTATTTAATACACCAGTTAGAGGTTGAATTAAACCCAACTCTTGAGACTTGCTGAAGTCTGTCCTCCCCGTGGCCATCTTTTAAAGTGTTTTTTATTTGAACCCCAGGGCTTTATTTGACATATATTATTTTTAAAAAATTGCTTCTTTGTAACCAAGCAGTAACTACCTGAATAATGAGAGAATTAAGTCTCATAGCTCCAATTTGTCCCTGGACATGTGCTATGTACCTTGTTACTAGTTCACCCCCAGGGCCTTGCACTAATACCTTCACAGATATACAACATGAGAGCATGGGAAGAAGTTGAGAGTGGCCGCTTTTATGGCTCTCTAATGGTGAATTCATACCTATGTGACCCTTTGGACTCTCCTAATTGGTGACACATGGACATGGCACATGGACACATGGACTTTTTATTTAAAAAAAAAAAAATGCTGGCCAGGCGCGGTGGCTCAAGCCTGTAATCCCAGCACTTTGGGAGGCCGAAGTGGGTGGATCACGAGGTCAACAGATCGAGACCATCCTGGCCAACATGGTGAAACCCGTCTCTACTAAAAATACAAAAAATTAGCGGGGCATGGTGGCACGTGCCTGTAATCCCAGCTACTCAGGGGGCTGAGGCAGGAGAATTGCCTGAACCCAGGAGGCGGAGGTTGCGGTGAGCCGAGATCGCGCCATTGCACTCCAGCCTGGGTAACAAGAGCGAAACTCCGTCTCAAAAAAAAAAAAAAAAAAAAAAAAGCTAATCAATGCCCTACACTGCCCAAAATACCTTTCTCAGAGATATCTTTCGTTTTGTATCTAATTTAATTACCAGGGTGGTTACGTAGTGTGCTGTGAAGTCAAACTGCTCAAGTTTGAATTTTGACCCTATCCCTAACTAACATTATGACCTTCAGCATGTTACGTCTCTGAGTGTCCGTTTTCTTGTCTCTAAGTTCATCAAAATAGCAGTATTAGGCTAAATGTGAATGCTTTGCACAGTGCCTGGGACATAGTAAATGTGTGAATATGTTGGCAATTATTGTTACTACTTATGCTTTATTTTCTAAAGGTTCTTTGCAGATGGATTTTAAGTGTTAAGAAGAATTATCGGAAGAATGTTGCCTATCATAATTGGAGACATGCCTTTAATACAGCTCAGTGCATGTTTGCTGCTTTAAAAGCTGGCAAAATTCAGGTACTTTTTAGAGCCATTCATATAACTAATACATTTTATTTCTTAGTAATGAAATTTACAGCATATTCTCTCAAGTTCGCTCTAAGGTACACAGATGATGACTCACAATAATATTTGCTGCCATTTACATAATAAGTTATTTTTTGTTAATTAAAGAGAATGACAAAAATACGTAGTTGCTAATTTTCTTTCATATATATTAAATAGAGCATATAAGAAAACCTTTAAAATAACCTCATGTTGCACGTAAATAATCTTTGGGCGAATAAATATTTCCTTCAGAGGAAAACACTGTATTAGTAAGAAAAAGTATCACATTTCTCTTGTTCACATTCAACCTGCTCCAGAGTAGAATTTCTCAAAAACTACCCAAGTCCTGAACTTGCTTCATTGATAAGTTAGGGATCTCTATCACATTTTCTCTGGAGCACTCAGAGAAAATTTTGTATGAGTTTCATAGAAAAGGTTTTAGCTTCCTATGCATTGACCAGAGACTGTTTAAAAGGAAGATCAGTGCTGAAAACGTTCAAGTAATCCGTTCCTTTCTAGGCCAAATTTTATCCCTATCTCTGTCCTTAGATTCTGACTTCAGTGGGAATCAACTAGTTATTCTAGGTAAGTGATTCCAGGCATCCATCATACAACTGTTTTTAATTCGGAGCTTCCTTGCTTTTTTTTTGTAAATAAATTCTAAAAATGTTATTCTCTGTCTCTACCTTCATAGGGTGCGCAATTTAACTGGTTAAATCTAAAAGAAGTGATTGTTGTTCAAGAAGTCAGGTTCTCACTCATAGGCAGGTGTTGAACAATGAGAACACATGGACACAGGGAGGGGAGCATCACACACTGGGGTGGGAGGGAACTAGGGGAGGGACAGCAGGGAGGGGGGAGTTGGGAAGGGATAACATGGGGAGAAAAGCCAGATATAGGTGATGGGAAGGAAGGCAGCAAACATATTGCCATGTATGTACCTATGCAACAATCTTGTGTGTTCTTCACATGTACCCCAAAACCTAAAACGCAATAAAATATATTTAAAAAAAAGTGAGATGAAATTTGATACAATAGTATTTTCCTGCTTTAGGAAACGTGTAGGTTGAGTATCCCTTATCCAGAACAGGTTAAGAAGTGTTTTGGATTTCAGATTTTTTTCAAACTTTGGAATATTTGCATTATGCTTACTGGTTGAACATACCTAATCTGAAAATCCAATATACCAATGAGCATTTCCATTGAGACTCATTGGTGCTCAAGGAAGTACAGATTTGCAGCATTTTGGATTTCAGATTAGGGATACTCTACTAGTGTAAGAAATTGGGAAACTTATTTTGGGGTATGGAAAGGTCATAAGGATTATCATGATACACTGAAAACTATCCTTGTTCCCTGTGAGGAATAACAAAATGATGATTTTTGTGCTGTTGTACAACCTATTTAAAGTTCTGAGAGTTCTAGGAAAATACAGCTGATGATAATACTAACTTGTGTTTTTTTTACTAATGAAGGGAAACAGTATTATGATAATACACATGGCAGATACTAAAAAATAACCTGTATTTATCTTGGGACTATATTAGGTAACTTTTTAAAGCCAAGTTTTCATTTCAAATCATTTTCTTTCTATTGTTTTGCTTGAATTAACACTGTCTGCATTCCTTAAGTATACAGCAACTGATAGCAGAGAATGAACAGAATCTGCAGGGAATTAAAAGAGAAAAAACTATTGTTTAAAGTTTATTATGATTATTCCACATAATAAATAATTAAGAATTAGTGATACTATAGGTGGACAGATTATTAATTTATTGAGACATTTAGCTTTTCCTGTTGATAAGTGAGATTTGTGGTAATCCCATTCTGAAGGACAAAGGATAACCAATTTCCTGAAGAATAGGATTCTAGGGTTAATCCTTTGTGACTAGTTCTTAGGTAAAGCACTGAGTGGGGGGAAACGAGGTTACTGAAAAGAGGTAATATAATGCTCTTCACCGCATTATATCTGTTCTCTCTTTCCTCCAATGTCTTTGATCATGCAGAACAAGCTGACTGACCTAGAGATACTTGCATTGCTGATTGCTGCACTAAGCCATGATTTGGATCACCGTGGTGTGAATAACTCTTACATACAACGGTAAGACTGTTTCCCAGTAAAGGAAGAAAATGTTTTCTTCAAATTGTAGGACTGTGTTTTTTTAAGTTAAAGCCACAGCAAATTTGATGGTACAAAATTGCAATTGGTCGAAGTCCCATAACATACTCTGGTTATATTTAAAGGAGAAGGAAAAAATAATGCAGGTTTAGTATTATGTTCATAAGTTTTCAGCCCTGAAGTTCAAAACAGATTTATGTTGAGAATCTTGTTGCATTAGATAATTACCAGGAGTTTTACTTTAGTTTATGTACACCCAGGTTAACAGCTTCCTTAGAAAACTATTAAGACTAGTCCAGAAAAGGTAACATTTTACCCTGCAATAGAAAAGATAATATTTGGAAAGTGATTAGCTCAGCCCTATGTACTTATTAAGTGCTCAGTAGAAGGAGGCTTTTGATCTCAGCAGAAGCCATATAGCACAATGTTGGAAAACTGGGCCTCTGTCTAATTTCTCTATACCTTAATTTCCTGATCTATAAAATGGAGATAATTGCATACTAACCTCATAGGGTTGATATAAGTTGTAAAAAATAATTCATATCAATACCAAGCAGAATGCCTGGTACCTATTAAATCTTAGAAGCAGATGCTAGAGATATATCATCATCAGATGTCTGCTCATTGGCTGAGTTTGAGAGTGAGTAGATCAAAATCAGCATGTATACACTGAACGTAATACTAATTGTTCAGATAAGAGTTTCAGGCTCCTGTAAGGGCCATACTTAAGTGGCATTTGAAATAACAAATGAGAGGATAAAGGTGACATCACTTTTCATCAAATGTTTGAGCCACTGTGATATTTTTATTTTCTTATAGGAATTTAGTTGAAAGGTCTACATGTTAAGTGCAAGATCTCTTACTGCTGAGCATTTTTTAAGTACACAAGTGATTTAACTAATGGACAGATCTCTCAAGGAAATTCCAGATGTCTGATATCTAGAGGGAATTTCAGAAAGCTCTCTAATCACATTCTCCTTATCTAAATAAATGGAAAACTTCATGTAGAAAGAATTGTAGTGATGTAACAACCATGTCCTCTGCTGACCTTCGATGGGAAAAGATAGCAAGCGCTTGCCTGAGTATCAGAGTCTGGCTGTTTCCTCTTGAAAATCTCATATTTTGGAGAACTGACTGGGTGACATGTTCTTTGTCCCCTGTGCTTTGCCATGTGATTGCAATCCTGAGCTTCACATAGACACAGGGTAATTATGAAAGGGGACACAGACATGAAAAGATGTAAGGTGCAGAGTCAAGCCACATAGCATGTCCCTCCACAGTCAGCACAACCTAAAGATCAGGATCAGAATGTGCTACACCGAACATAATACTACTAGTATGTGGATTATTAGTGTATGGATTGCTCTAAGATGCTATTGCCCTGCTTTAGAGTTAAAAAAAACATTCAACTATTTTTTTCCTTTGTTTATTTAAAAATAATTACCCTGCCAACATCTGGAGAAACGTCATCTTCTCCAAAAAAAAGAAAGGAAGAAAGAAAACATCCTGGGAACAGTCATCGACTGCAGAATCTTGTTTTCACACACACACCACAAAGCAGACTTCAAGTTTTTTAAAAAAAAAAGTTAAAGCAGTTTCAAAGATTTTTCGTTCTTCCTACATCCCTGTGGTTTGAGTAGAGGAAACCAAGAATTTTCCAGGGATTTTTTTTTTCTTTCCTTGCTGGTAAATGAGTGATACTTAAAGTAGAATTTTCTTAGCCAGGAACTTAGGAGACTATGACTACCATAAATATTCCCATTTAAGTACTATCTTCTAAAAAGGTATACTGTGTCCAGCCATCATCACATAGTCAAACTAATATGTAGAGAAAATCAAAACAATAAAACAATGCACAGAGATTAAAGTAATTCATCAAAAAGAGAAAAAAAAATAGTCATGTGGTAGATAAGTTAGAAACTGAGATTTTCCTCATTCATTCTTGAGTATCTTCTCAGAAAATTGTCCTGAAATTACCTTGAAAGAAGATATTTCTTGAAGAGGAAGTTGCCCCTTGAGTCATTATTTGATTCTTTGATTCCTTCTTTGATTAGGAAACTGCCATTGTAGAGGAGTTCTATAGGTATGCCAGTGGAATATATGAGGGAAGAGTTCACTGCTCGTGCTTACCTCTCCCACTTGGGTGAATAAAGAAAAAATAATCTCAGATATATACTGAATTGTTATTTTAAAAACAGGCAGTAATAGGAACAAAATGGCTGCATTACAGAACCACCAGAGAATGCACAACTGTAGCATTTGGGTTATGTAGAGAAATTACCTGCATTAGGCCTTCAGTCAATATAAGAAGACTGTTATAGATGCATGTGTTTGGTTAGATTCAAGTTTAGTGTTGATAAAATAATGCAGTGAAATTATGTTACATTTTAGGGAGATGGATAATGGGTAATTATTATAGTAGGGCTTTTGCCCTTTGTGAGGCAGAAAGAAAATGATAGAAGTATAAAATGTGATTCTTGCCATTAAGGAATGGTCATAGTCTCATGAAGTAATAGTGATCACTACAAGAAAGTATTTAGTCCTGAATTAGTGCATGAACTGTAAGTGTTCAGCAGAGAAGACTGGTCAGAACAGAAGTTGTACATCTCCACTGTTAATGGAGGAAATGAGACTTAAACTTGGTCTTAAAATGTGGGTAGGATTTAGAAGGGAGAAAGGATAAAGATATTCCAGGAGCACCACAAGATAAGCCGTTTTTTGGAACAGTGATGATGGCTAGCTTGACCAGTGTTAGAAGGTTCACACTGATTAGGAATGAAAAAGAAGAGAATGAACAAATAGAAGCTTTTTGAGGCAGGATTATAAAACTAAGCAGTGCATTTTGGATTTGATATGGCTACAAAAAAGGAGCCACTGCAGTGTGTAACAAACACACAGTTTTAGGAAAGAAGTCTGAATGTAAGCTACAAGGTAAGTGGGTAGAAATTAGAACCACAGAGTTCTACTAGAAACCTGTTACAGCGAGTCAGGAATAAGCTGAAAAATTATATACTGGCTAGAGAGAGGAATAAACTGAAGGAGGAAAAAAATGTAATAATGAGCAACTAGTTATATATAAGCCTGAAGGAAGGAGATATGACTTGTGGTATAAGAAATTGGAACAGTGATGGTGCCACTGATGAAAATGAAAGAGCTGCGGAATCTGTATATGTGTACATTGAGAGACAGGGATGGCAGGGACGGAGGTTAGGGGAGTTTTGGCAATAACTAGAAGATAATAAATAAGATGGTAGTTAGGGATGGTCAAATGATCAAATGAATGTGTTTTTTACAGGGGTAGAGATGCAATAAAATCAGGGGGAAAAAAAATCTCCTGGTAGCCACAATCACACTATGTATATTTGTTCTGGGAGAACTTCTTCTATCCCATCACTGTCTTCTCTGCCAATAGAGGACAGAAGTGAGCTGGAGGGTCATGGTCTGGCACAGTGGGAATAGACGGTCAGCAGGATCTGAGAGACATAAAAGGGCCCTACACACAGCATAAAATCATGTGTGAAGTTCAAACTGGGTAGAGTCCATTTTATCCATGAATGAGATTATCTCTGGTCAGGTTGGAGATCTTGAGAGCCTGGAGATCTGAATATGAATAAAGTGCAAGTTCAATTAGTCATATATCAGTAGCAAATACTGTAACAGAAGCTAAAACCTTATATAGGCCTTACAGCATTTGAAAGATGTTAGCACTTTTTATATATTTGTTCATTTAGTCCTTATATCAACATGCAGTAGCTATGATGGTTGTGGTAGTTAAGAGCCAACTTGGGCCAGATGCCCGGCTTCAAATCTTGGCTTCTCCTCTTACTTTGTGACCTTGTGCAAGTCATTAAACTTCTCCGTGTCCCTGCTTCTTTGTATAATGTAATAATCAAAATACTTATCTTCTGAGCTTTTCATAAGGATTAAGGGGTAAAATAGATGTAAAGTGCTTAGAACATTCCTGGCACATATTAAATGCTCTACATGTTTTAGCAGTTTTCAAAGAGGAATGTTCTTAGCAACAGATAGGAGTTCAAGATCTTGCTTTGCCTGTGGTGAATAAAGGGAGTGGCAAGGATACTGTGCCCAGTAGAACCTAGTAGCTGTGGAACCAAGAAGTGGAGCCCTGTCATTCTTATGTGCAAAGAGATAATCAGTAGTGTCAAGGAGGTCAGAGAACTCTGAGGTCAAAAGGTGAAATGAATCATCACTATGAATATCTATGTCACTGAATATAATTATAGACAATAAGAAGGCAAAAAGAAAAAAACCACATTGACTGGGAGAAAAGGCAATACTGATGTTATGAAGAGAAATGATGAAGTAAAGAACTAAATGGGATTCAAGGTTACAAAGAGGTAGTTAGAGAATTGAGCCCAGAGTAACATATATGACTAAGAAGCAGAACCAAGGACATCGTTAGCATTGGTGACAAAGGAAGACTGGGGTTGCAGTATAGTTCCCCACTCCCATGGGACATGAGGTTTTTATTTTCTATAGAATTATAAGGTTTTCTCTTTCTAAAATACTGGTCTGATTTCTCCATTGAGCATCCTAATGCTACTGTCAGAGATGGACCAACAACTATGCAGAACAGAGGAAAATGCAGAATGAGTGTGCTGGTCCATTAGTGCTCACTGACAGCAGTGTGAGAACAAAACTCTGTAGCAGTAGTGGTTTAAATGGGTCCTTCTGATGCAACTTTAAATAAAGAAGCCACATAGCCTTGTGTTTGAAAGAGGAAAATATAACAAATATAGAATACATTGGTTTCCATGAATGTTTTTATATACAGGAAATTCGGGGCATTTGTCACTCTGCTATTGATTCATAAATATGTATTTTTAGAATGTAAGTAAAGGCAAACATAGTTTGCATTAGTTTATCTCAAAAGCCAAGAATTTTCTATAATGTGAAAGAGTCCCTTCTGCATCATCTAAAAATGTAATGTGTGTTTGAAGTTCTGACTTGCTTGTGTTATATCCACCTAATTGCATTTCCTAGTCCAGCCCCTAAGTAGGTCAGTGAGTGCATATGCTGTGCCTTTAAAGTACTTGGGTATCCCTAAGACCATGTGCTGCAGTGAAGAGGATATACCTGAATGGCAGCTCTACCACTTATATCAACCTTGAGCACATTATTTTTCTCTAAACCTTTGATTGTCTAAAAAGCAAAAAGATGGCAATTTTAGAGAGGTCTCAGCCTAAGTTACCCAGGAGGCACAACCTGAGAGGAACGTCAGTGTGCATACAGCTTATTTGTGAATATGACCCCAGGGAGCAGGAATTTGGGACTGGGAGTGAAGCAGGGAAGAAAGGAAAGCCAGTAGATGGATGAGTTATCCAGATGTCCACCCATACTGGTGCTCAGTCATGCCAGGTGCTTTTGAAGAGTCTTCTGAAATAAGACCCAGAACTGTTGACTGGCAAGACAAAGACAGCAGTCCATAGGTCTGTGTATCCACTGGTCGAAGGTGGTCCACGGGCCTTCACTCTTTCACACTTCCAGGTTGAACAAGTGTGAGTGCCGAGAAAATTCCTCTGGCACCAGCTGTGGGGTCACAAAGCTCTAAGGCAGAAGTGAGAAATATTAAAGGTAGGCTCGGGCAAAACACCTTCTAATTGGTACCTGAATGAAGTGTGTTAAAGTGTGCATGACACTGGACACTACATCAGTGGATGAGTAAGAGGTGGTAACGCAGGTTTTGATGTGGAAATGCCCCACACAGGGTTATTGTAAAAATTAAATATAATAAACTACATAGCACTGTACCTGACATGTTATAGGCTGTAATTATAGGCCATCTCCCTGGATGATCTCATCTACTCACATGCTGGATTACCATCTGCATGTTGGTACATCCCAAATCTGTATCTCTAGTCCAGAACTGAGTTCAGACATTTATATCCACTTGGGTCTATTTCAGGCACCTGAAAATGAACAGATCCAACATTCAGCTCGTCAGCTTCCCCTGCTTCATCCCCCATCTTTAATCATCTTCTCCCTTTTCCTATCTCAGTAAATGAGGTCAGCATCCCAAGGTAGAAACTTTAACATTTATACTTTTTCCCTTTATTGCCCTCATCCCTTCATCTCTTTCATCCCACTCCTAGTCAGATTCGTTACCAGTTCCTATCTGATGTACTCTTAACCAGCTCTCAGATATCTGCTTCTCTTCCTTTGGGTTGCTACCACTCTCATCTGGGCTCTCTCTTACTTAGGTTACTAGAAGTTTCCCAGTAGTCTCCTAACTCCCAGTAGTCTCGATACACAAGCAATCCTGTTTCCATTACGTTCATCCTTTTTCAGAAATCTACTTGTGTTACTCTGTTCACTGCCATCCATTCAATGTCAAGCATTATTTCAGCATAGTACCTGGTCCACAGTCCAACTCACTAAATATGGAAGGAGCAAAGAAGACAAGAAGGGCAGGAATTAATTTGGGGAAGGTTAGAACAATAATATTGATCAATCAGCAGTGTAGACGATACTTTAAACAGTAATAGATGAGATTCCCTGTCCTCTTACCTTTATTTTCACTTTACTATTTTCATTTTCCCTCAGGCTTCTCTTACTTTGCCTATTTTTCCCCCTACATTACATTTTTTCAGTCTTTGGTAGCTTCTCTATCTTCAACAAATTAAATGCAAAGTAAAATAATGATTCAGATAGTAATAGGAAGAAATAACATAATTGTTTTATCCAGCACTTTTGTATGGAGCTTTACAATTCACAAACCCCTTTCCTATAAATTTTAGGATCAGAGGCTTTCGGAAACTTCATCTTTTTCTTATGAAGAAGAAATAGTGAAAACTATACTTAATAATCACATATGAAGGGTCATGAGAAACATGAGGTGGAGAATTGTGCTTGTCATGCTTTAGAGTTTTATTTGTGACTGTCTCGGATATAATGAACTAAGTATAATATCCTTTCCTTTCTCTTCACTCAGCCAAAGGGTTTCTACTTCTTCACCAAGTTCAGTTAGGAGAACTAGCAGGATATCCTGCACTAAAATGACCTGGATCCCACATGGGGAACTTGCCAACTCAGCTGTCTCCTTCCTTCCTTCCTAGGGGGCATGTGGACTGACTATCCCTCTTTTCCTTGCCTTGCATCATTCATACCTCAGTTAATTCCATCTCAGTAAGTCCTTTTCTTATCTGCAGACACATATGAATAAGCTCACCTTCAGCCTGAGCATTACTTCAGAGAAAAACCTAACGTGAATTTGTTTCAGATTTTATATCAATTACAGTTTTGAAATTGAAAAATATTGTTAGTACGACTATTTCAAAGGGTTTTTTTTCTATGTTTAGAGGTATTAATTTTTTGTCCTTATTCCTTACTTCTATTTTAATTAGTATTAAAACCAATGAAATTGTTTGTACTTTGCACTGGCAACAGTTACATTGATAACTGAAAACAATTCAACTCTTGTATTTGTTTCCCAGAGATTACCTCACCCTTTTCTCAAAAAAAGGAGAGAAAATTGTTAATTGATTAACTTTATGAGGTAGCCTCTTTTTTCATTAGCCAGTAATAAAAATGTACTGATAAACCTGGATATTAAGGAAATTGATCTTTTTTTCTTTCTTTCAACAAAATATTTTCAGAAGTGAACATCCACTTGCTCAGCTCTACTGCCATTCAATCATGGAGCACCATCATTTTGACCAGTGCCTGATGATTCTCAATAGTCCAGTAAGTACTGAATTTATTGTTGTGGAATTTTAAAAGAGAGCTTTATAAATTCAGTTTTATTTTTAGGTTTTGGATTTATTCCCAGCATCATAAATTCTTGCACATACTTTATTCCTTTTTGGGTAAGGAAGGCAATGCCAAAACATTTGAGATCCTCACAGCCTCACTTCTGTAGACAACTAGAACTGTTTATATGTTGCCCGATAAGGGAAATTTGGTTATTCTACTGTGTGGCTATTCCAAGTTAGAAACAAACAAAATGGGTATTTTGTGGCTCTCAGATAGTTCTACTTTTTTTGTTTAATCAAGTGAAGTGGTTTCTATAGCTCAAGCATTTGCTTTCACAAAACAATACGTTTTCCTCTTTTGGTTCAAATTTCTAGTTGCTAAGAAACTATTAAAGAATAAAGCTATTTAACAACTTGGTGAAGTGAATATTTATCAACATAAGAAAGTATATGCTATGCAATGCCAAACATGCTTACATTAAGGAAAACAAGGTTAAAATAATATACACCAGGATATTAAGAATGGCTGTGCTGGTATAATAAAATATTAATCTTTATTTGGGGGGGGTGTTCATTGTTGACATTATCTGTTATGTGTATTGCCTTCATAATAAGAAAAAATGAAAGTTTTACATTGAACATACACAGTGCATGACATATACTCTTAAAGCTGTTTTACCATAATATCTCTAAGTTTACTCAGTGGGGCTAGTTCTTTCCTGAGCCCTGGAAAAAAATTCAGAGATTGCCATCACTTTTCTGGTCACTCATTTATAAATTAAAAGCCCTCTAGTTAGTTTAGGTCCCAATATATAGGGTAGAGTTCTCAACTCAGAAACCAAAATGTTTGCTCCTGGGTAGCAGTCCAAATTTTGAACATGATTTAAAGTTGCAGGTTTTCTGTTGCTGCACTGGTCGGCTTCTCCCAGTCCCTGCCTTGTGTTTCTTCTAGATCCTCCTCTCTCCCCAACCTCCATGTAATTTCTTACCCCTTCATAGTTGGAGAATGGGAAGGGAGATAGTAAGAAACATCAAAACATTCTTAACAGACTGGCACCAATATGAGTCTTGCCTTTTAGACTTTTGAGGCAGGAATCAGAAACAAGCCTACTCTAGGCCCACCTCCACCCAAATGATAGGAGGCATACACAGGAACTCCATGCCCCTCATGTGATTGTTTAATATGAATTAGTTCATGTGTAGAAGGGAGGTATTTGAATGGTATCAGTATACTATAGATATTCTATTATTTCATACACAACTTCTTTGAGATGAGAGGTGCCAGAATACAGAAGCTGAATTCTGACCTTCAGGAAGAAAGAAAAAAAGGCCTCCCCTTGGCTCCTGCATATACAGCCCTTTCCATTGTATCTTAGGAATATTAAAAATGAGCACTTGCACCTGAGGCTCTCTCCCTTGCTTCAGACTCTTGTAGGCTCTCAGGAGCTTGCTCTTCCTTCAGTGCCCACCTTAATAGCAGCCGTACTGTCTGAGTGATCAATTCTATATGCATTGTTGTAGGGCCCCCACAAACCAGCATTTCCACTTGATTGTTTTTGTCCATCTTTAATGTCCTCACAGGCAGCCTCCCGACCTGCCAGACTGGCCTGTCCAAGTTACTTCCAGAGGTACCAATTCTTGGTTTGGTTTGTGCTCTGGTTACAAAGTTGCATAGGTTTTGAGTGGTCTTTCCCAGTATCCCTTTTTCACATAATCCCTGTTATTTTTAGTGTTTTTCAGAACTGAAATTTTTTCAGAACTGAAATTTCTTGGGAATGTTTATGTCATATTATAGTAGAAACATCTGTACTTTTCTTAGAATTTGCTATGTGTTCCCACTGAAACTTTCATTTCAATATCACATTACAAATATAGCTCCAGAGGAAGAAAATATGCTTTTTTAAAGTATATTTAACAGTATTCCTATCAACTGACCTCTGTTGCTATATAACTTATTATACACTATGTTATTACTTAACATGTAAGGAATCTGATTGTATATATGGCTGGCTCAAATTTTAAGACTTATCTATATATTCTATCTTTGTAAGCATAATGACACAGACATTATATCATCAGCTTTTGGGAGTAAAATGTAAGAATATAGCACTAAAAGACATTTCATATTCCACTTGTAATTTTTTATCTTCAAATAAGTATCAGAAGGTATTTTCTGAATAATTTTCTGTTTAGCCTAGAATCTAAAGTAATTTAGTTTTAAAAATAATGTTTATGGTTGTAATTATAGATTATTGTCATTAATTAGATCCATGCCACAATTTCAGCATCTAGTTATCCTCTAACCAATGTGTTTTGGCCCTAGCCTAGCATATCCAGAAGTTCCCCTGTCTTCATAACAAATCCTTTGCCTTCAGATCTCATTCCTAAGCATCAGGGTTTTTTCTTGGCAGTAAGATACAGGAAGCACATCTGACTCAATTTACAGATGTTGTTTTGATCATATTCTGAGTGTCTGGTTTGTGTGTTTTACTTAGTTCAAGATTAGAGGACCACTATACTTTAAATTACAGACAAGAAATAAAAAAATGGTTACATAGTAAAAACTTCCAATGATTTGCACATGGATTAGCTACCTGTTAAATATTCCTTATAGAAGTTTCAACCCATGCTTTCTTTTACCACTGACCAGTAAGTGCCCTTCGGTTCATGCCCTTTACCCATCTACATTAAGATGTTCCTAAGGAATATGCACTGTTATCATAACTAAGTTAAAATTATATAAATTTGTACCAGAAATGTTACTGGATTTATTTTAAATTCCATAGAGAAGTGACTTTTTTCATAATCAATTGTGTAAAAAATTTACCACTCCATTATTCATATCTATTAACATGCTTTGATTTTTTCAAAATTTTATTTGCTGTTAGATTTTAACAATTAGTCTGCCCTATGGAAAAAGATAGCGATTAGATTTTAAGTCTGGACTAAGGCTTAAGGAGTATATGAGTTGGAAAAACATACATATGTAGGCAGATAAAGCACTATGAAGCTGTTTATCTGTATGACACAGGGGTGGGATGGGAGCATCGAAGGGAAACATTATTTCATGGTATTTAAGTGTGCCCTCCACATCATGAGTTTAGAATACTGGGCATGTGTTTAAGATATGTGAATATATTTCCAGATTTTGTTCTTGTCAGCAGCTTCTCCCTGGAGTGCTAACTTGGTTTTCTTTTTTATAAAGGGCAATCAGATTCTCAGTGGCCTCTCCATTGAAGAATATAAGACCACGTTGAAAATAATCAAGCAAGCTATTTTAGCTACAGACCTAGCACTGTACATTAAGTAAGTTTTAAACAATATCCTGAGAAAGAAGTCTTGGATCATTGCATTGTTTCAAATTTTGACCTCCATATTGAGAAATTTCAAAGCACAAATGTCCTGGCAAAGCTGCTTATCAGACTATGGAGCAGTTTCTTAAAGGTAGCCAAAAAGTCTACTCCTTTGGCTACTTATTGCTGAAAATTACAGAATACATTATTATTTCTAATGTTTATCACTGTGTCTCTGAAACTATATACAAATCTAATAGCCATCTCAAGGTCATTCTAAGCCATGTTGTCTAAAGATTATATAGGTCATTTGCTATTCCTCCTTTCCCTTTCCCCCTCATGGGGACGACTTCTGACCATTTCATGACTCCTTTATACCATCATCTAATCTTAGCTGGGCAGAAAGGGGGTTACTGCCAAGCAAGTAACTCTTGTTTCTTTTTATTTGATTTTGACAGAAGAATATTAATATAGAACTTTGAACTTAGTGATTCTAAAACAAGAGCATACATTAGAGTGGTCTCTGTGATTATGCATTTTCATGATTAAGCTGCCTTTCTAAAATCTAGGAAATACTTTTGTGAATTTGGGCAATCATAAGTTTTCAGCTCCTAGACTGAGAGCTTTGATGCATGCGTGGGAATGCGGGGAGTCAGGGAATTACACTCAGGATTCCTTGTAACATGAGTCTCTCTCCATCTGTGAGGGATTCACATTCATGGTTCTAGTCACTCTTAGGAGAAGTAAAAACAAATAGAACAAACACAAAAACATATGCCAGATATCTACTACTATATATCTAGAAGTAACTGCATGTGCTCTTAGAGCACTTCGAGGTTAAGACAAAAGAATACATATTAATAGTAAACTTCCATTTATTAAAAATAATTGCAGAATAAGGATTATCAAATTAAGAATTTGAAAAATAGTGCCTAGCCAACCTTTGCAGGCCATATGGGTCTCTTCTTTGAACCCTTATGAAACATACTTTTCATTTTTGGTAATCATATACAATCAGTTTTATTACATAAGTTTTTCTTGAGTCTTGTGTCTCCAGGTAGATATTAAACACTGTAAAAAGAAAAACTTTTTTCTTATGCTTTCTTGAAATGCTTAATAATACTGGGCATGTAGGAGGAATTTACTGTATACTAGATATTATATTTACTGAATAATAAGAAATGTTATTTTAAACTTTAACTAGTCTTTGTTTATTTCAGAACCACTTTACAACTTTATAATTTTTTTATCCTATACCATGATAAATGATTGTTAAACTGAAACCTATAGATCTTATTCTGCCATGCACTTAAAATATCTGAAATCATTCTCAGCATCAAATTTTTAACTCATAGTTTCATTTTTCATAAAATAACAAATTTTCAAGAATTGAAATTACCATTATCTGTGATCTATAGTTAAAAATTAGATGAGGTTTAATGTTTTACCCAAAGCAAATGATAAAAGGTGGAAAGTGAGATATTAAAGATTTGAAAATGTTGATTTTACAGTGGGTTCAAAGATGGGGGGAAAAATTCGACATTTTCTTTTTTTTTTTTTTTGAGACGGAGTTTCGCTCTTGTTACCCAGGCTGGAGTGCAATGACGCGATCTTGGCTCACCGCAACCTCTGCCTCCTGGGTTCAGGCAGTTCTCCTGCCTCAGCCTCCTGAGTAGCTGGGATTACAGGCACGCGCCACCACGCCCAGCTAATTTTTTGTATTTTTAGTAGAGACGGGATTTCACCGTGTTGACCAGGATGGTCTCGATCTCTTGACCTCGTGATCCACCCGCCTCGGCCTCCCAAAGTGCTGGGATTACAGGCTTGAGCCACCGTGCCCGGCCAAAATTACACATTTTTTAACCAAAAATTTACTCCATGAGTCTTTGTAGACCAAAGGGATGAGAGCCTAGGTAGTTATTATAACTACCTTTTTTTTAATGTTGCAGGAGGCGAGGAGAATTTTTTGAACTTATAAGAAAAAATCAATTCAATTTGGAAGATCCACATCAAAAGGATTTGTTTTTGTAAGTATGTTTACTATCTTTAAAGCTGAAGTTCTTTTACCCAGTTAATTTTCTATTTTTTCTATTAGTTTTTATTGCAATGATTTGTTACAACATGATGATCTTAAAGGCTGTCAGACTTTTCCAGTGGATTGTACAAAGAGTAAATGTGAAATTTACTTGAAAAGAATTGCATTTACAAATCCGAGTGAATGAATTGTTCCTTTATTCTAGAAAAACCTTTAAAATGTGGTGGAGTATCAATATATGGTTATAGGATTCCCTTATTCACTTTCCTAATTCATTGCAATGGAAGTGCTGAAAATATAAAGATTGCAGAAGCAAGATGTAGCTGTAAAATGTTTACTTCTCTTAAAGAAAATCTGGAAAGATGCAGCAGTGAGGTCTGGTCTCTAGACATGGAAGCAATACTATAAAGTCTCTATGACTAAAACAGTTTGATATTGGTGCCAGATCAGTGGAACACAATAGAAAATTTAGAATTGCATAACACATATAGTATATAATAAAGATAACATATCCTGACTGGAAGAAAGAGAGAGATGAGTGGATAACCAAATGAAAAAGACAAAATTAAAAAAAATAATAATAAAATAAAATAAAATATATGCCACTGAGGATGAAGACATACTGCGATGCCACAGATTTTAAGATATGTCCTGATTTCAGAGATGTTAAAATGTGAGAAAATGTGCATGTGCATATAGATGAATGAGGGTTATTTGGCACATGCTAAATGTGAAGCACCTGTGGGAATTCCATGAGGCCTCAGGAGCAAGGTCTGTGATAGAAATACTGATTAGGAGGCCGTTGGCACAATGCAGCTGAAGCTGAGGGAACATAGAGTAAGACTATGGAACGTCACTAAACATCTCAAACCCAGTTTTCTTGTTCAATAAAACAAAAGTCCTGTATCACACAAAAAAAAAAAGAAAAAAAAAGAAAAAGACAAAATTGGATCTACTCTAAAAACTTAAATTCCAACTGAAACATAGAGTTCAATGCAGAGAATTAAATCATAAAAGCACTAAATAAAAATATAAGTGGATTCTTCTATAACCTAGGAGTGAGAAAACTTTCTTAACTATAATTCAACATGTGGAAATAATAAAGGAAAAGACTGAAAAACATGATTAATCATTCAAAGGCTTTTCATGTAGAAATTACCACATGTTGAGTGAATTAGGATAACCTACTATAATTTCTGATCTAAGACCTTTATCAGTGTGATAACTGATGTTATATTTTAATGGTTAATTAGTAGTCATCAAAGCACTTTCATCATATTGTCACTGAGAATGGAATACCAAAGTGACAAAAATAATAAAATCAGGCAAGTTTTTACCCAAAGGTTAATAATTTTTCATGTTCTGGAACTAAATGAGGCAGTTTGAGGACAAATTCCAAAAGTTCAAAGGGAAATCAAAAACAGTGATGCTCTGTTATCACTATATCAGGTAGACTTCTATATAAATTGTTTGTTTTTCTTTGGTCTTTATAAACTCCGATTTCCATTGTTTAGAGGATTTTAACTTTTTTATTCATAACTATTTACTGAGGTCATATAATAACACAAAAGTAAATAGGAGTTGTGGGTTTCTTTTTTTTCTGTAACAGGGCAATGCTGATGACAGCTTGTGATCTTTCTGCAATTACAAAACCGTGGCCTATTCAACAACGGGTATGTTGCTTAGTGACAATAAAAATAATAATTAAAAAGTCAAAATAACATTCTACCCTGCAATCCCACTACTAGGTATCTATCTAAAAAATAAATCTATCTATTTATTTTACAAAAAATACATCACTATGTAAAAAAGATACTTATGCATTAGTCATAGCATCATTTATTATATAATAGCAAAGTCATGGAACTAACCTAAGTGTCCATCAAGAACAGTTGACTAGATAAAGAAAATGTCATACATATGCACCACGAAATTCTTTTTAGGCAGGCATCAAATCATGTCCTTTGAAGCAGCATGATTGAAGGTGGAGGCCATTATCCTTAATGAACTAACTCAGAAACAGAAAATCAAACACTGCACATTCTTACTTATAAGCAGGAGCCAAACGGTTGGGTACACTTGGACATAAAGATGGAAATAATAGGCACTGGGGACTCCAAAAGGGGAGAAGGTGGGAAGAGAGCAAGGAGTGAAACACTACTCATTGAGTATAATGTTCATTATTTGAGTAATGGGTATACTAGAAGCCCAGTCCCCACCAATACACAATATGCCCCTACACTAGATATGCACAAATACCCTCTAAATCTAAAGTAATTTTTTAAAGGTGTTACTCTTAAAGCTAGCTTCTGAAGAATGGAAATTTTTTTAAATTTTTAAATAGTATTAAAAACAGATAATTGAACATGAAAAGGCTTTCTTTTTTAGAAGATACATTTGCACATGATATTTTTAAGATATATGAAGAAAGATAGCATCAACATTAATGGAGCAAAAACATTGCTGTTGATAAGTTTTCATTTCAGTGTGCTAGGCTGAATATACCAAATTCAAAAATCCAGAATGTTCCAAAATTCAAAGCTTTTTGAGTGCTGACATGACACTCAGAGGAAATACTTATTGGACCAGCATTTTAGATTTCCGATGTTTGGATTTGGGGTATTAACTTATACTTCTCACTTACTTGTTTCTTAAGGACATCCCTTTAATGACCTTAGAAATGAGAAGAAGCAAAATTACTTTTCTTATGATTAGCATTCTAGGCTATACCTCAGCTCTAAATAGGCATTAACAAGTAGAACTTAACGATTTCTGGGCTTGTAGATGTAGGAAGTATTGACAGGAGATGTCAAGAAGGATCTGAACAGAGCCTGTTACCAGGAGGCTAGAAAAAAATCCTTCCCTCTAAGTAAGTAACTGCTGTAATGTTTTGCAGAGGCAATATAGACTCAGAAAAGTGATGGATGTCCATGCAGTGACATATATCTTGTGTTTTTGTTTCTCAAGATTTCATTTTGAGTCTTTAATGTACTATTTAGCATTGTTGACAGCCTGGTGTTGGTCAAGGCTCTGGGCTGCATAGTCAGGGAGCCTAAGAAATCTTCTACAGGCTCATCTCATGAAACAGACATACAGAGCAAACAAGATCAAAAACTCATTCTCCACGTGCCAAAGCCAACATGCCATATGCACTTACGTGATCTTTACATACCTTCCTGCCCCATAATAAATAAGACTATATGCGTATTTCTAACCAGGGGAGAGAAGGGGAAAGAATGTGTCTTCATATACCCTTTCTTTCTCCTGAATTAAACCCTTGTACATATTGTTTTAGGGTGTGAAAATAAATGAAGGAAGAAAATATTTTTAAATAAAATAAAAGGAAAAATGTTGGAAGCTACTAAAAGAAAGAGAAATTTACAGAGGTGAAAAAAGAGTATAATGGAATAGTTAAGAGAGCATGCTTTAGACATGGAGTACTTGTCTTCAGGTATCAAGCTGCTGCTTATTTGCTATAAAAGGGAGATGTATACCTCCTAACAGGGCCTTCATTCACAGTCTCTGTTTTAAAGAATGAAATGCTTTTCATTGTCAAAACTGAGTCTGTTAATTATTTCAGATAGCAGAACTTGTAGCAACTGAATTTTTTGATCAAGGAGACAGAGAGAGAAAAGAACTCAACATAGAACCCACTGTAAGTATGAAACTTTGTTGGTAGGAATTAAACTGCATTTTAAAATTGTAGACTCCTTTTTATGGTTCCATGGGATCTTTCCTTAGGACCACAGTTTCTCACTTTATTTTTTAAAACTTTTTTCATATTGGAAGAATTATAAATGTTCATTACAGAAAGCAAATCCAAGAAACGAGCACAAAAATACTTTTGGGGTCAGCATATTGTATCGCTGTTTTTTGTAATTTGTTTTTCCACTTAAGTATTACAAACCACTTTTCATTTTTTATCATGATTACTGAAATATATGTAGCCATAATTTACCCACTTCCCTTGGTGTAATGTTTGCAATGTTCACTATTACAAACAGCACTGTGATAAACGTCCATCATAGAAGTTTCACTCCTACTCCTTGGTTCTCACCATGAAAAGAATTTAATAAAGAAACTGTGGCTGACAGGGAAAGGTAGGAGAGATACAAAAAGAAACACAGAGGAAAAAAGACCAGATGTCACACCCACACAACTGTCTCCCCATTTTTCTTAGCATTCTACTTGTCTACTCTTTGTTCAAAGTTCTCCTCAGAAGTGTTTCCAGAGCAGTATTTCATCTATCATAGATGTTTATCACAGTGCTGCTTGTAATAGCAAACACTGAAAACATTACACCAAGGGAATTGCTCCTCTATTCTTCATTATCTTGTTAGCGTAAATTCCCAAAGTTGTTGTGTTGGGGCAAACAGAATTTAAAGATCTTTCAAACATACTGCCTTTTATCATAGAGTGTGGATCACAAATACAAGTAAAGACTCTTCTCAACCCACTTCTGTTCTTTGGAATTTTTCCTCTAAATTAAACATAGAGTTTTCCTCTTTTCTTTTCTTCTTTTTCATATAGTTGCTATCTGACCTTTCCAGGCTAACCCACTGTTTCACCTTTCTGGAGCAAGCTTTCATTGTGTTCTTTCAATAAGTAAATGCATACAGTGGCTCACACCTGTGATACCAGCACTTGGAGGCCAAGGCAAGCGGATCACTTAAGATTAGGAGTTAGACCAGCCTGGCCAACATGGTGAAAACCATCTCTGCTAAAAATACTCAAATTAGCCAGGCATGGTGCCGCACACTTGTAATCCCAGCTCCTCTGGCGGCTAAGACAGAAGAATAGTTTAAACCCAGGAGACAGAGGTTGCAATGAGTCGAGATGTCACCACTGCACTCTAGCCTGGACAACAGAGTGAGACACCCATCTCAAAAAATAACAATAAAATATCTAACAAAATAAATAAATGCAATCTGTGTGTCTGTGTCTATATTTGTATTTTCAGGATCTAATGAACAGGGAAAAGAAAAACAAAATCCCAAGTATGCAAGTTGGGTTCATAGATGCCATCTGCTTGCAACTGTATGAGGTATTTATATGAAAACTACTAGACTTGCTAAACTTGGACTGTTACGAATTAGAACCTAAAGTAAATTGAAGAGATTAATAATAGGCGCCTATTTTGGGCTTCTAAATCATGAAATAAAATTATTAGTAGTATGGTTTCTTTTATCGATGAACATGTTCGTATTGAACAAGGAACACATACAAATATCTGTTGAGTGCCTACTATGTGCTAATCTCCAACAAATTGATTTGGGGATGCTAAGAATTAAATGCCAGTGTTAACCTCAAGAAGCAATACGGTATATACCATGTATTAGCATATTCTTTTCCTAATTCTGAATTTTAGCTTAAATAAAAAAAGTAATTTTCCAACTTTTTCTCATTGTCATAATGTGGCTTGACTATATTCATAAAAATTTTTCTAAGAATAAAAGGAGGTAGGTAAATTGCAGGTTCCCATTTCCATGTATCTGCTGGCTTGGTGTTTGGTGTGTCGGGGGTTATTGTAGGCAAATGGATTCTCCCAAAAACACCTAATTTATTAGTTTAATGTTTATGACTCAAATGCAGAAAGAGGTTATCTTTGTTGTTGTCTTTGGAAGTTTACACAGGAAACTGTTTTAAGTTTTAATTATTCAGAAGAAGAACATTTGTCTTGGAGTTATCATAGAATGTCAAACCAGAAAAAAAAAAAGCTAGAAATTTTCTAAACAGAACATTTCAGATTTGGTAATTGAAATTGTAAAGTTCATCTCCTAACAAGATAGAATATTAGCCCCAAACAGGTGGTTAATTGGGGATGTACATCTACAGCCCAGTTCTCATTCCTACTCCAGCGTTCTCCCTATCAAAAGAATTTAATAAAGATCTTCAGCTGACAGGGAAAGGAAGGAGAGATACCAAAAGAACCATGGAGAAAAAAAACACAGGTGTCATGTGCCACTGCTGTCTCCTCATTTTTCTCAGCATTCCAGTTGTTTACTCCTTTGTTCAAAGTTCTTCCTCAGAAGTGTAAAGCATATGCCGAGCAGTGTTTCAAACATCTCATTCTTTCCATAACAGATGCTTTCCTTATTGATTGGATTAAGAGTTTCTCCATTAAAAATACTAATGGCTCTTTTGATTTTTCTCCATCCACAAAAAAACAGTCAAGATAGTAATTATATCAGCTATTATAGATGTTATCCTTCTGCATTATAATATATACATACGTATATAGATATACATATATAGATATATATACACACACACACAAACACACACAGGGATTCATTTTACTTGAATCTGCTGTTGAAAATTGTGATATTGATATGTATTTCCAACATTATTACAGAAATAGTTATGTTCTCACTATAGAAAAATCAGAGGCCAGGCACGGTGGCTCATACCTGTAATCCCAGCACTTTGGGAAGCTAAGGTAGGTAGATCACATGAGCTCAGGAGTTCAAGGCCAGCCTGGCCAACATGGCAAAACCCTGTCCCTACAAAAAATAGAAAAATTAGCAGGGCTTAGTGGCACGCGATTGTAGCCCAGCCACTTAGGAGACTGAGGCAGGAGAATTGCTTGAGTAGGAGCAGAGGGGGTTGCAGTGAGCCAAGATCACACCACTGCACTCCAGCCTGGGTGATGGGAGTGGAATCCTGTCCTAAAGAAAAGAAGAAAAAGAAAAATCAAAATTACTGAGAAGCAAAAAGGAAAATAAAACCACTTACAATCCACTACCCAGAGATAACTACAGATAACATATCAATGTATATGCATATGCTTTATGACATTTTCATATACTTTTCATTTAACAATAATTCAATAATTGCCTTTTGAAATCCATAATGCTATTATATCCATATTTTATGTATCAAATATGTTCCTGTGAGGTTTCTCTTTTTTTTTAAATTCTCTTGGGGTGTTTTCCAGTGACAACCTACTGTTGTGTATTTGTCATTGTCAGTGTATCACTATTAGGAAGAAATCTGCAATGAACATTCTTGTGTCTACATGTTTATGACACTATAATTGGTACATGATAATGCCATACCGAATTATGAATTAATCTTTATTATAATATAATCTTGGATAAAAGCCTATTTAAGTATATTATATGAGACCATTGCCCAGAAAAACACAAAAACTAAGTAGCTCCCAATGCAGTCACACTTAGGGAGACCCAACTATACTACATAGAAACAAAATGCCAAATGTGGATGACGGGGAGAAGGAAAGCAAAGCACACTGCCATGTGTGTACCTACGCAACTGTCTTGCATGCTCTGCTCAAGTACCCCAAAACCTAAAATCCAATAAAAAATTAAAAAAAAAAAAAAAAAGAAACAAAATGTCTTTTTTCCCCTAAAAGTGGATTCCATACAGATCTGTCTACCTAGCACAATAATGTTATTTTGGAATGTGTGTATATGCTCTCTCAGCAAACTACTACGTATCTGTAGTGTTTTAGAAGAATCATGTGTAAATGATCTATGTGCGCACCCAGCTTGTGAAGATTTCAGCAGTGAGTCTGCTCATGAAATGAGTGTGGGATGTGGCCCTTTATAACAGGCTGTGAGAGAGGGCTTATTTCCTGGCTTCTCTCTAGTTGTTTACTTTCTTTTTTTCTTTAGGCCCTGACCCATGTGTCAGAGGACTGTTTCCCTTTGCTAGATGGCTGCAGGAAGAACAGGCAGAAATGGCAGGCCCTTGCAGAACAGCAGGAGAAGATGCTGATTAATGGGGAAAGCGGCCAGGCCAAGCGGAACTGAGTGGACCATTTCATGCAGAGTTGAAGTTTACAGAGATGGTGTGTTCTGCAATATGCCTAGGTTCTTTACACACTGTCTGTATATTGTCTGTATTTGCTATATACTTTGCCACTGCTGTGTTTTTGTTTTTGCACAACTTTTGAGAATATAGCATGAAATGTTTTTAGCGGAATATTACATATTTTTTGTATATTTGTTTTATGCCACTGAACTAAAATGATCAACAACATCCACTCTTAGCACCTTGATAAAAGCATTGTTTGTGGTATTTCATGTACTGCAAAGTGTAAGCGGTATTCTTGCACTGAGGTTTTTTTGCCTGGGGTTTTAAAATAATTGGTTTTTGTGTTTTCTGAATTACCAGTTTTTCAAGAATGTTTGGAATCTTTCCTTTTTCAAAAGAAGGTTAGGAGCAAATTATCATACATTCTGTGACATTTAAAGCCTTTATAGGATAGTGAAAAATGCTGGCTGAGTAGATTTTAAGGAGAAATAATTGTATTTGTCAACAATGTCTTTTGTAAAAAGTTCATGTATTCTGAAACAATGGGAAGTACAATGAAACTGTATTGTAAAGAAATTATATTATTTAATTGATTTGCTGTTTTGTGAGAGAACAGGCAAGAGAGAACTTTGTCATTTCAGTGCAGTACATTTTTCTAAAGGCTACCCATACAATCACTTCCATCTCACCTACCTGAAGCAAAGCCGGTAAAACCTTAGGAGATGATCCAGTGACTAACTTTATTGAGGGATAAGTGTGCTCTAGAAATGGAATGTTCATATGTCTATCAGTGAAGAAAAATGTCCTGTTAGAGGATATCGCTAAGAGTTTTTTTTCCTTCTGAGTTTCCTTTTTAAAACAAAAGTGACAGTTGGAACATTGATCTAAGTGAGACATGACTATAGATAAGAGAGTACAAAATGAATCTTTTTTCTTTTGTCAATTGAAATTTAAAGAAAAATTTTAATTATATAAATAGCAAAGGGCTATTGCCAATACTAGAGTAGAAAATGAATTTGAGGGAACAGTGGGTAAGAAACGTTATGCCTGAATAACATTTAGCAGTATTGTGATTGAAAAACTGTCATATTTTGATGTATAGGACAAGTCAACCCTGATCCAGAGAAGGTTGGATGTGAATGCTAAACACTGGCTCTTAACTCGTATTCAGTGGTATTTCCTTCCCATAACATTTAGTATAGTTAACATTTTCTTAGAATTTGAGCCCATTTAACTGGATTAATATTCTACATGTGTGCCCCTAAATATACATTTATTCAATGTTGGAGAAGTAGATAAGCAACTGGTCTAGGAAAGGAAAATTTGTTTCAAATATTCAGGAATGTTTGGATTTGGGGAGAGTAGAAGGAGAGATTTGTTAACTTCTGCCTCCAACCCACAAAAAAGATATTTGATCTGAGTTTCTATCACTAATTTGGATAGAAAATTTCTTAGGTATATGGTAATGCAGCATTCTCAAGGACCTTTCACCAAAATGTGTTTCCCATCTTTGTCCCTATTCCCCTAAATTTTGCCTAAAATTTAATGCGTTCCTTTTTTTAAATTTTAAGTGTGTGTGTGTGTGTGTGTATCAACATAATGTGACTTTATTTTTATCACTCTGATAAAAAAAAAAGAAGCAAAACACATTGTATTGCCATTATTGTGTATTTGGTAAAGACTAATCTAATCTAGGAAGTTACCAACTGTTTAATGCTATATATATTGTTGTATACTGGTATTTTCAGGATATTTTATTTTACTTTTTGCCATACAAACAAAATGTTTAAGGTTGCCCCTTAGTGGCACTGGTGTGTAAAATACACAGATTATCACTAAAATAATAGTTATATATACATACAGGTGTATACTTATGCATGCACACATAAATCCTTAGTATAGAAATATTGCATAAAGAATAGCAATCTTTAATAAGCCTTTTTATTACATTGTGATTTAGTAGTAATGCTAAAATATGTACTTACACTTTTGTAGTTTGTTTAGTCCCCTCTAGTATGTGTCACTGAGAATTTTTTTAAAGACATAGTAGATTGTTTAGAATGTTTATTTGTGTGTCATTTTAATAAGCAAGAAGATATATTTAGATTAGAAATGGTTTGGTCTGCCTTTGAATAATGTCTATTTTACTAGTTTAGACATTAAAAGAAATAGGGCAATGCCTATTTTATTTTATTTTTGGATATTTTCGTTCATACAGAAGAGTACGTCTTTAGGGCTGGTTAATTGGTTCAAATAATTTTTAATTTCCCTTCCAGTATTCTCTCAAGTTGGAAAAGTATACATATAGTCCTCCTTCACCCTACTCTGTAATTACATTACCCATAACTAGCAAGAAGTTCTTGTTCTAGTTTTTTTGTTTGTTTCATTATAACAGAGTAACATGATACTATTTAATTTCAATTTTTAACCAGAATGTTGCCACTATTTTACTAATTTGTTAAAAGATAGCTATATGATTGCCTAGCCTTATATTCTTCAGTAGATTGGACTGTGCCAATCACAATCCTGGGTGGATTTGTGTAAGTCACTTAACCTCTGTGTGCCTAAACAAGTTGTGCTTTTTAAAAAGGAGTTATGTTTGGCAAAGTCTTTATCTTCAAGCAGGATGTCACAGAAGGCAGCTACTTTATAAGCCCCCATGGGCCATGGAGACCACTGTCAGAAATGGGGTATTAGTCTAGAGAGAAGGTGATCTATCCCCACATGTCGTTTCTAATGTTGAGTTTCCAAGACTGAACAAAGACTATATATTTATTCAGCTTCACTTGCAGATCACTAGCAAATGTGAGATTTAGAACTCTTTGAGTACATTGCTTCAAGGTACAAACCCAGGATGATGACATTGTCACCATTGTCTCTTAATTATGAAGAATAATTTCCTTTAATAGGAGTAATATAGACAAGAAAGTATACAAAAATATACTGGAAATATTGGATTCTTGGAGAAAACTATTTAGTCACAGACATATTCTTGCTTGCAGTGAAGTGCCATTATTTTCAGCACAGCAACACAAATATTAGACCTCTTCCAATTTGATTTACAATTTTTTTCTGTGCTTTTCACCAGATTGTACTCCTAAAACTTAACGGGCCATCACAAGCCAATTGTCTTTTGTTTACAAGATAGATTTAAAACCAGATAATAAAAATGTCATCATTATCCTCTCTAATGAACAATTATAGTCAAAATAAGGTAGCATGATATAATTGTTTTGTGTCATATAATTGTCATGCACTGACCCACCTTTTATTGAGTCCCTGCCACATGTTAGGTACTGTGCTCAGCTGTGGACAGAGCAGTGACCTTAAGGAGCTCATGGTCCCTGAATGAGGTGCTGGAGAAGAGACTTATCAGCTTCTGATACTGCCAATTTAATCTGAGAACATGGGGTGTACTGCATCACTTCAATTTTCATCAATAACGTATGTTTTATGTACCTTCTTTACCTGAAACTTAGTAAGAATCTACCGGTGAACAAACATCCTATCTTGCAAGTATGGATCACTTAACATGTTGATAGTTGAAGAACACTTTAAAGAGTTTTGTATTCTTGTATATAGTTTATTTTTTCCATGTGCTAGCAAGGTAAAGGTTACACAGTTCTTCTGGACTGTTAAATTGTGCACAGTTTTGGACCCCTTCTGCTCTACTACAGACAGGGAAGAAGAAAGTATTAAAGTTCACTTTGCCATTCCATATACTTACCTGTGAAAACATGTCTTAATGAATGTTGTTGAAAGCAATGTAAATAGTTGAAAATATAAATTTCTATTACAGTTTAGGAAAAGAAAACTTTATGAGGCATCACTAGCCACTGTTAATAACTATTTGTATTCTTATACCTTTTCAATATATTTGAACAAATATAGTTTCTGGCACTATTTTTATACTAGGGAAAGGACTTACTATGTATATTATGCTTAGCTGTTAAGTCATTTTAAATAATCATGAATGTTGATTTCATTTCTTTCCTTTCCTCCATCATGAGAGTCTTCTATGACAAAATCACTTTAAAGGAACACTTACCCACCTGATTCCTGTATAAAGTTATGAGATGGTCGAGGTGGTCTTCCATTGTACAAACTCTTCACTTGTCAGTGGTTTTCTCATTCTGCCATGCTTTGTAAAAATAAAAAGAATGAACAAGTAGGTATGAATACTGTGTGATTATTAGGGGACTCTGAATTTTAAGGGTGGGGAATTAGTAGGGGAGTTTGGATTTTTGCAGGGAGAATGGACCCAATAGTTTGAGAGATTTTAATTAAGCTAAACTGTGATCCTATTAGCTGAAGAAAAATATGGTTTAATATAATCCTTTCCTTAGCCTAGACTCTTCTCTATAATATTCTTCCTCACCCAGCAGGTTTGGATTGTCTGCATTTTTTGCAGTTAACATTTCTTAATTTAGTTATCTGGTAATAGCTAAGGAAATGCCTTCACAGAATCTTATGCTTCTAGTCTAGAGGTGTGGAAGTATGAGTAAATTCAGAATATCTGTTTTTATTATTTTGCCACTAGACAAGCCTTCTTCATGGGGGGCAGAATATCTAGGTTATGTCTAATTCATAAAGCTAAAGGAAGAAGTAAACTAACTATAAGCTCATGTAGAACAATATTTTAGATTCTTTGGCCACTAGAGCGTGCCAGAGTTTCAGTTATATTTAAAGAAGTAATCTTCCTTCTTGCCCATAAAGAACTATTAAAACTGTTTTTAAAAATTTTTAATGGCTACAGAAAAATAAATGGAAAAAATCAATAGAGAATTTAAGGTAAAATAAAAGGTAGGGGGGAATTTTTTTAAAGACTTGATTATTACTTTTTTGCAGTGATCATGTCCTCAAGTTTTTCTCCAAAGTTATGTGAAGTCTCTGATACTTAATATTCCATTTCAGCAGACATCAACCCTTTCTGTGGAAAAGGGACACATTTGGCAGCTCTTGAACCTGTTTTATTGCCGTTAGCTCTGTAGCCTCAGCAAACAAGGATTCTTACATTTGATATGTGGAACTGTCATGCTATGATTATCTATTTTTAAGGCACATAACATTAAATTAAAAGAAATACTTTGAACTTGAAGAAAATATTCTTCACAGTTTTAAACTATATTCAGCTTGTAGCTCAGAAAAACGTTTCCAGTTCACAAACCATTTGTTCAAAATAAAAACCCACAAGTTACAAACAGAATC
The DNA here is from genome assembly GCF_049354715.1 of Callithrix jacchus. Classification (NCBI taxonomy): domain Eukaryota; kingdom Metazoa; phylum Chordata; class Mammalia; order Primates; family Cebidae; genus Callithrix; species Callithrix jacchus. Next base: position 78,217,355 of record NC_133504.1, read on the forward strand.
AAAATCATAATTGTCTTAAAAGAAATCTGACTAAATAGCATATGTGATTTCTCTTTCTTTCCCCTTTTTAAGTGTGTGTGTTTGTGTGCAAGTGCACACACCTGGGCAAAGGTGTGTTTATGATGGACAAAAGGGATTTTAGGCAGTAGCCACAGGAACTAAGTTGATTCTTTCAGTTATCTAAAGGCAATCCCAATTTTAGGATTCCTCTTCCTAAACTGGAATCTGAGGGACAGGCTTGCATGGCTAAAGAGAACAACAACAAAAAAAAACTGAACATGAACTATCGTAACAGGGTTTTTTGTTTTATTTTGAGACAGGATCTCACTCTGTTGCCCAGTCTGGAGTGCAGTCACACTATCTTGGCTCACTACAACCTATGCCTCCTGGGCTCAAGCAGTCTTCCCACCTTATTCTCCCAAGTAGCTGGAATCACAGACCCATGCCACCATACTCGGCTAATTTTTGTATTTTTTATAGAGATGGTGTCTCGAACTCCTGAGCTCAAGCCGTCCACCCACCTCAGCACCTCCCAAAGTGCTGGGATTACAGGTGTGGGCCACCATACCAACCCTCATTACAGTTTGTAACTTACCTATCTTAATTACTTTCAGAACTGTTTCTCATATTTTCACTTCATATCATTTTTGCCTTACCCAATAGGAGTGTTTTTAGGCTTTATATAACACCTATCAGCATATAACTGTAAGAAGCAAACTTCCCCCTTTACCAGCCAGCTCTGAAAGTCAAGAATTCTTTCAGATTTCACTGATCTCCCATGAAATGTGGTCAACAACAACTCCACCTCAGCTATAACTGCTCTCTTTCTTTCTCTTTCTCTCCAGAAAAGTCTATAAAAACAGCTACTAAAATTGCTCTACCGAGCCTATGAGAATAAGTAAGTTGGCTGGTTACGGTGGCTCACGCCTTTAGTCCTAACTACTCAGGAAGCTGAGGAAGAAGGACTGCTTGATCCCAGGGGTTCCAGGTTACAGTGAGCTATGATCCAGCCACTGCACTCCAGCGTAAGAGTGAGACATTTACCTCTAAAAACTTAAGTAATTTTAACTAAAGAACAAGTAAGTAGATCCAGCGATCCCACTACTAGGTATTTATCCAAAAGAAATGAAATAATGTCAGAGAGATACCTGCATTCCCATGTTTATTGCAGCTATTCACAATAGCTAAGATATGGAATCAACCTAATTGCCCATCAAAGGATGAATGAATAAGAAAATGTGGTGTATATACACAATGGAATACTATTCAGCCATTCAGAAGAGTGACATCCTGTCATTTGTGGCAACATAAATGAACCTGAGGACATTATATTGAGTGAAATAACCCAGGCACAAAAATGTAAAAACCATATAATATCTCCTTAATTTTTGGAGTTTTTAAAAACTGATCTCATAGAAGTACAGTGTAGATGATTACCAGAGGCTGGGGTTTGCGGTCAGGGATGGGAAGAGATTGGTCCACAGATACCAAATTACAGATACATGGGAAGAATAAGTTCTGGTGTTCTATGGCATAGTAAGGTGACTATAGTTAACAATATTCCACTTTATATTTCAAAATAACTAGAGCAGAGGATTTTGAATGTTCTCACCGTGAAGAAATGATAAATGTTTGAGATGATGGATTGGATCATTACCCTGATTTGATCATTATGCAATATATACATGTCAGGAAATATCACATTGCACCTCATAAATATGTACAATTATTAGGTGTCAATTAAAAATAAAAGCTACAGAAAAGAATCAGTAACACTCCGTGGAAGATGAAGAGAATACCGTGCCCATCATTAGTAACTTTGTTTTTTGGAATCTCTGCTGCTCTTTTTCTACTCTGGCTCCATCCTCTAGAAACACTCAGTTCTCCCATGCTCCACCTGAATCACACAGCCTTCCTACCAGCATCTCTCTGCATTCTTTCTTATACTTTTAAGGTACTCAACAAATCCCTATGGAGTAAAGAAAAGAATAGATTTCCATTGCTTCTTACTTGACATAAAATTGAGTTTTTTTATAATGAAGATAATTTTAGTGAAGGGCAATAGAAAAATCAATATAGCATTTTTAAAAGAATCCTCACTTGAATGAGCTGAAATGTAATATGAAAAAACAGACTAAACAATAAAAAAAAGTCTTTAGAAAAAGAATTTCTGATTCTACTGTGAAAAACAAGTTAGTTGCCAGGCTTTCATTAATAAATTAATAACCAGTATGAAGTTACTCCCAGTAGGAGCTTTTATTGCTAGGCACCAACGAAAATTCATAAAGGCTAAAGGTCAAAAATCTGTGAAGGAGACAAACAACTTCAAGCCAAGGGGCAGGATTTTTAAAAATAATAAGCAAACAAGTCAAGAGAAGACATCCATTCATTCACAAATAGTTGGTTCTCTACTAAGTGTCATGCTGGGGTACACTAAATAGGCATGGGCTCAAAGAGTTTGCAATTCAGTGGAGGAAACACATGAGGGCAAACAAGCCATTAGATCTATGCACTGAGGGTAAAGAGCAGAGGGTATTTAATTCAAGCTTGAGCCTCACAGCTTCCTTAAAGATATGACATCTAGTTTAGTCAAGTGAAAAGGAAGAAGAATTAGGATATCTGAAGACCTAACAGTAGCAGACTAGAGAACTTGAAACATCTTCCACTACTTATTTAAATACTTACAAAATTATTATACTTATGAATGATGAGTATTAAAAGTATATTTATAAAGTATAAATATTATATACTTATGTTTTATAAAATAAAGCAAATGACCCTTGACATAGCTCTTAAGAAAGTAAGGGAAATTCCCAGAGGCCAAAACAAAGACTATTAAAAATCCAAGAAGAAAGCATTTGAGCTGATGCTGTGTCAGACTTGGGATAAGTTGCAGACCTCTATCATAAAGGAGTTTAATGCCCACCCCAGCTGGTGTTAACGTAAAATAAACAGAAGCAAGACTGGCTTTACAGAACAGAGTTTATTTGGGAATAGTAGAGAATTATAATCAGATATACATGCTACAGTGGGCCACAGGTGCATCCAGAGAAGCAAAGGAAGACAAGATTTTTTTGAATAGAATATATTTCCTATTAGCATTTTTATTATTCACAGCATAATTTACTTTAAAACTAATTTAATGCCTTTTGTCCTACTAAAAAAAAGTAGCGTGGTTAAATTAAACTTTGTATTGTATGAAATACCTTAAGGATAACTTATGAAAGAATAACTATTCACAATAAACTGTAAGCAAAGAAAGAAGTCTCAGGCCATAATGTCCTCTGTACACCTGGCAAAAGCAAAGGCAGAATGTCTTTGGAATAACATATCCTCAAACAGGCCCATCAAAATTTCCACAGAAATTACACCACTTAAGAAAAAGTATTAATTCACAATTTCAAAACAAATGAGGAAACAATCACCATGTATGAAGTCAGAAGTCACAAGACTAAGATCAGATCCCCAAGAAATTCAGACAATAGACGGATTTGATTGAAGCAGTTTGGAGAAATCACTGACTCCTCACTCCTGTGTCTCCACATGGAGGAGCACCCCTAAAGTGACATTCTCAGCCTCTTTCTCCAACTCTAACTCAACCCAGTCTGTTTGTACAGTGATAGCCATCACTCCACACTCCAAAAGTGGGTGAAGTTGATTTAAAAAAAAAAAAAAAGCAGTAAAATGCTGCAGATGTGTTTCCTTTCCTTATTTTTCCACCCTGGTCTAGTGCAATTGGAAAGCCTAAGTATGGCTAGGTATGTGGCTGTCCCAAGATCTAACCTGTGGGCAAAATGGGGATTGAAGCAGAGGGTAAGAATAAGCCCATTTAAGCAGAGAATGTTCCTGAACCTAAACATGTTCTCCAAACCCCTTGCTTACCTGACTCCCTCCACAAAGCACACTAGCCAATGTCACAGAGTTTTCTGAGGTTAACTATGCCTGTCCTCTAATGGCTTTCTAGAGTGTTGACCAGCAACACCAATGCCCACTGAATGATCAGCAACACCAATGGGTTCTGATCAATGTAGTAAATCTGTGCTTTCCTGGTGCTCTCTTAAGCCATGCCATTCTAGAGACAAACGTTCCTTGTGCCAGTGAGAATATTCTTACTCATCTCTCCTTTCTACTGGTTGCTGTATGGGGGAATAGGGGCAGGAGAGAGCTCAACATTGAAAGGGATCACATTTTAGGAATGCAGTGAATATGATCTAATGAGTTCAAGAAAAGCATAACTGAAATATGTGTTTCTATTTTAAGTTATAAAAATCTGAAAAATAAATTTAACATGACCAGAAATTATCATTCCCCTTTTTTTTCTTTCTACTCCATGGAACACTTGCATTTGTGATGACCGTCAACAAAGCACAGTAATAAACCTCTAGTCATCAGAAACCAATATTCACAGGCAGCACAATGGATGAAGCGGCATCATGAGTAATAGTATAATCAACATCAATGAATGGTATTAGAGAACTGCAGAGGCAAGATCTGTATTATTTTCATGTAAACAGGTTCTAAAAAGCCACAGCACTGTAAGTATGAGTATTGCTATTCCTTCTCTCCAAGTGAGAGATGAAATGAGAGAATAGCACATTTGACAATAAAAAAAAAAAACACAATTGGGACTGTTCCTGGACCTAAACAGGAAGAGACAGTATCCAGACACCACTACCAAGATGAATTGATTTTTACATGAACTAATTGGAAAATGAAGTATGTAATTCCTCTTCTCTATCCATTTTTCTAAATTTTCTTTTAAGGTCCGGGGTACATGTGTAGGATGTGGAGGTTTGTTACATCGGTAAATTGTGCCATGGTGGTTTGCTGTACCTAACAACCCATTACCTAGGTATTAAGCCCAGCATGCATTAGCTCTTTTCCCTAATGCTCTCCTCCCAGTACCTTTCCCCAGTCTGTGCTGTTACCTTCCTTGTGTCCATGTGTTCTCACTGTTCAGCTCCCACTTATAAGTGAGAACATGTGGTGTTCGGTTTTCTGTTCCCGTATTAGTTTGCTAAGAATGACAGCTTTTGCTTCATCCATGTCCCTACAAAGGAAATGATCTCATTCCTTTTTATGGCTGCATAGTATTCAATGGTATATATGTACCACATTTTCTTTATCCAGTCTACCATTGATGGCATTTGGGTTGATTCCAAATATTTGCTATTGTGAATAGTGCTCCAATGAACATATGTGTGCATGTATCTTTATAATAGAATGAATTATATTCCTTTGAGTATATACTCAGTCAAATGATATTTCCGGTTCTAAATCTTTGAGGAATTGCCACACCATATTCGACAATGGTTGAACTAATGTATATTCCCACCAACAGTGTAAAAGTGTTCCTATTTCTCCACAACCTTGCCAGCATTTGTTGTTTCATGACTTTTTAATCATTGCCATTCTGACTGGCATGAGATGGTGTCCCACTGTGGTTTTGATTTGCATTTCTCTAATGATTAGTGGTGTTGAGCTATTTTTCATGTCTGCTGGCTGCATATAATTTTTTTGAGAAGTGTATGTTTGCATCCTTTGCCTACTTTTTAATGGGTTTTTTTTCTTGTAAATTTGCTTAAGTCCTTGTAGATTCTAGATATTAGCCCTTTGTCAGATGGATAGTTTGCAAATGTGTTCCCCTAGTCTGGAACTTGTCTTTTTGACCTAATGATAGTTTCATGTGCTGTGCAGAAGCTCTTTAGTTTAATTAGATCCTATTTGTCAATGTTTGCTTTTGTTGCCATTGCTTTTGGCGATTTCATCGTAACATCTTTGCTCATGCCTATGTCCTGAATGGTATTTCCTAGATTTTCTTCTAGGGTTCTTATAGTTTTGGATTTTACATTTAAGTGTTTAATCCACCTTGAGTTAGTTTTTGTATAGGGTGTAAGGAAAGGATCCAGTTCTGCATATGGCTAGCCAGTTTTCCCAGCACCATTTTTAAAATAGGGAATCCTTTCCTTATTCTTGTTTTTGTCAGGTTTGCCAAAGGTCAGATGTATGCAGACATGCAGTTTTATTTCTGAGTTCTCTATTCTGTTTCATTTGTCTATGTGCCTGTTTTTGTACCAGTACCATGCTGTTTTGGTTACTGTGGCCTTGCAGTATAGTTTGAAATTGGATAGTGTGATGCCTCCAGCTTTGTTCTTTCTGCTTAGGATTGTCTTGGCAAGGAGAGCTCTTTTTTGATTCCATATGAATTTTTAAATAGTTTTTTTCTAATTCTGTGAAGAATGTCAATGCTAGTTTAATAGGAATAGCATTGAAACTATAAATTCCTTTGGGCACTATGGCCATTTTCATGATATTGATTCTTCCTACCCATGAGCATGAAATGTTTTTCCATCTGCTTGTTTCCTCTTTGATTTCCTTGAGCAGTGGTTTGTAGTTCTTCTTGAAGATGTCTTTAACTTTCCTTGTTAGTTGTATTCCTGGGTATTTCATTCTCTTTGTGGGAATTGTGAATGAGAGTTCATTCATGATTTTGGTTTCTGCCTGTCTGTTACTGCTATCTAGGAATGCTTGTGATTTCCGCACATTGATTTTGTATCCTGAGACTTTGTTGACATTGCTTGTCAGCTTAAGAAGCTTTTGGGCTGAAATGATGGAATTTTCAAGATACAATAGCATGTCATCTGCAAACAAAGACAATTTGACTTCCTCTCTTCCTATGTAAATACCTTTATTTCTTTCTCTTGCCTAATTGCCCTGGCCAGAACTTCTAACACTATGTTAGAAGAGTAGTGAGAGAGGGCATCCTTTTTTGTGCCAGTTTTCAAGGGGAATGCTTCCAGCTTTTTCCCATTCAGTATGATACTGACTGGCTTTGTCATGAATTGCCATTACTATTTTGAGTTACATTCTGTCAATACGTAGTTTATTGAGAGTTTTTAACATGTAGGGATGTTGAAATTTATCGAAGACCTTTTCTACAACTATTGAGATATCATGTGGTTTTGCCTTTAGTTCTGTTTATGTAATGAATTACATTTATTCATTTGTGTATGTTGCACCAGCCTTGCATCCCAGGGATGAAGCCTACTTGATCACAGTGGATAAGCTTCTGATGTGCTGCTGGATTTGATTTGCCAGTATTTTATTGATGATTTTTGCATTGATGTTCATCAGGGATATTGACCTGAAGTTTTCTTTTTTGTTATATCTCTGCAAGGTTTTGCCATCAGGATGATGCTGGCCTCATAAAATGAGTTAGGAGGAATTCCCTGTTTTAATTGGTTGAAATAGTTTCCAACGAAATGTTACCAGCTCCTCTTTGTACCTCTGGTGGAATTGAGCAGTAAATCTATCTGGACCCGTGCTTTTTTTGGTCACTAGCCTATTTATTACAGCCTCAATTTCAGAACTTGTTATTGGTCTATTCAGGCATTCAGCTTCTTTTTGGTTCAGTCTTAGCAGGGTATATGTGTCCAGGAACTTATCCATTTCTTCTAGGTGTTTATAGTCCTCTCTGACAGTTGTTTGTATTTCTGTGGGGTCATGTGGGTATCCCTTTTATCGTTTCTGATTGTGTTTCTTTGAATCTTCCCTCTTTTCTCCTTTATTAGCATTGCTAGTGGTCTATTTTATTGATTTTTTTTTTTAAAGAAGCTCCTGGATTCTTTTTTTTTTTTTGAACAGTTTTTCGTGTCTCTATCTCCTTGTGTTCTACTGTAAGCTTAGTTACTTCTGGTCTTCTGCTAGCTCTGGGGTTTGTTTGCTCTTCATTCCCTAGTTCTTTTAGTTGTGATGTTAGGGTGTCAATTTGAGATCTTTCAAGCTTTTTGGTATAAGCATTTAGTGCTATCAATTTCCTTCTTAACACTGCTTTAGCTGCATCCCAGAGATTCTGATACATTGTCTCTTTGTTCTCACTGATTTCAAAGAACTTCTTGATCTCTTCCTTAATGTCACTATTTACCCAGGAGTCATTCAGGAGCAGATTGTTCAATTTCCACATATGTAGTTGTATGGTTTTGAGTGGGCTTTTTAATCTTGAGTTCTAATTTTATTGTGCTGTGGTCTGAGAGACTGTTATTATTTCAGTTCTGTTGCATTTGCTGAGGAGTGCTTTACTTCCAATTATGTGATTAATTCTGTGTTGTGTGGCATCAAAAAAAATGTAAATTCTGTGGTTTTTAGGTAGAGACTTCTGTAGATACCAATCAGGTCTACTTGCTCTGAAGATGAGTTCAAGTCCTGAAAAACTTTGTTAATTTTCTGTCTCATCAATCTGTCTAAACTGCTAATTTTCTGTCTCATTGATCTAATATTGACAGTGGGGTATTAAAGTCTCCCACTATTCTTGTGTGGTAGTCTAAGTCTCTTTGTAGGTCTCTAAGAACTTGTTTCATAAATCTGGCTTCCCCTGTATTAGGTGCATATATATTTAGGATAGTTACCTGTTCTTGTTGAATTGAACCCTTTAATATTATGTAATACTCTTCTTTGTCTTTTTTAACCTTGTTAGTTTGAAGTCTTTTTTATTAGAAACTAGGATTGTAATCCCCGCTTTTTTCTGCTATCCATTTGCTTGGTAAATTTTTCTCCATCCCTTTATCTTGAATCTATGTGCATCTTTGCACATGAGATGTGTCTCTTGAATACAGCTCACCAATGGGTCTTGTCTTTGTATCCAGCTTGCCATTCTGTATCTTTTAATCGGTGCATTTATCCCATTTCCATTTAAGGTTAATATTGTTGTGTGTGAATTTGATCCTGTCATCATGATGATGACTGGTTAATTTTGCAGACATTAATGTAGTTGCTTCATAGTGTCATTGGTTTGTGTACTTCAAGGTGTTTTTGTATTGCATGGTAACAGATTTTCCTATCCATGTTTAGTGGTTCTTTCAGGAGCTCTTGCAAGACAGGTCAGGTGGTGACAAAATATCTTGGCATTTGCTTGTCTGAAAAAGATTTTATTTCTCCTTTGCTTATGAAGCTTAGTTTGGCTGGATATGAAATTCTGGGTTGGAATTGCTTTTCTTTAAAACTGTTGAATATTGGCCCCTAATCCCTTCTGATTTATAGGGTTTTTGCTAAGAGGTCCACTGTTAGTCTGATGTGCTTCCCCTTGTAGGTGACCTGGCCTTTCTCTCTGGCTGGCCTTAATAATTTTTCCTTCATTTCAACCTTGGAGAATCTAATGATTATGTGTCTTGGGTAGATCTTTTCATGGAGTATCTTATTGGGGTTCTCTGGATTTCCCATATTTGAATATTAGTCTCCCCAGCTAGGTTGGGGACCTTCTCCTGGAATATGTCCTGCAGTGTGTTTTCCAACTTTCTTTGATTCTCTCCATCTCTTTCAGGCACTCCAATTAGTCATAGGCTTGGTCTTTTTATATAGTCCCATAGTTCTTGGAGGTTTTGTTTGTTACTTTTTATTCTTTTTTTTCCCTCTAATCTTGTCTAAATTGTCATTGAAAAATCATTATACTAGTTTCCTATTGCTGGTGTAACAAATAATCACCAATGTATTGGCTTAAAACAACAGCACTTTGTTAACTTAAAGTTCAGGCAGTCAAAAGTCTAAAATCAGATAGCCAGGAATACAAGGCTATATTCCTTCTGAGGGCCATTTCCTTGCTTTTGGAGCTTTTGAGGTTGCATGCCTTGCTTGGCTTAACAGCCACTTCCTCCATCTTTAAAGCCAGGGCAGTGTAACGTTTTCATATCTCTCTGTCTCTATCCCCCTCTACGTGTGTGTGTATGTGTGTGTGTGTGTGTGCGTGTGCATGTGTGTGTGATCTCTGCTTTTGTCGTAATTCCTCTGATAGTCTGCCTCCATCTTTAAATGTCCCTTGTCATTACATTGCACCCACTCAGATAATCCAGGATAACCTTCCCATCTCAGAATCTTTAACTTAATCATATCTGTGGATACCCTTTTGCCATGTAAAGTAAGGGGTTCACAGGTTCCGAAGGATTAGGATATGGACATTTTTAGGGGCCACTATTCTATCTGCCACAGTGACTATCCTTCACCTGAGCTCATCAATTTTGCAATACATTTTTTGGTGTGATTTTTTTAATAGGATTTATTCTTTTAATAGCAGTTTCAGTTCCCAAATTATAAAGAGTACCCATATACCCTTGTCCTCTACACAAACCAACTCCCCCAGTATTAACACTGGGCACCAGCATGGTACATTTGTTACAATTAATGTACCTATGTTGACACATCATTATCACCTGAAGTCCATAGTTTACATTAGAGTTTACTCTTGATGTTGCACACTCTATGAGTTTTGATAAATGTATAATGACCATGTATCCACCAATATGTATCATACAAAATAATTCACTATGCTAAACATCTGTGTTCTGCCTATTTATCCCTTCTTCCTCTTTAACTCCTGACAACCACTGATCTTTTTAAATCTCCACAGTTTTGCCTTTTCCAAAGTGTCATATGGTTGAAACAATACAGTTTTATAGCCTTTTCCAATTGGCTTCTTTCAATTAGTAAAATGCATCCAAAGTTCTTTTATATCTTTTTATAGCTTGGTATCTCATTTCTTTTTAGCAAAACAAATTCCATTATAAACTTATCACCTATAACACATTGTTAAATCAAATTGTCTATATAGACAGAGACATCACACACCCTAGGAACTGCACTGCCCTAAGCCCTCAAGAAAAATTTAAATTCTGTCCAGTAAACTCTTAAGTAAACTAATAATATACATGATAAAATAGATTTTATAAGGTTTCTGAAACATATAATCAAAACATATTAAGTGCCCAGTGCAGAAAATACATAAATAGCGCACTAGTACTGTTATTGTTGTTATTACCATCATGGTGATGATGATGAAAGATTTCAATTCCAGGGATTAAAATGCAAGATTTTAATCTTAGTATATAAAACTTGCCTGTTCAAAGCACATCTGGAATAAGTTAAACTTAGATTATGCTTTGCCATCTATCAAGATCTTTCCCATACATGACCTTATCTGATCTTTATAGTACTTCTGCCATATAGACATTGTTTTCATTCTTGACTTTCAGATAATAAAACTGAGTCTCAGAAACTTAGTTGTTTCACCACTTGTAATTTGCTGAATTGCTACTTGATTTCAAGTTTTCATATGTTAAATCTGGTACACTACATTACAAAATATTTCCATCCTCTGAGGTTTTCAAATGGTCAGGTATTTATTACACAAATTAGTAATTTTCCAAGTGTAGTTCCTAAAGCAGTAGCAACAGTATCTCCTGTTGAAAGTTCCTGGGCACCATGCCCATCTACTGAGGGAGAGGCATGAACAATCTATCCTTTAGTAACCACTTAAAAGTTTGAGAACCACTCATAAAACATTGGGTTTTTTGTTGGGTTTTTTTTTTTTTTTTTTTTTTTGCATTGTTGCTTCCAGCCCCAGGATTAAAGACAGACAAAACTTAAACACATAAAGCAGTTAACTAATGATTCAATAATTAAAGTAACACTTTCATTAGAAAGACTCCTATAAGTTTAAATAAAAAACTCATTAAAAGTTTGTCTTTTTCTAATTATTTAGATTTTTCAGCTCGAAAAAGTATAACATATTCCATATAGAGAAAGAAGACAGAAGCAAAAATATGCAGGGTTTCAGATTGAGTTTCCACAGAGGCAGAACTAGGATAACCCTAATTGTTTCCAGAGTTTCTTATGCTGTGTTATCTACATAACATATTGCTTAAGTATACATAAAAATTGCTTAAGCAGAACCTTGAATGATTAGTTCCATTAATCAGTCCCAACCAAAGGTTCCGAAGAATATCTCCAAGGATATTTAACTGCAAGAATATTTGCAGTTAATTATCCTTGGAGAACATTTAACTGCAAAAGACCAGAATGATGAATTTAAGACCTCTCACAGTTGGAACAAAGACTGATTGGATGTGGCATGTCATAGGCTGAGAGAGGCAAAGAGAAAGCACACGTTTTATCTGTTATAGATACTGGTTACTGATAATTAAACAAATTGTTCCTAGGATCTGTGAGTAGAGGGCAAAGCTTCTCTTCCTAATTCATCATCCAACTATGTCTTGATGAGTTGAATTGACATTCAAGAGCAACTTGAGAGAGAAAAGACACCTACCAGCCACCATTATTCCATAGGTCTGATGTTCATAAATCTTTCCCAGAACAAAGGGATTAGTCCAGCTTTGAAAAGAGCCTTGGGAAAGACTTTGGCAAAATCAATCAAAATTCCTGAGGAAAAGTAGTCTGTTCCATATCTATCATAGAGAGAGACTTAGGAGAAAAGGTGAGGTTTAGTGGTCTTTCAACAGAGGCCAACATCCAGAGTAGGGCCATTGCCCCACTCAGCCCTAGACATTCCTTGCTGCACTAGTTTGGAACCTCTTCAAAACATAGGGTGAACACCAGATGAGAATGGGGCTGTTCCCAATCCCTAGGGAAGGAGTGCTTAGTTTTGAGAGAACAGGCCCTGGTAGCCATCCTGCCACACATATAGTAAAGCATCTTTCTGCTCTGAATTTTGCACCTTAATCAGCCTCCAAGAGCTGTGCAAAGCCTGTGTCCTCAGCACAGTTGGCAGGTGATTTCATGCCTAAGAGGCCTTTTCTATGAAGTTACCAGAAGATAATTCTCTGCATTACAGAAAGGCTTTCTAGCAGGGAGAGGGAATGAGGCTAACACTACTGAGCAGTAACTATGTGCCAGCCCCTTTCCATACATTAACTCCTTTAATCCTCATAATAACCTCATTAGGTGGGTGATTTTACATCCATTTTTAGAAAGAAAAACAAGGCAGAGAAGGTTAGGTTACTACTCCAATCGAACACTCTGTAAGAAGCATAACTGGAATATGAATTTGGGTGTGAGTCCAAAGTCCACACTCTCCTAGCTACTGTGTTGTTACAGCAGAAAGGGCCCATTGTACAAACCAGCCATCTCTGAAAGAAGAGTCACTTTAAGGCTTTTGCTGTGGGTTGATACCCAGAGATCAATGGAGATTACAGTGTAAACATCACCCGTGCCATCCTTCTTGGCCAGCAAACCATACATACTAATTATGCTGTATTAAAAGAGAACTCTTATGTACTTCTACCATCTTACAAAGACTGCTGGGTAAGGAATTTTCTCATGAATGACCCTTTTTTATGTGGTCTGTTCCTCTTTTTCCATTCAAATCTCCTTTCTATATACTACCACCATATATCCCAGTTAAAGAGAAATCCAGAATCCAAGTTGTTCCATTATCTCTTACATGAGGGAAAAAAAGACTAAGGTGAACCCTCTTACATAGGTAATCAGAGAGTACTTGTTGCAGTCTGCTTGCTTCAGCATAATGCTCTAAGTGCTTTTCTTTGCCCTGAACAAGCTTGATATACAACAGAATCATAACTTCAATGATATTTCAGCCAGTTAATCATTCATTTGTGATGGCCTAAATCAGAAGAATGATTTTCTGTGAAGTTTGTTTTACCAATTTTACCATTACTGAGCCAAACTAATCCCTGGTGGAAACAAATTCCTTTCTTCTTAGAATATATATCTATTATTCCCATTGGGGATTTATTTAACCACTACAGAATTACCTTACTTTGTATTGGTCAACCACAGTTTTATCTGTCTTTTTATAAGCTATTTGCCAAAACAATTCCATGATAGAATCCAGTCCTACAGGGCAGAGTTTCTAGGCAACAGTAACCCAGGGTATTGCATGCCAGGGCAGAGCAAACAATTTGAAATGAAATAGGAGGAGAGCATTTGTAGGCAGTCAGGGTGCTCTGACATGTCCTAGAGGTAGGAATACTCACCCTAATCTGTGTAAGAGCTGACTATACAATGGCTATTTCTCTAACAAATCAACTTTAGAAATTCCTCATCAGTAAATAATTAAAGATGTGCATAAAAATCTGTACAATGTTATAATAATCGAAGTTCCAAATTATATAAATAACCATCCCTTAGAGTACTAACTAAATAAACAATGACTTATTTAAAAATCATGTAGCTTTTTTGAAACAGGTTTGCAGCCAGAACACAGGTGTCATGAAAACTACCCCGAAAGCCAAATGGGAAAGGAAAAGACTCATAGCAACATTGTCATCATTGGACACATAGATTCGGGCAAGTTCACTACTACTGGCCATCAAATCTACAAATGTGGTGCCATTGACAAAAGAACCATTGAAAAATTAGAGAAGGAGGCTCCTGAGAAGGGAGAGGGCTCCTTCAAGTATGCCTGGGTCTTGGATAAACTGAATGTGGAGCGTAAACATAGTATCACCATTGATATCTCCTTGTGAAAAACTGAGACCAGCAAGTACCATATGATTATCATTGATGCCCTAGGACATGAAGACTTCATCAAAAACATGATTACGGGGATATCTCAGGCTGACTGTGCTGTCCTGATTGTTCCTGCTGGTGTTGGTGAATTTGAAGCTGGTATCTCCAAGAACGGGTGGACCTGAGAGCATGCCCTTCTGGCTTACACACTGGGTGTGAAACAACTAATTGTTGGTGTTAACAAAATAGATTCCACTGAGCTACCCTACAGCCAGAGGAGATATGAGGAAATCATTAGGGAAGTCAAAACTTACATTAAGAAAATTGGCTACAATTCTGAAACAGTAGCATTTGTGCCAATTTCTGGTTGGAATAAAGACAACATGCTGGAGCCAAGTGCTAACATGCCTTGGTTCAAGGGAAGGAAAGTCACCCTTAAGGATGGCAATGCCAGTGGAACCATGCTGCTTGAGGCTCTGGATTGCATCCAGCACCAACTCGTCCAACTGACCAGCCCATGTGCCTGCCTCTGTAGAACGTCTATAAAATCAGTATTGGTACTGTTCCTGTTGGCAGAGTGGGGACGGGTATTCTCAAACCTGGTATGGTGGTCACCTTTGCTCCAATCAGCATTACACACTGTGAGGCTTGGTTTTATAGCCAGAAATAAGGATATAACTAGGCATATGCTGCTGTGTTAGGCATTTCATACATTTTGAATCTTCATGAAAACCCTATGAGATATCATATCCTTTAGATCTGATAAAACTGGAGGTCAAAGAGGCCAAGTAACTAGCCTCAAGTCATTCAATTAAGTAGAAATTTTTCTATTATAATTTGAACAAAGTGATTTCTCCAACCCTTTTCTCTTAGCCGCTACATGTTAAAACACAATAAGATTCAATTAACATAATAAATCTAGAAAAGGAAAAAAAAAATCTGCCCTCATCTCCATGTCAGAAACAAAGCTTAATGATCAAGGGATGATTCTAAAGAATAGGAGAAATAAAATTTGTACAGAAAGCTGTAAATTAGTAGTGTTTATATTGCTAATGAAGGAGAAATAAATATTTGTTTAAAATGCCTAAATATAATTTTGTCAAAAATGCATAGTTTTTTAAAACTGTAGGTAGATTAAAGAAATGAGGCCAGGCCTAATGGCTCACACTTATAATCTCAGCACTTTGGGAAGCCAAAGTGGGAGGACTGCTTGAGCCCAGGAGTTAGAGAAGAGCCTGGGCAACAGAGCAAGACACTGTCTGTACAAAAATAATAAAAAATTAGCCTGGCATGGTGGCACTTGCCTGTAGTCCCAGCTACTAGGGAGGCTGAGGTGGAGGATCACCTGAGCCTAGGAGGCAGAAGTTGCAGAGAGCCATGATTACATCACTGCACTCAGACTGGTAACAGAGTGACAACCAGTCTCAATAAATAAGTTAATAAAATAATTTATCAGTCCAACACGCATCAAGGCAGGTCTAGGGGTCGTATGGAATAAGGATCCAAGTCATATTGTGAAAGACAGTCTCTTACCTAGACTGTTAGAGTTTCAGCCTGGCACAAAACTAAGCCACATGAATAAACAGTCATGATGGAGGGATGAAGGCTATGCATGGGTCCACAAACTCCCACTCTCCAAGCTGATCCAGTGCTGTCTCTGGCAAATGTTTAAACAAGACCAACGATGAGCTCCTAATATGATACCATCCCTGGAGGAGATCTCTGGCATGTTGATTATCTTGGGCCTGTCCTATCCTAGAAAACGCTGCAATTAAGCTTGGAACAGGCACATTTTGAGGGTATGGTGTTTCATCTCCTGCCAGCAAAGCCACAGCATCTGGAGGCTACAAAGTGTGATCCACTGTCATGGAATCCTGTATGACATCACATTAAACCAAGTAACTCACAGCAAAAGCAGTACACCCCTGGGTACACGATCATAAGATCCACTGGATTTATGACATGACACATGGCCCAGAAGCTGGACTTTTGAAGAGACAGCTGAGGAACAAGTTTGGAAACAAGGGTAGGGCTGCATCCTCCAAGATTAAGTATATATATATATATATTACTAATCATTGTATGGTACTCTATCCTCAACAGACGAAATACATGGATCTGGAAACCAAAGGGTAGAAGAAGAAATTATACTTTTGCCATCATGTCTCACTCACTCTACTCTGGCCTCTGTGGTAGAAATCCTATTTTTCAGAAGGAAATGCTTCCTTCAGCAGATACAGTAGAAATTCCATTAAACTTAAGCTGTGATTGCTACACAGTCACTTTGGGGTCTGTGTGCCAAAAGATCAAGGAAAGCAGTCACTATCCTGGCAGAGTAACTGACCCAAAGCATCAGGAAAAGGTAGAGTTGCTGTTCCACAATGGGTACAGAAAGATATATGGTTGGTACACAGGTGATCCACTGGAGCATCTTTTAGTAATTCCTTGCCCAATTCTGAAAGAAAATGTTAAGTGCAGCAGCCACAGCTTGGGAAGCACATAATGGCCAGGGTCCAGACTCCCTAGGGAAAATCTCCATGGGATTTATATTCTGAGGGAAGATAATATCTTGTCATAACTAACCAGTGTAGTTATTAATATTTTTAATATATAGTACAACTATTACAAATGAGAAAGGAACAATAAACATAAAAAACCAAAACAGTAACTCTTCGTGGGGAGAGAGACAGAGCTGAGACTTGGATGAACACAGGGAACTTCAACAGTTTGGCAATCCCTCCAGAAGAAAACCCCAACATAAGGATTTGAGCGTAACTAGTTTATTTAGGAGGTTATCACAGGAAACACTAGTAAACTACTTATTTCCTGGAAAAGCCTGGAAGACAGATGGGAAGGAAGTAAATGTGTACAGCCTAAGTTAATAAGCAGGTTATTATGTGGACAACTGGGGCTCAATTTCACTTGGAGACTGTTTCCTCTTGGAGATTGTATAACTGCAATTACATTTGTGCCAGTCTAATAAAATATCAAAGTCTTCTTACCTGTAGACAGGAAGATTGGATATTTATCCACCAGCTTTTGCCCATTATTAGTTGAGGGTTGGTCCTGGTAGCCTTACCTCCTTGGCACTTACAGCATGCCCTGCCTGCAGGAGACACTCATATTTCTAAGGCTAGAGGACAGAGGCATATCATCTCAGGTGCTTGGAGGAGAGAGCCATTCATGTCTTTTAGAAATACCGAGAACCAAGGAGATATGCCTTCTATTATACTAGTCTACTTTTTAAATTGGAGGTAGTAAAAAGTATTTTTTGTATTATTTCCCCTATGTACATGAAATGTATATTAAGTGGACTTATACATATTCCTTAAATTACCATTTTATTCTTTGCAAGATGTTTGTGAGAAATGTGGACTTCTTGACATGTTTTTATTTTCATCCATCTTCTGCTCATTTATAGCAACGGGGCCATAGATTCCCTGGTATCCTGGGGTTGTAACTCATTATTTGAAACTGCTGGCCCTTCACTACAGGAAGGCAGTTGTCACTTAGTTTAAATATGGTGTTTTACCAAGCAGTGGGAACTAATTTGTAATAAATCTTTAGACAGTATATTTTAAGAAAATCACATAATATGAAATTAAACTCGATTTATGTGTCTTTTTTATTATGTAGATCATTTTTATATGGTAAGATTTTGGTATTTGGGGTTTCAGAGTTCACATATCATGGGCTATGTAAGCTTTCCTGATTATAATTAATTCAAATTCCAATTATAGTATTCCAAGCAGAAACAGTTCTATAAAATCCTCTATTGTGTGGCTGGGATATTACAGTTTCGGTTATTTATTTATTTTTTTTTTTGAGAGGGACTTTCGCTCTTGTTACCCAGGCTGGAGGGCAATGGCATGATCTCGGCTCACCGCAACCTCCACCTCCTGGGTTCAGGCGATTCTCCTGCCTCAGCCTCCCGAGTAGCTGGGATTACAGGCACGCACCACCATGCCCAGCCAATTTTTTGTATTTTTAGTAGAGACGGGGTTTCATCTTGTTGACCAGTATGGTCTCGATATCTTGACCTTGTGATCCACCCACCTCGGCCTCCCAAAGTGCTGGGATTACAGGCTTGAGCCACCGCGCCCGGCCCCCAGTTTCGGTTATTAAGCCAAATGCACTATAGGCTAAGCTTAAGAAGGAGGTTAATTCAACTGACCAAGGAAAACAGAGCTGACAAAGGACTATACTTTACAGAAAATTATATTAGAGTTGGACTCAAGGGGGAAAGTGGGAAACTTGGTAATTCACACCTGGTTACACAAATGGCCAAAGGTGCCTGAATTATTTTAGAGAATTATCGTTGTTCTTTCAAAATCATTAGAGCCAATAGCTCTACATAAGGTAAGTTAAACAGATATCAAATATTTATTGATTATATTACCCCTTTAATAGAACAACTTTTTAAAAAAAATTTTTAAAGTTTGCCAAGGTTTTGAAAAAAAAAATCCTAAAGCCAACAATACAACACATATCTGTATTCTTTAATACAAAGTTTAATATAAGGCTCTGTCAACAACTACCTCCAAGGTAGCTGAAGGTTAAAAGATCACTTTTTACAAAGGAATGGACAATTCACTAGCTTGAAGGGCCTTAATTTTTCTCTGAACAAGAACAGACGCACCAGTCTATATCTGAAGGTGGGTCTCTACCTACATTGTCTACAAATGGACCAGAAGCAGTCTTGAATAAGCTGTTTGAATTGAATAAACTGCTTCTGAATGGCTCACAAATCTATAAAGATAGAGATGAGGGCATAATAAAGGTGTTGGTAACATAACATGTTTAGTGGGACATTTCTAACAGTGATTATGAGAGTAAAATGCACTGTGATTCCCTTTAATTTTACTTACCAATTTTTGCTCCAGGCCTAATTGTTGAGGCACACCAACTTACTATCTCCTTTGTAACTGTAAACATTTCCATTTCATAGTGGTTAGTTTAACTCTAAAATGGATTAGTCATTAGCGTTTGAAGATTCTATTTCTTCTTCTTCATACACAAACTCAATAAATGGATGGATGGATGGATAACTGTAATTTAAATTAGAAATTTTGACTGATAAAACAATATACAAAATACATTTCAAAGTTAAGTGTTGGACCAGAGAGGCTAAATTTCAAGGATGGTGACTGATATTAAGATCTAATACCCACAACATAGATATGCAAGATGATGGTAATTGAGAGAACATTTTTGAAGATTATTTCAGTGGAAAAATAAATGTTCCATGAAGGAACAGTGATGATAGTCGTCTGCACTACATGTCAAGAGAATCACTCAACTCCATAAGTATTTCCTGCACAATCTTGCATTTAAATCTTTGGTATCTTGTTCATCATGGCTTTTTATATTAATAATTATTTTTAAAAATTATTTTCTTAAGATATATTCAGAATTCTCGATATTGGGAGGACTCAAGATGGCACTGTGAGAACAACCCAGGATTGGAGCTCTCGTTGAATCCGCAAAGAGGTGAGTCAGAGCTGCATTTCCAGACTGATCTTTGTTGCCCACAGAACGGGGAAACTCCCAAGTATAAAAAAGACACGGGACGCCAGGCAGTAAGTCTGCCTGGCGAAGCCAGCAGCCGGGGCGGCGGCAGCCGGCCCTACCCAGCAATCCCCACAGGGCACGCTTGTCCGGGTGCCCTGTTGAACCGGCAACCTGAGACTTGAGAGGGCTGGACTTGAGACTGAATGAGACTTGGAGAGTAGGCCAGCCCAAGGGATTGCAGGGACAGAGCGTTCGGGGTGCCCAGTGGGACGAACAAAACTGCGATTTCAAACTATCCCGAGCAGACGGTCCGAGACGCTCTGTGGGGGAGGGGCGTCCACCACTACCGAGGCAATCCGCCCCAACTGAGATACACGCCCACTGCTGACGCAGCCAGCTGTTGCCGAGGCAACCCTTCCCTACTGAGATACATGCCCACTGCGGACGCAGCCTCCCGTTGCTGAGGCAACCCGTCCCTACTGAGATACACGCCCACTGCTGACGCAGCCTGCCGTTGCCGAAGCAACACGCTACAACGAAGAGACTCCGCCGCAGGGCGTGGCGGAGACCACAGCAGAGCCTGCAGGAACAGGGCGAATCACACAACAGCAGGGCAGAGACTCGGCAGGCAAACAGTGGCTAGTCTGCCTCCTAGCTGGGCAGGACACCTCAACGGACATCGAAAAATAAAGCCTGAACCCCCCAACACAGAGCATTTGAGAAAAAAGGGGTTTTTTTAATGAGCTCTGTTGCAGCAGAATCAAACATAGCAGCCTAACAGCCCTGAATGAACAACAGAGCTCACAGCTAAGCAATTGAGCTCCTAAAAAGAACAGACTGTCTCCTCAAGCAGCTCCCTGACCCCTCTATATCCAAAAGACTGACATTTGGCAGGCATCATCCTGGGACAAAGATAGCAGAAAAAGAAACGGGTAGCATCCCTCACTGTGCCACAGCTGCTAGAGGTGCACCCCAGACAAGCAGGGCCTGGAGTGGACCTCAGCAGTCATATAGCAAAGGGGCTAGGCTGGTAGAAGGAAAACCAAGTAACAGAAATACTTCATCATCAACAATCTGGGTGTCCACTCAGAGACCCAATCGAAAGTCAGCAACTACGCAGACGACAAGCGGATAAACCCACAAAGATGGGAAGAAACCAGCGAAAAAAGGAGGAAAACACCCGAAACCAGAACACCTTGCCTCCTAGAAAGGACCAAAACTCCTCACCAGCAAGGGAACAAAGCTGGACGGAGAATGACTGTGACGAAATGACGGAATTAGACTTCAGAAGGTGGATAATGAGAAACTTTTGTGAGCTAAAAGAACATGTATTAAATCAATGCAAATAAACTAAGGAACTTAAAAAAAGATATGAGGAAATGATAACAAGAATGGATAACTTAGAGAGGAATATGAATGAATTAAAGGAGCTGAAAAACACAATATGAGAACTTCGCGAAATATGCACAAGTTTCAATAGCCGAATTGACCAAGCAGAAGAAAGAATATCTGAAGTCGAAGACCAACTCAATGAAATTAAACGAGAAACCAAGATTAGAGAAAAAAGTGCAAAAAGGAATGAACAAAGTCTCCAAGAAATGTGGGACTATGTGAAAAGACCTAACTTATGTTTCATAGGTGTACCAGAAGGGGACAAAGAGAATGAATCCAAGCTGGAAAATACTCTTCAGGACATCATCCAGGAAAACTTCCCCACCTAGCAAGACAGGCCAACACTCAAATGCAGGAAATACAGAGAAGACCATAAAGATATTCTGCAAGAAGAGCAACCCCAAGGCACATAATCGTCAGATTCAACAAGGTTGAAATAAAGGAGAAAATACTAAGGGCAGCCAGAGAGAAAGGTCGAGTTACCCACAAAGGGAAGCCCATCAGACTCACAGCAGATCTCTCGGCAGAAACACTACAAGCCAGAAGAGAGTGGGAGCCAATATTCAACATTCTTAAAGAAAAGAACTTTCAACCCAGAATTTCATATCCAGCCAAACTGAGCTTCAGAAGTGAAGGAAAAATAAAATCCTTTGCAAACAAGCAAGTACTCAGAGATTTTGTCACCACCAGGCCTGCTTTACAAGAGCTCCTGAAAGAGGCACTACACATAGAAAGGAACAACCAGTACCAGCCATTCCAATATCACATTAAATGCTAAAGAGCATCAACATAATGAAGAATCTACAACAACTAACAAGCAAAACAGCCACTTAGCATCAAAATGGCAGTATCAAATTCACACATAACAATATTAACCCTAAATGTAAATGGACTAAATGCACCAATCAAAAGACACAGACTGGCAAATTGGATAAAAATCCAAAACCCATCAGTGTGCTGTATCCAGCAAACCCATCTCACATACAAGGATACACAAAGGCTCAAAATAAAGGGATGGAGGAAGATTTACCAAGCAAATGGAGAGCAAAAAAAAGCAGGAGTTGCAATTCTCATCTCTGATAAAATAGACTTTAAAGCAACAAAGATCAAAAGAGACAAAGAAGGCCATTACATAATGGTAAAAGGATCAATACAACAAGAAGAGCTAACGATCCTAAACATATATGGACCCAATGCAGGAGCACCCAGATACATAAGGGAAGTTCTTAATGACTTACAAAGAGATTTAGACTCCCACACAATAATAGTGGGAGACTTTAACACTCCACTGTCAATATTAGACAGATCAACCAGACAGAAAATCAACAAGGATATCCAGGGCTTGAACTCAGACCTGGAGCAAGCAAACCTGATAGACATTTACAGAACTCTCCACCCCAAATCCACAGAATATACATTCTTCTCAGCACCACATCACACCTACTCAAAAACTGACCACATAATTGGAAGTAAAGCACTGCTCAACAAATGCAAAACAACTGAAATCATAACAAACAGCCTCTCAGACCATAGTGCAATCAAGTTAGAACTCAGAATACAGAAACCAACCCAGAACCGCACAGCTTCATGGAAACTGAACAACTGGCTCTTGAATGTTGACTGGGTAAACAATGAAATGAAGTCAGAAATAAAGAAGTTCTTCGAAACCAATGAGAACGAAGACACAACGTGCCAGAACCTCTGGGACACATTTAAAGCAGTCTCTAGAGGAAAGTATATAGCAATAAGTGCCCATATGAGGAGAATGGAGAGATCCAAAATTGACACCCTATCGTCAAAATTGAAAGAGCTAGAGGAGCAAGATCAAAAAAAACTCAAAACCCAGCAGAAGACAAGAAATAACTAAGATCAGAGCTGAACTGAAGGAGATTGAGACACGAAAAACCCTTCAAAAAATCAATAAATCCAAGAGCTGGTTTTTTGAAAAGATCAACAAAATAGACAGACCACTAGCCAGATTGATTAAAAAGAAAAGAGAGAACAACCAAATAGATGCAATAAAAAATGATAAAGGGGAAATCACCACAGATTCCACAGAAATTCAAATCATCATCAGAGAATATTACAAACAACTCTATGCACATAAACTAGTAAACCTGGAAGAAATGGATAAATTCCTGGACTCCTGCATCCTCCCAAGCCTAAACCAGGAGGAAGCTGAAACTATGAATAGACCAATAACAAGGTCAGAAGTCGAGGCAGCAATTAAGAGCCTACTGCACAAAAAAAGCCCAGGTCCAGACGGGTTCACAGCCGAATTCTACCAGACACACAAAGAGGAGCTGGTACCATTCCTTCTAAAACTATTTCAAACAATCCAAAAAGAGGGAATACTTCCCAAATCATTTTACGAGACCAACATCATTCTGATACCAAAACCCGGCAGAGACCCAACGAGAAAAGAAAACTTTAGGCCAATATCCATGATGAACATAGATGCAAAAATCTTCAATAAAATATTGGCAAGCCGATTGCAACAGCAAATCAAAAAACTTATTCATCATGATCAAGTAGGATTCATCCCGGGGATGCAAGGTTGGTTCAACATACGCAAGTCTATCAACGTAATTCACCATATAAACAGAACCAAGGACAAAAACCACATGATTTTCTCAATTGACGCAGAGAAGGCATTTGACAAAATTCAGCAGCCCTTTATGCTAAAAACCCTCAATAAACTCGGTATCAATGGAATGTATCTCAAAGTAATAAAAGTTATTTATGACAAACCAACAGCCAGTATCATACTGAATGGGCAAAAACTGGAAGCATTCCCTTTGAAATCTGGCACTAGACAAGGATGCCCTCTTTCACCACTCCTATTCAATAGAGTACTGGAAGTTCTAGCTAGAGCAATCAGGCAAGAAAAAGAAATAAAGCGTATTCAAATAGGAAAGGTGGAAGCCAAATTGTCTCTATTTGCAGACGACATGATAGTATACCTAGAAGACCCCATCACCTCAGCCCAAAAACTCCTGAAACTGATAAGCAACTTCAGCAAAGTCTCAGGATATAAAATCAATGTGCAAAAATCACAAACATTCGTCTACACCAATAACAGACTTAAAGAAAGCCAAATCAAGAACAAACTGCCATTCACAATTGCTACAAAAAGAATAAAATACCTTGGAATACAACTCACAAGGAATGTAAGGGACCTCGTCAAGGAGAACTACAAACCACTGCTCAACGAAATCAGAGAGGACACAAACAGATGGAGAAACATTCCATGTTCATGGTTAGGAAGAATTAACATCGTGAAAATGGCTATACTGCCCAAAGTAATTTACAGGTTCAATGCTATCCCCATCAAGCTACCATTGACTTTCTTCACAGAACTGGAAAAAACCACCATGAACTTCATATGGAACCAAAAGAGAGCCCACATAGCCAAGTCAATTCTAAGCAAAAAGAACACAGCGGGGGGCATCACACTACCGGATTTCAAACTATACTACAAGGCTACAGTAATCAAAACAGCACGGTACTGGTACCAAAACAGAGATATAGACCAATGGAACAAAACAGAGGCACCAGAGGCAACACAACTTATCTACAACTATACAATCTTTGATAAACCTGACAAAAACAAGCAATGGGGGAAAGGATTCCCTGTTTAACAAATGGTGTTGGGAAAACTGGCTAGCCATGTGCAGAAAGCAGAAACTGGACCCCTTCCTGACACCTTACACTAAAATTAACTCCAGATGGATTAAAGACTTAAACATAAGACCTAGCACCATAAAAACCCTAGAAGGAAATCTAGGCAAAACTATCCAGGACATAGGAGTAGGCAAGGACTTCATGAACAAAACACCAAAAGCATTGGCAACAAAAACCAAAATAGACAAATGGGACCTAATCAAACTCCACAGCTTCTGCATGGCAAAAGAAACAGTCACTAGAGTGGATCGGCAACCAACAGAATGGGAAAAAATTTTTGCAGTTTACCCATCTGACAAAGGGCTGATATCCAGAATTTACAAAGAACTCAAACGGATTTACAGGAAAAAAACAAACAAGCCCATTCAAAAGTGGGCAAAGGATATGAACAGACACTTTTCGAAAGAAGACATATATGAGGCCAACAATCATATGAAAAAATGCTCATCGTCACTGGTCATCAGAGAGATGCAAATCAAAACCACATTGAGATACCATCTCATGCCAGTTAGAATGGCGATCATTAAAAAATCTGGAGACAACAGATGCTGGAGAGGATGTGGAGACAAAGGAACACTTTTACACTGTTGGTGGGAGTGTAAATTAGTTCAACCATTGTGGAAGACATGTGGCGAGTCCTCAAGGCCTTAGAAATAGAAATTCCATTTGACCCAGCAATCCCATTACTGGGTATATATCCAAAAGACTATAAATCGTTCTACTATAAGGATACATGTACACGAATGTTCATTGCAGCACTGTTTACAATAGCAAAGACCTGGAATCAACCCAAATGCCCATTGATAATAGACTGGATTGGAAAAATGTGGCACATATACACCATGGAATATTATGCAGCAATCAGAAATGATGAGTTCGTGTCGTTTGTAGGGACATGGATGAATCTGGAGAACGTCATCCTCAGCAAACTGACACAAGAACAGAAAATGAAACACCGCATATTCTCACTCATAGGTGGGTGATGAAAAATGAGAACACATGGACACAGAAAGGGGAGTACTAAACACTGGGGTCTATTGGGGGGAAAATGGGAGGGCCAGTGGGAGGGGGAGGTGGGGAGGGATAGCCTGGGGAGAAATGCCAAATGTGGGTGAAGGGGAGAAGGAAAGGAAAGCACACTGCCATGTGTGTTCCTACGCAACTGTCTTGCATGCTCTGCTCATGTACCCCAAAACCTAAAATCCAATAAAAAATTAAAGAAAAAAAGATATATTCATCTTGGCTGGGCACTGTGGCTCACACCTGTAATCCCAGCAGTTTGGGAGGCCAAGACGGGCAGATGACCGGAGGTCACAAGTTCGAGAGCATCCTGGCTCTCATGGCAAAATGCCATCTCTACTAGAAATACAAAAATTAGTTGGGCATGGTGGCACATACCTATAATCCCAGCTACTTGGGAGGCTGAGGCAAGAGAATTGCTTGAACCCGGGAGATGGAGGTTGTAGTGAGCCAAGATTGCACCACTCCACTCCAGCCTGGAAGACAGAGCAAGACTCCATCTGGAGGAAAAAAAAAAAAAAAAAAAAGAGATGTTTATCTTGATTGCTGAATTTTCTGGTACTTCTTAGAATTTTGCATCAGATAAAATATACTACTACTTTCACCCTAGTCCCAGCCCTGAATGGGTAAGTACAAGGTAATGCCTGACCCTTACCACAGCCTCCTAAAGGAGCCTACGACAGCAGGATAGAGATGGGAGACTACGAAGGTAGTCTACTCTAGTCTACTCTGTCCTAATAGTGGGTCAAAAGTATGTGAATTCTAGGGACTAGATAAAGAACAAGAGGTAGAAAAATCAGCCTGGGGTTATTTTAAAAGGTATTCTTCCAAGAGTTTGGTGTGTGAGGGTTGAGGAAACCTAGAAATAAATGAATTTGGGATATACTCTTGCAAGGCAGAAATTGAGGGGCACAGAGAGTGACCAACTGAAAGTGAGGCACTGCCACACTTGGAGAGTTAGACTAAGAGCCTGGATGGCTGTAGGGCCCCTAACTCTCTGCTCTCTACCCTCCAATCCTAGAGGGTTAAGCATGAAGGTTTATGGCATATTCTTCCCTGAAGACTGCTGGCCTGCCTACATCCAGGTCTTGAGATGGTAGTGGGCTGGGGAGGAGAACTCTTAATTCTGAATGGAGAGTAAAGTATTTTCAATGTATTATATACTAAATACTGAATTAAGACTTACATTTATATAAAAGTGAACTTAAGCCACAGGACTATGTTGCAAAATCACAGGGGCACCATCACATTATAATCTATTGAAGCTGGGATCCAGGAGATTACATTTATAAAGATTACAATGCAAATGTATTCTTTATTACATTTGCCCCCTGGAGTTGTGCAACTCAGAGGCTCTGATAAAATATTTATTACTTGAATGACCAGAAAAATCAGAGGGCTGCCTAGGTTTTCAATGTAGGTACAGGAAAAAAATTTCTCCTTGTGAAAGAAGATAAAAAATAATTTATATTTCAATTAAACTCTGTAAATTGTACCTGTTTGACTTATGGGTAGAAAAAGATGGATGAATAATTAAGCATAGATATTAAAAAGTCAATTTAATTACTAAAGAGAGTAATCATACTTAAATTAATGTGATTTTTTTAACAAGGAGATGATTTAAGAGGCAAATTCCTATTGAAAAGGACAGACACAATTACATGAAGCAAATTCTAATCTCTGATTGACAAGATGCCATTAAGAGACTTTATCTATATTTCCAAGGTTGATATCCCATATACATAAGCTAACTGAAAAAGGAATTCTGTGTCCTGATGCTCTTGGGAGATACCTAGCCATCTAACACAGCTGACATCTACTGTCTTGTTTGCTAATCAAATCTCTGACAGCCACCTGGTGTGTTGCCACATTTCTGTGGTTCTCTTTTCTCCAATCTCACTTACACCATCTTAGTTTCGGTCCTCATCTCTCAGCAAGGTTACAGTGATATCTAATTAGCCTACTCCTCCATGGGGTCCCTCAAATCTCACCCACATTTGGTGACAAATGAAGCTTTCCAAAATACAAATCTGATAAAAAGAATGTATGTGTATATCTAGACTAAGTATGTAAACATATATACACACACGTACATAGGTATATATGAAAGGTACACATATGAAAAAAAAAAACAGGTGAAGAAAGTTAGTCCTACCTAGAAGGAAGTAGGCAAAAAAAGGCTTATTGAAAAGATGACTGAGCTGATTCTTAAAGCTCAGTAGGTTCTTAGGCTGTTGTGTTATTAATGAGAATTAGCAAGCTGTACTCACTACTCTATGGTAGACATTCTCCTGCACACAGCTGTACATTTATAATCTCTTTGAAAGAAAACCAACCAGTCATCCCAGGTACAAACTCTAAAACATAATTAAATAGGTCATAATATTCCTAAAATTTAGAGGCTATTCATTAAAACAGAATGAAATACACTTTGTCGGCAAACTATAGAGTTCTCTCTCATTCCCCATGCACTGCTAGGGATTTTGCAGTAACCTAAAGACTTTCCTGTTACTCCTTTTATCTGTCCCTCAAATCCTCCTCTCATAAGGCTCTGATAGAGACCTCTATTTTTTTATATATGAAAAGCTAAACAACTTGAGATCAAAAAATAGAAGACATAAATTCTGAGATGATTAGAATATGCCTTAAAATGCTATTTCACAATAAGGGTATATAAAGAATAATACTCCATAAAAACACTCCCTGCTATTACACAATGAGGTAAAAGGATTTTTGTGATCTCTAGAACATTATTCCTTTGAGATGAGATTTTAACATCCTACTGCCCTTGCTAATGATTTGTTAAACTTCATGATAACAATATTCCTTTGGTTATCACGGATTGACTGGTTTTTTTCTTTTATGAGCTACTCTGAGACCTTTAGAAGATCATTACACCTTGGAGAAGGAGGGTTGCCTGACTCACTCTTGGCAGTTCGAGGCAAGACTCTTTGAGCAATCAGCATCCAAGCTAAGACCTGAAGCAAGAGAGGCATGGACATTCAGAGGACTGGGGACAGCAAAAAGTTTAATAGATCTAGATCTTAGAGTACACGGTAGGAAATAGAAAAAGTGATGGGAGACTTAAGTAGTGGTTTTGTAAACCATGTTAATGACTGTGGTTTATACTTCCTTTGGAGGAATGAAATAGGGATCCACAGGAGTTTCTGCTGATTTCCACTTCTTCCAGACTACTCAATGGGTGATGTTGATTGCAGAGCCCAGAGAGAGGGTATAACTATAGCTCTACCTCCATAGCATTTGCATCCACATGCACACATACACTTAGTTCACTCATGTCCCCAAACTGCAAGACTCAAGTCTTTGACTATTAGCAAAATGGCAAATAAAGGGCTGGGTCTGCCCTTAGCTTGTTGGCTTAATCATATCATCAGTAGGAGAGGTCTGTAGGGAAACTGGCGCCCAAGTTCTGTATACTCTTTTCTAGATAGACTACAGGTAAATGACAAAAACTGAGGAGCTACAGAGTTGAGGAGCTGAAGAAGGAAAAGTGTAATGTTATAAATGTAATCTGAGCATTAAGAAAAAAACACTAATGATGCTACTCTACAGAGATAATAGGATTTCCTACCTAATGTTAAATTAGGTCACTACCACTGACAAATTTAAGATTGAAAGCTTAACATGCTTATTTTGTTAGCAGGTTTGTATAAGCCCAAGTGCTATTAGCTTTACATTGATTCTATTTGGATCCTTCTGAGAAGCTTAAAGTAGCCATGAGACATGGGTGAGGTAACCATGAAAATGGTAAGAAGCCATTTTAGATTCTTCCTGCCAACCTTCCTTCTTGAGTCAGGCACTTTCATTTCAATTGCTATGAGATCACATAATGGAAAGATGTAATCCCAGAGGGTGGCACAGTGCAATACTCTGCTTAACAGGCAAATCCAAGGCATACCCAATCCCAAGTTGATCATTAGTGCAAGTTATAAAATACTTAAGTAACTTTTAGGAGACTTTCTCATAAACACCAGAACAACATGGATTTTCTTAACAAAATATCATAGTGGTTTGAGACCTAGGATGCTTCTAAAACATTGTTATTGCTGCCGGATTTCCTTTCTCAGAGAATTAGGAGAGAAACAAAGGTTCATTGAGTACCAGATATCTGTAAGTTGTTCAGGTGGGTGCTTTATGGAATTTGTTCATAAAATATATACATCAGGCATTAGTATTGTCTTCATTTTATTGATGAGAAAACTGAAGCTCAGAGAGGTTGAGTACGTCTGACGAAGAGCCTACAAAGTAATGTCTGTCTAGTCAGTACTGAAACCCAAGTCACTGGGTTTCTAAAACACATGTTCTTTTCACTGCATCACATTGCTATTTCAGTGACCAGATATACATATTTTTCTGACCTAGAGAGAAAAATGGATTCATTATCAATAGGCTTCTGAGTTCACAAATCACCATAAGCAGTTGACTACCTGAAAGACTATTTAGTCCTCAGCTTTAAGCAAAGTTTTAACTTCCCTCCAAGTTGAGAGTATATTAGGTTGATGGTTCACAAATGATAAGGTTTTAATTCTCTGATAAAAAGAGAAAAAAATCACGATGTACCCAATTTTGAAAGTAAAACTTAAATTACGAATGTAAACAACTTTACATTATGACCTTTGTCCCCATCTCGAGTGTGTATGTGTGTTCTTTATCTTTCCTTTTTTTCATTCCATTTTTGACATTAAAAAATATGTATCTATTTTTTAGAGATGGGGTCTCTCTGTTGCCCAGGCTGGAGTGCACTGGCATGATCACAACTCATTACAATCTTGAATTCCTAGGCCAAGAGATACTCCTGCCTTAGCCTCCCAAGTAGCTGGGACTACAGGCACATTCCATTACACCTGGTTAATTTATTTCACTATAATTTTTAGAACCAGGCTCTTGCTATGTTGCTTAGGCTGGTCTCAAAGTGCTGTTTTCAAACTCCTGGCCTCAAGTAATTCTTCTGCCTCAGCCTCTCTAATAGCTGGGAATACAGGCAAGAGCCACTGCCCTCAGCAACTTTTTTGTTTTTAATAAAATAATATGGCTAGGAGAAGATAGTTTGCTTTTTAATGTGCTTACCTAATAAAGTAAAAAGAGGGCAACACAAAATTTAAAAATCAAACAATATCAAAAATGTTTAAAAGATTTTTTTTATTGTATTTGGGCTCTGGAGTACATGTGCATAACCTGCATCCTGCAGGATTGTTGCTTAGATACATACATGCCATGGTGGTTTGTCGTCTCCATCTGCCCCCTTTGCCCCCGGGTGACCTACATCAGGCATTTCTCCTAGTGTTATCCCTACCCATCCTCCCCCACACCGTCCCTCCCTTTCCCCTCCCCTCCAGTCACCCACCTAGCCCTGTGAGTGTTGTTCCCTTCCCTCTGCCCAAGTGTTCTCATTGTTCATCACCTGCCTATGATTGAAAACGTGTCGTCTTTGGTTTTCCATTCTTGTGTCAGTTTGCTGAGAATGATGGTTTCTAGATTCATTCAAG
Source organism: Callithrix jacchus (assembly GCF_049354715.1). Lineage (NCBI taxonomy): Eukaryota > Metazoa > Chordata > Mammalia > Primates > Cebidae > Callithrix > Callithrix jacchus. Next base: position 78,248,722 of record NC_133504.1, read on the forward strand.
TCTCTACAAAGGAAAAGAACTCTTCGTTTTTTTGTGGCTGCATAGTATTCCATGATATATATGTGCCATATTTTTTTGTCCAGTCTATCATCGATGGGCATTTGGGTTGGTTCCAAGTCTTTGCTATCATAAACAGAGCCGCAATGAACATACATGTGCATGTGTCTTTATAAAAGAACGATTTATAATCCTTTGGGTATAGACCCACTAATGGGATTGCTGGGTCAAATTAAAAATCAAAATATAAAATAATATCAAAATTTAAAAAACAGGATTTTATTTCCCAATGTTCTATTCAAATCTATTAGATATATCTTCCCCTGACCCTAAGTAATATCTTGGGCAAGCCCTAGAGCTTCTTCCCTGACCCTTAGTTAATAAGATGTTATCTAGTCACATTCAGTCACAATAATAGACTTATTTTAGTAATAAACATTGTAAGACTAGTAATCAAAAATCTTACTGCACATCAAGTTTCCTCTCCCAGCTTGGCCTGTTTCAGGCTGGCAGCCAGAAGTAGGGAAAGGAGAGACATGGTGACCTTTTCTTCCTACCTTTCTAGCTACCCTCTATACTCTGACCTCACATACATGTAGAGCTGTGGCTTCTGACTCTACTGGGTTGGGGGATGAGGCAGTGAGAGTAAAATGAAGGAGTGGTCTTAATTAATGGCATAATTAAAACTCGCTCTTGTTCTCTCTGCACATGGCAGATGTTTAAAGCTCATTCTTTATTTTATGCGAATATATATATATATATATAATTGCATTTTAGGTTCTGAGGTACATGTGAAGAACATGCAGGATTGTTTCATAGGTAAATACATGGCAATGTGGTTTGCTGCCTCCATCCCCATCACCTATATCTGGCATGTTATCTAGATATAGGCGGATATATCTCCCCATGTTATCCCTCCCAAACCCTACCCCCCACTGTCCCTCTCCTAGTTCCCCACACAGACCCCAGTGTGTGATGCTCCCCTCCCTATGTCCATGTGTTCTCATTGTTCAACACCCACCTATGAATGAAAACATGCAGTGTTTGATTTTCTGTTCTGGTGTCAGTTTGCTGAGAATGATGGTTTCCAGGTTCATCCATGTCCCTACAAAGGACATGAACTCATCGTTTTTTTATGGCTGTATAGTATTCCATGGTGTATATGTGCCACATTTTCCCTGTCCAGTCTATCATTGATGGGTATTTTGGTTGGTTCCAAGTCTTTGCTACTGTAAACAGTGCTGCAAAGAACACATGTATGCATGTGTCCTTATAATAGAACAATTTATAATCCTTTGGATATATACCCAGTAATGGGATTGCTGGGTCAAATGGAATTTCTACTTCTAGATCCTTGAGGTATCGCCACACTGTCTTAATGGTTGAACTAATTTACACTCCCATCAACAGTGTAAAAGTGTTCCTATTTCTCCACATCCTCTCCAGCATGTTGTCTCCAGATTTTTTTAATGATCGCCATTATATCTGGTGTGAGATGGTATCTCAATGTAGTTTTGATTTGCATTTCCCTGATGACCAGTGATGATGAGCATTTTTCATATGTTTGTTGGCCTCATAAATGTCTTCTTTTGAAAAGTGTCTGTTTATATCCTTTGCCCACTTTTGAATAGATTAGTTTGTTTCTTGTAAATCTGTTTTAGTTATTTGTAGATTTTGGATATAAGTCCTTTGTCAGATGGGTAGATTGCAAAAAATTTTTCCCATTCTGTTGGTTGCTCACTCTAATGGTTGTTTCTTTTGCTGTGCAGAAGCTTTGGAGTTTACTTAGATTCCATTTGTCTATTTTGGATTTTGTTGCCAATGCTTCTGGTGTTTTAGTCATGAAGTTCTTGCCTATGCCTATGTCCTGAATGGTTTTGTGTAGGTTTTCTTCTAGGGTTTCTATGGTGTTAGATCTTACATTTAAGTCTTTAATCCATCTGGAGTTAATTTTAGTGTAAAGTGTCAGGAAGGGGTCCAGTTTCTGCTTTCTGCACATGGCTAGCCAGTTTTACCAACACTGTTTATTGAACAGGGAATCCTTTCCCCATTGCTTGTTTTTGTGAGGTTTGTCAAAGATCAGATATTTGTAGAGTGTGGTACTTCCTCCAACGCCTCTGTTCTGTTCCATTGGTCTGTATCTCTGTTTTGGGAGTTTTTACACTATCCAGCCATATTTGTACGTCTTTAAATTTTGCTCAGTGGCCTATCACCATTCAAGATTAAGACAAAAATAAATGAGCACTTATTGTGTGTCACGCATTGTACAAAGTGCCAGGATATTTATCCAAACTCCTGGCACTGTAAACACAATGCACAAAGGACATGCATTGTGTTTACAGTGCCAGGAGTTTGGATAAATATCCAAAGGACATGCCAAAGGACATACTAGAAACCAGATTTTATTAACTGTAACTTTTCACCTGTAATTCACCATAAAGTCTTACTTTACAAGATAATTGCTGCTGTGAAAAAGGGATAGATCATGGTCTCATTTCCCAGATGTTATTCAATATATGCTATAAATTACGTTAGCTCCAACATAGTGTGCCCTTTGAACTTAGAAAAACGATCTTCAGACAACATGCATTCTAACTCTTGAAATAAGTATGCCCACAAATTGTAGTTTAAGATGGAATAGGGAAGCTTCTCATGTTTTAATTCAGTTGAATTCCAGAATATCTTAGGAATGTACAGAAAGAGAATTAAAATTGCTTGACACAGAGTAGTTAGGTGATCTCCTGAACTTTAAACTTCCACGTCACAAATGAATTTGATTCTAAGATAAGAAATAGAATAAAATTTCACCCAAGGACAGACCTGAATCTCTAATTGCCTGGAGGCTGACTCAACTGACATCATGGCATTTGATGGCAATTGGAAGGTAGAAAGGAGTGAAAACTATGACAAGTTCATGGAAAAAATGGGTAAAGACTTTATTTCTTTGTGGCTCATTTCTTACCTTCTTACAAACATTTTTCTTTCTAACTCCTAAATCTCTTGGCTTACAGATAGCTCCTGATGTGGTAGTAAGGATCCAGAAGATGTTCAGAGTAGAGAAATCATATTCTTACTTCTTACACTAGGAAGAATGCACTATATCAGTAATGGAGGAGGAAAGGTTTTTCGAGTGCTGTTCTCTGAAATACACCAAAAAGATCCAGATATGTTTCCTTCACTCTTTAACTGAAAAATAACTGTTTTGTTGTTTACAGTAAAAAAATGGCAGTGTGTAATTATAACTTCTAGATTTAAAAACATTGAATTCTAGGGGCTGGAAAAGCCAAGACCATATAAGAAATTAATGGGAAAAGGTCTCTTTAAATTTATAGCACTGAATAAGTTAGATTTAATTCTCATTTCTTCAAACTTATAAAAAGTTTTGGTATAATCTTGAAAGGCTATGTATTTTCTTCAGGGGGCTTTAATTTAACTGATTTATAAATTGATACCAATACTCTGGCAGTCCGTATACTACACAAGATAGGTAAACAAATTTGTGTCATTCTCCTAAAAGAAAAATTGCATCAATTATAGCCTACAATTTCAGATTTCTAAGTTTAAGTTTATAAAAGTTGTATATTCTTATAGTGATTTTGGCTATAATATTTGCTAAATTGCTCATTTTTGTGTCAGTCAGAAATGCCACAAGAAAAAAGGACAACTATAAAGTTCAAAATTTTAAAGCCACTATGAAAAACAAAGGGACATTTAAGAAAAAAGAATACTGTATATGCGGAATTAAAGATTTGCTTCCTTATAAACATATGAGTATTCATTTTAATCCTTCATCTGATATTTCTAGAATTTGATTTACTTAACACTGAAATGAATAGTTTGTTAATCTTATTAAAGTTGCTGAGCTCAAAGATTCTATAATTCTGTACTCTACTTAATTTTTCTCAAGTTTTGGAGAAACAATTTTAATCAGTTTTCTTGATCTGACTGAACTTGAACTTCTGTAGAAGCAATCTGAATGCTCTTAGTGCAAAGGCAATGCTACTAAGTTTTCTTCCCACCCTCAAAAATAACAAACAAACAAAACATAACTTGGAAAAATAAACACTTCTGTGGGATTTGACTTTATTTTCTCTATTGCCTTACCTTTTGTAGGTGTTAATATACTGAAAAGGAAGCTTGCAGCTCGTGACAATTTGAAGCTGACAATTACACAAGAAGGAAATACATTCACAGTCAAAGAATCAAGCACTTTTAGAAACATTGAAGTTGTTTTTGAACTTGGTGTTGCCTTTAATTACAACCTTGCAGACGGAACTGAACTCTCTGTAAGAATTTTTTTTATGAGTAATGCATTCTTGATTTTTCTACCCCGTACTAAAATGATCTCTGCTCTATTTCATTGGATGGTTTAATTAATGTAGGTCTCCTTCATTTACTGAAGAAGCCAATGAAGTTTGTCTATGTTATGTGCTGCCCAAATTGATCAGGTATTTAAATATCAGGCTTTTATCTTTATATGCATCTGTGAAGAATCTGAATTGAACAATATGAATTAGAAAAATATGCTTTGAATGACTGAGTATAAATATATTCATAAAGAAATTTATAACTGTTTTTAAACAGTACAGCAATAGAAACTTTCAGAGTTAATATGTAACTTAACTGTAATAGCCATTTAAAATGTTGAAATAATAAAAGATACGAGTAAATGAACAAATGAGTGAGTTACCAAATGGAAAGTTTTAATGTAAATGTCATTAAGAGTGTACATTTTCATGTTTCAGAGAACACATTTTAGAAAGTCATCATTTTCAACAAATTTTTAAAAACTTTTTTAGACTCAAAATTTTTCTATTTAAATTACATATGTTTGTAATGACAATTTAACTACTGAATATTTTATTAGTCATGCCTTTCTTTAATTAGTTTTACAATTACACAAATTAAAAAAGCACAGAGTTGTAAACCTCTCCATGAAACTAATTTTTTTTTTTTTTTTTTTTTTTTTTTTTGAGACGGAGTTTCGCTCTTGTTACCCAGGCTGGAGTGTAATGGCGTGATCTTGGCTCACCAGAACCTCCACCTCCTGGGTTCAGGCAATTCTCCTGCCTCAGCCTCCCGAGTAGCTGCGATTACAGGCACGCGCCACCAGGCCCAGCTAATTTTTCTTATATATTTAGTAGAGACGGGGTTTCACCATGTTGACCTGGATGGTCTCTATCTCTTGACCTTGTGATCCACCCACTTCGGCCTCCCAAAGTGCTGGGTTACAGGCTTGAGCCACCGTGCCCGACCTCCATGAAACTAATTTTAACCAAGACTATGTTTCTGGATATGTAACATGAAAGATTCAAAAAGAAGGCCTGCTCATCTGCCTTGAAATTCAGCATATGGCAATTATTGAAGAAAACAAGCATAATGGTTACCTGTACTACTCTACAGTACTCTGTAATACTCTGTAGCCTAATGGCCTAGGTCCAATCCTGCCTCTGTGAATTGAGGTGAATTACTATGCCATTTTACAGTCTCTTCTTCTGTAGAGATAATAGTATCAATTTCATAGGGTCACCACAGAGATTAAATAAAAACATGTGTCTACAGAAGTCACAACAGTGCCTGACATGTGTAAAACCCTAATAAATGCCATTATTATTATTATTATTATGTAGGGTACCTGGACCCTTGAGGGAAATAAACTTATTGGAAAATTCAAACGGACAGACAATGGAAAAGAACTGAATACTGTCAGAGAAATTATAGGTGGTGAACTAGTCCAGGTGAGTTGTAAAATTTATAGCTGTTTTCCAAAGGCAAAAATGACTACATACCAATAACTTTTGTCACTGCTAAGCTACGTCTCCAGTAAACAGACTACTTCTTTTCTTGTAAATCCTTCTGATTTAAAATATATTGTATAGCTATTTTCTGATGCCTATTTACTAAAGAGAACTTTAAATATATGTCACATAAATATATGTCAAATAACCAATGCCTATTTTAACTGAAGATGTAAATGACTACAAACCAAAATGTGTTTTTAAATGGCTGTATCCTATATCTGCATAAAATGTTGCTATCGACCACAAGAAAAAATAGTATAAACTCATTTAAATCTATGATGATACTAATGTTTTTTCTTAATGTCTTAAAATTTTTTTCTTAATTACTACTTAATTAACAGTAATTTAGATGTAAATCTTAATGGTAAATTCTTCTGTTTGTTAACACCTTTCAGACTTATGTATATGAAGGAGTAGAAGCCAAAAGAATCTTTAAAAAGGATTGAGCGTTATTCTTGGAGCACAGTCAAAAATACAAATTGGATAGAAGATCTATATTGTACCAGAACTGTTTCTCTCTCCCCATCAAGTATAAGGCTTGCTTACTGACTGGTCCTTTTATAAACATTGGTATATTTCCATTCTTGCCAAAGCAAAAGAAATAAAAGCTAATTAGTGTTTAATTTGTTTTATATTCTCGAAGATAAATATTTACTAAAATAATTTGTGACTTTTTGAAAACAAAAAAAATATTATTCCCATGTTGCTTTATATGTAGCTTTGCCTTTTAAAAGAAAAAGTATGTGAATATGCATTGACAGATTGTTTTGGTAGAGAGAGGGTCTTACTCTGTCACTCAGGCTGGAATGTAGTAAGGAAATCATAGCTCATTGTAACCTCAAATTCGTGGACTCAGACAATCTTCCTGCCTCAGCCTTCTGAGTAGCTAGGACTATGGTTACATACCACCATGCCCAGCTAATTTTTTTTGTTTTATTTTTTTAGAGATGGGGTCTTGCTATATTGCCCAGGCTGGTCTTGAACTCCTGGCCTCAAGAGATCCTCCTGCCTCAGCCTGCCAAGGTTTTTTTCTTTACATTTGATAAACTAAAACCATAGGCTGCATGAGTCTTTAAAATCTTGCACTGATTATGAATAAATGTCTTGCACTGGTTGTGAATATCTATTATTATAAAAATAATATATGCTCAACCAGAAAACTTAGAAATAAAAAACGCAAATGTAAAATAAATAGTTCCATAAACTCATAATCCAGAGATAACTGCCATTCTGATTTTGATAAATGTACTCCCAGTTCGCTTTCCTGGAGGTAGATATTTCCCAATACATACCACTTTGATTAGGATGACAGGAAATAAATGATGTACTAAGTTAAATTCAATATTGTATTACATTTTTCTACACATCAGTGATTACCAGACCTGGCTGAAAATCAGGATCATCTGAGAAACTTCAACAATTTCGGCATTCTTAACCTCAACTGTTATTCTACTATATCAGAATCTCTAGTAGAACTACAAATTCTAGAAAATTTCCTACTGATTCTGATGCAGCCTGTCCACTAACCAGTGTTTGAGAACAATGGCCTATCAGTTACCAATGTCATTTTTAACCTCTCCATTTCTTTTTTGATATTGCTGTATTTTTTTTTCACATAAACACATACATTGTCAATTCTGCAGGGCTCAGAAAGTGTACTTTTATTCATATTTTCACATGATATACTCTTTTATGTGTTCCAAAGCAGGGTATATGTTAGGGGATGGAGGCGGGGTCAAATTTTTAAGCATTTGTAACTGCAACTCTACGGAGTTTTGACAAATTCTTTTTCTCACTGATGCAGATAACAGCTTAACATTTACATAGTTCTTATTACATGTCATACACTGTTCTAAGTGGTATACACATATGACACATACATTAAAATGCAGAAAGTAAAGTTTGAGTACCTGATGAAAATTAATAGATTAGAGAGTATGGTAAATCTTTGAAAGTTGAATACTGGGTATTCTCACTGATAACTGGAAGCTAAATAATGTATATATATGGACAGAGAGTGCAGAATAATAGACACTGGAGACCTGGAAGGCTTGGAGGGTTGGCCAGGGGTGGGAGTGGGGTGAGGGATGAGAAATTACTTAATGGGTGCAATGTACATTATTCGGGGGTTGATGGTTACTGCCCAGACTTTACCACTATGCAATATATCCATGTAACAAAACCATACTTGTCCTCCTTAAATGTATACAAAAAAACCTTAAATCTATGTTCATTTTATAATTTCATAAAAATGTTCACATTGGAAATCGTAGTTATTGAAATTTTCACATACTTTTCTTCATAAAAGCTCAATGTACTTTTATCCCTCTAATCTTATTTGTCTTTCATAAATGAATCACGAAAAAGCAGGTATTAATCTCATTTTAGGGAGACAAAAGCATAACGAAGTTTTTTAGCTTGTCTAATATGGTACAAAGTCCATGATGAACATAAGAATTAAATGTAGGTCTTGACTTCCAGTCTAGATCATTATGATCTATGCTATTACTGAGCCTGTAATAAACAAAAATATGTTAAGAAAAAAACTTCCTCAGTGGCATCCAAGAATAGCACTCTAAATGAGTCAGGTCAGACTGTAAAATAATGATGTTCAGTGGTTAGACACATCTATTTCTAGTCTCATTGCAGGCTTACTTTTTTCATAATTTATATCCTTTCTAGTATTAACTTTCTACTATTTATTAGTATTGGAGAGCAGCCTATTATTTGTTAAGCAACTTCCATTTCAATAACCCTTTTTTGAGAAAACTAACCTTGTCATTACAAAAAACTGCTTGCCAAAAGAGGGTCCCTGACCCAGCAGCTCCCAATCTACCACAATTTGGCCAGATTATAAGCTCTATGTAAAGGGTAAATAACAACTGACCAAAACTACAAGAACCTCTTTTTAGGGAGTTTGAATTTGAGAAGTACACAGTTAATAGTTGATAGGAAGGAAAAAGGTTTACAGAGGACATATAGGGCAGACAATAAGTAGAAGTAATGAGTACATGAAACCATGAACAAGCAGAAACTATAAGGTAGATACGAGAATGTTGGGGCAGTCAGAAGCAGCTGGAGTAGTAGAAGCTGAAATATTTACACATGAAATAGGGTATCTGGGAATTGCTTTCTCCCCAGTCTAGGGTAGGGGAGGAAGATTGGTACAAGATGGCAATTCTTGCAGCTGTTGCAAAGTGCCTGACACATAATAACACATGATAGGTTCACTGAGTAGGAACATGAGAATCCGTTATACTCATCTCTGTGCTTTTGAATGTTTTTGAGATTTTTCCATAACAAAAAGGTAAAAATATAAAATTACATACACATATAACTCCAGAATGCAACTACTTCCCGTCACTTCCACTGCTATCACCTTAGTATGATCCACCATTATCCTTCCCCTGGATTACTGTCATAACTCCCTAAAAAGCCTCCAAACTTCTACATTCCCTACTCCACCCCCTTTAGTCTCTTTTTCAACATAGCAGCCAGAAGGATCCTTTAAAAATCTAAATCTGATCACCTCACTTCTCTGCTCAAACTGCTGCGTGGCTCCCATTTCACACAAAGGAAAAAGCCAATGTTCTTACAATGCCCTGTAAGACCCTATACGATCAGAACCCCCATTACCTATCCAACACATGGTCCTGTTTTTCATGAAATATCTGGGGGAAGAGGGTTTCAAGCAGAAGAAACACCCTGGAGCAAAGACACCAAGGCAGTAGCAAACCCGATAAATCTGAAGAACATAGACAGCCTGGAAAGAGACCCCAAGATCACCCTGAGCTGACCAAAAACAAGACCAATGTTCAGAAAATACAGGCTGACTCAGCCTTCCTGTAATTCAGGAATGATGTAGTGAAAGAGAATGGGTTTTAGAATTACTGACTTGCCCAAATTCTTGTCTTCCCATTTGCTGACTAAAATTCAAGTTCTGATCCTCAATTTTTCTCACTTGAAAAATGGGGAAAATGTAATGATTTTCTGAGATTGTTGCTAATTGAGGTATTATGTGTAAGACACCTAGTGTAATACCTTGCATATAGCTGGAATTCAAATGTTAACACACACATATACCCTTCTTCTGTAGAGAAAATGTGGGCAAAGTATATCCTGAGAAGATGGGAAAACTCATTTTCTTAAAATACCTCTCATGGAGTCTGCATGAGAGAAAGTGAGCCTTGGCCTGGTAGATAAGAACACTTAGTTCCAGTCCAGTCTGTGACATAACTAGCTGGGGACTTTGGGAGAGTCTCTCCATCTCTTTGGAATGTAGTTCAATCATCTTCAAAATGAGAGGATTGAACTAGATCTCTAAATTTTCTTTCAGTGCTAAGATTCTATGATTTCTGAATAACATTTGGTGATTCCTTCCTTTCTTAAGCAGCCCTTTTGGGTGTGGGTCACAGGGGACAGGGCATTACAATAATGGAAGGTAGGATCGGAAGAAGGAAATATTTACATTATAAAGTATGGCTGGTTCTATGGGTGTATGTCTTCTGCGGGCTCAAAGGGCCCTGTGCTCTGTTTAATGCTCTTCTGTATTGTCCTAAAATTCTGAATTCTTTTTGAACAAGTTCTGCATTTTCATTTTACACAGGGCCCTGAAAATTCCATGGCTGCTCCTATTTCTATAGATTGACTATTATAAGCACAAAAGATATTTTCTATGAGAAACTAGAGAAAATGGCAGCAAGATATCTCTAGGCACCTAAAGAGAGGGGAATGGATGGAATAGATAGTTTCCTGAGATAAAATGGAAGTGAGAGAAGGTTATGTAGGGATGAGGAGGGGAAAAATGAGGTAGATGGTCACTTCAACATTATGGAGTGCTTCTTTACCTTTTGCTATTTGCTTTCTCTAAACTATAGTAAAAGAGTGCCATCTACTGGCCAAGAATACAGACTCTTTCAGAGGTTTCCAATGCAGCCTCTTTGCTGCATTTCAGTGTCTAAACAGTGTTCCAGAAAGGGCTGACATACCACATTCTGCACTTAAAAATGATAACTATTAAATGCTTCTTCAATTCCAAACTCCATACTAAATAAAGTTAATACAAAGACTCCTCCTGAACTGATCCACTAAAACTGCTTTTATTGATTGAACAAAAAATACAAAGCACTATGTGCCACACAGCAAGTATTTAATGATGAACACCACTGGGAGAGATATTTCGGTCATTAAGAATTTCCTCAAATGCATACAAATTCTCAGGCTCATCTTGAATCTGAATCAAAATACAAAGAATAGCATCATAACCTTCAGCACTGGATGGCTGGCTGGAGTACGGTTATACTTTCACTCAGTATGTGCTAATATGCAGGGTGGTATATATATCTTGCCTTCAGGCCCAATGACAAACCTTCAGGCTATTTTCTGGAACAGACTTTACTGGAGAATTGACTGGAAAACAAGAATAAGCAAGACAGTGGCAGAAGATGAAAGTTAGGAGCAAATGGTACAAATCAATAGTCATGGATAAGCATAGCGTTCCAGAGGGCTTCTTTCATCCATGTATATCCTCATCAAAGTTTCCATTAGAATGAAGGATTGCAAGAAATCCTCTATGCCCTGTAATCAATATTACCAGGAATGACAGAGGGAGCTTAAATAATTAGTAGTTAGGACTGCGGTGAAGTGAAGAAGTAGTAGAATTCTGAAGGAGGGCAGGCAAGGAAGTGCTCCCTAAATGTCAACCCAGTTTCAAAGCCACATCTCTCAGATGACAGGTAGTGTAACTGGGTTCTTATCAAACATACTCACTGAAGAAAACACCTGAAAGTAAAAGAACCGTAATCTTCCTAAACTTGAGAACAAAATGTCCTTTAGGTAAAGGAGTATATACTCAATGCCATTTGTTGGTTTCAATTTAGAAACTTTTTAACAAGATATATTTTTTAAAAAGGATACTGAAGGACATAAATGTGACACAGAACTTCCTCTCTTTAGTATATCCTCGGAACAGAGCAACCTCAGTGAAGATGGAGGTAATTTCACAATCCCAGTCCAGACTGAGTATTTGTCCCTGCATGTTCCCATGGCACAAGGTGTTCAACTCCAGCAATACCATTTCTCTGTATTCAATCTGGTTGCCAGCTCCTCTAGTTTGTGAGCTATATGAGAGCAGGAATAAGGTCTTATATTTATACCCTACACTGTATCCCCCCTAACACAGAGTAAATATTAATGATTGTAGTTTGAGGCATGCTGAACAGCCCTAGCCTCAGAAAGCCAGCTTTCCCCATTCTTTCTTATACCCAGAAATTCTACAGAGGGAATCAGTCCTTGTTGTTCTTTACACACAGATAAACTTATTCTGAACCAGATCACCCTAGCCATAGCTGATTAAGTCAAAATGGCCACCTGATCCAAGGGCAGCCAGTGATAGGAAAACTTTGCTCATGACCAATAATTCTCATTAATTAAAATCAGGTGGGGTCTCTCTGTTGAGAATTTGTCTTCAATACGCAGAAAAAGTCATTAGCTAGTAATGACGGGCAAAAGTTAAAAGATACAGATGGAAAAGCAAACAACAGTGGCCATGAGGTAAGAGCAGCCATGATGAGTAAACAAAAACCGGAAAAAAGAAAAGAGGAGGCCAGGCGCGGTGGCTCATGCCTGTAATCCCAACACTTTGGGAGGCCGAGGCAGGTGGATCACGAGGTCAAGAGATCGAGACCATCCTGGTCAACATGGTGAAACCCCGTCTCTACTAAAAATACAAAAAATTAGCTGGGCATGATGGTGCACGCCTGTAATCCCAGCTACTCGGGAGGCTGAGGCAGGAGAATTGCCTGAACCCAGGAGGCGGAGGTTGCGGTGAGCCGATCGCGCCATTGCACTCCAGCCTGGGTAACAAGAGCGAAACTCCGTCTCAAAAAAAAAAAAAAAAAAAAAAAGAGAGGAGTGAGATAATATATTTAGATGTGGAAGTAATGAATTATTGTTTCTGGTTGATAAAAACATAATTTGTTCAGTATAGGTTCCTTGGATCCCAAGTAGCTAAGAATACATATTTCTTTGACCAAATATGAATCAAGCACTTACCATGTGCTAAATATCACATGAGTTTTAGTGGTGAACCAGACAAATCTATTTTGTTTCCATGGAAATTCAATCTAGCTTAGAAGCTTAGAATCTAGACATGGAAGACATATTGAACAAGTAAAAATTATTGTGATAAGAATTACAAAGGTATAAAAGCAGGCTCTCATAGAAATATATGCTACCTTGAATTACATTATCCATTGAACTATTTTTCATAAGATGCTTAATTATATGGACTTCCTTGATTTCTTAAAAGGCCTAATTCACATTTCAGACTCCTGTCATCCTTATTCTCATACAAACTGGCTCCTAAGCACAAGGAAGAGATCATAAAATCTAAATAAATGCCTTATTTATAAAACACAGCACTAATTCAGATACAGTTAAATGCAACTCCTACTACCACTACAAGTTAACAGTAATTAATACATGGTGTTTCCAATGTGTCAGAAATTTTTCAAAGTGATTTATAATACCAATGCATGTTCATCATCACAACAAAGCCTATATAATAAGAACAATTATCACTAGGCTCAATTTACACATGAGAAAACTCAGGCAGAGAGAGGTTATATAGCTTGCCCAAGGTAAACAGCCAGTAAGTCGCTGAACTAGGATTTGGACCCAAGCAGTCATCCTAGAGTCCAAATTCAATTTTATTTAATGTGGTTATGTAGGTAAATTTTCATTTGAAATATCGTCCATCAAATACATATTAAGTATGTCTTATATGCAGGCACTATATGCCAGGTGCTTATCTAGGGGTTACAGATACAACAAAGAACAAGACAGACAAAAATCCCTGTTGTCATGGAAGGGATACAGATAATAAACATGAGAATGAAGTGAAATATATTGTAGATTTGATGATATAAGTGCTACTGAGAAAAAAACAGAAAGAGAGATGTGGAGTGTCAAGAGGTGAGATCACGGGTACAGTTTTAAATAGAGAGTTGAATGGCATTAAGTGGATAACATTTGAGCAACAGCCTGAAGGGAGTTAGAGAATAAGCCATTCTAAGTATGTTTTAATCAGTGGTCTGGATTTGGATCCTTGAGCCCGTGACATTCCTAAAAGAGCCTTGGAATTACACTGAGTGTTTCTGGGCACTGTAATATAAAGAGTCTCAGGATGGATACAGTGGCTCACACCTGCAATCCCAGGTACTCAGAAGGCTGAGGCAGGAAGATCGCCCTTGTGCCCAGGAGTTCAAGGCTGTAGTGAGCCATGATCATGCCACTGCACTCCAGGCTGGGAGAGACCCTTTCTGAAAAAAATAAATAAAGAGCCTAATTAGCATAGCCTATGTGGGCTCAAAGTTGCTCCCTAAGGAAGAACAGAGTAACATAACAAAATAAGCTTTATGAAACAAGCAATCGACTCCTATCTTTTGAACTGGAATTTCTGGAGGATTATTTTGTGAGGTAACAATACTGAAAACTTTATTAACTCTAGTCTTCCCCGTTTCTAGCTGTTATAAGGCCAATACATGACCTAGTTTAGTCTGCCTGCATTACAAATTGAGGAAGTCATTCTCACACCACGGAGAGTAGCTCTCACTGCTTGTGGGGGTCATATTACTCATTCCCTTAGGTTCCTAGGGAGTACTCTTAATCCCCAGGGGAGAGAACCTCTATGAAAAGAAAGTTGTTTATGAAATTTAGTGTGCATGGGAATGATGAAGGAACGGAGGAAAAGACCAGAGCCATACTATTCCTACATTCTATAACTCTGACCACTATTGAACCATGAGCCTGTTTCCCTCTTAAGTTGATTTAGGTTAGCTTTTTGGTGTCATCTTTTGCCTCCTACACCTCACACTTTTAGAAATCAAGTAACATGTCCCCAACTTTGAGATCCTGTTGCAATACTCCAACAGTTTAAATGAATAGAACTATACCAGTGTGTGGTCCATTTGCCAACATAGAAAGTAGGAGGAAAATAAACGTTTTCTTTTGAACTCTGAGAATACTCTAAATTTGTTATTTATTTTTAAGCATGGGAACATCTTTTCAAAAGAAATCTTCATGGAAGCCTAACAATGCCTGCACTGTCAACTCTACTCTGCACCTAGAAGCGGGTACACTAGCTAGTTCATTCTTAATACAACAGCACTTGAGGTTTTTCCACTTCAATACTCCTTTCAGGGAGTAAAGAATGGCATAACCTGAAGTTGTCGCAAGAAGCAATTATCCAAAGCATCTGAACTTGTTCAATCAGATCTACGAACAAAGTACTGGACTAGATGCTGTCCTCAAAGTCTTACCATGGGTCCTGAAATATTAGGGTTTGGCTGGCAGCAGAAACTCCTCCTTTCACATCTATAATTACCTTTTGGGCTATCAGCTGGGACATGGGGGCCAAAAGGGCTTAGGTATCTTCCATCTCACAGATTCAGTGTCTTCTAAGCTTTTCTACTTTTTTTTTTAGCACCTGAAAACTTCACCTTTTAAGACTGTAAACAGCCCCACTTAAGATATAAAAGGCAAGGGCCAGATGTGGTGGCTCACACTCAAAATCCCAGTGCTTTGGGAAGCCAGGTGAAATAATCACTTGAGGCCGAAAGTTTGAGACTAGCTTGGGCAACACAGTGAGACCCTTTCTCTCCCTCGCTCTCTATATAAAAATACATAAAGAAAATTATTTACTTAAGAACTGCTACCCTGATTGCTTCCAGAGAGTCCAATTTAATAAATTACAAGAATTATCTGTTTTAGAACTTTAAGGTTGATTGAGTCCCCTAATGAAGACCAGTGTAACTTTTTGTTGTGGGGAAGGTGAAGACTGTCAAGTATTAATATTCTTTTTGGAAGGGGTGCGGGGGTTCTTTTACTGTGGTAAGATACATATAATATACAATTTGCCATTTTAATGATTTTATATGTCAATTCAGTGACTATTAATTATATTCACAATGTTGTGTAATCATCAGGACCATCTGTTTCCAAAATTTTTTATAACCACAAACAGAACCTTCCCATTAAGCAACAACAACCAGTTGCCCCCATCTCCCAAGATCCTGAAAAATCACATATTTTCTTCCATTCTACAGACTGTCTTTTTACTTGTTTCTGGCTTAAATGAAATGCTTATTTCATTTAGCACTTTTTCAAACATTATTTTAAAACACTTAGCATTATTTCAAGACTCATCCATGTTGTAGCAAATATCAGAACTTCATTCCTTTTTATAGCTGAGTAGTAATTAGTTATGTGTATAACTACATTTGGTCTATCTATCCATTTATGGACAGTTGAGTTGTTTCCACTTTTTGGCTATTGTTAATAGTGCTGCGATGAAACAGCATACTTGGTGTATACTTGGTGTTCAACCATCTGAGTCTCTGTTTTAAATTATTTGGGTTATATACCTAGAAGCAGAAGCTAGGTCAAATGGTTCTTCTTTAACTTTCTGAGGAGCCTCTAAATTATTTTCCATAATGGCTGCATCATTTTACATTCCCACCAGCAATGCTAAAGGATTTAAGTTTTCCCATATCCTTGCCAACACTTGTTATTTTCTGTATTATTATTATTATTATATTATTATTGCCATCCTAGTAGATGTGAAGTGGTATCTCATTGTGATTTTGATTTGCATTTCCCTAATGACTAATGGTGTAGAGCATATTTTCAACTGTGTGTTGGCTATTTGTGTATCTTCTTTGGAGAAAAGACTGTTGAAGTCTTTCATCGGTCCCTTTTTAACTGGGTTGTCTTTTTGTTGTGGAGTTGTAGAAGTTCTTTACATATTCTGTATATCAAACCTTTATCAGATATATGACTAACAAAAATTTTCTCCCATTCTGTAAACTGTCTTCTTACAATGTTTTTTTATACCCGAAAGTTTTTAATTTTGATAAAGTCCAATTTATCTCTTTTGTTGTTGTTGCTTGATATTAGCTGTGGGTTTTTCATTATACCTTTTATCAAGTTGAGGAAGTTCCCTTCTATTCCCAGTTTTCTGGGTGTTTTTATTAGGAAAGGGTATTAGATTTCACCAAATGCCTATTCTGCTCAATTGAAATGAAATGATTGTCTTTTTTCCATTTGTTTTACTAATGTGGCATATTATACTAGTTGACTTTCTTATGTTGAGCTACCCTTGCATTTCTGGGATAAACCTCATGTGGTAACAGTATATGATCCTTTTCAAATGCAGTTGGCCAGGCACAGTGGCTCATGCTTTTAATTCCAGCACTTTAGGAGGCCAAAGCAGGCAGATCACTAGCTCAGGAGTCCAAGACCACCCTGGCTAACAGGGTGAAACCCTGTCTCTATAAAAAATAACAAAATAAAATAAAATGCTGTTAATTTGGGTTTGCTAGTACTTTTTGAGAATTTTTTTTTTCAGACAAGTCTCACTCTGCCGCCAAGGCTGGAGTGCAGTGGCTCACTGCAACCTTTGCCACCTAGGTTCAGTCAACTATCCTGTCTTAGCCTCCCCAGTAGCTGGGATTACAGGCACCTGCCACCGTGCCTGGCTAATTTTTGTATTTTTAGTAGAGATGGGGTTTCACATCTTGGCCAGGCTGGTCTTGAACTCCTGACTTCATGAGTCACCTACCTCGGCCTCCCATAGTGCTGGGATTACAGGCATGAGCCATGGTGCCCAGCTCTTTTTGAGAATTTTTGTATCTATATTCATAAGGGATACTGGTCTGCATTATTTATTGCAGTAAAGGCACATAACATAAAACGTATCATATTAACCATCTTCAAAAGTACAGTTTAGTAGTGTCAAACATATTCACAAAGTTGTGAACAGATCTCCAAAACATTTTCATCTTGCAAAACTATGACTCTATGCCTATTAAACAATTGGCCTTTTTCCTCTGTCCCCCAGCCCCTGGTAGTCACCACTTGACTTTCTGCTTAATGGAATCTGACTACGTAAGATACCTCATGTAAGTGGAATCATATAGTATTTGTCTGTCACTGGCTTATTTCACTTAGCATAATGACCTCAAGGCTCATCCATGTTGTAGCATTTGACAGGATTTCCTGTTAAGGCTGAATGATATTCCATTTTATGTACATAATACATTTTTTTTTTATCCTTTCATCTGTTGATGGACATTTGGGTTGCTTCCACCTCTTGGCTATTGTGAATAGTGCTGCTATAAACATGGGTGTGCAAATACCTGTAATTTTCTTTTCTTGTGTCATTATCTGCCTTGGTATCTATCAGTGTACTGGCTTCATAGAATGA
The DNA here is from genome assembly GCF_049354715.1 of Callithrix jacchus. Taxonomy (NCBI): domain Eukaryota; kingdom Metazoa; phylum Chordata; class Mammalia; order Primates; family Cebidae; genus Callithrix; species Callithrix jacchus. The sequence goes on from NC_133504.1 coordinate 78,266,785, forward strand.
ATGAGAGATCAGTTCTATTTTTTGGTGAGAGTTTGAAAAAAAAAAGTATTAATTCTTTTTTAAATGTTTGATAGAATTCACCAGAGAAGTGATCTAATCCTGGACTTTTCTTTGTTGGAATGTTTTGATTACTGATTGAATCTCCTTACTTGTCATAGGTTTGTTCAGCTTTTCTATTCATCTAAGTTATCTAATTTGTTGACATACAATTGATCATAGTATCCTCTTATAATTCTTTTTATTTCTGTAAGTTTGGTGGTAATATCTACACTTTCATTTATGATTTAGTTATTTGTGTCTTCTTACTTTTTTTGTGTGTAATTAAAGGTTTGCTAATTTTGTTGACCTTTTCAAATAACCAACTTTTGGTTTCATTGATTCCCTTTATGGGTTTTCTATTCACTGTTTCATCTATTTCTACTCTAATCTTTATTGTTTCCTGTCTTCTGATAGCTTTGAGTTTATTTGCTCTCGATTTTCTATTTCCTTATGGTGTAAAGTTAGGTTGATTTGACATCTTTCTTTTTTAATGTAGTCATTTATAGTTATACATTGTCTTCACTGCAATCTATAAGTTTTCATATGTTTTATTTTCATTTTCATTTGTCTCTCAAGTATTTTCTAATTTCCTTCATGATACCCTTTTTGAACTACTGGTTGTTTAAGAATGTGTTAAGTTTCCACAAGTTTCCATATATTTGTGAATTTTCCAGTTTTCCTTCTGTTATTAATTTCTAACATCATTTCATTGTTATCAGAGACATTTCTGACTTCAATTTTTAAAACTTTATTAAAACTTCTTTTATGCCTTAATATATGATATATCCTGGAGAATGTTTCATGTATATTTGATAAGACTGGGTATTTTGCTGCTGTTGGGTGGAGTTCCACATGTGTCTGCTAGGTATAGCTGGTTTATAGTGTTTGTTGTTCAAGCCCTCTATTTTCTTACTGATCTTCTGTCTAAATGTTCCACCCATTATTAAAAGTGAAATATTAAAGTTTCCAAAAATTTTTGTAGAACTGTCTATTCCTCCTTCAATTCTGTCAATATCTGCTTCATATATTTTGATTCAGCATTTTCTTGGTTGCTGTAAACTTTTGACTGTTTTCCAGCATTCTGACAAAGTTATTTCAGACTTTTCCTTGTTTTTCAATGCTGCTGTGGAGGGACAGGAACTTGGAGTTGCTAATCCACCATTTTGAACATGGGTCAGCAAAGGTGACTTTTTGACACTAGCTTTCACCAGAACAGGAAAAGAAGATAAAAAAATAAAACAACAACAACAAAAAAGCAGTCACTCTGTTCTCCAACAGGTGTATTTATAGATATGAACAAGAAAGCTGAGCTTCTTCAGTAGAGGCCTTAAGCCACATTCCCTGCATCTATCTCTTCTGTTCCATGTTGGTTCTTGAGTAATCCCTGAGGAATCGCAGCATTCCATGAAATTTAGTTTAAAAAACACCATTACAAATCATTAAAGCCCCTTGATACTTATGTGCCTACTGCCCCGTGATCTGACATCAGAAATAGTTAAATCATGATTTTGGACTAGACTATCTTTTGCTTATTTTCTAATTTACTTTTTTTTTCAACAAACTTTCCAACTTCTAGTTAATAAAATGCATTTTCATTGATAAAATTTGAAAAATATGGAACAGCACGAAGAATGAAACTATCTGTGATCCCATCTCCAAGGATAACTGCTATTAACATGGTTACATTTGTTACACTTATAAGTCTAATTCTGATCAATATTTTATAGATAGCAATGATCCCCTTAGCATCCATTTATTTATTCTAAAATAACAACTTTTTAATTCCAAGCATAGGTTTTAATTCCAAGCATAGGTTTTAATTCCAAGCACAGGTTTTTTATGCTTGGAAACTTATAATTTTATGAGATAAAAATATGTCATGTATTGACTAACCTTTCAATCTCCATCCTCAGTGACTGCCCCGTAACACTTTCCTATAAAACAAATAACAGGTTGACTGTTGATGATTAGCCTAATAAAATTTCAAAGTTGTAGGTTTCAACATCTTAGTCTTTTGTGCCTACTAGTTAAGCTCTGCTTTACCGAAGTTGTTTATAAACTTTCAAAAGCAGAAGGATGCTGTTCTGAAATAAAATCTTGTACAAAACTCTAAAATATAAACAAAACTAAGTTTTTATGGTTGAAGTCTGTTAGTTCATGTATAACTAAGTAGCAGAAAGACGTTCAATTGTATCTGACTAGTATGTTCACAGCCAGTTCTGCCTAGCCTTCCAAATACCATATCATTATGCAGAACCCCAGGTTCTGTGATACTGTTTAAAAACTTAATGCTCTATTATACAACCTCAGTCAGTACTTTTTTTTTTTCCGAGACGGAGTTTCGCTCTTGTAACCCAGGCTGGAGTGCAATGGCGTAATCTCGGCTCACTGCAACCTCCGCCTCCTGGGTTCAGACAATTCTCCTGCCTCAGCCTCCTGAGTAGCTGGGATTACAGGCACGTGCCACCATGCCCAGGTAATTTTTTGTATTTTTAATAGAGACGGGGTTTCACCATGTTGGTCTCGATCACCAGGATGGTCTCGATCTCTTGACCTTGTGATCCACCTGCCTCGGCCTCCCAAAGTGCTGGGATTACAGGCTTGAGCCACCGCACCCGGCCAGTACTTTTAACGAATTGTTGAAATTGCGTTCTGTATCTCTTATGGCTCCTTGGACAACGTCTGACACACGGCAGGTATTAAAAAGTATTTACTGAAATTAAAGAAGGAAAATCCACAAAGGGGGAAAGGATTGGTACATATCCATTACTAGTACTTCAAAAATTCTCAGAAAGTATCCCTACTGACAGTATAGCTCAATAGTGTTAGATCTCACTGGTATTATACACTATTATGTTCTAAAATACACAATTTAACAAGTGGTTTTTTTTTTTTTGACCTGGATTGTGTTAGTGGTTGCAGAATATAACAAAATATTGTTGAATAAATATTTAATTTCTTCCATGTTGAAGACAGTGTTTGAAGGGCTGTGGAGATTAAAAAGATGGCAAAAATACTGTCTCTCCTTTAAAGAACATATAATATTTGCCAGGCTCAGTGGCTCATGCCTGTAATCCCAGAAGTCTGAGAGGCTAAAGCAGGAGGATCACTTGAGGCTGGGATTTTGAGAAAAGCCTGAGCAACATAGTGAAACCCCATTTCTACAAAAATAAACATTAATAAAAAGCAAGTCTGGCATGGTGGTGTGTGCGTACAATCATACCTACTGAGAAAGCTGAGGTGGGAGGATTGTTTGAGCCCAGGGGTTCAAGGCTGCCATGAACTCTGATAGCACCACTGCACTCAAGCCTGGGTGATAGACCAATACCCTGTCTCAAAACAAATGAACAAAAGTTAATACTCTAAAAGGGGAGAAAGTTTACATAAAATTGCTAGAAAGCAAGCCAATATGCCAAACAATACCAAGAAAATTTCAGTATTTTTTGAGTCAGAGGTAGGGAAATTTTGAAAGATGACCAGTCTAATACATAGCCCCATTAATAGGAGGCCATTACAGAATGTAGAGGGAAATAATAGGTTCCAGAGGAAGGCAAAAACTATTAAAACAAATACTTCACTCACTGCCTTGATCTTGAGAAAATAACCCTCCTCCCATGAAGAAAACATAACATAGAAAGAAATTAGGGACAAGTTAAATGTGAAGTTTTCACAATTGGTATGTTAGAAATACCATGAATGGAGAGATCAATGTGAATTGTAGCGAAGGAAACTTTATGAAGTTGGCACTTAAATTGGGCCCCAAAGGATGAGTAGGATTTAGAGCAGTAAGAAAGCATTCCAGTTTAACAGGAACAACGTGCACCAAAGCCCAGAGGCCAAGAGAACAGTTTCCATGAGGAAGACAGAAGAAAGCACTCTGACTGGAGCAAAGAATGTTTGCTGGGCGCCAGGTTGGGTGAGCCAGATTAATAGTGGGTACAAAGGTGGAAACGGCTAAAGACCAAGATGAAGATAAAAGAGAAGCTGCAACCTAGTTATAATGATAGTACAATTCTTTCTTTGTTAGACCAGGGAGGGAACAGGATCTTACTGTAGCTCAGGCTGAAGTGCAGTGGTATGATCGCCGTTCACTGCAGCCTTGACCTCAAGCGATCCTTCTACTTCGGCCTCCCAAGTAGCTGGGACTACAGGGGTGTGGTACGACACCCAGCTAACTTTTGTACTTTTTGTAGAGATGGGATTTTGCCATGTTGCTCAGGCTTGTCTCAAATACCTCAACACAAGCAATCCACCCACCTTGGCCTCCCAAATTTGGGATTATAGGCATGAACAACAGTGCCCAGCAGATAGTACAACTCTCAAACAAAGAAAACTAACAGAGGTATACAAAGGAGTAAGAATAGAAGAGAAAAGGCCAGGCACGGTGGCTCAGCCTATAATCCCAGCACTTTAGGAGGCCCAGGCAGGCAGATCACCTGAGATCAGGAGTTCAAGACCAGTCTGGCCAACATGGCAAAACTCTGCCTCTACTAAAAATACATAAATTAGCCGGGTGTGGTGGTGGACATCTGTAATCCCATCTACTCAGGAGGCTGAGGCAGGGAAAATCGCTTGAACTGAGCGGGGAGGTTGCAGTGAGCCAAAATAATGCCACTGCACTTCAGCCTGGGTGACAGAGCAAGACTCCGTCTCAAAAAAAAAAAAAAGAAAAAAGAGGTGGCAGTGAGCTGAGATTGCGCCACTGCATTCCAGCCTGTGCAATGACAGAGTGAGCCTCCATCTCAAAAAAAAAAAAAGGAAGAGAACAGTAACAACAAAATGAATAAAATGACCCAGAAGTTGGAGAAATAACCTGTGGTACCAATCAACAGGGCTGTTGTTTGGACAGGTACCCAATTTGAAAAGGAGGAAAAGATGAAGTTAAGATGAGAAATAATAAGATAAACACATATATTTCCAGATGAAAATTACAATAACCAAATTCCCCACTGTTGGATTGGTTATTCTATAAAATTAGTTTAATTCCTAGGATGTTCATGAGGATGCTTTATTACATGGACATACTGGCTTGAGAGCTGCATAAAAAACTTGCATTATCCCTTGGGTTAAAGCCAAATGAATCATCTGCCTGTTGAGAACTTACTGCACTTGAAGTTCAGAAGATCTGTAACACCTTCTTAAAAACACTTACCTATCTTTGGCCTGAGTGTTACAGCATTTTCATATACTGCCTTCTCTGCCCCAGCCCAATCAGATTAATTGTGCTGACAGAATTATGGATGTGTTGGATCATGGTTGCATTCCAATGATTCAATCTGTAGTCCCTGGTACATACTTTTCACTTGAACATGTGAAGTTCAAGGTGATTGGACAAGTGCAGAGGTATTGCATTGAAGTATTGAAATGTGAGATTATAAAACTAACATTAAGACAAAAGTATGCCAAATTTCAGGGTCTTTATTGCTGGCGACCACAGAGGACTCACGTCTCTCCAACCCATGGCCCCAAAAAGAGGGTGACAAGATTCTTTTATACCAGTAAACCACCTCCGGGGTTGGGGGTGAAGGGATTCAGACATTCTGAGGGCCAGGGGATTCCATAAATCACCTCCCGGGCAGAGAGGAGGGAGTGGGTCTCCGGACATTCCAAGGGCTAAGGGACTTGTTGTCACTTTGATTGTTACCTAAGTGGTTTACAGGAGTCAAGATAAGCATTAGTTTACACACTGTCTGGGCTGTAGTAGAATCCACAGATTTTAGTTACTTATTACAAGTTGCAGGGGCCAGGATAGAATTAGCTTGGGCTGCTTATTCTGGTCATTACTAGTAAGCAAAGGCCAGCAATTCTGGCAGTTACTGATAAGAAAAGGTAAGCAGCTTTACCTAGTGAGCACTTTGCAGAGCAAACTAGCAGTTTTATTTACAGAAGCCAAGGCCAGTAGTTATTGTGAGGAGGATGGGGCAGCCGTTACAACTTATTTCTGAAAAACAGCTTTGTCTTATATAAAATGGCATTGCTCAAGTTCCAGCTATAGCACAGCATGACTGATAGTGAACCTGTATTTCAGTTCAGTACTTTTTAAAAGTTAAATTGTTTTGGCTCATGCCTATAATCCCAACACTTTAGGAAGTTGAGGCAGAAGGCTCACCTGAGGTTAGTAGTTCGAGACCAGCTACAACACACTCTAAACTCTTGTTTATTTTATGAAAAATTCAGGATTCATATTGTGACAAGAAAGAATGTGGAATAATCAACAATCAGTGGGGTAAAGTCAGAAATAGAATATTTCAGCTGAATTTGTGTTTTTTTGTTTTTTTGAGAAGGAGTTTCGCTGTTGTTACCCAGATTGGAGTGCAATGGCACGATCTCGCTCACCGCAAACTCCGCCTCCTGGGTTCAGGCAATTCTCCTGCCTCAGCCTCCTGAGTAGCTGGGATTACAGGCACGCACCACCATGCCCAGCTAATTTTTGTGTTTTTAGTAGAGACGGGGTTTCACCCTGTTGACCAGGATGGGTCTCAATCTCCTGACCTCATGATCCACCCGCCTCGGCCTCCCAAAGTGCTGGGATTACATGCGTGAGCCACCGCGCCTGGCCCTGAATTTGGTTTAAATAATCCCACCTTATTTGCATTAATTACTCTTCCAAGTCTGACAGACACTCCTGACTCAAGATCAGACCATACCATCAACATCTCCTCATGATAAGCATGTGATTCTGTACCAAAAACAAGTTGAAAAAACTATTTCAAGACCTGTTCAGTTTATGTCATGCTTCTTCAACATTAATAATTACAAAAAATTTTTATCAATCCTACTTCAATAACTAGGAGTAATTGATCTTACCTTGTCAGCAAGAAGAAGGCTTCCATCTCTGGTAGGAGCAACTGTTTACTTGCCTTTCCTAATTTTTATAAAGATTCAATGGCATTTAAGCCGGGGGTCTTTTTGTCTACTACCATCAGACAATCTGAATCACAGCACATAATCTAATTAATTCTCAGGTAATGGCCCTCTCATCCCAGAATCTACAAAGCATTTTTCTTTGAAGAAACAGACGGTGGCATTTTTCTTTAAAGGTTATATACTATCTTTGCCGCTAAATCTTCGCAATTGATTTGGAAGCAAAATGGAGCAGGGTTAGGAAGCTATGGAACAGCTTTAAGAATGCTGGATTTGGAGTTAACTTTAGGCTTTATAATTTTTTTAGTAACCTTAGACAATTCACTCCTTTTGTGTCTCATTTTCTAATTCTATAAAATGGAGTACTACCCCCTTCAGAGAGTTTTTGTGATGATTTAATGACTTTCTGTAAAAATACAATTACAGAGTCTTATCTGCATTTAGTATGCACCAAGAGAACCACTTATAAATCTGGGTGAGCATATTTTATGAAAAATTCAGGATTCATATTGTGACAAGAAAGAACATTTGAAACGGGACCCACCAGGTAAAATCCAGGCTGTATGGGTCATTTTCTTCCTGCTAGCATTCTATTCTTGCTGAGGCTCACACTCAGACTGAAATAACTTTTGATTCTCCTCTGTGGTGCAGGCTAGAGTGCAGTAGTGCGATCTCGGCTCACTGCATCCTCCAAGTCCTGCGTTCAAACGATTCTCCTGCCTCAGCCTTCCGAGGTAGCTGGGATTACCGGCGCCCGCCAGCACGCCCGTCTCATTTCTTTTTTTTTTTCCTAGTAGAGACAGGGTTTCAGCATGTTGGCCAGGCTAGTCTCGAACTCCTGATTTCAGGTGATCTGCCCGCCTCGGCTTCCAACGTGCTGGAATTACAGGCGGCGGCGCCGGGTTATTCTTAAACTCACTCCCATTAAGTACTTGCAAAATGCGCACATGCTGCTCTCTGGCCCGTTTAGAAACTCAGGCCCGTGAGTAGGACGTCCACTTGATTAGTGCTGTTTCACATATTAAGTGTAAAATGCTAGAGACGGTACAAAATCCTCCAGAGGGGGCCTTCCTAACTGGTTAGCATAAGGATCCCTTGCGCAGTTCCAAAGGGTTGTCCATCACCTGACTGGAACCGGCCTTTCAGTGGGAGGAGAGTGTATTTCTTCCAGCAAAACCTGAATAACCAGCTTTCAGCCTGTGACGCCGCGAGGTAAAAGCGGGCGGGCCCATCAATGTAGCGTTCCGGCGGAGGCCACGCTTCAGGCTGGTAGTCACGTAGACTGCGGAACGCCAGGCCGGACGCCTGCGCGCTGGGATGGGTAGGCTCAGAGGGCATTCCGGAAGCTGGGGCGCGGCGGACTGCGCAGGCGGTGGGACTCCGCTTAGTTTCCGGTGCGGCGAACACCAAAGTCCGGAAACCGGGGCATTTTCAGGTTCTAGGGTTGTTACGAAGCTGCAGGAGCGAGATGGAGATGGACGCACCGGGTGGTGATGGTCGAGACGGTCCCCGGGAACGGCGAGGCCAAAGCGAGGCAGGGAGGCAGAACCTCGATGTGCGGCCTCAGTCCGGGGCAAACGGGCTACCTAAACACTCCTACTGGTTGGACCTCTGGCTCTTCATCCTTTTCGACGCGGTGGTATTTCTCCTCGTGTATTTTTTGCCATGGTGAGTATCTTAAATGCAGAATTGGAGTGGTAAGGAGCTTAGAGATCCCTTGCTCTATTTTGGGCGGGGAGGAGACTGAATTCCAGAGTTTATAAAACTTCCAAGTTCACACAGCTGGTGAGTGGCGCAGTCGGGTGGGTGGGGGAGGAGGACTAGGAGTGAAATGTCCTTCCTTAGCAAGTCCATGGGAGTCTCCAAAGAAGTGTGGAGAAAACTTGGCGTCATATTTTCTCATGATTTGGAATGGAACCAGATAGGCTTGAGTTCCTGCAGCAACATGAAGCAACTGGAGAAGTTGTTTCGCTTTTTGGAGCTTTATTTTTTCATCAGTCATTTGGGGCCGGTAGTCACCAGGTCATAGGGGTGTAGTGAAGATTGAGATCGTAGTGATTTGCGTGTTGCCTGGCAGTTGTAACTGCTCAACGAAAGCTATTGTTACTATACAGCTGTTTGACCGTGAGCAGACCACGCAGCGTCTCAAACTTAACATGTCCAAAACTGAACTCTTAACAGTTTCTTACCCAAATTTACTTGCCTTTCGGTGTTCTCATTTCAGTAAAGGCCAACTTTATCCAACGTTACCTCCCAGAAACCTGAGACATTTTTGGCTTTTTATTACACACATCCACCTGTCCTAAAACACCAAGTCACAAAATTCTGTAGAGTTCACTTGTAAAACCCATGCTCTCCATTTTCATCGCTACTCACTCTGAAAAGACAATTCTGGCAGAGGGTAAAGGAAGGGAACTTAGAGAATAGGGCAGAGGAAGCAGATACCAAATGGAGATGATGATAAGGAGAAGCAGTGAGATGAAAGAGGGCGCCTATGGGAGAAAAGCAGTGTAGCCCATCTAGACAGCTCTATTGGACTTTGGAATTGATTGTTCACTCACTGTAAGTTAACTCATTAGTCACCATGAGTTACTTCTGAAATTCTCACTTCTTGATAGGCAGTCACTTCTGCCCAACCCCCATCCCCCATCCCTGTATTTTCACAAAGATTTGGGTGTCTTAGGCCTCACTGTATGATTACTTGGTGTAGTAAGAGAAGACAGGGTGAGGCACAGTGGCTCACGCCTGTAGTCCCAGCTACTTGGGAGGCTGAAACAGGAGGATTGCTTGAGTTGGGGCGGTCGAGGCGTCAGTGAGCTGTGAATGCGCCATTATACTCCAGTCTGGGTGACAAAGCAAAACCTTGTCTCAAACAAAGTCGGGGGCAGGGGGCAGGGGAGGCAGAGGGATGAATGGGGAGGATGGCTAAAGGGATAGGGATTTTTATAAAATTCTCTGTCAAACCATTTGTAAAGGGAATTTCACTCTCCCTCCCTATTTTGGTGGAGACTGATCCCAAATACAATGTGGGGTGTGTGTGTGTGTGTGTGTGTGTGTGTGTGTGTGTGTGTGTGTTTATGACCTGAGTTTTCAGCTCTGGATAGAAAATGGAGGCCTTACCTGAAATGTTCCAGGCTTTTTTTAAATCAATATGTAAATCATTTAGGAATAGACAAGTGATGAAAACAAGATTTTCTGAAGTAGGCATAAAGTGTTAAACTGGGAAGAAAAAGCAAATATTGCTGACAAATACTTGCTTTTTACAGACTCATTTGGTGATACCTATATTAAGAAGTTCATTCTTGAGTGAATTCTGAAAATGGCAACAAATGTCTTGAATAAAGAAGACAGGACTCTCAACAGAAGAATTTCAAATCTCCAAGGGACCCTTCCTTTCATTTTACACTTTGTTACTAATTTGCAGAACTCTATTAAATTGGTAGGATTTCACACATTCCTCACTAAGTTGTTAAAATTAAACCCTTTGGTTCATGTTTAAAAACGTTTCAAACATCCGATGGCTTTACAGGGGGTGAATAGAAAAAAAATTGTACTTAAAGGTTTTGTGTATTCATGAAGAAATATAGTAATGCCTTTCTTTTAATGTTTTAAGAGTTGTTCAGGATTTAATATGATACAAGTAATATGGTGACTCATAAGCAAAGGTTTATATGAATTCAAAACTAAATTATCCAAAAGCAGGGAAAGATTTTGAGAGAGGGAACAAAGTATTCTTAGATTGCACAGAGGCTGTATTAAAATAAGATATACGGAAAATGCAGGCCCCCGGTGTATTTACTGGCTTTAAGTTCCAGTTTAAATTTTTAGGTTTCATTGGACTCTGTTTTGAAAAGATAGGTTATGGGCAACAGGTTGATACAGTCTTAGAAAAAAATAGGTAATATGAAAGTATTGGAAAGCTAGCACGCATGCCCTCTTACCTGGGTATCTCCCGCTTTTATCCTTTTAAACTCTTGAGCCTCCTAGAATTAAGGAATATGTGTTTCGGGCCGGGCGCGGTGGCTCAAGCCTGTAATCCCAGGACTGGGAGGCCGAGGCGGGTGGATCACGAGGTCAAGAGATCGAGACCATCCTGGTCAACAAGGTGAAACACCATCTCTACTAAAAATACAAAAAATTAGCTGGGCATAGTGGTGCGTGCCTGTAATCCCAGCTACTCAGGAGACTAAGGCAGGAGAATTGCCTGAACCCAGGAGGCGGAGGTTGCAGTGAGCTGAGATCGCGCCATTGCACTTCAGCCTAGGTAACAAGAGCGAAACTCCATATCAAAAAAAAAAAAGGATTATGTGTTTCAAACCTATTTTTTATTAGTGTTGCATTAAGTATGCTTGTTGCCAAAAATTATTTATTTTTATAATGTCTGTGACTTGCTTAAATACTTCAGCAAAGTCAGCATATTTACTCATTCAACAAATATTTGAGCCAGGCATTAACTTAGACATAGCAATAAACAAAACAAAAAGGGATTCTTGACTTCATGGAGCTTACATTATTGTTATTTAAATCTAAATGTTATAAAACAAGAATTTACATTCAAGGGTTGATCAGCTAGTATTTAATCAAAAAGGCCACAATCCCATAGCAGCTACTCTAAGCTGTACTAATAGAAAATGTTGGCTGGGTGCAGTGGCTCACATCTATAATCCCAACACTTTGGGAGGCCAAGGGCAGTTGACCACTTGAGGTCAAGAGTTTTAGACCAGCCTCGCCAACCTGGTGAAACCCTGTCTCTACTAAAAAATACAAAAAAATTAGCCGGGCCTGTTGGCGCACACCTGTAGTCCCAACTACTTGGGAGGGTGAGGCACGAGAATTTCTTGAAGGCGGGAGGTGGAGGTTGCAGATGGGGCCCTGCGCTCAAATCTGGGCAACAAAGTGATACCCCATCTCAAAAAGAAAATATTTCTGTTAGCCCTAAAGACTTTACATGAGGAATGGTAGAAGTGGGCTCTTGTTGAAATTACTTGCATTTAGTATATGTGAACTGTCTTAAATATTTTGGGGATATTTCCCTTTTAAACAGGGTATAAGATTTGGTAAATTCTCTGTGTATCTTCCTACCTTTCAGAAAAGTCTGGAATTGATTTTGGAGATTTTTAATTGCCTGATGCTTACTATAAATTTAGCAGTTATGCCTTCAGGGTTTTGTCGCATCAACCTAAAGAACCATTTATGGAAGATATGGTTGAAACAGCTATAGGAACGCAGAACTGGGATTTTTCACTGAGTACCAAATCGCTTGTATGACCTGTTTCTGCACTGCTTGCTAATGGTTTTGTCTAATAAATATTTACTTACATAACTGGTTTTATTATAACAAACAACTGGTGGTGAGATTGTGAGGTGATTAACATGTCTGTGTGTGTGTGTGTGTGTGTTTTTCTCACAGTTTACTGTTAGGTCACACACAGACTTCCGATCATAATTCATACTATCTTTTTGAGCCTAAAATCAGCCAACTACCACAGCTATCAGATATTCTGAAAATTTCTGGTATAGTGAAGATGGAGAGATCTTGGTGTGAAGGTTAATTTTATATGTCATCTTGATTATCCTAGGAGATGCTCAGATTTCTGGGTTTGTCCATGAGGGTGTTTCTAGAAAGATTAGCATTTGAATCAGTAGACTGAATTAAAAAAGAGCCACCCACTCCACTGTGGGTGGGTGTCATCCAGTCCCTTCAGGTCCTGGCTGGAATAAAAAGGCAGAGGAAGGGTAATTCTCTCTTCTCTCTGCTTGAACTGGGACATCCATGTTCTATCCTTGGACATTGGTTCTTCTGATTCTCTGGCTTTCAGACACAGACCAGGGCCTCTCGTTCCCAGACCTTTGGGTTTGGGCTAGAACTACACTATTAGCTTTCCTGGGCCTACTGTTTGCAGACAGCAGACTGTGGGACTTCTCAGCCTCTATAATCACATGAGCCAATCCCTCAAAATAAATTTCTTTCTGTATGTCTCTATATATCCTGTTGGTTCTCTTTCTGTGGAGAACCCTGACTTAGTAATATGACATGACTGCAAATGGTATTTTTAAAATGATGGCAGTATGAAGGTTGAATCTTTCCTACAGATGATGGTAAGAAATTGTACCTACCATTAAACTGTGCCATTTCAAGTAGTGACTGCTTACATTGCCCACACTTTGAAGGCTTTTAAGAAGTGGATAAATGAGACACCAAGAAAAGTTGCAAACTTGCTAAGATAACAAGACAGAAAAAAAGACATCAAAAGAAAATCAATGTGACTACTCTGATAAATTCTTCTGTAAATTTCACATAATTTTATATAAAATGAAATTATTATTTTAGTAGTTCCTTTTGAAATGAATTGGCTTATTAGCAGTTGCAAGGGATAGTTTTTAGGGGGCTTAACTTGAATGTTTTAGGATGTAAAGAGCTGCAAATACTCAGTCCATAAGTGGCATGGGAGTACATTTGGAGACTTCGGCCTGTGAGCTAAGAATAGGTTTTACATTTTAAATCGGTTGGGGGAAAAAAAGACTTTCAGGATATGAAAGATATATGCAATGTGGATTTCAATATTGACAAAGTTTTACTGGAAAACATCCATGCCCATTCATTTACATATTATTTATGGCTACTTTCACACTACAGAGTTGAGTACTTGTTAACAAAAATATTATGGTCCACAAGGCCTAAATTATTTTCTATTTTTATAGAAAATTTGCCAACTCCTTTTCTAAGGAGCTGTGCTTTAGACCTTGCTGGAGTTTAACTCTTAGGACCTCCTGTGATTAGATATGTTTTAAGATCAGAGAAATTCCAAGAACCCTTGACTTAACAAGTCCCATAATACTCCACATTGGGGGAGGATGATACACAGTTCATGAATGCAAAGAGAAATCCAATCATATAAACTTAAAAATCATTTTATCTTTTTTTTTTTTGAACTAGAAGAAATTGATTTCACATGAAAATATAACATTCTGAAGGTAAGTATTTTAAACATTACAATTGTTGGCTGAATTATTTACAAAGTTACAATAAGCTTATAACCGGATAAAAACATCTGTAAAAATAAATAGGCACCCTAGATGTAAAAATTTTACATGTAATAAAATGATTAGTGTATATATATATCTGTATTTGGAGTGTTGACTCAACATAAAACTAAATGGTCAGTTTCTAGTTTGTGTAGCAGTACATTACATGATTCAGGAGGTTTCAATTGGACAGTACTTAAAAGAGGCAAAACAGCATTTCTATTTGATGTCTACAACTCAACGAAATTGAAAAGACAAATCTCTGAAACTGCTGTTAAATACAAAAATTAGTTTAAATGTTTCCAATAATACATTTCCAACTCACATCTTAACCAAACAGAAAAAAAATACACAAACTTTCTGAAAGCTATTTAAAAACTTGAAGCCCATGTTTCTAGTATTTTACAATGTTATAAAAGCAGTAATTAAAAACATTGGTATATCAAATGCAAGTTTACAAACTTTACATTATTTACAAACTCCATACTAAAAAATGATGTTAAAAATAAGCTTTCTTAAAAGATAAAATTTGGCATTCAAGTATTTCTAACGAAACTATAAAGCAATTATCACTCACTATTATGGTTAGAAAAGGCTAGTAAAAACTATAGGTCGAAGATAAAATTTGCCCAAGACTTGGTAACTGCGTGAAGTTAGACTTTTATAAGCAATTATTTTCTGTTTAACAGTATTCACATTAAATTATTTACAGAATTTTAGAATGTTTTAACAAGATTTATGGAATCAGTCGAGTTGCTAAATTTACTAGTTTATTGAATTATGAGGTTTATCCATTTAGGAATGTAAAAAAAACTAGTTCTGCTTCTCAGTTATCTGGAGTGAACATACAACTATTCGAAACCACAATCAGTTTACCAGCATAGTACAAAATAAAACAACTAATGAAATAAGGCAAAGTAACTTATTTTTACTCATAAGTTACCATTATAATAAAAATTCCTTTAATTTTCAAACCCTTCTTCATGAAAAGTATTTGGGGTAAAATTACTATTTGTTCAGAGTAGAACAAAAGAGAAGGCTACTCTGATTAAACATTCATTAAAATTAAACTCTATATGTGAAAGGCAGAAATTTAATCTGGAAACCTAGATAGATTTTCAAATTCAAATAAAAATGGGTTGACAATCTATAAGCAGGTAATATGCAAAGAAAATGTAGGCAGTTACTATGACATTCCCAGTAAGAAGGGGCCCTACATTAATTCCTAACACTGGTGGTTAGCAGCCCAAAGTAAACCAAACCAAAATAAAGACCTTTCACATTTCATATAAAATTAGAAAAAAAGTAATGAAGTAAATATACTAAAGTTTAAGTATTTTAAATGGCTAAAGTAATATTTATGAATATCTGTAATAGTCAAAGGCCTAATTTATCTTAACTAGATACTCTGAAGACAAAATTCTAGGAGCAAAATTCCATCTGTTTCTGAAGATCTGCAAATTGTTAATCATTAAGGCATTTTTTTCCAAATGCTATCATATTCATAAGTCATTTTTTTAAAGACACTTAAAGGGATCATATGCAGTAGACTATCATAGAAGTCAAAAGCAAATGGGTGAAGCCCATTTCTGCTTACCCATTAGAAAGTGCTTCTTCACAAAGCAAATAATTCTTTGACAAAAAAGTACCAAGCTATGTATCACCTGGTACTTCTCAATTAGCGTAGTTTATAATCTCCAAACATGAATACTGGTTAGTTTAATACTTGCAGGTCTACTGGTCACAAAACAGAGGGACAAATTTAATTTTTATTCAAATATGGCAAATGAATTATTACATCTCCCTAATTTTCTGTTTTTCACAGCATGCCAAGACTATTCAAAGGCAATTTCTAAAATATCTAATAAATTGCTCATAAAATTATATATGTGTATACACATACACAAACACACACACACATACATGTATAGTGATTAACAACTTTAAAAATACCATGGGCTTTAATCTTATTTATCACTAGGTTTGGTCAGTAGGTTCCTGTTATATTTAAATGGCCTCCGAGAAGTAAAAGTTGGTGTCAATTTTACCAGTTACCTATTAGAATGTATGCTAGGTTTGTATCTTTGTTCAGAAGGGCAGCTTGAACCAAGACTATTATGTAACACAGGTCTTAGCCCTTTTACACTCTAAGATAGTGAATTATTACAAAAGCCACTGCTTTCTGGAAAAGAGAGCTTGGGCCTCTGATGATATTTCAATCTATATGTATCTGTCATGCAGCTATCAACTGAAAAATAGGTAGTTAATGAAACTGTCTCATTTGGATAGGTAGAAATAGAGTCTAGTTCTGGTTGGCAAAAGGCATCAACAACAGCACCTGAATTTGCCTGAAAATCATTAGTTGAGGAGTTGGACGGGCAGTTTGGTGTGTTGCCAACACGTTCTCTCACTTGAAATGTTTCTTTATGTCTTTCATCATTCATATGTTTACTCACTTCTAAAGTTGGTTCTGAAGCTGTACTTAAACTGTGCTTCGGAAGATGAGAAGTAGCTTTAAACACCTCTGTAAGTTTGACATCAGGTGTAGATTCACTTTTCTCTGACTGTGGCACACTGGTTATAGCATGTTTCTTTGGTGGCAAAGGGGGTGGTGGATTCTGGCAAAAAAGTTTTGGCATCTGACACCCATCAGATCTGCAGGCTGACTGACTTATACATTCTGTGGATAGAGAGTCCTCAGAGTAACATTGATCCATATTTTGCTGCTGGATGAGAGAAGCAGTGTCTTGCTTTAACCCAACAGTTCTTAGGTGTGAAGACCATAATAAAGATGGTTCATTTCTGTTCACTCTCTTCCTAGAAGCAGAGTTATCATCAGCACAAAAAGGCAAACCTGTTCTCTCAGAATTTTCCATATTAAGCCACTCAGAAAATTTGCATTCATTTGGTTTTTCAAGTTTCTGTTCTTCTGACTGGTGGATATGTTCTCTTGTATTATGGTCCTTGGGTATTTGTAGACTGGATGAAGGAAATAACTTTCCATTGGTTTCATGTATATGTGATCTAGAATATGAAAATAAAAACAAAGTTAGAACACCCTATGCAAATATGTGAAACTAGGAGAAAATAAACATGTGTTTTGTAGTTTGATTTTCCCCAAATACAGTTTATATTATTTTTATAACAAAATCACAAAAATGGAAAGGTATTTGCAACCATTAACATTTTCAACTCTCTCCAAATCCAAAATCTTTATGTCAGAATATGTGAGTGTTTACCAGAAACACCCATCATTACGAGAATCCCATTTCTAATAATTAGAAATGTAATTTTAAAAACTCTCTTCAGTTGACAACACTAACATTACATTTATTTGTAACAAAATGTAGACTTGAGGAAAGTGTTAACAATACCCTAAAACATCTCCCCGCCAACATTCCAAACTTTAACCGCAATAGAGGTAGAATATTTAAATTTTGATATGTAGCAGTATAGTATGCTAATTATTTTATTTTGCTATGGTGGGGATCTTGCTATGTTGCCTAGGCTGGCTTCAAACTCTTGGCCTCAAGTGATCCTACTGCCTCAGCCTCCTCAGTAGCTATGATTACAAATATGTGCCACCACACCACACCCTGCTGTATACTAGTTTAAAATAATGATTACCTTTAGGTAATAGTTACCTTCTAAGGTAAGGGTAAATGATACTGTATTGCAAATTATTCTTCTCATATAAATTACATGAATTAGAATGCAATGGTTAAAGAGAGTTGAGGCTTTGCTAGGTAGATGGAGCTACAATCAAATCTCAGCTCAATTGTTCTGGTCACATTACTTAATCTAAGCTTCAAATTTTCTCTTGTAAAATACCACCTACCTCCTAAGAATGCTGTGAGCATTGAAACAGACAATCAGATACTGTACCTGGTACTTTGTACACTTTCTCCTTAGATCCACATTCTATTAATGATTCCCAATAAGAAAGGCATCTTAATACTGTAGACCCATTGCTTTCAAAGTAATAATATATATTTATGCCCTTCTGGTATGTGCCTATAATACATGTACTTAGGGAAAAAAATTATGGTTACCTTATCAAATGATTTTTTATTTGTAAATGTGATTCTGGGTGGAACTCATGAGATTTATAGCCTGCTTCCAAGTTCTTGAGTTCTTTTCTAAAGCCTAGGGTGGGGTGGGGTGGGGAGGAGAGATGAGGAAAACAAAATTATTTAAATTATCTTACAGAATTTATTTCATTTATATTTTTATATTTACATAAAGTTTTCTAAAAACAGGTAATTCTCTTCCAATTAAAAAAAAAAGTGAATTCTTTGAGACAACTCAAAATAACAGTTCTTTGTTGAAGACTTTATACAAAATTTCTTCAGTTTATCATCACTTGAGGGTGTCATCAATGACAGAATAGTGCTGTTCCTGCTTGGTCATGCAGATCTGTGTATATGTTTCCCCTATTACATGGGATAAGATCTTTACTGACAAAGCGTTACGGTGAAAAAAACCCACATTTGAAGACTGCTGGCTTGGTTTGAAGTTTGGACTCACTACTTATGGGTAGGGAAACAAGCCTCTTAACTTCTTAAAATCTCAGTTTTCATTTATTTAATGGGATAATGATAGTCCATTTTACCTACCTCATGGGAATATTAGGAACTTAAACTGAATTAAAATTGGCAGGAGGTTATTATGACAGCATATAAAATATCCGGCTACTAATTAGCTACCATTTATTGACTGCTTACTCAAGTTGTGAAAAGTGGATATTTCATTTAATCTTTACAATAACCTTATAAAGAACACTATCATTTTGATGTTAGAGATGAGAAAACAGTGACTTAGAAAGGTTAAGTAACTTACCTAAGGTTATATAACCATACATATATATAACCTTGGTTATGTATATCTCTGTATATCTATATATCACATTTTCTGTGATATATATGTCTATATATATATATATACAGAACTCCATCTGTATGACTCAAAAGTCTGTGTTCTTAACCATGATCGCATATTGCCTCCTTATAATTGATACTTAATTGATACCCTGGTTTTGACATTTAATAGGCACCAAATAGTTTTTGAATTTAATGAAGTCTTATGAAAAAATTATACTAATTTACAATGTGACTTTTGTTACTTCCAAGTATCTTCATACTTCTAAGCCTGCTACGTAAGATTTCAGACACCAAATTAAGCATTTTCTCTCTCTCTTTTTAATTATAGCTAGCTGTTGATTAGGGCCTAAAGGCCAATGTGGCACCACATAACATATAGCAGATCTATTTCCCTCTGAACAACGATTCTAGGAGAATTCACTGGAGAGCCTTTAACAATATTAATGTTCAGAGTAAAGCATTATCTACATTTGGATTTCTCTCTACAAAATATGACTTTAACTAAAACAGCTCTAATAAAAATGACTATTGCCCTCTAAACTTTAATACAAGTAAAGGAAATTGATGTCCAGACTACAGACAAAGTAGGCCCAACTGAACAAACAAAACCCTGAAAACTAAATACTATTTTAAAGGTTAGAGATGAAGAAAAGGGAACTAAGACATTTGGATTTATGCAGAAGTTTACCTAAAATTATCTAAGTTTTTGATTCCCGCTTATGGGAAAGCAAAGGACCTGAAAGTCTACAGGGAGCTTTTTCGTTTACTAAAGCACAAGGGGCCTGGGACACCAATATACTGATAGAAGAGTCACAAGCACCAATGTATCGACAAAGCACAAAAGTATCTTTAATTACTTTGTGAACATCATCACCTGCTTATCTTAGAAATGAGAAGTAGGAAACTGTATAAAATTATCTTAGTCATCACCATAATAATGATAGCTACAGTTTATGGAATACCCAATATGTACCAAGTCTTAAGATTATTCTAGTTCAGCAATTCTCGAAGTGTGGCCTTGGATGCCTGGAGGTCCCCAAGACCATTTCAGGGGGTCTGTGAAGTCAAACTATTTTCATGATAATATTAAGATGTTATTTTTCTTTCTGACTATGATGCCATTTACACTGATGGTACAAAAACAATAATGGATAAAACTGCTGGCATAATTCAAGGCAATAACTAAAATGTAGTAACTGTATTTTTCATTGCCCTACACTTGTGTTTTTTTTTTAAAGCCAGTTTCATTTAAAGAATGCTTGAAACAGTAACAATTATTTTATTAATTTACACATCTTGTTATTATTCTATGTGAGGAAATGGGAAGTATACATAAGGCATTTTCACCATGGTAATACCAAACATGACAGCTGTTTCAAGAAAAAGCATTTATAGGATTGTTTGAGTTGTCAGCTGAATTTAGCCGGTTTTTCACAGAAGTCCATTTTCACCTGAAAAGATGACAAACTTTGGTTATTCAGACTTGGGTACTGGCAGACATTTTCTTGAAAATAATGAACCTGTCACTTCATGGAAAACAACTGGCAATATTTATTACCAGTGATACAATTCAGGCTTTGAAATGAAAGTAAGAATTTTGGAAAATTTGTATCCACCACCATGAGTTTTACAACTTCCTAATACTTATAAAGACTTTCTGGGTCAAGATGGCGCTGTGAGAACAACCCAGGATTGAAGCTCTCGCTGGACGCATGGAGAGGGTGAGTCGGGGAAGCATTTCCAGAGGGATCTTAGTTGCCCACAGAACAGGGAAATTCCCAGGTATAAAAGAGACGCGGGACACCAGGCAGAGGTCTCGGCTGGTGCAGTCGGCAGCCGGTGCGGCTCCGACCCGCGCCGCAGCACAGAGGCGCTCCCCAGCGCTCCATACAAAAGCGCACTGTTACGGGTGCCCTGTTGAACCGGCAAACTGAGACCCGAGAGGGCTGAACTTGAGACTGAACGGGTCCTGAACTGTGACCCAGCCCAGGAAATCCCAGGGACTCAGCATTTGGGGGACCGCAGTGCAACAAACAAAATGGTGATTCCAAACGCTCCTGGTGAAAAGGTTTTTTTTAAAGCACAGCTCCATGGGGGAGGGGCATCAGCCATTACCGAGGCAATCAGCCCCTACTGAGGTACACGCCCATTGCTGACACAGCCTGCCATTGCTGAGGCAACCCGGTACAACAGAGAGACTCCGCCACAGGGCATAGCCCGTGGCAACAGGGCAGAGACCACAGAAGAAGGGCAGAGCCTACAGCAAAAGGGCAAACCTCACTCCAGCAGGGCGGAGCCTCGGCAGGCAAAAAGTGACTAGACTGCCTCCTAGCCGGGCAGGACAGCGAGGCGGACACTCACAAGGAAAGCCCAAACCCGCCCCCAGACAGAGCATCTGACAAAAAAAGGGGTTTTCTTACGAGTTAGGTTGCAGCAGAACTAAACATAGCAGCCTAGCAGCCCTGAATGAACAACAGAGCTCACAGCTCAGCACTTTGAGCTCCTATAAAGTACAGACTGTCTCCTCAAGCAGCTCCCTGACCCCTCTATATCCAAAAGACTGACATTTGGCAGACATCATCCTGGGACAAAGATAGCAGAAAAAGAAACTGGTAGCATCCCTCGCTGTTCCGCAACTGCTATAGGTACACCCCAGACAAGCAGGGCCTGGAGTGGACCTCAGCAGATGTACAGTGAAGGGGCTAGACTGGTAGAAGGAAAACCAAGTAACAGAAATGCTCCATCATCAACAATCTGGGTGTCCACTCAGAGATCCAATTGAAAAGTCAGCAACTACACAGACGACAAGTGGATAAATCCAAAAAGATGGGAAGAAACCAGCGCAAAAAGGAGGAAAACACCCGAAACCAGAACACCTCGCCACCTAGAAAGGACCAAAATTCCTCACCAGCAAGGGAACAAAGCTGGATGGAGAATGACTGTGACAAAATGACGAAATTAGACTTCAGAAGGTGGATAATGAGAAACTTTTGTGAGCTAAAATAACATGTTTTAAATCAACGCAAAGAAACTAAGAACCTTGAAAAAAGATTTGAGGAAATGATAACAAGAATGGATACCTTAGAGAGGAATATGAATGAATTAAAGGAGCTGAAAAAAACAATACGAGAACTTCCTGAAACATGCACAAGTTTCAATAGCCGAATTGACCAAGCAGAAGAAAGAATATCAGAAGTCGAGGATCAACTCAATGAAATAAAACGAGAAACCAAGATCAGAGAAAAAAGCGCAAAAAGGAATGAACAAAGTCTCCAAGAAATGTGGGACTATGTGAAGAGACCTAACCTACATTTGATAGGCGTACCAGAATGTGATGAAGAGAATGAATCCAAGCTGGAAAATACTCTTCAGGACATTATCCAGGAAAATTTCCCCCACCTAGCAAGACAGGCCAACACTCAAATGCAGGAAATACAGAGAACACCACAGAGATATTCCGCAAGAAGAGCAACCCCAAGCACATAATCGTCAGATTCAACAAGGTTGAAATAAAGGAGAAAATACTAAGGGCAGCCAGAGAGAAAGGTCGGGTCACCCACAAAGGGAAGCCCATCAGACTCACAGCAGATCTCTCGGCGGAAACTCTACAAGCCAGAAGAGAGTGGGGGCCAGTATTCAACATGCTTAAAGAAAAGAACTTTCAACCCAGAATTTCAGATCCAGCCAAACTGAGCTTCAGAAGTGAAGGAAAAATAAAATCCTCTGCGAACAAGCAAGTACTCAGAGATTTTGTCACCACCAGCCCTGCTTTACAAGAGCTCCTGAAAGAGGCACTACACATAGAAAGGAACAAACAGTACCAGCCATTCCAAAATCACACTAAATCTCAAAGAGCATCAACATAATGAAGAATCTGAAACAATTAACAGGAAAAACAGCCAGCTAGCATCAAAATGGTAGTATCAAATTCACACATAACAATATTAACCCTAAATGTAAATGGACTAAATGCACCAATCAAAAGACACAGACTGGCAAATTGGATAAAAAGCCAAAACCCAGCAGTGTGCTGTATCCAGGAAACCCATCTCACATGCAAAGATACAAAAAGGCTCAAAATAAAGGGATGGAGGAAGATTTACCAAGCAAATGGAGAGCAAAAGAAAGCAGGAGTTGCAATTCTCATCTCTGATAAAATAGACTTTAAAGCAACAAAGATCAAAAGAGACAATGAAGGCCATTACATAATGGTAAAAGGATCGATACAACAAGAAGAGCTAACGATCCTAAACATATATGGACCCAATACAGGAGCACCCAGATACATAAGGCAAGTTCTTAACGACTTACAAAGAGACTTACACTCCCACACAATCATAGTGGGAGACTTTAACACTCCATTGTCAATAGTAAACAGATCAACCAGACAGAAAATCAACAAGGATATCCAGGGCTTGAACTCAGACCTGGAGCAAGCAAACCTGATAGACATTTACAGAACTCTCTACCCCAAATCCACAGAATATACATTCTTCTCAGCACCACATCATACCTACTCTAAAATTGACCACATAATTGGAAGTAAAGCACTGCTCAGCAAATGCAAAACAACTGAAATTATAACAAACAGCCTCTCAGACCATAGTGCAATCAAGTTAGAACTCAGAATTCAGAAACCAACACAGAACCGCACAGCTTCATGGAAACTGAACAACTGGCTCCTGAATGTTGACTGGATAAACAACGAAATGAAGGCAGAAATAAAGAAGTTCTTCGAAACGAATGAGAACGAAGACACAACATGCCAGAATCTCTGGGACACATTTAAAGCAGTCTCTAGAGGAAAGTATATAGCAATAAGTGCCCATATGAGGAGAATGGAGAGATCCAAAATTGACACCCTATCGTCAAAATTGAAAGAGCTAGAGGAGCAAGATCAAAAAAACTCAAAACCCAGCAGAAGACAAGAAATAACTAAGATCAGAGCTGAACTGAAGGAGATTGAGACACGAAAACCCCTTCAAAAAAATCAATAAATCCAAGAGCTGGTTTTTTGAAAAGATCAACAAAATAGACAGACCACTAGCCAGATTGATTAAAAAGAAGAGAACAACCAAATAGATGCAATAAAAAATGATAAAGGGGAAATCACCACAGATTCCACAGAAGTTCAAACCATCATCAGAGAATATTACAAACAACTCTACGCACATAAACTAGTAAACCTGGAAGAAATGGATAAATTCCTGGACCCCTGTGTCCTCCCAAGCCTAAACCAGGAGGAAGCTGAAACTATGAATAGACCAATAGCAAGGTCAGAAGTCGAGCCAGCAATTAACCGCCTACCGCACAAAAAAAGCCCAGGTCCAGACGGGTTCACAGCCGAATTCTACCAGACACACAAAGAGGAGCTGGTACCATTTCTTCTGAAACTATTCCAAATAATCCAAAAAGAAGGAATCCTACCCAAATCATTCTACGAGACCAATATCATCCTGATACCAAAACCCGGCAGAGACCCAACAATAAAAGAAAACTTCAGGCCAATATCCATGATGAACATAGATGCAAAAATCTTCAATAAAATATTGGCAAGCCGATTGCAACAGCAAATCAAAAAACTTATTCATCATGATCAAGTAGGATTCATGCCGGGGATGCAAGGCTGGTTCAACATACGCAAGTCTGTCAACGTAATTCACCACATAAACAGAACCAAAAACAAAAACCACATGATTATCTCAATTGATGCAGAGAAGGCATTTGACAAAAATTCAACAGCCCTTTATGCTAAAAACCCACAATAAACTCGGTATCAATGGAACGTATCTCAAAGTAATAAAAGCTATTTATGACAAACCAACAGCCAATATCATACTTAATGGGCAAAAACTGGAAGCATTCCCTTTGAAATCCGGCATTAGACAAGGATGCCCTCTGTCACCACTCCTATTCAATATAGTACTGGAAGTTCTAGCCTCAGCAATCAGGCAAGAAAAAGAAATAAAGCGTATTCAAATAGGAAAGGTGGAAGCCAAATTGTCTCTATTTGCAGACGACATGATAGTATACCTAGAAGACCTCATCACCTCAGCCCAAAAACTCCTGAAACTGATAAGCAACTTCAGCAAAGTCTCAGGATATAAAATCAATGTGCAAAAATCACAAGCCTTCCTCTACACCAATAACAGACTTAAAGAGAGCCAAATCAAGAACATACTGCCATTCACAACTGCTACAAAAAGAATAAAATACCTTGGAATACAACTCACAAGGAACGTAAGGGACCTCTTCAAGGAGAACTACAAACCACTGCTCAACGAAATCAGAGAGGACACAAACAGATGGAGAAACATTCCATGTTCATGGTTAGGAATAATTAATATCGTGAAAATGGGTATACTGCCCAAAGTAATTTACAGAATCAATGCTATACCCATCAAGCTACCATTGACTTTCTTCACAGAACTGGAAAAAACCACCATGAACTTCATATGGAAACAAAAGAGAGCCCGCATAGCCAAGTCAATTCTAAGCAAAAAGAACACAGCGGGGGGCATCACACTACTGGATTTCAAACTATACTACAAGGCTACAGTAATCAAAACAGCATGGTACTGGTACCAAAACAGAGATATAGACCAATGGAACAGAACAGAGGCATCAGAGGCAACACAAGATAGCTACAACCATACAATCTTTGATAAACCTGACAAAAACAAGCAATGGGGAAAGGATTCCCTGTTCAACAAATGGTGCTGGGAAAACTGGCTAGCCATGTGTAGAAAGCAGAATATGGCCCCCTTCCTTACACCTTACACCAAAATTAACTCCAGATGGATTAAAGACTTAAACATAAGACCTGGCACCATAAAAACCCTAGAAGGAAATCTAGGCAAAACCATTCAGGACATAGGAGTAGGCAAGGACTTCATGAACAAAACACCAAAAGCAATGGCAACAAAAGCCAAAATAGACAAATGGGACCTAATCAAACCCCACAGCTTCTGCACAGCAAAAGAAACAGTCTCTAGTGTGAATCGGCAACCAACAGAATCGGAAAAAATTTTTGCAGTTTACCCATCTGACAAAGGGCTGATATCCAGAATTTACAAAGAACTCAAACAGATTTACAGGAAAAAAACAAACAAGCCCATTCAAAAGTGGGCAAAGGATATGAACAGACACTTTTCGAAAGAAGACATATATGAGGCCAACAATCATATGAAAAAATGCTCATTGTCACTGGTCATCAGAGAGATGCAAATCAAAACCACATTGAGATACCATCTCACACCAGTTAGAATGGCAATCATTAAGAAATCTGGAGACAACAGATGCTGGAGAGGATGTGGAGAAAAAGGAACACTTTTATACTGGTGGTGGGAGTGTAAATTAGTCCAACCATTGTGGAAGACGGTGTGGCAATTCCTCAAGCCTTAGAAATAGAAATCCCATTTGACCCAGCAATCCCATTACTGGGTATATATCCAAAGGACTATAAATCGTTCTACTACAAGGACATGCACACGAATGTTCATTGCAGCACTGTTTACAATAGCAAAGACCTGGAATCAACCCAAATGCCCATCGATGATAGACTGGATTGGGAAAATGTGGCACATATACACCATGGAATATTATGCAGCAATCAGAAATGATGAGTTCGTGTTGTTTGTAGGGACATGGATGACTCTGGAGAACATCATTCTCAGCAAACTGACACAAGAACAGAAAATGAAACACCGCATATTCTCACTCATAGGCGGGTGATGAAAAATGGGAACACATGGACACAGAGAGGGGAGTACTAAACACTGGGGTCCATAGGGGGGAAAAGGAGAGGGCCAGTGGGAGGGGGAGTTGGGGAGGGATTGCCTGGGGAGAAATGACAAATGTGGGTGAAGGGGAGAAAGCAAACAAAGCACACTGCCATGTGTGTACCTATGCAACTGTATTGCATGCTCTGCACATGTACCCCAAAACCTAAAATGCAATAAAAAAATAAAATTTTTTAAAAAAATAAATAAATAAATAAAAAATAAAAAAAAGACTTTCTGTTAGTATCTATGGTGATACTAACAAAAATAGTTTTTAGAAAGATATTAATGAAATGTATCAACACTTGGAAGTCTGCATAACTTAGCAAACCAGTATTTTTTAAATGACCATACATGAATGTTATAAAATCATGCATGTGTAAAAGATCCATTCAAAGTACAAGACAGACTAATGCATTTTAATGTAATGAAGGATGAAAAGTTAAATACTGTGGTTTCAGATTTCACACTGCATTAAAGAAATTACTACTTGGTATTAGTGTAGTGTCAAAGAAGAATATCCACAATTTTTGGAAAGGCTATTAAAATATTACCGTTTTCAACTGCTATCTGTATGTAAACGGATGTTCTTCATACATGAAAACATAACAGTCTGATTGCAAAAACAAGAATCCAACCATCTTATATGAAGTCAGGCATTAACTGAGATTTGAAAGCACAAAACAATGCCATTCATCTCACTAAATTTTTGTTTTCAATAGTTAATTTTCATTTTAAAATGTTATCTGCATTAGCATGTACTGGGTTTATTATTCTCTAAATGAATAAATATTTTTAAAGTTTCAGATTTAGTGCCTAATCTAGCAAATGTTGATAGACATAACCTATAGAAACAAAAGCTCTTTGAGGTCATATATCCTTTAAGATTATAAAGATATCTAAGGCCCAAGAGTTTGAAAACTACTGGTCTAGGTGATAATAGCTGTCTTTTAAAACATCAGTCACAACTGTTCTGTGAAACAATTCCCCTTTTTACACTTGAGGAAACAGGCTCAGGGAAGTTAAGTGACCTAACCAGTGTTCTATATATCTGGTAAGTAGGAGCATTTAAACCAATCCAGGGTTCACACCAAAGCTAGTGCTTTTACTACTGTACTATGCCATTAATATACAAAGTCATTACACTAAATCTCCTTTTGATGAAACTAGGCCACTAGTATGAACATCAGATAACATGCTGATGCTCATAGAAGATACCAAAATATATGGCATTAGCATAAACTGTCAATTAATTGTCTATACTTCTGTAACATTTCTAGTAAGTTTTTCTGCATTCTCCTATAGTTTTAGTTGATATTTTCATATTGTTCATTTATCTCATTTTGCTCTCATTCTCCTGCTTATACTTTACTGTACACCAAATCTATGATCACTGCAAAGAAAACAAATCAAAGTTATTAAAGCAGTAACTTTATTTTTTAAATAATAAGTATTCTTTATCTTAGATACTTTTTAGGTATTGCCCTATAGGGGAAAAAGAATCTATATTAGATTATGATCAGGCTCTGCAAGTTAAATCTTGGAAGCAATTTCCAAGAAAGGGTCATGTAAGTCATGTAATATATATGAGAATTTAATGCCCTCTATGCCAATGTTGCTTATACAGTAAATAATAAAACTTAAGATGGTAGAATGAGAGGAACTGTAAGTCTGGCATTCATTTAAGATTTAACACTTCCACTATACTGCAGTAAGCCCTCTGATTATATACATGCCTTTAAAAAAAATTTCCCCAGAAGTTAGTACAGTATCTAGCACACAAAGACATTCAATTGAAGGTCTGCAGAATAAACAACTGCCTCAAAAACACAGTTTTACTTCTTTTAAATCACCTATACTCTGCCAATCATGTTCCCAACTCAGTGGTGCAGGACAAGTTAAGTATGAATTGAGACAAATCTTATTTTTCCCTCACACCTATCTCAAGTCTACAAGCACCATGCTCATAAAACTTTTAAACAGCAGTAAGATCTATCCCAGAGTCGCTCTAGAAGGAATATATAATTTTTCATGCCTAAGAAAAATACTGTAGGTAAAACTAGATAGTGCCAGAGGCTCAACAATTTTGCCAAAAATCACTGTGGGTAAACAAGATACTGCCACAGGCTCAAAAACTTTTTCATTCGACAGCTATTTTACGATTAAAAAGAGACATGACAAGTAATAAGATGTCAAAAATAACCTCAATAGTTTGTCAAAGTTTAAAGCTTAATCTTTAAGTTGAAATTTTAATTTGCTACTCAGTGTGATTTTTAACTTCATGTTTATTTCACTTATTAGCCAATTCATAATTTCAAGTTGAATATTCACAAACAATAAAAAAGTAATTCTTAAATAATTCTTTAATTTTATGAATTATTCATAAAATGGGCAGCAGGAGGCAGCAGAGGTTTATGAACATGTTTGGAATTTTAATATCACTGTGGCAGGCATTCAACCAAGTGGTTTGACTTCAAAATTCCAACTAACTTAAAAATAGATATGTTATTTTTCTCTTCTGCTGACATAGACACCCATGTGTCTTTATGAGGAATTTTGGCTCCAGGTTATTCACAAATCTAAGATAGTCCAATTTTGACACTTGACACAGAAAAAACCCTCAGTATCAAGGCAAGAAATTTTAATAATGCCAATTTTTATTCTGTATGCAAAAAAAACCCAAATAGTATTCAAGAAACCAAAATATATGTTTGATCTGAATAAAAGACCTACATTTAAAATAGATGTGTGTATCGAGAGAGCAATATATATATATATATATATATATAGAGAGAGAGAGAGAGAGAGAGCTACATATATATATATATATATATAGAGAGAGAGAGAGAGAGAGAGAGCTATATATATATAGAGAGAGCAATATATAAAAATATACATATATAGTAGAAGATCCAAGATGGCCCTTTAGGAGCAGCTCAGGATTGCAGCTCCCAGTGAAAGTGCAGAGGGTGAGTGGACACCGAATTTCCAGACAGATCTTTGTTGCCCACAGAGCAGGAGATTCCCAGGCGCAGGAGCCCCACGGGCCGCCAGCATGGCTGTTTTGGCCAGCGTGGCTGTTTTGACAGTGCTGCCGCGTGGCAGCTCTCCTTACAAAATACACTGGTCTGCGTGCCCTTTTAATCTGGCAATTGGAGCTCTGGGAAGGCAGATTAGCCCATTCATCTGATTAAATGGAACCGAAACAGAAAGCCAGGCCAGGAGATTCCCAGGCAGCACTGTTGTCAGCTGGCGCAGTGGGTCGCCGCACAGGAAATCACACAGATCCCAGCGCACTTTCAGCAGGTGACTGGAACACCTGGGAGAGAGTCGACAATTCAACTTTAAAAAAAAAGGCTCTGAGGCAGGGAGCCAGGTGATCAGGCTCAGCGGGTCCCAAACCCACAAAAAAAAACAAACAAAAAAACCCAGCAATTGGAAACGCTTGGAATTGAGAGTTTCACAGCAAGCACAGCAGAACCTGGGATGGTCCAGCTCTGTAGAAGAAGGGCGTCCACCATTACCGAGGCACTCCACCCCTACAGAAGTAGTCTGCCATTGCTGGCGCAGCCTGCCACTGCCAAGGCAACCCGCCGTTGCTGAGGCAACCTGCCATAACAGAGAGAGTCCGCCATTACAGAGGCAGGCCACCATTGCTGAGGCAGTTCTAACCACACCCACATAAACAGGACTGCAGGGAAGTTCACATGGCAGCAGGGCGGGGCCCACAGCAGCTCAGCAAAGCCTCTGCAGGCAGACAGTAACTAGGCTGCCTCCTTGCAGGGCAAGGCAGCCCTGAAAAAAAAAGGCAGCAGCACAACAGATACTCATAAATAAAGACCTAACTCCCTGGGACAGAGCACCTGGGGAAAAAAAGGTGGTTTATGAGTTCTGCCGCAGCAGACTTAACCATACCTACCTAGCAGCTCTGAATGAACAACGGAGCTCACAGCTCAGCACTTGAGCTCGTATAAAGAACAGACTGTCTCCTCAAGCAGCTCCCTGACCCCCGTATATCCAAAGAGTCACCTCACAAAGGACTGATCAGACTGACATTTGGTAGGCATCATGCTGGAACAAAGATAGCAGAAGAAGAAACTGGTAGCAAACCTTACTGTTCTGCAGCTGCTGCAGGTTATCCCCAGGCAAGCAAGGCCTGGAGTGGACCTCAGCAGTCCTACAGCAGAGGGGCCAGACTGTTAGAAGGAAAACTAAGAAACAGAAATAACTTCATCATCAACACTCTGGACATCCACTCAGAGACCCAATCTGAAAATCAGCAACTACACAGACGAGAGGTGGATAAATCCACAAAGATGGGAAGAAACCAGCACAAAAAGGAGGAAAACACCCGAAACCGAAACACCTTGCCTCCTACAAGGGATCACAACTCCTCACCAGCAAGGGAACAAAGCTGGATGGAGAATGAGTGTGATGAAATGACAGAATCAGACTTGAGAAGGTGGGTAATGAGAAACTTCCGTGAGCTAAAAGAACATGTTCTAACTAAATGCAAAGAAACTAAGAACCTTGAAAAAAGATTTGATGAAATGATAACAAGAATGGACAACGTAGAGAGGAATATGAGTGAATCAATGGAGCTGAAAAATACAACACAAGAACTTCGTGAAGCATGCACAAGTTTCAACAGCCAAACTGACCAAGCAGAAGAAAAGATATCAGAGGTCGAAGATCAACTCAATGGAATAAAATGAGAAGGCAAGACTAGAGAAAAAAGCACAAAATGGAATGAACAAAGTCTCCAAGAAATGTGGGACTATGTGAAGACCTAATCTACATTTAACAGGTGTACCTGAATGTGACGAAGGGAATGAATCCAAGCTGTAAAATACTCTTCAGGATATTATCCAGGAAAACGTCCCCAACCTAGCAAGGCAGGCCAATATTCAAGTCCAGGAAATACAGAGAACACCACAAAGATATTCCTCAAGAAGAGCAACCCCAAGACACATAATCGTCAGATTCACCAGGGTCGAAATGAAGGAGAAAATGCTAAGGGCAGCCAGAGAGAAAGGTCGGGTCACCCACAAAGGGAAGCCCATCAGACTCACAGCAGATCTCTCGGCAGAAACCCTACAACCGAGAAGAGAGTGGGGGCCAATATTCAACATCCTTAAAGAAAAGAACTTTCAACCCAGAATTTCATATCCAGCCAAACTAAGGTTTGTAAGTGAAGGAAAAATAAAATCCTTTGTGAACAAGCAAGTACTCAGAGATTTTGTCATCACCAGGCCTGCTTTACAAGAGCTCCTGAAAGAGGCACTACATATAAAAAGGAACAACCAGTACCAGCCACTCCAAAAACATACCAAATGCTAAAGAGCATCAACAAAATGAAGAATCTGTATCAACTAACTGGCAAAACAGCCAGCTAGCATCAAAATGGCAGTATCAAATTCACACATAACAATATTAACCCTAAATGTAAATGGGCTAAATGCACCAATCAAAAGACACAGACTGGCAAATTGGAGAAAAAGCCAAAACCCATCGGTGTGCTGTATCCAGGAAGCCCATCTCACAGGCAAGGATACACAAACGCTCAAAATAAAGGGATGGAGGAAGATTTACCAAGCAAATGGAGAGCAAAAGAAAGCAGGAGTTGCAATCCTCATCTCTGATAAAATAGACTTTAAAGCAACAAAGATCACAAGAGACAAAGAAGGTCATTACATAATGGTAAAAGGATCAATACAACAAGAAGAGCTAACGATCCTAAATATATATGGACCCAATACAGGAGCACCCAGATATATAAGGCAAGTTCTTAATGACTTACAAAGAGACTTAGACTCCCACACAAAAATAGTGGTAGACTTTAACACTCCACTGTCAATATTAGACAGATCAACCAGACAGAAAATTAACAAGGATATCCAGGACTTGAACTCAGACCTGGAACAAGCAAACCTGATAGACATTTACAGAACTCTCCACCCCAAATCCACAGAATATACATTCTTCTCAGCACCACATCACACCTACTCTAAAATTGACCACATAATTGGAAGTAAATCACTCCTCAGCAAATGCAAAAGAATGGAAATTATAACAAACAGTCTCTCAGACTACAGTGCAATCAAGTTAGAACTCAGAATTCAGAAACTAACTCAGAACCACACAGCTTCATGGAAACTGAACAACTGGCTTTTGAATGCTGACTGGATAAACAATGAAATCAAAGCAGAAATAGAGAAGTTCTTCAAAAGCAATGAGAACAAAGACACAACATACCATAATCTCTGGGACACATTTAAAGCAGTCTCTAGAGGAAAATATATAGCAATAAGTGCCCACATGAATAGAGTGGAGAGATACAAAATTGACACCCTATCATCAAAATTGAAAGAGCTAGAGGAGCAAGATAAAAAAAAAAACTCAAAACCTAGCAGAAGGCAAGAAATAACTAAGATCAGAGCAGAACTGGAGGAGATAGAGACACGAAAAACCCTTCAATAAATCCAGGAGCTGGTTTTTCGAAAAGATCAACAAAATAGACAGACCACTAGCCAGACTGATAAAAAAGAAAAGAGAGAATAACCAAATAGATGCAATAAGAAACGATAAAGGTGATATCACCACAGATTCCACAGAAATTCATATCATTATCAGAGATTATTACAAACAACTCTATGCACATAAACTAGTAAACCTGGAAGAAATGGATAAATTCCTGGACACTTGCCTCCTCCCAAGCCTAAACCAGGAAGAAGACGAAACCCTGAATAGATCAATAACAAGATCTGAAGTTGAGGCAGCAATTAAGAGCCTACCACACAAAAAAAGCCCAGGTCCAGATGGGTTCACAGCCGAATTCTACCAGACAGACAAAGAGGAGCTGGTACCATGCCTTCTGAAACTATTCCAAATAATCCAAAAAGAAGGAATCCTTCCCAAATCATTTCACGAGACCAACATCATCCTGATACCGATACCCAGCAGAGACTCAACAAGAAAAGAAAACTTCAGGCCAATATCCACAATGAACATAGACGCAAAGTCTTCAATAAAATACTGGCAAGCCAATTGCAACAGTACATCAAAAAGCTTATCCACCATGATCAAGTAGGATTCATCCTGGCGATGCAAGTCTGGTTCTACATACACAAATCTGTCAACATAATTCACCACTTAAACAGAACCAAAAACAAAAGCCACATGATTATCTCAATTGACACAGAGAAGGCATTTGACAAAATTCAACAGCCCTTTATGCTAAAAAGTCTCAGTAAACTAGGTATTGACGGAACTTACCTCAAAATAGTAAAACCTATTTACAACAAACCAACAGCCAATATCATACTGAATGGGCAAAAACTGGAATCATTCCCTTTGAAATCTGGCACTAGACAAGGATGCCCTCTCTCATCACTCCTATTCAATATAGTATTGGAAGTTCTAGCCAGAGCAATCAGGCAAGAAAAAGAAATAAAGGGCATTCAAATAGGAAAGGAGGAAGCCAAATTGTCTCTATTTGCAGACGACATGATTGTATATCTTAGAAGACCCCATTGTCTCAGCGCAAAATCTCCTGAAACTGATAAGCAACTTCAGCAATGTCTCAGGATACAAAATCAATGTGTAAAAATCACAAGCATTCCTATACCAATAACAGACTTAAAGAGAGCGAAATCAAGAATGAACAGCCATTCACAATTGCTACAAAGAGAATAAAATACCTAGGAATATAACTTAACAGGAATGTAAAGGACTGCTTCAAGAACTACAAACCACTGCTCAATGAAATAAGAGAGGACACAAACAGATGGAGAAACATTCCATGTTCATGTTTAGAAAGAATCAATATCATGAAAATGGTCATAATGCCCAAAGTAATTTATAGATTCAATGCTATCCCCATCAAGCTACCAATGACCTTCTTCACAGAACTGGAAAAAACCACCTTAAACTTCATATGGAAACAAAAGAGAGCCTGCATAGCCAAGTCAATTCTAAGAAAAAAGAACACAGCGGGAGGCATCACACTACCAGACTTCAAACTATACTACAAGGCTACAGTAATCAAAACAGCATGGTACTGGCACCAAAACAGAGATACAGACCAATGGAACAGAACAGAGGCCTCGGAGGCAACACAACATATCTACAATCATCTGATCTTTGTCAAACCTGACAAAAACAAGCAATGGGGACAGGACTCTTTGTTTAATGAATGGTGTTGGGAAAACTGGCTAGCTATGTGCAGAAAGCAGAAACTGGACCCCTTCCTGATACCTTACACTAAAATTAACTCCAGATGGATTAAAGACTTAAACATAAGACCTAACACTATAAAAATCACAGAAGAAAATCTAGGCAAAACCATTCAGGACATAGGAGTAAGCAAGGACTTCATGAACAAAACACCAAAAGCATTGGCAATAAAAGCCAAAATAGACAAATGGGACCCAATCAAACTCCACAGCTTCTGCACAGCAAAAGAAACAGTCATTAGAGTGTATCGGCAACCAACAGAATGGGAAAAAATTTTTGCAGTTTACCCATCTGACAAAGGGTTGATATCCAGAATTTACAAAGAACTCAAACAGATTTACAAGAAAAAAACAAGCCCATTCAAAAGTGGGCAAAGGATATGAACAGACACTTTACAAAAGAAGACATACATGAGGCCAACAAACATATGAAAAAATGCTCATCATCACTGGTCATTAGACAGATGCAAATCAAAACTACATTGAGATACCATCTCACGCCAGTTAGAATGGCAATCATTAGAAAATCTGGAGACAACAGATGCTGGAGAGGATGTGGATAAATAGGAACACTTTTACACTGCTGGAGGGAGTGTAAATTAGTTCAACCACTGTGGAAGACAGTGTGGCGATTCCTCAAGGACCTAGAAATAGAAATTCCATTTGACCCAGCAATCCCATTACTGGGTATACATCCAAAGGACTATAAATCGTTCTACTATAAGGACACATGCACACGAATGTTCATTGCAGCACTGTTTACAATAGCAAAGACCCGGAATCAACCCAAATGCCCATCGATGGTAGACTGGACAGGGAAAATATGGCACATATACACCATGGAATATTATGCAGCAATCAAAAACTATGAGTTTGTGTCCTTTCTAGGGACATGGATGAACCTGGAGACCATCATTCTCAGCAAACTGACACAAGAACAGAAAATGAAATATTGCATGTTCTCACTCATAGGCGGGTGTTGAACAATGAGAACACATGGACACAGGGAGGGGAACACTACAAACTGGGGTCTGTTGGGGGGAATAGGGGAGGAACAGCAGGGGATGGGGAGTTGGGGAGAGATAGCATGGGGAGAAATGCCAGATACGGGTGAAGGGGAGGAAGGCAGCAAATCACACTGCGATGTGTGTACCTATGCAACTGTTTTGCATGCTCTTCATATGTACCCCAAAACCTAAAATGCAATTAAATATATATATATATATATTTATTATATATATATAATATGTATATTTATTATATATATATAATATGTATATTTATATATATACATACACAGAGAGAGAGAGAGAGAGAGTGCATAATAAAACCAAACTGCTGGCACAATGTAATCTTCACTCTTGTATAATAAGATTTCAGAATATAATGGTAATACTACATTTACAAACCCTAAACATTCAAGAGCAACAATCGAATCAATAACTGAATTTATAATAAAAATATATTTGAACAAAATCTGAATATTTTAGAAAAAGCAGCATACTTTAACTAGATAAATATTTATGGCTAAATTTACCATATACTAAAAGGAGTAGAAAGATACTTTAATATGTAACAATCTATACTATCTGAAACCTAAATTTTGGGATTTTACAAAATAAAAAACCAAGATTCAATCTTTTATCACTGGGATTATAATTTAAATGAAAAGCAAATATTGCTAATTTGCTACAAAGTAAATTTCAAACCCAAAAGTTTAGTTTTAGAAAAGTACATAGGTAGCTATTTGGTGATGCTGGGTAGGCCACAGAAAGAGAAGAGATTATGTGTTACCAGTTTATGAAATTCTTAGAGAAAAAAATGTTTAATTTACATAGAAAAAAAAATCAGCCGATAAAAGTACTTTCTCTAAATTCACTTTCTAATGTATTTATTTTAAATGAACAAACTCTGCAGTTTGCCAAAAATATCTTAGAGTGAATTTTATTTTATTTTTGAGATGGAGTCTTGCTCTGTCGCCAGGCTGGAGTGCAGTGGCACAATCTCGGCCCACTGCAACCTTCACCTCCTGGGTTCAGGCAATTCTCCTGCCTCAGCCACCCAAGTAGCTGGGACTACAGGCATGTGCCACCATGCCCAGCTAATTTTTGTATTTTTAGTAGAGACAGGGTTTGTGATCTGCCCACCTCGGCCTCCCAAAGTCCTGGGATTACAGGTGTGAGCCAGCATGCCTGGCCAGAGAAAATTTTCAAACTTAAGTATATGTACAAACACTTCCGACAAAATTTTTCATTGATTAATTCTAGGATGTAACAACATTAAGGATAGTATATTTCAATTAAGAAAGTGAAGGTACAGACTATGTATGTAATAAAAATAAGGGCTTAACAGATTTTTAAACCAATGCTCAACTTCTTTGACTCTTATTTGTTATGTCCCAGATCAGGACTCTCAGCATTAACTAATCCTGACTTGTAAGAACAACTGAGATTAAGCCAAGTATTACATACTTGAAAAGCAAATGACAGAAGTTCTTGAAAGACCTAGTAATTCCTTTGTTATCTGTTATGTATGATCTGTAAATAACCTACTATAAACTTATCTCAGTAGATAACCATACTTCATAGAGGAAAGAAAGTCAATTAGATATAAACACTTCAACTGTTCTACCTAACACAAATACACATTAATCAATATCTGCTCCATTTTTCTCTTCTTCATCACAGAAAAGCTGCCATCCTTTTCATTGAAATCCTCTCTCTACCTTATTTCCTTCTGACTCTACCTTCCTCAAGGGTCTTCATCAATTACTGTATTGTTCTATTCTTCATGCCTTTCTCTCCTTCTATACATCTTTGGTTCCTTATCTTCTGCAATATAAATACCAAGCATGTCCACTTGAAACAGACAAAACAAAACCCAAATTAAGCACCTACTTTCATTTTCTCCTCTAGGTATGCTATTCACAGAAAAGGGTTGGAAAGACAGACAAAAATTCATTTTTTTTTAACTTCTCTTGCTTCCTGTTATCAAAACACAAGGTCATAGAGATTCTGATGCTCAGAATCACATTGCTCTAAGGACTTTGCAATAGGTTTCCTCAGTTAATATGAAAAACTATGTAATGCACTTAAAGTTTTTTATTGTGGTAAAATATACATTACAAAATTTACCATTCTAACTATGTTTAATTGTACACTTCAGAGGCATTAAGTACATTCACATTGTTGTGCAATCATTAGTCTACTGTAATCTTTCACCTTTTTACTTGGAAATAAATTTTCAAAGTTCAGAAAAGTTGAAAGATCTGAAAAATATAAAATATACCTGTATATTATATCCCTTCTCCAGATTCAGCTATTATTAACATTTTAATAATAGGGTTTTTTGGGGGAGGGACCATTTGAGATTAAGTTACAAACATAGCCCTTTATTTCTAAATACCTCAATTCTATTTCAGTCTTGCTTTCGTGTCTAATGTTCCTATAACACTCCTTTTACTATGCCACTAATAACTACTAAGTCAAACTGGCACTTTTTCATCTTTATTCTGCTTAATCTATGGCCACTCTCCCCCTGAAAGATCTACGTTTCTCTGCTTTTCCTGTGATGCACTTATGCACACAGTGTGATGCAGTTATGCACACATTTTCCTTATGCACTGCTGGTGGGAATGTAAAACGGTATACCTGCTATAAAAATAGTAAAGCAGTTCCTGAAAACATAAACCCCATCTCCTATATTTTCTCCTGTCTTTCCAGATCCCCTTTCTCGTTCCTTTCTACAGTTGCTCCTTCTCTCTAGCTTTAGCTTGCTTCTCTACCTCAGCTATTGTTCCATGTTCCTTACTTGGTCTATTTTTGCCCTACAATCTCCAATTTTCCTTTATGATCCTGTTTGTGTCTACGGCACTCAATTCCCATATACGTGAATGGTTCAAATATATCATCTTTCCCAAGTTCTAGACTTATGTCCCTAACTGCCTAATAATGCTGTTTACCTCGATGATAAACTTAACGAATTAAAATATAAACTTGCCATCCTTCCACCTTCAAAATCTGTTCCTTCTTCCTATATTACCCATTTTACTAAATGGTAAATCTAGTTGTATACAACCCAAGTACATCTATCCCAGCTTCCCTTTCTCTCATTTGGTGCATGTCACAAAACCTAACTAATTATCCTGCCCACATATGCTTATTGTCTCTCAAATCCTTCTTGATAGTGGTACTGCCTTTGTTCACGCCCCAACTTTTCTCTCCTAGGCTATTACAATAGCCTAGGAGTCATCTAATTTTTCCCCCACTGTCCCAAATTTACCCTTTTCACTACCAACATAGACTTTCCTAAAATGCAAATCACAGCATACCATTCTTGTTATTTGTTGCCTCTCCATTTCCTCTATGATTAAAAAAATAGCACAAACTTTCATAATAGTTTGGCTTCTATCTATCCCTTTTGCCATTATCCCATGATTCCATGCATGCACTTCTGCCTTGCATATACCAAACTACTTGTGTTCTTCAAATATGTGATGCTTTCTCCTGACAATGTGTTTTAAACATTTCTTCTGTCTTTCCCAGAAGAAATGTAATTTAAGGCATGTGAAATTCCTACACTAGAATTCCATTTTTAAAAGGGGGCTAAAACATTCCAAATGGCATTGTGGCAATTTAAACAATGTTTCCAAATATAACGGCTTTAGGCAGTGTAGAGATTGATTTTTGCAGCAGAATGCCTCATGACATAGGCAGACGAGCCTATATAATACCTATTAATGGAATAAAAAAGCAGAAATAACAGTGGCATTATTATAGATTTTGGTCCTCTACCATTAAATATATCTGTGTAGACTAATATTAAAAATTGACAAAATGTCTAGAAAATATGAAAATAAGAAATTTCTAAGGCTCTTTAACTTCTAAGTCTTTTAGCTATTGAATAAAATGATCCTATAGGTCAATAATGTAAGTGTGCCCTCATTTTATAAATAAGAATGAATGAAGAAAATCATATATAGTCACAGAATTATAATTAACTGTCCCTCATGCGGGGGAAAAAACCCATGCACAGCAAGCTCTTAAGTTGGGAAAAAAATTCCTGTATCACTTTTCCACATATTCTCAGTCTCAGACTGGAGGAAGGGAATACACAATACTACAAGGTACAACACAAACAGATGTTCTCAAGTTAAAGACTGGCTTAGAGAACCATGGTAGGCTTTGAAGTAGGGAAGTTTATGAAATCAGAAATAACTTTAAA
The DNA here is from genome assembly GCF_049354715.1 of Callithrix jacchus. Classification (NCBI taxonomy): domain Eukaryota; kingdom Metazoa; phylum Chordata; class Mammalia; order Primates; family Cebidae; genus Callithrix; species Callithrix jacchus. The sequence goes on from NC_133504.1 coordinate 78,306,832, forward strand.
ATAGTATAATTTATTTAGTTAAATAAAGAGTGGGTTACACAAAACTACAATAAGATACCTATTAAAACAGAAAATAACAAGTGCTAGTGAGGCTATGGAGAGACTGGAGTCCTTATGCACTGCTGGTGGGAATGTAAAATGGTACACCTGCTATAAAAATAGTAAAGCAGTTCCTGAAAACATAAACATATAAATACCAGAGGACAAAGCAACTGCACTTTTAGGTATATATTCAAAAGACTTTAGGAACTCGAACAGACATTTGCACACTAATATTCATTGCAGCATTATTCACAATAGCCAAAGAGTAGTGACAACCCACATGTCCACGTACAGATGAATGCATAAACAAGATGTGGTATATAATACAATGGAATATTACTCTTAAAAAGGAATGAGATTCTGATACATCTACAACATGGTTGAACCTTGAAGTCATCATGCTAAGTGAGATAACCCACACACAAGAGGACAAATATTATATGGTTCCACCTACATGAAGTACCTAAAGTAGTCCAATTCATAGACACAAAAAGTAGAATGGTGATTGCCAAGGACTGGGAGGAGGGAAGAATGAGGAGTTGTTTAATGGGTAGAGAACTTCAGTATGAGAAGATAAAAAAAATTCTGGAGATGTATGGTAATAATGGTTGCACAACAATGTGAATATACTTAATGCCAGTGAACTGTACACTTAAAAACAGTTAGAATGGTAAATTTGGTTATGTATATTTTACCACAAAAAAGCATGTTTAAGTGCATCACATACACACTCTTTCATATTAAATGAGGAAACCTACTGCAAAGTTCTTAGAGCAATGTACTTTTGACCAACAAAATCTCTATGAACTTGTGTTTTTATAACTATCAGGAAGTAAGCATCATTTTGTAACAAGTACTGAACTTGTAGTTATTGTTCAATCTCACTGACTTTTGCTATGATTTCTGGCCAACCCTGTACTGTTTCCTGTAATACTTGGTTACCAGACTTATCAGATTTTATCAGGCGAGACATTCTAATATGGGAAAGGAAGGTTATTTCCTTAATATAAGTGTTTCCTTCTGATAGTATACCATTTAATGAAAACAAAATAATTTAACATTTAATCACATTCTGTGTCTGTAAACTGACGAATAATCCCCACAAAAGCCTTAAGGATAATAAAGACTAAAAAACTTTAAAATTTGCTGCTCATTGCTCTTTTATATTGGGAAAACTTACATCCCTTCTATTCCTCTGAGTTATAAAAGTTGAAAACATTGTCTTTGATTGGAACATAATAATCCCTTTACTAATCATCTTCCTTGACCTCTCTCCCTCAAATTCTTCAGGTATATATTCCCAATAGCAATCCTGAACCCTGTATACATTCAAATGTCTAACTTTCTTTGCTTCTGGGCTATTATGTGCTAACAAATTGCCTACAATAATCCCACACCATTGCATAGTTACTGTTGCCAAACTGAACTTTTCCAGAAGGCTGTTTAATCAATCTTTCTATTTGTTCTTAACTACTGTGGCAGTCATTAGAGTTGTTCATACATACTTCCATTCAATTCCAAGCACCTATAAAACTACACTTTTCTACCTTCTTTGAAATCAGGCCTGGTTAGAAGACTAGCTCTGGTCAATGATATGGAAGTGGAAGTGCATGTGTCACTTCTGGTTTGAAATTTTAAAACTTGGCAGGTGATTCTCCATACTGTATCTTCCTTTACCTCCTCCTCACCTATATCCCCTTAGCCTGGGGTCCTGAGTGACTCCTAAGAAGAGACTACACTGATCACCTCTGGACTTGTATTGTGAGCAAGAAACAAACTTGAGTTAACACCTTGAGATTCTGGAGATACTACCATTGCATAATCTAAAACCTATCTATCCTGATAGAGTTCCTCCTTTTCTCCTAGCTTTTCCCATCCTTTAAAAGCCATCAAGTATGAATGCTCTCAACTTCCCTCATTATCACAAACTTATTAGTAACAGGACCATTCTTACCTTCTTTACTCTTACCTCAGAGAAAAAAATGGACCATTCTCTTTTTAATTTCCCATAGGCATAAAAGGTAGGAGATAAATAAAGTAAGAAACAACAGTCCACAGACAAGTTTCTAAACTATCAGAACACAACATTCTTCTTGGCAAATATAGAAATATACCTTCTGTTAAGTAAAAGTAATGTGTTAACAAGCCACCATAGACAAATACTCCTGCCTATTTGAATCCCAAATCCCATTTGTAAGGATCAGCATCAAAAGCAATGTGTTCAAGGGTCCCTAATGTGGACACTTAAAATGCAAACTGCTACTTAAAAAAAAAAAAAAAGTTGAAAAACTTCATCATCTAAATCAAAAGAGAAGGAATCTAATACTATCTGCAATATCAGAGACATATCCAAACAGCACATTAAAAAAGACTGCAAGTTTCAAAAGCAATAGTTATCCAATCAAATAAAAAGTGAGATGCAAGGATACAAAACCATTATTAACACTCTGTGAAGCCAATGTGAAAGCCAATGCTTTCTTTTGTATGACAATATACATATAAAAAAGAATGCTGATTTCCTTCTTTGCACATTAAAACATATTAACTTAATAAAATTTATTGATATTTTCAAGTTATTTAAAAATAATTTTTATAGTAATATAGGATTTTTTTCTTAGGTACATCATAATAGCAAACAATAAATTACTATGATTTATTTTTTACAGCAACTATTATATTCAAATAAGCTTTTTACCTTCTAAGTGATTTTGGGTCTGAAGGGAGGTACAGTCCCCATGTTCTTTATTTAGGTTGCTTGTCTTAAACTGGTCACTAGAAAATAAAATACATGCTAAACATATCAGTTATTATGGACTACCTTAATTTATTCTAAAAAAGAAAACAACATTTGTTAAACAGTTATATGCCATGTGCTGTTCTAGGGCTTAATGTACATTATTTAATATACATTTCACAATACTTAAAAGTAGTTGTTATCTTCATTTTACAATCAAAGATGAAGACTGTAAAAGTCAAATTAATTTGCCCAGTAATTAAAATCTAAGTCTATCTGGTTATAAAGTCCTGACTGATCTTTCTACTATCCTGAGCTACTCCATTCCAAGAAGAATTATAAAATTACCCTGTCAAGTCTTTTTTTTTTTTTTTTCTTTTTTTGAGCCAGGACTTTTTGCCCAGAATGGAATACAGTAGACAAAACATGGTTCACTGTAGCCTTGACCTCCTGGGCTCAAACAGTCCTCCCCCTTCAGCCTCCCAAGTAGCTGGGACCACAGGCACATGGCACCATATCTCGTTAACTTTTAAAAATTTTTTTGTAGAGACGAGATCTCATCATGTTGCTCAGGCCAGTTTGAAAGTCCTAGGCTCAAGCAGTCCTCCTGCCTCAGCCTCCCAAAGTGCTATGATTATAGGCATAAGCCACCAAACCTGGCCTTTTCCTTAAGTCTTTATTGAAACAAGTATTTTCATAAAACATGGGCAATTGATTTTTGCAAATCTACCTTTTAATAACAAATGTGGTAAAATACCAGCTAATATCAAACAAACACATTTTAGAAGGATTAAATAGTAATATAATAAATGTATTTAGAATTAATTGAACACAAACTTAGTTATTTGGCTTTTTTTTATATTTGCTAAAGAAAATATCTCTTCCATGAGACTGAGTTGTGACAGTAAAAAAATAGCTTCAGTTCTGAGTTACAAATGTTAGAGATGAGATTATAAACATCACATAGATTGAAGAATTAAACAACAGACCAGGCGCAGTGGTTTAGGCCTATAATCCCAGCACTTTTGGGAGATCAAGGCAGGCAGATCACCTGAGGTTGGGAGTTCAAGAACAGTCTGGCCAACATGGCAAAACCCCATCTCTACTAAAAATACAAAAATTGGCCAGGCATGGTAGTGTGTGCCTATAGTCCTAGCTACCTGGGAGGCTGAGGCTGGAGAAACACTTGAACCCAGGAGGCGGGGGTTGCAGTGAGCCATGATTATGTCACTGCACTCCAGCCTGAACCACAGAGCGAGACTCCTTTCCCCCACCACCCAAAAAAGAATTAAACAACCAACTTCATGACTGAAATGATACCAATTGAAGTCTGTGCTTTAAAACCAATCAATTGTTGACAGTGATACAACAGTGATAATAAACTTCTGTACTTCCCAAATTTTCTAAAAAAGCTGCTATTTTTGGAATAAGGAAATAACTATTAAAAACAGAAATCTAAAATATCAAATAAACTGCAATATCCTAAGTTTCTTTACAGAAACATACTTGTATTTAAGAGAAACAAACTTTTTAAAGCTCTTTAAAACAGCTCATGTTGTTCCAACCTATTTAATTGACCCCAAGCTTCAAAAATTACTGCATGAGATTAACAGGAAAGAATAGTGATGGAAAAATGATTCACTCAACTTTTATATTACCTGAAGCATACTGTTTCTTTAACACCACTGATATCCATTACTGTACCATTTCCATCGATAACAGGTGAGTCCAAATTAGTAGATCCATTACTGATGTGATCACTGCTTTCATATCCAGACTCAGTCCTTTGCATCTGCCAATTATCACCATGCACTTTACCCTCTACAAGGCCTTTATTTTTGTCTGCTCCTTTTCCATTAGATTCAAGGGAACTTCTGCTTCCTATTTCCTGCTTCATTTCATCTTCATATATGGTCATTAAACCTTTTTGCTTCGGATTCTCTTTTGGCCAATTACTAAAACTTTGATCCTTGCTACATTTAGGTTTGTTACTAATATTTGGTTTGTGTCTTGGACTATGCTGTCTTTTTTCACTTTCACTAAAAATACTATCAACATTTAATGTTTCTCTCATAGGTTTCCAACCTCGGTTCCGGCTTTTACTGCTGTTATTACAGCTATTTCCTCTATCCCTAGAATCTTGGCTGCTGTCTGTATCATATCCAGTGCCATTGTCATTCTTAACCTTGCCAGTTATTTTCTCTCCTGGAGCAAGAATCTGGGATTTACTTGAACTTATTATCTGTGCAGAAGCTCGACTCTGAGGTGCAACTCGGTCATGTTTATATGTCCCTTTTCCTTGACTATGATATAGATGTGGATTCCCATATTGCCTAAAACCATTTGGGGCAGGAGGTGATCCAGACTTGAAATGTGAAAGGTCTTCATCAAGTAAATCTTAAAAAAAAAAAATTAAAGATACACATGAATTACTCCTCAGAGCTACCTTTTAGTCACAAGGCAAAAATACCTGTTAGAGATAAAATGTTAAATAGTTTTAGGTAAATAGTAATTAAAAGTACGTTTTATCACATACTGCTTTGAAATTTAAAAGTGCTTTTCCAGTCCTTATGTATGCTTAATGAGGGGTATTTATAAAAGAAACAAACTTTAAAAAATGATCTTTAAGGTAGATCATAATTGAGGCAGTTTTTTTTAAAAAAATAAACACTCTATCTAACTCATAATAACAAAAACAGTAAAATATTTTCCACTTCTTATATTGGTAAAGATTTAAAAGTTTGTTCAACCAATTGCTGCTTAGAACATCCAATTATTGTTGGTTGGAATGCAGACTAGTCTTTCAGGAGGGCAACAGAGACATGTCTGTCAAAATTAAAAGTAAATATATCCTGACTCAGCAATTCCTCTGAAGGAATTTTGTGTTATGGCTAGATGCAAAAACATACAAAGGTATGTGTGGAAAGGATGTTGCTGAAGCAAAAATCTTAAATCAGCCTTTAAAGTCTATCAGTATTAGTTAAATTATGTTCTGTCCATAAAGAAAAAAGCATAAAACCATAAAAAGACATGCTTATTATGAAATGGAAATACTAAGTAAAGAGAGGTATGATCAGGGATTGCCAGAAAAGGAGCCCCTTCACTTAATTTCATAAACTTTCTTATACTTGAATGCCATGAGTGAATTATATCTATGAATAAGTTAAAACATCAAAACACATATACAAGTATCCCAGGTTAGAATTAAATAAGAACCAGGAAAATTCTACATATTAAGTACAGGTATATTAAAGAACTCATATTAATAAATATATAAATATGTAAAATATAATAGGTTTGGGCATGCCTGTAATCCCAGTGCTTTGGGAGGCTGAGGCAAGAGGATCCTTTGAAGCCAGCAGTTCAAGACCAGTCTAGGCAACACAGCAAGGCCCTATCTCTATAAATAACTTTCTAAAATTTAACAAGGCATGGTGGCATGTGCCTAGCTACTAAGAAGGCTAAGATATGAGGACAGCTTGAACCCAGGAGTTCAAGACTGCAGAGAGCTATGATTGTGTCATGCACTCTAGGCTGGGCAACAGAATGAGATCTCCTCTCTTATAGTTATTAAAAATAACTTTAATATAATTTGATTTCTATATATTAACTATATACAGAAATTATACATAGATAAAATTTATATATTTATACATATATAGAAATATATGTAATTTGCATGTTTTATATAATATATACAGAAATATATATTTTTTAATATATACAGAAATTAGAGTTATAAAATTGTTTTAAAATAAGATTTTTAGCAGCCCCTTCAAAAATCAATAGTATAAGATCTTAACTTACCTTTATGTCGTCCTAAATCTTTTCTTTGTCCCTTCTCTAACTCTTTCCTTTGTGAAGAGAGTAAGTTTTTCTGTTCAATAGCTTTCAGAGCACATTCTCTGGAAATGTCTTTTATCTTTTCCCTTTGATCAATGTGACTTAACTTAGCTGTAAAAGAAATCATTCTTACTGTGATACAGATCATTTTTCAAATTGCTCAATAAAAATAAAAATTGATCTATATAAAAATGGTAAGATATTACTTATTTAAAAAGAGCATAGATATGTTGGTATATAGCATACAATGGTATTTTTATGATTAAATATTAAATGTGATTTTTCTTGACACTAGAGATACATGTTGTCTTTTAAAATTTCTTGTGTAGTCGCTAAAACAAGTATAAAGGAAAAAACAGATCTGCCATTAAAATAAGAGCTAAAGGTAACTGAATGGTCTCTATGTGCCAGGTGTCTTACTCATTTATTTCTCTGAGGTACAATTACTGTCTCTATTTTGGGTAAGGAAACGGAGGCAGAGAGAAATTAGGAATTTGCCCAAGTTCACAAAGTTTGTAAGTCTAGAACTGGGAATAACCCAACTTTTCTGGTTTCAATGCTTCTGTTCTTACACACATATATACTATTTCTGGGCTTAAAACTAGGTGTCTTTTGAAAAACATAAAATGCGTTAATCTAAGCATATTGATAATCTGTGAAAGGAAAAGAGATATACCTTCATTAAGAATTTTTTAAAAGCCTTTATTTTAGTTCTTTGTGGATAATTGTTAATTCTCAGTCTTACTACCCTTGATTAAATGGGTTACTTTTATGATTAGACATTATTTCATTAATATATTTAAAAGTTGCTTACAAAATCATTCTGAACATCCCCAAGAGTTATATATATTTCTAAACCATAACTATACACAATATTGTGAGGTCTTATTTTGAACCAAAGTTACAGAACTTGGCTTGTGAAAATTAGTTATGGGATAACAATAACAAGACAGAATTGAATAAAAATGAAGTTTAGAACAAACTACGGCAATAGTATCTTTGAAATACTGTTTCATTCACTACCAGTAAATTTAATTTTGGCATTTATGCCAAATTACTCATGTTTTTCTGCTCCAAGCTGATTATTAACTCCTTGAAGGAAATGCCACGTTATTGCTTTATTTGGTAACTGAGGTCAGATTGCCTCAGGTCTACCACAGTCTGAGCCCATGGAGAAACTCAAACAATTCATGGAATCAGACTGGTCAGATAAAAACTACAGAACTCAGAGAAATGCATAAATCAAAATACGACGAATTTTGTTATCTACTTGTTATTATCTCTTCATAGCCAAGGAAAGCTAGTTAAGCATCCCCCAGAGTAAAGAAAGGCAGACACTCACCTGGAACTATGTAAAAATGACAATTTAAACACATACCTGGCCCTCTCCCTACACCTGTGTGAATATGGCTCCGATTAGACGATGAAATATCAGTTTGAAATTTCTGATTTTCTCTCTGCTTAGCCTGATCACCAAATCCATTTTCTTTTGAATTATCTGACTTATGAATTACAGGCTTTTCACATCCTTAAAAAGATAAACAAAATGTATCATTCTTTTCCTTCTCATGAGAAGAGATGCTTGAATCATTTTTTTCAGATATTTTTAACTGTAGAAACAGTTAAGTAAAACTTAGAGGACTGATATCATTTAAGAATTTCAAAATGCTTTACAATGCATCCAAAAATAACTTAGCTGTTTTGGACTTTTCCAGTTTACTAAATCACTTAAAATGTACTTCTAGAAAGAGCTACTAGTAAAGCCTCTTCTGTGATTGTGTGATCATAATAGTGGGTAACTCCTGAAGGTGCTTCTGAGGCCACTGATGAGGAAAGGTTCATTCCAAAATACTAACAAAAATTACTAAAATTTCCTGAACTCTACTGAAAATCAAATTTGAAGTAATCCTCAATATTCATTTTATATTCAGAGTATTAGTATTCCTAGTTGACTGTGATAATAGAAAAACATTGAAAAATTTAAAAAGAAAGAATTACCCATATTTTCTGCAACAGATTTATAATGTGACCAGTTGATGACCTGCCTGAGTGCATCCTCAGTAGAAACTGCTGTGCCATCTGGGTTTGCGTAAAACAAAAGTAGTGGCTGAAAGTGGCATCGAATGCATTTGGAGACAACATCTTTCCATCTAGTTCCAATCTTTTAAAAAACCACAATGAATAAAAACAAAACAAAACCTTATAATCAATGTGTTATATGAAAAGGCAGAGACTCTGAATTACTTTATATTTGTTAAAAATTTAGATATGCAGATGCTAGTAGTTCGAGTATGTATCATAATATATATTAACAGCATTTAGTAGCTAGTCTAAATAAAAATCTTTTATACATTATCACTTAAAATTTTGAGGGCAAAGATTATAAACTTCAAGGTGATTAAATTTTAAAAAGCTTTCTAAATATGTGCTTGACCGACATTTGACAAAGATTTCAAGGCAATTTAGTGGAAAAATATAAGAGTTGGCTCAACAAATGGTGCTACAACTGGTGAAAAAGAACTTTGGCCTGATTTCCTATAAATAAAAAAAAAAAAAATTAACTCACAATGGCTCATACAAAAACTACAAAACTTACAGAAGAAAATAAAAGAGAAAATCTTTACAACTTTGGGGAAGGACAGATTTCTCAGCATATCACACCATAGAAGAAAAATATTTTTTAAATGGACTTAATCAAAATTAATTAATAACTTTTTCTCTTGGAAAGACACCATTAAGAAATTGAAAAAATAAGCAACATACATCTAATAAAGGACTGGAATGCAAAATAAAGAATTCCTACAACACATTAATAAGAAGATAATCCAATATGAAATACTGGCCAAAAATTTGGACAGTTCACCAAGAGAAAGATGTTAAGAATGGTCAACAAGCACATGAAAAGATGCTCAAAATATTACCAATCACAAGGGACATGCAAATGAAAACCATAGTGAGATACTGTTATACATATACTAGGAGGGCTAATGTTAAAAAGACCCCAACAGAAGTGCGGCTGAGAATGTGGAACAACAGGAACTCTCATACATTGCTATCATAGAATGCAAACTGGCATAACCAGTTGGAAATCAGTTTGATAGTTTCTTGTAAAGTTTAACAGACACTTACCATACAACCCAGAAATCCCACTTCTAGGTATTATCTAAGAGCAATGGAAAAAAATATGTTCACAAACAGCTTATTCATACTTCAATAGGTAAATGGATAAATTGTTGTACAGCCATAAAACACACAATAAAAATACAGCATGGATCCAAACAACATGAATGAATCTTAAAGACATTATGCTGAAGGAAGGGAGGCAGACACAGAGTAGTACATACTGTAAGAGACCATTTATATAAAATCGTAGAATGAGTAAAACTAATCTATAATGAGACCAGTGATTTCCTGGGCCTGGAGTGGTATAGAGAGTATCACAACAAAGAAAACTGATAGAATTTTTCTAGGGTGATGAACATATTCTGTGTACTGATTATAGTGGTTACATAGGTGAATACATTTATCAAAACTCCAACTGGACGCTTAAAATGGGTGTATTTTAATGTTTGTGCACTATACCTCTATAAAGTTGATTTAAAAGCAAAGCAAAACCAAACAAAAACACCACAAAGCATTCTAGAATATTTTTGCAGGGAAGGGGACTTTTAAGAAAAATTCCAATGAGCTTTTTCAAACTACACATATTCAGCTGTTGATCCTCCTCACTGGACTTGAGGAGTCCATTTGTTTTGTTTTGTTTTGTTTTGTTTTTGTTTTTTGTTTTTGAGAAAAGGTCTCACTCTGTCACCCAGGCTGGAGTTCAGTGGCATGGTCTCAGCTCACTGCAACCTCTGTCTCCCAGGTTCAAGAGATTCTCATGCCTCTACCCCCTTGAGTAGCTCAGATTACAGGCATGTGCCACCACACCTGACTAATTTTTGTGTTTTTAGATGGAATTTCACCATGTTGGCCAGGCTTTGAGGAGTCAATGTGAAAATAAAATAACAAAAAACTTCACAGGATGATTACCCAGTTCTTCCTCCAAATTTTGACAATTTAAACTATGTAAAAGCAAAGTAGAAACTGCAAAATGTTGTTACACATTGACTCAAGATGAAATTTAATAAACTACAAAAAAGTACTAAGTAATTTAAGCAAAGTACTGATTTTGCAACATAAATACCCAAAATTTTTAATAGCTTTATTGAGGTATACTATATGAATTAAAATTATCTAGTTATAGTGTACAAGTCAGTGAGTTTTGATAACATAATCATGTAATCCTCACCCCCAAACCTTACCTTACACCCCAGTTTGCAGTCCCTGAAAATGATCTACTTTCTACACCTTTGTTTTTCCTTCTAGAAATTTCATATAAATGGAATCATAGCATGTAGTCATTTATAACTCACTTCTTTCACTTAGCATAATGCTTCTGAGATTTGTTCATATTATCGCATGCATCAATAGTTCAGTCCTTCTTGCTGAGTATTATATTCCACTGTATAGCTATACCGCAATTTGTTCATCCATTCACCTATTGTTGACATTTGAGTCATTTCTAGTTTGGGCTATTATGAAGAAAACTACCAAGAACATTCAAGTACACGTTTTATGTGGACTTATGTTTTCAAAGGAGTGGATTTGCTGGGTTATATGATAAATATATGATTAAATTTATAAGAAACTGACAGTTTTGTAAGTGAACTTTCAATTTTGTGGTTCCATCAGCCTCATGTGAGAGATCTAGCTGTTCTCATCCTCACCAACTATTGGTATGGTCAGTCTTTTTAATTTTGGCCATTACAACAGGTAAGTAGTGGAATCTCATTATGAATTAAATTTGTATTTCCTTTGTGGCTAATGATGTACTGAATATCATTTCAAAGGCCATTCATATATCTTCACTGGTGAACTGTCAACAATTCTTGATTTTTTTTATTGGGTTTTAAGAGTTCTTTCAATATTCTGGATACAGCCTTTATTAGATACATGTTTCACAAATATTTTCTCCCAGTTTATGGTTTGTCATTTCATTCTTGCCAAAGAACAAAAATTTTAACTTTTGATGAAGTCTAATTTATCAACTAATTTTAAGGTTCATGCTTATTAAATCTTATCTAAGAAATCCCTATATATAAATAATAGTTTTACTATCCTTCCCTGCTATTCCCATGTCAGTCATTTCTGGTCTGTTTTTATTAATTTTTCTTCAGGTTCTTTGCATACTTGGTTACTTTTTATTGAACGCCATTTTGAAGTGGCTTATTGAAATTTCATTGAACTTTGTAGTCTTGAATTTTGTTGTGCTATTTGAAAAGTAGAATTAGCTTTGTCCTTTCAAGGCTTTAAGTTTTTTGTTTTGTTTTGTTTTGTTTTTGAGACACAGTCTCACTCTGTCGTCACGCTGGAGTGCAGTGGCATGATCTCAGCTGACTGCAACCTGTATCTTGCTGGGTTCAAGCGATTCTCCTGCCTCAGCCTCTCGAGTAGCTGGGACTACGGGCATGCGCCACCACACCCAGCTAATTTTTGTATTTTTAGCAGAGACAGGGTTTCACCATGTTGACCAGGATGGTCTCGATCTCGACCTCATGATCTGCCCACTTTAGCCTCCCAAAGTGCTGGGATTACAGGCATGAGCCACTGTGCCCGACGTTGTTTTAAGCTTTTTAATATCAGGTACAGAACAACAATCAGCCTAGAAATAATTTAGCCCCATTATCAAGGTAATACTTTTCTGAAAATTCTAGCAAATGCCTACATGTTATATCATCTCTCCACTCTTTATGTTGGGGATACAAACTATTACTAACCTTGCATGATTTTTGAGAACTGTTTTATCTTTTGTTTTCCAGTGAGGCTTCCCATCTCTCTCAACTAGCCCCAAACTTTTGTGGGTTCACCCCTCACATACACAGATAACGATTTAGCCAAAAATTCCCCTACGTCAATTTACAGAACTTTCTCCTGTGCCGTTTTCTTTCTGATACTCTGTCCTGCAAATTTTAGCCATCTAGGCCTCCCTGAACTTCAATTTCAGTCTCCAGAACTCAGTGACACTACTGGGCTTTGTTTGGGCTCCCATTGCCTGCATTGCAACCCAGAAACTACCTCTAGGCAGTAAGCAGTGGGTAATTATAGAGCTGACCTCATTTGTTTCCCTTTTCTGTGTTCAACTGCGTGTTGTTCAATGTCTAAAAAGAGTTGTTTCACCTATGTCTTAGTTTTAAACAGCGAAATGGCTATTTCTATAGCAGTTAATCCTTCATGGGTAGAATTAGAAGTCCACTTAATACCAAATATTTGAACTTGTATTGTCTTAATCACAGTGCTGATAAATGGCCTTTGGTTGTATATTAAAATGAAACTAAACAGAAATCTACATCATTTGCTTATAACAACCAAAGAACTTGTATTTTTAAATGAGTTTACTGCTTAATAAAGATTGCCAAAGCCTATAAGCCTGAGAACAGTACTGCCAAGACCAACAGTTTTTAACGGTGCTATGTCTGAATTTCCTCTAAAACTTAAAATTTCAGATACCTGCCTTTACACCATTAAATCAAAACTTTAGGAGTCTAGGCATATATGCTTTTTCAAAAGCTCCTCATGTGATTCCGATATTCCTTATTAAGAACTATTATTCACTACTTTCATAGACAATATTATTACAATTTGAGTAAATAAATTACAGTTGGCCCTTGAACAACACAGGTTTGAACTGCACAGGTTCACTTATATACGGATTTTCTTCTGTCTCTGCCATCAAGACAGCAAAACCAACCTTCCTTTTCCTCTTCCTCTTCAGCCTACTCAACGTGAACACAGCAAGGATGAGGACCTTTAGGATGATCCACTTCCACTTAGTAAGTGGTAAATATATTTTCTTTTGCTTATAATTTTCTAAGTAACATTTTTTCTCTAGCTTACTTTACTGTAAGAGTAAAGTATAAAATATATGTAACATAAAGAATATGTGTTAATTGACTATGTTTTTGGTAAGGCTGCCTATCAATAGTAGGCTGTCGGCAGTTAAGTTTCCAGGGAGTTGAAAGTTGGTTGTGGGCTTTCAACTGCACGGGGGCTTTGGCATGCCTATGTTATTCAAGGGTCGACTATAATTACCGAAAAATATAACTGATATATCTATCTTTGTATGCCGCACACAAAATTTGAAAAAAAATTGTCATAATAAAAATAAAGACAAGCACATTTTATCACTAGTTATACAAAACTACTGTGAATAATCTACTAAAAAATTAATATAGCAACTATGCATTAGGCAAAAAGGATAATCACTGACAGATCACTGATAGTTACATATTTGTATACTAACATTCATTAGTCAGTTTATTATTATTCTGGAAAGGACTAATTTAAAAGTTGGCTTCAAAATAAGCCAATTTCAAGAATAAAAAAAGAAAGTTTGAACTTGATGATGCCAGCATCATCATGTTCATTTATTACTATTTTGCATAATTATATCAAATACCCTTTTGAGTATTAATATCAATATGTTATTTGTTACCAAAAAGTAAAAATCACAGTAATTATTTCAGTTAAAGAAAGTGTCACTTACCTCTTTCACATTTGCATCATCAAAAAAAACCCATTTGGAACTTTTGGTGTGAAATGCAAAGGCACAATAATGTCGGCTGGTGTAGCAGATCATACCAACAAGGAGAAGTTCACTATTTTTGGCATTTTCATCAGTAACCCTATAAAAAAGCTGTTTAAAAAATTAGTAATGTACACTTAACACTATATCTTTTTTAAAATGAGGAATAATTAGGTGAATCATGTATTTGACTCATGAAGTATTTCTCATGCATACTGCCCCACTCCAATATTATGATATTGTTACTTGAAGGCACCACTGAGATCACACTGTTAACAGAATTACTACTTTTAATTTGTTCATAGAAACATTAAGTCCAATAAAACAAATTCACTACCAATTAGTAATAGAATATCTCTAATGACACATGACTGAAACTTTTCATAAAGAAATTCAAAATATGAGATGAATTCCACATATCTGGTAATTTTTGACTGAATCACATATTTGAATGTTCATTAAAAATATCTAAAAGATAATTATCTAAAACTTTAATTGTAACATCAACCAATTCAAAATATATTAAGAAAGTTACAAGCATATTAAGAGATCATGGCAAGGTGTGGTAGCTCACACCTTTAATCCCAGCACTTTGGGAAGCCAAGACAGGTGGATCAACTTGAAACCAGGAGTTTGAGACCAGCCTGGCTAACATAGTGAAACCCCCTCTCTTCTAAAAATACAAAAAATTAGCTGACTGTGGTGGTGCATGGCTGTAATCCCAGTTACTTGGGAGACTAAAACATGAGAATTGCTTGAGCCTGGGAGGTGGAGGTTGTAGTGAGCCAAGATTGTGCCAATGCACTGCAGCCTGGGTGACAGAGCAAGACTGTGTCAAAAAAAAAAAGAGAGAGAGAGACATCAGTACTTAAGATAAATTTTAAATCTGAAACCTTTCTAAGTTAACAATATTTACAATCATGGCCATATATAAAAAATCATCTATCATCATCATTTTAGAGTGAAAGAAGCAAAAGTCATAAGACAGTTTAGTTTATAATTGAAAGCCATTCCTAGTCTATGTAATAAAGACATTCCAGTTTGCCTGATTTGATTAAACTTGGCTTTATCGGATAAAACATCAGAGTAGTAATATTTTCTTCAGAAAAAAAAAATTTAGTTTTGAAATCAAAATAAATGTATCATAATATATATCAAGATGTTTTAGAAGAATTTGAAAATAAAAAGAAGGGAATGAAAATAGTTTAAGATACCCCAGGAAGATAAAGATGTGTTGCTAGATTCCGTACAACATCTTCGGTCAAGTCAGAATGCTCAGAGTCCCAGACTAAACCAATTGTAACAATCTCTGGGCAATTCATTAAAACACGGCGAATTTTTATTTTTTGGCCACAGTTACTCTACAGAAAAACACAAAAGACAAGCTTTAAAATTATGAAAACAGATAAATCATATGCAAAGCCTTACACAGTTTAATAATTATATATTATATAACAATTTTAACACATATCTGCAATTTATTCAGTATACTAAAAATTGACTTCTCACAGCTATTTGTTCTAATTATTGATTAAACAGGAAGTTTATTTTAAATAAAAGTATTCTTTGATATTTGTGTAAATCTGAGTGTGTGAATTCTTTTGTTAAAAAAAGAATTCACACTTTGGGAGGCCGAGGCGGGTGGATCACGAGGTCAAGAGATCGAGACCATCCTGGTCAACATGGTGAAACCCCGTCTCTACTAACAATACAAAAAAATTAGCTGGGCATGGTGGCACGTGCCTGTAATCCCAGCTACTCAGGAGGCTGAGGCAGGAGAATTGCCTGAACCCAGGAGGCAGAGGTTGCGGTGAGCCGAGATCACACCATTGCACTCCAGCCTGGGTAACAAGAGCGAAACACCGTCTCAAAAAAAAAAAAAGAAGAAGAAGAAGAAGAATTCAGCCTTAAAAGCATAAATAAAACCCTTGAGTCATTAATAATATTAGATGAGAAAAGAGTACCATTCATCATATTTACTGAAAAAAAGAAACTTCTCTTTAATCAAATGATAAATTTCAGAACTCTGAAAACAATTAACATATGTTACCTTAAAACCTTCACAAACTTTAGAGTGTTTAAAGAAATTATGCTAAGATAAATAGTACACATGGTATAATCTAAAATAATATTTTTAAAAATTCTTAAAGCTAATTCTATATATAGAATCAATATTTACATGATATCTGAATGCCTATTTTCAAATTTACAAAACCAGAAGCATACTAATATTCTCCAAATTATACTTACAGGACATTTCCTATAGTCATCTGTTGTATTTGCTGCTTGTAGCAATTCTGCAAACATTTCAGGTTTAAAGCGTTCATGTCTTTCCAACATTCTTTCAACTTCATTGCTACAAAAAAAGAAACAATCCCAAATCTGGCCTATGAACTTAAATCTTTAATAAATTACACATGAAAAATACTGTCAGTTTAGACGTGCATCATTTTTTCTGTCTAAAACATGACCATGACTTTAAAATTAACCATAAAATACATTTCCATAAAGTAAAAAATTATTAAATTTGGCCAGTATATGATGAAAACACTTAGCTCAAATAAAGACAACAAAGTGACAAAATTATACTTTTGTTTGGAACTAGATGAATGAGGCTAAGATGCTCTGTCTGAAGGCCATTCTAAAGCAAATGTTTCTTTTGTATTATTAATTATTAAGTAGAAACTGAAGTTTAAACCTTACCCTAACAAGAACAAAACTGTAAGAAAGGCTCCCTCTCTGGCCCAAAGTTCCTAGAAGCAAAATTACCAATTTCAGCTAGGAGAAGGTCCTTTGCTGATTAAATGCAGAAGTCACAAGCCAAGTTTTAAAGCCAGACTTACACCTTTTGTTTTTATTATGAATACTACTACTTTTTTTGAGATGGAGTCTTGCTCTGTCGCCCAGGCTGGAGTGCAATGGCACAATCTCGGCTCACTGCAACCTCCACCTCTTGGTTCAAGTGATTCTCATGCCTCAGCCTCCGGAGGAGCTAGGATTACAGGCACATGCCACCACACCTGGCCAACTTTTGTATTTTTAGTAGAGATGGAGTTTCACAATGTTGCCCAGGCTGGTCTTGAACTCCTGACCTCAGGAGTTCTAATCATTTTATTAGAGCCCAGGCAGGCCTTTTAATACACTACAGGGTAACTGTGATACTTTTTTATTCAACTTCCTTAAAAGACATATTTTACATATAGGGCATTAAGTAACTAATATGGTTTGGCTGTGTCCCTCCCCAAATCTCATCTTGAATTGTAGTTCCCATAATTCTCTCGTGTTGTGGGAGGGGCCTAGTGAGAGGCAATTGAATTATGAGGGCTGTTCCCTCGTACTGCTGTGGTGGTAGTGAATAAGTCTCACAAGATCTGATGGTTTCATAAGGGGAAAACCCTTTCACTTGGCTCTCATATTCTCTTGCCTGCCACCACGTAAGATGTGACTTTGTTCCTCCTTACCTTCTGCCATGATCCATATGGAACTGTGAATCAATTAAACCTCTTTGCTTTATAAATTGCCCAGTCTTGAGTATGTCTTTATTAGCAGCATGAGAACAGACTAACACTTAAACAACCATTTAAACATTTCCAAAAAGGAATGTAATGTAAGTTGAAACACTTACTAGTTTCCATTCTAGATGTTTTGGTTGTACTTAACAGTAATGTAACTATTCTAGAGCTGGATATATTTTACAGTTCGATAGTTTAAATAATCTACAAGTATTTGGTAGCAACTAAATGTACCACTCCAAAACACTTCATGAGTACACTAGAAAGCCCTAAATCTGATAAGCTCATTCAAATTGCATATACTGGTTTTATAAAACTGACAGCATTAGAGTAGTGGTTAGCCAAACAAATTTTGAAGTCAGACAGATCTGGGTTTCAATCTTAATTCATCCACTTACTAAATTAATCTCTTAAACCTATTCCTTCATCAACAAAATATAATTTTGGTTAAGATTAAAAGTGACAATTTACATAAAGCCTGGAACACGATAAGCATTTAATAACTGGTATTCAACACTTATTACCAATACAAATAAGGATATTATAATTAGAATTCAGTGTACACACCTACAACTTGCAATGTTTACCAAGCAGAGAATAATGGGACTCTAATTCTTATCATCTAACATTCTGCCTCAGAACACTGTCATTTCATTCAAGAGTTTTAAAGTAGAATTAAAAATTTAGTTTTTAACTTATTGTCTATCTTTGTTCAAACACCATCCTGCATTTCATAGAAATTTTTAAAAATGACTGCAATTTGACTGAAATTTAGGAATGTTTCTCTAAATCAATGTTTTTTACTTGTCTGTAAATGTAAAATAGTA
This sequence comes from Callithrix jacchus, assembly GCF_049354715.1. Taxonomy (NCBI): domain Eukaryota; kingdom Metazoa; phylum Chordata; class Mammalia; order Primates; family Cebidae; genus Callithrix; species Callithrix jacchus. Next base: position 78,325,414 of record NC_133504.1, read on the forward strand.
AACACACCCAAATAACCAAATTATTATTCAATAATAATTATGAAATGTTTTATACCCAATAAAGCCAGGAAGATGAATATGAAATGGATGAACACAACATTCACTTTGCACACTGACATAAATATTGGCAGCATTTATCAACTAACTGTTGCACTAATATATTCTGATTGGTAATTATTGATCCATATTATGTCTTTTGTATTAAAATTTATGCAAATGTTTATGATCGCACTCAATGTTTACCACATGCCAAATATTTATACTTTCAAATACCTGTTGGAAAGTATTCAAAGATCATTATGTAAGGTCTAGAGATAACTTTTAGATCCTTAACTGGCTAATCTTTTATGGACAAAAAGGGAGAGAGTGAATGCATAGGTGAGAAGGCGAGCAAATTTTTATTGAAGGTGAATGTTGAGGCCTCAAATACAATAATCTAACTGAGAATTAAGTTTTCATGTTTCTTTCTTCTCTCTTACCCTAGCTTTTGTCACCAGAAAGGGACATAGTAGAGCTGACAGAAAATATGGCCATTACAACCAGAACATCTCATAAATGAAGAAACCAGGTATAGTTCCCTTTAACATTCAATTTATCATTTTATGCTTCCTTTCACAGTTCTACAATTTGTTATAAATATAAATAGATACAAATTTTAACTAGCATTATGTACACTTCACTAAGTAACACATATATTGGGCTAAATTACAAACATCCAGCTGAGATAGACATCACTTTATACATCTCACAGCAGCATATTTGGTAGCCTTAGACAGAGAGGGGAAATTCATATATGCTACAGTTTTATAAAATAAGTGCTCGATATACTTAAATATGTTATTAAATCTTTGATAAGTATGCTTTAATTGGTTCTTACCATAAGGCTGTTGTAGAAATGTAGCGCACAAATTCCGTAAAAGGTAGAGGATCTGATGATGCTCCACAGCTACGACACACACACTATATAGGTAAAAACATATGTTTAATCTATCAGTCATAAAACAGAACTATAATGTCTAAAAAATAACTAAGCCACCTCACCTGTTCATACAGAGTCATAGCAAACTTCTGGTGGGTGATACAAGATTTAGAGGTACACATATCTGCATCTCTGCTTGGCACTATGTGAAAATGAATCCTCTCCAGTATATTTTCCTAATTTAAAAATAAAATAGATAAATGAGTTGTTGATCTTGCAGGGAACATATCAAAATATAACTCTTTACCTGAATATTTTCCAAAGTGTAAATTTAAAGTGTCATACATATTGCTAGCTTTTCAGCTTTCCTCTCTAATCAATACTTTGAATGTTCAATTATTCACCTTTTATAGCACTAGCTTAAAAGAAAATGTTGTTTTATGAAAGAAACATTGTAATGTAACATGATCTTTAATAAATTTATTTTCAATCCTAAAAATCAACCCATGATGACTGACATCTAGAATTTAATGTTAGAAAACAGTTTCCTGTGTTCCCAATATTCTCAAATTAAGAAAAATCAGCTTTAAAAAAATCCTACTTGAATCATCTAAGTAGTCTGTATAAATAACAGTAAAATAAAGGCTCTATATCTATACTAACACCATAATGGAAGCAATGTACTCTGCAATAAATTTCATATAAGTTGATTTACAATATAGATCAATAAGGCGTAGTTATTTCTTTAACATAATTCTTTTTACCAAAGCTTAACCAATGAATTCTATTAATTAGCTAACTTCCCTCTCCTGAGCCAGGATATTTAAAACCATTTAATAATTTAAGCCTAGATTTCTAGACACTTTGTGAATTATCACATCTTGTATTAGAACAATTCATTTAAGTGAAAGTAAAACTACAGTTTAGCATTGTTCAAAATAAATATTTAAGCTAAAAATTCAATTATAAACAGAAGAAATATGGAAATTATATTTCATTACTGTGTGTGGCATTATTGACATTTTAATCAATATGCAAGTGTGCTAGGCAAGGTGCTAGTCAATGAGCTTTTCATCTAAGGAAATCATGAGGATGCTTCTTTTAAAAAAGGTGATTAATAATATACAAATGCCAAATGAATTCTACAGATAGTAAATTCTAGAGGGAATGGGTTGGGTGGTTTGGTCATATGTTATCTGGTAGACTTAGTTTGAACCTTGACAAAAATGATAGATTCTTAAAGTTTTGAGTATTTCAGGAACTTGAGCAAAAGCTGCTAATAGAACAGCCTTACATATAAGAAATATAAACAGGAATATAAAAATAAACATGATGTACTGGATGGAATAATCTCACTAGGAAGAAAAATCCAGAGATGAAGCACCGAGGGAGGGTGAAGTTTAATCATAAAGGGCCTTAAATATTAGAGTAAAAAGTCTACATTTGAATCACGGAAATATTTGAAGAGTAAGCATTAACCTGAAGAAAATTATATTAATGTGGTGGCTATTAAAAAAATAGGCCACAAATAAACAGGCTGAATGCACACCAGTAGCAGGCTTAAATATGCTGAACTGGACGAAGTTGTGGTAGGGAATTAATATGGAAAGAAAAAACTTTCAAAAGGGGTTATGATGAAAGACTTTACAGAATTTGCTGACTAGAAATAAGAACAAGAGAGAAGAAATGGCTACAACTTAATTATAGGTGACATCAATACTAATGAGACATTTAATAATTAACATACCTATTTTACATGTATAAAGTATGTACCTGATCAAAGGAAGGCTCTACTTATTACTATGGTGGTAAAAGAGCCTCAGAACATCACCCTCAGTGATTCTCAACCTGGAATGTGGGTAACAGAACTGTTGCCCCTGTTAACTTCCCACCAAAACCCCCTTCTCTCTGAATGATAATCATTGCACGTAATGAAAAATATTCCTGCTAGGAATGTGCCGCATATGTGAACCCTGTAGCAGCAGAACACTGATTTAACTGATATCATTTATATTCAGCAAAGCTTATTGCTCCAATTAAGTTTTAAAATATTTTAGTAGCCTAAGAATAAAAATTAGAGCAACCCAAATCATCAAAACCAAAAGTACAACACAAAACACTGATGGATTGAAGTTGAGCCTTGAAGGATGGGTAAGATACGGATCTACTGGCCAGTTCTGACAGTCTTCTACTGTTCTGAATTTTTGTTTCATTTGTCTCGACATTTGTACTACCTTAAGGAATGAAAACGACTATCCTGACTTCTTAAGGAATATCAGAAATACTTACAAAGCATTCTGCAGCGTCATCCATAAGGCCAAGTTGAAATCGCTGCTCATCTTTGAAGCTTTCTGCAAGAGCATGCCTTATGTTATCTGAGGGAAGTGCTTTTTCTCGACTGTGTTGGAACTGTGCAAATATTGTCTGGGAATCAACAAGAAAATCAGTAAGTTTAATGCCAGCTTTAAAAACATTTCAGTAATTTCATTATGACACAGGGAAACTCAAAACACTATATATACTTAGAAAATAATACAGAAGTCTTTTGCTCTAAAATTTCATAAAAAATTAATTATTTGTATAATCAAGTGTGGAAATGTTTACACCAGCCTCTAAATTAAATGTTAGGGGACACAAAAATTCAACAGATAGGGTTCCCAGGTCCCACTCTCAGAGATGCTGACTAAGTCTTAGGTGAGGCTCATTTTTAAATTAATCCCCAGATGATGCTACTACTGGTTGTTTAAGGAACAGAGTTTTGAGATTTAAGTTGCTTTAAATCTAAAAATATACAATAGGAATTAGAATTATGCTGAAAAAATAAACATATAATCACAAAAAAAAATTAGGATGTACTAGTCTTAAAAAAAAAAAGTAACCTAAAGGAACCTAATAATTTATAAAAAATTTTCTACTAGGGTCTTAAGAATACCTCAGAAAATGACAAATTTTGATTTAAAAATTAGACAATTTAACAGAATGACAACTTCCCACTATTATTTAACTAAACTTACTTTTGAAAAATGCAAATGTACAGTTTACAAGGAGATTCAGAAAAAAAAATAATAATGACTTTTAACATTTTTTTTTTTTTTTTGAGATGGAGTTTCGCTCTCCTCACCCAGGCTGGAGTGCAATGGCGTGATCTCGGCTCACCGCAACCTCCGCCTCCTGGGTTCAGGCAATTCTCCTGCCTCAGCCTCCTGAGTAGCTGGGATTACAGGCACGCGCCACCGTGCCCAGCTAATTTTTTTGTATTTTTAGTAGAGACGGGGTTTCACCATGTTGACCAGGATGGTCTCAATCTCTTGACCTCGTGATCCACCCGCCTTGGCCTCCCAAAGTGCTGGGATTACAGGCGTGAGCCACCGCACCCGGACAACTTTTAAGAAAAGGTCCTACCACCCCCAAGTTATCAGTTTTCTTAACTTAGAGAATTACAGGTTGAATATCCCCAAATCAAAAATCTGAAATCCAAAATGCTTCAAAATCTGAAACTTTTTTAGCACTGACATCATGCTTAAAGAAAATGCTTTTAAATTTGGGATGCTCAATCAGTAAATATATAAATGCAATTATTCCAAAATCAAAAAAAAAAAAATCTAAAATCTAGAACACTGCTGGTCCTGAGCATTTCAGACAAGGAATACCCAACCTGTACTTCTAATCTAATCTGAAGAAACTAGAAACATCATTCAGTATCTAATCTAAACCTAAGAAACTGGAAACATGGGATTATAGTTGTTAGATTTTTCAATTTTCCTTATTAAGCTTAAGCAAGAAAAAACATTTTAATAAATACCAATTTTATGACTATCATCTTACATGGAAGAAAGCAGGGAAAAAAGTATTCAATGACACCCCACCAAAGAAGTATTGGTCACATTCAGTCCTATGTTAACTCAAGGGGTCATGTCATCTCAAAAAAAATATTTTTAAGATCAACATACAAGGAAAACATTTCACGAATCTGTTTCACTACTGCAGAAAATACAATTTATAAATAAGAAATTTTTAAAAAATACAGATGTCAATTGATATTAGATACCCACAACTATATTTGAGCTATTATAACAGCTAAAATTATGAATAGTAAAAGATGAAAAACAACTTTCAGATTTTATCTCTTATTTAGACAATTCACTTCCAGGTAATGTTGAAGATTTTTAATCCTATGTGAGACTGTCGCTCATTCATTCAACATGTATTTATTGCCCCCCCTAGTATATGTTAGGCATTGTTCTACACTAGGAAATGGATGACAACCCTGCCCACATGGAGATTATATTCTAGTTACAGTAATGAGAAGGCAAAGAAGTAATTATATAACATCAGAATGTGATAAGTACAGTAGAGAAAAATAGAGCAGTGTAATAGGGATAGAAATGCCAGGGATATTACAGAAGGAGGCAGCTTACCTTTTACCTAGAGTAGTTGGGGAAGGCCTCACTGATGGAAAAAGGAATGAGGAGAGGCATAAAGGAAATAAGGGTGTTAGCCATGAGGACATCTGGAAGAAAAGCATTCCAGACAAAAGGAGTAACAGTGAGAAGACTTTGATATGGAGACCAGCTCTGAGAAATAGAGCCCAGTTTGGCTAAAATGCAATGTATTTATATGTGTTTTTGACAGGGGAAGAGAGTAAGGCAAGCTCAGGGAAGAGGCAGGTGGCTGTGCAGGGCTACAAGAGAGTAGGACTAGGAAATTTATTATCATAAGTTTCACAATTAAACAAAACTTTCAAAATTTACTGTGGAATAAATAAAATGTGACACAGTAATTTAATCTAGGTTCATTCTTCATTTCCTAAATATAACCCTATTTTGCCGTGTTCTTAAAAAAAGAAAATATAAAATTTCCTTCTTTAGTGATTTACTCAAACAGCCTTTTCAGGAACATAATGAAATTAAGGAACATACACTTTAAAAAAAAAAAATTTCTGTATCTATGTGTGTGTGTTATGAATATTCAAGAATATTCAAAAAATGAAACATTTATCTCTAAAATGTGTAACAAAATCTTAAATGATCTGGTAAAAGTCTTCAGTGACACAAATGAGTTGCTAATATATACCGGATGCTCTGTTTCTTTGTCTTCCTTCTATTTTCCTCAGCAGAGCAGCCACAGGGATCTAGTTCAAACATTATAGCTAGTTAAAAGAGACTGTATCACTCTTCCACTCAAAACAATCCCCAATCTCCCTAAATCACTCAAAGACAAAGCCACAATCCTTACAGAGGCCTATAAGGCCCTACACAATCTAAACCCCTGATCTAGTTATTTACTGTCCTGTAACTAAACCACCCCAAAATGTAGTTACTAAAAAAATACTTTTATTTTGATCACAAATCTGCAATTTGGGTAGGAACAGCACGTCTCTGCTCCACCTGAAATCATTTTGGACAGTTTGAATGCTGGGATCTGGAATATTTGAAGGGCACTCTTTCATGTCTGGCGATTGATGCTGGCTGTGGGCTGGGAACTCAGCTCTAGCTGTGTCCAGAATGCCTTCATGGAGTCTTTTTGCATGGCTACCTGGTTTCCTCTTCATGGTGGCTCACTTCCAAGAATGAGCAACTCAAGAGACAGAGCTGGGTGAGAGCTCTATCGCCTTTTCTAAGCTAACCTAACCTCAGATATCTTGCTTGCAGCCTCGTTCTGCCAAAGTCTAAGTTTTTGACAGAAATCAGTCATAAGGCTGATTTTTTGACAGAAATCAGCCATTCAAGGAATTTGATTTTGGATAAGGAAGCATGCAAAAGAATCTGCAGACATGTTTTAAAGCCACCTCAGCTACCCTCACCTCAGAGCTCATCTTCTACCAGTCCCTTCCTTGCTCACAAAGCTCCTACCACCCAGACTTCCTTGGTGTCCTTAAGTATACTCACACCTCAAGGCCTTTGCAGTCGCTGTTTCTTTGTCTGCCTGGAAGGCTCTTCAAAGTCTCAATTCAAATATCAGTTTCTCAGTGAGGTTTTCCTGACTACACAATACTCCCTTTTTTGTTTACCTGATGTATTTTTCCACTGTTATAAATTATTACCATCTAACATACTGTATAATATTTGGCTTTCTTATTATTGTCTCCTCCTCTGTAAGAATACAAGCTCCATGAAAACAGGAAATTTTTAGCCGTTTTGTTCACTGCTGTATCCTCAGTAACTACACTGGTACCCAGAACTCAGTAGTAGCTCAAAAAGCATTTGTTAAAATGATTAAGAATAATTTCAAAATAATGAAAAAGATAATGTTCCTAATAATTTGTAATATTTAGAATATTAATTTTTAACTGTCCTTATATAAAAGATGAAAATAAAAACACAAACCTGAATAATTTATTCTTTAAGAATTCATCTTCAAAACTGTTAACCACCTGACAGTGAACTTTAGTTACAACAAATTGACCAAATACATCAACTATCAAACTTAAATTTACCAAGTATATCAACTATCAAACTTAAATTTTTGAGGGAACAATTGATAGTAATTTTTCAGAGCTATTAAAAGGTTACCTTCAATGCACAAAATATACAGGCATCTCCCTGACAAACATGTCCAGTCAAAACCCGCAAGCTTCGTCGGAATATATCCAATTGCCATAAAACCTAAAAAAGAACAAGATGTGAAGGAAAAAAACACACTGAGATTTTTCTTACTGTAACAAAAGACAGATTTAGATATTTTAAAAATGGCAAAAGGCTAATAAGTAGCTTCTTTTAATTTCCTGTACATGATCAGACATACATAACCACTGGCAATAACAACAAGTATAAAATTGCTACATGCATGTTGTATATACATAAATGTTGGATTCAGAAGATATTCTTACTGGTGCACATGAAAAACCATGACAGGCATGGAGCAGGGAAAAACTAACTCCTCATTGAGGATTTGTTCTGAACAGGAAACCTGGAAAACTAAATGGAGAAGCTGGCAGAGACATGAAAGAGGAAGTGATTATAATACTTGGAACAAACTGAAATTTTGAAAGGAAATATAATTAGACTTTAAAGCCAGAGTGTATTAAATTAGGGTCTGCACATTATGGCAAGAAAAAGGGGTAAGCAGAGGTATGTGGCGTCACTGTACACTGAACAAGAAAGTGGGTACCTATATAGTAATGAGGTTACAGCATGGTAAGAAGCAGCCATTAATAAATTACCTAAATATGTACTTGCTGCAATTATCCACTTATCTTCTGCTACTAAAAGACAAAGACAAAGCAAACCCAAAAAGACTGCCACTGTAAAAACAAATCAGTCCCATGCTTAAAATCATTCTGAAAAACCTGAATTCTACACAATGAGAATAAGAATAGTACTTCTATCTCACAGAGTTTCTGTCAGGATTAAATAATATGTAATAATATGTAATGTTTTTAGAGCACGGTATGGTACTCAACTGTCATGCAATGAGTACCAGCTGCTATTTGTGGCTGTTACTATTACAACAAACAAATAAGATCTTCAGATTTCCCTATCTTTTAGTTGTGTCCTCAAACAACGAACTAAGAAAATCTATTCATGATCTCTCCTTCCTCCCAAATAACAACAAAAAGCTAATAAAAACAAACTGGTTTTAATGTTTCCTATATTTTCAACTGCTCCATAACTAAAGGTCATTTCAGAATTTCTCTTTGAAAGTTACCTTTTCTTAAAGCACAATAGTATCAAGTTTTCTGTCAACAGATAACTCAGTTTTTGCAAAGCACTTGATGATGTTTAATAACTTTCTTTAGTATCGTGTCCTAACATATTTTTTAAAATACACTGAAATCTGTTTGACCAACAATGAAGATGATTAATGACAGCACAACTTTAGAAACAGTATACCACTGAGGTTAATAAAATAACCTCTGAAGGCAGGTGTCTGATTTCTAAATCTGGGTTTCCCATGTACCAACTCCTGAACTGACTTCGGCAAAATATTTTCTGGGACTCATTTTTCTCATCAGCAAAGTAAAGATAAATGTATTACTCACCTCTTGGGGCTGTTGTAAGGATTAAATTAGGTAACATAGGTAATGTTCCAACAAGCAGTAAGAACACAATAAATGTGAACTATTAAATAGTATTACAATATTAAATGTTATAACTTTGTTCCTCTAACGTTAAAACCACACTAATATGTTATATTATACCTAATTGTACTGCTTTTGCATTAGATAAAAGTTTAAAATATTCAGCTAAAATAGAATACCCTCTATAATCTGTTTATAAAGTTAATGAAGTCTTACAAATGTAACCAAAATGTTTTCTGTGATTACAAAAATTCTCAGTTACACTGGCTCAAATAACAAACAAAATGTTTTATATTATTTCTTCAAAGTTCCCTGTACATTACTGTCTTTAACATAATAGTATAGAGGCTACTTTAACAAATTCCTATCACTAAATAATTATCCTAATTATAGTTAATCCTCATCCATTTTATTTTATTTGTTTTTTAGATGGAGTCTCACTCTGTTGCCCAGGCTGGAGCACAGTGGTGCTATCTTGGCTCACTGCAACCTCCACCTCCTGGGTTCAAAGCGATTCTCCTATCTCAGCCTCCTGTAGCTAGAACTACAGGCACGTGCCACCATGACCAGCTAACTTTTGTATTTTTGGTAGAGATGGGATTTTACCATATTGGCCAGGCTGGTCTGAAACTCCTGACCTCAAGTGATCCACCTGCCTTGGCCTCCCAAAGTGCTAGGATTGCAGGTATAAGCCACCATTCCCAGTCCCATTTCATTTTAAAATGTTGATTATATTCTAGCACTTATTTTTTAAAACTTAAGGTTAAAGCTAGTTGCTGAACTAATTAGTTTTTAGCAATATACACTTTTTCATTATTTGCATGTAGCAATTAAAACAGTGCCTAACAAAATTGATGTCGTTATTTTTGAATATTTATACATATTTCTTATATGATTATTCCTAAAAAATCAGTACATATCTAGACACACATTATATAAAGAAATACAAACCTTTTATCATACATTCTTTACTTGAAAATAATGTAAGAAATAGCTTAAATATTAATAAGCAATGGCATATAAATTCATTTTTCTTAGATGCAAACACTGCGTTCAATAACTTCTTACAAGAGATATTCTATAATTTATTTCTCAGCAGTTTTAAAAAAGTATTCATCAAATTGCATATCAACATGTGTATTCTGAATTTTTAAAAAGAAAGTCAGGTCTTATCTCATAGAAAATCCATTTGAATAGTTGTCTTGTCAGGGAGAAATGGCTTTGTGAATTAGTTTATATGGCAGACATCAGAGGCCAGCAGATCCCCCAAAGTTGCTAGAGTTGGCAGGGCAGAGTACTGCAGAGAGAGTTACATCAGTGGAGAACCCCACTCCAGTATTTGGATGTTTACTATGAGGAAACTGTCTGAGGCATGGGAAAGAAACGCCCAAAAGGATTAGAGAGAATAGTGCACAGAGCTCACACAGGCCCAAGATAGTGCCTATTCCTGAACCAAAGTAGAAAACTTCATAATTCACAAAACAATGGTTGAAGAAAGAGAGTCTCAAGAGCAGAAAAATTAACCCAAGAATAAACACAGCTCTGTCCCGCCTAACAAAGTTTAAAAGTAAACTGATCAAATTGCTAACAAATAAACTCTGTCCTAGAACAAAGTTCAAGATTTTTTTTAGGAATATAAAAATATCCATAATCTGACAAGGTAAAACTTGTCTGACATCCAAAAACATGAAAGAGATTGTAAGAAGACCAAAATCAGACTTCTCAAAGTGAAAACTACAATGTCTAAGACAAAAAGTACACTGGATGCGATTAATAGCAGATAGGTAATGCGAAGGAAAAGATAAATGAACTTGAAGGTGTATTAATAGAAACCACACAAAATAAAACACAAAGAGAAAAAAAGACCGAGAAAGAAAATAAAGAGAGTATCAGTGAGGTCTGGAACAACTGGACAACTTCAGGCAACCCACTACATATGTAACTGGAAAACCCCAAAGGAGGGAAGAGACAGAAAAATTATTTGAAGACACAACAAAGTATTTCTAAATTTGATTTAAATCCAAAACCCACAGATCTAAGATGCTCAACAAACCCAAACACAAAGAAACGTGGAGAAACCTATACCAGGAAACATCATTTAATTGCTTTAAGCCAATGATAAGGAGAAAATCTTAAAAGCAGCCAGAGAAAAAGAACAAATTACATACAGAGAAACAAAGATCAGAATACTAGGTTTTTCATTAGAATAATGCAAGCTAAAATGTAGAGAAGCAAAATCTTTAAAGTACTGAAAAAAAATGTAAACTTAGACCCCTTTAACAAGATAAAAATACCTTTCAAAAACAAAAGTGGAATGCAGATCTTTTTCAGGCATACAAAAGGTGAAAGAATTCATCACCAATAAACGTGTATTACAAGAAAAATCCTTCAAGCCAAAGAAAAGAGTATCAGATGGAATGCGATCTATGCAAAAAAGTGATGAGCATCAGAAATGGCAACTAGGCAGGTAAGTAAACAGTCTTCATGGTAAAGGTCAGTGGAATGCTCATTTAAAGAAAAAAAAACATCGCCATAGGAGTACTTCTCCATGTTCTAACCCATTTAAGTTTCCTTACTCAAAATTTTCACCTGTTCTGTGTTTTGTTTCCCTGAACTATAGTATTTTGGGTGCCAATGAAAAGGACAGAAACAGAGGGGAAAACATAAAAGTGAAAAAGAAAAAGGGGTAAACAGAAAAATATCTGAAATGCCAGAAACCCTTTCTCACAGCCTGATTTAATCAAAAGCATTTAATTCCAGGTCTTTTGGTATCTAATACTTCATTATATCCAGTGCCATTGAATAAATATTTTTCTGCATTTGTGACAGTAATGTCACTGGGATCTTTGAGCCAGGGCAGAACACTACTATTTAAGTGTCCTAAAGTAAATTAGAATTAATGTTTTAATACCAACTGCTTCTCTTTCCCTGGATGAGTTAGAGAATGTTCAAGTTTGGCATCTGTTTCGGGTAAAGGGTAACTGAGAACATAGCTCTGAGTCAGATGTCTGTGCACTTGATGCATTCTACATTTATCTGTCAGATGACCTAATCAACCAGTATTTTTCTCTATTATTTTTCAAAAGAAAAAACAATACATACAAAAAGTGAATCATTATATATGAATTCTTTCATGGTATATTCTAAGGTCAATAGAAAAAATTATCAATATTCTAAATCTTCCTCATCTTTAGTACTCTACAGTGGTCAGAAGGACACAGGGTCTATAAAATCTATGACTGCTGAATAAAAACTATATTATGCACAAGAAAGTATATAGTTATCTAAGGCAGAAAAGCAGGTTAATTAAAAGATTTTCAACAAGAATTGAAGTAAAATGGATTATCCTTCAATTTACCCAAAACAGTGCAGCCCGAATGCTGATTCTGCAGAGATAATTTAAGGACCACAGTGGGAGGTGAAGGAAGTTTGAGTACTGAGATAAAAAACCGCTGCATTCTCATTTCAATCCAAGCAGCTTATGTCTTTTTATTCTATCTACAGATATCCTATACTGAATTTTTTTAAAGGGAGGGGTATTAGCTGATTAAAACAAAAATGTTTATGTATGTTAGAAAAATATTAACTTACTAAACATTTTAAATAAGATTATTTATATCATAGTGATACATCAATCTGTTGAAAAAGCCATTTCCATTTATTATAAAAATCAAAATGACCAGCTAAAACATTTTTGTTCCCATTAAAAGTTATATTAAAAAGTCATTCTAGTTTATAATTTTATTTTTAATTTATGAGCTAAAGAAGCATTAAACAAAGGATTTTCTGAGAAGTATTTTTTTTTAATGAAGTAATTATGGTCTCACCTGTACAGCACTATTAAGAAAGCAGCTGTTTTGTCCTGGTTCATTTAACAAGCCTTTGGTAGGGGCTAGCGATAGCATGCTTCCAGGCTGATAAACTTTTCCAAGGTTGCCACCAGGTTTCCGTAAGAATTTTACCCATGCCATCTTCAAGCAACTTTGTTTGCATTTAGCCTAAAAACTGTATACTTTTATGTAATATTTTAGATAATAAAATGGATGTCTTGAATTGTCCTCTTAAATCCACTGCGGTCTATTTTAATAATGTAAGTTTCCAAGTCCATATCTTTCCTGATGTTATAAACTCTTGAAGACTTTGACAAGTAACAGTAGGGCACATAAACATTGAAGTTCTAAGCACTAAAAAAGAAAGCTATTTTAAACAAGGCCTTAAAGATGTTTATATGTGTTAAATTTAATGAGAGCTGTATAAGTTCAACATGAAAACAAATTTTTTTTAATGGCTAAAAATACTGATGAACAAATCATCTCCTTTAATGTATAAGCCATTTGTCTTGATGCATTAAAATATATATGTTAATGACACAAAAAGATATAGAGTTGGCATTTGGCATGATTCATTTGGTTGTTTGTTTTCCTTATATTTTTTTAACAAGAAAGTTTTCTCTCTCTTTCCCAGGTGAAGTTATGAAAGGTGACTCCATATCTCATATCAATGTGACCTGAAGGCAAATCTACAAAAAAGAAAAAAAAAGTTTAAATAAAAGCAAATGCAAATAAGAAAATTTTTACTTTACTATTTGATCACAAATATTGAATATAGATTAAAACTCATCATGAAAAGTATTAGAATGATAGCATTTTAATATATATTTTAAAATATTTAATCATTTACCTTTTTAAAATATGTATGTGACATTAATCCCTACCTACTTGAAGCTCAATGTTCAAAACATGGTTTCATAAGGAAAATATTCTTCAAAAATCTAGAATTATATTTCAGCTAGTATCCTATATTTGTCAACACTAAATTGCTCTATTTATTAATATATTGTTATCCTTCTTACACAGAATCACATTTTTCCAAAAAAGACAGATTTTATGCAAACAGATGTAAAATTACTCAAAATAAACCGTTAATTCATAAATAAATCTTGGTAAATTAAATTTCCATGGTATCAACAAATGCATACACCTGATTAAAAGGACTTATACATTAAAAACAAATACAAGAATACCTTGTTTTGTAGTATTTTACTTTATACTGCCTTTTTAACAAATTGAAGGTTTATTCCAACCCCATATCAAGCCAATCTACCAGCACCATTTTTCCAACAGCATGTGCTCACTTGGTGTCTATGTCACACTTCAGCAATTCTTTTTCAATATTACTATATCTGTTATGCTGATCTGTGATAAGTTATCTCTGATGTTACTATTGCAATTGTTTTCAGGTACTATGAACCACTCAAAAAAAAAGGATGGCAAGCATAATCCATGAATGTGTCTGACTACTCCACTAACCATCTGTTTCCACTATCCTCTTCTCAGGCCCTCCTATTCCCTGAGATGCAGCAGTACTGAAATGAGGTCAATTCATAACCCTACAATGGCCCCTAGGTGTTCAAGTGAAAGAAGTTGCATGTCTCTCATTTTCAGTCAAAAGCTGGAAATGTCTAGTCTTGGTGGGGAAGGCATGTTGAAAGCTGAGACAGGTGGAAAGGTAGGCTTCCTACACCAAACAGTAAGCAACCCAAGTTGTGAATGCAAGGGAAAAGCTTGAAGGAAATTAAAAGCTCTACTCAAGTGAACACCTGAATGATAAGAAAGTGAAACAGCTGATAATTTGAGTGGTCTGGTTAGAAGATCCAGCCAATCACAACATTGCTTTAAGCTAAAGCCCAATCCAGAGCAAGGCCCTAACTCTCTTTAATTCTATGAAAGCTGAGAAAAAGAGGGTGAGGAAGCTAAAGAAGAAAAGTAGGAAGCTAGTAGTTGGTTCAGTAGGTTTAAGGAAAGATGCCATCTCCATCTTAATAGTGCTGTATAGGTGAGACCATAATTACTTACTACAAAAATGCAAGGTGAGTCAGCAAATACTGATGTTGAGAAGGTACAGCAAATTATCCAGAGATCTAGCTAAGATAACTATGAAAGTGGCTACACTAATTAACACATTTTCAGTGTTGAAGAAACAGTCATCAACTGTCAAACAGTTGATGAAGAAACAGTTGAAGACTGACAGTGATATTGACAGATGGAAGAAGATGCCATCTAGGACATGCACAGTCAGAAAGAAGTCAATGCCTGGCTTCAAAGCTTCAAAGGACAGGCTGATTCTCTTATTAGGATCTAATGCAGTTGGTGATTTCGAGTGGAAGCCAATGCTCATTTACCATTCTGAAAATTCTAGGGCCTTAAAAATCATCATAAGTCTCGACTGACTGTACTCTACAAATGGAATAACAAAGCCTGGATGACAGCACATCTGTTTACAACACGGTTTACTGAATATTTTAAGCCCACAGTTGAAGACCTAGTGCTCAGAAAAATATTCCTTTCAAAATATTGCTGCTTATTGACAATGTGCCTGGTTAGCCAAGAACTCCAATGATGATGTACAGAGATTAATGTTGCTTTCATGCCTGCAATAACCATTCTGCAGCTCATTGATCAATGAGTAATTTTGACTGTTAAGTCCCACTATTTAAGAAAGACATTTCATAAGGCCATAGCTGCCACAGAAAGAGATTCCTCTGATGGATCTGGGCAAAGTAACCTGAAAACCTTCTGAAAAGGATTCACCATACTAGATGCCATAAATAACAATCATGATTCACAAGAGAAGGGCAAAATACCAACATTAATAGGATATTTGGTTAACGATACCAACGCTTATGGATAACTCTGAGGGGTTCAAGACTTCATTGGAGAAAGTAACTGGCTGTAAATAGCAAGAGAGATAGAATTATAAGTGGATTGTAAAGATGTGACTGAATTGCTGTGCACATTGTTGAAATGACAAAAAAAAATTTAGAACAGTACTGTAGTGGCATGGGTTTGACCCCAATTTTGAAAGAAGATCTACTATGGGGAAAATACTATCAAACAGCATCATATGCTACAGAGGAATCTTTGGTGAAAGGAAGAGTCAATGTGGCAAACTTCATTGTTGCCTTATTTTAAGAAATACCCACATCCACCTCAGTCTTCAGTAACCATCACGCTGATTCAGTCAGCAGCCATCAACATCAAGGCGAGATCCTCTACCAGCAAATAGGTTACAACTCACTCAAGGCTCAAATGTTTATTAGCATTTTCTAACAATAAAGCAGTTTTAAAATAAGATATACACATTGTCTTTTTAGACATGATGCTATTTTGCACACTTAATAGACTGTAGTACAATGTAAACAAAACTTTTATACGCACCAGGAAACAAAAAAAATCCCTGCAACTTGCTTTATTGCATTGGTATGGAATCTAACCAGTAATACCTCAGCAGTATACATGTTTTACTAACAGTTTTGTTTAATCAACTGAATTTTGTTGATGAATTATTTCACTCAACATTTTTTTAGCCATGTATTGAACCAGTCACTGGAACTAACATTATAATGATGAAAGGCAGACAATACCTTAGTTAATAATAAATTGTAGAGTATACTAGAGGGTTATGTGCTAAGTAGTAACAAAAGCAGTCTAAGAAAAGAGGATAGGAAGTATATATGATGTAGGATGGTTTGTGCTTTTTAGATAGGGTCTCACTGAGGTTACATTTGCACAAAGATTAGAAGGAGATGAAGAAGCCACCTGAGAGAAAGAATTCCAAGCACAGTGAACAGAAGCCTCAAAGATACTGAGGGTTGCAGCATATCTGGTATAATGGAGGAATAGTAATATAAAGCCTCGTGTGTGGCAGGAGAAACATGAACAAAGAGAAAAGTAAATGGGGAAAAGATCGTGTGGGATCTCACAAGCCCTTTTGAAGTACTCTGGCTTTAAACTCTGGGTGATGGCCGGGCAGGGTGCCCTACGTGTGTAATCCAGCACTTTTGGAGGTCAAGTGGGGAGGATCACTTAAAACCAGGAGCTCAAGACTAGCCTGGGCAACATAGTGAGACCTTGTCTCTACAATAAATTTTTTTTAAAAATGAGCCAGGCACAGTGGTACGCACCTGTAGTCTCAGTTACTCAGGAAGCTGAGGTGGGTAGATTACTTGAGCCCAGAAATTTGAGGCTGCAGTGAGCTAAGATTGTCCCACTGCACTCCAGCCTGCATGGCACCAAGACCCTGTCTCTAAAAGCAAACACCACCACCACCAAAAACTCTGGATAACAGTGATTGAGTTCCATAGTACAAAAAGATGACAGACAGAATGACTCCGGTCAGTTCAGTATCATTAATCAAATGCCCATTAAAATAGAGAAGCGCTGAAAAATAAAGAAGCATCAGTCTTTAAAAGAATCAGTCAGGAGAACTTTGTTTCCAGGCCTGTTTATTGGCTGCTTAGTCTTACATACATTCTTGTCATCTCTGATTCATGGTTTCTTCACTTTTAAGATGGGGATAACAAGAACAGCCCTGCTTTAACATAGGTTAAATGTTTTGAAAATTTAAAACACTATACAATTAGCCCTGTATGTCCATGAGTTCTGCATCTATGGATTCAAGAACCATGGATCGAAAATTCAGTGTTTGCAGGATGCAGAACCTCAGCTGTGGAGGACCAACTTTTAGTATCTATGTGTTCCCCAGGACCCACTGAAGGACCTAAGCATCCATGGATTGTGGTATCTGCAGTAGGTCCTGGAACCAACCCACTGAGGGACGAATGCATTATGTTAGTTGTTTTCTTCTTTTTATTTTACTCTCCAGTTTATAACCACTTCTAAAGTAATCTAAATGATCCTGAAACCTTGCACATAAATTAAGTTTTTAATAAATTTAGTCATGCTTTTACAACATTAAGGAAGTTCTGTATTGGTAGTACATTTATATTCTCAAAGAAAGAATTTTTTTGAAACAATATTCTTTCAATAAACTTTATTAGACACCAAGTCTACCCCATGAACTATGCTAAAGTATATATAAAAATCACTACCTTTAAGGGGCTTACTTTGGTGAGGGGCACAGACACAAACAGATAATTTAAAAATATTATGGCTTCCACTCCAGCACAAGATTTCAAACACCTCGTTCCCTCCATCTATCTCAACCCTACAGATTACGCAAAAGCAAAAATAAGTCTATTGAATAAAAAACCTTGGGGCACTAAAAGCAATTGGCATCTAGAGTGTCAAGGAAATGGCAACCAGGAGATGGAGCAGGCCAAATGCTACCAACTGGGAAAGACCTAGTAGTGACCTTTTCCAGTCTTTACACCGCTCTGGCAGAGAATTCCTACCCTATGGGATACAATGAAACAGAACGGCTCTGCTACCACCCCAGTGCCATCTGGATGATACAGGAGATTACTATATCAGGAAAGCACCAGAAGACAAGCAGTTTGGGAAACGGTAACAAGTTCAGGTGATTGGCAAGGACTCTGTGTGTTCTGTCCTCACCGCACTGCATACATAGAATAAGGAAAGCAGGTTCTAGAGAAGATCATGCCTCGTTGGCAAGTCAACAGGAAGTTCCTTTTTGGCACCAATTCTCAAACTGTATCACCCCGAATCAAGCCCATACACCCCCACCTTTGCTCCATGAAATCACGCAAAGACACAAGTTAGAGCCTAGTCTTTCACCCTCCTCCCAGGCAAATACTACTAGCTCATAACTTGGTACTTCCATGAAAAATACAACTAGACACTTGGAGAGTATGAGCACAACAAAAGAAAGACAATAAACTGAACTTTATACCATGAGAAAAAAGACTAAAGAGAACGTAAATTTAAAACAAGCATAAATATTCACCAATTGAAGATATGTATAGATTTTTTAAACTGCTGAAATAAAAAACTCGACAGGTTAACTAGAAAACTGAATACAGGACAAGAACATACTAGTGAGCAACAAGTTCAGATCAAGCAATTCTCCTACAAAGCATTAAAAAAGGAATAAGGAAGTAGAAAACATAAACACTTCTCAAAAGCTATGAGACATGATTAAAATAATTAAATGTCAATATCTATCCAATAAGATTCCTAGAGAGGGATATAAGTAGATATGTCTAGAAATGATTAAGAATTTCCCAGAATTAAAGACTGAAAAACTCAGATACAAACAGGATGTGTAACTCAAAGAATCCAAACATGATGTAGTAAAAAAGAGAAGTAGGACAAAAACTGTGAAACCTTATACTAACTTGAAAAAAGGAGATTTCCAAGTCAACTGATAAACAATAAAAAAAATAAATCCCAAACTAAAATTTTACAAAAACTAACAGATATCTTTACAAAAGGCCTGATTAAGGTTAAAAAAAAAAAAAAAAAAAGAGAGAGAGAGAGAAACATGAACACTAATAAAATTGACAAAGGAGAAATGACTAGACACATAAGCAATGGAAAGAATACAAGAAAAAATGAAAAGCTTAAAAAGACTAGTTTAGAAGAAAATGGAAAAGAGATAAAAGTTATTTCATTTTAAATGGCATCTGGATAGACAAATTCTAAACTTCAAATAACTGTTGATTCTAGTGTTAAATCACTGCAGGCCACAGGGTAAATAAAACAGTAAGAATCCCCAAATCATTTCATAAAGCTAACATATCCTTATTATCAAAACATGATAAACCTCATACCAATTTGACATGATTATAGGTACAAAAATTATAAATAAAATGCTAGCAAACATAATCTACCGATACGTCAAAGGAATAACATACAACTGAAAAGAATAATGACAAGCGTGGTTTCTTATGAGAATGCAAATGTGAGTCTGTATTTATTCTCTCAATAAACATTTGGGAGGCTGTGAAGAAAATAGCTAACACAGCATTATTCATAATATTCAAAAAGGGGAAACAATCCAAATGTCCATCAACCAGTCAATGGATGAACAAAATGTGTTATGTATATTCATACAATGAAATATTATTCAGCCATTAAAAAATGAAGAAGCAACATATATTACAACATGAACGAACATTAAAAACACTAAGCAAAGTATAAGCAGTCAGTCACAAAAGACCATATATTATATGATTCCATTCATATGAAATGTTTTTTAAAAAGAGCAAAAGAAAAGACTTTACATAGCACCCCTTAGACTGCCATCCTTACAATGGTCTGCTTGCAAGGCTGACCTTTGGGAACTCAAGATTTGGGGAGGCTTTCCAACACACTGATAAGAGTGGGTCACTATAGCTAAACTGCACAAACAAAATTTTTATCCTGAATACCTGTTTTCCTTCTGGAACACTGCAATTGTGGTACATTCCAGGCAGAGGATGCTTATGTGACCATCCCACAATAAAATGTTAAGTACTGAATCTCTAATGAGCTTCCTGGTACACAACATTTTACATGTGTCATCACAATCTGTTGCTGGAGAAATCAGTGTGCCCTGTGTGACTCCACTTGTAGAAGACAATTGGAAGTTTGTGCCTGGTTTCGGGCTGACTTCACCTCCTGCTCCTTCTCTGTCTGCTGATTTTGCTTTATATCCTTTCACTGTAATAAATCACAGCAATGCATATAACTATATGCTGAGCTCTGTGAGTCCTGCTAGAGAATCAACAAAACTGGCAGGTGGGAGGGATCTAGTACAGTAGTTGAAAGGTACTTCATTTTTATCACACTGACAAAAATACTAAAACACTGTTGGTGAGAATAAAAGGGAAAAGGTACTTTCTTTCACGGCTAACAAGAAATGTAATCATACTATTATACCCTCTGGCAATATTATATCAACATGGCCACAACTATTAAAGTTAAAAACTTAACACACTTCAACCCCTAAAACTCAATACTGAGAATCTATACCCCAGAAATAAAAGTACTATTTTTATTGAGATATATTAGGTTATAGCAGTAAATAATGAAAGAAATAAAGTAAATATCTATCATTAGGAACATAATTGCTAACAGGGTGTTTGCAGTGAATTCCTATAATTTTGTGTTACCTCTGCATCCACTTTGAACATAAGCTGGATTTTCTCATACCAGAAGCAGTGCTCTGTTAAGCCTGACAGTTTCCAGTTTTCTACCTCCTCCTAGTTCCTCAGTGTGGTTAATACAGACATCTACTTCATACAACTGCTTCCTACTCACCACCTCTTTATAGGTGGTCAGTGAAATTCAAACCACATAACTTGACCTGCTGACTCACACAGCATGCACAGGCTGTGCAGATATGCCACAGTGACCACCTTTCAGTCACAGTGACTCCATGGAACATGTACCCACATACTCTAAACCCACCAATTAGAACTCCCTACAGGAAACCCACCTAGGCAATACCCTGGGCCCCGGTAAAGGTTTTGGCCCACAAGTTCCCCTCTCTCTGTCTTTTGTTCCCCACCCAGTGGTTGAATGTGCATGTATCAGTGGCTCCCCACTTCCAGTTGGCCATAGGAGACGTGCTGCCCTCTTGTCTCTGGATTTGTAAGTAATAAACTGCTTCTGTTATTTCATGTTTTGGTGAGTCGTATCCTGTGTATCTCACCCAATTACACCTGAATTCAGCTTCTTTTCTGGTCAGGACTCTCCTAGAGAATGGCTATCTTGATAGAAATAAACTCAACACAGGTAAGACAAGAGTCACAAGGGCATCTGCCAGTATAAACAAGTTTCCTGTGAGAGGGACACCTGTCGAGGGTCAGGGACACTAAGGCATTAGGTCATATGCCAGGAAAAAGAAGTATCCTGTGAAAAGCACATTGTAAACACCCATGACCACATCTCCTGAAGTCCTATCAGGGTAAGAGTAGTGTTTATAGCCATTCTCCAGAGACAGACCACAAGATCAAATTCCAGGAAAATACAACAGTGTTTTTGAATGACTAAGGCAAAATGCAGAAACTTAATATTACCTCATTTTGGTAAAACAATATATGTGTGAAAACATATACACTATACATGATCACCTGAGTAAGGAGTATATATATGTATAATTGAAACAGGGCTAGACAGCCAACTTAGATAATAAAAAAGATTAAACTCAGTGATGTGCAGTTGAAGCCCAAAGAAAAAAAGAACAAAACATATAAATATGCAAAGCCAGACATATGCATATTATAACATAAGATCTGTGTGGAAGCAAAATAGGCTTCCTGGAGAGGTTACATCTTACTATATATTGAAAAATGAGCACAAGTTTTGTGTGTATGTTGGGAAGATGAGATGTATTTCAAAGAAATGCTATGAACCAAGTAATGAAGTAATATACATAATAAAGTATGAGGTAGACAGAACCAGGGGTCAGATCATGGCTGCTCTTGAAGGTCACATAAGAAATTTAGCCTTTACCTAATAGGTGGTGAAAAGCTTTTGTTGGTTTTAAGCAGGGAAATTACAATCAGACTTGTGGTATAAACAGACATGGCAATGAATAAGATGAATTTGAGGTAAATTAAACTGCAAGTAAAACAGGTAAATCAGGAGGCTGGTGAAGGATTGCAGAGGAGAGATGGCATGAGCCTACACAAGGGCAGTGATAGCAGGAAAAGGGGATGAATATAACACATCTTTCAGAAGTAGTCAGCAAAACCTATGAAGCAGAGAGGAAAGTAAAGAAAGTTCCCAGATTTCTACAATGAATGGTAGTAGGATTGTTATACCAACTCAAATAGCATTTATAGGAAAGTAAGCTTGAGAGAAAATACTGAGTTCCATTTAGGATAAAATGAATGAGTTTCTATAGAACATTCAAAGGGAGAGATCCAGTAAACATTTAGATTCAAAAGGTAATCTTGGGGAAGAGTTCAGGGTTGGACATAATGGATTTTCAAGTCATGAACATATAAACATAAGAATAGATGAAATGCTAAAGAAAGGGCATGTAAGTGAGAAGAGTGGCAGCTTGAAAGAATATCAGAAACACCAGGTTTATGGTAGTTATTATACTGGAACCAAAAGGACAACATTATTTTAGTCTTTATTTCACATAATAGCACCATATATAGATGGCTGGATGGATTATAGCAGAATGGCCACTATGGTCTATGTTGTATGCAATTGTTACTGTATCTGACAGAGGTCTAGGACTATGTTGCTCAGACCATTCAGCTTTATAATACCCAGGAAGAATACCTGGTATAAGGAAGGCAGGGTAGAGGGAATCTAACTCTAACAAAAGATCTAGAGGAACAGCTAGTAATTAACTCCTTCCTCCCTTTTATTCATCTAAGTCTACTTATACTACACAACTGTAGTTTTCCTTACTCTTTCTTCTATTTTATTTGTTTCTATTCTACTTATATTTTAGTCTATTTGCTATTTTATAAGTTACAAATTAAACAATTCAGAGGTCACTAGTATCTCAGTGAGAGCTAATTAATTTTCATATGTACAATATTTTTGTACATAGGATGTTTAAGTTAACCAGCTTTTGAGGTATAAGTTGCAATCAATAAAATTAATCGTGTTAGTGTACAGTTCAGTAAGTTTTGACAAACATACAGTCATGTAACCATTACCACAATCACCCTGAGAAGCTCTCCTGTGCCCCTTCACAGGCAATAACCTTCCTTAAGTGTGGTAGGCAGAATTCTGAAAGTGTACCCACTCCCCACATCCCCAGATTTCGTACCCTACAGGAACCTGTAAATATGATACCTATTCCATTATCACACTATGTTATATGGCACAAGTGACCTAAAAATATGGTGATTATCTGGTTGGGCCTAATGTAATCACATGAATCCTTAAAAGCAGAGTGCTTTCTCTGGCTGGTGATAGAAAAAGAGATTTGAAGCATGAGAAAGACTTGATGTGTAATTGCTGCTTTAAAGGTGAAGGGGGTCTTTAACATAAGAGAACAGATCCTGGTTGACAGCTAACAAAGAAACGGGCCTTACTCCTACAAGGAAACACCTCTGCCAACAACCTGAATGAACCCAGAAGCAGATTCTTCTTCCTTAAGACCTCCAGATAAAAGGCCAGTCCATTTGACACCTTGACCCCTCTTGTGAGACCCAGAGCAGAGAACTCAGTTAAAAAACGACCTAGACTTCTGACCCACTAACACTGTGAAATAATAAATGTGCATTGTTTTAAGCTGTCAAAATTGTGGTAATTTGTTAGATAGTAATAGAAAATTAATACATTCAACCCGCAAGAAAACACAGATCCACTGTCCTAGTTTCAACTTTTCTAGAATTTCTCATGAATGGTCTCATACTTTTGAGTTTCATCTGTACTGTTGCACAAATCGGTAGTTATACATTCCTTTTTATTACTGAGTAATATTCTTTCTTATCTCTTTACCAGTAGATAGATTAACTAGAGTTGTTTCCATTTTGGAGTTATAATGAATAAAGTAACTACATACACTCAAGTATAATTCTTTCTGTGGACACATTTCTCTTGTATATACCGTATGGTAAGGTAAATGTATGTTTAACCTTATAGAAAATTGCCAAAGTGCTTTCCCAAGTTTTTGAATATTATACAATTTTTAATTCTCTCCTTATGTAGGAGAGCTGTAACTACTCCACATCTTCAACAATTGTTACTGTCTTTTTAATTTAAGCTATTCTAGTGGGGGTGTTTATCAGTATCACATTATGGTTATAATGCGCATTTCTATAATGACTAATGATGCAGAGTAGCTGTTCATGTGCTTATGCCATTCGTATATCTTTAGAGAAACATACATTCAAATCTTCTACTCATTATTTCATTAGGTTGTATGTGTTATTGATACGGGAGTGCTGGGAGCATGGTCCCTTTAAATGATACAGAAGCAGGGAAGGGAAGTGTTGGGTAGAAGAGGATGTGGTCCCTGGTTAGGGATCCACCCCATGGACCTAGGTGAAAACAGGCACTCCTGCCTTCATGCCCGAATGTTGCATTTCCCAAGACCACCCTGGCCCACCATGCCCCCATCCCAGGCCTACAAAAACCCAAAACACTAGTGAGCAGACACATAGGCAACCAGGCGTCAAGATGGGCACATCAGCGGAAGAAGATGCAAGGAGCTGGTCCTCAAAAGGGGCACCTAGAAGAAAAGCACACCAACAGACACCGGCACACCACCAGGCCATTGACTAGTGGGATGAGGCAGAGTTTGGCAGTCAGAGGAGAGCCAGGGCCAATGAGTGGCCCAACTCCACAGGAAAACCATCTCCCTTCTGGCTTCCCCATGGTCTGAAAACTACTTCCACTCAATAAAACTTTGTACTCATTCTCCAAGCCCACCTGTGATCCAATTCTTCTGGTACCCCAAGGCAAGAACTCTGAGATACAGAAAGCCCTCTGTTTTGTGACAAGGCAGAGGGTCTAATTGAGCTGGTTAACACAAGCCGCCTATAGGCAAACTAAAAGAGCACCCTGTAACACACGCCCACTGGGGCATCAGGAGCTGTAAACATTCACCCCTAGACCCTGCGTGGGATCGGAGGCCCACAGCCTGCCCATCTGCATGCTCCCTTAGAGGTTTAAGCAGTGGGGCACTGAAGAAGCCAGTCACACCCCCATCACATGCCCTGCAAGGGGAACAAGGGAACCTTTCCTGTTTAATTATTATTGACTTTTAAGTGTTCTTTAATTATGATAAAGTTTTTCATTTTGATGAAGTCCAATTTACCCATTCTTTAATTTTATGATTGTTGCGTTTTTGTGTCCTGATATTTGTCACAAAAAAATGTTTTCCTGTGTTCCTTTAGAAGTTTTAAAGTTTTGGCTCTTATGGTTAGCTCTATGATTCATTTCAAGTGTGCGTGCGTGTGTGCATGCGTGCATGCGTGCGTGCGTGCTTGTGTGTATGTGTGTGGCATTAGATAAGGCTTTGGGTTAATTCTGTTCAAACAAAATCCAATTTTCCAGCACCATTTTTAAAAATGAGTATGCTTTTAATCCCTAAATTGCTTTGGAATACTTTTGTCAAAAATTAATTGATTACAGCCAGGGCCAGTGGCTCATGCCTGCAATCCTAGCACTTTGAGAGGGTGAGGTGAGAGAATCACTTGAGTCCAGGAGTTCGAGAGTATCTTGGGCAACATAGTGAGACCCATCTCTACAAAAGATAGAAAAATCAGCCAGGCATGGTAGCACATGCCTATAGTCCCAGCCACTCAGGGGGCCGAGCTGGGAGGGTTGTGTGAGCCTGGGAGGTAGAGGCTACAGTGACCTGTGATTGTGCCACTACACTTCAGCCTGGGTGACAGTGTGAGACCTTGTTTCAAAAAAAAGAAAAAAAATTAATTGATTACTGATGTAGTAGATATATTTCTGGTCTCTCTATTCAATTGGGTTGGAGCAAAAATAACTGCTGTTTTTGACATTACTTTACATGAATTATAAATATTTCAGGTACATCAACAATTATACCAAAAGCACCTCTTTGAAAAAAAAATAACATCTTAACAATATTGAGACTTCCAATCTAGAAATATTATGTCTTTCTACATTTTTTTTTAGGTCTTCTTTCTCTTAGAAATGTTTTGCCAATTTAAGTATACAGGTTATACATATTCTTAAATTTATCTCATCTTTTTTGACATTATAGTAAATGATGTTTTCAATTCTGGTTTCCAATTTTTCATTACTAACATACAAAAATATAATTGATTTTGTGTTCTGACAATAAAAACTGCAACCTCAGCTCTAGGAGTCATTGTATAGATTTCTTAGACACTTTCACTTCTTCCTTGCTAATCTGCATGCCTCTTTCAGCTTGTTCTGCCTTACTGAACTGGGTAGGACCTTCTGTACAATGCCAAATGTTAGAATAGAGAACATAAATACTGATCTTGCTTCCAATCTAAGAAAAAATCATTCAGTCTCTCATCTTAAGTATAAGGTTAGCTGTAGATTTTTGTAGATATCTGTATCAGGTTGGGTGAGTTCCCCTTTATACCTAGTTTGTTGAAAATTTTATCTTAAATAGTTTTTTAATTTTGTCAAAATTTTTTGTAAATACTGGATGATTATATGATTCTATATGTTGAAAGTTTTATCTTAAATGGTTGTTGAAATTTGTCAAAATGTTTAAATTTTGTAATTTTGTAAATACTGAGATGATTATATTATTCTGAGTCTTAATGAAGCACATTACAATCATTTTTCAAGCATTAAATCAACCTTGTATTCCCGGTGATAATCCCAACTTATCAAAACCTATTCTTTTTATATATTTTAGATTTAATCTAATAAATTTAAAATAATTTTTACGTCTGTATTCATGAGAGATTTTCAGTCTGTAATTGTCTTGTGATATCTTTGTCTGATTTTGTTATTAGAGTTATAATCATCTCATAAAATGAATTGGGAAGTGTTTTCTCCTCTTTCATTTTCTGGGTAGAGTTTATGTAGAACTGCTATTATTTCAATATTTTTAAAAGACTGAAGAAATTTATCAGTAGCACTATCACGACCTAGAACTTTCTTTTTTTTTTTTTTGAGACGGAGTTTCGCTCTTGTTACCCAGGCTGGAGTGCAATGGTGCAAACTTGGCTCACCGCAACCTCCGCCTCCTGGGTTCAGGCAATTCTCCTGCCTCAGCCTCCTGAGTAGCTGGGATTACAGGCACGCACCACCATGCCCAGCTAATTTTTTGTATTTTTAGTAGAGACGGGGTTTCACCATGTTGACCAGGATGGTCTCGATCTCTTGACCTCGTGATCCACCCGCCTTGGGCTCCCAAAGTGCTGGGATTAAAGGCTTGAGCCAACGCGCCTGACGTGGACCTAGAATTTTCTTTATTGGAATATTTTAAATCATAAATTCAATCTCTTTGATAGAAAGAGCTACTTAGGTTTTTATTTCTTCTTTCCTAGTTTGTGTCTTTAAAAGACTTTTCCCATTTCACCTAGTTGTCAAATCTATTGGAAAAAAATTCACAATACTCTGTATTATCCCCTTAATGTTGGTAAAGTCTGCAGTGATGTCCTTTCTTTCACTCCTGATACTGTTAATTTGTATCTTCTCTTTTATTGACCAGTCTTGGCTAGGGATTTTATCAATTTTATTTTTACTTTCAAAGAATCAGCTTTTCATTCACTGATTTTTTTTTTCTCTTGCTTTCCTGTTTTCTATTTCATTGGTTTCCAGAATCTATTATTTTCTTTCTCTGCTTACTTTGGGTTTAATTTGCTTTTCTTTTTCCAGTTTTCTGATAAAAGCTTAAAGCTTTCTTCTTTTCTAATATAAGTATTTCATGTAATAAATTTCCCTCCACACTGCCTTAGTTTAAATCCCACACAGTCTGCTATATTGTTTTCAATGTTATTCATTTCAACATAGTTTCAAATTTCCCTTCTTAAACTTTCAAGTACTCCTTTTCCCAGCCTCCTGGAGTTTCTCCCTGTACCCAGTTCCTAGCCAGAGATTCAAGGACATTCTTGTGCAGATTGAGTTTTCTCTCTGTGCAATTCTTTCCCTTCAAGCATTCTATTCCACAAATTCTAGTGACCTCAGCCTCCCCACTACAGCTTTAAATCAGATCTATAAAGATGTTTAGAACTAACCTCCCTCCCTAACTCCACAACATTTAAAAGCACTGATTTAGATTGTTAAATAATTCTAAACCTCATACGTGATAAGAAAGACAAGTTTAAAATGTGTTAGTTCAATGTTCTTTTGGCTAGTGTACAGTAATTTGCATTCTAACAGGTCACATTATTAACACTGTGTAGTATAATATAACATGGCTGCTTTGGGCTTAATGTAGCATTTATACACAGGTTCTGCTTAAAGAAATTCAGGCCAGGCACAGCAGCTCACACCTGTAATCCCAACACTTTGGGAGGCCAAGATGGGTGGATCACAAGGTCAGGAGTTCAAGACCAGCCTGACCAAAATGTGAAACTGTTTCTACTAAAAATACAAAAATTAGCCAGGTGTGGTGGTGTGCGCCTGTAATCCCAGCTACTCAGGAGGCTGAGGCAAGAGAATTGCTTGAACCCAGGAGATGGTGGTTGCAGTGAGCCACGATCACACTATTGCACTCCAGCCTGGCCAAGAGAGAAAGACTCTGTCTCAAAAAAACAAAATAAGATCAAATAAATAAATACATATTTAAAAAGAAATTCATGTCTCCAATAAAGTAATATATGGATATATGTACTTAGACCGTCATGCAAATCATCTCCCTTACTTTGAGTCATGGGCACAAAAGTATGAAAGGCACTGAACTAAACTAACTTTTTTCCTTCTTTTGATAGTGCAAGAATAAGAACTATGAGGTCAGGAGAAGTTTAGTAATGGACTCCAGTTTCTAGAGACTGTAAATAGCAGAGCTAAAATTAGGAATTATATACCTTAGTGCCAGTTTAACACTTTTACCTCTAACCCCACCACCTATGATGATCAGACCTGTTTTAAGATTACCCTGGTAGCACTAAGAAAAATAATGTGAACATAAAGATTCTGGCAGCACATCAGGAAGATCTTAGACACGGAAGTACCAGAAAGGAAACTCTTAAATTACTTGGGATTTCTAAATTGTCCTCTATCAAGTCACCTTCTCCTTTTTTGACTTTTCACCAACCCTAAAATCTTGGTTTTCTTACATTTAAAGGCAGTGATCTTCAAACTGGGATATGTATATCTAAGAAAACAATCATTTTCCCAGAGTTTAAAGGTATGGTTAGATTTAAAGGACTTAATTTATAGATTTGCCACTTCCAAATGGACACTTTCCTAGAATTGATCTGGCTAACAATTCGTCTATAGTTCCTTCCCAGTTCTACTTTCACAACTGCTTTTCTCCTACTTTACCAAATAAAGAAATAAACCCCTCACCTGTCCTACATCTTACTGTGTTCTATTTTCCAGGTTTACTACAAAAATTTACAGGGGCCAAACAAAGGGACAACTCAAAATATTGGTGTAATTTAAGCTTCCTTTAATCGGGCACCTTAACTCATGCTCAATTTATCTCACTAAAAGATAAACATATAATAAACTTTTAACTTCTTATGTTTATTTCTCAAAATTTATTATGTGCATATAGATATTGAAAAGAGACAAAGTGAAAGTTCAGATTTACTGGTTCCCAAAGTAATACTAATTATAACATAATCCACAAGGGAAAAATACACATCTGTTATTTTATTATAAAGCATAATAAAGTGATTAAAATGATCTAAATCATTAAAAAATTATAAAAAATAGTAGGAATAGAATATTTTTTTTTTATTACATGAATTCCAGGAGAAAAAGGAGCAACGTAAAATCCAGCAATCCCTAGTGATATATACCCAAAAAGAAAGAAAATCAGTAAGTTTCCACTTTTTTGCTCCATTAAAAAACTGTGCTTTATTTCAGGTGGCTTTTACCTAGTCACCAGTTTCCACTAATAACTGACTAGCAGACAACAAATGTACACATGTATCCAGAATACAGGACATGTTCATTAAAGAAAATGGCTTAAAGCAGTCTGCTTTACGACATGATCTTCAGAAGAAAATTATGTCAAGTCAGCAATAACCTAACATTTATTTGCCTTGACAAAGCCCCAAACTGAACTCTTTATCTATACCTTATTCCCCATCTCAGCCAATGGCAACTTTATCTTTTCAGTTGCTGAGAACAAATATCTTGATGTCATCTTTGACTCCTTTTTCTCTCACATTTTAGGATCTGACCCCATCTTACCACCTCCACTTCAACAATTCTAGTCTTGGCCATTATCACATCTTGTGTGAATTAATAGAATAACTGTCTCTCTCCTGACTTCAACCCTTACACAGTAACATGTAAGTCTATTCCAGAGAGTAGACACAGATCTTTCTAAAATTAAATCATAATGTCACTACCTGCCCAGCCCCTCATGTAACTACTTGACCTTTGGCTTTCTCCATTCCAGCCACATCAGGCTCCTGGATGTCATTCCTGCACACCATGCAAACTTCTGTTCTTTATATCCTTTGTACTGGCTATTCCCCTGTGGGCTTTGCCCTCCCTGCCTTCATAACCTTTTTTCGCTGCTTTGCTAAAAGAAATCACTTAAATGAGGCCTATACCTATCTAAAATTGCAAACCACCACAATCTCCACCACACTTTCCCAATTCTTCTTACCTTGCTCTACTTTTTCTTTCCTTCTTGGCACTTTTCACCTTCTCATATATTACAGTATTGACGGTGTTTATTCTTTATTGTCTCTTCTCCAAATCCACTTAGAATGTAAAGCAAATCACGAGCATCTAGAACAAAACACAGTGCATGGTAAGTTATCATCAAGTATTTAACAAAGGAAGCCCAGGAAATAAAGTAAAAACTCAAACAACAAACCCTCTGGAAAAACAGTGTTCCTAACAAAGACAACCTAGGCACTAGAGTACAGGACAATTTCCTACCTACCATCTGGGAGCTAGGTCATTGTCAGTACTACACTGACATAAGGAGCATTATCTCAGGCCTATATGGCAGCAACATACAGGAGGAAAAATCTGGGGCTCAAACAATTTGCTAACCTAAGTATGGGGGGGGGCACCATGAGAAAGGCAATAGGTTATCATGCAGGCTGAGGAGTTAAGGAAAAGCCAGAGCATGAGGTATCTGATGGAAAAAGAATACCCGGATGGGTTCTTGACAAGGATGGAATCCACCGATTTCATAATTCCCATATATATTTATTCCTCTTCTGACAAAGTTTACAGCAACACATTACTCAACTACTCAATCATTAAAAGTGTATCGGTTTTATCGTCTATAATCAAAATCAATATAGAAAGGTTCACAGGGCTATTGTGAGAATCATAAACCATGTATTACCTAACAAGCGGTCAAAACATAGGCATTCAACAAATGCAGCCTAATTATAATAATATTTTTTTCCACGTAAAATGATTTTTAACATCAACAAGAATTTAGAAAAAAAGCAAAAGCTATATTATACATTTCATATTCCATTTTGTTATCTTTAAGGAAATACCTTAAACTGATATATTAAACTTAACTATGGCTTTAATTCAGATTGAGATCAGATAAACTATCCAATGAAATGCTAATTTCTTAATTTTAAAATTTTAGTAGTGGTTCTTAGTAAATGATAACCAATTTTATTTATGGAGCTATCCTAGTTTAAGAATAACTAGCATATGAAAAATCCTAATTTACAAAATGTATTTTGGGAATGCTTCACGTCGTAAGTGGATTTTCACCATGAATTATTGTAAATGTTCATTTATAAAACTTTTCTGGACTAGAGAGAATGAGAAAATGAGTTACAATGTTTGCAGTTCATGGATCAGAAAGGAAGATAAAGTGACTCTGAAATAACAATGTCAGCAACAGAGATTTGATTTAGAAATTTTCAACCAATGTACAACTTTTCAGAAATATAACTACAAATTTAATGACTTTTTTTTTTCCTGAAACAGAGTTTCACTCTTGTTGCCCAGACTGGAGTGCAATGGCGCAATCTTGGCTCACTGCAACCTCCACCTCCTAGGTTCAAGAAATTCTCCTGTCTCAGCCTCCCAAGTAGCTAGGATTACAGGCATGCGCCACCATGCCCAGCTAACTTTGTATTTTTAGGAGAGATGGGGTTTCTCCATGTTGGTCAGGCTGGACTTGAACTCCCACCTTCAGGTGATCTGCCTGCCTTGGACTCCCAAAGTGCTGGGATTACAGGTGTGAGCCACAGCGCCCTGCCAACATTGTATAATTAATTAATGTTTGACTTTCTAGTGTTTAGTACTATGCCTAGCATACAATAGTAGGTCAATAATGTTTATTGAACACTTCTAACTCAGAAAAGTACAGAAGTAAAACCTTCCAAAGGAAGAGTATTTCTTAAAACTTCTTTTTTGTAGTATGTGTAAAATAGAAGACTAATGTAATTACTTTCAAATTAATTCAAAAATAGCATGACATGTCAAATAACTGATTTTGTCCATAAAAACAACTAAGATATTGGAATAAGGTTTATTTTGCAGAAAAATTTCTGATGAATTACAAAGATGAGTATATGAAGTAACTTTTCTGAAGTCTCATGTAAAATCAAAATTCTTTAGCCAGATGCAATGGTTTGTAATTTTTTGTTTGTTTTTTTTTTGTATGATGGACATCTTTAATGACCTAATAATGAAGCCTCCTCGAATAATGTTTGTAAATGAACAAAATGAAATTAATAGCATTAAAAAAAGAAAAAGAAAAAATACTAAGATCACAAAGAAAACCAATTATATGAAAACTCAATTATAACCACAGACCACAGTTCTAATCATGGGCATTTGGTTCAACAACTCCTGATAGAGGATATGCATTAACTTGGAAGAACATATAACATTAATTGCCTGAATATTCTATATACTGTACATGGTATCTATGACATTCCTATTAATTAAAAAAAATGTATAACCTGCAAAGATTAGGATATTACATAAAGTTATTTAAAATTTAACCTTTGAGGATTTTTACTTGTAGCAGAACAGGTTGCATCCATTTCCTGTTCCTATTATGTACAAATACTGTAATACAAAATTTTCTAAAAATCATCAATGTAAAATTAACAATACTACATTTGAACATCATTAATTTCTACCTAGCTCTTCAAAGATGGCATAAATCAGCACACTTCCTTCCTTAAAACAAGAGCTCGTGAGCAAGCGTAAGCTAAACTGGCAATCATCTTGGTCCTATCACACCTAGCACACTGTGTTCAAAATGCTACCAAATGCAATATATAAACTAACCAACTTTCTATAAGTTGTTTTGAGGTCTACAAGCAAGAAATACCTTATAGTTAAAGCTGTCAAAAAGGATCTCCTAAGTATTTTAATAACTAAACATCCTTGTAGGATAGTTTAATCCACCACTTTATAAAGATCAAATATATTTTTGGAAAGTTGTAGGGTAAAGCAATGTACCCTCTCCTACCCCAGTAAGTAAGAGAGTTCCAAACAGCTCCAGGAGGGAAAATAATTCTGATTTTGGCTTTTAAAGCTATATATAACCTTAAATAAGATAAAAATGTTCATTTTGAAACTTTGTCTTGTTAAAACAAACTTGTAAACCATATGGTATCAAAGCTGTATTTCTTGATACTACATAGTGTAAAATAAACATCTAACACTAAACAATATAAAAGAACTTGAATTACAGCACATATGGCAGATCTTAAGAGTACTGTAATTTTTCTTTTTTCTTTTTTTGAGGAAAGAATAAACTAGGTGGAAAAGTCTAACTTCCCATTAAAATATCTTTTTAAAAACTATCTTTCGCATCATTTAGTGAAAATAATATTAATGAATTAGCGTCATATTCCATGAACTTATACAATCTACATACATTTACAAAAAAAATTTTTAAATTCTTAGGAAAGGCCAGTTCTTAGTCTCTTATTTTTTACACGTTAGGAAGAAATACACACACCTACCAGTTTCATTAATGAAAAAATCTTAACAAATCATTTTCATGGTTTATCACCAGTAATCAAGAACCTGGACAAATTGTATCAAGGAGTTTATTTTAAAAGTCTTTGAAATACAAAACAAAAACCCTGTTTCTCGGACGATAATTAACTCCTACTTACACTGAGTTTGTCCATTTGAATTCTTATGACAGCAGCAGAGAAATCATATATTACTTTTGCAGAGTAAGTTTTGTTCACTTTGGGTTTTTAAAACAATTTATCTTTAACAAGACGAAGGGTCTTTGCTTAGATCATCATCATGGAACTGAAAAGAACAGAAAATAAAACTAACAAGTTTTCAATGTAGCCAAAAGTTCATTTCCATCAGACATTTTGTGTTAACACTTGCTACTCATTTTAAATAGCGAAAAACTAGCAAGGCTTTTCTTTAAAGAACGAACTAAAAGTGAATCAGAGCCTAATCACAAAACCCTTCCTTCTTGTTTACTGTTAAACCTAAATCAAAAATAGCCTTTGATATTCTTCACAAAATATATATATTTATACATACACACACACCTAAATCTATTTCCAGATAAGGAAACGTTCGGAAAACTTTGCTGTCCAACTGGTAATGCACTCCAGACTTTGCAATGATAAAGAAAATCTTGTAGTAGGGTTACAAACCTCAAAACATCCTCTGATTGCAGGTTTTAGAAACCCTTCCTATTACACCTGTGCAAGTACTTCCTGTCCTCCAACGCTGTTTAAAAATAGTTTAGTAAATGCCCCATAAGCCGCCGTTTGGAAGCTAAACATTAACTTTATATAAATCACCACTATCACTGAGAAACCACCACCCCAAGAACCTCACAAGTCCAGTCATCTCTCTTCTCCAAGGAGGGAGCATAACCATCCTGGACACCTTTATATAAAAAAAACTGTGTGGTCAGGCGAGGTAACGTGGCTTGGATAGCCAGAGGCAGGAGCCAAGTAAGGGTAATATTCACTACCCCAGAAGGACTCCAACTTCTGCCCCGTCGCCGCCCGCAAACACGGCAGCAATAACAACCAGGACCCAGCAAGTACAGCACCTCCTCCAGCCTCGCGCGCGCCTCCAGCCTGGCCAGAGGCATCTCCACCAGACGCAGCAAGAAGGGACTAGAGGGCTGCGTGACCTCCGGCGCCTGAACGGCCCAGTAAAGAGAGTGTGTGCCCTGAAGGCCGGGCGGGGAGAGGAGGTCTCCCGGCTGCGAGGAGAGAGACGTGGTCGGGGTCCAGAATGAGAGTAGCTGGGTCAGGCCCGCGGGGGTCGCAGGTCGCCGGATCTCCAACCAGAGGCTAGTTTCCGAGACTTACCTTGAGCTACTACCCTCTCTGCGCTAGGAGCTTACGGTCCAGATAGAGAAATACTGGCCTTCCACTCCCACAGAGCTGCCTCCGGCTGGCCCAGCTCCGCTTCTCGCCGACACCCGCCAGACACACCAACAGCTGCCAACGTACCAAGGCTCACCGGGAACTAGAGCAGAGACGGCTGGTCTCCGCCGCCCAGAGCCCGACCCTGAGCGCGGAGCATGCGCACACGCCCCAATACCCAGGAGCCAGTCAGGCCAGTGACACCTGCGATCAACAGGTCCCTGGAGCCCCGCCCCTCTCCCCGCCTCGAGCCCGCCCCCTCGGAGTTGGCTCCGCCTTCAGGCTCACCAAGGTAACCCCGCCTCCGCACGCTATTTCCCGGCTTTCCGGACCTGCGGAATTCTATTCCCGCGGGGATTTGATGGCGAGCGCGATATAGTTGGCGTCCTCGGAGGCGCGAGATCGCGCGAGACCGGGAGACATTTCCCCAAATCGGGAGCGTCACGCTGGAGCTTGGTTGTGGGGTGAAAGGTAGTTGTGGGACGTGCTGTCTGGTGTACCGAGGAAGAGAGGCTAGTTCCTCAGGAGGAGGCGATTATTCTGATGCTCTCGGTAGTTCATTCAGTATTTTCTAAGCTCGAGAACGGGGATCCACCGAGGACTGCGCTTAGGTTAGATGTCGCTTGAGAGAGCAATCCGTAGCTTGTCATCAAAACGCCAAGCAGACACTCAGTTTCCTATAGCTTTCTGTGAGTCGTTAGACGATCTATTTGCAGTTAAATGACTTCCTGTGGCGTGAATGGGTACTCCCCAAGCGGTTGTTTCGTGGCCTTTAATTAGATAGCTTTAATAAGCCTGTTGTCCTGGTTAATGATTGTCAGAAAAGACTGGCCGCCTTCTCACCGTGCTTTCGAACAGATTTTAAGTTTAAAAAGTACTGCGGGGAATTATGCCAAACTTTGATTTTAAAAAACGTTTCTTAGGAATAGTAGTAAAAGCAAAACCCATCGTCATTGATATCAAAGATCTCTGAAGTAAATAAGGTTTTGGAACTCAATTGCAAATCTGGTGTAAGTAGAAAATACTGATTGTAAAAAATGGATTTAAGTAAACCCAGAGGCACTTCTAAAATTTTATTTGAAGAAACGGGGAAGAAATATTCGACGTTGACACAGGCGACAAATGGGACCCGTTTGTAATGTCTAGACTGAATCCTTAAGAATGTATGGAGCATTTACTATGTTCCCTGTACTGAACTAGACACTGTAGGAAATAGAATGAAAGGAAGCCGTGGCTTCTGCCCTCAAAATACTAAAAACTTTGGGAGGAGTTGGGGAAGAAAGGGCCTACTCTGCATTTTTAAAACAATAAGAGCACACCATCAACTCTCCCTTCAGTTTCCCTAATGTTATTTTCTCCTCATTACACAGCTACTTTAAATATTGTTTTTGTTCTGCTTGGTCTCTGTGTTCTCCAGCACTCCATTTTCTTTTGCTGTTTCTGTTTAATGTTAATCCTCATGTCTCCTTGAGCAGTCTCTTTCCCATCATGGACTTACCTACCAAGTGTCCTATACACCAGCAACTCCCAGGTGTATGTCTATATCTATACTTTGATTTTTAAAAACGTCAGACTTTTAAGTCTGATCTATAGGTCCGACATTTTTAAGCAACATCTTCATCTTCATTTGGATTTCACACAGTACCTTCAATATGTCCCAAACAGGCATGGACATCTTTACTATAATTTGCTCCTGATGCCATCTCCCTCCTCACCCATCTGGAACCTACACCATTTTCATTCCCTATTTCAGATGATGACATGCAACTCCCCAAGTCAGAAATCCATGAGTACCCCTGTTACTTTTCCTTCATTTCTTCTTTTCTAATATCAAATTTTGACTCTCATTTCCTGTTACAAGTAAAATTTTGATGCCGCAAAAGAAATAGCAAAGATAAATCCTCTCAGCAAGGTAGTTTACTTCTATAGAAGGGTGAAGTGTACAGATGCAGCAATGGTGGCTGCAGGCTTGGACAGGCAGAGAGGGGGTACTTAATGCCTGAGGGGGTCATCCCTACTGCCGTGTCATTCCCCTATTGGCTAAGGTTAGACCATACAAGCTAGACTAATCTCAGTTGGCCATTTTAAAAAGAACAAGGGTACCAGCTGGAGTGGCAGGGTGGGTGTTTTGGCAAGAAGGATGGTTACAGGTGGGTCAGAGCAGGTAGCCAGGGGTGACCTAGGTCAAAGATGGTGGCTGGAGCAAGTGACTGGATGAGTCAGGATGGAGCCGGGGACGTGGGAACAGATGTGCACTACTGATTAGAACTGGTGGAAAAGGCTCATTACTGGAATTCCAAGGAAGTTAAACTTTAAAATAGAGAATTAAACAATACGAGAGCTGAGCATACTGACATACTGATTCTTTGAAGAGAAATTTGGGATTCACTATAACAGTTCCTTAAGTGTCTCTCAAATCCACCCCTCCACTCTGTCTTAGTCCTTCAAATAATCACCATCCCTTATGACTCATCTCCCTTGTACTATTGCAATATTCACAAGATATCCTCTAGTTATTTCCCACACCAGTCCAACCTCCATTCTGTTAATAATTTTTCTAACATGAAAATATGATCATACTTTTCTGCTAAGAATTTTTCATGACCCACCCTTCAGGGCCTTTCATGATCAGACTGTTAAACTCATCTGCCATTCTTCCTCCACTTCCTCCACATTAATCATTCTGAATTCCTTGCTTTCTGTGTGTTCTTGGTCCTCTCAAGATTCTTTGGTTCTCTCTCGAATACTTATCTCCATGAATCTTTTCGTAACTTTCTGAGAAAGACTTGTCATTCTTTCACCCTTTTTGGACTTATTTTTATAACAATTACGTTGTACTATAATTCTCTGCAAATGTGCCTGATAGAGTAACCCCCACCTCTACCTTTGAGAAATAATTTGAACTGTGAATAATAATGGCTTAGACTACTCCCTTCCTTATTTAGAGATTACAGAATATGCTTCAGTTCACCCTGCTCAAGAATTTGACTAAACCCTGACTATACACCTTAAATGATACATTTAAGCATCAAGAGGGTAGAGTATGAAGCAAACATGAAAAACTGGAAAATTGACATTGCAGGAGAGCAGTTGCTCCCAGAAAACTTTGTAGTTGGGAAGGTCAAAATATATTAACTATTACTATTTGTCTTTGAGGGATATGTGTGTGTGTTCAGTTTAATAGTTTCTGATTGGCTGGACCCAAATTAACAGTCTCTGCATCTCACACAGGCAAAGAGATCATGAAAGGGAGTAGGCTTGGCATGCCAAAGAACACCTTAGATTATTCAGCTGAAGCTCAGCCAAAGTGCACACCACCAGCACACCTACACACTTCTTAGTGTTATTCTGGATTGATTATAACTCAGACTTTGGGAAATGTGCTACCCTGTGGCTAGATGCACCCTGCCACTGATGACTGACAGGAGTAGCAACATTCTGTCCTGCAGAGCTATAATCCAGTAGTTCCAGGAGGTAATCAACAGCTTAACCATGACTGAGCTGGGTGGGGAAGAGTAAAATACAGCATAGAGAAGTAGTAGCTGAATGACTAACTCAGGATTAGAAACTAGACAAAATCCTTTTTTCCTAAATGCATTCATGAGGATTGAGAAGTGAATTACCTTACTAAGCCCTCTGATTTTTTCATACTTCCAAGGCACAGCACAGTGCCCAGCACAGATGCTTAACAAGTAGCGTTTATTGGATGGAGTAAAATATTGGAAGTTTTGTTGATTTTTTTGAAGAGTCATTTGTGTGAGCTAAAGTTGGAGAGGGCTTCTGTGGGAGATCAAATATGAACTTCAGCTTGGAAGGGTTATAAGCAGGTGTATTTGAAGGCATTGAAGAACAGATGTGACTTAAAAGGGCGAAGTTTTAGAAACAGGATTGAATAAGGCCAGTACAGGACTACAGTGGGAAGCCTTTGTAAGTTCTGGGACAGAATGATTCATTTGGAACAAAATACAGAAGAACTGTAGGGGAAACTATAGCTAGGCAATAAGAGACATCTCTAGGCTATGACTCAGGGATGAGCCAGCCAGAAAAATCTAGTCACTGCCTTCTTGACATCTTCATCTCTTTTTGTGACATCATTTCTTTCAGGCTTTCATCCTATCTCATGGACTCCTTTCTCAGTCTACTTTTCTCTTGTACTTTTCAATCTGCTTTAAATGTTGATATGCTTTAGTGCCTGATCGTGAGCTCTCATTTATCCTCATGGTTTTAAATCTGTTTCCCACACAGCAGCCTAATAGTCTTTTAAAAATATTGACATGTTACTCCCCAACTTAAATTGTTCAGTGACTTTCCATTTACATAGAATAAAATCCAAAATTCTTGCCCAGGCCTGTAGACCGCTGAATGATCTGTTCCTTCCTCTGCAACAACATCTCGTGCTGTTCAAGGCTTTGCATTCTGTGTTCCCTATATCTAGAAGACTAGTTCTAAACTAGAGATGGTTTTATCTCCCATGGACATTTGGCAATGGTTGGAAACAATTTTGGTTGTCACAGTTGGGGGAAGGGATGCTGCTAAACATCCTACAATGGACAAAACAGTCCCCAATGTCAGTTGTACCAAGGTTGAGAATTGCTGACCTAGAACATTCTTCCCATGGGTCTCTAAATAATTGATTTCTTTTCATCATCTATAACCCAGTTTTCGCTTTACCTTCTTAGGAAAGCCATCCTTGATCTAGAACTCCCTGCTTATCTCTATCACAGACATTGAGATATCACAGAATAAAGTTCATAGTCCTTCCTGTTTATTTACCTCTATCACAACCTGTATTATTTGGCTTATTTATTTGCTTAGTTGTTTATCTTCTTTCTAATTATCTAGGAATAAAATTCTATGAAAGGCATGTGTCCTTTGATTACCATTCCGTCTCTAAAGTCTGATAAAGTCATTCTGATATGCCATTTTATCTGTAAATAGAACATAGTGATAGGCAATAGGCATCAATGGAGAGTTGTTAAACATCTAAATTATTATCTACAATAGGTCACTGGATGGAAAGTTGATAGTTTCTTTTAGAAAAGACTTTCTTTTATTCTTTTTTCCTATAAAATTAAAAAAATACAGTTAATAAAATATACCAAGAGAGCAGAATGAAGTCACCTGGAAAGATATTGTCATGACCAGAGCATCCTGTGAAAGGCAGCTGGTCTGCTGTCAGTACCCAAATGTGCTCCACAAATACTCTTTCATGCCAGGCTCCCAGCTTCTCACAGTAGGAACCAGAAGTAGAATTATACTGCAACCTAATTAACTGAGGTAGAAAGGAAAGAAAGACAATATGGGAGAATAGTACCCCCCAAAATCAGATAAAACTATATTTATTGATCAAGTGATCTAGAAAGCTAGAAAACCTGAGTTCTTAATATGTGTACATCTGAAAAAGTTGTGTCAGTATGTTTGGAAGTGTCTGATTAATATACTACTTCTTTCAACTGAGAAAATAGCTACTGTGGACATATATTCTTGTATTGCTTTCAGTAACAAATCTACACCACTTAATCACAGGACAGGTATGACCCCGAATGAGGTATTTCACCCTCTTCTGGCCTCAGTGATTGGTGTGTGAGTGATTCAGGCTAATCAGCATCCTTTCCCAGAAATTTTCAAATGGGAGCTTACAGGAAAGATCCCTTTTATCTCTGATTGCAAAGCTGTAAAAATGTGAACCCAGTGCTGCTTTAGCTATGTACCTTGTCATTAAAAGCAGCTGGTTTGAACGAATAAGGCAGAGATGGGGTGAGAGAGAGAGTTCCTGATGATCCTCTATTCTTTTACAAGGAATTCAGGACTTCTGTGTTTATGGATTCCTCAAAGCTCTGCAGCATGACATTTTGTTAAACACTGGAAGTTCAAATTCAATATCCATGAGATCCTAGCTAGTTTTCCTTGGCTGAAACTTTTCTGGTCATCTATCCCTATCCTTCTAAGGCTCTGCCATACCAAGGTCAACATTTGCTAGTAAATTACTGCTAGTGGCCTCCTTGATTTTTGCTGACTTAGTGTCAGTGGAGGTCATTTCATTACTCTTGTATGTTAGTTCACATTGAAACATTCTAATTTTCTTATCAGTAAAATTGGGGTGAGAAGAAATCCTTATACAAATGTCTTTTTATAATGCCCTAGATAAAAGCAACTGTAAAGTCCCACACTAGGTTATTACGGCCATTAGTGCCATTATTGTGAGTACTAACACTGATTACTAAAAAAAATATAGGTTCATATAGAATCCCATTATCATTAATGGCAATGATACATATTTTATTACAATCTCAAAAATATAGAAAGCTTTAAATTTCATCTGGTCCAGGCTTCCACTCAGTGGAGGATCATCCCCACCAGTGGGCTATCGGCTTCTGTTCAAATGTGGTAACAGTGATGGAAAACCTAATGCTTTGTGGGTCAGCCTATTACTGCCCTTTTAAGACTTCTCTATTAAGAAATGTTCATTACAATGAGTTGGACTCTATCTCCTAGTAATTTCCACACACTAGTCTTATTTCTGTCCTTTGTAATAACAGAAATCTATATTCTCCTTTTTCGTAAGATACTGTTTAACACTGAAAATATCTTTTGTCTTTTTAAGCTAAAATACTCTGCTCTATCAACAATTTTTGAAAGCCTAGTAAATATTAAACGAATCCACATATTAATTTATTATACAGTAATTCACCTCATCCTACAAATGATTTAAATGATTTTAAATAAATTCTAGCATATATTATAAAATGGAGATCAAATATAAATAAGAAAAAATCAGAACTATCAGCAATTAAAATAAGAGTAGAAGGTAAAGAACAGAAATATGTATGAGCATGTAAATTAAACTTCAGTTTGGCTGTGATCTAAAACCAAAAGTGAATAAGATATTTAAGTTATCAGTAACAGGAAAACATTTTTCGGTCATCATTTAAAACACTTTTCTCCCCTGTGTGGGCCTGTATCTAAGGCGACTCTTATCTATGTTTCCTGACAATGGCCTCATCAACATGTCCCTGGCAAATGCAGTAACAAGCCTCACATACCATCCATGTAACTGAATTCAAGATGCTGTCTTGTCAACTTCAGAAAAATATGTGGTGCCCAAAAATAAAAACAGATTTTTGCAATTACCCCAATTGTGGTTTGGGGAAATTATTTCCTCCCATAGTTCAGACACTGTTTTCTTATCAGGATAGTTTAAATAAGATTGTTTTGCAACTGTGTTACTTTGTTAACCAATATTACTTTATGTTCAAAATACTTAATTTTTACTTTGGTTAATTTTCTTTTATAAAGTGATAGGATGCCAAGTTTCCCAAATCTTAATCCCGTTATTCTTTTTTGGACACAAATACTTATGCTGTCTCAGCACAAGCAACCCCATCATTGGTTTTCTTCATTTCTTTTAAGTATCATATTTTGCTTTAAAGTTTTATGCCATATCTCATAAGATTCACTATTCTTTCTCTATTTTATATTCTTTCTCTATTTGTATTGCAAAAGGTAGTAATATCTTTGTCTTCAGCTAAGTCATTAAGGAAAATGTTGATGAGGGTTGGATTCCTGACATTCTGCTCTACCTATAGCCTAAATTAATCCTAATGGCAGAATTAAAACTGTTAGAAAGACAAGAAAAGAAATGTGTAAGGGCAACATGGTATCATAAAATAGTATGGTTTTTGTACCTAGACAGACCTAGATTCAAACCCTGACTTTGCCATTTATTGTTTGTGTGATCTTGAAAAGTTATTAACTTCTCTAAATCTCAGTTTCCTCGTCTGTGTGTAGCAGGGTATTCTAGCTAACTGGATTACTGTTATTAGGATTAAGTAGGACTGCCAGCCCCTCTGAACATTTATTTACCTAGTTTTGTAATTCTATTTCTGGCAATGTTTTGTCATCTGAACAAAATAATGAAAAAAAATGGTGAAATTGTTTGTGCTCAGAAACAATGTGGATATGATAGAACACAGAATGTTCTTTGCTCTCAGCAAGTCGTTGTATGACTGTGGGCAGGTCAATTTTAACCTCTTTTAACCTCTTTCCTCATGCTTAAATGAATTGGAGTATGTTGTTCCAAATGTGTGAAAGGGCCTTTTCTCAGTTGTTATTTAATCCCCAAATATGTGTTAGAAACTAAGTGCTTTATGCAGACTATTTTATTTTACTTTTTCAATGACCCTAAATATTAATATTTAGATTTATTAATACCCTTATTTTAGAAACAGTGAAAATGAGGTACCTAGCATAGTGTCTAGCATATTGGAGACACTCAATAAACAGAAGATGAATGACTAAATAAAAGACCATATTAGTTAAATATACTGAAAAGTTACAGCCATGGAAATACAGTAAAGTAGAAATGAACAAAGCCAGTATGTTCTTATTAATAATGTATTCAGAAAATAGGCCAAAAATATCTGGAGGTTTAATTGTCATAAAGTTATTTACTAGGATTCTTTTCTATGAACATCATTTCTCTTCAACTTTTTATAAAACTAGTTTTATAAAATTTTTTTATATTTAAGATTTCTTAGAATCTTAGAGATGGAAAGGACTTTAGAGATTAGTTTGTTAAAATCCCTCACTGTACATATGAGAAAACTTAAGCCCAGGGAGGAAAATTACCCAACCTCATTCTAGACCCTGGCAGAACCAAGACTGAAACCTAAATCCTAAACAATTGGAATTTGCCTAGTGTGAACAATTTTCCATGAATTATTCTGAAGTTTCATGTAAGATGGAACTCTTTTCTTTCTTAAAGTACAGTAAAAGTTCTTATATATTTAAATATTAGAATATTGATAAACATACT
Organism: Callithrix jacchus; assembly: GCF_049354715.1. Classification (NCBI taxonomy): domain Eukaryota; kingdom Metazoa; phylum Chordata; class Mammalia; order Primates; family Cebidae; genus Callithrix; species Callithrix jacchus. The sequence continues at coordinate 78,369,779 of NC_133504.1, forward strand.
TGGCACTTTTGTACCCTTTTATAAGACAAAGGAAAGTGAACATGAGGTCAAGAGTATTTCAAAAGCGAGTAACTTCTTTCTTCTGAATTGTGATATCCATGGTAGTTCTCTGATTGTATGAAAAACAACCATCATTTTGGAAATTTATAAAGTGTATTTTCCCACTCCTTGGAAATATAACAAACGTAAGTCTCTGTGACTTGTGCATGTGCACATGCGCGCCCATGCACATACACACACAGACACACACACACACACTTTACATCTTGGACTGACTTGTTTTTAAAGTAGTTCTTTAAGAAACACAATAGTAAAGTAACACAGTGTCTTTTGCTCATAGCATATTGGCTGAAATACTAGACCCAAAGGAAGTTTCCCTGGAGAGCACTTTTCTTTGTAAAGATGACAAAAATATTCAGGGCACCAGTGTTTTCAAGTTGAACTTCCTTGTTGAAATTCACTCCACGGTCAAAAGAAAAAGTAAAATAAACATTTAATTTTTAATAATGTAATAAAATCGTTAGAAAATATTCAGTGACAAAAATATTTCCAAGACTTACATGTAAAGGCAAAAATACTAGAGTACTGAATTTATTTCCAATTCTTAACTGTTTGGGTTCTTGAAGCTTTCATTTTCTTATCTGTAAAACAAGCCCTAAACCTGAAATTGTGCTGGAGAAAAACACAAACAAACTCTTGGCAAATAAAATCCCATGTATGTGGATTAAATTGCTTTCTATAAGTTTTATTCTGCTAATGTTTCAAATACTTTTAACTCTAAAGAACTCTATCAAGTTAGTTTTAATAGTTTAATGTGACAGAAGGAAGCCATTTCAATCACTAAAAACAGGGCTGACATTTAAACTGCAAACAGCAAGTAGCACTAGAAAGAACAGAAGCTTGCTTTATTTTTTGAGCGGATGTTTCACTCTTGTTGCCCAGACTGGAGTATGATGGCATGATGGATCTTGGCTCACTGCAACCTCGGCCTCCTGGATTCAAGTGATTCTCCTGCCTCAGCCTCCCGGGTAGCTGGGACTGCAGGCACGCACCACCATGCCTGGCTAATTTTTTTGTGTTTTTAGTAGAGACAGGATTTTGCCATGTTGCCCAGACTGGTCTCAAATGCCTGACCTCAGGTGATCCACCCACCTCGGCCTTCTAGAGTGCTGGGATTACAGGTGTGAGCCACCATGCACAGCCAAAAGAACAGTAGCTTTCAAATATTTTAGACTCAATCTAGAGTAAGCAGAAAACTTTATATAGTGATCCAGTACCCATGAACACATATAAAACTGATTGCAGAAATTTTATGAAACTATATTATTACTATGACTGATGTACTCTGCTATTTGATTCTATTCTATTCTATTTCATTTTAAAAGCTACTGATTGTAACCAACCAAATTGATTTCTATGTCCCCTGAGAGAACACAACTAATTTGAAAGACATGGTTTCGTGTCTTTCAAAGAAGAGATTTTTAATGGAAGAAGCCCTTTACTTTCTTTTTTAACAAAGAAATATGAAAAATTTGAAAAATGGGAATTTACTCCCATCCATTTAGGAAAAAATATTCATGTTTGTTTGATATTGTCATTATCATTGTCATGTTAACAATTTTTTAATGATAAAATCTAAGCTGCCTAGCATTGCAAAAAAAGGACTTTACTTTCTGGCTCCACACTTCACTAACATTACTGCTCATTCAATTTTATTTCTCAATGGTTAATAAATATGGTATATAAATTATACAAGGTTATATCTGTCCAGATATGGATAAATATGAAATAATAATTTACAAGATGTCACCAGAAGATACATGGATTGTGCCCATGTTGATGATTTTATTCTCAACTGAGATAGAAAGAGAATAAGATGGTAGAAGGAGTATTACATCAAAAGTCAGGATACTTGGGTCCTAATGTTTTACATGCAATATAAAACTGGGATAGTTTCTTAACCTCTCTAATCTCAGTTGCCATTCTGTAAATGAGGGGATTGATTTAGATATTTCAAGGCAATGCCTATTTCTAAAGTTCTTTGATTCAAGTTGTTTATTTAAACCAAAGGGAGTGATTCATCATGCTGGTAATATAGTACCAGTTGGTTGTACCTAGCACAATAACTTGTTCTTTGTTTATTTTTATTACTATTTCTAAAATATTAATGCCCTTTTGCTATGCTAGCAAGAGGACACAAGTAAACAGTAAGGAGTTGAACAAGAAGGATAGTCTAATATGTTCTGATAACTGTGGTCATTAACCATAATCTATACATTTATATATGTATTCATCTAAAAACATGTTTTTTCTGTGTAACTAAAAAAAGCAGTTTGTTAATACAGAATTAAAAGTTTTGAATTTTTAAAAATATTTAATAGGTTTCGATGAGTTTATGAGGAAATTTATTGTGATCGATCATATACTATCTTCATATCTCTTTCTATGTATCAGAAGTAAAGAATATATTTCTTGAAACAAGATGGTGGTCTCACAGTGAGGATCTGTCAAGGAATGCAAATTGGTATGCCTAGAAGCAGATTTTTACTTTATTATATTTTTTAAATTTTTATTTTAAGTTCTGGGGTACATGTGCAGGATATGCAGGTTTGTTACATAGGTAAATGTATGCCATGGTGGTTTGCTACACAGAGCATTCCAACACCTAAGTATCAAGCCTAGCATCTGTTAGGTATTCTTCCTGATGCTCTCCCTCTTCCCACTCCTGACCCTCCAACAGGCCCCAGTGTGTGTTGTTTCTCCACCACATGTCCATGTGTTCTCATTGTTCAGCTCTCACTTATAAGTGAGAACATGCAGTATTTGGTTTTCTGTCCCTGTGTTAGTTTGCTGAGGATAATGACTTCCATCTCCATCCATGTGCTTACAAAGGACTTGATCTCATTCCTTTTTGTGGCTGCATAGCATTCCATAGTATTTATGTACCATGTTTTCTTTATCCAGTCTATCACTGATGGACATTTAGGTTGATTCCATGTCTTTGCTATTATGAGTAGTGATGCAATGAACATACCCAGGGATGTATCTCTGTAATAGAATGATTTATATTCCTTTGGGTATATACCTAGTAATGGGATTGCTAGGTCAAATGGTATTTCTGCCTTTAGATATTTGAGGAATTGCCACACTGTCTTCTACAATGGTTGAACTAATTTTCACTCCCACCAACACTGTAAAAGTGTTCATTTTTTTCCACAGCCTCACCAGCATCTGACTTTTTTTTTTTGACTTTTTAATAATCACTATTCTGACTGCCATGAGATGGTATCTCATTGTGGTTTTGATTTAGTTAAATTTTAATCAATTTCTATTATTTGCTAGGCCCCTTTTGTCCATTCTAATTTTTTTTTTTTTTTTTTTTTTTTAAGACAGGGTCTTGCTCTGTCTCCCAGGCTGGAGTGCAGTAGTGTGCGATCTCAGTTCACTGCAGCCTCCACCTCCCAGGCTCAGGCAATTCTCCTGTCTCTGTCTCCTGAGAAGCTGGGACTACAGGTACACCACTACTATTTTATATATGATCCTTAATAACATTGTTTCCCCTGCAATTTCTATTTAGGAGGTGAGGAATCTTTGAAGAAGGTGGAAAGGTGCTTTATTTAAACTTGTAAAATATATTTGTGTTACAGTATTTGTAAAATTGATGTGAAAAATAATTTCTTACTCAAAATCTATTGTTTGATCTAGTTTGCTTAATAAAGGAACTCTAAGTTTCAAGTGGCCAGTAAAGTGTGAGGAATAGTGACTAGGAGAGAGTAAAGGAAATACTTAACAATGGTGACTCTGTTACCTAAAGGGAAGGTGGTTTGCTTTTGTCATTAATGTAAATTTCATTGGAAAGATTAAAGAAAAAAGTTGATTGAACTTGATAAACCAGAAATATTTATGAGCTTTGTTGATGATATATCCTTGAAAAATGGCTAGTTTTCTTTCAGGTTGATTTATTTCCAATATTTTACAAATTTTAGATATTTAAAAATGTAGACAGAATAAATTCTTTAAAAATCAAAATTATATATACATATATATGTTTTTTAAATAAATGTGACCCATGTTCATATATGACTTTTTGTTTTAAAATAAATTCGGATCCTGGAGTGCTATAGGACCTAGAAGAGGTCTTTTCCAAGAGGACTGGGACCTGAGGCCAGTTAGCTATGTTGTAGAACTTTCATGAACCCTTATATTTTGCATAGGTAGGATTAAGGAAAAATGGATGTTAGAAAGCAGTTTTACAATTAAGTTTGAGAGTGGAATATATATGGAAATTGGTCAGTATTCCTGCTTGCTTTTTCAAGGTAAAATGGGGAAGAAAGAAAGATTATTTCAGGTTTATTATATATGGATTTGCTATTATTTCAGCTGACAGAGGAGTCACCTTCTTTCATTGGTTATAACTTTCAGGAACCTAATTTCCTTAAGCAAGGTGGAAACACTCTAAAGCAAGGGACTTGAAGATGATTGTTTTTATTCACTATATACTTGTTTTGTTGTGTCAAGGAATCAGAATCCAGGTGCAATATTTTTCTTGATTCAAAACATTCCAAACAGGTATTTACGTGAAAAGTCATTTTAGGTCTTTGAAAAAAAGGCAGTACTATATTATATAAATGTCAATCCCATGGGAACTCTCTTCTGATTATGTAGTATGCTTCCCAAAGAGGTACAATATACTGATCAAGGAAAGTATCCACCATGTTTTGTTTTGTTTTTTTTAATTCTTACATGACATTCAAAATGTGAATGCTCACAAGAAATAAGACCATTTTAGCAAGTTTCTAAATAGGCTACTGTTTTTATTTTCGAGACAGGGTCTCACTCTGTCACCCAGGCTGTAGTGCTGTGGTGCACTCTCCGCTCTGCAACCTCCACTTCCCTGTTTCAAGGGATTCTTGTGCCTCAGCCACCTGAGTAGCTTGGATTACAGGCACACCCCACCACACGTGGCTAAATTTTTTTATTTTTAGTAGAGCCTAGGTTTCACCATGTTGGCCAGGGTGGTCTGGAACTCCTGGCCTCATGTGATCCATCTGCCTCAGCCTCCCAAAATGCTGGATTACAGGCATGAGCCACCACTCCTGACCTGTAAATAGACTATCTTAGTGACAACTTTGAGTCTGGAGAATGGAGCTAATGCTAATGCCTGTCCTAAATATTAGGCCACTTCAGTGTTTCTGATTCTCTGTGTATGTTTAATACACTCATTGTTCCAACATATATTAGTTCCAAATCCAGGCTAAATGTATTTATTAATTTGTTCTCACATTGCTATAAAGATACTACCTGAGTCTGGGTAATTTATAAAGAAAGGAGATTTAATGGACTTACAGGTCCACATGGCTAGGGAGGCCTCAGGAAACTTAACAATCATGGCAGAAGGCAAAGGGAAAGCAAGTACCTTGTTTACAGAGTGGCAGGAGAGAGAGACAACAAAGGGGGAACTGGGAAACACATTTAGACCATCAGATTTTGTGAGAACTCCCTCACTATCACGAGAACAGCATAGGGGAAACCATTCCCATGATCCAGTCACCTCCCACCAGATCCCTCCCTCAATATGGGTGGGGACACAGAGCCAAATCATATTGGTATATTTATCTCAAAGTGTGATTCCAGTGTCATCTATAATCTTAGTTCTAAATGCCTTTGCTTTTTTACTGTGTGATCTTAATAATTTTTCAATCTTTTTTAACAAAAATAGCTTCCATTTATTTAGCACTTACCAAGTATGGGGTAATGTGTTTTATAATGTATTATTTTAAATATAGATATTTATGTTATTGCCATAATTATTGCCATAATTCAGATATGTTTATTTCATAAATAGATATTGTTCTTTAGAAGGGACCAGGCATACTGGATACAGCATTTAATAAAAGTGATCTCACTTATATCCAGAATCTAAACAAGTTGAACTCAGAGAAGTAAAGAGTAGAATGATAGTTACCAGGTGCTGGGTTGGAGGCAGCAGTTGGGAAGATACTGATCAAAAGATTCAAATTTTCAGTTACATAGGAGGAAGAAGTTCAAAAAATCTATTGTACAACATGGTAACTATAGTTAATAACAACATTGTATTTTGAAAATCATGAAGAGAGATTTTCAGTGTTCTCACCACAAAAAAATGATCGCTATGTTAGTTCAATTGAGCTATTCCAACAATGTATAAATATTTCAAAGCTTCATGTTATACATGATTCACATATAATTTTGTATTTGTCAATTAAATAAATCAATAAGGCAAAGTCTCTGCCCTCAGAGAGCATTTAATCTGGTGAAAGAATTAAACCATAAAGAAATAAATATATATATATTTAAATATGTGTGGTAGCCACTGGAAGGCTCCTTTTAGACCACCAGCAACATAATTGGCCAGGGGCCCCAGTTCTGCTGTATTCTGAACTCCACAGTGCATTGGTGCAGAGGCTGCCTTCACAGGCTGCTCTCAACTAATGACTAGGGCAGTGCCACTAAGGTACACTGTTCCTGGGAAACACAGGACCCCTCTGAGGATGAGTCACTTTGGCTTAGGCTCCCCAAACAGCCTTGCTGAATCTCCCTGAGATTGCATGATGGTCTAGAACACTTGCACACATTTCCATTTTAGGCCTGCTGGCTCTGCCATACTTTCTTTTTTTATGTATTTTTCATTTTTGTGGGTACATATTGGGTATATATATCTCCCAGACATTCTTAACTCCCTCCCCATTTTCTCTCACACATGTATTTCTCCTAGTAAAATTCTTGCATGTTTAATCCCATCTTGACATCTGCTTCTCAGAGGATCTGGACTAACACATTATGTTAGGGAGTAATAAGTGCTGTAAAGAAAAGCGAAAGCCCCAATAAGGGATTAGAAGTGTGCCCTTTTAAATAAGGGTGATCAGGAAAGGTCTTAGGAGGAGGTGATGTTTGAGCCATATAAATACTTGAAGAAAACTGTGGTTTACAGATTAAAGTAAATTACTTGAGATTATTCATTCATTTGTGGTAAATCAGTATGTAAATTCGTTACTTTGAACCTGGCACCTTTAAATAAAATTGCTTTTATGTATTATTTGTGAGTGATGATATATGTAATGAGTGTATCTATTTAGATAACGATCCATATCAAACAATTGTGTCTATGTAGACCAAAATTACTTCAAAAAGGATGAATAAAATGCTTCAGAAACCTTAAAATAATGCAATTATCTTTTGTACAGCCTGAATTGTATTTCCTTCCAGGCTGCTTCACTCTGGCCTTCCTTTCCCTCCATCCCACCGCTTCTTATATATTCATTTTGTTAGTGATACAGCTTCTTTCATAAGCATTTTAAAAATAGACAATGACATTTACTTTATCTTTTTTCCTTCTAACTTTCCAGTCCTGCTTCCTGAAACATCTCCACTGCCTGAGTTGTCATTAAAATATTTTTCAAAACATTACACAATGCAGGCTGGGCTTGATGGTACATGCCTGTAATCTCAATGCTTTGGGAGGCCTAGCTGGGAGGATCACTTGACTAGGCTGTGCAACATAGCAAGACCCTATCTTTTCAAAAAAAGTTAAAAGTTAGCCAGGTGCCATAGTCCCAACTATTCAAGAGGCTGAGACAGAAGGGTCACTTGAGCCTGGGAGTTTGAGCCTGCAGTGGGAAGCTATAATTGGGCCAGTGTACTGCATTCCAGCCTAGGTGACAGAATGAGACTCTCTTAAAAAAAAAAAATAAATTACCCAATACAAAATAACAAGCACATTCTTATTTTGATCTGAACTATAAGCTCTTTCAAATAGCTTTTTTTTTCTCTTTGCCTGTATGTACCAAATCTTCCCAAACAGAAATCACATTATATTGAGAAGTCAGGGGAAATTTATATCCTAGATTGCAATCTAGTTTCTACATTTAAGAAATTCAAAAAAAGAACCTCTACTTTTATTTAATAACATTTTAGTTTAAGCTATTAAAATTCTTACATACTTGTGCTTTCTTTTTTCTTAGTTCTGAAAAGTTTAACTTGTAAAAAGCATTGTAATTTTTAAAAAATTCTTTTATATGTTTGCAATGTGCTTTGATCAGTGAGTTTGAAATGGATTCCCTTTGCTTGTCTTGGTCAAAGCAGGGTACTTTTCTGCCTTTCATAGAAAGTAAACTGCCCATCTTCCTAAAGAATAGAGTGTGGAGGGCAAAATTCTTCTTCATAAGAAAAGGGAGACTCAAAGTAATACTTTCTAAGCTTAATAAAAGACAGTTGTGGCTGAAAAACTGCAGTAATGTCATGTAAGTTTTATCTTGCATAAGCAGCAGAGTGAGGAAATTCCAGAATTAATAAATGTGCTGGTACAGTTGTGCCCTTAGTTGAAAAGTTCAGGGTGTTCTTTTCATACTCACGACTGGATATTTTGCTCCGTATTAGCCTTTGCAAGATTAATTGGCTCCCTCTATTTCCAAGCTGCTAAAACATTTATAAATGGGTCTATTTAGAGGATGTAAAATATAAAGTAGATGCAATAAATGGTCATTTTGACTAAAAATTATTGTCTATATCTGACTTGATTTTGTAATAACCAATGAGTTATTTTAAATTGTCAAGTCCTCTTAAATATTGAGTTATGAGATGGAAAATAAAACATTTGAGAAATAATGAAAGGAAGTGGAGAGTTAAAAGCCAAAGATAGTCTCTCTAACCAAAGCTTTAGTTATTAATGTAGTGCTCGTTATCCAGGGGGCAGCTGGCAAGTTGATCATCAGTCCTGCCAATGATATAAGAAGAAATTGGCTTAAAATAGGAAATATAATTTCATGACCCAGAAGTCTATTGAACAGTATAATGAAACTTGAAAGAGTTTACTCCAAAGTTTCAAAAGGTAGAAAATGTTTTCATTTTGAAGGAGTGGTTTTGGTATGTTACTAATTAGATGATTTCTTTAAGCCTTATGTCATGCATTTCTTAACTCTTTCTTTCTCTTGTTTTCCCACTCTTTCTTCTTAGAAAAGGAAGACTAGTAGATCAAATGGGTGTACAATACTGAGCAGAAATAAGCAGGTTTAATCAAAGTATACTTTTGTGTTAATTTCAAAATTAAACATGCATACTCCTGTTTCATTTGCTTTCAACACAGTCTGAAAGTTCAGTTTTTAAGAATGCCTATATAACTTTGGACAGTGACTCTAAAATTACTCAATTTATAGATGTATTTGCTCAAAATTAAGATAATAGAGAACTTTTGTTATTTTGTCTAAGTAAAATATTTTAAGGCTGAACTTCATTCTGAGAGAAAAGTTGTGAACCATGTGTTCTTAGAGCATGCACTTTAGAACCACACTCATCAAGTTCTTCCAGTTACGAGCTAGGCTTATTTCAAGTCACATTAGTTCTCTGAGGCTCAGTTTTTTTAATATAAAATTGAGATTATTTGTAATGCCATCCTTACAGAATAATTATGAAAATCCAATATTAAATATATTAAGTTACCTTGATAAGGAAATGACTAGAGGGTCTGATATTTAGTACTCCAGCAACAAGTTTTCATTCTTTTACCTTTTTAAAAATATTTTTCTCTTTTTTTTCCAGGCCTCATGTATACAAAAGCAGGTGGAAAAAATGCCACAGTCTTTCTGTTGTTTTAAACAGACTATAATCTTTCTTTTGACTTTGAAAGATTTAGCTGTTTTTCAGGTTAATGGAAATCCCATTCAAAATTCCTTTTGAATTCTGATTTGTGTAACAACCAGAGTGAAATGTTGTCTTTTCTAAAGGTGTCAACTGAGCTAGAATTAATCGACACTTCCAAGAAAGAAAAAAATAGTGACAGAGGGTTATCTTTTCTTTTTCTACCTGATCTTTAAAAAAATAAGCATCACTTAGGATTTTGCTTTTTAATTATCTCTTATGATACTGGGGAGTACTGTTCTGTAGCTAACACATTTAATTGCTGGCCTCTACTTTCAGTATTGGCAGATTAGGAACAGTGATCATGGTTTATATTTGGAAATGATTGAAATAATGCAGTAAGATTTCAATTTCCTTAAAAACAATGACTCATTTCATGATGTTAACAAAGAACTAAACCATGTCATCAAAATTCCTAATGAATATGCCTAATTTTTATTTTTTAAAGATTAAAATGAACAAAAAAAATGGGAGCCTCATTGATAGTTTATCTCAGATGCCAACATATTGTTTTAATACAATTAAATGCCAAAACTTATAAATAAAATTAAGATATCTAAGACATATTTAAAAATATACAAATTCTCTACAATAATATTTATAAATACAATATTGTGTCATTGTTACTTTCTAGGGGTTATAGTTTCATAAGCAAATTTTTAAAATTTTTCTACTTACAAGTCTAGATGATGATTAAAACAATCACCAATTTCCACACTGCAAACACAGATTCTTTTTTAAATATGAAATATTGTGACTTGGTATTTTCATTACTATACACTGTCCTTCTTCTAACCTAAACTTTATCTAATAGACAGTTTTCTATTGATGGGATATTTCTTCTCTGCTATAAACATCTATCACAGAACTCTTAATTGAATTGAAATGGGAGGAATTGATATTGATTTCTGTAAGTTACATGTCATGTAATTCCTCAGTCATATTTTAAGATATAACTATAACTTTGTATTAGTTTAGAGTCTTCTATGTCAATATATTACATATATTATGATGAATGTGTGCTACATTGCTTTCAGATACTTTCATGCCTTTTGTTTCTGTCTGTGTCCTATAGCAGGTACTCCCCAGTTACTTGAGGATTTTAACAGAATTTAAAGATTTAGCAAAGAAAGCTGCCAATTCAAATTACTTCCTCTTTCCCTGTCTCATATACATGTATGCATTTATATGTGTATTCGTTTGTACCTTATTTGTTCTTGCTCTTCTGAAAACCCACACATAAAGTTGAACATAATGCACAGCATTGGGATTTGTGAAACTTGAATTCTGGGCACACCTTGGTAATTAAAACTATAGTACTATGACATCCCTTGAGTCATTGTCTCTCAGTCTCTGTGGGAATTCACTCAGGGTGGTGATAAAAATACTAAAGGAAAAATATTAGAGATAGCTTTAAGGAATAGTCACAAACCTTCTTGGAAGGCCAAGAGGTTTTTGCATAGTGTCAGTAGAAGTTTGAGCTTAAGGCAGCCTAAATCCTCTTTACATTTAGATAAAAAGAAAACCAAATAGCTGAAACATGTAGAGAAGTTTATCTGAATAACTTGTTCATTCATGTAGTCTTAAAACTAACATTTGAGCTGGATGGCCCTCTTGTGGGGAGGTCGACCAAGGAGATTATCCTCTAATAGTGTTTGCTTTAGGCCTCAGAGCTTGGCCTGTAATTTTCCTCTATAAATGTGTTAGCTTAGAGCCTCTGTTATTAAATTCATACTGAATAAATGCAGAGAAGGCCAACTAGCCAAGGTCATGTAGCTGCAATCTCTCTCTGTGAGTGGCTCACGACCACCAGCCCATTTGTTCACTGGAAATTTGTGTCTAAGTGCATTTATTCATCCATCATGCAGCTACAATCTGTAGGACAGACCCTGGCAAGTCTCCTGGACTTAATACTAACTGAATATAATAACTGAATTGAACTGTGGAGAAAATCATCCAGAATAATTACCTAATGATTCAAAACATATTGAAAAGTGCAAAGCACTTTAGAATTCTAAGAGTGATTAATGGAAAGACTTCATCAAAACATATTATTTTCTCATGGTCACCAGAAAGGACACACCTAACCCTTTATTCCATCAATAAATCTGTACATAATCCTCCATAGCTTTCATCCCTTAGATGAAACTCTGAATAAGTCTACATGTCTCACACTGTATTTTGATTCTAGATTCCACTTGAAAAACTTACTCTTTAATAAATCATATAAAATGAGACAAAGGTGAAACTTTGTTGTCAATTACTTTTCTATCTAAACTTTTGCAATAAAATGTCTAGATTTTTTGAACCAGGTGACAACAAAATTATGAATGAAGACAAGTGAGTTATAAGCCTTTTAAAGTAAGATATCTAATTGTTTATTAATATTTGATCTCAGATTGAAATTGAATGTCATAAAAGGAGAATTGCTAGATTGCTATTGTTGCTACTAATGAAAAATGCAATTGCCTTTTCAGTAATTAGAATAATAAAACAGAAACTTTTATATTCAGAGTTTTATGTGGCACATATAACTTTCTTTTCATAGGTCTTCTGATTCTGGTACAGTGGTATCATCTGTAGGTTCAGTTGTTATTACTATAGGAATATTCTCAGATATCCATCCCTTCGGAGTCCTATTAAAGGACCGTCTGCCAGAAAGGGGATTGGCAAAGGACATAAACCTGGGATCTGTTAGCAATAGTAGCTCAAAATCTGGAACTTTAAATTTAACCATTTTTGATGCTTTTTCAAAACCTCCAAATGGGGTGGCAACTCTGTGGAAAATAAAAAAAGAAAGCAGATATTAATATTTAAATTTATTTGTCAAAATAGAAAACCATTTCATGATTTTATAGGCATGATTTCATGGTTGTGTTGTTTAATTCATGATTTTATGGGCTTACTTATAGTCTATGTATGATTGTTATTTTCTGACCTCTGAAGCAAGCATTTCTACTTTAAAGACCATACTTTTATAAAAAGTCAAATATTGATAACAAATTCATGTGAAATTCCTTTGTATATACTCTTAGTTTTGGACTAATCTATTCCCTGTACACTGAGCTCATTACAGACACGTCTTGCCTCTGCACTTTTACCAACAATATTTCCCCTATTCAAGATATTTCTAGGCCAGGTGTGGTGGCTCATGCCTGTAATCAGCACTTTGAGAGGCCAAGGCAGGAGGATCATCTGAGGTCAGGAGTTCGAGACCAGCCTGGTCAACATTTTAAAATCCTGTCTCTACTAACAATACAAAAATGAGTCAGGCATGGTGGCAGGCACCTATAATTCCAGCTATTAAGGAGACTGAGGCAGGAGAATTACTTGAACTCTGTAGACAGAGGTTGCAGTGAGCCAAGATCACGCCACTGCACTCTAGTCTGGGCAACAGCATGAGACTCCAACTCAAAAAAAAAAAAAACCCACAGATATTTCCTGCTGGATGCAGTGGCTCACATCTGTAATCCCAAATACCTGGGATGCTGAAGCAAAAGGATCATTTGAGCCTAGGAGTTTGAGACCAGCCTGGGTGACATAGCAAGACCTCATCTCAGAAAAAAAGAAAGAATGAAAGAAATGAGAAAGGAAAGGAAAAGAGAAGGGAAGAAAAGGATAAGGGAGGGGAGAGGAGGGGTGACGGGAGGGGAGGGGAGGTGAGGAGAAAGAGGAAAAGAGGGGAAAGGAAGAGAAGGAAGAAAGGAGGAAAGGAACGGAAAATAAAAAAGAGGAAATTTTCTCCCTGCCTTCTTCACTTGTGTATGTCCTACAGCCTTACAGTTCTAACTCCCTTCAAACTATCCCAGCCCACACTTCTTAGCCACATTCCTGTAGCATCAATTGTTCTATGTCAGTCATTTTCTACTAATGAAATGGTACTTTGTATTGTGAGCATCTCCTATTAAGAATATAATCTGGTTTGGATTATCTGTGAATTATAAACTCTTTTAGAGCAAGAAGTATGTCTGTTGCATCTTTCTATCTCTACCTGAAAAACTTTAGCACTCTTCCATTTGTCTTCTGAATGAAGCCCTGCTTCTTTATGTTGGCATTCAAGAGCCCACATAAGTTTTTAACTTTGATTTAAGTATTTTATTATTCATTCAGTACCAGACACAGTTCCAAGTGAGCAATATAATCAAAGTCTCAGTTCTTACATTCTAGTGAAGGAGATAGACCTTAAACATAACCATATACAAAAACACCTAACAGTGATAACAGCTATGCATAAAGTTAAAATATAAATAGCGTTGTAATACTGAATAGCTGAATGACTAGAAAGTTACTTCAGATTGTGTCACCAGGGAAGACTTCTCTGAAGAGGTGACATTTAAACAGCCATCTGAAGGTCAGAAGTTAGAATTGAAGAGTATGGCTAAAGTACATTAGCACTTGCAGTAGACAGAATAGCTAATGCCAAGGACCCTAAGGCAGAAATATTGTTGGCACATTCAAGGAAGGAAAGAAGGTTTATGTCCTTAGACTAGTGGGTGAGGCTGGGAAGAGGGAAGTGGGGACAGAAAGGTAAAGTTTTGTGGGACTTTTTCCAAGCAAGGAATATGGATTTCCTTTTAAATGTGAAGAGGAATCATTGTAGGGTGGTAAACAGGAGAGTCTATAACCTAATTAAATTTTATAAGAATGATTCTTGCTGCTATTGCTGTGTGAACAGATCGTAAGACAACAGTAGAAGGAGGGAACCTATTGTAGCAACTCAAGCAAGAAATGATGACTTGTATTTCAGGTGTTTTATGTAAAGATGGAAAGAAGTGGGTGGATTCAGGATGTGCTTTACAGTTAGAGTCAACAGGATTTGCTGATAAATTGGATTAAAACTACGAGGAAAATAGATAAATCAAGGAAAACTCCTTTATATAGAGTTTTAGCAACTGACTGGTGGAAGACAGAAAAGAACAAGTTTGGTCCGTGGGTGGAAAACATGATTTAGACATCCCAGTGGAGAGGTCAAGCATGCAGGTTTTGCCCTATTCACTTTCACACACCCTTTAACTGCGTGCTCTTTGCATTTATGCTCTCCTACCTCACTGCCTCTACTCATACTCTTTTTTTTCTCTCTTTCTCTGCTTGGAGTACTCTGATATTTACAACAATATTTCTAAATCCCCTTTAAGCCCTCATTCACATTTAACTTACTTGAAGCTTTCCCAATTTCTCACAGCCAGAAGTAAGCTTTCCATCCCAAAATTTCCATGACTTCTATTTTCACCTCCCCATGACCCTATTTTATATCTTTCATCATATTCATTAGTATGTATGCCTTGTTTCTTACCAGACTGTATTCTGTACTCTAAGAAGATTGGAATTTTCTTTGATGTATCTTTGTAATTCATTATGATATACTCGTATAATGCATTGTACCATAGGACCTGGCATGACTATATAAACTCTCTAATATTGTGAAGATTATTTTAAAACCTCAAAGAGATCTTATTTTCTTTGTAGGCCAGTCACAGTCTTTCTTGAATGGTTTAATTTCTGTGTTCTTTTATTAAAGAATTAATAAAGAAATGAATATGTACCATCTGCTACAAATTCGATTCCGTTACTTTCATTTCAATTAAATTTTTCCCTTCCCAAATAGATTTTAGTCTGTAAAAAGGAAAGTCATATTCTATTTTTTTTTATATATCTCCACTGCATCTGTTACAGCAAGGGTACCCAACGCTTAGACCACAGACCAATCACCCATGGTCTGTTAGGAACCAGGCCACTGGCAGGAGGTGAGTAGTAGGTGAGCGAGCATTACCACCTGAGCTCCACCTCCTGCCAGAGCAGCAGTGGCATTAGATTCTTATAGGAGTGCAAACCCGATTGTGAACTTTACATATGAGAAATCTAGGCTGCAGGCTCTTTATAAGAATCTAACTAATGCCTGATGATGTGAAACCATCTCCCCCTGCCCTGCTACCCCTACACCCCTTCCCCCATTCTCAGAAATATTGTCCACAAAACTGGTCCCTGGTGCCAAAAAGGTTCAGGACGGTTGTATTACAGTGTCATGCAACTTCTTTATTAGAAGTTGCCTTTTTGTGACTGATGACTACTCTGTCCTTCCTAAGGTATCATAATCTAGGTTGGGGATGCAGAAGGAGACTTAATTCATTAGGAAGACCTATGTAAGAAGCACTCAGACTGCTGGAAGTAGAGTAAAGCCAACAGTACTTCAAGCATCAGGCATTACATCCTTTATCCAACCAATCTGATAGGAGCTAAATATGTTTGTTGCTGATAATAGTTATCATAGCCTGTGGGAACTGCAGGTGAACTGTGTTTGTCATATTTTGTTTCAAAATTATTTCGATGGCATGAGAAATCTGTTGCTTTTAACTTGCAATATAATTTGACACTTTCCTCTTCTAAAAAGTTTTTATTATGCACAGTGGAAAAAATAATCCTGAAAAGTTTCTGAAAACTGTATTAGGATAGGTCAGAAACTTGAATTGGAAATTTTGTATGTTGATTTGAAATTTTACTATCACACTTCTAAAACAATAAAATCTTGTTTTAAAATATTTGTTGGATATTCTGTTCTTCAGTGTATGCTTTGAACTCTATGATATTTACAGTTTTATAATAATAATACATCTCTAAAATTCAGTTTGTATAAATCAAATTCCAAATTTTTTAAATTTGTAGTTCTTTTTAAATGTATGTAACATATAGGTGTTCATTCTTTTCTGTATGTATTAAATGCTGGGCTCTTGCCTGCAGAATGTTTAATACATATATACTCCTCAAGATAGCCTCCAAATTCTCCCCTTCAGTACTATGCCATAGTTTTTCTAGTAAGTTGATAAACCCCCATCACATATATCTTATCCATCTAAGAAAACCAAATAGTTATTATGAATAACCATTATTTTCCAGGAACATGCTGGAAGCAAATAAGTGAAAATGAAAGTCGTCGTTTTTACTCTCAAAGAACTTGCAATCTATTAAGAAGAAAATAAAATTTTACATTATTTTTTATTAAAAAAAAAAAAGGCATACTAAATTATGTACAAGAACTCTCCCAGAATGCACAGGGAGCGGACAATGTGATGAAAAACAAACTAGAGTCCAGATGAGGATATTCAACTTTCCAGTGGAAGAAAACAGAACATTATGAACACAATCATGAACCAAAGATATAGAAAGCAGCTCTCCTGAGTTGAAGGAAGAAGAGATTATAGAGGAAAAGGAGTCACCAAGTACTAGACAAAGTTAAAAAGAAAAAAAACCCAACATGGTGAAACCCCGACTCTACTAAAAATACAAAAAAAAAATTAGCTGGGCTTGGTGGCTCATGCCTGTAGTCCTAGCTACTCGGGAGACTGCCGCAGGAGAATTGCTTGAACCCGGGAGGCGGAGGTTGCAGTGAGCCGAGATTGCGCCACCGCACTCCAGCCTGGCGCCTGGCAACGGAACGAGACTCTGTCTCAAAAAAAAAAAAAAAAAAGATGCTACTTGGAGATTCCTTGTCGGAATTTTAATTTTTTAATATAATGAGCCATGCATGGAGGGAAGTGGGAAGGAATGTATGAAAGAAATGAAAGTGAGGCTGTCCATAATCTTTTACAAAACTTACATATCAATGAAGATAGTATCAAATAGGTGTTGTGGAGAAAAGACTGTGACCAAGTAGTTATTCATGTACCAAAGTAAAAAATATATAAGTATTATAGATATTCATAGACTCAGACTGGTGTTCCCTTCCTAAGAGAACTATTTGAAGTCATACTCCAGATAAATGATGGATAAATAATTCAAATAGCATAATATAAACAGTACTGGCAATGAGAATGAAAGCCACTTTAAAAATGTGATCACAGGTTGAGCGCAGTGGCTCATGCCTGTAATCCCGGCACTTTGGGAGGCCGAGGTGGGTAGATCACCTGTGGTCAGGAGTTCAAAACCAGCCTGGCCAACATGGTGAAACCCCGTGTCTACTAAAAAATACAAAAATTAGCTGGGCATGGTCGCACGTGCCTGTAATCCCAGTTACTCAGGAGGTTGAGGCAGGAGAATCGCTTGAACCCAGGAAGTGGAGGTTTCAGTAAACCGAGACTGCCCCACTGCACTTTAGCCTGGGTGACAGGAGTGAGAATCCATCATAAAAAAAAATAAAAATATGATTATGAAAATTAAATACAAAAGCAAGTTGCTATTCTTGGAAAAGAATATTTGTCTTGTTTAAAATATTTATATGACAGAAAGGCAAATAGTGGTATGCAGATTAAATTAACAAGTATTAGATGGCAAGCAGGGGATGAGAGTGGAGTAAAGAGGGCATATTTCTCATCCTCCCATAGGTGGGAATCAGAAGTTATTGCTTTGTTCTTGAATGTAATTATTAAAGATATCATTCATATATACAGTTGACTAAGCTAACAACAATGATGGGTAGAAGTTAAAACAGGATTTCTTCCCTCCAGATCACCACAGGCGATAAAAGTAAACAAGGTAGAATTTATAGCACATTGGCCAAAAAAAAAAAATTGAAAAGTCTAAAAGATGGGATTCTGGAGTCAGACTAGCTAGCCTGAAATATCATCTTGATAAAAGGTCAATTACTTGACATACACAACACATGATTCCCTAATCATTTCATAAAATCCATTCACCATTTAACATACATATTTAATGTGTGCCTACTATGTACCAGGTACTCTTTTAGATGTTGCTGTGATCTGAATGTCTCCCAAAAATTGTGTGTTGAAACTTAATCCTTACTGTGGTGGTATTAAGAGGTGGGGCCTTTTGGGAACTTACTGAGTCATGAGGGTGCCGCCCTATTAATGGATTAGTGCCTTATAAAGAGGCTAGAAAGAACTAGCTTAAGCCTTTTTCTGCCCTTCTCACATCCATCAGGTGAGAACACAGTGTTCACTTCTTCTGCCATGTGAGGACACACCGAGAAGACCCTCGCCAGACACCAAATGCTGGCACTTTGATCTTGGACTTCCCAAGCTCCAGAACCGTGAGGAAATACATTTCTGTCCTTTATGAATTATCCAGTCTTAGGTATTTTGTTACCGCAGCACAAAGACATGCACTAAGATCGTAATGTTGAATGAAACAGATGACGTTGCAGCTCTCTCTGGGTGCTACCCTGTAGATAGGGAGATTCACTTTTAGGAAAGGAATAGGTAAATTTATAATATTATAAGGTAATTAAAAAAGAACTATGAAGAAAAATAAAGGAGAGTAAGTAGATGAGAGTTTGTTCTTTGTATCCATATCACTGTGGAATTTTAGTCCAGAAGAGTACTATTTAAATAAATTTTCGGGTAGTGCTCTGTGAGATGACATTTTAGCAAAACTCGGAAAGATGTGAAGGAATGATCTACTGAAAATCTGAGGAAAGCATTTCAGGCCTAAGGAAATAAGGGCAAAGGCCTCAACATGAGAAGGAGTCTATTATGTCAGAAACAGTAGAAGGCCAGTGTGGATAGAGCTGGGTGAGTTTGAGGAAAGTCATGCAAGATGTGGCTGGAGATTGACAGGGGCCATGACTATAAGGTCTTCCAGGCCATGCTAACAAGTTTGGATTTTATTTTATGTGTAACAGTTACAAAGTTTTTTGTTGGAAGGGAAAGTGACCTGGTTTTCATTTTTAAATAATCTCTTTCTGGCTGTTCTGTGGAGAACAGCTTAAAGGAGGGCCAGAGTGAAAGCACCAAGTCCAATCTGAAAGATTTTGCAGTAATAAAAGCAAGAAATGATGGCAGTTTGGACTAGGGTGACTGCATTTTGAAAATAGACCTAATAGCCAGGTGCCATAGCTCATGCCTGTTATCCCAACACTTTGAAAGGCTGAGGCAGATGGATCACCTAAGGTCTGAAGTTTGAGACTAGCCTGGCCAACATGGCGAAACATCCATTTCTACTAAAAATACAAAAATTAGCCAGGATAGGTGGCAGGTGATTTTTAGTTCCACCTACTCAGGAGGCTGAGATGGCAGAATCACTTGAATCCAGGAAGCAGAGACTACAGTGAGCTGGGATTGCACTACTGCACTCCAGCCTGGGTGACAGAGTGAGACTCTGTCTCAAAAAAAAATTGAGAAAATAGACCTAATAGGATTTCGCTGATGGTATGGAGTATAAGGTGAAAATGGAATTAAGAGTAAATCCTAGATTGTTTATGGCAACAGGGAATATAAATATGCAATTTACTGAGATGAGGCACATTGGAAAAGGAGTTGTTTAGAGCTAGAAATTGAGTTTCATTTAACATGTTAATTTTTGTATGTTTGCTACCCATCCTGTGCATGATGTCCAGTGAAGGAGTGAAGCCCAGGGAAAAGTTCAGGCTGAGTATATCATTGGCATTATCAGCATGTAGGTGATATTTAGAACTTTGGAACTGCATATAATCACAGCCCGGAAGGAGTGTAAATAAAGAGAAGTCAGTGCCTACCATACGGAGTTTGAAAGGGGAGGAGCCAGCAATGAAGTCTGAGAAGAAGAAAGATCTGGGGAGTTTGATGATCAAAAAACCAAGGAACACAATTATTTCTTGGAAGAGGGAATGATCAGCCATTTCATATACTGCTGTGAAGCTGAGTAAATTGATCACTGAGAATTCAGCATCGGATGTGATAACATGGGGATTCGCTCTTTAAGTGGAACAGTGGAATGGATTAAAATGAATTCAAGAGAGAATGTGACATTAGGAAATATAGACAACAAAATAGGCAATCTTTGAGGACTTTTTACTGTCAAGAAAAAGCGTAGAAATTTGAGGTAATTGTAAAGGAGCCTGGGGAAAAGAGATTTTTTATTAAACATGGGAGGCATTTTAGTATGTGCATATGCTGATAGGATGAACCCAACAGAGAGAAAAACAAATGATGCAGGCAAGAGAAGGAATGATTGCAGGGTAAGTCCTAGAGTGGATGAGAGGAATTGGAAATCGGTATGCAATTAGCCGGGCTGACTTTAGGAACAAGACAGGCAACTCCTCAGCTCTTTGAAGAGAAAAGGCAGACTATGTGAGTTCAAATGCACCCAACTGGCAAATCTGGTAATGAGAAGATAAGGTAGGTCTCTTCCAATTTGCTTCCACTTTTGTTTGAGAAATAAAAAGTGATCCCATCAGTTGACAGTGATGAGTAGGGCAAGGTATAGGATGTTTGTTAAGGAGAAGGTGTGAATTGTCTTCTAGGAGATTGACAGACTGAATTGGCTAGAGAATGTTGTTGGATCTTTTGGCAGTGCTGAGGTTTGTGGTAATCACTTTAAGGGGAGATAGCAAAACTGTGTGTTTTTATCCAGCCACATTCAGCTGCTTAAATATGGATGCAAAGTAGATGGATTCTGGACTTAACCAGAATTGGAGCCTTAGCAGTTGGGTACAGCAGTTGAAGAGAGATGAGAGGAAGATAAAAGGTGTATAAAATGGAATGATCATAATGACGAACTACAAAATCTGGCTAGGTAGAAATTGTGGGTAAAGGGATTCATGGTCTTTAAAAAAATGGCATGGCCTTGGTATGTGGAACTGAAGCATTATTGAAATAAAGAGCATACTTTTTTTTTTTTTTGAAGACAGAGTCTCACTTTTTTTTCTTTTTCTTTCTTTTCTTTTTTTTTAGAGACAGTGCAGTGGCATGATCTCAGCTCACTGCAGCCTCTGCCTTCTGGTATTCAGTGTGTGGTTGCAGATAGCAGCACTGGTTTCTTCTGGGAACTGATTAGAACTACAGAATCTCAGAGCACATCCTAAACTTACTGAATTGAAGCCTGCACTTTGACAAAAGCTCAAGGTGATTCCCATACCGATAGGGTTTGAAAAGTGCTTAAAGCAGTGCCTGATACATGGTATCCACTCAGTAAATTGGCTTCCATCATTACTATGCCTTATAAAGTTTAATAATTATAAGGTACCTGAATGATAATCTAAGTACTTAAAGTTCTTTTTCCAAATTAATCTCTCTTCCGGAACAATGTTTTTAGGGCCTGGGCATGAACAACTCATAAGGTACATGATTTTCTCATTAAATCCTTACAACAATCTTATGAGTTGTTCTATTAATATCCCCATTTAACAAGCATAGGTAAGTTACATGACTTGCCCAAAGACATTCTCCTATTAAGTTCTAGAACCAGGATTTGAACCCAGGCAGCCAGACTCACTGGTGTCCTGCTTTCCTCATCACTGCCCTACACCACAGCCCCATGAAATAATTCTTCAGGAGTGCTGAGCTTTCTCAGATCACTTTCTAAGTAGAGCAGTATGTTTCGGAATCTCAACCCACTTAAGCAGTTGGGCAATCTCAGCTCACTGCAACCTCCATCTCCTGGATTTAAACAATTCTGCTTCAGCCTCCAGAATAGCTGGGATTACAGGTGCCTGCCATGACCCCTAGCTAATTGTTTTTTTTTTTTAGTAGAGATGGGGTTTTGCCATTGTGGCTAGGCTGGTCTTGAGCTCCCAGCCTTGGGTGATCTGCCCACCTTTTCCTCCCAATGATGAGTTGCCTGTCTTGTTCCTAAAGTTGGCCCCTCTAATTGCATACTGATTTCCAATTCCTCTCATCCACTCTAGAGAGATTACAGGCATGAGCTACTCTGGAGGCTAAGGCAGAATTGTTTCAACCCAGGAGGTGGAGGTTGCAGTGAACCAAGATCACGCCACTGCACTCCAGGCTTTGCAACAAGAGTGAGACTACGTCTAAAAAAGTTGCGTCTAATGATGTTACACCAAGTTGCTGTCACCTTCATGATACACTAGATGATTCAGGGCCCCACATTTTGTTATCTGGTTTAGTAACTTGAAAAGTCTTTATGACTCAAATTTGATTGAGTACAAAAGAAAACTTCTTATCTCAGATGTTCAAGATGTTTAACATAATAGTTTATCATTTTCAAAAACTTGCTGTTCTATGTCAATAGTTTGTTCAGAGCTGGGCACAGTGGCTCATGGCTATAATCCCAGCACTTTGGGAGGCCGAGGTGGGCAGATCACCCAAGATTAGAAATTCAAAACCAGCCTGGCCAACATGGCAAAATGCTGTCTCTACTCAAAATACAAACAATTAGCTAGGTGTGGTGGCAGGTGCCTGTAATCCCAGCTACTCTGGAGGCTAAAGCAGAATTATTTGAACCCAGGAGGTGGAGGTTGCAGTGAGCCGAAATCGTGCCAGTGCACTCCATCCTGTGCGACAAGAGTGAGACTGTCTAAAAAAAAAAAAGAAAGAAAACAAAACAAAAAGTATGTTCAAGGGTTGATTAACCCATTTATTCATGCAACAAATTACTGATTTCTTAACATGTCTAGATACAATGCTGCGTGCTAGGGAACCAAACACAAAAACATTGTAGATCTTAACCTCAATGAAAGCAAAGATGGTGAAACATGAGGAAAAACACCTCATGGAATAAGCTAGTTATTCTAAGAGAAGAATGTTCTGACTGCAGAGAAGTCTAGGGTAAGAAGCACCTTAGCCCTTAGTCTGCCGGTGGGTCAGGGCACATTTCTTCACTTTTGAGCTTGAGATAGGAACCAGCTACCTAATTTTCCAAACCCAGTGTAAAATGAAAACACAATGTCCCTTGTTCAGAAATTATTAGGAATTTCAAGAAAGAAACAGCAGAGCATCATATCAAACATGGCCCTTTGAAATAAATAAATGTGGGGCCCCATGCAATTGCACAGGTCACACACCCATTACTTGGATTTTTTTTTTTTTTTTTTTTTTTTTGAGATGGAGTCTCACTGTCACCCAGGCTGGAGTGCAATGGGATGATCTCGATTCACAGCAACGTCTGTCTCCTGGGTTCAAACGAGTCTTCTGCCTCAGCCTCCCAAGTAGCTGGGATTACAGGCATCTACTACCACACCTTGCTAATTTTTGTGTTTTTAGTAGAAACAGAGTTTCACCATGTTGGCCATGCTGGTTTTAAACTCCTAGCCCCAAGTCATCTGCCTCCCAAAGTGTTGGGATCACAGGTGTGAGCCACTGTACCCCGCTCATTATTTGGATTTTTAAGAATAAATAGTTATTCATTAGATGCAAGAGACTGCAATTGAACATTTCTAGATTTAAGCAAAAATTACTCAATTAATCTTGTATTTACTAATTCCAGAAATGAATTCATTCAGTTATTTTGTTTTCTGAATTACATCAAAGAAGATACATCCCTCTGCACTAGAATACAGTATTTGGGTTAGCATTTAGTGGGTTGCTTTTCCTCTTTTCATCCAGTACTGTTGGTCTTTTTTTTTTTTTTTTTTTTAACTGATTTGTGAGTCATTTTCTTCTCTTATAAAAGAAAACATTTTTTTTTTTCTTTCATCACCCACCTCCCATCCCCTACCACAGATCCAGGGACGAGCCACTGTTTGAAAAGCAGTTTTCTTTTCCTTGGCACCATTGAGGCTACATCCTGTTTGTTTGAATTTGATTGCCCTCAACACACAAATTAAAGAGAGTCCATTAATAGAGATGTTAAGCTTTCAAAGTGAGAGAATACTCGTAAGATTTTTAAGATTCCTGAAAATAGCTTCAAGTTTAAGTCAAAGTTAGTGAAGCAAATATTTCCAAGGAAAGATCTGAAATAGTCTACTGAAAAATAACTGTGCATCTACCTCCCCAATTCCCATAACATAGAAATTCTTCAAACATAGGTCTGACTTAAAATGATTTCTCTATTTCATCATCTATGTAATGAAGGGTAAGCCTTTTTCATTCAGATTCACAGTCAACAGATACCTTCTTGTTTATTTGATGTGTCAGTGATGAATTACATTTGTGAAAATTAATAGTGCTGGACATATAATACATTATATGTATAATAATTACTAATTATTCTATAAGGTAAAATGATTGTATAAAAATTAAAATAAATTATTCTACTAAATAGCTAATGAATGTACTATATTTAAAGGTATTTAATCATATAATTACAGAATTTATTTTGCAGATGAGGAAATTAAGATGAGAGGTTAAGTGACATACCCGAAGTCATATAGCTTTTTGAAGCAGAACTGCCTTTGCAAAATTGTAACTGAGAAAATTGTAACAGTGGAAGGGATCTGACCTGACTCCATCTTGTTTCTAACCTTCGAGCTGTTCCTCGTCCATTCCTGGGAATAGGCCCAACTAACTTTGGGAGAAACTTATAGTTTAACTTTAAAACAATGATGATAACAGCCCTTTCCCAAAACAAACCCCCTTCCTGCCTGGGGACTAGATTGCTTTTGCAGAACTAACAAGTTAGCCGAGATTAGAAGTTACCGTTTAGGAGTCATGCAGCTCGAGGCTGCAAGATTCTGACCCTCCTCAAATTGTTCCTTGGAAATAACATCACCATGGTAAAACCTTAGAACAGTGCTTGAGATATTTTGTAGACCCTGTACTCAATGGATCAGCTGGCACCACTCAGATAGAAAAACTGGCTCATCTGGTCTTGTAGCTCCCACCCAGGAACTGACTCAGCGCAAGAGGACAGCTTCGACTCACTATGATTTCATTTCCCACCTGACCAATCAGCACCCTGACTCACTAGCCCCCTACCCACCAGATTTTCCTTAAAAAGCCTGATCCTCAGGGAGACTGGTTTCAGTAAAAATAGAACTTTGGTCTCTCATCATGCAGCCAGTTCTGCGTGAATTAAACTATTCCAATTCTCCTGCCTTGATAAATCGGCTCTGCCTAGGCAGGGGCAAGGAGAACTCTTTGGGTGGTTACAAGCTTCTTTGCTCCTGGTTTACTTTTTCTCATGGGTTTAACAGAATATTATTTGAACGTAACATAAAATTTGAATGCACTCAGAAGAACTACAAAAATTCAAAGTTGAATTAAACTCTGGGACATTTTGAAATTGTGATTAGACTTAGAAGTCAATTTTCATCCAATCATTATCATTGCTGAATGCTTTTTGACTACATCTTACCTCTCTAGGCTTTATCAGCAATATCTAATAATTACACATCATAATGTGAAACTACCAAACAGTGTTATTTTACTCTTTGCAAGGACTTTGGAAATAACTGGAAATTGCTTGCTTCTTTCTCTTTTTCTCTTTCTTCTGTGTGTGTGTGTGTGTGTGTGTGTGTGTGTGTGTGTGTTTGGAAAAAATGTGAAAAATAAACATATCAAAATAAAGACTTTGTGTAATATTATGTTAAATTATTTAATAATCAGGAAATAAAACATTTTATTTTAAGAAATATATATGTATAATATTTGTATGACAAAATAAATTTTTGGCCAAATCATTTTCTTATAATTTTGAGTAGTTTGGTAAAATAAAGTCATGTTAATCTACAATAGGGAAAATAATAAATGAAAAATAATAACCTGAAAATAATTTTATACCCAAAAATTATTTTAGCCTCATTTTAAATGACTAGATTTTGTTCTGGACTAATTCAAAGAATGGCTTTTGTCACATTTCATTTATAAAGACTCAGATACCTATTGAGATTATTTTGCCTATGTGATTTTTTTTGAAATAAAAATTTTATTGACATCTAAGCTACATAAAGTGCACAAATCATAAGGTAAAAGTTAATTAATATTATTTATTTTCTACTTATTTATTGCAGTATATAAAAATAACTATTATTTTTATGATGACCTTTCATTCTGTGCTCCTGCTAAATTCACTTATTAATCCTAATGATTTACTGGTAGCTTCTTTTCAATTTTCCATGGACATAATCATGTCATTCATGAATAATGGCATCTTTATTTTTCTTTTCCTATACTAACCCCTTTTATTTATTTTTCTTGTCTTATTGTTTGGCAGGGGTAAACAAATAGCATCTTTCTCTGAAAATGTTTAAGTATGTTTTCTTTTAACTTTTATCTTTAAATAATATTTTCACTGGATATACAATTATAGGTTAGCTGTTATTTATTTCATTATTTTAGAAGTATTAATACATTCTCTCCCATCATCTCAGTTGGGAAATCAGTTGTCTTACTTTTACTTATTTTAAGATAATGTATCTGTTATTCCTTAGCTTTAAGATTTTCTTAATTGTCTTTATTTTACAGTCAAGTTCCTTTTGTGTGATTTACCTTGCGTTTACCCTTCTTGGGTGGTGTAGGTACTTCTTGAACCTGAAGCTTGATGTCTTTTGTCAATTTTTAGAAATCCGAGGCCATTACTTCTTACAATATTGCGTCTCTCTCTTATTCCCTTCTGAGGCTACAATCACATACGTATATTGCCATTTTTATTACTGCTCCAAACTTGTCTTCTACTGTTTTTTTTGCATCTTAAATTCTATATTCTCCATGCTGCAGCTTGAACACTTTCTGCCTCAATTTAGCAATTCTCTCTTCAGCTATGTCTAATCTGTTATTAATTCAATTTATGGAATGTTAAAAACATTTCTGTTATTTAATATAGCACAAGTACAGAAAACTTAATAAAGTATACATGTCTATGAAATGAATAATCTTGGAAATGACTACACATATCAAGAGCTACTTCGTAGCCCTAGCCATTGTCCCTGCCCAATCACAACACCCTCTAGCCCCTAGTAGCAGTCAATATTTTTATTTTTATGGTAATATAAACTTACAAAATATATTTTTAACATGAGGACATTATATTAAGTGAAATAAGCCAGCCACAGAAAGACAAATACTGTAGGATTCTCTTTATACAAGGCTCTTAAAGTGGTAAAAATTACAGAGACAGAAAGTAGAATGGTGGTCATCAGGAGTTGATGGTGGCAGAGGGAGGAATGGGGAGTTATTGTTTAATAGGTACAGAGTTTCAGTTTTACCAGATGAAGAGTTATGGAGAGGGTGGTAG
This sequence comes from Callithrix jacchus, assembly GCF_049354715.1. NCBI lineage: Eukaryota > Metazoa > Chordata > Mammalia > Primates > Cebidae > Callithrix > Callithrix jacchus. Next base: position 78,397,235 of record NC_133504.1, read on the forward strand.
TGATGGCTGTACAACGCTATGAAGTGTTATACTGAATACCACTGAACTGGATGCTTAAACTGATGAAGATAGTTAATGTTTTTGTTCTATCACTACCACCACCACAACAACAAAATAAATAAAAACAAACCTATAGAATGATTGAAGTCTCTAAGAGGTGTCATCTTTTTTCTAGAGGAGATTCATTATTGTCAGGGCAGGCAGTTTGATTTAAGGGAGATAGCCTTTATCCAATCTAAGATTTTGTTGATTGAGAGCAATATTTAGTTTTATGAAGGCTGACCCATTACTTATTCACCGTTATTACAGTAGTATATCACTTTAGGATTCCCAGGTGAAAGTATGGAATATTTACCAAGACCCCTCCTTGTTAGAAGACCCTATACTCCTATTTTTGGTCTTCTCAGACTTGAAGCTGCCAAAAGGTTTACTCAGCTTTTTAGCCTTTTAGAGTTGCTGATGAATCAACAAATGCCCCAAGGAGAAAGTGGTACCACATGCTGGTTTAACAGCTCTAAATTTCCCTCGTCTCCAGAACCTTGGCCCTCAAGTACTCACTTCCTTGGCGGCTTTTAAGTCATTTTTAAAACTCGTTTTTTAAAACTAGCTTTTCTGATTATTTTCATGAAGTTGTTCTGATATAAAGTAGTCTGCCATAGCTGGATGTGAAAATCTTACCTATGTGACTTCCTTTGGTATTATTCATTTAGCAAGCATTTATACCAAAGGTTTAATTACAGGCATACTTTGAAGATACCGTAGGTTTGGTTTCAGACCACTGCAATAGAGTGAATATCACAATAGAGCAAGTCACATGAAATTTTTTATTTCCCAGTGTATATAAAAGTTATGTTTACACTGTATTGTAGTCTACTAAGTAACAGCATTGCTTTCTTAAGAATAGTATGTCTAAAAAACAAAGTACATACCTTAATTTCAAATACTTTATTGCTAACAAATGCTAATGGTCATCTGAGCCTTCAGTAAGTTGACATTTTTTTGTTGGTGGAGGGTTTGCCTCAATGTTGATAGCTGCCGACTAATCAGGTTGATGATTGCTGAATGATGGAATGACTGTGGCAATTTATTAACATGAGACAACAATGATCTTTGCTGCATCAATTGATTCTTCCTTTAATGAAAAATTTCTTTGTAGCATATGATGCTGCTTGATAGCGTTTACCCACTGTAGAACTTATTTCAAAACTGGAGGCAATCCTCTCCAATCCTGCTACTGCGTTATCAACTAAGTTTAGGGAATATCCTAAATATTTTGTTGTCATGTCAGCAGTATTCACAGCACCTTCAGCAGAGGTAGATACCGTCTCAATAAACCACTTTATTGGTTCATTCATAAGAAGAAACTCCTGATCTGATCAGGTTTTTTTTAAAATGAGATTGTAGCAATTCAGGCACATCTTCACACCCTACTTCTAATTTTAGTTGTCTTGCTATTTCTACCACATCCATATTTACTTCCTCCATTGAAGTCTTGAACCCCTTAAAGTCAACCAATGAAGACTGAAGTATTAACATTAATAGGAGTTTGGAAGAAGTTCATTCTTCCAATAAAGATTGGAATGAACTTCTTCCAAACTCCTGTTAATGATAATACTTTGCCTCCTTCCATGAATCACAAATAATCTTCATGGCATCTAGAATGGTGAATTCTTTTCAGAAGGTTTTCAATTTACTTTGCCCAGATCCATCAGAGAAATCTCTTTCTATGGCAGCCATAGTCTTATGAAATGTGTTTCTTAAATAATAAGGCTTGACAGTCAAAATTACTCCTTGATCCATGGGCTACAGAATGGATATTGTGTCAATAGACATGAAAAACAACATTAATCTCCTTGTATATTGCCATCAGAGCTCTTGGGTGACCAGGTTCATTGTCAATAAACAGTAATAATTTGAAAAGAATATTTTTTCTAAGCAATAGTTCTCAACAGTGGTCTTAAAATATTCAGTAAGCCATGCTGTAAACAGATGTGCTGCTATTCAGCCTTTGCTTTTCCATTTATAAAGATCAGACAGAGAAGATTTCACATGATTCTTAAGGGCCCTAGAATTTTCAGAATGGTAAATTTGCATTGGCTTCAACTCAACTCAAATTCACCAGCTGCATTAGTTTCTAGCAAGAGAGACTGTTCTTTGAAGCTTCGAAGCCAGGAATTGACTTCTCTCTAGCTATGGAAGTCGTAGATGGTATCTTTTTGTAATAGAAGGTTGTTTCATCTACATTGAACATCTGTTATTTAGTGTGGCCACTTTCATCCATGATCTTAGCTAGATCTTCTGGATAACTTGCTGCAGCTTCTACATTTGCACTTGCTGTTTCACCTTGCACTATAAAAGTTAAGAAGATAGCTTCTTTCCTCAGCCTTCATGAACCAACTTCTACTAGCTTCCAACTTTTCTTCTGCAACTCTCTTGCTTCTCTCAGCCTTCATAAAGTTGAAGAAAGTTAGGGCCTTGCTCTGGATAAGGTTTTGGCTTAATTAAGGAAATGCTGTTCCCGGTTTGATCTTCCATCCAGACTACTCAAATTTTCTTATATCAGCAATAAGGCTATTTCACTGTCTTATTATTCATGTGTTCATTGGAGTAGCACTTATAATTTTCTTCATGAATTTTTCCTTTGCCTTCATATCTTGGCTATTTGGCACAAGAGGCCTAGCTTCCAGCTTATCTCTGCCTTTGACACGTCTTCCTCCCTAAGCTTAATCATTTCTAGCTTTTGATTTAAAATGAGAGAGTTGTAACTCTTTTCACTTGAACAGTATTAATTGGTTATTAATTGGCTTAATTTCAATACTGTTGTATCTCAGGGAATAGGGAGGCCCAGGAGAGAGAGAGAGATGGTGGAGAGGCTGGTCATTGGAGCACTCAGAACACACACAGCATATGTTGATTAAGTTTGCCTTTTTACATGGGCATGGTTCATGACACCCCAAAGTAATTACAATAGTAACATCAAAGATCATTGATCACAGGTCACCACAGCAGATATAATAATAATGAAACAGTTTGGAATATTGTAAGAATTACCAAAGTGAGCACATGCTGTTGGAAAAATTGGCACCAATAGACTTGCTTGACACAGAATTGCCACAAACCTTCAATTTGTGAGAAAATGCAATATCCACAAAGGAGAGTAAAGTGAAGCTCGATGAAATGAGGTATACCTGTACACTGTTTAGTTGTTGTAAAGTGGACTTCTAAAGCAATGCATGTACTAGACAATGTCTTAAACTTTGTGTACTCTTGTGCATATTCTTTTTTTTTTTCTGAGACAGGGTCTCACTCCCATTGCCCAGGTGGGAGTACAGTGGTGTGATTATAGCTCATTGCAACGTCAAGCTCCTGGGCTCAAGTGATCCTCTTGCCTTGCTATTCAATTCTTTGTAGAGATGAGTTCTCACTATGTTGTGCAGGCTGGTCTCAAGCTCCTGAGCTCAAGTGATCTGCTTACCTTGGCTTCTCAAAGTGCTGGGATTACAGGCATGAGCCACTGCACCTGGCCTCCATATGCTTTAAGGTCACAAAGGATCTTACTGCTACCTGTTTGAGTCATCTATGTATCACATCATGTTTTGTTTCATCTCTTAACATTATTTAATGATAATAAGTCTAAGAATACAGTGTCATGTTGAAAAAACTTAATTTGTAAGTTTTTAGTTCTATGTTGATGTATATATGTAAAGAAATAAAATGTTCTAAAGTAAAAGAGAAGTATTAACAGGTTCAGTTCTCTCTCACACACATGCACACACACACCATGTAATATTTACAAAAGCTTTAATTTAACATAGGAAGCTACATTTCCTATTGAATGGTATTGTGCTCACTGATACAGCACTCACCTGGTATCTATACAGTCAATAGGCATCTCTTTATAACTAACCCAAATATTAATACACCAGTGTGTGTGCAGATCTACAGGCAAGCTGCTCAACAGGTATAGGACACTGAAGCCACAAGATACAGAGTAGTCTTAAGGCATCTCTTAAGCACTTAATCTAAAAACAAAACTGAGTTATTCCATTAATTTCCATTTCCCCTAATGTTTTACTTTTTATAATTTTCTACATTCTCATTTTGAGAAAAAAAAATTATGACATTGTTCAGAATGGGCCTTCAACCTTTTTTCCCTGACACTCCTGAACCCTTCTTTAAATTCTATGGTACACCTTTTTTATGCAAGGGATATATTACTAATAACAGTAGTGTGTAAAAACTAAAATCTTAATAGTACAATATTTTTATTTATTTATTTATTTATTTATTATTTTTTGAGACAAGGTCTCACTCTTTTGCCCAGACTACAGTGAACTTGTGTGAGATTTCAACTCACTGCAACCTCTACCTCCTGGGCTCAAGTACTCCTTCCACCTCAGACTTCCAAGTAGCTTGGACTACAGGCACGTGCCACCACTCTCGGCTAATTGTTATGTTTTTTATAGAGACAGGGGTCTTGCTATCTTGCCCAGGCTGGTCTTGAACTCCTGGTCTCAAGTGATCCACCCACCTCAGCCTCCCAAAGTGCTGAGATGACAGGCATGAGCCACCACAACCAATCACAATATTTAAATACTAAAGAAGATCACTATTTAAATATAGTCTATTTGTCATTCATTTTTGGAAATAAAAATTTACTCATTAACTTATTCATTTTTAAATGAATAATTATTAAGCAGCCTATAAATTGAGTAACTTTTTTTGAGTGTGAGACAGTATACTAAATATTTTACTCTAAAATGAAGGTCAAGTGATCAAATAATGGATTATGAGACTATTAAAAATTCAGAACATCCATGGAAATTATAAAAACTGAATAAAGAGAAAAATAGATGCCCATTCTATAAATCATACTAGAGATATCATTTAGTGATATTTTTGATAGCATAAGTTTTGGGTTGTACCTATTCTGGAATCTTGGGCCATTAAGTCTCTAAATTACTTCTAATCTGTCCTAAAGCCTGCAAAAATGGAAGTTGGAATCTGGAGTTACACAGTAATTCTCATAGCCTTGCATGTGAATTATATATGAAATTCTTGAATATTATTGTCACTTGAAATCATGCATAAACCTAGATCAATCTTTTGATTTGAAACTGCTATTAAAATAACATTTTTACAGTGTGAGGGGATAATCTTGATGTTAAACCAATGATAATTTCTGAATCATTTTCTGCATTTTTATGCTAAAAAAGCCCAAGTTTGAAAATAATAGTAATATTACAAAAATGAGTCTTTGTCTCGGCTAAGAAGATATCCTATATTGCTATTTAGATTCTTTTCTCAAAAGAAAAAAAAATTTCTACCAGGGAATTCAGTTATCTGTACCATGATGGAAAAATCTTAGTATTATATGCCAACAGTGTCACCCAGGATCATTGAGTTACCTGTTAAAGCTCCTGTAATCAGGCAGTTCTGCCTTTCCTTCAGGCTTGAAAAGTTTAGGATATAAAGCCTCTAAAAGCTCCGGATCATTGCTAATGGCCTGCTCCCAGGGAGACTGATAGTACTTAGGGACAGCTGTGGTGTTGAATTTTTCAGGAGGAATTTCCTTCAGTGGTCCAGAATATCCTTTGGAAAAATATAGCAAAAATAAGTAAACACTGTGCCCAGAGTTACTAAACTCCACCTAGCATTTCACCATGTTTGATTTTTCATGCTGGGTTAAATTTATGAAGCATCCATCCTCTTTATCATCTCTTAGAAAACAGCAGTCTGCAAGTGTTAGACATTTTAAAGTTCCTGTAAGCTTATGGGAGTTTAAAAAGAAACCATTTTTCTTAATGTTTAATTTTTTCAAATTATACTTTTTCCTTGACTATCTTGGAATATATTTGTTCCAGTAAAATTATTCATTCAATTTTCTAAAAATTGTGCTCCTTGCATTAATTCACACTAAACATTAGATACCACAATTAATTAATTTTAAAATGTTAATATTGAGTGCTTGTTGTAGTCTAAGCTGGGGAAATCGCAATGAAGACAAAATCTCCCTCCTCTCGAGCTGATTCTTTAGAGGTGATGTTTGAGTTTTGTCTATCTTCAATTGCTGAATGCTCTGTAAAATGTTTAAGCTTCAAGAAGATGGAGTAACTTGTCTCCACTACCTTATTCAAGCCCAGCTCTTCTTAACTCCCCATGTATCCATTTCTGTTTATTTTGTTCCTCAAGATTTCTTACCTACCTTTTCTGCTTCTGATCTCACCTCCCCAGCTTATTCTCGTAACAGCTGGGAATTTTCTGTAAATACCATTTAAAAGTCACAGAAATTCCTGGCATAGATCTTTAAACCTTTTTCACAGTGACACTCTTCCAGTTTTCTTTTTTTTTTTTTTTTTTTTTTTTTTTGAGACGGAGTTTTGCTCTTGTTACCCAGGCTGGAATGCAATGGCGCGATCTCGGCTCACCGCAACCTCCGCCTCCTGGGTTCAGGCAATTCTCCTGCCTCAGCCTCCTGAGTAGCTGGGATTACAGGCACGCACCACTGTGCCCAGTTAATTTTTTGTATTTTTAGTAGAGACGGGGTTTCACCATGTTGACCAGGATGGTCTCGATCTCTTGACCTCGTGATCCACCCGCCTCGGCCTCCCAAAGTGCTGGGATTACAGGCTAGAGCCACCGCGCCCGGCCTCACTCTTCCAGTTTTCTAAGGCACAGTTATCTACTTTCTGTTTACACTGCCATACTACCTGATTATATCCCTGCAATTCTCTCTTCCATCATGTTAAATCCCTTTACCATTTGATGACTTCTACTTTTAGAGTTCTCTGATGCTCTTTCCCATCTATACAATAATTTTGATTTTCTTCCATCAAAGCATGCCTATCTTTACACCAAAATGTTTATCTCCTCCAAAACAGTCCCTTCCTTGATAATTCCATGTGTAAATAGTTATTTGTGATTATTTAATTTTTCTCAGATTGCCTCCAATATCTAAAAGAGATCTTTTTATAGGCTCCTTTTCTCTGCTTACCACTTACATACTGTTGTTCCTCAAAGCTCTTTTCTTACACAATGTACTCTACCTAAAAAATTCCATTTATATCCATAGCTTCGTTGTAACCTATGTATTGATGATTCTGACTTTTTTTAATCTTCAAGCCTTCTACTCAATTATTTACTATATTTGTCAAAATTAATGATCCACTGTCACTCTTTATAACTTGTCTAGACCTAAATGCAGCCATTTTCTAATATATTTTGCTTCTTTTTCTATTTTGGTCATTTTAGCAAATATTATCACTTTACTCTAAATGATCAAAGACAGCATTATCCAAAACTCTCCCTCTTCCCCACAACAAATCACAAAGTGTTACCAACTATATTTCCTAAGAATTTCTAAAATAGTGGCTCTCATACTATTGTGTCTTAATTATCTTGGAAACATATTTAAAATGTAAATAATAGGATCCTCCCTCCAGAGATTTGGCTTCAGTAAGTCTCAGGTATGGGTCCAAGTGTTTAACAAACTCTAATACAAGTCTTAGGCAAGTGGTCTACAAACAGAACAACGAAGAACATTGTTCTAAGAAATTCTCTTTACATTTCCATTACTCCTGCCCTGGTCAGGCCCAGGTGTCTCTTGCCCAGGTGTTCGTCAGAGCTTCAACACTAATCCTTTAGCTCTAACCCAGCTCCCAGCCACCCTCCACACTGCTGCCCCAGGAGACCTTCCTAACTGGCCACACTCTTCCCCTGTTCAGGGTGCCCTAATGCCTCCCAGGACAAAATCTCAACTACTCAGTGTGACCCAGGTGGCCCTTCCACCTGTCGAGCCTCACCAGCTGCTTTCTCCTCTCACACTCTTTGCTCCGGGACTATGGATCTAGTCATTTGTTGCTTGGGGTGCCTCTTATGCCCCCCTACTTGGTCTGTTTATTTCCTGTGCCTGAAATGTTCTCCCTACTTCCTGTCATGTGCAAATTTCTATTGTAAGCCTCAGCTTCAGGTCACCCTTCTAGGCAGCCATTCCTGCCTCCCCAAGGAAAAGAGTTTTCTTTCCTGTGTCTTCTCTTCATATATTGTATGTAATTCCATCACCATAACTACCACATTAATCTCCTATTCCTTTCATGGAGTCAGACATTTAGAAACTTGAAAACTTTAACATTTATAAATTTTTAAAAATTCCTCAAAATCCCACTACCCTAACACAAATATTTAGTTGTATGGATTTTCTTCCAGTTTTTCTTCACCCATAAACATAATGATCACATAACTAGAACATCTAGTGTACGTGTAATTTTGTTTTCCCCAAAATTTGTTTAAACTACTTTTAAATGTTTCTATATCGTGTTTATAATTATTTTAAGGGTTTCACAATAATCTATTAAATTAAGGTGTTATGTTCATGTAATGTTTTTCCATTTTTGAACATTCAGGGTTTTCTAATTTCTTTTTATATATATCACTAAATAACAACTTTTTTCTTTTTTGATATGCTGAATTATCTACAGAAAAGAATGTGCTTATGTTTAACTTTACAGAAACATTACAATTCAGCAATGCCATATATCTACATTTTTGTTTGATTTTTAAATATGTTTTAATATAACTGAAATTTAGATAAATTTTATTTTTATAGTATTTTGGCATTTTCATACTCTTATTTATACATGTATGAAAAACGTTGGCTTTTGGATACATAGTTAATCACTAACAAATTAATTTGCCAAATTGTAATAATTATAGTTTTACTGAGCTTATTGTACTTTTCAACTTATCTACCCAGAAGGAAGAATCCATTTGTACCCTTGCTTCATAAACTACCTAATAACACCCAAACTCTCCCTTTTCTTACTCTATATTACATAGACATTTTCTAATATTTAATATTGGATATTAGCTTTAAAGAGCTACATAAATTTAGAACTTTAAACATTTCTCTTAAGTTAAACATTGCATGTCCTCATTCATATGTGGAAGCTAAAAAAGGATCATCTCCTTTTTTAGAGGTAAAAAATAGGACAGAGGATACTAGAGGCTGGAAACAGTCGAGAGAAGTGTGGACAAAGAGATTTGTTAAAGAATGCAAAATTATAGCTAGATAAGAGGAATAAGGTCTACTCTTCCCTAACACTGTAGGATGACTATAAATAAGAATAATATATTATGCCAGGCATGGGGGCTCATGCCTGTAATCCCAGCACTTTGGGATTCTGAGGCGGGCAGATCATGAGGTGAGGAGTTTGAGACCAGCCTGACCAATATGGTGAAACACCGTCTGTATTCAAAATACAAAAGTTAGCCAGGTGTGATGGCATGTGCTTGTAGTCCCAGCTACCTGGGATGCTGAGGCAGAAGAATTGCTTGGATCCGGGAGACAGAGGTTGCAGTGAGCCAAGGTTGCACCACTGCACCCCAGCCTGGGTGACAGAGCCAGACTATATCAAAAGAAATAATAATAAATAAAAATAAAAAAGAATAATATATTATATGGTTCAGATAGCTAGAAGGAGGACATTGAATACTTCCAACACAAAGAAATAACAAATATTTGAGATGATGGATATGTATCAAAACATCGCATGTACCCCAAGAATATGTACAGTTATTACATATCAATTTAAACAATATGAATTAGAACTATAACAGTTCAGTTGGAGGTACATATTGTCAAAAATATTACATTGGAGAAGATTCGAGGAGTACTTTTGCTAAATGTACTGTTTATTTTACAAAAATAAGATATCATTAGTTTCAAGATATAACTTTAAAATTTTTTAAATCTATACATTACTCTTGAGAAAATGCTTGAATTTTCAAAGACACTGTAAGTTACTTTGAAAAGTTGTCTAATTAGATAATGTAATTTTTGGAAAGATGTCAGACTATGAATAAGGAGTTGATTCTCTTTTAAAATAATAAACAAATGTATACTCTTTAGGAGCTGCATTGAAAGTCCTTTGAGGAAACAGAGAATAACAAAAACAATCACCATAAGATCTGTTGACATGAGGCACTTGTAAATTTGGTAGCAATCTTGTTTAATTCTTTTTGGTTTTATTTATTTATTTTTTGTAGAGATAAGGTCTTGTTATGTTGACCAGGCTGGTCTGGAGCTCCTGGCCTAAAGTGATCCTCCTGCCTCAGCCTCCCAAAGTGCTGTTATTATAGGTGTGAGCCACTGTACCTAGATCTAATTCTTTTTTTCTTATTAATTTAATTTAAAATATTTTTATTTTTAGCTTTTGTGGGTATATATTATAGGTGTATATATTTATGGGGTACATGAGATCTTTTGATAACATCATGCAATGTGCAATAATCACATCAGGATAAATGGGGTATCCATCACTAAAGTATTTATTGTTTATGTTATAAACAATCCAGTTATACCCTTTTACTTATTGTAAAATGTGCAGCTAGGTTATGGTCACCCTGTTGTGCTGTCAAATACTAGGGCTTATTCATTCTTTCTATTCTTGTTGCTTCACAGGTATTCATAACCTCAACATCTTAATTTATAAAATGAGGATTGCAATTAATAGGTCATGGAGTTACTGTGAAATTAAAAAAGACAATATATATCACAGCATTTTATAAATTGTACAGTCTTATGCAAATAGAATTTCAATATAATTACAAATTATTATTAGAATTTTCAATATAGCAGGTGATTAACAGATCATCTAAAAGAAAGAACATATGGCTACTATGAATGTTTTATGTGATTCCTTTAGGTCTGAATTTTTGCATTTGTTTTGTATTTATCCAAAAAGCTTTTGTTTTTGAGTCAGGATCTCACTCTGTTGCCCAGGCTGGAGTGCAGTAGTGTGATCATGGCTCACTGCAGCCCCCCACCTCCTGGACTCAAGTGATCTTCCCACCCCATCCTCCCGAGTTGCTGGGACTACAGGTGTGCACCAACACACCCAACTAAATTTTGTGTTTTTTGTAGAAATGAGGTTTTGCCATGTAGTCCAGGCTAGTCTCAAACTTATGGGCTCAGGTGATCCATGCACCTCACTCTCCCAAAATGCTGCGATTAGAGGTGTGAGCCACTGTGCCTGGGCCCAAAAAACATATTTAATGAGGAAAGATATATTATTTAAATACTATTTAATAAAGGCATTAAATGCCTTGAGTCATATCATTAGATACACAGAAATTGCATTGCTGTATTGGTAAGGGGATTGGTTACCTGGTGCAATGTTGTCTGGATTTGGAGGGCTTCGTGGATCTGGGGTGTTGGGAGGAGTCAAGGGGGCTTGCTGTGAACCACCTTCCAAGTTGCTTCCATCCAGTTTCTCATTCTGCATAGCAATACTGTGCTGTTTTTTAGGAAAAGTAAACTCTGCTGAAAACTCAAAAATATAAGCATAATAATGGGAGCTATATATGCAAAGCTCCATTTGTATATTTATAATTTAAATGCAATGTCGTTTCATTACTTCCTGGGACCTCAGTAATTTTTTACATGGTAATATGGTTCTACATTTGAATGACGCTTACTGATATCAGTCTAAGATCTGCTTTACGATGTCAATACACTTAATAATAATTAAAGGTGAAATTAGTGGAGCCTTAGTGTGTGCCATGCACTGTGTCTAGTGGTTTATATCAATCATTTCATTTCTATTTGCAACATCTCTATGAGATAAATGTATTTATTTTTGAATCCTTACTAGTCTAATAATGTAGAGCATGTTGGCCAAGCATTTGGCCTAGTAATTCTTATGTTCCATTGTATTTATATTTTGTCTTTAATTAGATTCTTTAATGGTTAGAAAGTTTAAAAATCGAATCTGAAATTTGAACAGCAATCATATGTATTCCCAACAAACCCAAAAATCATTTATATTTTAAGTTGCATAGACTTGCGAAAGGAAAAATTTGTGATTTTTTGGAAAAAAATGCTGAAAAAAGACATTTGTCTTTTATCTCTGCCTGAGGTTAGAATTTATGGCAAAAATATTACATTAAACATTTAAAAAACTTTAAACATTGCATACCTAATTGCAAAGTCATCATCACACTTTACTGGGTTCTGAATAAGCCTAAATGTTTTAACCTTGCACTGACACCTCCCTATCTAGTCTCATCAGTTTTTAAAGATGCACCCTAAGCTTAAAACCGAACCACTTATGATTCCCCCATTATGTTGTATGCTTTTCTACCTTTGATTCTTTGATCATAGGAGTTCCCCTAGCAAGAGGCCGCCTCTCAATCTTTACCATGGTCAGATCTGTCCCAATTTAAGGAATACCCCCTCTCTTATTCTTCCTCCCTTTCAAATCAAAAGTTTTTGTCTTTCTTCTCACTGATCCCATATCATTTGCCTTTAAAATAATATTTTGTGTCCTGTTTCATTTACTAGCTTATTGGCTACTTGAGAACAGGGAATTTCATTTTGCTTATGTGTCTTTTACAAAGCCTAAGATGGTACCTTATATAGCACAAGCAGTCAGTGAATATTAGCTGAATTTTTAGTGAAAAAAATAGCCAAATCCACTTGACTCTTTTTTACTGACATTTTTTAAATGTCAACTTCCTTTTTCACTTTAGTCTTCATGCACCAGTTCTCCTCATTGCTCACACTTTTATCATATTATCACCTACCTTCTGTCCATTTTCCACCAACCATTTCCCTTCCAGTCAGACTGAATACAAATCCTGCTATGGCATTACCCCACTCTTTAGAAATTGTTCCTAATTGCCTAGTGAATAAAATGCAAACTCTTTTGCCTGGTAATCAAGATCTTGTACTCACCTCCTAAATATTATCTCTCATTCCTTGTAAAGTTCCACAAGCTAGTTCCCCACTACCCTCTGACCTCCTCAGCCCCACAGGTTGTTTCACCTGCTTGGAATGCCATCCTTTCTGTTCTTTGTTTCCTCTAAGACCCATCTTAGAATTTCCCTCTTCTTTCTGACTAACAATGTATTGGAAATGTCTCCATATTTTGCATTATCTCAATACTTCAATAAAACCTATGCCATCTTCTCATGCTCTTTCTTACTTGCTCTTGTTACCTGGATTTTGGTATTGTGTTTATGTCATTTGGAGTCCCCACCCTATTTATAATCTGGTTGAAGTCTAGTTGGCCACCGATTTGATTTGGATGTTTCTCCCCTCTAAATCTCACGTTGAAATTTCATTTCCAGTGTTAGAGTTGGGGTCTAGTGGGAGGTGTTTGGTCATGGAGGTGGATTCCTTATGAATGACTTGGTGCCATCCTCGTAGTAATTAGTTCCTATGAGAACTGATTGTTAAAAAGAGCTTGGTACCTCCTCCCTCCTCTCTCTTCCTTCCTTCCTCTCTCACCATGTGATGCCAGCTCCCCTTTCCCTTCTGCCATGAGTGGAAGCTGCCTGGGGCCCTTACCAGAAGCAGGTGCTGATGCAATGCTTCTTGTACAGCCCACAGAATCATGAGCCAAATAAACCTCTTTTCTTTATAAATTACCCAGTCTCAGGCATTGTGTGTGTGCACACATGTGTCTGTAAAATACAACATTTTGAATTTGAATTCAGCCCCTATCTTGAGTGTTGGACTTAATAATTGATGAGATTAGTATCTTTTTGTTTTACTTCTAAACCTATATTACCTCTTTAAAAAGTACGAAGTTCCTGACAACTTTAATTATAAATAAAAAGGCATTTGACATCAATTTGGGAAGTTTAAATGTATAATGCACAAAGAATAATGTTTTCTAAGTTCCTAGAATGTGTTCATGAAATAAATTTCACCTAAACTTACAAATAATTCCGCCTACATTAATTTCTAGGAATTGTAATACTAACCTGTAACCTTTTGGGGATTAATGATGAGCAGGAAAATCAACTCTTTCTAGTTAGTCATTAATTATCAGGAGACACCCAATACCTCTACGCCATCATTAAGTATACAAACAAAGCCTTATAATAGTTAGGTAGTAACCTGTATAATTATAAGTCTTATGTCATAGCATTCCATTATCTGCAATTCCCTTCAGAAAAGTTGGAAAGACAAATGAAAATATGTCTCTTTTTACTCAGTTAAGTTGATCCTAAAGAAAACAAAACTAGCATGACATCCTATAGATTATGAATATATGAATTAAAAACACATACAGAAGATGCTTAACATGGTTTCTGTTGAGATATCAATAGAAATAAAAGAAGGCTCCTTTGTATGTTCTATGCTTTGTGCCAAATACACGGTAGAAGTTATTTTCTGAACAAAGCAAACACATATTTAGAGTTCCAATTACTTAGTGTGGTCTTATTTCAGAACTACTTTTTACAGTATACTTCTCTTTTTCCCAGTGGTATGTAAGATTTCTAGAGACTCAAAAAATATGATATCCTTTTGCAGTAATTTATAAGAAGAGAATTTTGTCATGAAGCCTTCTTCCATTTTACTTTATTTTTGGTGGCCTATTTTCTTCATCCATCTCCATTTTGCCATTTTGGTTAAGAAATAGCTTAGTTCCGCCAGGCCTGGTGGCTCACACCTGTAATCTCAACACTGGGTGGCTGAGGCAGGTGGATCACAAAGTCAGGAGTTCCAGAATAGCCTGGTCAATATGGTGAAATCCTGTCTCTAGTAAAAATACAAAAATTAGCTGGGCATGGTAGTGAGTACCTATAGTCCCAGCTACTCGGAGGCTGAGGCAGGAGAATTGCTTGAACCCAAGAGGCAGAGGTTGCAGTAGCCAAGATCATGCCACTGCACTCCAGCCTGGGCAACAGCGAGACTCCTTCTAAAAAAAAAAGAAAGAAAAACAAAAGACATATCTTGGTTTATGAACTAGGGCTTCAAAACTGGCTCATGCAGCAAGCAATGTTCATTTCTTTTTAGGAACACATTTTTACTATTATTATTGTTTGTGTCATAGAAACTATATGTAGCTTGAATTTGCCAGTGTCCCTCAGCAGTAGAATTCAAAGCTACACTTATTTTTTCTGTTTTTAATATGGTAGTATTTGAACAAATGACATTAATTACCAGGGGGTTGGTTTATATTTTCACTTATATGAGGTCTTAAGCACTATACTAGAATAAGAAATTCTAAAGCTAAGTTAGATTATTACTTTGACAATATATTCCAGAAAATGTAGTCAATAAATTAGATTAATGTGATATAAATTATATAAGGATCATTCAAGAACTAGATTATAAGTAAATAAAAGCTCTCTTATCTTTCAATGTCATTTGGTTTATCACTAGATAAAGCCTGTATCTATTTATCTTTGAGCTTGCAGCACAGTATCTAGAACATAATAGGCACCCAATAAATATTTGCCAAAAGTATAAATGAATGTGAATGGAAATAGATCTGAGCCTAATATTATTTTTTGAATTCCCGTCATATTAACAACATTTCAAGTTGCAATCTAGAGCCTTGACAAAGTGAATGTATTATTTTACAATGTGGCGACTATCTTCCTTAATGATTTATTGTGCAGGTAATTTTTAGAATGAAGATTAGGCAACACAGAGACCATTCAAGACAGACGGTACCTGAGAGAACATTAAACTACATATCTTCATTTTTAGGCTGAGGGGAAAAATCCAGAAAGGCAAAAAAAAAAAATATATATATATATATAAATAAAAAAGAAAACCTTTTTGAATCAACTCTAAATCACATGGTTGGTGGGAGAGCCAGGACCAAAGGTCTCCTGATTCTCAGGCCAGAGTTTCCTTTAATTACACCATGAGAGGAGTTGGTGCCAAGAACTCTAGAATTCTGACAGCTGAGTTTCAGTCTTCTTTATTATGGAGTTGCTTAAGTCAAATGAACATACTTCCTTGAATACTACTTTCCTTATTTTGAATAAAGAATAAATTTCATCAGACTTCAGAGTATATTATGTAACTCAATAAAATATGACTTTACTGCATACATAATTATTGTTGATTGCTCTGAGTTACTTATCAATATTTAATTATTTATTTTAATAAACCCGTTTGGGGCCATTTCATTTATTCAGTGCCCAGTCTTCTGGGAATAGTGAAAAATTGTCAAGACATATTGTTATATATATTATGTGTAACTAGAACACATTTGACCACAGGTACATAAGATTATTGTCAATAATTTAAAATACAAGTGGTAAGAGAATATGTTGTGTTCCTAGAGGCATTTTAAATCTTATTGTATCTTTCTTCAGAATTACAGTTAAAGTGTTATTCCTAGAGATGTAAGCGGAAGTTATAAAAACTGACATTATTCATTTATTCGAATATCTAAACTTGTAGATGACTTTTCAAAGACTTCCTTAAGCCACCTTATTTTGTACTACTCCATAGAGAGTCTTCTCTGTTGTCATTACTGAAAGCATATGATTACATAGACTCCATCAGATGGGATAGGGATTATTTTTCACTCATACTTACAAGATAATTTTTAATAAGAGCATACTGGGAATACTTATAAGGTACATTGACTTCAATTAAAAAATCATTCCTCACAAATATAAATACTATAGTTGAGTAAGATTTGATGGCTAACTGAATTCACAATTAAAACCAGATTGAATCAATAGATGGTTGAAAATGCTTACAAATGTGAAAATTTGTTAAGTGTCCTCTCAAAATTGTCTGTTAACAAAAAGCATAACAAGGAAACTAGAAATATGGAACACAAAGTTTTGGTGTTTGTGGATGTAGATATTAGTTTCTATAATATGTTTCAGTAAGTATAGTAAAATAAATCAGGAATATTAGTCTGTTTGCTGTAAAGAAGTGAGCCGTCTAGGCCAAGTATGGTGGCTCCCGCCTGTAATCCCAACACTTTGGAAGGCTGAGGCAGGCAGATCACCTGAGGTTGGGAGTTTGAGACCAGCCTGACTAACAAGGAGAAACCCCGTCTCTACTAAAAATATAAAAAATTAGCCAGGCTTGGTGGTACATGCCTGTTAATCCCAGCTACTTGGGAGGCTGAGGTAGGAGAATCACTTGAACCCAGGAGGAGTAGGTTGCAGTGAGCCAAGATTTCACCATTGCACTCCAGCCTGGGCAACAAGAGCAAAAACTCTGTCTCAAAAAAAAAAAAAAAGACAAAGAAGTTGTCCGTTCAAAACAACTTATTACTAATGGCAGCTGTTAAGTTTTTGGACTTAGATTTGTAAGTAAACTTACAGACTTTTCATAGCTATAGGTAGAAACTCTCAGTAAGTAAAACATATTTGTTGAAGTCACCATGATCTTTTCAAATTTAGGACCAATGCACCATTCCTTTTTGATTCTTCATGCTACCAGCCCTTTGAATTGTAAAGCCATTTTCCCAAAGCTGGTTGCCTTTCTACTATCAACTTTTTCCTCTGCAATCTCTTTAATTGACAGTTTTAGTGAATGTAATGTTAATACAATATGTAAAACATAATTTAATTAATTTTTGTTTGTTTATTAGCTTTGAATTGAGGAAATCTCTGTCCAAAGGATTATATCCAAACTAGTTTGTCATTCATGAGTACCAGATTTCCATACACAATGTGGAATAAATGCTTTGAGAGGACATTGAATGTGTCTGTACTTCCAGGCGTGTTTCAGTGCCAAGATGTATTCAGCGAATAAAATGCTTATACTCACTGGTGGGGCTCTATGTGCTTTGGAAACGTTTCCATCTCAAACATGTAACAGGTTGTGATAAGACCATGGAAAATTTTAATGCCACTTCTCTCCGTTCCCTCTCGCTCCTCTTAGTGGAACAGACAAGTTTCTCAGTGCCAGATCTGCAAACTTACAATGTCCCTATTGAACTAAAAGTGTACTCATATCATACATAATAATTCTTTTGTTTACCCACCTATTCATTATAATGAAAAACAAGCCTAACAGAATAAATGGATAGAAGATAGATAAAATACTTGCTTGATAAACTAGTCAAACATACAAATTTAGAAATACTGTTCATTCATTTGGATACCACATGTTCAAGTTATACCTACATTTATTTGTGCTTTAGTTTCATACTGGAAATTTTCAAATGTGTATTTGTCGGATCTTCTTTGACGCATCTTAAATAGCCTGGCACCACGGTTACTAAGATGGGATAATTCTTCCAACATGATATCTCTGGGGATGCTGACCTTTTTGCCAAGGTCCATGCCATCAACATCTGTAAAACAATATTCACATGCATAAAAATCCCAAGGTAAGCATTTTTAATGGTTTTCTAAATTTCATAATTCTAAAATTCCATCAATTTGTAACTGCATGATCATAAGCATGTTACTTATTTTTTCTAAACCTCAGTTCCCTCATCTCTAAAATAGAGCTAATAATACTAATACCTATTGCAAAGCATTAATATGAGAATGAAATAAAAGTGCTTCATGTAAAGCATGAGGATGTAGTCTGGTACCTGGCACATAGAGTGAATAGAAGTTAGCTGTAATTACTGTTAGTACAATTTAGTCTTTCAATACAGAATGAGTTTTCAAATAGTTTGAAATAAAACCTTGCTTCATAGTTTTATTCATAAACTCTGTTTTGCTCCCCACATTTTTATGTGTCAGCTTTAGCTATCTTCCTACTGAAATGCCTACCCTCCCACTCCACCCCACCCCATTTCCCAGACTCTGTCAAAATGCTATTTATTCTACAACTAGCACTGAGGAGCCTACACAAAGTAGACAGATGATAAGTACTGAACGATCTTTTTCCCCAATCCAGCTTAACTGCCGTTTATGTTAATTTCTTACCTAAAATCTTTATTCATAATTACTCATTCATTCTCTGTATTCCCATAACACTGCATCATATATATTTGATTCTGCTTTATTTTTTTTATGGTTTGTATTTTCTTTAGGTTTTAGTCTTTGTGTCTCTCATACCTTAAAATTACACACATTTGGTAAATGAGTGTTATTTTCTATATACTAAACAGTTTTTCCAAAATCCAAAAGAGATGAAACCCCTCCACTTGCTTCTTCAATCAGTAATATATTTCTGTAATATACACAGAGTCCTTTGCCACTGTTAACTACCATTAAATGCATAGGAAGAAAAATCAGGCCATTAGGAAAATAAATATTTTGATTGATTGGGGCAACATTCTTTGATGACATGACCTATTAACCATAATAATTAAGCTTTTGGGAGTATTTAGAATTAAACAACAGAATTACTTGTTAAATTTCCTCCCCACTTTTCTTTTGAAAGAAAAATTGGTTTACCTGTTTTGTTATTACATGGAGAGAAGTCAGCTAATTATAAAAGTCACAATATCAAGACTTCTGCTTTTGGGAAAATGAAGTAGATGTATTTTTTCCTATACAGCTATTAAGTACAACTACACATGTTGGACATTATAAATTAAAAAAAATTAAAAGACTTTGAAAGTGGAAAGAAATAAGCAGATGAGCTAGGGACCCCAGGACCCAAGGAACAACATAGTGGTACTACTCTGGGTTTTCTTTGAGCCCCTAAATCTCAGACTTGAAGCTAAAGATGATGGCAACCCAAAAATACCAAGAGGTACAGGCAGGCAAAGTAGCAACGAAAGGCTGTTCTCTCCAGCTAAAGGACCAGGAGAGGAGCTGCCTATGCAAGACATAAAATGTTTAGACAGTGGACACTCTACTTTACCAAGTGCCACAGAAAACACTTTGACCTCGCTCTCGCCCATGTTAAGATCTTGAGGGGAACCCAGAATTTCACCCTGTGAGGCTGTAACAAAGTTCTCCAATACTCCCATTAGGGTGGTGTCAGAGAGACTGAGTGGGAAGTTGGGACTTTCATTCCTGTTGGCCAGTAACTAGCCCCTTGTCCCTCATGCAGTCTTAGTGAAGATTATGTGGGTGTCTGAACTCCTGTCTTCTCCCCACAATAACGAAGAGGCTCCCCTCAAGTTTCAGTGGAGCCAAATAGGGAAACTAGACTTCTATATTTATCTGGCAGTAATGAGTTGGCACGCCCCTTTCTCTGCTAGAGTGGTGTCAGATAGGAACAGATGAAAAAGAGGGTTTAAATAAGAGCAAGCATCGCAGAACATAACCTGAAAATGTCCAGGCTTAAATTTGAAAATCACTCACCATTCAATGAACTAGGAAAATATCAAACTGAATGAAAAAAAAAAAAATCAAATGCCAACACTGGGATGACTGAGATATTAAAATGATCTGACGAGGATTTTAAAGCACCCATATTTTAAAACATTGCTTCAGAAAGCAGTTAGGAAACTGCTTGAAATAAATTCTTTACATGGAAACCTTTTTTGGCCGAGACTCCATCCGCAGCAGCAAAAAACCAAACAAAACAAAAAAAACATGTCAATAGAGAAATAAAAGATGAAAAGAACCAAATAAAAATTTTATAACTGAAAATACAATAACCTGAGTGAAAAGCTCAATGAATGGGCTCAGTAGCAGAATGGAGGGGGCAAAGGAAAAAAAATCAGTTAACTACTAGAATAGTAGAAGTTTCCCAATGAGAGCAACACAGAGAAAAATAGATTTGAAAACAAATGAACAAAGTATTCTTAGGGATTCATGGGACTATAATAAAAGATATAGTATTCATGTCACTGAAGTTCCAGAAGG
The DNA here is from genome assembly GCF_049354715.1 of Callithrix jacchus. Lineage (NCBI taxonomy): Eukaryota > Metazoa > Chordata > Mammalia > Primates > Cebidae > Callithrix > Callithrix jacchus. The sequence goes on from NC_133504.1 coordinate 78,417,731, forward strand.
AGAGGAAAAAGAAGGGGAGGCTGGAAATGCTCAAAGAGATCATGGCTGAAAAACGTCCAAAAGTTGACAAGAGATATAAACTTACACATTCAAGAAGCTAAGAGAACCCTAAATATAATAAACCCAAATAACTCACAACAAGACTTACAATTAAGCTTCTGAAAACTAAAGACGAAGAAAAAAATATTGAAAGCCACCAGAGAAAAACGACTACTGATAAGGGGAAAATAAACAGAATAATAGTGGATTTCTCACCAGAAACTGTAGAGGCCAAAATGAAGTTGTACGATAGTTTTCTACATGCTGTAAGAAAAGAACTGTCAACCCAGAATCCCATACTCAGTGAAAAATATCCTGCAAGGAATAAAGGGGAACTTGAGAGGTTCTCAAATGAACGAAAACTAAGAGAATTTGTTGCTTGAAAGCCTACCCTAAAAGAATGGCTAAATGAAGTTTTTTAAACAGAGAGGAAACAATAAAAGAAGGAAGGTATATAGTAAGCAGAAATATAGGTATATGCAATAGGCTTCCCTTCTCTTGAGCTTTCTAATTTATATTTTATTGTGGAAGTCGAAATTATCACACTGACTGATGTAAATGTATGTAAAAGCAATACTTAAGACAATTACTTTATAAACAGGAGAGGATAAAAAGACATCCAAGTAGATACTTTTTGTTGTTGTTGTCTGGGGTATTTTTAGACGGAGTCTTACTCTGTTGCCCAGGCTGGAGTTCAGTGGCACGACCCTGGCTCACTGAAAGCTTCACCTCCCAGGTTCAAGTGATTCTCCTGCCTCAGCCTCCTGAGTAGCTGGAACTGCAGGTGCTTGCCACCACCATGCCCAGCTAATTTTGGTATTTTTAGTAGAGATGGGGTTTCTCCATGTTGGCCAGGCTAGTCTCAAACTCCTGACGTCAAGTGACCACCAACCTTGGCCTCCCAAAGTGCTGGAATTACAGGCGTGAACCACTGTGCCTGGCCAAAAGCAGATAAATTTTGTATACTTCACTTTCACTGGTGAAGTAGCAACATCAATAGACTATGATAAGTTATGCATAGATAATGTATATATAATAAGTTATGCATATATAATGCAATACTTAGAGCAATTCCTGAAATCTATGTGAACAGATGCATTTGAAAACACTATACCAAAATGAAATTCTGAAGTAATCCCCAGGAAGAAAGAAAAAGAAAACAGGAATGTAAAACAGAGATGACAAAAAGGAAACCCAATATAATTATGTCCTTAAGCTCTAATACATTAATAAATTAAGTGTAAATAATCTAAATACATCAGTTGATGTCAGATTGGATTAAAAGCAAACCAACTATGATTTGTTGAACTATGCTGCCTACAAGAAACTCACAGCTTATAATAACACTATAAAAAAGTTGAAAGTAACAGAATGGAAAAATACATATCAAGCACAAAAGTCAAAGGAAGTGGCTACACTAATATCAGATAAAATAGACTTCAGAGCAAGAAAAATTACCAGAGACAGAGAACGACATTATTTAATGATTAAAGTGTCAATCCACAAAGGTTACCTAGAAATCCTAAATCTATATGCACCAAAAACAGAGCTACAAAATATTTATAGTAAAAAATGTAGAACTAAAAGGAGAAATAGACAAATTCACAATTATACTTGGCACCTTCAATCCACCCATCTCAACAGATGATAGAACAGGGCAGAAGAGCAGTAAGACTATAGCAACCAATAGGACTTGACATTTATATTTTATTCAATAACAATAGAACACACATTTCTTTCAAGTGCCCATGGAATATATATCAAGATAGATCATATCTTAGGCTATAAAATAAATCTCAACAAATTAAAATGATCAAATTATTTGGAGTATTAGCACCGATCACAATAAAACCGAACTAGAAATTAGTAATAGAACAATAACAGGAGAATCTCCAAACATTTGGAAACTACTCAACATACTTCTAAATAATTAGTGGGACAAAAAAGAAGTCTCAAAGAAAATGAAAAATTCAGTGAATTAAATGAATATGAAAATACAGCATATCAAAATTTATGGGACACAGCTAATGCAGTGCTGAGAGGAATATTTAGAGCACTAAATGCACAGTTAAAAAAGAGAAAAGCATCAAATCAATAAACTGTCTACACCCCAAAAATGTGAAAAAAGAAGGAAAGAAATAATAAAGATAAGAGCAGAAACCAATGAAATAAAAAACAAAAACAATAGAAAAGATCAATGAAGTATAGAGCTGGTTTTCAAAAGATCAGTAAAATTGACAAATCTCCAGTAAGATTAACATAGAAAAGACAGAGAAGACACAAATTAATAATATTAGGAAGAAAATAAGAGATATAATTACAGACACTGCAGATAGCAAACAGATAATAAGAATATTAATACTACAAACAATTCTACATATAAATTCACGTAAACTTAAGAACTTAGAAAAAATTGACCAGTTCCTTGAAAAGCACAAATTACCTCAGTTCACCCAACATGAAATTCAATTCAGGCAATTGAATTTATAATCTAAAAATCTCCTAGCCCCCAAAAGCCTTCAGACTTAAATGATTTTATTGGAGAATTCTAGCAAACATTTAAAGAACAATTATAACCAATGCTACATAATCTCTGCCCAAACTAGAAGAGAGAACACTTCCTAGTTCATTTTATTAAGGTAATAATACTCTAATACCAAAGCCAGAGAAAGACAATACACACAGGCCAGGCAGGGTGGCTCATGCCTGTAATCCCAGCACTTTGGGAGGCAGAGGCAGGTGGATTGCTTGAGCTCAAGAATTTGAGAACTTGAGCTTGAGCAGGCTTGAGCAACATGGTGAAACTACTACTAAAAAAAAAAAAAAAATTAGCTGGGCATGGTGGTGCGTTCCTGTGGTCCCAGCTACTTGGGAGGCTGAAGTGGAAAGATCAGTTGAGCCTGTGAGGTGGTTGTAGTGAGCTGAGATCAGGCCACTGCACTCCAACCTGGGTGACAGAGTGAGACCCTATCTCAAAAAAATAATAATAATAAAAATAAAAAGTAAAAACAACACACACACACACACACACACACACACACACACACACACACAAAACAAGTTACAAAACGATATCCCACATACACATAGAAGCAAAATCCTTAATATAGTGTTAGAAAATATAATTAAGCAATATACAAAAAGTGTTTTATATCATGAGCCAGTGGGGTTTAATCCAGGGAGGCAAGACTGTTTCACTATTCAAAGATCAATCAATGTAATTGTTAATAGGCAGAGGAAGAAAAATCACATTACTATGTCTTTGAGATCTAATGCTAGGCAAAGACTCACCATATTAACAAGCTAAGGGGAAAAAAATCACATTAGTATATCTTTGGGACCTAGGGCTAGGCAAAGAGTTACTAAACTTAACACCAAAATCACAATCCATGAAAAGAATAATTGATAAACTGGACATCATCAAAATTAAAAACTTTTGCTCTGAGACAGACCCTGCTAAGAGGATGAAAAGACAAGCTACAGAGTGGGAAATAATATTTTCAAAACATACAACCTTGAAAACAGTCTAGCATAAATAAAGAACTATCAAAATTCACTAATAAAAAAGCAAACAATCCAATTAGAATGTGGGGCATAACATGAAGAGACATTTCAACTGAAGAAGATATACAGATGGAAAATAAGCCTGTGAAAAGATGGTAAACATCATCAGTCACTAGAGAAAGGCAAATTAAAAGCACAGTGATATATTACTATACACCTATCAGAAAATCTATAATAAAAAATGATGACAGCACCATTTGTGGGTGAGGAGGTAGAGAAACTGGGTCACTTGTACATCGCTGGCGAAGATGTAAAATGGTACGGATACTCTAGAAAACAATTTAATAAATTCTGTTATAAAGTGAACATAGAACTACCCAGCAATACTGGACATTTTTCAGTTGAAAATTCGTGTACTTGCGAAATCATATACAAGAATGTTCATAGCATCTTCCTTACTGATAATAAAAAACTGAAAACAGCCCAGATGTATTTCAATGGGAAAACTATTAAAAACATGTGGTCCATCCACAGCATGGTATTCAGCAAAAAAAAGAAACAAATTATTGAGAACAACACCTGGGTGAATCTCTAGAGAATTACAGTGAAGGAGACAGCCACTCCCAAAAGGTTATATGCTATATGACTCCATGTATATATCATTCTTGAAATTAAAGAAAAATTATAGAAATAGGGAGCAGATTAGTGATTGGTCAGCATTTAAGGAGAGATGGGGCCAAGAGAGAAGTGGGTATGGTTATGAAAGGGCAACATGAGGGACCCTTATGGCAATGGAAATGTTATGTCTTGACTGTATCCTGGTTGTGATATTGTACTATGGTTATGCCGGTTATTGCCACTGGGAAAGGGCGCATGGGATAGCCCTGTACTATATCTTAACAATTGCATGTGAAAATATGATTATCTTTAAAAAATTCTCAAAATAAAAAATTTAATTAAGAGCTATCAAGCCATGAAAAACACTGAAGTCTCCTTAAATGCATATTTTTAAGTAAAAGGAACCAGTCTGAAAAATCTACTTACTGTATGACTCCAGCTGCTTGACATGCTGGAGAAGATAAAACTAGAAGGCAGCAAAAAGATCAATAATTGCCAGGGACTTGGAGAAAGGTGGAGAGAAAGGGATGAATAAGTGGAGCACAGGGGATTTTTAGGGCTGTGAAACTATCCTGTGCAACACTGTAATGGCAGATATGACACTGCATTTGAGAAAACCCATACAACTGCATAATACAAAGAGCGAATCCTAATGTAAACTATGGACTTTGGTTACTGCTATGGTTTAAATATCTGTACCTTCCAAAGCGCATGCTGAAATTTAATTGCTGTTGTAAGTGTTAAGAGCTTGAACCTTTAAAAAGTGATTAAACCACGAGTTCTCCACCTTCATGGGTGGGATTTGTGACCTTATAAAAGGATGAATTCAGCCCCTTTTTCTCTCTTGTCCTCTGCCATGTGAGGACTCGGCAAAAAGCCCCTCCCTAGATGCTGGCCCCTTGATACTGGATTACCTGGCCTCTGGAACCATGAACCAATTTTTGTTCATTGTAAACTACGCAGTCTTAAGCATTGTGTTACACCAGCACAAAATGGACTGCAGCAGTTATCAATATTAGGTCAGCAGTTATAACAAATACACACTGATGCAAGATGCTATTAATAAAGGAAACAGCAGCAGGGAGAAGTTTATATAAGAACTCATTGTACTTTCTCCTTCACTTTCCTGCAAACCTGAAACTGCTCTAAAAAATAAAGTCTACTATTAAAAATGTTTTAAAATTTTTATACCTCTTCCTAATGCAATGCAGAACAGCTCTATCTGGCTCTCTGGTATACCCAAACAAAGCAAAACAAAATGCTGTGCTTTGCAGTCTCCAGGAATGATAGACATAGCCTATGGAAGAGGCATAAGAAGAACAGAGCAGAGTACATGAAGTATTTTACAACTATTTCCTGGGACTTACTCATCATCTTTGCCGAGTTCTGTAGGGAATATTCACCCTTGTTCATTTGAAAGTGTTTGGACCATGGAAGGATGAGCAAGTTTATTTTTTAGGGTGTCTATGAATATCCCTCAGCATACTAGACAGTGTGATGAGGGTGAGATATTTCAACTTTTTGATTCTGGGTTCAAAATAGCAAGTACCATTTAGATTATAAAAGACAGAAGAGACATTATGCTCTTGCGGTTACTTATATCCACTGTATCTGTATGGTGAAAATATGTAATGTTCTGCTGCTGCATGTCTCTTTCTAACTCTGCATTTAGTGCTTTAGTGGTGGTAGCTTGAATTTGGCCATGGTGGGAGCATTTATATTACAGAAACTGGTGAAATCTACAAATCAAAACATCCCTACTGCTGCCTCACTTGAGAACCAATTGTTAAATATATAATAGCATACTAACGGACACATCCATCAGTGTCAGGAATATTTTGCATAAACAAATAAAACACATAAACAAAATTCTCCAAGGTTTTCTTCCCTTCCCTTCTAATAATTAAATTTATGATGTCACTGGAGCAAGGGTTTCAGAACCCTTTGTGAGTTAAGGAATCTAACGTTAGATCACTGTCATCACTTAAACTTTCAGAGTCAAGAACTCTATCAGCTGAGCACACAGATTCCAAGTTCGGCTCTTCCCTACGCTTCACTGCAAACCCTTGTACAGGGGCTTAATGGTGTGTTTAATCTTGATGCTTGATAAATGACATGTTTTATTCAGGATACATACCCTGCCTTCATGGCTTAGAAAGTTGTCTTTGTAGCATTAGATCATCTATTGAAAATAAGGCCGGGCATGGTGACTCACGCCTGTAATCCCAGTGCTTTGGGAGGCCAAGGCAGTCCGATCGCCTGAGGAGTGCGAGACCAGCCCAGCCAACATAGCAAAACCCCATCTCTACTAAAAAAAAAAAAAAAAAAAAATACAGAAATTAGCCGGGCATAGCTGCGGGACACCTGTAATTCTAGCTACTTGGGAGGCTGAGGCAGGAGAATCACTTGAACCTAAGAGGCAGAGGTTGCAGTGAGCTGAGTTTGGACACTGCTGTACTCCAGCCTGGGTGGCAGAGAGAGACTCCATCTCAGAAGAAAGGAAGGAAGGAAGGAAGGAAGGAAGGAAGGAAGGGAGGGAGGGAGGGAGGGAGGGAGGGAGGGAGGGAGGGAGGGAGGGAGGGAGGGAGGTAAAGAAAGGAAGGAAGGAGGGAAGGAAGGAGAAAGGAAGAGAGAAAGAGAAAGAAAGAAAGAGAAAGAAAGAAAGAAAGAAAGAAAGAAAGAAAGAAAGAAAGAAAGAAAGAAAGAAAATATTGCTAGGTTTACTCTCCTATTGGTGTCATTTATACTGATCCAGAACTTCAGTTAGATGAGTTAATCTAATCCATAGTTTGCGAAGACACTCACTCAGAAATAACTGTAGTAAGACAAAAGACCTTTTAAAACTCTTCTGCCATGATTGACCTGCGACTGCAATTCTGATAGAGTGGGCGAAACCACTGGAGGGGAGCTAGCTGAAGCTTATTTGCTTTAGGGTGGGCGTATTGATTATCTGCATTTGCACAGAACTCTTCCTCCTGTCCCTAGACAGTTGGCCTATGTAACTGAATAACAGTCCATAAAATATGTTCTTGTATAAGGTAACATATATGTGCATATTATAGGTAACACATAAGATCATAGTCCAGACTGTGATTTTGGATAATGCCTTAAAACTCCAGTTGATAAAAACTTCTGTGATAATTGTCTTTACATAAAAAAGTTGATTTTGAATACCATCTGTGATTTTTTTAATTGCATATGTCTTTGTCTTGATTTGAGTTCTAAGGCTATTTTATAAAGTTTCAAAAATTCATCATTAATAAAAATATTATTTAAGGACTGTATAAATCTATAAACATTCAAAAATGAGATTACCAATGTACTGAATTATACAAACAGAATAATCTAGCACTGTTTACAGGATTTTATATCTAAAACATATTTGCATGAAAAAGGCTTCAAAGAAAGCTAGGATGATGGAATAATATAGCTAGAATTGAACTGCAATTTCAACTGAGGTGTAAAACACAATTTAGCCTAGTTCTCTTGTACTAGTTTTCTGGAGTGCCTTCTTAGAGGCTAGATGCTCAGAAAACTTATGAATTCACAAGATATGACTGTACACCAGTTTTCAAAATAAAGCATGCAAATCTTTCTAGCTCTTATTTTTCCTGGAGTTATGAGAATGCTAATGTGAAAGATAAACAAAAGAAAATTACCAAACTTCTACACTAAACCGTTAAGTTCTTTTTCTATAAACTTTTATATTAGATAGGAGGTATTATAGGCCTTTTTGGCATCTCATTTTATATTGAAGATTTGATTATTTACAGTTTAAGATATGTTCCTACAAGAAAAGTAAAAGTGGTCTTCGTGTAATCTTTCATCTGAAATTCTAGATTTTGTACTTTTTCAAGGAGTCCTTGCAATTCATGTCAATATTATCATTTCCTCTGTTACTAATGGAGAAACTCAAACACACTGATGTTTGGCTTCTGCATATAACTCAGTAAATGAGAATCATGGCATTTTACAATTAGGTGTATCAGCAAATCCAGCCTTCCTCGTTTTCTGATGTAAAATCTGATGTCTAGTCTGGAACCTAGGACCCCGGTATCACATTAAAACAGCACTCTATTTAGAACTTGGGCTTCCTGTTTTCAGACCACAAAGCTAAGCTCTCTTCCTGAAGTTACAAAAACAGTCTGCCCAGTTCTCTTCTGTGTGCTGGGGAAAGCTGTTGCCCAATCATGAGGAGAAAAAAACAAACAAACAAAAAATACTAAAAAAGCCCTCCTGGAACCCAGGTGAGAGAACAGTAGGGTGACTGAAGCTTACTAATGAGGCACTGTGGTCTTCTCTATTTATGAAGCTCTTATTCTAAACTGTCAGCAATATCCGTGCATAAAGTCAGGGATCATCATACTCCCAGTTCTTCTTATGGTTTTTATAATCCCAATTCCTTTCCCCCCAGCATTTCTAAACAGATGCTAGTTTCTTTAGAGTGCCTCTCCTTCTTTCATTCGGATTGCCCCACCTCGTTATCAGTTATATTACTTCCTATCCTTTTATCCTTTCTTACCTCTGTCTCTTCCTTCAGTCTTCAAGTTTCACTTGAAGCATCCCTAACATGAAGGCTACCTACTTTTAGATTTACCTTCCTAATTATCAGTCTTCAAGTTTCATATGAATCACTGAACAAGAGAAAAATATGATTAATACTAGAAAATATGTATACATTTAGGGGTAAATTGCACAGGGCTAATGGGTAGGGACTAATAGAGGCCATCCTTTCTCATCTTCACAACTAATTCATGCACAGATAATGGCAAAGTATTTTTTGTCTTTTACAATAGCACTTTTTAGGTGGTAACAACTGTGGCTGAGATGTGTTTGTATAAAGCACAGAGGTTTGTATTACAACGGTAACCAAGCCAGCTTTACCATTAGTTCTGCTTACTGCCAAGGTGATGATGATGGTAATCAGAACTATGATATGATAATGAGGAAGGTAAATCTAAAAGGAGGCAGTCTTTGTGTTTGGGATGCTTTTTAGTAGTCATTTGTTGGGAGTGTGGTATATTTGCTTTTAGTATATAATTTAAAACCAAATCACAATGGATCCAAAATGAGCAACAATTTGGGGATGTGATTAGTAGAGGCTTGGAGTTATCCACCTCTCACTTATTCTATGCAGTTAGCATTATAATCTATATGAAGAGAATTTTTCAGTAATTCTTTGAGATTATTTCTCCTTCTGAGGAAATAAGGGCTTTAAAGTAAAACTCTCCATTTCTGGTTCTTACATTTCTCTACTGATTTATCTTAAAGACTCACTGGCTGCAGTCTTTTTCCCCTACATGAATCGGATTGAATTTCCACCTAATGTTAAGAGGACAACAACTGGTTTAGCCAACTCATTGTCACATTTTATACTCCTCCAAGCTAAATGTTTCTGGAAAGTGATAATAAAAATTAGATGACTTACGATGCTGAAAAAAAATTCTGATGCACAAGGGGAGAGGAGGGAAGGTAAGAGAAGGAGACTTGGACTGAAGCATCCTTTTTTATTTGTCTTTATAAAGGATAATACAGTCAAAATTTGATTTATTTAGTCTTACAATTAAGATCAAAGCAGTTGCATGCTTTATCTTAAATTACCCAGATTTTTACTGCAGCAATATGTTTGAAAATTTGGAGGATCATTCCCAAAAAAGTTTCTTTAAAATCATGTCTTATTTCTGCATGCTTAGAAAAAATTAGACTCCCCTGGCTCCAGATCTCTAAATATCATGCTGTTCACAAATAGTAAAGTTCCATATAAAATGTCAGAGGAAATAAGAGAAGAAAAATATTTGAGCTGTTTCATACAGTACCGAAGTTATTTCATCTGGGTTGAGCTTGGAAAGAGCCTGATTATCCCCACGTTATCTGAAATTCTTGACATCCAAATAAAGACAGAGCATGTGACTCCCCTTAAGGGGGTTGGAACTCATCCAGTGACATGGGAGGCAGGGCTTCAGCTGACTTTAGATGACTAGTATTTACTGGTGGTGAGATAGTAGTTTTGAGTGTTTTCACCATCTTGATATATAATCAATATATATATCAAATATTTTTAGATAAAAACAATAGTTATGTTTGTAAAAATGAAAAATAAAACTTCTTACTCTTATAGATCTATGTCAGAGCTAACAGAGTACACTCAAACACATGACTTAGTCTGAGAATACATTAAATGCACTGATTGGTTTATGATTAGGATGCCGTTAGAAAATACTAACATCAAAAGTCTATTTTAAGATAAACAATTTTGTCTCAAACTCCAGTAATCATCTGATTTTTGCCTTATTGATCAGGAAAGCTATAAAATAATTTCAAGTAAACTACTTGAAGCAGGAAATACAAAGTTGAATGACATTTTAAAAGAGGCATGAATTTTGGAACTTTGGATTGGTACAAATTCAGTTCTGGTATCTGATTCAGAATGATTTTCATTGTATTCCAAGCTAATTTGACATTATAGTAAAATATGAGAACCCAGCTGAATCCACTACAGGAGTTTTGTATTGCGGAAAATAGAAAACGACTTAACAGGACCTCTTAGTTATGACTACATTGTGTGGGGAGCATCTAAAAGTCTTTGTCTGCTTCCGTTCAGCTTGCTTTATGGAAGGTAAAATATGAAAACATTATGCTCAATACTGTTCCCAGGTGTCAAGCTTCTAGGTCTCAATATTGTAATGGGGAAAGGCTGTGTTCCTCGTCAACAGAGGGGAAATAAGGAGGAATTCTGAAAATCCCACAGATATATCTGGAATGGTTCAAACCAACCCCTAAAAGGACCTGAATATTTTTTAACTTTTAAAATTGATGCTATCCTTTGGTCAAAAGCAAAAGTTGAATTTCCTTTATAAGAATCAAAATGTAAGTTATAAAGCATTGCTTTCTCAAGTTATTTTCTAGAATTTAAAGAAGAGGGTGAAATATTACCTTACATGTAATAAATACCAAAAGTTTTTTGAGTCATAAGTTTTGAGACTACAATAACTTTATATTTTCTCAGAAGTTACAAATCAAAGTAGACTCCACACACAAAATATGTTAGTAAATCAATTACCAAATATGAAGGGTTAAACAAATAAGCAATAGAGTTAAACAATAAGCAATAAATATGAATTCCAACTTAATAGCTTTATAAAAAAGATGATAGAACTTATTTTGAGTGATTTGTATGATATAAGGAAAAAAAATCAAGCTAAACCATGTGGAATGGACAATGAAGACAACATTCCATGAGACTTGTCCAGAAAAAAAAAAGAATTGAGAGTGATCTTAACTTATAATGTGGAAGACAAGCCAAGCAGAATGTACATCAGCTGTCAGATTGCTTCATGCCTTTTACAGCAGTTGTTCCTCTGAAAATAGCTTCCAAATGAGAAAGGATGACTACAAAAGGATTAGTTACCATAGGCTTTTCTACACCCCCTAGAGCTCCAGGTTTGTTATGACAGAACAGCAAGAATTTAAAGGAAGTAAATTATGGAATATTAAACAACATCAGGAAGGAGCCACATTTAGGCTGAGCTATATTAACGCTACGAATGATTTTTTATTTATACCATTTCCATGGACTTCCTTCATGATGGCTGTTGCTTGCTGTTTCCTCTGCTTCACCATAGTATTATGTGATAGCATGGTTTTTTTGTTCCCTGTTAAAAATAAAGGGACATTATTGAGGCAATATGAAGAACTCATTTGGAGTGTCTCATAATCACTGTTTTGAAAGACAGCATCTTTGTTCTTTATTAAAAAGTTATTATCACTTGCTACTGAAAGACTTCAATATGCATTCCTTATTTGGTGACAGGACATGTTATTCATTGACAGGCAATGTCACAGTGAACAGAGACCCAGTCTTATCTGGACATTAATACAATGATCATCAGGCAGTGAGAAACAATGAAATTTCTGGACTTCTTTCCTCTCCCTCTCTTTTCTCCACAGTATTTTAATCTATCATTGTCTCCTCACTAGCCTTCATTTGTACCAGCATCACACTTCATCAATTCCAGCAAACTGTAAGAATGAAGAAAACACCAGATTAAACCTGAATTCTTTGGTGGTAGCATTTTAATATTTTCAACAGCTGCCCTTTAGAGCAGAGAGTGCCCATTGATGAGTCATAACTCTGGATCTCCTTGGACAACTGACTAATAAAACATTTTAGGAAACAGCATACTCACCTTCCTGTTAAATTGTGCTTTTCAGCGGGGATGAATCCCAGTTTGTGGAGGAAGACTCTGGAGATGGACTATGGATGGCACTTGGGCCTGATGGTTTTTATCCTTGAACCTGGGACAGCATGGTCCCTACTCTAACTCAAACTGGGAACTGAGCTTTTCTGAAGAGACTGGCATTCAGCTGACATCAACTGACTATATATAGCATCAAATACTTTAGCTACTCATATCTTCCTGGCGAAAGGGAGGAACAGGGAAAGATTAGGTTCTCTCCATTGTGTTTCTAGTTTGTGAGATGGTTAAATGAAATCTTTGTTAGACATGCAAAAAGTTTTAAGTGAGCACTTTCTGTTTGAACAGATAGTAGCCAAAAGGGACTTAAAACACTATTAAAGATCTAGCTCTTATGTTACATCTTAATTGAGGTGACAACAGACACATACATGAATTAGAATAGAATGATAATTATTCATAACGAAAATGAAGAATATAGACAATAATATCTATGTAGATTCAAGAAGAAAGAAAGCAAAGTGGGGGGGATCAATAGAGCCAGTTCTTAAGCTGGAGTGAGAACCCATGCTAGGTTCAGAAAAGTGGATAGTATTTGAATAGTGAACTCAGGATTGCATTTTGAAATGGACTATTAGAGGGTGAGCCATGAAGCTGAGTAAAAGCTTAGACTCATAACTGGGTCATGCTTTTTGAAGAAACCCTACAGAGACCAGTCCCTGCAAAGTTGACCAGTCTCTACAATGTGTAGAGTCAAGGATTTTCATTTGCGGGCATAACAAGATTTGAAAGATTTGCCTTTCAAAAGATATGGCCTCCCAGATAGTCCTTGGACACAAAAGCATGTTCTCATCTCTGGGCTTTTCCTTTTACTATTTCCCCTTTTTCCTGGATGAAATAGTATCCTCAACAGCTAATCATTATGTTAATTTTGGTTTACAAAATGAAAATAGATAGTGTATTCCTTTTACTATTTCCCCCTTCCAAACTTTCCCCCTACTCACATGACACAGTCATGCATTCAGGACTCTGCTCAGATAACAATCCCTCATCAAATCACCCTCATCAAATCCATAATCACCCTGTCTAAAATATCACTCTGTGCCACTCTCCAGTCCCTTACTCTGCTTTGTTTTCTTTATACTTTTCTGTTAGTTAAGACAAAAGTAAAATGGGAGTGACAGAAACTCCCCCAAAACAGAACTGTAAAAAGATAGATGTTTCTCTCACAGGTAAGCTTAGTCTGGAGGTAGTAATTGAGGGTTGCATGATTGACATAATTATCAAGGGCTCCATTACCCTGTAACTTTTTGCTCCACTATCCCTAAAATGCAGAACCCTTGGGTCTAATTAGCTGCTCGAGCTCCAGTTAGCATGCATATATTTCAACCAGCAGGAAAAAGAAAAAATAATGAGAAGGGCACACTGTTTTCCTTTCAGAACATGTCTAATATTGTTCATACTTCTGTTTACATCCCATTGGGCAGAACTTAGTCATATACATACATAACTCAAGAGAGTTTGGGAAGTGTAGCTTCTATGCTAGGTGGTCATGAGCCCAATTAAAATTCATGAATAATTTACTAACAAAGAAAATAATGATTGCTGAGTGACAATCCAGTTTTTTCACTAAGAACATGTCAACATTATTTTGTGTATCTATCTAATCATCTATCTATCTCATATCTCTTTTTTCTACTAACTATGAACCCTATAATGGCTTGGGCTTTGTACCTTCAACAGTTGGAATTGTATTTGGTATATGGTAAGCACTCAATATTCATTAAATGAGTGAATGAATTATGTTATGTATAATTCTAAAGGTTCAGTAGATTGGTGATTAATTGCAGAATGCATTAAAGGTTTGGCATGAGTTTGGAATTCAAATGAACAGTCGCTCGAATATACAAAGATGGTGGCTATTTGTGGGAGAAGTTGTATTTTATAAGATTGAAATAGGTTATACATTATAGTGCCTGATCATTGGATTGGAAGTTTAAGGTTGTAAACCGTCGCACTTTGGGAGGCCATAGTGGGTGAATGGCTTGAGCCCAGGACTTTGAGACCAGCCTAGGCCAGCTAGCAAAACTCTGTCTCTACCAAACACACACACACACACACACACACACACACACGCACACACGCCAGGTACGTGGCATGCACCTGTACTCCCAGCTACTCCAAAGGTTGGGGTGGGAAGTTTACTTGAGTCCAGGAGGTAGAGGTTGCAGTACGGTGATCCAGCCACTGCACTCCAGCCTGGGGGAGACCAGATCTTGTTTCAAAAAAAACAACAAAAAAAAAAAAAAAAAAAAAAGAAAGGGAGAAAGAGGATGTTAAAAGTTGTAGATAGCTACTTAAATCTAGCTATCTACTTTATCTAGCTAACTATTGCAATTGCTTCTAAACAAATGTTTGCATTGAAATTGTAATTAGGTATCAATGAGAAACCATTTTGCCAACGCAGATAAATTTAAATTCCCTCTCAAAATCCCTTGAATGCCCTTATGTTCCTGGCTGTAGCCTTTACCATAGTGTGCTATTAGACAAGTCTTTTACACTCTGTTTTCTCATCTGTAAAATAGTGATTACAGTACCTATAACATAAAGTCATGGACATTTTACTTCGGACAGTTTAGAAATTCCTTATACTTAGTCAAAAGTTTAATAAATGATTTTTTTCCTTTTGCTATTATTATTATTTCTGCAAAATGCTAGAATTTCGAATTTTAGAATAATCAACTGCATTATTCAGTTAAAAAACAGATTAGAAGGGTTCTGGTTTTCCTATTTGATCATCTTCATATGTTTCCAACTTTATGTTACGTAGAATTCTAAAGGTTGAAATGGAGTCCTCAGCAGATAATCATTGTTATATTAATTTTGGTTTCCAAAATGAAAATAGATACTGTATTTTAAAAGATTGTAAAAGTTTTACTGAATATAAGGTCTTACACCTTTTTGTCTATTTTTCAAATATATTCTACTTAAAATTCTCTTGCCTTATTTTTTAAGTTCATTTATACATACCTAGCTTTCTGGTCTCTGAGTTTTTTTGTTCTGAAAAAGAAGAAAAGGCAAATCACTGGTGTTGCAGTCTTAAGACAAGATATGCCATCCATTTGCTTCATGACACAAATGCTGAACTTTAAACGGAACTTTAATGTTTATCACAAAGCATTTTCAGGTGGTCCACACTGCAAACTAATGCCCTTTAATTTAAAATCAAGTCACAATTAATCATTTTCTATTTTATCTGCATAGAGATTTGGTACCAGACAAAATTAAAATTCAGCTCAAATTTGTCATATTGAGATCATCTTTTGTCCTCAGCTCACAGCCTCCCACCCCATGACCACAGACACACACACACACACACACACACACACACACACATACACACATACACACACAGTGGACTAGAAAAGATGTCTCCTACCCTCAAAGACTCAATTCCTACCCTTGTCCTACTACTCATTCCTTCCCTCGAAGCTTCTCTCTCACCACAAGTTAGGCAGAGTAGTACTTGATTTTTCTTTCAAGGCCCAAAGTATTTTAAACTGACCGGTGCTAAAGACAGAAGATGAGATCTTTTCTTACAGGCAAAAATAATAGGATTCTAGAAACTTGTGTCTTGGGAGGCTAGTGAGGAAGAACTTTTTGACAAAGATTTTCAACACCTCTGTAATCAAACTATTTCCACTGCTGGGACTGGCCACAGTTGCATTTCTAACTCCTTTATCACTTGCCAAAAGAGAAAAAAAGATTAAATAAAGTGACTTTTATTGCTGTATTGCTACCTAACAAAAATCCACACCATGAGGACTCATGAAAGGCAACCTTATTCAGTCAGTGGTAAACATGAGCACTTTAGCCAACTGGTAAACAAAGTCTACATTGACCTTCCTCTAACTGAGCACTTGTTTTGAAATTCTGTGTTTCTCTTGTCCCATTGACAGTCTATATTAGGTGGCTGTGGGCAGTCAGAGATTAGGGGAGGATTGGGGAGGTGGGCAGACTGTGGGAACTCACTGTTTGCTAGGTGGGCAGACAACACACTGACATTATTGAGGCTCGGCTCTGGACTGAGGCACACATAACCAAACAGGACAGCTGCCAGGCCAGTGTTGAGCGGCGAGTCTGAGAGAACAATCAGTTCTTCACCAGCCTTCAGGGCCTCAGTTATAGTGCTAACTCTGGAAGGAGAGAATGTTTGAAAATATAACGGTGATGCAAACAACTCACCTTTGGTGGGGTTGTCTATGGAAGCACAGCCTTTGGTTTGTGCACAATAACCCTGTGCTTTCTTCTTCATGCCTAATTGGCCCAGTGTGTCTTCCGTGGTTTCTATTTTCCTATACTGTGTGGGATCCAGCCTATAACTGACCTCCTTAGCAGACAATCACAAGGGCAGAATAGGAATAGGCAGTACTGGGGTAATCATTTTACCAGCCAACGGGGAACAGTATAAAAAAGATAGCTGAGTTTTCAACTGGTCTCATTACAATAAAGGCCTAAGGGCAACAAGAGTGGTAAGAGGAAAAATACCAATCACTATTCAGTTAATGTTTGCTAGGCTCGGTTAGCCCTGTTCTACAGATAAGAAAACTGAATTTCTGAGAGGTAAGTAAAACCATCAAAGCTTCATACTCGTAAGTCACAGAGATGGAATTACAAATTGGCTGTGTCTGATCCAAAGGCTTCTGTTTTTTTCACCATGTTGGGCAGACATCTCTGTTTTCCTCATCTTCTCTAAATTCCTCCACATTGATGTCTATACAACAAAAATAAAGCAGAGCTGAGAATTGTCAGAGAAATTATTGCAATTAGCTCCTTACTAATTTCCTTTGGAATTTAACATCCTAATATTCGTTTTATTTGGGGTGAGGTGCTTTTTACTTACAATATTTGTGGCTCTTTTCCAACGCGTGCTTTTCTTGTTTGCAAACCTCTAGAGTTCCTCATGGTGTCTATTCTCAGGGTACTTTCTTTTCCTTCAGCTGTGCAAATACTAAAGTTATTAAAATGCCTAACATAAACAAATAGAAGCCATTTGCTGTGCAGGCCTCTCCTTCCTTTCCTGGCCCGTGTAGCACACCATCCCAAACACACTTACCACCTTTGCTGCCAACAATGAGGGTTAAATCTAACTTCATCAAAATAATTCAATTATGAGGAAGCCCCATGTCATACCTGTCTTTCTTTGTAAATTTATTGCTTTTACCTAAGCGTTTCCTTCTAAGCTCTTAAGTCATGCCTTAAGGTAAGAAGGGATAAGCGAAGGCTGGTGACCAGCTTGTGGAGGACACAAGCTAATGTAATAAGGTTGGGAACTTGGAAAGCAAGTTTCATACACAGGAATATTAAGAAACAAGTTGCCAAAGCAAACCTGCAAATCGTTTTTTTCCTTTGCTTGCTTAATCCCAACGCTTATCCAGAACTTTGTCACATTTCCTTTCACAATTCTAGCCAGGCTATATTTTTCCTATATAGTACAGATTCAAAATACTGAAACTTTTTGTTTTAAGTTTTCTCACCTGCAAGAAAATCTCCTCCTTCTCTTACATACATATTTAGCATGACCTAATTAAGTTAAAGTTCAATAAAGAAAACATGAAGTTGTTTATTCAAAAAAGAGTATTTATGGCCTGGCGCAGTGGCTCATGCCTGTAACCCAACACTTTGAAAGGCCAAGTCGGGTGAATTGCTTGAGGTCAGGAGTTCAAGACCAGCCTGACCAATATGGTGAAACTGTGTCCACTAAAATACAAAAATTAGCCAGGCACAGTGGTGGGCACCATGATCTCAGCTACTCAGGAGGCTGAGGTAGGAGAATCACTTGAACCTAGGAGTCAGAGGTTGCAGTGAGCCAAGATTGCACCATAGCACTCCAGCCTTGGCAACACAGACTCCCTTTCAAAAAAATAAAAATAAAACAGAGTATATAGTCAAGAAATTTAGTGACAGAGCCCAGACCTCACAGCAATGTATCACATGCCAGAGCATCTGCAGCATGACTGTAAAATAGGAACAAGCACATTATTAACAGTCCAAGGATGTTGCATTGCATAGTACTTATCATAATACCTGGCTTATATAAAGTGAGTAGTAAATGTTAGCCATTATTGTTAGCAGCACGGAAAACTTTAACTTCAGCATAAACTTATGAAAAGATGTTATCAAAATACGTAAAGTCACTGTATTAGTCTGTTCTTATGCTGCTGATGACATCCACGAAACTAAGTAATTTATAAAGAAAAAGAGGTTTAATGGACTCACAGTTCCACCTGGCTGGGGAGACTTCACAATCACAGCAGAAGAGCAGGGGATGTCTTACATGGTGCCAGGCAAGAGAGAATGAGAGCCATACAAAAGGGGAAACCCCTTTTAAAATCATCAGATGTTGTGAGACTTACTACTATGAGAACAGTATGGGGGAAGCTGCCCCATGATTCAATTATTTCCCATAGAGTCCCTCCCACAACACATGGGAATAATGGGAGCTACAATTCAGGATGACATTTACGTTTGGGTGGGGACACAGCCAAACTGTATCAGTCACCTTAAGTCAAAATGGCTTACACCCCATTTGCAGATGAAGCAGTGAGAAATTAAGTCACATGTTAAAGGTGAAACAGAGAGAAAAGTAGAATGGTTCCTTAACTGAGAAAGACATGAAGGGAACTTGAGTTGTCATATTATTACATATAAATAAAGCATGTGTAGCTCAGAGGAGAGATTGCTGAGAAATAAAGCACCCAGCGATAAACAGTGAAGAGCCTGGAATATCTGATAAATACATACTAATATGGACATGATATATTGATGAATTAGAATCTGATGTCACTTACAAAATATGAATTGTATAAATAATTCTCTTTATTCTAATTTTATGCTCACCATCCAAACTTCCACTAATCTATTAGTTTTCCATGTAGTTCGCTAGAATCCAAACTCACCTGCTCTTTCTCACTAAAGTAAAACATTCAGCACCTAGTAAGTTTGTTCAATAAATGAATGAATGAATAAGAAAAAGAAAGACACTGGAACAGACACAGAAGAGCAAAGTTCAAAAGAAAAGAGAATTTTAAGGCACTGCCAAGGTCTGCACAAAAGCCACAGAGAATGACACATGAGAAAATGTCATTGATTTGGCAAGAAGTAGGTCGTTGGCACAATTTAGAGATACTTCTGTAATGTGGTAGTAACAGAATCCAAATAGAAGGGATTTAAGATAAGAATGAGTGGATAGGAAGTGTATGCTGCAAATGGCAACTATGTATTTGAAAGGACTGGCTGTGAGCTGAGAAGAGAGTTCAATTTCCAGAAGGGAAAGCAAGTTCCACAAGCATGTATGAGAGTGTGTGTGTGTGTGTGTGTGTGTGTGTGTGTGTGTGTGTGTGTGTTTTGGAACCAGAAACTTTAACATGCTTAGAGATAAAAGAGAAACAAATACTGATATATAAAACAATAATAATTCTGATGATTTGAAATTTGGGGTAGTTCACGTCCAAGGCTATGATGATTGATTAGTGCAGAGAACCAGCACTCTAATGTTTTACTCTTTAGTAGATGGAGTCACTTTGTAACCCCAATGCTTAAAATAGTGCTGGCCTTAAGTAGGTAAGTGGCAATATTTGTTGGATAACATAGCATAACGCTTGACACATAGCAGGAATGCAATGTATATTAGTTTTTTCTCTCAGCTCATCATCCATTCTTTATTCTTATCACCTGATTCCATGATCTTCAGTGATAGGGCAAGAAGGGACGGTGGTTTGGGGACCTTTAGCTCCCTTGTTTTGTATTAGTCCTCTTGAAACTGAAATGGTGTACATGCTCTGAAAACAAAGCTTCATTACCTCTCAAAATAGACATGAACATTTTAAGTTAAAAATGCATCATCAATATTTCATTTTACTTGAAATACTTTATTCCTTGAATCCAAAAAGCATATACTTCTGGTTTTTCTCCTCTGCTCTTTCTCAGTTTGTTCATTCAGTAAATATTTATTAAGCAACTGTCATATACCAGGTGTATGACACCTCTAGGTGTTGAACAGTAAGTACAATTTTAAAAGTTCCCATTCTAATGGAGTTTACATTCTAGTGGGAGAGACAGGCACTGGACAAGATAAACTAGTGAAGTGTACTGTATGTTACAGAATGATCAAAAGTATTATACTAAGAAAAACTAGTAGAGAAAGCAGGCAGCATTGTTTGGAGAGAAATTGTGATTTAGATAGGATGACCAAGGAAGGCATTATTGAGAAGATAGCATGTAAGTAAAGACCTGAAGGAAATGGACAAGCAAGCCATGAGGATTCAGGCAGAAGGAGCATGTACAAAGGGCTTGAGGTGGGGTATATTTGGGTATATTTGAGGGAAGTGAAGAGACTAGTGTAAGTAGAGCCATGTAAAAGAGAGAGAGGTTAGGAAGTTGGTTAGGAAGGTAGCACAGGCCCATCAGTCATAAGAATTTTGATTTTGCTGTACCTGAGAAGCTGTGAAGGAGTTTTGTACAGAGAAAAGATAATACAACTTCCTGTTCTAACAGGACCACTGTGCTTGCTTTGTGGAGAACAGATCACAGTGAGGCAAGGAGAGAAGCAAGGAGACCATTTAGAAAGCTATGTGATAATCTAGGAAAGATAGAGGGTGGCTGATTCAATGTGCACAGGTGCGTGCGTAGGTGGTGAGAAGTGGTTGGATTCTGAAAGGCAGAACCAGTGGGATTTGCTGATGGGTTGGATATTAGGATGCGAGAAGGAGAATGACTGCAAGTTTGGGGACCTGAGCAATGAGAAGGACGGAGTTGCTATCCTTTGAGATTTGGAAGACTCTAAAAAGATTGGGTTTTGGAGAAAATATCAGAAGCTCAAATTTGGACATTAATTTTGAGACGTCTAGATGGGATGTCATTGAAATGAATAAATGAAATAAACATACAATATGAGAGAACATAGTTGGCTTGCTTTACAAGTATTGCTTCAAGACTAGTTTCCAAGTGGAGACATAAAATAACCAACTGGATATATGAACTTGAATTTCAGAGAAGTCTGGGACAGGAATATACATTTGAGATTTTTCAGCACTTATATTTAAAGCCTTGAGATGGTTCCTATTCTGCAATTTAAAGTCTTAATGTTGAAATATTGCAGTCCTGTCTTTGAACCTTTCCTCTTTTCTGTCTACACTCTGTAATCCCCTGTTATTTTTTCTTTTCCTATATTCCTTATCAAATCTGGCCAGCAAATCCAGAATATCTTGGCAACTGACCTGTTCTCACGACGTTTACTGTTATCACCATGATCCATCTCTCTTGCCTAGATTATTACAATAACCTAATAACTGGTCTTCTACTTCTGTGCATATCTTACTTCAGTCTGTCCTCACAAGGTAGCCAGAAACTTTTAAAATTTTAAATCAGACATTTAATTCATCTGCTCAAGATGCTGCAATGGTTTCCTATTTTAGCCAGAGTAAATGCCCATCCTCATGATGACCTAAAAATGCCAGACCTCATATTGGCCTAAAAATGACCTACACAATCTTACATTCTGATAACTCTCTGGCTACACCTATTCTTATCTCTCTTGCTCTTACTGCTGTGACCCCGGCTTCTTTGCTTTTCTCAAACATCCCAGGTTATCTTCTCCACCTAAAACACTGTCCACATATCTGCACTACCCTCTCAAACCACTTCCAGGTTTTCATTCAATGCCACCTTCTCTGGTGCATTTCTTGATTTCCTGCTTTAAAAAATCAAAAGCTTCCTCCCCGCAACTCACTATTCTTCCCTGAATTATTTTCCTTCAAAATACTTAATGCTCTCTAACATATTAATGTCATATTAATGAAAGTATGGATCATTGCCTGTTTTGTTCTCTACTGAATTACCTAGTACCAAGAAAAGTATCTGACACATAGTTGACATGATATATACATAGATAGATAGATAGATAGATAGATTAGATAGATAGATAGATATAGATTCTTTCTCTGTCACCAGGCTGGAGTGCAGTAATGTGATCTCAGCTCACTGCAACCTCCATCTCCCGGGTTCAAGTGATTCTCCTGCCTCGGCCTCCTGAGTAGCTGAGACTACAGGCATGTGTCACTGAGCCCAGCTAATTTTTGTATTTTTAGTAGAGATGGGGTTTCACCATGTTGAGCAGGATGATCTTGATCTCTTGACATTGTGATCCGCCCACTCAGCCTCTCAAAGTGCTGGGATTATAGGTGTGAGCCACTGCACACAGCCAATGTTTTTAAATACATGAAAGAATGAATAAATGGAATAAACATACAATCTATGAGAACATGGTCTGCTTGCTATATGAGTGTTGCTTCAAGACTAGTTTCCTACCTAGACCCTCTTCCCTCAAACTTCCCTCTAGGCTCCTTCTAAATAAAATGCTGAAATGCTCATAGATTGCACAGTAGGAAGTACATGCAGCTGTGGCCCAACTGGCCTCTTTAGGGCATACCTATAGTAGGCATTCATAAAAATGAGGAAAATATGGTTCCTGTTTTCAAGAAATTCATAGTCTAATTGAGAATATAATTGCATAAAAGCATGTGATTTGCTTTAAAAGAAAACGTTTTAAGTATTCACAGCTTTCCCTTTGACTGCCAGTTCCTAAGGAGTCTGGAGTTTTGTGAGCCTTGGACAGCTGACAAAAAAAGCCTGTGGTTTTGTTGATCTGATAAGGGTAATGAGGAGAACTGCAGATTTGAAAGAAGCTGGGCAAGCTTGATTGATTTATATTAAAAAGGGGGAAGAGTGTCTCAAGAAAGTTTTTCTTGAAGAACCAAGGCTAAATAGGAAAGGAAGGAATTGGGCGGCAGTAGTAAGGAAGGAGTATGATTAACAAATAAGTGTTTGCTGACATGTTGGCAATAAGGTGCATGTGGTGTTAGGGGAGTGGCATAGAAAATAAGCTTCCATAAGGATTAGAGAAAAGCGAGTGGATAAAAAGAAGCTCTGGGGTATTTATAGGTGAGGCAAAGAAATTGTCCTTTTTTTCCTCTTAAAATAGCTCAGTTTTAAGATTATTTTTTTCTTTTTGAAAGCATCTAAATGACTTGATTGCAAATGTACCTCTAAGAACCTGAGTGAATTTAGTGTTGCTATTTGACTGTCAGAAGATGTCTTCTTTCAAAAGGATAATTTCAGTTTTGCCTAATTACCATACAGTAGTCCATTCTGTTAAAAGAGAAACGTTGGACAGATTACACATTTAACAGAGTTTAATTGAGCAAAGAACAACTTTGTAATAGGAAAACACTCAGAACCAAAAGAGGTTCAGAGAACTCTGCCTGACAATGTGGTCAGGCAGTACTGACAGATAGAGAAACTGAAGTGAGGTACAGAAACAGCTTGATTGGTTACAGCTCTCAGTTTGCCTTATTTGACCATGCTCTGATCAGATATCAACCTGTGATTGGCTGAAGCTCAGCTTCTGTGATTGGTTGAGACTCAGCCATTTGTTATAAAAGTACATACTACTAAATTAGGCGTCCAGATCATTTAGGTGCCAAGCCAGGCTGCAATTTCTTATGACTGTAAGCAGCAAAGATTGGGGGCTAAAAACTGTTCCTGGTTTTAATCAAATTGTGTCGTCAGCTAGAGGAGAATGTTTGGTGAAGGGATCAATACAGCACTTTTACAAATCAAATCTGTGAATCTATCTATACGTGAACTTCTATCTCATAGGTATTGCATTTTTACTTGCATTTATTACTCTAATACTTTCTTCCCTCCTTTTCTCTTTTGCTATTTTCCTTTTTATTTTTTGGCTTAAACTTGATGTTGTGGTATTTTTATATGGTAACAACTGTAAAATGTTACTAATATCTTTCCCTTTTTACTTTTCATCCTTTTGTTCAAGGACTCATTAGCTAACTGATGAGACAGCTCAAGGGAATTCTGAGTTTGGAATTTCTGTAAACCACAGTGGATTTACATTGAACAAATTGCGGGGGGTGAGGTTATGTTATAGAAAGTCTCCCAGTTCATTCTGATAATTTATTGACTATAATATTAGGGCTCTGGGACTATTTTGCAAAATAATCAGAAGATTCAGCTTGATTCTAAGGACAGGGAAATATGTATGCAGTTGCCCGTCTGCCTTTGTGGGTTCTGTATCCACAGATCCACAACAAACCCTGGATCAGAAATGCATTTAAAAAATAAAAAAATAGCAATATAACAATAAAAAACATAAAACCAATACATTGTAACAACTATTTATTTACAAGCATTAGCATTGTATTAGGTATTATAGGTGATGTAGAGATAATTTTAAGTATACAAGAGAATGTGCATAGGTTATATGCAAATAGTACACTTTAAGTGACTTGAACATATATGGATTTATATTCCAAGTGGGGACAGGAGTCCTGGAATCCTCCCTGTGATTGCTGAAGGATGGCTATCTATAGAGGGAAGCGTCATCCTCACTATCACCATCCCCATCATGTTGTTTTCTTCATTGTAGTAGCTATCATTTCTATGCCACTCATGATATGTCATGGACTAATCTTGGTGTTTCATGTACATTGACTAGTTTCCTTTTCACAACATCCCAGATAAACACTGTTATCATCTACATTTCATAGGTAAGGAAACAGAGACAAGAAAACAAAGTAATTTTCCTTGCCTTAGGTTACACAGCTGATGAGTGATGTTGCTGGATAGTCTGGCATCATAGTATCTGCCTTTTACACTGCCTCTAATGGAAAATGAGTATCCGGGCTTCATATTAACATTAATGGAGAATTAGTATTTCTCCATTAAATTTGAAACTCTTTGAAGGCAGACATGTCTCTTATTCCTACTGGAATGCCTGTTGCCTTACGCACACTGGGTGCACAGTTTGTATTTGCTGTGAAAACAAATGAATATGTTTTAGGAATGAAGTCGTTAGCAAAGGAAAGAGACCTGAATAACAAATTTAGGTGATTCTGAGGCAGATTCTACTTCCTGTGTGCAGAAAATTTACAAAGAAGCCATGAATCTCTGGAACCATTCTGGAAACTTAGGATTGAAGTATAAAATCCGTTAAGCACTGTCTCTCCACTCCTCTGGACAAAAATCCTCTGCATACTCTGTGCCACTCTACACGCTGGGCACTCAAAAGTGAATAACATCCAGTCTCTCTTGCAAATCGGGGGTACGGATTAATTTTAGAAAAGAACACAGATCAAGTTATCTCATAATTCCAATATCCTGTAACTGGAGCTATGGTAAGGAAAATACAGATACCATCAACCACTAATTGAAAGGCCTCTCTCAGGGCAGGTGAGTTTCAAACCTTTACACTGAATTTTTACTCTTAATTATACTTTTTACTTCTAGGAGAACTTTGCGCTCAAATTCTACCTAATCTCTGGCTTATTAGTCATATTTTTACCTCTTCCTTTTTTTAAAAAAAAATTTCCTTAAACATATAACTTATCAAAAAGTTTTCTAATGTATTCGCTGTATTTGTACAGTTCCAATATTCGAGTTTCTGTTGTTTATTATTTCTGTGACACTTGCATACAATGTCTTAGTTCACATTTGTTTTGTGATTTTTAAAAATTGATTCTGAAGTTGTATTCACAATAAAGCACAATCCTTTACATTTTGCTAATACCCAAGTTGTGGATTCATTTCTCTAGGGAGAATCTGTGTTTCTTTTTGCCACATGTCTGTGAACATTACAGGTCTGGAACTAGTTTAAAATCAGTCCAGAAAGGAAAATTTTCAGCTTGTAATTTTCCTTACCATGTAAACATTGCAAATTTTGATCCTAAATTCATGTCTGGGTTTTCCAGTGGCTACAAATTCTCAGGAGAGCTCTTTCTCCCACAGTCAAATCTGTGCCAAACAGTTTTGCTTGCTGCTTTCCTGTGTGAGGGATCATTTGTTTACTTACGTTGTTCTAGTGAATTCTTTTCCATTTCCATGTGCTGGCCTTCCTGTGCATGGCTTCTGTGCTTGATGATCACTAAGAAAACTCTCTGCTCTCTGAAAATGCAAAGTTCCCAGAAGCCTGGATGTGTAGGCACTCCCAGGGAACCCAGTTGCTGCAATGCTCACTTATTTCCCTAAATTCATATTCTTGCTTAATTCCTGAGAGCCTCTTCCATTCATTTTAAAAGAGCTTTTAATATTTTATCTAACACTTTTTTCAATGACTTAAGAAATGAATTTCTCTTTTATCTTTTCAACTTGCATTTAAACAACTTGCATTGAAAATGGTACAGACCTTTGTGGGAGATATTTTTTTCAGTCTGTTGCCAATGCTGGGTGCTTTAATGAATTGTGGATCTCTTGAAATGACTACAACAGTTGTCAGAATTGATGAATTTTGAATGGCAAATTGATTGATATCACTGTTATGAGGCCCGTGAAAACCCAAAGCTAACTCTTCCACTAAGTGATGTAATTAGCCTTTGGGGTGTCATGCCACTTATTTTTTCATCTCTAATTGTATTAGTTTATCGATTATACCTTCTCAAGTAATATGTGTCATAGATGTTCTAGGATGTATTAATCCTTTTGATTCCTAGGTATTGTCTGGGACTATTTGAGCTCCTGCCAGTCACTTTGAGTCTCTAGCCGGCTCATGTCATTATCCCAATATATCACACTAATATCATTTTCCACATGTACTCTCATAAAAAAGATTAAGAAGAATAGTCTAGCAGATCTTTTAGCAGTCTTTCTGTCTCTAAAGCTGTTGATTCTAAAGATTAACTATTAATGCACTTTTGTTCTGGGGCACTTACTCATTGAATGAGCATATTGTATCCAAGAGAAAAGAAGATGGATTTCACGGAGTTACTTTGAACTGAAACCTTCAAAAGAGTCACATATGTTTGTTAATGAGAAAAATCTTAAGAATTTGGTTCAAAATGACTTGTTTAGAGCTACTGATGCCATTCTAGCAAAATGGTTGTGATGATTTGGACTAGCCAAGGCCCTTTATGGTTCCAAATAGTGCTTGCTTATAACTATTTCCATTGTGTTCGTTCACCTCTTCGTTTGTTTTCCATGAATGCAACATTGTATAGGCAACTTAGAGGTCAACTTAAGTGCCTCATGTCCTTTCCTTTCTTTTTTTGTTTATATTTAACAGTGTGCTTTTGTCTTGCTTTATATTTTCCACCCCTCTGTTTCCCCACTTGTTTGAGAAACATAAAGAAACAGAGCTTGATTTTACATGGCCAGGACACATACCCACAGAACATATCAAAAACAATGATTGGCTTTGCTAATACCCGAAAGTGTGAATCCCAACATGCTCTACTTCTGATTGTTACTATCATGATTCTTTTTCAGACTTTAAGGAAAATGCTTAATACTCAGCAACTCAGAGTTCAGTCTGGCTCTGAAGTAGCATTGGTTAGGCTGGGATATAGCGTGCTGTTTTAAAAGCCGATTTCTCTCTCCACCCAAGTCCTACTGAACCTCAACCTCTATAACCAAGAGTTCAGGGAATCTACAGTTTTACAAAACTGTAGCTTTAACTGTAGGGACTATTTGTCTGGAGATACAAGAAAGAACAATTAATTTGTCTGGAAAATAGGGGAAGGGTTTGAAGAAGACATTACAGAAGAGATTTTTTTTTTGTTTAGTTTGTCTTTGAAGGATGAATAAAAAAATCGACTGATGAGGAAGACTAGGACAGGGTACTTCAGTCAGAAGGAGTGGCATGAGTAGAGGTGCAAGAGTGAGGCTCCGTGGCATATTTTGAGAGCTGTAAATAGTCTAATCTGACTAGGTTGATGCCAGATACAGGATGAGGGTGGAGGCAGGAATCACAGAAGGTGCGTCTGAAAAGCAGATTAGAATTAATTGTGGAAACTCTTGAGTGATAAGGAATTGTATTTTATCTCATAGGCAATAAAAGCCATCAAAGATTCATGATTAAAATGTAGTAAGATTTTCATTTTATAATATAACTGTGACAGCAATGTAGGGAATAAATTCAAGGGAATTGAAACTACAGACAATGAGACCAACTGAAAATTATAACAATAGCATGGAAGAATGATTTTAACATAGCAGCTGGGGAAATGGAGGAAAAGGGGATAGATTTGTGATCATTCATTGACTCAACAAATATTTGTTACTATTTCATACATCGTGGGCCCCATGCTAGCTGCTAGAAAATAACAAAAACAAATCACAAATTTTCTAAGGTGAATAAAATTCTGTAGTGTGCGTGTGTGTGTGTGTGTGTGTGTGTGTGTATGCATGCATATATATGAATAGAGGAAATGCTTTTCAAATAGTGGTATTCTCTTTGTGGAAGAAATATAAATAATTTTGCTTTTTTTATTAGACATCATTACATTTTCTAAAGTGCCTATAAAATGGATAGAATATATTTTTAAATTTTTATCATTAAAAAATATATATGATTTTTCCTCCAGGACCCTAGTGAGAAGACAGATTAATAGTTCTTGATTTAATCACTCTGCTACATAGTTGTTCATTAATTTATTACATGGTCAAGGTCAAACTCAGTATTTCACTCCTTTCCAAACTTTCCCTTATTCTTTACTTTTATATGACTCTTTCATAGCTCTCCCCTCCAAACATGTCGAAGCAGTCACCAAACCTTATTTATTTTTTTAGCTCTTAATCTTTTATGAAGTCTATACTCATGCATACATCTGCATGAACTCTTAATCTAGACTACCTGGGCTCAGATCCCAGCTTTCACATTTGCTGAGTGCATCCCCATGAACAAATTATTTAACATCTATGATTCTCAGTTTTCTTATCTTATAATAGAATTAATATCAGTTCTTGACATATAGGGTTGTTGTGAGGTTTAAATGAGATAGTATATGAAGGGGGCTAAAAGTAATAGCCAGAGAATAACGTTAGTTATTATTTGAATTATTTAGGAAAAATGAAAGGATTTTAGTCTTAAATGATAAAAAATGTAATTTCATGAGACCCTTAAGGAGGAAAAAAAAGTCTCTGTTGCTTAGTTATGCTAGAGAAGGTAACTTTTTATTGTGTTTTGAACCAAAGATAAAAATGATGCAAAACAATTAGAGTTTTCAATAAGTAGCATAACTGATATTCCAGTCACATCTTCAGAACTTAGTTGACAGTTGTTGAAACACAGGTTGATAAGATAAAGAGCAAACCTGTGATGTTTCTCAAGATATGGCTCTTGAGATGTGTCCATGATGACCATGAGGTTATTTTGCTCTTTTCCAGACATAATAAATTATTTTGGATCTCTGGACTGGGTAGTATAAAAACACATTTCTCATTTAATGTCTTTAACTATTGCTTCCATTTTCTTATGACTAAGCATGGTGAGATCAAAATGTTAGCCACCTAAAGGAAGTAGAAGTCTGCAATATGACGTTTGCCAGCATCCTCTCCCTTGCTACTGAGTCATATTGTTTATATTCTTTTTCCTTATTGAGAACAACTGCAAAAATAAAAAAAGGTAATTAGGATTTCAAGGTTTTAGTGATCTCTTCTTTTTAAATAGAAAATATAGATAGATTTAAGAGAAATGGGTGACTACATTCCCCAGCACCATCCCCACCGAGACAGTAAATGTATCACATGGTTCAATGTGGAAATATCTACCTCCTCTGGTGATAAAGATGCCAGCTGACTCCCATATCTTTTTAGATTCTTATTATTCTTAGAAAAACTAATTTTTCCAACTGTTTACAACAGTCCTTGTTCCAGGTACTTTACAGATTTTAATGTATTTAAACAGCCCTATTAGTCCTACCAGTAAGTACTATTATTATATACCCTTTTATGGATTAAGAAACTGAGAAGTAGACTAAGAAGACTACCCTAGTAAGCAGCAGTTTAACTGCTGCTTAACCTCAAAAGTCCATGAGCTTAACCTCGATGCTTTAGTGTATGCTGGTTACTTTAAAAGAATTGATAAGGAAGGAGGATCCAAGATGGCTGAATAGGAACAGCTCTGGAGTGCAGTTCCCTACAAGAACAATGCAGTAGGTGAGTGATCACCACATTTCCAAATGAGTTTTCACTGCCCACAGACCAGGAGATTCCCAGCCAAAAAGCACCATGAGTTTCCAGCATGGCTGTTTCAGCCAGTGCCATGGGTTGGTGCACAGAAACTCACACAAGTCTGGGCAGCCATTTCAATTGGTGCCTGGAACACCTGGGAGACAGAGCTGCCCATTCAACTGAAAGGGAGGGGGCTGAGACAGGGAGCCAGGTGATCTGGCTCGGTGGGTATCACCCCCACAAAACAAGCAGTCTGAAATGCTCTGGATTGAGAGTTGTGAAGCAAGCACAACTGGACCCCAGACGATCCAGCTCAGTGGGGAAAAGGGCATCTGCCACTACCGAGGCAATCTGCCAATACTGAGGCAGTTCTAACTGTACCTCTATAACACCTCAAGGAAGTTCACACAGCAGCCGGGCAGAGCCTGCAGCAGCTCAGCAACACCTCTGCTGGTAGACTGTGACTACTAACTCTGTGCTGGGCAGGTCATCTGTGGAAAAAAGCAGCAGCACATCAGGAACTTATAAATAAAGCTCAACCTTCCTAGGACAGAGCACCTGGGAAAATGAGTTCTGCTGCAGCAGATTTAAATGTACCTACCCAGCAGCTCTGCAAGGAACAGTGGAACTCCTAGTACAGCATTTGAGCTTCTATAAGGGACAGACTGTCTCCTCAAGCAGCTACCCAAACCCATATACCCAAAGAGATACCTCATAAAGGATAGCTCAGGCTGACATCTAGCAGGTACCCTTCTGGGATGAAGATAACAGAAGAAGAAACTGGCAGCAACCCCTAGTGTTCTGCAGCCCCCATGGGTGATCCCCAAGCAGGAGTGTCTGGAGTGGACCTCCAGCATTCCTGCAGCAGAGGAGTCTGACTGTTAGAAGGAAAACTAAGAAACAGAAAGAAATAGCTTCAACATCAACAAAAGGGTTATCCACTCAGAGACTCCATCCGAAAGTCACCAACTACAAAAACCACAGGTAGATAAAGACACGAAGATGGGAAGAAACCAGTGCAAAAAGGATGAAAAAACCAAAAACCAGAACATCTCTCCTCCTCCAAGGGATCACAACTCCTCACCAGCTAGGGAACAAAGCTAGATGGAAAATGAATCCGATGAATTGACAGAAACAGGCTTCAGAAGGTGGGTAATAACAAACTTCTCTGAGCTAAAAGAACACGTGCTAACCCAATGCAAAGAAACTAAGAACCTAGAAAAAAGGTTAAATGAAATGCTGACTAGAATAAACAGCTTAGAGAAGAATATAAATGACTTGATGGAGCTGAAAAACATAGTAGGAAAACTTTGCAAAGGATACACAAGTTTAAATAGCCAAATCGACCAAGCAGAAGAAAGGATATCAGAGATTGAAGATCAACTCAATGAAATGAAATGAGAAGGCAAGATTAGAGAAAAAAGAGTGAAAAGAAATGACCAAAGCCTCCAAGAAAATTGGGATGATGTGAAAAGACCTAATCTGCATTTGATAGGTGTACCTGAATGTGACGGAGAGAATGAATCCAAGCTGGGAAATACTCTTCATGATATTATCCAGGAGAACTTCCCCAACCTAGCAAGGCAGGCCACCATTTAAGCCCAGGAAATACAGAGAACATCACAAAGATATTCCTCAAGAAGAGCAACCCCAAGGCACATAATCATCAGATTCACCAGGGTTGAAATGAAGGAAAAAATGCTAAGGGCCACCAGAGAGAAAGGTTGAGTTACCCACAAAGGGAAGCCCATCAGACTCACAGCAGACCTCGGCAGAAACCCTACAATCTAGAATAGAGTGGTGACCAATATTCAACATCTATAACGAAAAAAATGTTCAACCTAGAATTTCATATCCAGCCAAACTAAGCTTCATAAGCAAAGGAGAAATAAAATCCTTTACAGACAAGCAATTGCTCAGAGATTTCATCACCACCAGGCCTGCCTTACAAGAGCTCCTGAAAGAAACACTAAACAAGGAAAGGAACAACCAGTACCAGCCATTCCAAAAATTTAAGAAATGGTAAAGACCATCTATACAATGAAGAAAATGTGTCAACTAATGGGCAAAAACCCAGCCAGCATCAAAATGGCAGGATGAAATTCACACATAACAATATTAACCCTAAATGTAAATGGGCTAAGTGCCCCAATCAAAAGACACAGACTGGCAAATTGGGATAAAAAGTCAAGACCCATCAGTGTGCTGTATCCAGGAAACCCATCTCATGTGCAAGGACACACATAGGTTAAAAATAAAGGGATGGAGGAAGATTTATCAAGCAAATGGAGAGCAAAAAAAATCAGAAGTTACAATCCTAGTCTCTGATAAAATGGACTTTAAACCAACAAAGATCAAAAGAGACAAAGAAGGGCATTACATAATGGTAAAAGGATCAATGCAACAAGAAGAGCTAATGATCCTAAATATATACACACCCAATATAGGAGCACCCAGATACATAAAGCAAATTCTTAATGATCTACAAAGAGACTTAGACTCCCACACAATAATACTGGGAGCCTTTAACACTCCACTCTCAGTATTAGACAGATCAAAAAGACAGGAAATTAACAAGGATATCCAGGACTTGAACTCAGATCTGGACCAAGCAGACCTAATAGACATCTACAGAAATCTCTACCCCAAATCCACAGAATGTACATTCTTCCCAGAACCACATTGCACCTACTCTAAAATTGACCACATAGTTGGAAGTAAATCACTCCTCAGCAAATGAAAATAATGGAAATCATAACAAAGAGTCTCTCAGACCACAGTGCAATCTAATTAGATCTCAAGATTAAGAAACTAACTCAGAACTGCACAGCTTCATGGAAACTGAACAACTGGCTCCTGAATGTCGACTGGATAAACAAAAAATGAAGGCAGAAATAAAGATGTTCTTTGACACCAATGAGAATGAAGACACAACATACCAGAATCTCTGGGACACATTTAAAGCAGTGTCTAGAGGGAAATTTATAGCAATAAATGCCCACATGAGAAGCGAGGAAAGATCTAAAATCAACACCCGATTGTCAAAATTGAAAGAGCTGGAGGAGCAAGATGAAAAAAAACTCAAAAGCTAGCAGAAAACAAGAAATAACTAAGATCAGAGCAGAGCTGAAGGAGACAGAGACACAAAAACCCTTCCAAAAAATAATAAATCCGGGAGCAGGCTTTTTGAAAAGATCAACAAAATAGATAGACCTCTAGCCAGATTAATAAAAAAGAAAAGGGAGAAGAATCAAATAGATCCAATAAAAAACAAAAAAGGGGATATCACCACCAACTCCACAGAAATATAAACTACCATCAGAAATTACTACAAACAACTCTATGCATATAAAACCAGTAAACCTGGGAGAAATGGATTAATTTCTGGACACTTGCACTGTCCCAAGCCTAAACCAGGAAGAAGTTGAAACCTTCAACAGACCAATAACAAAGGCTGAAGTTGAGGCAGCAATTAATAGCCTACCAACCAAAAAAGTCCAGGTCCAGATGGGTTCATAGCCAAATTGTGCCAGACATACAAAGAGTAGCTGGTACCACTCCTTCTGAAACTATTTCAAACAATCCAAAAAGAGGGAATCCTTCCCAAATCATTTTATGAGACCAACATTATCCTGATACCAAAACCCAGCAGAGACTCAATAAAAAGGGAAAACTTCAGGCCAATATCCATGATGAACATAGATGAAAAAAATCTTCAATAAGATACTGGCAAACTGATTGCAACAGCATATAAAAAGCTTATCCATCACGATCAATAGGCTTCATCCCGGGGATGCAAGGCTGGCTCAACATACACAAGTCTATAAATACAATCTGCCATATAAACAGAACCAAAGACAAAAACCACATGATTATCTAAATAGATGCAGAGAAGGCCTTTGACAAAATTCTACAGCCCTTTATGCTAAAAACTCTCAATAAACTAGGTATCGATGGAACATATCTCAAAATCGTAAAAGCCATTTATGACAAACTGACAGTCAATATCATACTGAATGGGCACAAACTGGAAGTGCCCTTTGAAATCTGGCAGTAGACAAAGATGCCCTCTCTCACCACTCCTGTTTAATTCATAGTATTGGAAGTTCTAGCCAGAGCAATTAAGCAGCAACAACAAAAAAAATAATAAAGGGTATTCAATTAGGAAAGGAGGAAGTCAAATTGTCTCTATTTGCAGATGACATGATTGTATATTTAGGAGACCGCCCCATCTCAGCCCAAAATCTCCTTAAACTTATAAGCAACTTCAGCAAAGTCTCAGGATACAAAATCAATGTGCAGAAATCACAAGCATGTCTATACACCAATAACAGACTAACAGAGAGCCAAATCATGAGCGAACTCCCATTCACAATTGCTACAAAGAGAATAAAATACCCAGGAATACAACTAACAAAGGATGTAAAGGACCTCTTCAAGGAGAACTACAAACCACTGCTCAACGAAATAAGAGAGGACAGAAACAGATGAAGAAACATTCCATGGTCATGGATAGGAAGAATCAATATCATGAAAATAGTCTTACTGCCCAAAGTAATTTATAGATTCAATGCTATCCCCATCAAGCTACCAATGACCTACTTCACAGAACTGGAAAAAACCACCTTAAATTTCATATGGAACCAAAAGAGAGCCCACATAGCCAAGACAATCCTAAGCAGAAAGAACAAAGCTGGAGGCATCACACTATACTATGAGGCTACAGTAATCAAAACAGCATGGTGCTGGTACCAAAACAGAGCTATAGACCAATGGAACAGAACAGAGGCCTTGGAGGCAATGCCACACATCTACAACCATCTGATAAACCTGATAAAAACAAACAATGGGGAAAGGATTCCCTGTTTAATAAATAGTGTTGGGAAAACTGGCTAGCCACGTGCAGAAAGCAGAAACTGGACCCCTTCCTGACACCTTACACTAAAATTAATGCCAGATGGATTAAAGACTTAAACATAAGACCTAATATCATAAAAACCCTAGAAGAAAACCTGGACAAAACCTTTCAGTACATAGGTATAGGCAAGGACTTCATGACTAAAACACCGAAAGCATTGGCAACAAAAGCCAAAGTTGACAAATCAGACCTAATTAAACTCCAGAACTTCTGTACAGCAAAAGAAACAATCGTTAGAGTGAGCTGGCAACCAACAGAATGGGAAAAAATTTTTGCAATCTACCCATGTGACAAAGGGCTAATATCCAGAATCTACAAAGATCTAAAACAGATTTTCAAAAAAAAAAAATCAACCCCATCCAAAAGTGGGCAAAGGATATGAACAGACCCTTTTCAAAAGAAGACATATATGAGGCCAACAAACATATGAAAAAATGCTCATCATCACTGTTCATTAGAGAAATGTAATTCAAAACCACATTGAGATACCATCTCATGCCAGTTAGAATGGCGATCATTAAAAAATCTGGAGACAACAGATGCTGGAGAGGATGTGGAGAAATAGGAACACTTTTACACTGTTGGTGGGAGTGTAAATTAGTTCAACCATTGTGGAAGACATTGTGGTGCTTCCTCAAGGACCTAGAAATAGAAATTCCATTTGACCCAGCAATCCCATTACTGGGTATATACACAAAGGATTATAAATCGTTATATTATAAGGACACACGCACACATATGTTCATTGCAGCACTGTTAACAATAGCAAAGACCTGGAACCAACCCAAATGCCCAACAATGATAGACTGGACAAGGAAAATGTGGCACATATACACCATGGAATACTATGCAGCCATAAAAATGATGAGTTTGTTTCCTTTGTAGGGACATGGATGAATTTGGAAACCATCATTCTCAGCAAACTGTCACAAAACAGAAAATCAAACACCACTTGTTCTCACTCATAGGCAGGTGTTGAACAATGAGAATACATGGACACAGGGAGGGGAGCATCACACACTGGGGTCTGTTGGGGGTGCCAGGGAAGGGATAGTAGGGGGGAGGGGAGGTTGGGGAGGGATAACCTGGGGAGAAATGCCAGCTATAGGTGACAGGGGGATGAAAGCAACAGACCACATTGCCATGTATGTACCTGTGTAACAATCCTGCATGATCTCCACATGTACCTTAGAACCTAAAATACAATAAAAAAGAATTGATAAAATAATATGATAATTAGGCCTATGTGCGTACTGTAAATTAGCTTGAAAAAATATATGAATAAAATATAAGTTCCTCATTACATATCTTTAGTAAAGAGTGTATGAAAGCATTATACTCTTTAAAAGCACTTTATATATATTATCTCACTTGATACTCATGAAATCCTTACAAATAAAACAAGGAAAAATCCTTTTGTCCCCATTTTAAAATGAGAAAATTAGATTCAACAAGGTGAAATTACTTATTGAAGTTTGCAGGGTAAAATCTGGATAAGAATCTAGATTGGTCCAGCATTCTTTCCATCTTCCTACGTTTATAAATAGTAACTCTACAGTTCCTTGACAGGGTAGAAGAGGCAAGAAACAAAATGTGACATTTTTTAAAATGAGTTTTAATTGAATCATGGAAAGGTGCAAACTAAGTTGGACACTTACTATAGTATTGTATTTGTTGTTGGATTATTTGATTTTATTTTTAGTGGGGATCTAAAAGATCCAGTCTTACCAGACCAGTTTCAAAAACTGCAGTTCTTCAAACTGACCATTTTGGAAATCAGACTCTTCTCTTCATTCACCTGTTGCTGTTGTTGTTGTTAATCTTCTTGAATAAATGTAAATGTGATTCTGAGAAGAATGGAAAATTGTGTTTGATTTTATTAGAGGCCATTCCAGAAACTGATCTCTTGTTGTTTGTATCTGTTTTTATTCAATGAGAATAGTTTTGATTTTCATAATACTATAACTACTTGTGATATTATAATAAACTAAGACAATTTATCCTTTCTGCTTTTTTTTTCCAAATTCACAAATTCTATTGGAAGTTCATCACTTTGCTCTGCTACACACAGTGTATTGATCAAATTCTAGATTTACTTTATTCCAGAACCAGCCTTTCCAAGTTGCTAATTAGGTTCAGTGGGCCACGTTCCCTCTAGGCATGGTGCTTTTCCAGAGGTTACTCTGAAAGAAAGGACAATTGACATGTTCCAGGTTGTTTTAGAAATCAGAAAAATAAGTATTAGAGTAAACGGATAAAAGAAATATACGGAAAGGCAAATAAGTTAAGGGGGGATTGGAGAGTAGCTACAAAACTAAAACTATTTTGCTGATATTCTCTTTCTGAAGAAAGTCCAATCATTATACTCTTACAGGGCTCGAAAATATGGCTCGAAAACATGGCTCTGGCTGGCAACCAGGGGTAGACACACTGTGAAAACACTTGCTGTTCTTTATTCTTGAGTTGAATTTTGCCTAGTGAAGCAGACCACAAAATGTAGGAAAGGTTGGTTCATGAAATTACACAAACTTGGTCTATTTACTTTTTACTTTAATTACCCTGGAGCTATTCCAAGCATGAGAACCTCAGTGGTCTTAGAGAAAATCAAGTTTGGGCCTTGAGTTTGGGACCACAGTCATTCATGTGATAAGTGGTGGGCACTGGAGCATAAAGGTGACAGTGGCTTTTCTGGTTGGTGTTATGGTCCCATGTATACAATCACCCATAAAATCCTTCTCTTTGTAATGTGAATGGGCCAATCCTCTTTTTCACATGGCTTCTCAGCATGCTGCCTTTTGTAAGTTTTTTGGTTACTCTAATGGCTCTCTTTGATATTTACTGTATCTCCTGTACAAAAATTGTGGTTGTTAAGGAAGGGGAGAAAAGAGGACTTTTAGCTGAGTGTGATGGGAAACTTACTCTTTCTCATCCATATTCTCCCATCAGTAGTCCTATGTATGCCTTCCTAGAAAACAAGAAAATTCTCCATTTTCCTATATTTTATTTAATTTTCTCTTTCTTCTCTGGTTTTTATAGCTCTTAATTCATATTTCTGATGTGGGATTTGGTATCTAATATATGTTTTATGTCTCTACTACTAGATAATCAGTACAGTCTTACATTCATCTTTTTCTTTTTTTCTAACACCTAACAAATCTTTGTATATAGTAGATATTCAATGAATGTAAAATAAAGCAATGAGATCACTGTTTCCACATATTTTTCTTTACCTCTTTTCTTTTTACAATGGACATTTTCTTATATATTACTTTTTTAATTAAAAAATTTAAAAAATGAGATCACATTCTTATTTGAAGAAGAATGTGCTAATTTCTGGATAATTCCTTTTTTGACAGTGGCTATAGTAATGAACTATCTGAAAGCTCCTGAGAGACTTTTAGAAGTCAGAAGCAGATAATAATAAACCTCAGATGTGCATCTGAAAGAAAGCCTATATTCATTGGTCATCATTCTCAGTGGCAAGCTCTGGCTAGATCCAGAAGCCATGTCCTTGACTGGTATGTTGGTTAACCTCTATGCAGTGGATAGTGGGTAGGGTTGGTTATTGATGCTGGTGATAGTTATGGACATGCTGGACACTATACTTTCCAGATGCTTTGTGTCTTCTAATTGTGTGGTGTAGTCACAGAGAAGGTAAGTGACTTTCCCAAGGTCACACAGTGAGAAGTGAGGGAGCATGGCATTCAAACCCCCACAGTTTGACTCTAGCCCTCACTCTTAACCACAACCTATTCTGTTACTATCAAGTTGTTTCCCTTTCTGGAAAAAAATTAATGAGCTGACATGTTAAACATGAAATTGAATTTTTTATGGAAATAAGATTAGTATAAGGGTTATTTTATATGTATTTTTAATGACCCTTTGCCTAACTTTTAATACAAATGGTCACTAATATATTTGACCTATTGATTAGTATACACAGCAAATATCAATATGTGTAAATGAAGTAAATTGGGCAACATAGTAATGAGCCATTTATATTATAAGAAATATATACTGTTTTATTGTACTGTTTGAAAGTTCCTGACTTCTTATTCTGTGCCTTAATTTTCTACAAATCAGAGTAGGAGGTAATAACTTTTATCAGGTATATGGACTTCATAAATACTTTTTAGGAGGATATTTACAGGAGAATTCTGTGAAAAATTAGATGACTTCATAGCTTTGTGCAATGTCCCATTTCTTACAATAAAGTGTCCTATACAAGGAACAAATAGAGAAGATCAAACTCTTCATCATTATGTTATCTTTCAAAATGAAGGTCTTTCTATGCTCAATCTGCTATTTCATTAGCACTCATAACTTTATCTTAGACCCCTAGCTGACTTTTTAATCATTTGATTCCTTACCACAATTTTACTATGTAGTATATATATATATTTTTTTTAATTTTTTATTGCATTTTAGGTTTTGGGGTACATGTGCAGAACGTGCAAGACAGTTGCATAGGTACACACATGGCGGTGTCTTTTGCTTCCTTTCTCCCCTTCACCCACATTTGTCATTTTTCCCCAGGCTATCCCTCCCCAGCTCCCCCCCCCGCTGGCCCTCCCCTTTTCCCCCCAATAGCCCCCAGTGTTAATACTCCCCTCCCTGTGTCCATGTGTTCTCATTTTTCATCACCCTCCTATGAGTGAGAATATGCGGTATTTCATTTTCTGTTCTTGTGTCAGTTTGCTGAGAATGATGTTCTCCAGATTCATCCATGTCCCTACAAACAACACAAACTCGTCATTTCTGATTAAAAATATGGAACGCTTCACGAATTTGCGTGTCATATATTTTTAACCCTTAAAATATTATCGTTAATGGCATTGAAACTCAAATACACAGCTCAGGTTGATTCTGTATCCAGATACCTAAAGCCTCTGATTTTGCTCTTGAATCTTACATTTTGCTTTCTAATTGGTTATAATAGTGGTTCTCAGTCATTCAGGAGTAATTTCAACCGCCCCCCTCAACCCGGGGGACATTTAACAATGTCTAGAGACTCTTTAGGTTGTTAAAACCTAAGGAGTAAGGCGCTACTGGCATCTAGTGAGTAGAGACCAGAGATGCTAAATGCATAGGACAGCTCCCCTCCACCCACCCCATTATCCCAAACAAAATGGCCATGGTGCTGAGGTGGAGAAACCTTTACTGGGAACATTACTTTGTTACCTTCTCTGCTACTATAGATAATTTTTAGGTACTATATGAAAAGTTAATAGATTTGATTTATAAGGAACTTATACATTCAAATGAAAGTTGTGTTTCAAAGTTAAAGACAGAGGGAGGGAATTGGATCCAGAACTAAGGCTGGAGGCTTAATTGTTTCCAGCAGAGGAGAGACATTTTCCATAATGAAAAAAGGAAATAAGGACACAACAGGTATTGGGGCAGATAATTTTGAAGACGTACAGATGTAAATTTGAGGATGTTTTCCCCTAATATCTTCTTTTCACTCTGCAAGTTAGAAGTTGAGATTGTCTCTTGAGAGAGAGGTGGCAGTGATGACCCAGGAGGTTTAGGAATAATGGACGTTGACATGGTCACTGTAGACAGTGAGTGGGGGCTGTGCTTGAAGTTCAGTGAGTAGAGGCATCATGATTCAAGTGGCTCCTAACACTTGTGCTAGACCCAGCCCTTAAAAGAAGGAGACTGTCAAGGAATAAGCAAAAGCTCATTTCTTGCCAAGTGTATCAGGGTGCAGAATTCTAGCCATATACAAGCACTTAAGGCACTAGTAGAAAATTTCAGAAATGCCCAATTATAATGGCTGGACAAGAACAGTGGTGGTTAATGGAAAGTATTATACCCAGAATGGCCTCGGAGAGCCAGAACTTATGATATATAACTGGTTCCTAATTCCATCTGCAGATGGAATTGGGAATCCTTTTTTTTTTTTGAGAGGAAGTCTTGCTCTTGTCCCCGAGGCTGGAGTGTAATGGCGCCATCTTGGCTCACTGCAACCTCCGCCTCCCGGTTCAAGCAATTCTCCTATCTCAACCTCCCAAGAAGCTGGGATTACAGGTGCCTACCACCATGCCTGATTAATTTTTGCATTTTCAGTAGAGACAGGTTTTCACCATGTTAACCAGGATGGTCTCGAACTCCTGACCTCAGGCAATCCACCCACCTTGGCCT
Organism: Callithrix jacchus; assembly: GCF_049354715.1. Classification (NCBI taxonomy): domain Eukaryota; kingdom Metazoa; phylum Chordata; class Mammalia; order Primates; family Cebidae; genus Callithrix; species Callithrix jacchus. The sequence goes on from NC_133504.1 coordinate 78,459,170, forward strand.
TCCAAAGTGCTGGGATTACAGACATGAGCCACCATACTCGGCTGGAATTGGAAGTCTTATTTACTATTCATTCATTCATTCATTCATTCATTCATGTTTCACGTATCAACTCCTACAACTACTAGAATAAAGCCTGACATATTGTGGATGCCCAATAAATATTTGTTGAATTAATAAAGAGTATGCACATTGTTAGGCACTGAAGATACATGCATGCTGAAGAAAATAGACAAGGGATGAGGCAGGATTGCTTCATTTTCTTAAGAATGGCTTCAAGTGGGATAAAGTAGGTGTCAATCCTGATCTTCTCCCACCAGAGAAAAGTTGCTCAAGGCAGGGAAATTAATTTGTTTAAGAAGGCCTTACACACAGAGGGAGTTACCTGCCTGCTTTACAAATTTCATCAAATACCATACATTTCAAATCCAAAGTCAAATGCTATGGAATTCAGAACAGTCCATTAATTCAAGAAATAGTGAAGGTCTTGAATTTGGGGATGGTAGAGAAGGATTTTTCACTTGGTGTCATTACTTGAGTGATGTCGCTGACATCATCACTGCAGGTGAGCTGCTAAATATTTCCACCTTCGTTTCCTTTTCAACAGCATGGAATTTGTGTTGCTAGCCTCCCACATGATGTATAAACCAGCATTAAGGAAAGGACTCAGAACACTTTGAGTAAGGAACACTAAGTAACATTTACTTTCCTATTCTAGATAAAATATCCAGCTATATTCTTTGGAAAACACATTTCTTTAGAATAGTCCATAATTTAGATATCAGATTTTGGAGCAGAAATTGCTGTTTTTCTGATGAGCTAAAATAAACTTTTGCTCTTTTGAGCTTGATATCTTAAATTGCTAGACCTAATTCTTGCTAGCATATCTTTTTACATTTGATCTGGTATACTTGCTACAAATAATCTGCGAGTTATTAGAATTTTTCTTAAAGAATTATTTACTGATAAATTCACTGTCCAGAATCTATTGCTTAAAATGGGGCTGAGGGAAAGGCAGTTCACTGGCTCACACCAGATTCCAGAAATATATTATACTAATCTGAGGAAAAAACTGAAAATTTATTCATTTGTAAGCATTTTGTGTTTTGTTTGTTTATTTGTTTTGAGACAGAGCCTCCCTCGCTCCATCTCCCAGGCTGGAGTGCAGTAGCACAATTTCAGCTCACTGCAGCCTCTGCCTCCCCTGTTTAAGAGATTCTCCTGCCTCAGCCTCCCTAGTAGCTGGAGGTGTGCTACTATGTCCAGCTATAAATGCATGCTACCACATCCAGCTAATTTTTTGTATTTTTTTTTTAGTAGAGATGGGGTTTCACTATGTTAGCCAGGATGGTCTCCATCTCCTGACCTCATGATCTGCCCACCTCAGCCTCCCAAAGTTCTGGGATTACAGGTGTGAGCCACTGTACCCAGCCAAGCCTTTTGTGTTTTTAAAATACTTTATCGTGTATTCATTTAGTAACTCCTCATAATAATTCTGTGAGTTAAACATAACAATTTGTCCATTGTATGCTTTAGGAAACTAAGGAGGTTACAGTAACTTGGCCTCAAGTCAGCAGCTACTATGCAGAGGCAAATCACCCAGGCTGCCTTGCTCACAGAAATCTTGTCTGTGCTAATCCCTTTATTGTAGGAAACTGCTCCTCCATCCCAGCCTCCAACATTTGGACTGATGGGAAACTGCCTCATTGTTATGTGACCTTAATCTCCTGGGCTACACTGACCTCAAAGTGGCCATCTCACAGAAGCTGGACTAATCACGACAACCCTCCCAACCCAGGACTTGAATGCTAGAGGACAGCCTAGTCATTTTAAATCTTTCCTCACGTTTTTACTTGGATGAGAAGGATGGAGGACGGTGATGTAGGGAGAGAGGACTCTGCTGGTTGGGAAGTTGTTCTCAGGGGAGGCAGGGGCCGCTGAAAGTTGTGATAGGCACCTTGAGAGCTCTGGTCCTAGAGAAGGAAGCTGACATACAGACAAAAATGGCAATGAAAGAGAGGAACCTGGCAGCATTCATATCCTGAGGCCAGTTGTCCTTGGTGACAACTGTATTTTTGTCCTCTTGCCAGCTTGCTTTCCTGAGCCAATACATGTCTCCTTTTTCTTTGCCTAGGCTAGTTCTAGTTGGATATCTGCAACTTCCATCAGGAGTCACAACTCACACAACTGGAAAGAGGCAGAAACTGAATTTAAATGAATTCTGTTACCTGAATTTCCACGCTATTTCCACCAAAGCACAATTTCCATCATGCCCCTATTCCGGGGGCCTCACGTCCTACTGGAATCAACATGTCATGGTCATTTATACTGACAAGAGCAGATCAATTGTGCCAGCTGCAAGTTCTTGGCTTTACCTCTTGGGTCTCATGATTTATGCTTCCTGATTATTCTAGACCAGTATTTTAGGTTAAAAAAATTAAATTAAAAAGGCAAATGTCCAGTTAGACTCAGGATTAGCTAAGTTTGGAGTTAAGTTGCTCAGGTTTGAACATTTAGAACTTGTTGGAACTTTGCTATTAGACCTCAGATACCAGTTTTTCTCTCTTTGAGTAATCAAAGCAAATAAGTGAAAATACGAAGGATTTTTTTTCAAACATGGATTTTGATGGTCTCATAGAAGAGCAAATTTTAGAAATACAGCCAGTTCATTTTGGTTTAACTATATCCTTTGCTCACTTTATTCAGTAGAATAAGATGACCCCTTCTTCCTGAATGTCAGGAAATGGTTTTTTATTTTTCTGAATACACACATAGGCTACTGTTGCATAATCTATCCCAACCTCTTTCAAAATCTTTCTCTAATTTATCTATTTGTTTTATAGAACATCTTGGTTATTTCAATATTATAGAATCCTTGACCTTAATTCTTTATTCCTAAATAACAGTACTTAAGAGTAGATTTCCACTGTGAAAGTAGTTGTGTGTGTATATACTGCAATGTGTATATTATATGTAATTTAATATAAACTTTGTCTTTAATAAGTTATGAGTTTTTTGCATAGAAATAAGACACTGAATTAAATCACTTTCTTCAAGCTGAGTAATTCTGATTACCTTCTTTGTAGTAACTTTGTGATTGGTAAGTTTTTAACTCTATTCAAATTGGAGATGAAGAAATTCATTTATAAGGGGTTATATAATGCATTCAGCAGTTACCTGTCACTAAACATATTATCAGGATATGTAATTTATGACAAGAAAATATTTCTGCCATTTGGCTATGGCCATTTTCATTGAAGAACTTGATAAAACAAAAAAGCAATAACAATAATGACAGCAACAAATATCCATTTGATATAAGTATTCAGTAACTAATAGTAAAGACCAAACCAACCTGAGATCCATAAATTCTATTAAGAAACTGACAAGGTTATGGTGAAGAGATGTAAAAGGGCAAGTCAAATTCTGCTTCTGTGCTCATGGACCTGCAATGCTGTGTGACAGGATTCAGCCCCAAGCCAGTTTTAGTAGTCTTTTTTCCTGACCATGTTCACAGCCACGATCGCCACCAATAGAGGGAATACAAGGCCATAGAGGCCAGAGGCAAACACAGTAAAAGAGCAGTAGGCCCTTGCTTGGGTTTTCAAGTTACATATCCGCTCTGGTTTATGGGCTTTCTATGAGTATATGTTATTTGTTTTTCTTTGCCAAGTCACCTATTTCTCAAGTCTTGGCTTAGGACATGTGGTAGGCAGGGAAGCATGCCACTGGCTCACAGAGAACTGTGTTTGTTACCCTTGTCCTCTATTATTTTTACTGTATGAAGCATAAAGAACCCTACAATTATGATGCCCAGTCATTTATATGCTAGGGCTAGGGAAGAGAAGAATTTGTCCCTCCATTTTTTTATTACTGTTTTTCCTAAGGCCATTCTGCTTTGCTAAGCAGTTAGATTTCAAGATATTACTTGACAAAGCAATGATCTACATGTTGATGTCTGATATGCAAATAATCTCCCAGAATAACTGGAAATTTTAAGTAATACTTGAAATATTACTTAAATTACTTAAATATCTGAAATAACACATAGAGATAAGAAATAGACTTTGGTGGCCAGGTGTGGTGGTTCAACCTGTAATCCCAACACTTTGGGAGGCCAAGGTGGGTGGATCGCCTTAGGTCAGGAATTCCAGACAAGCCTGACCAACATGGTGCAACCCCGTCTCTACTAAAAACTCAAAAATTAACTGGGCATAGTGGCGTGTGCCTATAATCCCAGCTACTCGGGATGCTGAGGCAGGAGAATCGCTTGAACCCGGGAGGCAGAGGTTGCAGTGAGCAGTGATCGTGCCACTTCACTGAAAAAAAAAAAAAAAAACAGAAGAGAGAAATAGATTTGGTGTAGAAGTCACATTGGTCACTAAAGAGAAGCAAAACATTGTGTGTGATATCTGCTCAAACCTGATGGATGACTGTGAAGAATTTGAGAAATCACTTCTTTCTAAAGAAGAACTTAATAAAGGCTCCGAATAGCTGAAAACTAAACGAATAAAATTAAACTACTGTATTGCACAGGTCAACTTTTTCCTTACTTATAAAACCCAAGTATTAATTATGCGTCGGGTTGCATTAATTGCCACATATATACTTTCTGTGTAATTTTTATATGTATTCTTTTCTTGGTTAATGTTCACAGCAATATGCATGGATTAGGCATTACTGTCCACATTTTGCAAATGAAAAGTCTAGAACTTAGAGCAATTAAGAAGCTTTCCCTCAACCTAGAGCCAGGATTTGAAGCTGAGTGTGTTGGCTAAGTCTACATACCTAACCCCCATATTATAGTTTTTATTTTGTGGGTTTTTTTTAAAAAACAAATTAAAATTTGTATTTTATATTGTACAAAAGTGAACTGGCAAAAGCATTCTTTCTTTCTAATTACTATTTGCTTCTGAACTAAAGCTATAAACTTTTGTTACATTTGGTGAGCATTTTTGAACTAAACTAGAAGATTAGGATACAAGTTCATGAACATACAGTAGAAAACAATTTTTAAAATACACTGGCACATTCATTCTCACCTAGACAAAAGATCACAGTGTGCAAATCTGTTTGTGCAGAAAAAATTGAACCCTAGCTCTTGAATTAGATATTCCAGTACCCATGTTGAAATAGCTCAAAAACATTCCTAGAAGAAATACTACTAACTTAGTGGGAGTGGTCTTATGATAAAGGGTGAATTACTTTTGCTTTACACCTCATTCCTTTTCTTTTTTTCCTCAGTCACTTGTTGCTCTTAGCTGCTGGTAATGGAGAAGGAATGGTCTTACATCATTTTTCCAGTATTTTTAGTATTAGGTCATTGTTAGTGGATGGAAGGAAGTTGAATGCTTGGAATTTAAAAGACTTACTCAAGATTACAACAGTGAGTCATTTATTCAGCCAGGAAGAGAGCAAGGAACTTCCTGAATACAAGTGTAGTGTGTGCTAACAGCTCCATCTGCCCTTTATTGCTCCGTCTTCAAAACTATGGGCTTTTTGTGAAGGCCAAGTGGGCTCATTCTTGAGTGTGACCACCACTCTAATCTGAGAGACATCAACTCGAATTAGGATTTCTTTGGATGGTTGGCATATAAACCTCAGGGTTTTATTTCAAGATGGTAAATCTTAAAGCGAAGATTACATGTTGATTGCTAATTTCTTTGAACAAATTTTGCCCTAAAAGTTTATTGTAACAATTAACTGGACATGGTGGTGGGCTCCTGTAAGCAGAAGAATCACTTGAACCTGGGAGATGGATGTTGCAGTGAGCTGAGATTGTGCCATTGCACTCCAGCCTGGGTGGCAGAGCCAGACTTCATTTCAAAAAAACAAAGTTTATTGTTCCTGAGGGACAAAGCCTTTGAACTTCAGGTAGTCATGAGTCGAGGTGTGGGTAAAAGGAATGGAGACCCCACTGCCCTCTTGTTTGGAAACATGGTTTACACCTATTACACATTCACTTGGTATAATGTAGTATTTCAGGAGAGGCACTGTTAGCTCTGACTCACACAGGCGTCTGTTGTCTGTACATGAGTGATTTCTAGAGTCCATTTCTCATGAAATAAGTTTTTATTTGTAGGGCATAAGAGCTTTGAAATTAATTCAACGTTATACATTGTTGATTCTTCATTGTCAACTTTGTTTTTCTCTGTCTGTTCCTAATTCTACCTACCATATAATTTCTGTATAGTAATTGTTTCTATCACAATTTTTTTAGTGAACTGTGATTACATACCTTTCTTGAGACAAGCTGGACATGACCCCAGTTGGACTGGAACAACAGACCACTTTGTTGGTGTCTCTTAACACAGAGAACACTAATAGGAAGTTTTATAAGTATCTCCTTTTGCTTCGCCTTCACAGAACCTTACAGGAATCCCACGGATCAACAATATTGCTTATTAAATAAAAGTTATAAATTACATTTTCTAAATTCTTCCAATCACTTCCTACCTTTCTTATATAATGACCACCATCACACATCAGAATACAGGCCCTCAGTCCAGCAATGTGATTTTTTTCCTATGCTCCGGTCATATGATATTCCTCAAAGCTGCCTGCTCCCTCTATTAGTCATTCTTGGAATGTACTTCCACCTCCTCTCCAATGACATCTCTCACCTCGTCTAAAAATTGTTTTCTGCTATGGTGTTCTTATCTGCCTGCAATATTTATTATATTTATTGTCTTCAGAGAGTAGAAAACAGGAAAAGACCAAGAGGGTAACTGTAGTCCCTTTAGTTCTGTCTCATTATCACTTTCCATCAGTGATCTGCTTTCTCCCAACCATACATGACAATTTACTTACATCTGTAACTTTCTATTTTGCCCTCCTTCCTATTATAAGAGGTGAATTGTTCATGGCTAATTTTTGTATTGTAGAGATGGGGTCTCCCTATGTTGTTCAGGCTGGTCTCAAACTTCTGGGTTCAAGCAATCTGCCTACCTAGACCTCCCATAGTGCTAGGATTACAGGTGTGAGCCACTGCTCTAGGCCGATGTTCTTATTTAGAGTCAAGGACTTGTGCGCTAGACCTCATCCTCTCTTCCCTACTTAAAGTTCAAAGGCTTCCTAAGGCTTCCTGCATTTATCCTCACTTTTTCTCCATTGCTGTTGTTCTCTCTCTCTTTCTTTCTTTCTTTCTTTCTTTCTTTCTTTCTTTCTTTCTTTCTTTCTTTCTTTCTTTCTTTCTTTCTTTCTCTCTCCCCCTCCCTTCCTTCCTTCTTCCCTCCCTCCCTCCCTTCTTTCTTTCCTTCCTTCCTTCCTTCATTCCATTCTTTCTTTTGTTCTTTCTTCCATTCCTTTTTTTTTTGAGATGGAGTCTTGCTTTGAAGACTTGGATGCAGTACAGTGGTGCAATCTTGGCTCACTGCAACCCCCACCTCCTGGGAAAGCTATTCTCCTGCCTCAGACTCCTGAGTAGCTGGGACTACAGGCACCTGACACCATGCCTGGCTAATTTTTGTATTATTATTAGAGATGCGGTTTCACCATGTTGGCCAGGCTGATCTCAAACTCCTGACCTCAAGTGATCTACCTGCCTTGGCCTCCCAATGTGCTGGGATTCCAGGCATGAGCCACCACACCCAGCCATGTTTTCTACTGGAGTTTTTCCATCGTCATTGAATCATGCTATATTTTTTCTCCCATCAAACAAAAGCAAAATACCTTACAAAAAGAGACAAGCACAATAAAACACCTTCCTCAGCCCTTTTCTTTGCTCCCCTTTAATATAAAAATTTGTCTACACTTGCTTTCTCTCTACTGCTCCACGGAAACCATTTCTTGTCATAGTCACTAAGTCGTTTAAGCAAGAATCTTTGAAGTCATCCTGGACTTCCTTCTTTCCTTTGCACACCACAAACTATGGCTTGCAGGAAAAATTGGCCTGTCGTGTGTTTCAATAAATAAAGTTTTACTGGAGCACAGTCATGGCCATGTGTCTGTCTTTCTACGACAACTGTTGCATTACAGCGGCCGAGTGCAACAGTCCTAATGGGGACTGCATGGCCCTCAAGCCTAAAATATTTACTATTTGACTTGTTATAGAAAAAGTTAGCCAGCCTCTACACTAAAATGTAAAGCTTACAAAGGAAAGTACTTTATTTTGTTCCCTGCTGTATCTCCAGTGCCTGGAAGAATACCTGGCACTTAGTAAAGCTTAACAAACATTTGCTGCAGAAAGGAAAAAAAGAAAGAATGAGTAAGCACCGTCTTGTTCTTTACTGTCTGTGACTCAATCTTTCTCTGTTCTCATTGTCCTTTCTCCATTTTCCATAAACTCTTTCCTTGGATTTGTTTCTTCCATTAAGCTTTTTCTCCAAGCTCATCAAATTTTCAATAGGAGGGAAAGACTTAAAAATAGCTAAACAAATTTTGGAAATATGAAGTTTAAGTTAGAGAAATTTTTTCTCTGGCAGTAGGATGAAAATGTGTTCTTTTTTCTTTGCCAGTGTCTGCATCATTGAGTTCATGCTGGAGAGAAAACTGTCAAGAGAGAAATGACATTTCTTTTAATAGTTACTCTTGGCAATTTTGGCTAATAATTTTGGCACTTTTTTTAACACATGAAGTTTGATTTCTAAAAGGTAATCGCCTTTGATATTTTGTTGATTGGCACATTTTATTATTGATATATAATATGCTCACCCATCTTCAGTTTTTGCTCCTGTGACTTTATCCAAAAACTAAACTCTACTGGCACATGCAGTTCTCTTGATTTCACAACTTACCCATGCTAGAGATACTTCCCATGCTAACTTTGATCTTTTGCAGATGTGAAACAAAACCCTGTACCAGATAAGTGAACTTTCAATGTTCTTACTTAAAACAAAAGAAAATAAATGAAAATCTCAACTGGATCTGATTATTCCTAGGTGACTAAAAATTCTGGGAACCTGTGGAGACTGGAATGTACTGGCAACAGAGAGGCTAGGTTATCTCCTGGAATCTTGGATTATGTTTTTAAAATAGGAGGTTAAAGCTCTAGTGTGTCCAAAAATAATCTCAAGTGTGGTTATTATTGCTCCCTTTGAGGAAAATTCAAAATTGCATAATATCAGATAAAAATAAAAACATGTGGCTCTGAATATACAGTTATTCATGTGCTATGAGTTGACGCATCAAATCTGTCAGAGATGTCCTCACAAGGTCATTTCTGTGATTTGGTTTCAATGCCAAGAGAACTTCATGGTACCTAGGTCAATGTGATTTGATGCTGCCGTATCATGAGAAGTGAAGTGGATACTTGATGCTTCTCTCTGTCTCTAGTTCTGACTTCATTTCTTTCACTGAATTCTGAGGTTTACTCCTAACAGGTCACCAGTTCACATTCAACCTACAACCTCACTGATAGAGCGCCATAGCTCTGTAGTTATAATTTACTTGGGTCTTATAATTAGTGATGATGGCAGAGAAGAGATTCTGATGATGATATTTATTTCTAAATGTCTAAACAAATTTCTTAGTCTACTTCAAAATGCAGTAAATGTAAATAATAAAAGTGTTATCTTTACTAATAACGGCAGCCCTAAATGCCATTGATTTATCTTAGTTTTCTAATTACTGAGCTAGTAAAGACAACTAAGATACTGGAGAGTTAAAAGATCAATCCCACGCCACATAATGGAAAGGGTTAATTTTTACAGTTGTTTTTGTTTTGTTTTTGAGTTCCAATACATTCTTTATGCTTATTTTGCATAAATTTTTGTATAGTATACAAAATAAACTAAGTTTACTAAATCTTCTAACTTTATTAAATATATTCATTATTTTTTAGTGAAATGGAATCTGCATTTTACATGACAGCATGATACCACTGAAACAAATCAGTTCCTTGGAATCAGGAAGTCCTGAAAAATGGTTCTATTTTTTTATGTTAAACAGGTCACGCAACTTCTCTGAGACTTGGTCTCCTCATTAGTAAGAGGAGAGGATTGGGTTGAGGAATCTCTTTTCTCTTCCAGCATTAATTGTCTCACACTCTATTTTAGGCTTCTGGAGTGTGTGTATGGAAAAAAATTCACATGCTGAAATCCAGGTATGAATTCCTACTTCTCTTTTTTGGTGTTTACTTTCAACATTTCCTTCCAAAGAAGGATAAAATTACATTTATTTCGCTTCTTCATCTTTTGTTATCCCAAAGGCACACCCAACCATGGGGTCAGTGAGAAAATGTTCAAACATTTGTAAATAATCAATTTTCCTAATGTGAAGGCCAACTCAGCAGAATCCTAAACAGGGCAAGGCAAAGAAAACAGTCCAACTTTTAAGAGATCCAAATTCAGATGCTTTGTTAACTTTATCTTCTTTATTTCTTTCTTCTACAGCAATATTTTCAATGTTAAAATGTACAGCAATGTTACAGAAAAAAAGTGGAGAAAGATAATGCAGCTATCTCATTGACATATAAATCTCAGCATAATGATTTAAATACTGTGACTTTATATCAGGCTGATCACCAGGAAAGGTGATCAGGCCACTTGACCCAATATCAGACTGCACAAACTACAAAGGATAACCTGGTGTATTGGTTCTCAAACTAAGCCTAACTGAAAAAAAAAATGAATTGTGTCCATGAGCTAGAACACACAGGCTATGAATTAAATGAAGGTGGGGACCCAGAGAGGTAACCTGAATTTCAGAATACATCTTCTGAGAGTATTTCCTGCCCTGGAATGAACTTGAACTTTAGTTTGTATATCTTTGCAGTTTTATGGGGATGGAAAACAAAGGCTAGGGCTTGCCTAGTTTGGGAAACTTAATAAAAGACACACCCTCTATAAAGTTAAGACACTAGTGTAAGGGTGAACTACAAATAAACATCCATGTCCTGCACATTGCCCCTCTCTAGATATTTCAAGGAAAACTGCCTGTATTAAACCTTGGTGATAAGCAGAGTTGAGAAAAAAATTCCCTGAGAATGTTTAACCATAAACTAGCTCTCGTATGTATTTGAAGACGGAATTCCCATTACCTGTGATGGCTTGAAAAATCTTAAGCCAAGAGTTAGTTTCAAGTGATCTTAGGCTGATAATGTAAAGACACATGACAGAAACAAATTGAAATCCTTTCTATGGGAACCCTTCTTTTTCCCAGGTCTTAAAGAGTTTTCATGAACAGAGGCCTCCCAAAATGAGCAGCTCATTGTATACACACACACACACACTCAGGGACACACACAGAATACATGTATTGGTTGAATAGTGGATTCGACACAGCTCACAAAAGAATGCAATAGCTCTAAAGATACTACCCAAAATGAAGTTCAGTGAGTAAAAGGAAAGAATGTAGGAGAGGTTAAGAGACTTGGAGACTAGTATGAAGAGCACTAACATAAATATAATCAGTGTTGCAGAAGACAAGAGACAATAGACAGCAGCAGTTTCTAAAATGATAATGGTTGACCTAGTAAAAGACACCAATCTACAAAATCATGGTGCTTAAAGAAGCCCAAACAGGATGAACAAATCTATAAAACAAATCTATACATAACTATATGATTGTGAAACTTTAGAATACCAAGAAAGAAAATACTAAAAGCAGCTCTAGGGGGGAAAATTGTAAGTTATAAAGGGTACAGAAAAAAATCAGGTGGTAAGTAGGTTGAGGCTATAATAATGGGAGTGTTGAGAAAGGAGTAAGAGAAAAGAGAGATTTAATAGCTTTCATATTTACCAACATCCTACTATGTACCAGGAGGCCTTGATATGTACCAATAATCCTTTGACATGCCTATGATATGTATGTAAGTACTATAGGTACAAAACTAAAACTAAAAGACTAATTTTCATGATCATAAAGCTAGCAGTGGTGAAACTGGGTTTTACATCCATGTCTGTTTGCTGCCAGAGTTTGTGCTTTTGTTTTGTCTTGTTTTTGTTTTATGTAGAAGGAATAAGAGTCGTAAGCAAGCAAATGAAATAAAGAAAGAAATTCATTGTAGCATCTTTTATGAGGCCCTAGCAGTGACTGGGAAGGAGAGAATTCTGAAGTTAACCATGGCCTGGATAAACTTAACAAAAGCACAGAGGATCCTTAGTATGACAGATGTAGCATTGTAAGTTTCTGTCATCTGAGGTTAGCCACAAAGGCAATGACATATATTACTTTATAATGAGGATAGTAAAGCCCATGTTTTTCCTTCATCCCTTAATTCAACAAATGTATACTGAACTCCCAATTGGGTTAAGAACTGCACACTTCCTTTCATAGACAGTGTACTAGGGGACATGGGTCAGTAAATAAGAAATTATAAGATAGATGTTGAATGCTAGGTAGAGGCAAGTAGGGGCACTGTGGAAAACACGTAGAAAGTAGGCAGTTTTGTTGGGGGTGGGAGGTAGGAAGGCATGATCAGAGAAGGCTTGAAGGACAGAGGTGAAAATTAAATGCAATTAGCACAGCTTTGTGTTGCAAGGCTGCTTTGAAGGGATAAGATGGAAGAAAATGGAACCTGTTACCCAGCATCTCTATTTCAACAAGGGCATAGCTTGCTCCCCACTAGCGTTCAAGTAACATCTGGTGGGAAGAGGGTTGGCTTCACAGGAAACTAATTACACGAGATGCCAAGAGTGTCTTAGTGAAGGACCAGTCCCTTAGAAGATTTTCCCAGTTTTAAAGCTTTGGGGATGATGGGCTAGTGGGTTTTCTTAATATGGGGGACATCTACTACTCGGGTAACTGAAATTTTTTTGGTATTTGCAATCTCTCCGCCTTCTAAGGAGTCTGGCCTTTGGGAACAGGAGGAGAGGAGCAATGAAGCAGGCCCCCCGAGGGGAAAGAGGGAGACAGCTGGTAGCAACGTGGCAGGAAAGAGGAGTCTGGAAAAGAGAAATGGTGCAATGTCCAAGAGGAATTTTCAAGTGGTCATCTATGGGATTTGGGTTGTTAACTTTCTTGTCTTTTGCTTCCATAAAATCTTATGTAAATTCCACATTTTTTCATAATATCTCTTTGTGAAGCGGATTAAATATTTTGAGGGAAAAGCAGGTGTTGGGAAGCTCAAAGAGAAGAACAGGGGCAGGAGAAATGGGGATCACCCTCACCCACGACCTGCTGGGTCTCCAGGAGCCCCCAAGCATCTCTTAAGTCACTAAGGATATTTTTTCAAACCGGGAGAAGGTAGTGAAGCTAAAATGACCCTTGAGTTAAAACTGAAAAGGCTGTTTTCTCTAAAATCTCAATGGGACTTCAGGATAGAACTGCTCTCCTGATGCAGTTAATGCATTAATGACATTAATGGCATAACCTAGATGCCAAATGAAGACACAAACTGGAGAGAATCATTCTCACTAGGCATGCACTGTGGAGCAACCTCACTACGGCCCCTTGCACAGCAGGCTATAGCACAGGTTCTGGCAGGAGAGTTGTGCCTGTAGCCTGGGCATGTTGGGACATCCACCTTGGGCATTTGGACTTGCCATTTTTAACCTGGTTTTAAAGGCAGGAAAATATCAGTATGGAGAAGTTAAAGTTGCTCATGGTTACTAAGGAAGGAAATGACACAGCTGAGATTTGAACCCAGGCCACCTAACTGCAGAGTCAGGCTCTTAACCACCATCATAACGTTGTGACTAAGAGGGTAGCTTCTGGAATCGGACACCTGGGCTGATCTCTGGCTGCACCATCATAGTTAACAGACTGCAGGCTCCACTGAAGTATTCCACTGGACAAGGCAAGGAGAATGTTGGCTTTGTTCATCACAGTACACTCAGCAGCTGTTACCTGGTAGGTATTCAGTGAATATTTGTAGAGTAAGTAAAATCAGATGTATCACTGCTTACATAGGGTGACCTCACTAATCTGGACTAGAATTCTCAACTCTGCCCAAGTCAGTAGAATGTACAAGCCAAAGCAGAGGTATTTAAAATTGTTTTTGCTTTGGAAAATGAAACATAATGATCACTAATAGACTTGAGGAAATTAAAGAATCATGACACACCACTTTTATAAACCAGCAAACAGACCCATAGTGGTAAGGGACTCTCCTAAGATCACAGCATCAGTAAAGGCCAGAGGGTGTTAGTGTAGGCAAACTGAGTTGGTGGTGGGCGGGGGGGAGGGTGGGGGGAAAGAGAAAGTTGGAAGTTCAGCTCCAACCAGCTTTTTAAAATGTAAAAATCACAAAACCCAGGAAAACAATTATCCTAATTTCAGCATATATGTGTGGGAATGTGGTGGTTCCATAGTCTTTCTTTGCTTGGGGCCCTGAAAGGTCTGAATTCTGCCCTCACCAGAACCAGGAACTGGACTCAGCCCTGTCTCTGACTGCCTGTTGTCTTCCTGCCTTTTTACCGCACAGAGCTATTGGACCAGGGCCTGACATACCAAGGAAATGCTGAGGAAGGGGTGGGGTAGAGAGAAGGAATGTGGATGACCAGATTCCATCCCATTATTTATTTTTCATGCTCAGGGAGGCCACAGGTGACACAAGGAAGAACTGGATTCATTAATCATATTCACGGCCTTCGTCACATGTCCTTCCTCCCTTTTTCTCTTGCTTCTAACTTCCCTCTTCCTCCCACTTCTGACTGCTACAGACACTTTACCCCGGAATTACAATCATGTTGCAGGATCTTTGTGAACCTGATGATGTGGAGTAAGCCAATGTGATGCATTTTCTGTTGGTAGCTCAGAACCATGGTATTCTGCTGCTTATGAAGTATTTGTCATCTTTCTTTTCCTTCCTTGCTTGCTAATTTACTCCTCTTTTTAGGGGTTGTGAAGGACAGCAGAGAGACATTGAACCTTCATATTTTACTTTAGGGGACCACTGAGGGAGTGTTGTTGGCCCACCCCTACTCAACACTCAGTCCAGCCAGGCCAGCCCAGGAGGAAGTCGTGCAGCCGCCAATGTGCCCTGAATCACTGTTGACTTTTCCGTAAGCTTTGTTGACAGAATTCATGATCATAGATAAATGGTACAACTCCTGGAACCAGTTTTTGTTGGGCTTGAAATGCATACAATTTGGGGGCCCTCTTTAAGAAAAAAAATATATATATATATTAATATAATTTTGTATTTGAAAATATTAAATGACCACAGGACTTTAGAAGGTCTATAAATCAGATCCCTTAAACTATTGACTTAAACTATGTCAGTTTCAGGGTAAATCCATATCATCTGTGACACACAGTGGGCTCGGGAGCATTTTTGACTTTTGAACTGCCAGGTTTTATTTTGGGACTATAAATAAGCTATGAGGGCAGAGATGACTCTTTCCACTTTTCCAACATTTAGCCACAGCCACTCATGGTAGATAGTATCAGTCCATGAATTATGTTTGTGTCTATCAAAGATTCAGATAGGCAGGGATTGTGCTAGACTTATGGGTTTACTATACTAAAAGGGCTATGAAAATAGTCCATACTGGAAGCAGTAGGGACATAGAGGAAAAAAAGGTCAGTTTTATTTGGGGTGGAGGAAGCATGATGAGAAAAAAAGAGCTTCAAATACAAGTTAAACAATAAATTGAGACTTGCACAAGGAGTGAAGGTGTTGGGGTGGTGTTGAAAGGCATCTCAAGCAGAGAGCACAGGATAAGGTAAAGCATGGAGGTTGAAACCACATAAGGGGATTGTAGGATTGTAAGTAGTTTGGTATGGGTGAGATATGAAGTACAAGAGGAAGAGGGGTAACTACAAGAGGTAAAGCTGAAAGGCAGAAAGATGAGATACTAGAGGGCTTCACAGAAGTTTGAACTTTAGCCTGTGAAACGTGGGGAGCCATTGATAACTTTAAGGCAAGGGAATAATGTAATGTGTATTTTTGTGATATTATTCCAGCCTCAATGTGAAGAACTGACTGGAGATGTAGGCAGCAAGAACTTTAGACCCTATTGCAGTTGTCTCAGGAAAAGGTGGTAAGGGCCTGATCGAATGCTATGATAATGGTGGTAAGCAGGGCCAGGTATTCTGAGATGACAGACACTAAGGTGAAGTTCACAGGGTTTGGTGATTCATGTGTTGAATAAGTGCCAGGGTTAGAAAGATATTAGGGTAATGCTTCCAGTCCTCCTCATGTTGGCAGTTGGGTGGTTGAGTGGTGGTACCGGGCACTCAGTGGAGATCATAGGAGAAGAAGCAGGCTCTGTGGGAAAGGGTCTCATCGGAAAGTGTTGGATCTAAGGTGTCTGAGAATCATTCAAGTGGTAAGGACTAGTGAGTAAATAGATTCAGGGCTGGAGCTGAAAAGATATTTGAAATCAGGTTTGGACATTAATTATCTGTCACTACCCTGTAAGTGGTAGCAACTTAGATCATTGTTAATTGGATTACCCAGGGAGAGCCATCAAAGTAGTGTTGGCAAAGCTAGCAGAAGATAAGAAATAACCAAAATCAGAGCTTAACTGCAGGAGACAGAGACACGAAAAATCAGTCAAAGGGTCAATAGAAGCAGTTTTTTTTGAAAAAAACTAATAAGATAGACCACAAGCTAGACTAATATGGAAGAAAAGAGGGAAGATTCAAATAAACACAATTAGAAACAACAAGAGAGATATTACCACTGACCCCACAGGAATACAAACAACCATCAGAGAATATTAACATCTCTGTGCATATAAACTAGAAAATCTAGCAGATATGGATAAAGCCTTGCACACATACATCCTCCCAAGACTGAACCAGGAAGAAATTGAATCCCTGAAATGACTAATAACAAGTTCTGAAATTGAGGCAGTAATAAATAGCCTCCCAACCAAAATAAGCCCAGGGCTAGAGAAATTCACAGCTGAATTCTACCAGATGTTCAAAGAAGAGCTGTTACCATTTTTACTGAAACTATTTCAAAAAATTAAGGAGGAGAGACTCCTCCCTAATTCATTGTATGAGGCCAGCATCATCCTGATACCAAAACCTGGCAGACACACAACAATAAAATAAAAATTCAAAAATTCAGGCCAGTATCCTTGATGAACATTGATGGAAAAATTTTACACAAAATACCGGCAAACCAAATTCAGCAGTACATCAAAAAGCTTATCCACCAGAATCAAGTAGGCTTTATTCCTGGGATGCAGGTTTGCTTCAACATATGCAAATCAATAAATGTGATTCATCACATAAACAGAACTAATGACAAAAACTATATGATTATCTCAATAGATGCAGAAAAGGCTTTTGATAGAATTCACCATCCTTTCATTTAAAAAAAAACTCAATAAACTAGGTATTGAAAGAACATACCTCAAAATGATAAGAGCTGTGTATGACAAACCCACAATCAACATCATACTGAGTAGGCAAAACCTGGAAGCATTTTCCTTAAAAACTGGCAGAAGACAAGGATGCCCTCTCTCACCACTCCTGTTCAACACAGTAATAGAAGTCCCGGCCAGGACGATCATGCAAGAGAACAAAACAAAGCACATCCAGATATCAAGAGAGGAAGTTAAACTATCCCTGTTTGCAGACAACAGGTTCCTGTATGTAGAAAATCTCAGTCTCAGCCCAAAATCTTAAATTGATGAACAACTTCAGCAAAGTCTCAGGATACAAAGTCAATGCTCAAAAATAGCTAGCATTCCTATACACCAACAACAGTCAAGCCAAGAGACAAATCATGAACATAATCCCATTCACAAGAGCCACAAAAAGAATAAAATACCTAGGAATACAGCTGACTAAGAAGGTGAATAATCTCGACGAGAACTACAAAACACTGCCCAAATAACTCTGAGATGACACAAACAAATGGAAAAACATTCCATGCTTATAAATATGAAGAATCAATATTGTTAAAATGGGCAAACTGCACAAAGCAATTTATAGATTCAATGCTCTTCCTATTAAACTACCATTGAGATTCTTCACAGAACTAGAAAAAATTATTTTAGAATTTATATGGAACCAAAAAAAGAGTCCACATAGCCAAGGCAATCCTAAACAAAAAGAACAAAGCTGATGGCATCATGCTACTCGACTTCAAACTATACTACAGGGCTACAGTAACCAAAACACCATGGTACAGGTAAAAAAACAGAGATGCATAGACCAATAGAACAGAATAGAGAATTTGGAAATAAAGCCACACACTCTGATCTTTGACAAACGTGACAAAAACAAGCAATGGGGAAAAGAGTCTCTATTCAATAAATGGTGCTGGGATAAAAAGCTAGCCATATGCAGAAGATTAAAACTGGATCCCTTCCTTACACCATATATAAAAATTAAATCAAGATAGATTAAAGACTTAAACATAAAACCTAATAGTATAAAAGCCCTGAAAGACAACCTAGGCAATACATTTTAGGACACAGGGACAGGCAAAGACTTCATGATCAAGAAACCAAAAGCAATTGCAACAAAAGCAAAATTGACAAGTTTGATCTAATGAAGTTATAGAGCTTGTGCAAAGCAAAAGAAACTATCAACAGAGTAAACAGACAATCTACAGAATGGGAGAAAAATTTTGCAAAATATGCATCTGACAAAATCTAATATCCAGCATCTACAAGGAACTTAAACAAATATACAAAAACCAAATAACCCCATTACAAAATTGGCAAAAGACATGAACACATTCCGAAAGAAGACATACATGCAGCCAACAATTATATGAAGAAATGCTCAATATCACTGATCATAAGTGAAATGCAAATCAAAACCACAATATACCATCTCACACTAGTCGGAATGTCTATTACTAAAAAGTCAAAAAATAACAGATGCTAGCGAGGTTATAAAGAAAAAGGAATGCTTATACACTGTTGTGTAAATTCGTTCAGCCATTCTGGAAGACAGTGTAGCAATTTCTCAAAGACCTGAAGAGAGAAATACCTTTCTACCTAGCAATCCTATTACTTGATATATATACCCAAAGGAATAGAAATCATTCTATTATAGAGACACATGTATGTGTATGTTCATTCCAGCAGTATTCACAATAGCAAAGACATGGTACCATTCCTACTGAAACTATTCCAAAAAATTAAGGAGCAACCTAATGCCCATCAATGGGCAGTGGACAACTTAAACACCCATCAATGACAGATTGGATAAAGAAAACACTGTACATATACACCGTGGAATACCATGCAGCCATTAAAAGAAATGAGATCCCGTCCTTGCAAAGGGCAGGTGGAGGCCATTATCCTTAGCAAACTAACACAGGAACAGAAAACCAAACACCACATATTCTCACTTATAAGTGGGAACTAAATGATGAGAATACGTGGACACAGAGAGGGGAACAACGCACACTGGGACCTATCAGAGGGTGGTGGGAGGGAGGAGGGAGAGAATCAGGAAAAATAACTAATGGGTACTAGGCTTAATACCTGGATGATGAAATAATCTGCACAACAAACCCCCATGACACCAGTTTGCCTATGTAACAAACCTGCATTTATACCCCTTGAAATTAAAATAACATTAAAAAAAAAAGGGGGCCGGGCGCGGTGGCTCACGCCTGTAATACCAGCACTTTGGGAGGCCGAGGCAGGTGGATCACGAGGTCAAGGGATCGAGACCATCCTGGTCAACATGGTGAAACCCCGTTTCTACTAAATATACAAAAAATTAGCCGGGCATGGTGGCGTGTGCCTGTAATCCCAGCTACTCAGGAGGCTGAGGCAGGAGAATTGCCTGAACCCAGGAGGCGGAGGTTGCAGTGAGTCGAGATCGC
Organism: Callithrix jacchus; assembly: GCF_049354715.1. Lineage (NCBI taxonomy): Eukaryota > Metazoa > Chordata > Mammalia > Primates > Cebidae > Callithrix > Callithrix jacchus. The sequence continues at coordinate 78,478,797 of NC_133504.1, forward strand.
GCCATTGCACTCCAGCCTGGGTAACAAGAGCGAAACTCAAAAAAAAAAAAAAAAAAAGAAAGTAGGGGTTGGAGATGGAGCACTGACACCAAGAACAGGTGAAGGCAATTTCAATATTTGCCCCTTTGCGAGTTTGGGACACCAGCTTTCTGTGTCAAATGGTACAAATGCTCCTGCGCCACTTCCAAAGTGCTCTGTAAGTTTCTTCCATAGCAATTAAATACTGGGCTGCCTCTAGGTTAAGTCCTGCCTCCCTCTTCAGATTTCAGCTCAAATGTAACCTTCTCCATAGAGGACTGGGTGCCCCTGGGACGTGTACTACATTCAGCACATATCACAGTTTATTTTGCTATTTCGTTCACTTTTTTGTCTCCTTCACTACTCTGAAGCTCTACAAAGGCAGGGAGTTGTAGTTCCCATGTCTACCTAGTGCCTGCCTCGTTACACACTCAATCCATCATTTCTGACATAATAACTGTGGATTAAGGGGGTGACTACAGGTGATTGCCCCCAGGCAAAGGAGCTGAATAAGGATCGAAATTCCCCTCAGACAAGTCACTGTTGAGCAACACATATTTAGGCAGAAGCAGACTTTATTATATTATTTGCTGTCTACTTGGAACCCAGTACATAATATGGTTCTGTGATGGCATCAGTGATAAGAAAAGTGATCTTCTTTCCGCCATAGAATTGTCATTTATTAAAGCCAATGTTTGGTAAGTTTGGACATGTAATGTGTGGAGAGTTATGTTTGCTTCCTGTTGGCTTTACAAATAAATGAGAAGTGTCTAATAACCATCCTGGCAACACGTCATTAATTTTTTTTGGCACAGAGGTTAAAAAGCCAGGCTCTGGAGCTAGACTGCCCGGACTTGAATCCTCAATCTTCCACTTACTAATACAAAGGTGAACCCTTGGGAAGGTAAGGTGATAATTCTGCACCTTACTTTCCTTATCTATAAAATGGAGTTTACAGTAGTAACTTTCTTATAGCATAACTGTGGTGATTAAAGACGTTAATATGTAAGAAAAGTCTGACACATGGTAGACACTCCCAATAATTATTAACTATTATTATTACCATCTAGTAATTTTTACAGTAGGAGTGGTTTTCAACAATCAAAACTTAAAATGATACCCAGTATCAGTTTAACATGTCTAACATTGGACTTTCAACTTTCCTTCCTAAATTTATTTCTTATCTTGGCCATTCTCATCTCAGTAAATAGCATGCCATCCATCTAATGGTTCAAATTATAAAAATCTAAAAATCAACAATAATACCTCCATTTCTTCCATGGCCCACGCCAAATAGATTTCCAAGGCCTGCTAAGTCTAGCTCTCAAGTTTCATTAAAATCTGTGTTTGTTCCGTCTCTGATTACTTCTCGTTAACCACACAGTTTGCCTGGACTTCTGCAGGAGCTTCCTAACTGGTCTTCCTGCTTTTCCCTTTGACCTTCTTAAATTTGTTGCCCCAATTTTTAAACTCGTAAATCAAATCAGTTTACTTCCAGCTAGGAAGCCTATGACATCCCAGTGCTTTTAAGACAAAATTCAAATTTTTTATAGCTTACAAAGCATGCCAAGCCACTTAAGAACTGTGGGTTTCCCTACCTTTCAAACTTTTTGTTGCCAAATTTTTCACCATCAACTGCTAGGGCTGTGGCCACATGAGGCTTTCTGTTCCTTGGCCACTGCAAACCCTTTCTTGTCAACAAGACTTGCTGTTCTCTCTGCCTGAAATACTCTTCCTCAACTCCTTACAAGGCTGAGCATATTATCCTTGAGATCTTAGTTAAAATATCAAGTGCTTGGAGAAGGATTTGTTTCCCATTGTTTTTCTAAGATGGTCTTTCCTATTTACTGTCTTTTATCCACTGCTTATTACTTTCCTGGCACTTCTTATTTATTCGTTATTTTTTGTAATCTGTATTTCTTGCTAGAAGCAGCTCCATGAGGGCAGAAACATTATCTACCTTTTCACCACTGTTACCCTTTTGACTAAGAGAGTACCTGGCACAAAATAGAAATGTAATAAATATCTGTTGGAAAAACTAAAAGACTGAATGAACTCTACTGTGGCAAATATTGATTTGGAGATCAAGAAACTGTAACACTCTCAATTTATTCATCTATTCAACAAGCATGTATTATGGAGCTCCTACAAGTCATTCATACATTCTTTAGGTGTTGAAGCATAAAAGGTGAGCAAGTTGTCATGTCTAATATTGACTTTAAATGAAGTGTTATGGAAATGCAGAGGAGGGAGCAACTGATTGCTTAGAGAATGAAATGCTTTAGTGATGTTTGAGTTGCTTCTTTTAAAATTTTTATTTATTTGTTTGTTTGTTTGTTTGTTTGTTTCTTTATTTTTAAGACAGAATCTCTCTCTGTCACCCAGGCTGGAGTGCAGTGGCGTGATCTTGGCTCACTGCAAACTCTGCCTCTTGGGTTCAAGCAACTCTCTCATGCCTCAGCCTCCTGACTAGCTAGGATTACGGGGGTGCATCACAGTGCCAGGCCAACTTTTGTATTTTTGTTAGAGACAGAGCTTCACTCTGTTGGCCAGGCTGGTCTTGAACTTCTGACCTCATGTGATCTACCTGCCTTAGCCTCCTAAAGTGTTGGGATTACAGGCATCAGCCTCTGTGACCGGCCCTTGAGTTGCTTCTTGATGGATGAACAGGGTCACAGACTGGGAAAAGTGAAGGGTATTTTGGACAGAGAGAAGAGCATGCTCAAACATGTAAAGAAGGAAACATAAAGAGTAGGATTGAGGAAATAGATAAGCCGTTTGGAGTAATGGTTCAAACAGGAGCTGGAAAGATAGACTTGAACTTCATAAGGCAGTACTGGGCTTTTTGGGAAGAAAAAGGAAACAAGTTTGAAAATTTAAGTAGTTCAATATTAATAGATCTAAGTTTCAGAAATATAATTATTATAGAAAAAAAGAGGGCCGGGCGTGGTGGCTCACGCCTGTAATCCCAGCACTTTGGGAGGCCGAGGCCGGTGGATCACGAGGTCAAGAGATCAAGACCATCCTGGTCAACATGGTGAAACCCTATCTCTACTAAAAATACAAAAAATTAGCTGGGCATGGTGGCGCGTGCCTGTAATCTCAGCTACTCAGGAGGCTGAGACAGGAGAATTGCCTGAACCCAGGAGGCAGAGGTTGCGGTGAGCCGAGATCGCGCCATTGCATTCCAGCCTGGGTAACAAGAGCAAAAAAAAAAAAAAAAAAAAAAAGAAAGAAAGAAAGAAAGAAAGAAAAAGAAAAAAATAAAATTGGAGGCAGAGAGACATAGATGATGCTATTTTTATTTTTAATTTAAAAAGTAAATTTAGAAGATACAAATGCCGTTTTGTAACATGGGTACATTACATAGCAGTGAGATCTGGGCTTACCCCTCACCCAAATAGTATACAGTGTACCCAGTAAGGAAGCTTTCATCCCTCACCTGTCTCCCACCCTCCTACCCTCCCATCCTTCTGTTTCCAGTGTCTATTATTCCACTCTTTATGTCCTCGTGTACCTATTAGTTAGCTCCCATTTGTGCATGAGAACATACAGTATTTGACTTTCTGTTTCTGTTATTTCACTTAAGATAATGGCCTCCAGTTCCAACTATGTTTCTGCAAAAGACATAATTTCAGTCTTTTTTATGGCCGAGCAGCATTCATACACACACATACATATACACACATATATTTGTATATGTATTTCACATTTTCTTTATCTAATCATCTGCTGATGGACACTGCAGTTGATTCCTTATCTTTGCTATTATGAATAGTGCTGTGATAAACATATAGGTGCTGGTATCATTTTGATACAATGATTTCTTTTCTTTTGGGTTTATACTCCAGCCGTGGCATTGCTTGATAGATTGAATGGTAGCTCTAGTTTTAGTTTTCAAAGAAATCTCCATGCCATTTTCTGTAGACACTGTATTAATTTACATTCCCATCAATAGTGTATAAGCCTTCCCTTTTCTCCACATCCTCACCAACATGTTTTTTGACTTTTTCTTTTTTTTATAGCAAGACTTTTTTTTTCTTTTTCAAAAAAATTGAAATACTTTTCTATATGTACCTGTGTAGAACATTTTATATTTAAAGTTTTAATGCATTTTCTTAGATCAGGGATATTATCCTTTTGTACTTTATCTATCCTCCTTTTAACCTTGTCCTTTTAATGTTTTTTAGCCTCTCTTTTTTTTATTGTACATTAGGTTTTGAGGTATATGTGCAGATCATGGAGAAGTGTTGTGTAGGTACATACATGGCAATGTGGTTTGCTGCCTCCATCCCCCCTGTCACCTCTATCTGGCATTTCTCCCTGTGTTATCCCTCCCCAACCTCCCCATCCCTCTGCTGTCCCTCCTCTGGGCCCCACCCCAGTGTGTGATGCTCCCCTCTCTGTGTCTATGTGTTCTCATTGTTCAACACCTACCTATGAGCAAGAACATGTGGTGTTTGATTTTCTGTTTTGTGTCAGTTTGCTGAGACTGATGGTTTCCAGATTCATCCATGTCCCTACAAATGACACAAACTCATCATTTTTTATGGCTGCATAGTATTCTGTGGTGTATATGTGCCACATTTTCCTTTTTTTTTTTTTGACTTTAATAATAGCCATTCTGACTGGTCTAAGAGGGTATCTCATTGTGGTTTTACTTTGCATTTCTCTGATGATTAGTTGTGTGGAACATTTTTTCATATGCTTGCTGGCCATTTGATGTCTTCTTTTGAAAAATTTCTTTTCAGTTTCTTCCTTTGCCCACTTTTTGACAGGATTATTTGTTTTGTTGTCATTTGAGTTCCTTGTAGATTCTGGGTATTAGTCCTACCTTTGTCAGATGCATAGTTTGCAAATATATTCTCCCATTCTACACACTGTCTGTTAACTCTGTTGATTATTTCTTTTGCTGTGCAGAAGTTTTTTAGTTTAATAGGTTCCATTTGTCTATTTTTGGTTTTGTTGCATTTGCTTTTGAGGTCTTCGTCATGAATTATTTAACTAGGGCAATGTCCAGAAGAGTTTTTCCTACATTTTCTTCCAGTATTTTGATAGTTTCAGGTCTTACATTCAAGTCTTCAACCCATCTTGAGTTAATTTTTTTATATAATGAGACAGGGGTCCAGATGCTATTGTAATAGCTCAGGTAACAGATCATGATGGCCTGGAGTTGAGTAGTAGCGCAAGGAGTAGAGAAAAGTACTTCTGCACTCCATTGGGTGACCATGGGTATTTGATTCTAGCTAGATCTCCATTTCCTTTCTGTAAAATAAGTTTTGACGAGATAATGTCTGTGATTCCTTTCAGCGTGATCTCTTATATGCCTTAGAGTTTTTCTTTTGCTATAAATGTATCTGTCTAGTTTCCCAAACATGGGAAGATATGTCATCTATATCATTCTATCATGCATATATAGACAAGTGTATATAGACTATGGTGCAGAAAGGTTCAAATTCAAATCCCATATTTACTAATTTTTAGTGGCATGATCTTGTCACTTATTTATGCATTCTGTGCCTCAGTTGCTTCATCTGTAAAATAAGGGTACTTTTTGAGTACTAACCTCAAAAAGCTAGAAAGATTAAACGAGACAACAGAGATAAATTATTTAGTATAGGGTTTTAACTAGATCCGCAGCTTGGGCTCCAGGCTCAGGTTCTTGGCCTCCCTTCCTCGAAGAATTGATCAGAGCCTTACCCCCATGGTAAGTATTCCAGCTCCAGGCAAGAGTTCACATACCGAGAGAGTGAGCAGCAATGCAGTTTATTGACCAAGTGAAGATAAAACTTCCACAGCCTGGAAGGAGACCCGAGTGGGTTGCCGTTGCTGGCCAGGGCTGCCTGGGCTTATAACTCCAAGTAATTCTGAGTTGCTGGGTGTTTGTCCCCTATTCCTGTGTGGGGAGAGGGCTTGTGACCATGAGTTACCTAATCTCTCCTCTGGTGTTGTTGAGTGTTTACCCCTAGTCATGTGTGGGGAGGGGGCTTGTGACCATGAGTCACCTAATCTTTCCTTCTGGTGGTGGTTTTCTAGTTTCTATTGAACTTGCAAGCAGTATCGGAATGTGGTTGAACAGCTAACTGATACTTTGAACACAGGCTCCTGATATGGTTGAAGTACCCATGTTGACGTTTTCCCATGCTAGGATTTCCAAAAGGCTCCCCATTGACCCAAAAGGTTTTATTCCCTCACTATCATTGTGATTATCATCATCTCATCATCATCGTTGTTATCACTGTTGTCATCATAATCATCATCACTCTTTCTATCTAGGAGAGTGCTTAACATCTAGAAAATACTTAATACATTCCTGTTGAGTGATTGGATGAATGTGGTAAAAGACAATAACAATTCAGGTAAATTTTGCCAAATAAATCTCTACTTCAGTTTTTCCTTTGATTATCTGAATATGATTTTTGTTAATTACATGAAAATATATAAGCAATGGCTAGGTCTCCAGTGTAAATCACCTTGTCATATTTAGGAAGCTTCATTTGAAATGACATATGTGCTGAAAATTAGAGTAGATCATAAGAACATGTGGATGAATTGCATGGGTTTTTTGACACATTTTCCAATTATTTCTGTTTGTTTTTGGAAATCCACAATGACTAAATTCTTGTAATTTTTTGTCATAAATCTCGCACATCATTTATTGAAAATTTTTACATTATTCTTGAGATTTTACTGTTTGTGTGGGTATAACAGGTTGGCAATTCTCAGATTATAGAGCTGTTTTGTTAGAATGAGTTACTATTGCAGTCAACTCTGGCTTTTCCTGTGTTTCTCTTTTAGAAGTGCACATTATTATATGTCCTGCATTACTACGTTCTCCTTTGTTTTATGTTTCTCCATTTTGGGAGAATTTCAGAATGAGGGTAATAATATAGTGCCACCTAAAATTATCCCCTCCGTTGACAGTGACCTCACCTCTGTCTGCACAACAGGAAAGGAGGAGGGATGTTAACACAGGCCATGTCTGGAGCAACATTGGTTCAGGTCTATACATAAGTCTCTTAAAAGCTTAGAATGGGCTCTATAGTACAGCAACAGTAATGTTTGAAAAAGGCATTATACCAAAGGTAGGATAATTTTGCTGTCTTAAATCTAGCAGATGTGGGTGAAGAAAGCTCTGCAATTAATTCTTTGAAGAAACAACTCAACATTGAAAGGAAAGAGAACCTGTTCTCATTCTGCCTTTTAAAATTCCTCCTGTATTTCATTACATGGCCTGTAGTTTTAGTAGTCTGTGAGTTTTGAGGACTTACCAATGATATTCCTGTTTTAGCTCTAATATTTAAAAAATAATTTTGGTATCTAAGCATTTTTGTGGCATATTTAATTTTAAATATTTTTGAATCAAGATTCAAGACATTTAGCAAAGTCTTGGATTATGTGCAGCAAAATGAACTAAACATTTTGGTTTTTTGAGACTATATGACTTGATCTGCCAAATGAAAATTTGAAAAAACACTTATTCTGTCAACTAGAAAACTGGAAAATAAATGTTCCAAAGAGTGTAACTACATCTCTGGCGCATATTGATGGCTTGGAGGAAGGTCAGGTCATCCTAGTGCTCACTAAGCCATCACCGTCTTCCCAGAAATCAAGGAAGCATGCTGCTGGAGGTCACCCAGCAGCACTGTCTATTCTCTATTCTGTTGAAAGAATTTTAAAGAGGTGGCAGCTGGCAGTGATAGCCTGTGTCTGCGATGGGGAGGATGATGAGATAAAAGGAAGAAGCACAGTGTCAGAGAATGGTGGGCAGTAACGGGGAGCAAAGGAATGCTTTTGGAATATTCTGGTGTTGAGTGATTTACTACAGAGTGTTTTTACCGCCTGCCTTTCCATGTGGAAACATTGGACAGCTTGTGTGTTCTGCTTTCCTCTTGTCCTGCCCTTTCAGAGCTACCTCCCTCAGTGCTGCCAGAACAAACTTCCTACCACACAGGCTAGATTATGCCAACTTCTTATTTAAAATCCTTTAATGGCACCATGGTTGCTCTATAGCAGGGAAAGGCAAACTATAGCCAATGAGCCAAATTTGGTCAAACACTGTTTGGCATGGATAGTGAATTACAAACAAATGTTTTTTACATTTTTAAGTGGTTAGAAAAAAATATATATTCTATTCCATAACTTGTGCAAATTATGTATAATTCCAATTTCAATGTCTGTAAATAAAGTTTTATTGAGCCATGCTCATTCACTTTTATATTGGCCATGGTTGCTTTGCACTATGAAGGCAGCACGGAATTCAGATCCAAGGGTTCTTAAGCCTAAAGTGTTTACAATCTGGCCCTTTACAGAAAATGTTCACTCTGCCCTATGGGGAAAAATCCATTGCTTTCTGATTCTCACTTTGTTATGCAAGACTAACACGGAGCTGCCTGGAATTTTCCAGCACTGTGCTGTTCCCTCTGTCCAGAATGGCCTGCTTCTAGGCTATTCTCACCTCTACCAGTTACCATTCCTCAGCCTCTAAAGACTCTGCCATAAATTCCTCCAGGAATCTGCTGTGAGAATCCTTCCACTCCTTATGCACCAATCTTTCCACACTAAAGTGTGGACTTTTTTCTTTCTTTTTTTTTTTTTCCTTGCTGTGTTCTCATAATACTCTGTGCATAATCCTATCCTTGTTCTTGGCTCTTTACATTGTACCCTCCCTAGAACTGTCAGCTCCCTGGGGACAGAAGTCACCTATTATTTACTAGTGTATTCCTAACATCAAACACTGCATAAGCCAAGTAGGTAATAACTGATGGCTAATGTCAAAGATTCTTTGCTCGGCCAAACTTTAGTCAGGCTTCTGAGTCTTCTGCTAGGTCCATTTGTATGCTTCCTTGTAAAATTCAGTTTCAGCAGAGTCCTGCTAAGTTAGTTTATTAAGAACGCTTATCCTTGGTCATACTTGATACGAGCAGGTTATCTTTCATCATCCCCAAGGTGAGGTCTGATCAAGAATCCCATTTAGTTGATTTAGCCAGCAACCTCTAACTGCTCTTGGCTGTAAATTCCCACTTATCTACGTTGTATTCATGGTTGAACCCATTCTCTCTCCCCAGTGCATGTCCCCACTGCGATGGTCCCTATACCTGTTGCAATAGTCCTGAGTTGCTTTCATGAATATTATTAAATAATTTTTTTAACAGTTATGGTGCTGAAACTCAGATAGGATTAGACTCATCACTGGACCCCCGGGCCTCTCACCCAGGACACTGAATGTGTGCCTTTGCCTTTGTCTTCACTCTTGACTGACTGATTGAGGACTCACTGGTAACTCAGACTTTTGAACCATTGCTACAGACAATCATTCCTTAAAGCTGGCAAGGACAGATATTGATTCTAAAGGTATAATTATGCTTTCTGGAGCTGGGTTAGAGACCCAGGCTTCTTTTGAAAGGCATCTCCTGGGCTGGAAACTCTTCTTCCTGCCTCCTTTTAATGAGTGGGAATCATTCCCCCATTCCCTGGGCTAGAAATCTCTTCTTCCTGGCTTTCTTTTCTTGAGTGGGGATGATTCCCTGACTGTGAGCTAGAAGGTTTTTTCCTGGCTCTCTGTAAGAACTCTCTATTCTGTTTCCTCTGTTCTTTCTATTGGGTCCCAGGGAACTTCTGAAATCCCTCTTCTTGAACCTCTGCTGACGATCTGCTCTGCCAGGTCTATCTGCTCCTTCCAGCCCCTTTCCCTTCCCACCCCAGCTCCTCAGTCACTGGAACTTTAAGTACTCTACCCTCCACTGGGGACTCTCAAGGGATTCAGAGTTCCCTCAAAAGCAAGTACTTAAGGCTGAAAAGAGAATTTTAAAAGAAACTATTTGGAAACTGGGAAAATGAAGAAAATTTAAATTATTCTCCACGAATATTGGTAAAAAGCTTTATCCCTTATTGAGTAGGTAAGCTCAACTTGTGTCATTTTCATCAAAAATACAATTTGGTTAAAAATATGGAGATAACCAGTGAGTTTGTATTACTTTGTTTTAGTGCTTCATGACTAAAATTGTTACATTTTTAAATTGATACATATAAATGTACATATTTATGGAGTGCATGAGATATTTTGATACACACAGACAATGTGTAATGATCAAATTAGAGTAACTGGGACATCCATCACCTCATTTATTATTTGTGTTAAGAACATTCTAGATATTCTCTTATACCCATTTTGAAGTATGCAATAAATTATTAGTACCTATATTCATCCTACTATGGTATTGAACACTAGAATTTATTTCTTCTAACTGTATGTTTGCACTCATTAACCACATGCATTGTACACTTCTTCCCCTTTTCCTTCCCAGCTTCTGGTAATCATCATTTTATTCTCTACCTCCAAAACTTTTTTTAGCTCTTACATTTCAGTGAGAACATGCAATATTTTTCTTTCTGTGCCTGGCTTATTTCATTTAACACGATGTCTTCTAGGCTCATCCATGTTGCTACAAATGAAAGGCTTATTTTCAAAAGCTGAATAATAGTACTCCATTGTGTATATACTACATTGTCTTTATTTAGTCATCTGTTGATGAAAACTTAGGTTGATGTCATTTCTTGGCTACTGTGAATAATGCTGCAATAAACATGGGAGTACAGTTATCTCTTCTATGTACCGATTTCCTTTCTCTTGGATATAGACCCAGCAGTGGAATTGCCTGGATCATATAGTAGTTTCATTTTTCATTTTTTGAGGAAACTCCATACTGTTTTTCATAGTGGCTGTACTAACTTACGGTCCCACCAATAGTATATAAGTGTTCCCCTTTCTCTATACTTTCACCAACATTTGTTTTTTATTTCACAAAAAATGTTTAAAATAAAAATCCATAAGATCTGGTTGCATCTGCCTGTATGTTTACATATGTGTACGTATATATCTAGGTTTGTAGGATATGTATACATGATATTTTTGTATGTCCAATGGCATTACAAAACTAAAATACCCTAATTGGTGTAGTAGTAAGTGAGCACTCAAACAAATTAAGTATTCATAAAACTCTCAGAAAAATAGAAACTTACCCAAATGGTTTTCTGAGTTCATACAAATTGCTTAATTGCCTCAGTGAAAAAAAACAAAAGAGTTGCAAAAAAATTGTGAAAATCTTATCTTGTGTAGTTAATGCTGACTGTGATTGGACAAATTTGTTATAAAGTTTTATAGAATATTAGTTTTAGGAGTACATTGATGCAAAAGTAGATTTTAGTATTCTCTGTTAAAAAGTCAATGGTAGAAACAGAAATAACATTTAATGTTATTATATCTGCTGACCACTCATGTTGATGAAATTTCATGTTCCCTTTGTCAGAGAAATTAAAAATCATCATGAACTTTACCTGCTGAACTTTAATTCTACTGACAAAAACTTCAGTTTTCTTGGATTAAGATTAAACCTTGCCATTGATAACCTAAAATGATAATAACTTGAAGAAAATGTTAAATTGGGGTAATTTATGACTGAAGAGAAATTTCTTACAGTGAATGCAATACACATGTTTTATTGAAATATTTGTGCAATAAGTATCAATGTCTTCATGTTAACAAAAACATTTATTTTATACTTACAGCCAAAATTTACTCTTTCTCAGAACTCCTCCCTGTACCCCACACCTTTTTTTATTTGGGGATGACTATTTTTAATTTTTTTAGTTATTTTAATGATGCATGATAGATGCACATAGTTTGGGGGTACATTCAAATAATTTGTAAAGATTAAATCAGTGTACTTTGGGTATTAATCACCTTAAATATTTGGCATTTCTTTTGGCTGGAAACATTCAAATTATTCTCTCCAGCTTTTGAAATATACAATAGATTATTGTAAATATAGTCACCCTATTGATCTACCTAACACTATGCCTTATTTCACTTATCAAATTGTATATTTATATTAGTTATTTCTAAATGTGCTTTGTTTTAAGAATAATTCTTAAATTGTTTCATTGCTTTGGTTTGGAAGTTTGTCCCCTCCAAAATTCATGTTGAAACTTAATCCCCAATGTAACAATATTAAGAGGTGGAGCCTTTAGGAAGTTATTAGATCATGAGGATTCACCCTCATTGATGGGATTAGTGTCTTATAAGAAGGCTTGAGGAGGGGAGTTCAACTCTTCCATTCCTTCTGCCATGTGTGGATGCAGCTAGAGGTGCCATACTGGAAGCAGAGAGCAGTTCTTATGAGATACCAAGTCTCCCAGTGCCTTAATCTTGGACTCCAGCTCCAGAACTCAAACTCACAAAATATATTTCTGTTCTTTGTAGAGAATCCAGTCTCAGGTATTGTGTTATAGCAGCAGGAACAGACTAAAACAATTCTATAGCAGGGTAGTAATAAAATAAAAACATGTTACAAATTCATGTAAGACATATTTTTGAGAAAAAAAATTTATTCATACTATAAAAAGTGAAAGCTAAATGTATTATTTGTTTGCAACTTCTTCAGAAAAAGTATCTATAGAATCTGTTCATACCGCTGTTTTTTTCTAATGACTTCATTTTAGAACTTGAACAGTTAATTCTTATTTATTTCTCAGTCTTCCTCTGTATGCAAAATGAGAAATTCAGGTAATTGCTTATTCAAACATAATGTAGAGGAACCAGTTGAGTTTCCATTCAAAAGATGAAAATTTTAAACATCGCAACCAGAGAACACTGCCAGACATGCAATTTTTGTCCCTCTTTTTGGTGATTTTCTTTATCAGGTTTATTCTGAACATGGGGTTTAGCTTAGCTGGGCATTGAGGTTTGGTGGTTTTATCACAAAATTAGAATTATTTTTTCTTTTTTCAGCCTTTTATTAAGCATCAACCTCAATAAATTGTAGGCATTTTGTATTGCTACTAATCAAAGCTATTAATTGCCGTAGATAAAACCAGAGAGAGAGAGATCATTTGAATTCAAGGATAAAAAGGCATCTAATTGCCATAAAGATCCAGGTAATAACAAGTTATGGAAAAGAATATACCCCTTTTATTTATTTTTAAACTGTTATTCTTCTCTGTCCTATGTACTGGTCTGGCAGAAAGCTGTGGTATGAATGACATGTAGATCAACAAGAAAAACTACCAAGCCAACCACTTGAAATGAGGCTAGTCCTGACAGATCAAGGATCAGCTCTGGGTGTTGCAAAGCTTCTGCAGAATCCTGTGATTTGGTTTTCTACGTTGCTTCAACAATGATTGCTTCATCCAAGTGGGGGCAGGGACAGTACCAAAGAAGGCCCTTTACTTCCTGACACATGCATTCTGTGTTGAAGAATTATCCCTGAAGAATACACTTACAGCTCAACTATCCAAATCAATAATTTTATTCTAGAAAAGGTGATGCTGAGAAAAGGCTATGCAAGAAATCCTATCTTTACCTCTATGTGTTCATAGTACTGTAGACAAGCCTCTTCAGAAGGAATTTAGCCTAAAATAAGATTGCGCCTTTCCCTACATATAATTTATTAGAGCAAACTTTAAGCTTCTTCAAATGATCATGATGAGACAATTCAGCTTTATTTTATGAAGCTTCTTCAGACCCTCAGTAAGACATATAAATTGTGAAATTTTGAGGACTCAGCGAAGCTTTTGTCCTCTTGGAGAGTGCCAGGAGTAAAATTTATGAAGGAGGGGGACAGAAAAGTCAAGGAAAAGGTAAGTACAATATAGCAAATCTTTACTACAACTTTAGAGAGAGAGAAAATGTATCAGAGCAAGATACATTGGAGGCATTTCCTCTTTAAATGCCCTTCATAAAATTACTTGATTTTTATTGGGGGAGGGAGGAAATTGCCAGATCCTTTCTAAAAATGTCAACTGTCATGTTTTATAGGGCTATAAATAATGAAATGCTCCTTCATGGTAAATACTGTTCTGTTAAATTTGAGAAGTCACAAATCTTACGATTTTTCCAAGATTGCAGAGAAGGAGCATTTTGTACTAAATGCTTCTGCTATTATGTCAACTAGGGAAACACTGACTACTCTTGAGGTATTTCTGTTGCTGTCTTCTTGGAAGACAAGCCAGGGAATTGAACTCTCCTTGCCTCAGGCTGCCTGTTGGCTCTGTGTAAAAATGACACCACGTACCTCTCAGTATGTTTTGAAATTGATAGTTTACCAAGCACTAGGAATTCCTTAGAAAAAACAGGCTCGTTATGTAGCATTAGCATCTTAAGACATTCTAGTACTCTTAAGTCATTTAAATCTTTAAAAGACTCTTCATTCTTTTTTTTTTTTCTTTTTTTTTTTTTTTGAGACAGAGTCTTACTCTACCCACGCTGGAGGACAGTGGTCCAATATCCATTCACTGAAAACTTCACCTCTTGGGTTCAAGTGATTCTTGTGACTCAGCCTCCTGAATAGCTGGGATTATAGATGCATGCCACCATGCCTGGCTAATTTTTCTATTTTTGATAGAGAGGGAGTCTTACCATGTTTGGCAGGCTGGTCTCGAATTCCTGACCTCAAGTGATCCACCCACTTTGGCCTCCCAAAGTGCTGGAATTACAGGTGTGAGACATGCACCCAGCCTCATTCTTAAAGTATGATTTCAAGTGCTAGTCTTTAAAAACTTTTTTTAAAAATCAGAATGCCATTTTATTTTGATATTACCGGGAAAGAAAGTGTTTGAACGGTGTGCTGTATAATACCAATTGACCAGGGAGCTCACCTTTCAGCTGATAGTTTTAATGTTGTGTAAAAAGAGCCAAAGTCATTTTTTAAAAATTTTTCTTAAATATACCTTATTGTAATGAAGACTTCAGTTTAACAAAGGTCAGTCTTGGGCCAGTCAAAAGAGGAAGAATAATTGGAAGGACTGGATAGACAAACACAGCAGATTAGAGATGGAGTCCAGAGTAGTTACAGGCATTCAACTAACATGTTGTCAAGTCATATTACCATTGGCTCTGCTTGTGCTTAAGACTGGTTTTCAGTATACTGTGAAGGAAAAAGTTAATTAAGAATAAATATGTTTGGATCCTAAACTTACTAACTTACTTCTGGAATTAATTATTACACTTGTGCTTAAGACTGATATTCAATACACTATGAAGGAAAGAATTAGTTAAAAATAGTACTAAAGTATGTTTGGATTCTAAACTTCTTAACTTACATGTGAAATAAATTGTATTTTTAGGATTTTTTTTAAGTTTTTAAATGTTACCATTAAAATGTTGCCCCTTTTAGAATAAAATTATTTTGATGTGTCTAGAAGCTATCACAGAAAATAAAATTTAAAAATATGTAGTAGATAAGAATAAATCTTTGTGGTAGAGTAATTCAGAACAATTTTTTATAAGACAAAAATGACAAGGCTTCTAAACTTGATTTTTCAAGTTACATTTATTACTAATATAATCTCAATTTTCTGTATGCATCTTTCAAATACAGTGTTTTGTAATAAACAGAAGTGGAAATGTCAATCTATTTAATAGAACAGCACAATTTTTTCAAATAGAAAAGTGTGGACCATGTAGATATTAGTACTTTGAATAGAATTCAAATGTGAAAATCTACTTTCTCTTTAAAAAAAAAACAAATATTTCTGCAATTTTTCTCTGATTGTAATAACTGAGCCTATTTGATATAACTTTTAATCCAAAATTTCTAGTCACTAATGCATATATATACTTGAGCCCTAATAGATCGGCCCTTTCCAATGTATATAATGGTGCCAAAATATAAAAGAGACATATTCAGAGATAAATGAACAAGAATCCATGCATCTATAAAACTCAAAATACAAAACAGATTTTAAATCATCTTAATAATGGATACTTCAAACACATGCATTGGTATAGCATTTAATCTCAAGAAGGAGGAAAAGTGCCAAATTAGTGTCTCTATGACTGGCACACTCTACTTTTAAGGAAGGCTTTTTAATTCACAGTAAAACTCAAACTCTTTCTACCCATGTGAGTTCTACTAATAAACAAATGTTTTGTAACACATGTGGTATGGACTTTCAAAGCAACAGCTTGTCTCTACACATGCTATTATTCAGAAGATAGGACTAACTCATTTTACTTTTGTGAGAACAATGGTCATCTACATCTTCTCACCCATAGGAATCAAACTTTACTGGGGCAGGTGTCCTGTCTCAACCATTAGCTTCAATGTGAGAAATCTAACTTTATTCATTTTCAAGTATACTGAAGAATAATACTGTACACTTTAGGATGATTTAACAATGGCACTTTGGCCTTTCAGAATTCATATCTGCAAAGTGTGACTTTTCAAACCACTGATCTCTGCTGCAAATATAGGATGTTCTTTTCCTTGTGAGTGAGAAATGTGCAACTTCCCGGCCATTTTCTTAGTGTCTTTTTCCTGCCTTTTTCTTAATGTCTAGAACAAGTTCAGATAGCTTAATACAGATAATATTGATCTAGTACCTGCAAAGAGAGAGAAGTCTGTTTTATACTAATATGTAAGTTTAAAATGTCACCTCTCCATTTTGAGTCTGCTGAAAATTTTAGTGAATAATGCTATCTATGTTAACTGATGGAAATAACTCCTAGCACGTATAAAAGAAAGCAATGAAGTAGAACAAGACCCTGGCAAGCAAAGTGTTTTCTGCTAAGTCTCTCCTATCTTAGTATTAAGATATTCACAAGATAGTCACTTCAAATCTAAAATGATTGAACCACTATAATGAATTTTGAACCAAGTAAGGCTTTTATGTAGGGGATTTCTGAGAATTTGCTGACTAATCTATACATCAGGCATTATATTTTAGGATTCTATAGAAACTCTTGGGAGTCAATAATTATGTTTTTATACCTTGATAATTTAAGAATATGACCATAAGAAGTAGTTATTTTTTCTTTTCTCCATCTCTTAACAGTTTTATATCTGGTCTATCATCTCTAATAGAACTTACTGTGATTTCTTTTTTTTTTTTCTTTCAAGATAAGGTCTTGATCAATTGCACCCTGGCATTACTTTTAAGTTTTATTCTGTGAAATATACCATGATTATAAGAGACCATCATAATGATACATTCAAGACCTGAAAAGTAACACAAAGCAAAAGTATCACCTTTAAAAAGCTAAGAAAATTTTGAATAGTCACGATGGTTTTTTACTTAAAAATATTTTAGATACCTGCGTAGGATGTCAAATACTTTGATTTTTTTTAGTATTTACCACTTTGTGGGTAATGAATTTTTTTGTATTTAACACTTAGTAGGTAATGAATTTTTTTTGTATTTAACACTTTGTGGGCATGGCAATAAGGAGCAAATGTTTGATCTGATTGTTTGATGGGCATGCTAACTAAGCATGGGTCATGGGATTGATGAAACAGCTGCTTAACTTCCTCTGGAAATCCTAATGACAACTTTCTAAAGAAGCACCACTTGTTACATAGCCTTCTGTGGCATGTTTTCTATAACTGACTAAATGATCATGCTCTACAATTGCATAATAACAGACATATTTATGTACCACTTCCTTAAATCCATTGATAGTTTTAAATCTTCGCATCAACCCTCACTCCATGTAACACGTAACACAAAGCCTGCCACCTAACAATTCCTTTTGGGACCTTTATTGTTACATGTAGGGACACTAATTATCTAATCCACTCCTAAACGTAATCCGATATTTATATAATGAACAACGAAAATAAACAATGCATCAGAGGGCATTCTACAAATGAGAGAATCTCAGAATATCAGAGTTGTTAAGGATCTAAAAGATTAGATAATCCGTGGCTGGGCACAGTGGCTCATGCCTGTAATCCCAGCACTTTGGGAGGCAGAGGCAGGTGAATCACCTGAGGTCCGGGAGTTTAAGACCAGCCTGACCAACATGGAGAAACCCCGTCTTTACTAAAAAAAATAATGATAATACCAAATTATCTGGGCATGATGACACATGCCTGTAATCCCGGCTATTCGGGAGGCTGAGGCAGGAGAATCGCTTGAACCTGGCAGGAGATGTTGCGGTGAGCTGAGATCATGCCATTGCCCTCCAGCCTGGGCAACAGAGCGAAACTCTGTCTCAAAAAAATAATTAAAAAAAAGGTGAGATAATCCAATCTTCTCATTTGACGAATGGGGACACCTGAATCCAGAGTCTATTCCTGTCACAGGCTTCTGGCTTAAAATAGATTAGAGACAAATCACATACCTAAATCTTTCTATTCTCCACACATCACGCCATTCCCCAAAAGTCCTTCCAAAATGTATAATAATCTTATTCTCATATGTTTATTTATGAGAACTCTATATTTTAATTATTTTTTTAAAATCTGAAATTTATTAGATTTTTTTAAATGTTGCAGATAAATACTTAATACCAAGGAAAATATTTTTATAAAATAATTGCTCACTGGCATACCCCTAAGAGAAATTTCTGCAATGTTATATTCCTTGCTGTTATAGGTAGTAATAATTAGCACACCATATTGCATTCATTTCTTCCTGGTCTAAAGTGCAAAGAAGAAATACTTAGTTTTATTTTATTTGAGTAGAGTTTAGTTGCATAGACTACCTATAAATGGAATCAAAATTATGAATTACATTTAAGTGCCAGCACATCAATGCAGATTGTGAAATTTTCTTCTAAGTAATTCTCTACGCATCAGCTGACAATGAAGTGATTCACACTCACCTGTGTGTCTAGACACACAAACTTAGATAAATGACTTATGAGAACAAGCCAAGGCCAAAAGTGAATCTAAATCTATTAGAAAAGTTTAAAATACCTACAAAGGAACACTTTTTAGAAAAACATAGTTGGCACATGATCCATTCTTGTAACTTTCATGTTTGGCGTCTCCATCCCCTTGGGTGTGGGATGTAGTTGTAATCAGCTACTGGAAGAGAGTAATCAGACCTGGTTTCTATGGACATGATTGCGGAATCATTTCTTGAGGCCTGCCTATAGTATGCATATGGCAACCGTGAACCGTATTGGGAATTGGTGGACATATTATTATTGGCTGTGACATTATACTCTTGCCTTCCACATAAGCCCATATAGGCCTTCTGGGTTTGAGGAACATAGGACAGTCTCTCATTCCAATCCTCTGGAGGCCCTGAAAGTACCTTCCTTCGAGCTGCTGAGACCACATTTGCCACAATGGATTCCTGGATGTTTCTGGGTCTGAAAGCATCATCCACTAGACCGAGAGGAGACTTTGCTGCTGCTTCCCAAGGAGTTGGTCTCTTGTTTGC
This sequence comes from Callithrix jacchus, assembly GCF_049354715.1. NCBI lineage: Eukaryota > Metazoa > Chordata > Mammalia > Primates > Cebidae > Callithrix > Callithrix jacchus. The sequence continues at coordinate 78,497,985 of NC_133504.1, forward strand.
TTTCTCTAGTCCATCAGTTGGTTTGCTAGAGTAACTATAAGTTGGCTGGTATACCCAAGGAGATGTAGAAATGGTGGGTGGGATTGATCTTCCAGGAAGAGAAAGGGAGTGTCCACTCTCCTAGAAACAATGAAAATATTAATATATTTTATTCATTTTTGTTTGTTCTGAGTGTTATTCCAAAGTATTCCTGCCACCATTACCAAGTACTGCAAAAAAAAAAAAAGAGAAAAGAAAATAAAACACAGAATGCTTAGTCTGAAAGCCAGGATAGGCTGCTTGTCCACACCTTTGCAGAAGTGGGCAAAGTATAAATGGTGGGCTTCCGCTTGACCCCACCATTTGCACGTGGCCCTCCTAGTTGCTCCCCGTCTGTGAACCCATAGCCCCATCTGCTGTCATCTTTCTTAGGCATAACCACCCGGGGCAGGACAGGGGCTCCATCATCACTGGGAACCACCTTTCCTTCTCTCTGCCCTCCACACAAGCATATGTGCATTCACATCCCACCCTCGTTCCTATTCTGTTTTCCTGGTACAAAATAAACAAAACCTATTGATAACCTCAAATTACTGAGTTTTTTATTCTTCCCAAGTGACTCTTAATCTGTTATCTAATTTTGGTCTAGTGAATAAATATAGCAAAAACAAACAAGAGCTCCTTAGATGTAGTTAACATTACTGGTATGATTAAATGGCTGGTCCTTTTCCTCTCAAAATCTATTTATATGGTGAAGATCACATGGATCTTTATTTCCTAAGTGGAGTGTATTGCCTTTATCTCTGAGGGAATTATTCCTGCTTCTTGTTTTGTTTGCATTTCCTTTCATGTGTATTAGATTCCTATTTCTTTGAGAGTTTGTATCCCTGCAACATTCCTCTGTGTATACTTAATATTCCGCTTGACTAATAACACAGCAATATTATTCATTTTTATTATTATTTAGAGTTCGAGCCTCACTCTGCTGCCTGGAATGGAGCACAGGGCGTGATCACGGCTCACTGCAGCCTGGAAGTCCTGGGCTCAAGCGATCCTCCTGCCTCAACCTCCCTAGTAGTAAGGACTGCAGGTGCTCACCATCATGCCTTGTTACATTTTTAAAAATCTTTTTTAGAGACACGATCTCCCTGTTGCCCAAGCTGGTGGTCTTACACTCCTGACCTCAAGCCATCCTGCCACCTCGGCCTCCCAAGTTGCTGGGCTTACAGGCATGAGACACAGTGCCCAGCTACAGCAAAATAATTTAATGAAAGCTCTTGTGTTCTCATTCTCTCCTTTGAGTCCTCTGCATTTCTAGAAATGCTGATGGCTGGCTATCTACATTACATCTTCACACATTCCAATATGCATGAGAATTCCTTAGATAAGCTCCTGACAAAATGCAGAGGGGGTACACCTAGGGGACAGGAATATCAATTTTGAAAGTATCAAAACACCCTGTTTCCTAACAAAAAACATTACCATGGTTAAAAATGTGCTCTAATTTCATAAACAATTTCAACACCGTTTCTCTTAAGTTCTTAACTTTGAAGTGAATAACAAAACTTGAATTTGGGCAAAATATCTCAGATTCACGTTTTCTTTTTGTCATTTCCATTAGGCACACAAAGAAGGTAGCTTGTTCATTCTTGGTTTCTGTCTTAAAAACAAGGGGGTCAATATAACGAATCTTGATTCTCTTTTTTTAATCATTTAAATTTTACTTAAAATGGTTGAATCTTAGCAAAAACAAGCTTTCACTAATATTGCCTTAATTCAGAACCACTCATAATTCTCTTTACTATATATTTGGGTGAGGGGTGGGGAGTCCTGGCTTTTAGTCACCTTTAAGGACTTAGTTTCTATTTCACATTATTTATGTGTTGATTTGATAAACTCATTTAACAGAAGTTAACATATTGTACACCTAATGTTTCCAGGGACTCTTCTATAAGCTGAATATTTAAAGATGATAAAGTCCTTGCCCTCAATAAGCACACAATTCAGTACTAGCTTTAGCCCCACAGTAGCTGAATTAAGTCAATTATAGAAGACCAGTTTGGGCTGATACAGTGGCTCACACCTGTAATCCCAACACTTTGGGAGGCTGAGGCACATGGATCACTTGAGGTCTGGAATTCAAGACCAGCCTGGCCAATATGGTGAAACCCTGTCTCAACTAAAAATACAAAACAATTAGCCAGGTGTGATGGCACACGCCTGTAATCCCAGCTATTCAGGAGGCTGAGGCATGAGAATCACTTGAACCCAAGAGGCAGAGGTCGCAGTGAGCTGAGGTCACGCCACTGTACTCCAGCCTGGGTGACAGAGCAAGACTCTCTCTCAAATAAATAAATAATGATAAAGAAGATCAGTTTAGAGAAGATAGAGAAGAGACTCTAACTATCTTGATAGGAGAAAAGAGAGAGTCTTCTAAACTGTGAGAAGTGGGAAGACTCAGTGTAATGAAGAGAAATGTAGCTGTCTCCTGTGGTATGTGTCTACCTCTCACTTTTGTCCTTTCTATGGAAGAGTTAGAACAACACTGGTCTACAGAGTCCCTGTTAGAGTTTTCAGAGTCCCATGATTTTGTTTCTTGTGGTCTTTGATTATGAGAGAGGCAAGCGGCAGAGAAATTCTAGACAGACAGGGGTGTGTCCCTAGTGAAACCCCACCTTCAAGCAAAAATAGCTTGAAAACCACAGTCCAAAGTGAGAACTTCTATTCCTGTTTGCCCATTCTCTTCTGAGTGGTTCCTTCTGAATAGTGTCTTTTTACCAATTGAATATTGCTTTTTCCAAAACTATCTATGGCCTGCCCCACCCATATCCTGTGCCTATAGAGACCCCAGACTCAGTTGGTAGAGGGAGAGAGATGGACCTTGGAGGAGACGGCCAGACTTCAGAGAGACAGCCAGACTTCAGGGGAGATGGCCAGACTACAGAAGAGATGATCTGACTTCAGGGAAAGACAACCTGCCCATCCTCTTTGCTCTCCAGCTCCCCTCTCCACTGAGAGCCATTTTCATAGCTTAATAAAATTCACTTCCCTTCAATTGTCTGTGCAACCTCATTCTTCTTGGACATTGGACAAGAGCTTGGGATCCACTGAGTGTAGGTACCCAAAAAGGCCATCACACTGGCCCTTTGCCCTCACTGGTGGAGGGCGGCAGCTCCACACAGTGAGGCGAGAGGCCAACTGAGCTGCTAACAAACCACCATCCATAGACAGCAGATGTAACACTCCCTCTGGGCTTTGGGGTCACAGGCACCCTCACCTGGGTGCCACCATGGGCCCACATGAAGTTTGCTCCTGCTGGTGCTCAGAGTGGCCAGCCATATCCCACACACTAACTCATGTGCTTCCCCCTGCAAGGAATTGAGCACAGTGGGCTGAGTAAACAGGGGACTCCTGTTGCAAGTCTGGCAAAGAGGCTGAAAAAAATCCTGCATCAATTAGATGTAGCATCTTGAGGGACTGTTTTAGCCAGTTATTTAGGTATTTAAATAGACAGCCAAGGGGATGGCAATAAAGGAAGCTAAGACTTTATAGAAATCTAGGTGAGGCTTCTAAACATCTATGGAAGTTTTAAATTCACTGGCTAATAACTGGAAAAAGAAGTAATTATCAATACACTTGGGAGTATTAAGTACTATGTGAAAGCATATATTGCAGTGATAAGGCATCCAAAACATTGCATGAAAGAGAGGAATTATTTTTTGATGTTCCTCTCACACACTGAGTTTGAAAATATTCAAAAGAATTGAAATGACAGAATTTAGAAAGTTCAAAACATTATTGAGTGATATCCTATTAACAAAGAGGTGAATGTGCAAAGAGAAAACTAAAACATTGATGTATGATATAGAAAGAGTAAACCAAGGCTTTCTGAAGAGAAATTAAAAACTAGGATTGTGGCTGGGCGCAGTGGCTGACACCTATAATCCCAACACTTAAGGAGGCCGAGGTGGGCAGATCATGAGGTCAGAAGATTGAGACCATCCTGGCTAACACGGTGAAACCCCTCTACTAAAAATAAAACAAATTAGTTGGGCATGGTGGCCTATGCCTATAGTCCCAGCTACTTGGGAGGCTGAGGCAGGAGAATCCCTTGAACCTGAGAGGCGGAGGTCGCAGTGAGCTGAGATTGCGCCACTGCACTCCAGCCTGGGCAACAGTGAGACTCCATCTAAAAAAAAACAAAACTAGTATTGAAGCTGAAAGCAAAAAGGTCACATCAAACACACATATGACAAATGTAACAGCAGTGTCAGTCATGAGGAAAGAAGAGCAATCAGCTCAACGAGCACAATGACCATTGTTCTTCCACATTTCCCCAGACTGACAAACATACCTTCACACTCTTTCAAGTGCTAGTAATAGAGGATAAAATAATAAACTGTTTTAGGTTAGCCATCCAACTGGGATAGAAATAAATCATTCCATAGGTACAATATTGTTTCTGCTTGTGCCCAAAATATTGCAGGCCTCTAACTGTTACTTGCAACCATACTTCTAATTTTAATGTATTTCCCCAAAGCAATTTTCATAGTGTTCTTTGGTGCTGTTTCCTTCTCTCCATCTCAGTTCCAAGGCTCCTGCTTTTCTCTTCTTGGCTGGTTGAATGAAGCCATGTGATATACCATGAGCCAGAAATGACTAAAGAAACCTGAGAGTAACAGAGGCGTTTCTTTAGTTTTGGAATTTGAAGGTCTGAGACTAGAATCCTAGCATGGCATGGATTAGGTCCTGAGCTGTCATTTTACCATGGGTTGTATCATTATCAAGGGAATTTAATTTTTTTTATATAAGAGCCTTTAACTGTAACCAAGAAGCTAAATTAGCTTTACCCATGGTGTGGCATCAAATTCCTTCTTTTTTTTTTCTTGCCTTCCACTACCTTTTAAGCTTTTTAATTAAAAAAAAAAAAAAGTTTTCCATTGCCACTGGAAGAAAACTTAGCAGATCCTGGGACATTTTGCTTACTTTTAGGAATAGTTCAATGGTTACCTTAAGTTACCCAAACCAGTCTTATTTTGAAATAGTTGATTCAATGCCCTGAAATAACAAACTGCAATTCAACTTTATTAAAGTTAAATCTCTTCTCCTTCCCTAGCTGGGGCCTGTTTCAGAAAGGTTGCCTTACTCAGGGAAGGAGTCTGCTTGCCTTCTTCACTCTGCTTCCTCTCTCAGGTCACTAACTCTGCCTTCCGGCCCCTGGAGTTGGAGGGAAAAAAAAGAGTAGAAAAGAAAGAGCAGAAGGAAGTTTTTACTTGATTTGGCAACATCATATTCTGGCCTCTTACTCTTGGGGCCAGACAGGCCCAGAGAGGGGCATTTTTGTGGGATATTGAAAGATTCCCATCATTGGGGACATCTTGCCTCCAGTCCTTGATTTATACTAATTCTTCTCTGTTCTAGGGGTTGACTTTGGACTCATCCTGGGCTCTCTTAGGAAGCTGTCTACTTACAGTGTGTACCAGGATCCATCTGCCCCCTCAGAGAGGCCCCAGGTTGACCCCATCCAGCTCTCCCTTGCTCCTGGCCTGATCCTTGAGGAACACTCACATCATTTGCCTGTGGGGATGCAGGAGAAAATTTCCTAGTTCTTGACCAAAACAATTTGTCATCCTGTCCTTCACCTTCCAAATTTCCTGAGTGGGAATCAGACCTCACTCTAACCTCCTACCCATCCTCACGCAAGTGTCTCCCATGAAGTTCTGTGAGAAGACACTTTGAAACTCTTCTCATACACAGCTTGAGGTGAGTAGGTGAAAATCCCTCCACACCACGTACTCCAAGCACACACATCTTCAGCGCTCTAGAATTCCTTTTCATGAAATCCTCTCTCCTTGCCATAATCCAACTCCTTTTAATCACTTGGACATGGCTGAAGGGTTCAAGAATCATGGAAGTCATCTGCTACTCTTTTCTTTGTAAAGCCTGTATTTGAATCCAGACTCTCCCTTCAGTGTGCACCATCTCTTCTATTGGGGGCCTTGGATAAAACTTTAATACCATGTCATCTCATTTTCAGTACAGCACAAAACTCTCTCATTTTTCTTTTTAGAGTAAAATGTAAGTTAAAAATGGACATTTTTTTCCCTCAAATCAACTCCAAGAAATTTCTCTAACAACTCCAAATAAAGTTGAAATCTTATTCCTCACTCAAGCGTTGCTCTAGAGAAGAGGGCTTACTTGTTTCCAGAGCACCTTGCTCAGTCCTTAGGCTCTAGATTTTGGGAACTCCTTTCTTACATTGAATCAAACACTGCTTCCCATGGCTTTACCCCAGTGGTTCTGCTAAAATAGATCACTTCTACTTCTGCTTCTAAGCAGCCATTCCTTCAAACATCCCCAGTTTCTTCCACTCCTTGAATATCTTTACTATCCTGTTGCTGTGTGTTATTTTTCAAACTAAGGAGAAATAATACCTATGTCATTTATTCTCTCAAGTTCTCCACATCCTTCTTCCTCCAGTTTGTTGGGCAAGGCTAATGTGGGTATAATATCTTGATTTTCTTAAGCAGATGTGTGTACATAAACACAAGGCCACATGATGAGTGAAGATGTCATTCAAAATGATCGAGGAACTGTGTCATCTGGCAGACGGTATACTTAAAACTACATGTGGAACATTCAGTCTGTGTGCATTTAGAGCATTCTGTCTTTAATTGTTCAACCCATGTGAGCACACACCAAGCACACAGCTAAGGAGCTGACCCAATATAATGCATGCAGGATTCCCACTGAACTCATGAGTCATCTGGTGTTACATAGTCCCACAAAACGGCTTGACACTAAGGAGGCATTTTGCTACCTCTGCCTTTAAAAATAGCCAATATTAATAGATTGCTTACTGTGTGCCAGGCAGTGGGGGCCAATTGCATTATACGGAGTGTTTCATGTAATTGTCACAACCCCATGAAGCAAAGGCATTATTATTATTCCTATTTTCCAGAGGACAATGAGACTTGAAGAAGGTAAGTAATTTCTCCAAGGGTAGAAAGCTAATAAGTGTTGGGGTGGAAAATTGAACCCAGGCAGGCAGTCTCATACCAGAGTTCCTAAATCTAATTGGACTATGCTTGCAACAATATTGTTCTGAGAGAATATCTTTTTCAAAAAAAGATTCAAAACTATGTAATCTAAATAGAGCGAGATCTTAGAAATTTTGGAAAAAGTCATTTAAGTTTTGATTAAATTTGGCTTAATGCATACTGGCATTTTGGCATTTGTCGCAAGAACAGGCAGGTGACCAGGGAATAGGGAATACAACGCATCACATTTAGATGCACTTCCGCTACGTGAAAGTGAGGTACCTGGGGCTCTGCCTGCAGAATTAAAGCTCAGAGGAGCTGAGGGTCTTTCTCAGCTTAACGTAAGCCATCTTTTCATGTCAATTAAATGTTGATTTATCCGCACAGCTTGTTAATAAAACACTCAGTTAGCTTCCTTGTTAGACTGTCTAGTAACTGGCAGGGAATACTTGACATGCTAAAAAAAGTGTCATCTGAGGTTTACTTAGGACAAAGGAGTGAATTTTAAAGCAATGTAAACACTCCTAAAAGCCAAAGAAGATGAATGTGATGTATGTTTTGAAGTTTAAATTATTTTATACCATAAACTCTGAAAAGCGAAAAAATTCTCTTGGCTGAAATGCTGCTTACACTTGCACTGTAGGGAAAAGAGCTTAGACTGGTAAATATGATTTCAAATCATTTGGCTCTTTTCTCTCTTAATCACATGATCAGAAAATACTTATCACAAATACTTTATCACATACAGATTCCGGGAGGTCCAAGAAAAGCAAAGAGGAATAAAAGGTATTTCTTTTGCCTTTTTAATCATTGATTAGAATTTCTGAAAAGCAGAGCTCCTAGAAGGGGTGCACAAATAGAGGAAACCATTCAGGAAGCACAAGGTATTCCCTATTTTTCCATTTGCTCAGGCTAAGATTTTGGGAATCAGTGTTGACTGCTGTCCATCTCACACTCTACAGCTGATCTGTCAGCACTGACTTCAAAATACATCCTCTATCCGCCCAAGTCTTATCAACCTCCACTGGTAGCATCCTGCACTAAGCCACCAAAAATTTTCACCTGGATTATTGCTACTATCCCCTATTTGATTTTCCTAGCTTCATTTTTGCTTTCTTTAGTTTATTCTTAACATGTCAGCCAAAACTATCCAATTAAAACTCAAGTCAGATTATGTCATTCAGTCCACTGATTAAAACCCTCCCATGACTTTTCATTTCAAGAAAGAAAAAAACCAAAGTCCTTTCATTGACCTACAAGACCCCACAAAATCTGCCAACTGGCTTCTTGCATTATCTGACCTCATCTCCTTCAGGTTCTCTTCCTCTTTCTTTGCTCCAGCCACACTGGCCTCTTTTCTATTCCTTGAAAACACCAGGTACACTCATGCCTCAGGATCTTTGTATGTGCTAATCCTCTGTCTGGAACACAATACTCCAAGTACCAGCATGAATCCCAACTTGTTTTCTTCAGGCCTTACTCTAATATTATATGATCACTCAGCTTGGCAATTCCCTGCTTTTCTCCCCTGCTTTAATCCTTCCCTTAGACTTACACTAATCTAACATAATAAATGTTCTACTTAATCATTTTGCTTATTTTTCTCTCTCCACTAGAAATTAAGGTTCATCTAAGGGTAAAGGTTTTTGTTTTCTTAAGGCATCCCTAGAAAAGCATTTGGCAGCAGAATAGTAGGTGCTTAGTAAGTACTTGTTGAATGAATGAATGATAATTTCTACATCAGGCTGTCATAAACTGAAAGGTTGGTTATCTTCACCAGAATGTTAGGTCAGTTCACGAGATGTAACCCCTCTCACACATCAGTTACAGGTGGCAAGGGGCACAAACAGAAGTATCCCCACCACCTCCGATATATGCAAACCAATATGCACCCCAAGTCATGTTCAACAAAACAGATAGAATTAGCCAATATTTATAAACAGTTCAATTTTTCTAAACAGGTGGAAGATTTTTAACACCCAAACAAATAATTTGCATTTAGGTCAGTGGAAGTTTAAGAGTTTCAAACTGCTTTAATTTCACAATCTAGAAAAGTCTTAGAAAATTAGGCTTGAACCCTAAAGAGAACCTGAAATACTTTGTAAGATGCAATAAATAAGATCTAAAAAGAAAAAGATAAAGGAGATCGGAATTAGTCAGGATTGAAGAAGAGCCAGCTGAAAGTTGATTTACCATTTATCACGAGACTGCAAGTAGGTGTGAGGAAATGGCAGCCTCCACTAACTAATCTCTTAGAGTCACTCCCAGCTCTAATGAGCCTTCAATGACAATTTTCTTGACACTAGTAACAGTTCAACACTGGAAAAAAATTTGGATAGAGATATAGAATCCCTTTACCTAAAGGTCTTTAAATAGAAAACAAATACTCCCTTAAGGTGATTTAAATACAATCAAGCTTGAAGTTAGAGGACAAAAACACTTTCAAGGTTATTTTGTTCGAGTCTCAATAAAATAATCTCATCTTCATTACTTAACTCTTGCCTTCTTAAAGTGGATTTTAAGTTTACTTCCACCAAGTGGAATTTTTGGAAATTCTGTTGTAGGACTCTCTTACCTAGAAAATGAAAGAGAGTTTCTATTTCTTTCAGCAGAATTTCCCAGTATTACTCTGTCTGCCAAGAATAAGGCAGAGAATCAGAACTAATAAACCATATTTTTGAATAGAAAAGTGGCCAGGTAATCACATGTCATTTAAATAGTTTCATGGGCCTGGCACAGTGGCTCATGCCTGTAATCCCAACACTTTGGGAGGCTGAGTGCGTGGATCACCTGAGGTAAAGAGTTTGTAACCAGCCTGGCCAACATGGTGAAACCTCATCTCTGATAAAAACACAAAATTAGTCAGGCGTGGTGTTGCATGCCTATAATCCCAGATACTTGGGAGGCTGAATCCAGGAGAATTGCTGGAACCCTGGAGGCAGAGGTTGCAGTGAGCCCAGATCATGCCATTGCACTCCAGCCTGGGCGACAGGAATGAAGCTTCATCTCAAAAACATAAAGTAAAATAACTAGTTTCATGAATGCAATGGATATACTCTGACATCAAAATAAGAGATAGGGTTTTGTAGCCCATCATCTTGGTTCAGCTACTGATTAGTCATCTTAGATTAACTTCTAGATTAAATTTTCTCTTCCAAAACAATAGATTTCTAAATAAAAAGTTTTACTTGCTGCTTAAAGGAAATCTCTTTGTGAGAAAGCATAAGGCTTGTAAATGAAAATGGAGGCTAGCATCTAATACTGGAAGGAATGGAAACTTGGATGTTACACTGACCTGAAAGTTCTGCCTTTGTCTTTTGTTACCCCTGCAATTCAACCTCTCCCGGCCTTACTTTCCTTGGTTGTAAGATGGGAGTAATGCTGCCTACAGTTTCAAGATTATGGGCAGAGTAAAGATTATGTTTATAAATGGAATGCCACGTAGCCCAACAAATGGAGATTATTTTTGTTATTGTGGGAAGAGACTGTGTGGCCCTAAAGGTGTCAGAGACCTGGCAGGACCTTTTGTTCAAGAGGCAACTGCATAGGCAGCCTGGTGACCTGGGATAAAAATAGGAGGGAGACTTGCCTTTGAAGTGGCATTAGCAGTGCACGCCTCCGGGGCCACTGTGCCAAGCCTGGCTGCGCTCTTGTCGTCAGAACACAGGCAGCTGGGCTGGCCAGAAACATTGCCACTGACCTCATCTCCCTGCTAGGTCTGAGTGGGCCAAAATATACACTTCTTGATTTTTTTTTTAACCTTCTGTTATAAAAGAATAAAAATAACGATACTCAGTTTAAGGTCAAGAAGACCAATATGAGGGAGGAATGTGTGTATATATTTTTGTTGTCTCTTTCATCTTTGAAACAATGAAAATAATAACTAAAATGTATAAAACTTTTACTCTATACCAACTACAGTTCTAAACACAGTGTTTGTTACGTCAATTAATCCTCTCAGCAACCTTATAGTCTCCATTTTGCAAATAAGGAAAGTGAGGCACACAAATTAGGTAATTTACTCTAGGTTGCACAGCAGTATGTGCTTGTATAGGGAAGTTGGAGAAGTAAAGCTATCGGTAATAAAATTTTATTTAAATAATGTATTTTAAGGCATTAACTCTGTTAACAGAAAAAAACTACTATCCCAGCAATTTTCACCCTTTTATCTTTCTTTATTCTCAAAAAAGAAGTATGTCACTCTACAAGTTAGAGCCTGTGAAAATACCTGTGTCAATATAGACTGTGTTCTATTGAAGTGGCTGGGATTGCTGTTTTAATTTTTTATAATTTTGGGAAAACAGCCTTACTTAAGTTTACTTTTATAAAACTTTAATTGGTCCAAACAAAAAAAAATAAATGTTAAACACATTTCAAAATACTTTCTGAAGTTTTCTCTTTCCTCAAAATATTTAAATAGTAAACGCCATTCATTTAGATTCCCACGATAGAAAAAGTGAATAATATAAATGAAAAGTTCAGATTGCATCAGTTTCTACAAAGAAAAAAGTAATTTTCACAATAAACAAAGGATGTTGACCTTGTTTAAAATAAATGATCATTTGACCTGGTGGGAGCTTTGGGGGCTTTTGTTTTTGTGAGACAGGGTCTTGCTCTATTACCCAGGCTGGGGAGCAGTGGTGCTATCAGAGCTCATTGCAAATTTAACCTCCCAAGCTCAAGACCTCTTCTCACTTCAACCTCTCAAATTGCTGGAATTGCGGTGAGCTACTGCACCCAGGATGTGGGAAGTTTTTGTAGAGAAAAATGTCAGTACCTGGCACATGGTAAGCAATTAATTTATTTCAAGAGTCATCATCAGCATAAAAACTAACATTTTTTATATTATATTCCATTTTAATTATGTGCCCGCTATTTGAAGTAGAGCTAGCAGCCCTTAAACAAAATTATTTCCCAACTAAAATGCCTTTTGCCTTTTTTAGAGAAAATTTTTATCAGTTATGACTTTAAAAACAAGTATTCTTAAGAAGTGTGTGCATACCATGTAATAACCTTGATTTGGCCTCTGCACAATAACATTCTCAAAACTTCCCACTGATCTGTTTGGAAGCATCCTCTGTCATAACTTATAATTACATTAAAAATAAATGACAATTCAAAGCTAGTTAATGGCAAGATGAAGACACATCAGCAACTATACAACGTGTGACAACATAATTTCACGAGGATGTGCAGAATACAGGAGGAGGAAAGTGACTGACTTGGCCTTTGCAACTGTTTCTAAGCTTATTAAATAGATCCTTGGATTAATTTCCTAGGCCCTAGGGAAATTGTTTAACAGTTCTTTGAGAAATGTAAGATCTACTGCCTATCATATTTATGTTTTTCTCATCAAAAACATGGCCCCAGAGTGATGTTTAAAATTGGGGTTCATAATCACTTGAACCCGGGAGGCAGAGGTTGCAGTGAGCTGAGATGGTGCCCCTGCACCGCAGCCTGGGTGACAGAGTGAGATTCTATCTCAAAAACAAAATAAATGAATAAATAAAAATAAAATTAGGAATCATAAATCCAACTCTTCATCAGAAAAGGCATCAACAACTTATTTTCTTAAGCACAGAATTGTTCAATTCCCTCATCACTTTAGTATCTCTCTGGTCCAAGTGGTAAGTTTTATTTAATGATATCTTTCCTGTTTGAGGGAATTTACACAATAATTTTATGTGTTATTCCATTTTAGAGACACAGAGATGCCATAAACTAGGTGGGATTTTCAAATGTATGATTGTTTTGCTGGAATAAACACCACCAGGAGAAACATGGATTGAAGCAGAGTTTACAATGATGGTCACAATCCTGTGCTTTTCAAATACAAATGGGAAAATTAAGAAACATCTTTTATCAGAAGTATTCCAGCTACATTCTTCAGAATAAGGAGCATTTGCCTCAACTGAAAACACTAATTCCAGATATATTTGTAGTCTGTCATTAATCGTTAAAAGGATGCCTTGTGATTGGAATGTGCGTCTACTTATTAAACTTTTGAAATTAGAGACCAAATAGTGAATTTTGCCCATGGCTTTAGATGCTATTACAACTGGTTTTTATTGGCATAGCTTTCTTTTTTTGTGTGTGTGTGGTTTTTTTTTGTTTTTTTCTTTTTAATTTTTTATTGGATTTTAGGTTTTGGGGTACATGAGCAGAGCATGCAAGACAGTTGCGTAGGAACACACATGGCAGTGTGCTTTTCTTTCCTTCTCCCCTTCACCCACATTTGGCATTTCTCCCCAGGCTGGGGCATAGCTTTCTTAATGCATTCATCAAACTGCAGTGTATAATTGTCTAGAGATAACATTGTACATTAATACTACGGCAAGTTTTGCCATGTAGACCACACATTTATTAAAAGGATCTTATTCTTTAGTATTCTCTTGACTTCTTCCCATTCCAAAGTTTGCCTTCATTTTGATTTGATGTTAGGTATTTATTGACTATTACAATTGTTAAACAATTTTTTTTCACTTTCAGTATTGATTCATGCAAATGTATTGATGAATTTACAAAAACATTGTGAGTTAGCTAAAATACCAAATCAGCCCTCTTAACTGCTTTGAACATATAATGTTAGCCTAAGATAAAAAGTAGCTTCTAAAAATACTAAAATGGCTAGGTCCTCATAAATGCACATTTGAGACCAAGAGAGAAAAAGAGAGACCCTTCAGTCATATGCATGTCTAAGTTCCTAAGCAATTATCCATTAAAAAACAAAAAATAAAAAATCTGCTGGGGAAAGGATGGAAAAAGACACGTCCAGAGCTTACATATTTGCAGAAAGATTTCCAACTGATACTAGTAAAAAAGTTGGTCTCAAATCTGTTTTAATCTGTGTCTTAGATACCGTTACATGTTCTCTGGTAGTGGTGTGCAGGTTCCTCAGTTAATGGTTATTTTTCTCAGTTTCATTCTGAATCTTGTCTATTTCAGTATTAGAAAGGTTAATGCAGGAAATTTCCCTTAAAAATACAATGAATAGATCAGTCATTCATTGACCACCTGACCACCCGGCATCAAACCTGTGCTGTGACCCAGGCTCCAGCACTCCAGCATTACCCCTTTATTCATAAATATCGGCTTTCGCATTAGTGTTTTCTCCTCTCACTGGTAAATGTACAAACATATATATATATATATATATATTTTTTTTTTTTTTTTTTTGAGACGGTGTTTCGCTCTTGTTACCCATGCTAGAGTGCAGTGGCGCGATCTCGGCTCACCACAACCTCTGCCTCCTTGGTTCAAGCAATTCTCCTGCCTCAGCTTCCCGAGTAGCTGGGACTACAGGCGCGCGCCACCATGCCCAGCTAATTTTTTGTATCTTTAGGAGAGACGGGGTTTCACCTTGTTGACCAGGATGGTCTTGATCTCTTGACCTCGTGATCCACTGGCCTCGGGCTCCCAAAGTGCTGGTATTATAGGACTGAGCCACCGCGCCTGGCTGCCGTGTCGAAGTTTTGAAAACAGTGTGCTTTTTAGGATCAAAGCTGTCACCAAGTGGGCCTTCCTGTTTCTTTGTTCTGTACACTCTTCTAACATGTAAGCAGCCTCTGACTAATACTGCATTTTGTCGACGTACTACTCTGTTTGTTAAGATTAATGTTGAAGTTAAACAAAAATATTGGGCTTTTTCCCTATGATGCATAAAGTGAATGAACTTCCTTTTTCTTTTGAAAATTTTATAATCATATTTATTTTCATTTTAAAAAGCTAATAAGCATTCCAAGTGCTTCAAAATTTTCCTTTAGCCTAGATCCCAAAATAAGAATGTTTAGATTACTGCCAGATAGGTTTAAGCTAGTTATTAGTAAGAACATTTTGGATTTGAAGATAACAGAGTCTAGGGCCCTACAATCAAGGGAAGTCATACAATCATTTGCCCCAGAGATAAGAAAAAACAGCCAAGGAAATTCAATCCTTTTTCTAGATAATAAAAATGTATCATTCTATTCCATTCCTAGAAACATTTATACTCATTCTTGAATAAAGGCAGGGAGTCAGATAAAAATCACATCTCAAGGCCCCCTTTAGTCTTTTTTAAAAAAAATTCAAAGCAAATTGTAACGCAGCAAACTTTAGAATGGCTGCCTATGAAGCACTGAGCGGGAAAGAGAGTTTGCTGCCATCTCTTGGACGTTTGAAATAAAATCGGCAAGATGGGTGCTTCAGCGTCTGTTCCTTTTAGACTGGGCACTAAGACTGTGGAAGCAGGTGCAGTTTACAAGCCTGGCTGTCCCTGACTGGATAAACAGGAAAACTATTTATGGGTTTTAAAGAATCAAGTTGACTTAGTGGTTTGCATGTTAGAAAAGTGTTTTTCAAAGTGTAGTTCACAGCCCACTAGCATCAAAATCACCTGGGTTGTATGTTACAAAAACAAATACCTAGGCCCCACATGCACCTAGTAAATCAGAATCTCTAAGGTAGGACCATCTCTGAGGTGGGGAAATCTTAATTTTATACCAGGAACAAAAGGTGGAAAGCTATATGTTACAATACTATGAAGGGCATAGTTTGCTTATACTAAAGTGCTGTATATAAAGGAAATCGTATTAGTTCATTTAACATAAAATTAAAATTTCTAAGTAATATATCTAGCATTGCTCTTTATTTCAGTAATACTGCCCACAATGAGTTATGACATTTCAGTGGGTATTTCATAATGTATAATTCAAAATCTAGCCCATATTGGACTTACATGAAGAATTATGATCTGCACCATTTAATAAGGAGTAATAAGTGGTCCAGTCACAACCAACAGACGCTGAGTGTGAATTAAAAAAACAAAAACAAGAACAAAACTCCAAGCCAAAGACCTAATTGTGGAAAGACTGGAATGATACCTTAAATTAGTACTTTATATTAGTTCAACCAATTCCTTAGAGATTCTTAACTCTGGAAAATTGTTTTGTGAACATCTCTTTATCAGTCTTAGACTTGCTAAGAGAAAAAAAGAACTAACAGTTTTCAGTGCAGAAAGAGACCTAGTTTTGTTTTGTTTTTGATGTAATTAAATGGCACAAAAGGAAAGCAAAACTAAATCAATTTAATTGTGTTTGACACACGAGCTATTCTGGATTCAGATAAATTTTCCAGAATCTCAGCTTGCTTTGATTTTTTTAATCTTCAAGATGAGTCCTGACTTCTCCTTCTGACTCAGAAGGATTCTAGAAGTACCAGAAAACCACAAAAATTCCCTGGGTTTGAAAGGCAGCTGGAATATTAAGTTCCTCCCTGTATCGGTGGCTCAGCTTCTTAGAATTGTTTTTCATCACTTGCCCTGAGCTCGGAGTTTGCTCTGTTCAGGCAGAGGTTTCAGTCTTTCTGTTTTTGGAAAGTGATCATGCTTCTCAGGCAAGGGATCAATTACTCTAAAAAGGCCAGGTTGCTGACCCTTTGTCCTAGGACAGTGTGGAAAGGAGGGATAAGGACAGCTGTGAGCTGTGCCCTCCTAGGTCAGCCCAACTGTTGCAGGTCTGAAGTGGGGTAGTCTCAGGGATAGGGTTGCCAACTGCTCCACTTTCGGTGTAATAGGCCTATTTAAGCTTCAACTATCCTACCAGGACCTTACTGAGGATACCAACTATCCTGTTTAGAGAATATGTTCAGTTTACAAACATTTCTCCAGAAGAGTTCTCTTCACATTGCTAAGTTCATTACATAATATTGGTACTTTGAACTGAACATAGTGTCTTTATAGTAGAGGCTCAAAGCTGATGTTAAGTTTATTTTATAAAAATACTGAAGCAGTCTTTCTGAATCTGGTCTCATCTTTGTCTATCACGAAAACAATGTTAGCACAATGGATGAACACAAAGCAGGAAAAAATGGACAAACAGGCTGAATACAGAGGAATGTAAACATATAAACTTCATTAAGAAGGAAAAAGAGAAGAAACAAAGCTCTCTCAATTAATGACTCCTGGGAATAGATTCAATGTGAGATTTATAGCGATACTCCTACTTTTTCTGTTTTAGTTGTGGTGGGTCTCAAACTAGGATTCATATTAACAGAGAACACAAAATAACTTGTTGTATTGTGTTCTCCTCATCGGAAGTTTTTGAAATACTAGTTACTGTGTATTGAGTGCCCCTTAGAAGAAGAAGAATAGCTAGCATGTGTGGAATACTTTCTCTGTGCCAGGCACTGTTTTATACACATAATGCACACCGTTTCACTTAATCTTCATAACAACTTGTGAAGTACACCTATTATTGTCTCCATTTCACAGCTGAGGTACTGAAGCACAGGGTGACTGAATACTTTGTCAAAAGTCTCCCAGTAAGCAGGAGGCAGGCCTGGAACTCAGAGACAGGCAGTCTGGCCCTAGAATCCGCACTCTTAACCACTACAAATGTACTTCTTGTGGGCTCAAGGTTTACACACCTTATGTCATCTAATCATATGTGAAGTTCATTTTTTAAAAGTGTTTACCTTTTGCTTTTTCTAAATTAAAAAAATAGCATGTCTTCTTTTTCATTTAAAAATTGGAAGGAACCTTATTTTCTGCATTATTGTTACCGAAATTTGAAGGTTTCTCTCGTCACTATTCTGTTCTTCGTTTGTTTGCCAGGTATAAATGAGCATAACTCTGGTAATATACAATACTAGCTGGCTGGAAGCGGTGGGTGTTTCAGGTATTTGGTCTAGAGCATTGTGGGAATTTGTTTAGTGAAACCCAGCAAAATGTTGAGCTTCCCTTTGCCATTACTGAGTTCTAATAAGCAAATAGGCTGGCTGGGCGCAGTGGCTCAAGCCTGTAATCCCAGCACTTTGGGAGGCCAAGGCGGGTGGATCACGAGGTCAAGAGATCGAGACCATCCTGGTCAACATGGTGAAACCCCGTCTCTACTCAAAATACAAAAATTTAGCTGGGCATGGTGGCACGCACCTGTAATCCCAGCTACTTGGGAGGCTGAGGCAGGAGAATTGCCTGAACCCAGGAGGCGGAGGTTGCGGTGAGCTGAGATCGCGCCATTGCACTCCAGCCTGGGTAACAAGAGTGAAACTCCGTCTCAAAAATAAAATAAAATAAAATAAAAATAAGCAAATAGGCTGATAGAGAATAAAACTACAGCTTTTCCCCATGTACCCTGTTTAAAAATGTCTATTGCTTGGAGCTACCAAACTCTAAGATGTTTCAATATTTCTTACTTTGATTTAGAAGGTTTAGAGTTATCTCTGAGACATGTAAAACTCATCACTTCTGAGGAGCAGTTCCTTTTATCTGTGACCTGAATCTTCTTGCAATCAGGGGAGGGAGTACAGTCTTGGGATTAGAGGACAGCCATGGAGTGTGACTGCTGGTCCTGAGACCTACCTCTACCATGTTACAAAATTTTCTTAACTTTTCTTTATCTCAGTTTCCTCATCTTAAAGTGGGATGATAATAGTACCTACATCATACTTCCATCATTTTGTGGTGACAACAGGAAGTTAATACTTACGCTTAGAGTGGTACCTAGTATATGGTAAGTCCCCGTAATTGTTACCTTATTAGGGCTCTATGATTTTAAATTAAAGTAATAAAGTTCTGCAAATGTAATGAGTTTTTACAATTATCCTGGAAGCTTACCTCTTCTTTTTTTGAAGTTGGTGATGAGATTGTTCAAAACCTATGTTTAGAATCTATCACGCTAGTTCCTCAGGATTTTTTTTCAAAATAACAATGATATTTAAAAGGAAAAAAAGCCACTGGAAAAAATGTAGGGTTTAAAAATGTCCTTGCTGGGAAGTCTTTGATGGAAACATCTGTTGAGAAATCTTCCACCAAGGAATCTTTGAGGTGGGAAAGGTTTGCTGCCTCATGCCCTTGACTGCTATCCTGACTGAGACTGGCACCATGACACTCCAGTATTCCAGGGGTAACTACTTTTTAGAGTGAAGTTTGAAATACTGAAAACTTGTGACTCCCTCAGCATTATTCTGTTTAGAATTATTCTTGTTGAAATGCCTCAAGTAATTGTTGGTTTAGTAGCAAGCTATGCTGGGTGCTGATTCACTACTTAATAAGAAAGTTCCCTGAATTACATTTAGTTGAAATGGCATAAAGCCAAAGGGAGCACTTCCTTTTATGCTCTATTTATGACTTTGATTATGCTCTATTTTTAAAAATCACATTCTTCCCCATTCCCAGCCCATGAACAACATCTATTCATTCCAAAATGAGAAAATAAAAGGATTTTGAGAAGACATATAGCACTGCTGTCAATTTCATCTTTTTTACTAATAGAAAAGATGCTTCTTTCTCACAGATGGGTTTTCACTTTCAACATGTGTTATAGCATCTGATTTTCTGAGCAATCTTGGGAAATGGAGTCTTTCCTAATATCACTGAATGTGGTCAAAGCCACCTAAGAAGCATGGACAATGAGGCTCTTGGTGAATCAGTTTCGGAAATTCACAATTAAGCGGTCCCAGGGAGGGAAATTCCAGGGTCAGATGAGACTGTGGAAACCATGCAGTAGTGTAGGGAGAGCACAGGTTTGATGCCAGACGAATATCTAAGTCTAACCCTAATCCGCTGCTTATAAGCTTAGTGATTGTTGCACAAGTTGTTTAGCTGGTCAGATTCAGATACCTCACCTGAAAAATGGGAATAATACCTTCTTTTTCAGTGTAATTGTGAAGAATAAATGAAATCACAGTATAATTGGTTAAGAAGCCAGGCTGCAGACTGAATCCGGGGGCCATTACTTAACATTGTATGATCTTTGGCAAGTTACTCAGCCTCTTTGTGCTTCAGAATCACATCTATAACCTATAAAACGGATGTATGATCATACCAGCTCACAAGGACTGCTGATTAAAAGTCCTTGTATGAAAGATACTCAGCAAAATTCAGGGCCCAAAGTTTGTGTTCAGCTAATGTTAGCTATTATCAAAACTTATGTAAAATATTTTCTACATATAGTAGAAACTTAATATGTTGTCTCCTGCCTTTTCTCAGGGCCCATGGGATTTTCTGAATGACTGCCACAGCTTCTGTCCCCACCCATGTCATCCTGACTTGAACCAAAATTCTTGACTGTGTTGTTGCGTGGCCTTGGAAACAGATTATTGCACCAAATAAAAGTATCAAAGGTTCTCTGACTTCTACCATGTATCCTGAAGAAAAGACAAATCAAAACACTATGGCTTTTGTTATTTACTTCCAAGAAGAACATTTTTCTGTTTATTCTTAGAATGTGCTTTTTTTTTCAATTCAGGGACAAGTGCGATCTTTTGATTTTTAAAATTTTTCATGAACAAACCATCAGTAGTTATTATGGAGCCCAAGAAGTAGGAGCTGTGAAAGCAGGATTTCTTCATGTTACCTTTGAAGGTTGTTATTTTAAGTACAAACATTATCAGGTAGAGAAGGAAAGGTAGGCTGGGAAGTAGGTCCTTGTGATATCTTGACTAGAGATTCCAGATTTACACAGATTTACATTTCATCAGTCACAGAGCACACATAATTTAGATAAACATGTCAAGAATGACATAAACAGAGGTAAACATGAGGAGCTTTACATTTGGAACCAAAAAAATACAAATTAGAAAAATTATTTCCTATATCAACAACAAAAAATTACTGAAACTCCAGGACTCTTTAGAAGTCTAGCTTTCTCCCCTGTACCACTTGGAATGCACTTTATTGGCTGACAAACCTTTGATAAAATCAGAAGTCTGAGAAATAGCTGGCAGGATTTGATATTTTAAATTAAATTTCTCTTTATTCAATTGTCTCTGAATAGTGCTGTGATTTCCAAATGCCAGGTAGTTTGGTGTACAAATATGCATACCACAGAAATATACAGTTTAAAAAAAAGTAAGAAGCTGGCTTTACCTGATAACATCAAGAAAAAAGGTAATTCTGATTCGAAAAAAGGTAATTCTCTTCTGGGCTTCTCCAGAAGAGAGGGTTTCATTGGCATGACGCTCATAGGATGACCTGTCATTTTTGTTTTAGAACCACAGATGGGTGACAGTGACTGACTTCTTAGAGCAATTTTGCCTGGTGTCTGGATCCTGTGGGAATTTATTAGCCTGCTTTGTGGCCCTTGGCCAACCCTGGTGGGACATCTAGAGAAGAACTCAATTCTGCTTTTCCCAGAATAATTGTCGTCTAACTCGGCAGCACTGAAGTGTCACAGGCGCCTCTGTGTCTCCCAGAGTCCAATGATATGTGGACCCAAGGCCAGCGAGGGTCATGTTTCTGGGAATACAGTGTTGGTTCTTAGAATTTATATACTTTTTTTCTCATGAACTTATAAAAATGTTTAAAAACAAACTCAACAACTCTGATTTTAAGAGGGAATGAACATATGCCCCGCCACTTTCCTCTAGAAGCATTTTAAGCATTTAGCTTTCAAAAAACAATCATTTCTTTTCGATGACCATAATTTCAAATACCCTGCCTACTGGGCCAGTGGTGTCTCATAAATAGCAACTGATTTCAATAACTCACCCTTAGAATGCTGGTGCTTGCATAAGCCCTAGTTTAAAACTGGATGAAGTGATATGCAGCAAAGGGGGGCATTTATTTGAGAGATTAGATCTAAACGCAGACACTAACAGCCATGTGTCTTCTGCTCTTAAGAGGGTTTACTGTGAAAGAGCCGCACAGAATGTTCAACATGCCTCTCAGAAGCAAAATGACCTTCAAAGTTCTTTAACCTCATAACTGCAAATAGGAAAATGGTCCCACATATGTTAGTCCACCCCCTTTCAAAGTCAATCATGTGTTTTTGACATCTCAGATGTGACTCTTGCTATCAGGCTAGAATTTAGGATGTGTGATCATTCTCAGCTGTCCTACAATGCCTGCTTCTTGCAAGAAGTTGGCACTTTCTGGAATAGCTACACCCTGGCTTATTTTAAAGAACTATTTGTCATTCAGATTGGTTTTCCTATGGTTAAAATAAGTACTTCTTGTGAAAATTAAACAGTCAATGTAAAGCCTTTATATGTGTTATCACTAACAATCATACTAGATATATTTTGAAGTACAAAGTTTGACATGCTCTAGAATGAAAACCCAAATGTGTCTTACAAAACATGTTCCTAACAAGGTATGCTTTATATTACCAATGCAGAAACTATGTTTTTTTCCTCTCTAAAAAACAGGATGTGTCAACATAATAAATGTTCTAAGATTTAAGTGGCAATGCTCAGATTCCCAGTCTTACCAGTTCTTCCCAGTCTTACTCACTCTGGCCTCCTAGAAGACTAAGGGGAATATGCTGTACTTACATGTCCATGGAACCTTCCTTCCGCCTAGAATCTCAAGGGTTCTGCAGATTCACTACAGCACAACATTCCGGTCAGGAAGAGAGGCTTGACACATTATTAAGGGGAAACTCATGGAAAGAGAAATGTTTAAGGTCCTGCAAAAAGTCAGAAACTGTGATGATGGTTTTCGTTAATATTCTAGTGCCTGTATTTAAATGATGCAGTGGATTTGGGATGATATACATAAGGCACTTAATGTAACATAGGAACACAGGAAATGATTGTCACTCTTGAGCTGGCAATAAAAACCAGCTTCATGGATGCCCTGCCTAGAAATTAAGCTAAGGATAAAGGAAGAGGCAGAGTCCTAAAAACTAAACAAAAACTGCCTCCCTAACACCTCATAACCAGCGGACCAACCAATCAAACCACTGCCAACACAGCTAAGCCAATAAATAACACTCAGATTGAAAGTGTGCCCTATGTTAGGGAAACTGGTGTCCGGAGGTCTAACTCTTCCTTCTGTCACACTGAGATCACTTCCTTGGCCCCAATCTGAAAGGTGGCACAGACAGCCCCCTGGTGGAGAGACAGGGAAAGGAAATTCCTCTCTGTCTAGGGAGCTGGTTAGTCCTCCCACCGACTTCCCATCTCCCTCAGAGTGAGGTCAGACTTTGCTGTGGCTATTGTTTTGGAGAATTTCCACCCTCTTCTATAAAGTGGGACTGTATGATCCAAAATGAGACCTATGCTGCCAGTGCCCAGTTGAAGTCATAGATGCTTTTACTGCATGTCTGACATGCCTCTTACAAGGTTTTGGGGAACTCTAAATAGTCCTAGGATGACCAGAAGATATAGTCATGTTATTTATGTCTTTAGTTATCAACTCCAAATAGTGGCTCTGCTAAGAGTGCCACCTGTCCAACAGGAAATGGAAAGAAAACACTTCTCATTCCTGCATGCCACAAACCACTAGACAACTGGAAATACTTCTGGGTCATTACCATCCTAGGATACTTTTGAGCCGATGATCTCAAACTGACTACCTGTGTGTTCCACGCCTTTCCTCTAATTCATGCCGTTCTTTAAATGCTATGTTAAGAATGCAAAGCTATAAAAATGATCTTTTTTCCTGCTGCACCGTAAGAAGCCTTTTTTGGTTGTTCTATTAGAAAAGAATTCAAAAATGCAAGCATTCAACAGATTTCCTTTGCAGGGAACAAGTCATACAAACAACTGTGTTATATAATGAATAGATTGCTTTTTTCTTTTATCCTGTATTAATCTTAATTGATTTCCCAAAAAGGCAAATAAGAGACCAAGCTACATCCTGTGGTTGTAACCTCTAGGTAAATTTCCGCCAAAAGCAATGAAAGATTTTTCCAGAGAAAAAGCAGAAGAATCAGCCCCATTGTTCTGTGGCTGACTTAATTCTCCTTTTTATGTTTTAGAAATACCTAAGGCTTATAGTTTTACAATGTATGGAGAAACAGATATGCTAACAATGAAATTGCTGTGGGAGCCATATAGAGAAATATCAGAGGAGTTACTTAGATCAGAATAGGTCATACAATGAAGATATTTTAAAATATGGACATTGAACCGATAAAGAAGATGGTAATATTTTAATAGGATAGTGAAAAATATAGCAGATTGACAGTGACAGCAGAAAAAGAACAGGAATACAGATATTCTCAGAGGATTAAAATGGTGCTGTGCACCCTCAAGCCAGGCAAGTTTATCTGAGAGGTCTCTAAACATATCTCTTGCATAGAGTAGATGATTTTCCTTGGAGCTGTCATAAATACTTTATACTTCTCTACATTAATTCATGTC
The DNA here is from genome assembly GCF_049354715.1 of Callithrix jacchus. Lineage (NCBI taxonomy): Eukaryota > Metazoa > Chordata > Mammalia > Primates > Cebidae > Callithrix > Callithrix jacchus. The sequence goes on from NC_133504.1 coordinate 78,522,068, forward strand.
AAATATTTTCCATGGTTGGTCAGACTCAGACTTAAAATAGATCTAAGAAAGGTCTTCAGGTTTACTTTCAGTACCATTATTCACTTCATAGCCAGCTGGGTGACGACATGGTGTGTGGCCAATTCAAGTTTACAAGGTAACCTTGCCTGAATTATCCTGGTCCATCAAATACAAATAATAAAGTGAAGGTGCGAGAATAGAATTGCAAGGAACGTGGGAGAAGCAGTTGTCAAAAAGCAAAACAAACACAAGCAAAAGAATCTGTGAGGTCACTCAGAAATGATAACATAAGTTGTGTGTTCTCACCCTACAGCCTCCACACACATGGGGTTCCTCGTGCTTCACAATCAGCCCCTGTAATCAGTAACCCTTCAGGTCCCAGTCATGTGGCTTCTCCAGGTAAAAGAATAGACATACCTTTATGTGCATCCTGCGTTTTACATATTACTTCATTATCCTGTATACTCTACCACTTGCCTCAGCTGAGGAAAACAAAGTTATGCTTTCATGGGCAACTGGAGATGTACTCACTTAGTTCCTTAAGTAACTGGGGACGGAGGGTGGGAATCAATCTTTAAAGATAATTATTCTTCTTTCCTTATCCAATTTAATTCATTATTATTATTATTATTATTACTGAGACAGGGTCTCACTATGTTGCCCAGGCTGGTCTCTAACTCCCGGCCTCAAGCAGTCCTCCCACCTCGGCCTCCCAAAGTGCTGGGATTCCAGGTATGGACCACCATGCCCAACCCATTTACTTGAAATAAGTCTTCTGAAATGTTAATATATGTAAAAACATCTGGCAAAGAACCTAATACATTGTAAGTGCTCAGTAATTACTAAGACCCTCTTTCTTACCCACTTCTTACTAAACTATATACATTCCAACAATCCTCCAAGTACCTCCTCTGTGATACCAAACAGGTGGCTGAGATTGACAGACCAGAGCTGCTCCCTGTCCTCAATAGATTTCTTATTCCTTTAATACTAATAATAGAGAAAGGCACTACCTAAAAAATTTCAGTCAATATAGGTTATATCTTCACTACATTTGAATCTTTCACCATAGGAGCACAGCTGCTGTGTTACACAAAGGCTAATTCCTAATGTTTAATAACACTGATCACTGTCTTTCTTGTGGCCATTACATAAATTCTAAGTATCCTGCTTACTTAATAAAAAGGTACATGTCTATTTTGAAGTGCTCCTGGATTTTTTTAAGTGTGCAAAGAAGATAAATATATTTTAGGTCAATCTGAGTTGGATTTTTCACTCATTAAAAACATTTTACTCCTTGGACCCAGATTGGGAGATGACATATCTGAAATTAAGTAAGTTGAGGACTTTGCTAGGCATTCTCAGGGACTCAAGTAACACTGCAAACAATTCATTTCAGGCAAAGTGGACACTCAACTTCAGCTACAAGATTACTCTTCCACAACAGATGGTTTCCACACCTGAATTGTGACACCACTTTTCTTGGCTGAGAACTTTGGCCTTGGTGCCACAAAATAAGATGAAGAGGCTGATTCCTGCTTTGGCGAGGTGGGAATGGCCACAGGCACTGGGGATGCGCTGACTGGTGAGGAGGCCTCTACAAAGAAGGATGGGGGAGAGGTATAGGCTGGTACCGAGTACACTGACGAGGCCTGCACATTCATAGGTGAGGCAGCATTCACTGGCCGAGGAGGAAGAGCTTGCTTCATGGCCAGGGCTGAATTGACCTTGACTGATGACTTTTGAGGGAGGCCATCCTTTGCATCTGGAGGTTGGAAAGTAAACAAGGATGCATTGAGCTGATACGGTTGGTGCTTCATGACATCTAGTGCATTGAGCGGTTTCTTCCCCTTTTTCTTGCCGACTTTGGAAGCTTGTGCGGCTGATGGCTGAGACTTGAGAGCAGCTAGTGGGTAGGAGGGGGAGTGGATAGGATTATAAGCCACAGGAGGAGGTGCTCTGACATTGGAGGAGTACTTCCAACTGGCTGGGAGAGATGGAGTGGGGGACTGAGCTCGAGCAGCGTGGGCCTGCACCGTGTCTGAATCGACCACATATTTCTCCATTCTGGACTGCCTTTTAGCAAAGAGCTGAGCTCCTCTCCCACTCATTCCTGGAAGCTCATTGGATGGTCCCACTGCACCAGGCTGAGCAGCATTGACTGTTGGTGTGGGAACTGTTGGTTTGGGTGTGTAATTCTGACTGGCTACTGCTGCTTGTGGTCCTTTGAAGGGACCAGCCAGGTTTAAAGCGCTTGCAGGCCGGGCAGGAGGGTAAGAAGGCTGGGCTATTTTGATGGAGGAGACAATAGTGCCCTTTGATGGGCCAGATGTGGGGAAGGCCAGAGGTTGGGTGGGAGCCACTCCTGGAGACCAGACTGGGGAAACTGGAGTTACTGGTTGGGAGGATGAGGACTTGACTGCAGGTTTTGGAGCAACAGGAGGTGGGGTCTTTTGTTTGGCAGAGGTGCTTTGCATGAAATTGCAAGCCTCTGCTCCCAAGCTGAGGTAGTCTTCTTCCGGTCCGGAATCACCTCCAGCTCCAGTGCCCCGTTTGCCTTCTGAATTTTGAAGGAGTGACAAGAGTTCAGGATTTGGGCTTACTTTGGGCTCTTTAAAAGTAAACATGGGTTTTGTCGTGCTTCTCCTTTTGGCTTCCTGCAATATTCCTGTTCTTTTTGCTGGCACTGAGATCCTCTCATCTCTGGAAGCTATTCGCTCAGATGAATCGTAAAAGGCTGGCTGGGACCATGGGGCAGGCTGAGGCCATGGAGGGGGCTGTGCTGGGCCAGCAATCGGACTTGATACCCCTCTGGAGAAGGCATCAGGGGGAGGAGTGACTGCAGAGTAAGGTGGAGGTGCAGGAAAGTCAGCAATGGGACTCGTCATGTTTCGGGTTGGCGAGAAGGGGGTGGCTGGCTGGTTCACAGACCCTGGGAAGGGTTTGGCTGTTCTATTCATGGGAACCATCCTCTGGATGTTTGCTGTCTCAGATGCCCCACTGAAGCCATTCTGTTGGGGCACATGGCCAAGACCATGACTCACCTCGATGTAGCTTTTGCTCACAGAGCTCTGCGTTCTCACCGACTCTTCCTCCTTTCTTTGGTAAGAAGTCATGGTTCTCAGGCCATCTGTCTGGGCAGCATCTTGTTCTCTGCTTGGCATTCCACCTGCCTTGTCCTCTTCTTTTTGGGCTGTGATCTGATCCATTCTCTCCCTCCTCTTGGCAAACATGAGGGCTCCCTTGCCTGTGGTGTCTGGTAACATCTCCATCTTGTCCCCTCTGTTCAGTTTCTTTTCAATGTCCACCAGTCCAGAATCCCAGTCAAAGTTCACAACTTGTGTGCTGTCGTCAATGTCAGACAGTAACTCTTCATCCACCTCTGACTCACTTGCACCAAGAAATGCTACTTCACTTGTATCCTCCTTGTCACCGTCTTCCTCCTCGTCTGCCTCTCGCTCAAGCTCGCCAGTACCGTAGCTAACTAGGGTGTATTTCCTGGCCCTCCGACGTCGCTTCTTAAACATCAACACCCCCTTGGAGTTGGGGTTGGGAGCATCTGTTAGAAGAAGGGCAATGCTTTTGCATTTAGATTTTGCTTCCTTCACTTGTTTTTCCGACAGGCTTTCACTCCTCCTGAGCCCTAGGGAAAGTAAAAAAAAAATTATATTGAGCTGATGAGTTCAGGGAAGATACCATAGCAGCTCAGAAATGAACTCTCCTGGGGGAAAATAAATATGTAAAAACTTACAATTGGGTACTGAATTTTGAAGGAATCCAGCTCATTTCTCTTTCTTATTTCTCTTAACTTTTTTTCTTCTACAATAATATATATACTCTCTATATAACACTCAACAATGCCATATTCTATTTGTTTATATAAAAACATTTTGTATATGCTGATTAGAATATATGTTTCATACACTTGTTTCTCTAGAGATGTTTCCACTTTAATAATAAAAACTGGCTATTACATGCCAATTAATAGGATAAAATTAGAATTAAGAAGAACATAATCTAAAAACATAATATTTTCTGAAAAACAAGATAAGACCTACCTCATACTTCTATATTTTAAAATGAAATGTCAGCATAAAACTGTTTCCAGGTATCTTAAAAAGGGACGAGTGTCCCAAGAAGATGTTTTAAACTTTTCTAAGTGTTTTAATGTAATGGATTTAGCTATTGAGGTTTTCTTCTTTCTCTTTTATCTTTTTTTAACCCCGACAACTTCCCCAAATCTTTTCATTCACAGCTACTAGATTAATGTAAATTAAAAACACAGAATTAATCACTGAGGGTACTGAATCAATAATAGTTATAACTCAAAAAATGGCATTATTGTAAATACATAAAGAAACTCTAGCTACAAAGTTTTCTAGACAGATTTGTTTGTAAATGTATTGCTATTTTGAAAATACAATGTTACTTTAATTGAAGCAAGAATAAGGGTAAATCTTGAAGAAATGTAAAATTGACTTGTGACCCTTTTAACTGTGCAAAAACTGATGCAGAAATTAAGTCATTTAAAACAAGACTATGATGCTTATAAAATAAAAAATTTTTTAATTTTCTTTATTACCATTATAAAAATAAATTAGCAACAAATTTATAGCAAGTAAACATATAGCATCTATAATTTATAATTTATAGTTAATTATATCATGTTTTCAACGATAATGAGTGTCCCCTAAATTTTTTAATTCCTTAAAATAGTTAAGTGAAAAATTAAGAAAAACGTTGTGACTATTTTATGATTGAAAATTCGCTCTTTTTGTCTCTGGAAAAAAGTAAGACTTAATGGTTACTTTTTTGAAAATAAAATATAATCTGAGTAAATAATTTATAATAAGATTACAGGCGTTTCCTGGTGATCAAAGTTTGGTTATTACTAAATACAATTCCTTTTTTTGACTAGTGTTATACAACTTATTAAACTGACAGTCACAGTTGCACAGTTGCTGCTAACTTCACTGCCAACATGTAAAGTATGTGAATGGTGTCTCAATATGCTTGTTTAATATGCTATAAATGTGAAGATGGCCTACAGATGCTTAAAGTATAAGGAATGATTAACAGCACTTGCCAATAAAGCTACAAATGGTTATGCTAAAAATATACTTTGAAAGAAATAAATAGGTTAGAAGACTTAATATCATACTTTGAATAACCGAATGCATTGCCGTTGTTTATCATTTATAGTCAAGTGCCTTTGCCTGTCAGCCTTTACATCCTCAAATAATATTCCAAAATTAGTTTTAAAAAAATACATGAAAGAAAACAGCAGAAATCGTAACACCTGACTGTAATTCTTATCCCTATTCTCCTTTCTGTCTTCACTACTCTGGGTAAAACAAAATGCCATATGAAGCATTGAATTTAAATATATTTTATGTTTGGGGACCTTTAAATGCCTCCACATGGCACTGGAGACTGACATCTGTGTCTAGAAGGTAGATGAAACACTTTGCAGTCTAATGAAGACTTACAAAACGGAGAGGATCATGTAACTGCTCAGTATACACATGTCCTTGTCTGTCAAACTCACTTCTGCAAGCATCATCAAGCTGCACAATGACTTTTTTCAAAACCAGGATATGTTTTTGATATTAGGAGTAGAGCTTTTATTTTAAAGACACCTCTCAGTAGCAGACTCAACAGTTTTTGACATTTAAACGGAGTCCACATGACTTCAAGTGCTTTCTTATGTTATTTTACCAAGAAATATTTCAACTCTGTGAATCAAACTGAATAGGTAATTGACAATATTATTTTCTTTAACAGTTCCTGTGCCTTTGGGAATAAAAGGAAATTCATGAAAAATGTTTCAATCTATATGAAGTTCAAACTTATTGTTTCCCATTTAGAAACTGGTATTCTCCACAATGTCACATTTGTGATTTTGTGCATTAATCAAATATTTCTTAAGCCAGTAGGAAACATAAGAAAAACGTTGCTGAAAAATTCATGCAAGCAAAGAAGTAGCAAAATGCCCTGAACTCCCAAGCCCCTTCTGATAGCCCAGGCGGGACTTACGTGCATGCCGCGCCCGGTGCTTGTGAGGTCTGCTGTGATCCTTTTCTGAGCGTGGATCTTCTCCCTGCTCTGTGCCTTCTGATGAGACGGCAAAGAATACCAGAGAAGGAGGTGCTTCTGACTGCCCTCCTTCCACTGGAGAATCCACACACCCCTTTCCTGCCTGAAGCCTGCACCCTTCTGTCTTCTGCCTGTCAGAGCAGTCGAGGATCACTTCCACCTGGGGCAGTCCCGCAGCTCCTGCTTCACTTTCCTGGATCACTCTCAACTCTCTGCCACTGGAGATCTGGATTATCTTCTTGCTGGACCTCAGGAAAGGGTCTGCTTTCTCATTGGTAGGGATCGAGTTTATGTGGACAATCCTGTCTTGTGACAAGCTAGGGTCTGGGTCAGGTGACTCAGATTTTTCAGCTCCCGGGAGAGCCACTAAAGGGCCACTTGTGCCCTTATGTCTCTCCTGGGAAAGGGAGAGTTGCAGCTCAACCACAGGGCCGGGCTGTTCTACTTCTGCCTTCTCCCTTAAGATCAGCTCTTCTGCCGTGCATCCTCTTTGGGAGTCAGGCATTTGGGGAGCCCTTTGGTAGCTCAGGCCTGTTTCTTCCTTCAAGTCCCCTGCACAATCGGGACTACTTCTTTGGTCCTCAGCTAGGGGAACTTCACTCTTGACAGGCGCAAGGAAGAACTCTGTGCACTGGGTCTTTGTGGCTGGTCGAATCTGCAGGGTGGTGCTTTCCACATACCCTCCATGTGTGAGATGCTCGTGGTTTTTGTTTTCATTTTCAGACATCAAAGCCTCACTCATTCCACTGGATGGTCTGCACACAGAAAAATCATTCCAGACACTTAAATCAGACTATGTTACACCTGCCAAAGAACTTCCTGACACTTTTGTGATGTCTAATACATGATATAGTCAAAATATTTTTTTCTAAATGTCAATTGCAACATATTTGAAAACAGAAGGTGGCAACATGTTCATATTGCAACTTAAAGAGATATCAAATAAACTTGTTAAAAGTGCAACAAAACTGTTACACAAGATTGTGAAACTTGAATCCATCCTAAATTCAGCTTTTATTTTTAAAAAGCACAGGTTGTGGCTACATGGATCCTGTTAGTACCTGGAATCTGGGTATCTCATATAATGGGTTTGCTAGAATGTGACAAAGCATTTCAATGTCTTATTGACTACGTTTTGATCTAACATTATGAAGTCACATAGTCACATGTCCAGCAGCTTTAGATCAATCTTAACTTACAGATAACTCAAGTAATCCTTTTAGAGGTTGTGCTTTCTTGAAAGGAATGAAATAGAAGCTGTTTTTTAAGCCCCAGTGAGCATGTGTTTTGTAATAAGTGGACCCAGCCCAGTACTCTTGTGTAAAGAGAAATCTTTTCCATGCTGCAATGAATCATTAAGTCATGGAGTATTTATAATCTGAGATGTCTCCCTTTCTTCTATTTGAACCTGTTTCTTGGAGCATTCTCTTTTTAGAATACCTGAGGCCAAACTGTTCCTTTATCTCTCAGCTAAGGAGCCTGGAGCTGTACACCACAGTTCTTTGATTTTCACCTTAACTGTTCTCAGTTGTTTGTGCAAATTTGGGTTTGCGAGAAGTAATGTCAGTTTAGTAAGTACATTGCTTCTTTCTGAAACTCTAATTGTTATTAGAAGTATTATTCACAGAACAGCTGTAGGAAATGTCTTCATTTTTTGTATTTGTAAATTTTTTATTTTAGAAGCAGCATGATTATCTTTGCCCCCTTCCTCCTTCCTTAAAAGACAGTTATGACAAATGCGGGGAACATCAGCTGAAGTGCGTGAGCTTCTACCTGTATTCTACTCAAAGGAATTTACCGCAGAATTTATGGTAGTGGAATTTCAGACCAATGCTCAAAATACTTACTCCTTACTTTGCTTTCAACTGCATTTGGCAAAACAAAACAAAACATAACAAAAACAAACTAACTGTTAAACAACATGCAGCTTTCTCTATATGCAAGTAATTGGAAAAGGTTCCTGGTAATACAGTATTTATACAACATTATAATATAGTATTTAAAAATGCATGGTGTTAGCAAATTAGATCATTATTATGTAGAAAATGTTACATATACTGTTAAACTGAATTTAAGGGTATCGAAAGGTCAGAGAGTTTTAATTTAGGAAGTTCCTGTGATGAAATTAGATTAAATCACTTTGAATTATGTTAGCAATCGATTGTGAAGCTGAGAAGAGGATAGCTTCAATTCATGCCAGCTTTGTAGACTGAAATAGAGACAAATGGCCAGATAAATATTAACATTTATCAGCAGTTGAAGTAAATGTATAGACATGAGTAAAAATCATAAAAGCATGCGAGAGTAAAGCTTTATGCCTTAAAACATTCATTTCCCTTCAGTCTACATAGGTACTCATCAAGTCCACAATTTATGTGTCAGAATTACAGAATTTTAAAAATCTTATCATTTGAACAAAATTTAAGATAATAGATATGGAATGTTAAAGGAGTTATTTTAAAATAGTCTCACCTAGCTATCTCTGGGCAATAGTTCAGGAAAAGTAAAAACACTTGTCTTCCACTGACAGATGACAGTGATATGAGTGAGAGAAATATTTACTGCGGGAAACAATATTCAGATATTCCAAGTGGTGGTCATGGTGGTGATGATGATGATTGCTTTTGACTTGATTTTCAATTGAGATTTCATTTTGAATCCTACTAATTATTTATTTTGTAAAGTTTTTATTTTATAAATTAATAATGTATTTTATAAACTTATTATCTCTTCATAATATAAAGGAAGGACCTTAAGACCTTAAACACTGGATGTGATGAGTGAATATTTAGATAGAAGATTATAAGAATAATTCTGGATATCCTTTATTGTCTCAAGATTTTGACCACAGTGAGTTCATTTTTATCCCAGAACAGTATCATACCGAATGATCAGCAGAGAGGCGACTGTACGCAGTGTTTCTGCAAAGTTGAAGAAAAACCTGGAGGGCTTTAAGGTTCATCTTGAGATATCCTCTGACATCTTCCTAAAATCTGCTCTCCAGGAAACCAGAGCTTTCCTTTCTGGATTCTTTATAATGCAACACTCAGGGCTTCTGTTGCAAAATCAGTATGGACTGTACTGTGATTTGTACACCATAAAAATGTCAATGCTGAAGTTTTTTTATTAGTGTTCTCATTGTTTCTTTCTTTTTTTATGTTTAAAGGTTTCTTCTATATTGTTAAACAACTACATGGGGATGGTGGTATTTGAAGAGACTGAATTACCAAATGACTTGTGTTGGTAGTGCAAAAACCTTATTCTAATCATCTACTTTTGTCCATCCCCAAATATTGGTTTTACTGGAGAAATCTGGCTACTTGTAAGTTTTTGTTGTTTCTCTTTTCCATCTCTTACACATCCTCTTTTAATGAAAAATTGTATAGTTGAATGGTCTAATATTTAAACATTTTTAATTCATGTGTTCATCTGGTAATTACAACTGAGTGATTCTGATCCATCACAAAATCATGACCTATCAAAGAAATATTAAGTTATGCTCAATATGCTGAGCTTTTCAAGGAAAGAGCATAAAATCCCTAAGATTTTCAACCAAATGCCTAAAACAATGATTTTCAACTTAATTCTCAATTAACCAGAAAGTATAGTTGAATAGAACTATTTTTCAAACACAGTGGTGTTTCTGTTTAACTAGACTAACCTTCTACAAAGAACCCCTGATTTCTCTATAAATGACAAGTTACATATGTACTAGAAGCTGTAATCATTCCCATGTAGCTTCAAGAGAAAATACATATTCCAGCAAATTTATTGTACCTTTTGATGAGCATTTGGAGAGAGTCTGTTATGCTTTCCATGAGCTTGATGACTTCAGGGTAGGTAAGATCTGCACAAGGGTTGCCATTGATGGAAACCACTTCATCTCCCTCACAGAGCCCAGACCCTGAGGCTTTGCTCTGATTTCGAATCTGAGTAAAAAAAGGAGACATAGTAGAATGAAATAATCAGATCTGTCAAGTGTAACACCAGTCCTGTTTCTTAATTCACCTGTTAGCCTGTAAGAACATTTAAACACTTCTTACCACGCTAGGAACACAAACACAGACACACACTTTATCATGTACCATAATATCAACATTTAATTCATAGCATTGTAAGTAAACAGGAAAAAAGAAAGTAAATCAATGTAAAGAAATAAAAAACAGAGAATGAGAAAAGATGTTAGAGTTTACATTGATTAGACATTAAAAATAATTATTCAAGCCAGACACAGCAGCTGACGCCTATAATCCCAGCAGTTTGGGAGGCTGAGTCAGGCAGATCTCCGGAGCTCAGCAATTCAAGACCAACCTGGTCAATATGGCAAGACGCTTTCTCTAAAAAAAAAAAAAAAATGCAAAAATTAGCCCTGCATGGTGGTGCATGCCTGTGATCCTAGCCACACAGGAGGCTGAAGTGGGAGGACTGCTTGAGTCCAGGAGGTGAAGGTTGCATTGAGCCAAGATCACACCACTGCACTCCAGCCTGGAGGACACAGTGAGATCCTGTCTCAAAACATCATTATTGGCCAGGGATGGTGGCTCATGCCTGTAATTCCAGCACTTTGGGAGGCCGAGGCCAAGGCAGGCAGATCACAAGGTCAGATGTTCGAGACAAACCTGGCCAACATGGTGAAACCCCGTATCTACTAAAAATACAAAGAAATTAGCCAGGCAGGGTGGCACATACCTGTAATCCCAGCTACTCAGGAGGCTGAGGCAAGAGAATCACTTGAACCCGGAGGCGGAGGTTGCAGTGAGCCCAGATTGTGCCACTGCATTCCAGCCTGGGTGACAGAGTGAGACTCTGTCTCAATAAAACAACAACAAAAAATTATGATGATGATTATTCCACATTGTAAGGTTTTACTCCAGTGAGAAAGTGACCTCTTGCATTAAAATAAATTTTAAAATCCTTCCCATTGCCAAGACGAATGAAACGCCAAGACTATAAGGAGGAGGTATATGACAGGGCAACTTGTTTGAGGATAAAGCTGTACAGCTACATGGACTGAAAAAACCATCCCAGTATAGTGGGGCACCAGGGAGCCTGGCTATTAGGGAGTATGTCAAAGAGAGAAATGCTTCATTGAAATCGGCTACTCCAGGAATGGTGCTAAGCAAACTTTAGCAGAAACTAAAGAAAAAAGAGATTATTTTGCAGAAAGTAAAAGCATCCTTGCCATAAGCACTGCATCATATTCTGGTGAAGAAAGATGTGGAACAACAACTGAATAAAAAGCTAGAAGGAAACGTCAGACCCTGGAAGAAGAGAAACCCAGAGGAGTAGAATAATGGCAGAGGGTTCCCATCAGCTCCTAAGTGAGGAATAACTAGGGATTGATATCCTGTATAATGATGATTATGGTAAAGTGCTGTGCTGGCTATTCTCTCTCTTCTCTTCCAGGTCCATTCTCTACCCTCTCCTGTGTTGCAGGGAAGACTGGCCTCTAGAGACCACATTGGCTGGGCACCCTTGCACTCTGGCTCCTGGCTCCTGGTTGGATTTGGTCAACAGGAAGCACCAGTAAGAGATCAAAGAGCAAGCGGAACAAAAGATTAGGTCTGTGCTCTCGCTGGTGGACCTGCTGGGCCATGGTTTGGCAGTGGTTCCGTTCTTCAGTCTAGCTCCTGTCAGTCTGCCCCTCATCATCACCTTAACTCTTGTTAGGTTTCAACAACACACATTATCTTTTTGTACCTTTGGGCCTACAGGTGATAACAGCTTCTTGCTCTTAATCTCTGGGTTTCTGGGTGCTTCATTATTTGCTGGTTCCCTTAAAACTACTTTTATTCTCTGCATTACATTCTCTTGAATTCTTCTTTGAGCATGTCATCTATTTCCTGCTGGAAACCTAAATGATACTAATGTGCTTAGATTTCATTTTATGAGTTCAATAGTTTTCAATGAACCATACATGACGACCCTATGGTCTCATATTTAAGAATGCTTTATGATGTTTTTGTAGATTTTTTCTACCAAGCATTATTCCTTTTTATTAAAATGAAGCTTCTGAGTCTAGAGAGGTGAAAATGAGGTAAGCAGCACTTCCTGAAGGATGTTTTCATTACTAGGCTTATTTCTGACTGGGCACAAAATGTATTTCAATTTATCTCTAAAAGCTGCCCACCAATTCCTGCTAAAGTCTTAAATTATAATTCATATATTAACGGATATAGGTTTAAAGTTTACATTTACAAGTGCATTTTAAATGATGCTCTTGAATGCAAAATATTACCTTTATGAGTCAAAGCAATGGCATTATTGAAATTTGAAGTGATTCAATTAGTTTTGTTCTGGCAGGGTCTATCCTTCTAATGTCATAAATTATAATCTATAGAAAGGCTGCTCTTTTTCTGACAAATCAATATCATTACCTCTTGGGGAAGAATATACTAATTTATTGGAAAATATTAAATGAATTCAATATTTCAAGATTATAAGGAAGTAACAAAAGTAATGAGAAAGAGAATTTAACCTAATTTTGAAAAGATTCACTTAGCTAATAAATATATTTGTTTCGTTTTGTCTTTCATGAAATATTTAAAATAAAAGATCACAAGAAATTTTTTAATAAGTAAAGGGTTAGAGGGTGTCAGGGTTAGAGTCATTCACATTTCAGTTATTGAAATTTATTTATAATAAAAATTATGTAGGTAACAAAGCATATTTTTGAGGCATAAAGTCATTCATTCAATGGAGTCAGAGATACCAGGATTTGAACAGAAAATTCATACTTCGGAGGACCAAAGAGGTTTTAGGTTGATAAAACAGAGGTGTCGTTATACTCTGTACCCCAGCAAGGCCTACTTGTAGGTAGAAGTTCTTTTTATCAGCCATGAGTTGTCTGTATTTTAAACTGGGATTGCAGAAGAAGATGAAAATTGATTCTTTTAAAATAAATAATCTCCCAACTTAATAGAGCTGTCTGTTATCTAAACATGTGTTGCTTGGTAGGAAAAGTGCAGTTCATCATCCTGCTTGTCACATTGGAGCTTTTAGTGGTATCTAAGTAAGACAGTGCATCATGGTAAGAGTCATTAGCATTCCTTCAGGGAATACATTCTGAGATCAACATTCACAGTCAACCGCTGAGATTGCGTTTCACTGACCTTCATCGGAACAGCAAGAAATCTTTTTCCCTCAAGAACCTTGTTATGTATGATAGCTTTGCTTGTCACTTAAATTTTTCTGAAGGACTATGCTGTCTCCATTTTTTACAGAACTATTCAACCAAATAAAGATGGTATGACAACGAAATAAATAAAAATGGTATGACAGGGTCTCATAGTAGTATCAAGAAGGATAAACATGTATTAGTGTACCTAAGATCCTCACCTTCTATTGTGTGTAATTATGCAATTTTATAATTTGTATAATTGTACATGTTTATGTGAGTAAAGATTCTAATACTTGGAAGTGTTCTTATTTGTGAAAATGAAAGACACTGCGCATCACAAGACTAAGTTTAGACCACAAATCATTAGTACTAATGATATCAATTCTTTATCAGTGAACTTATCAGCCAGTCTCCTTAAGCCATTAGCCTTGGATTCATAAAATACATGTAGTAGTGGGAAAGAGTACCAACTGTGAAGGAACAAGATACAGGTTTCAATAGTGTTCCTCCAATGCTTACTACCTGTCTGAACTTAGAAGAGTTACGTTACCATCCTGAGCTTTAGGTTTCTAAAGTGTAAATGGTGCTAATGAATTTTATTAGTCTAGATGTTTAATCAGGATTAGAAATAATGTGTGTAAAGTTCTATGATGTACCTACAGCTCAAAGAGGTGCTCAAGAAGGGACTGGTGAATTCAAATGTGTTGGCTTCCTACACACACATACAAACACATCAACACACATGAAGGAAACATGACAAGTGAAAAGAGAAGCTATAAAACATGTATGAAACATCTGCATTTATTTTCCACTTTTATCCAGATATTTGACATCATCTCTTCATAATATAATGTTCTATCTCACTCCATAATTACACATTTCATAACTGAAAGGTGGAAGAAGACAAGCTTGTTTATCACATTTCCAGCACAAGTCATAATACAAATGACTAAATATTAGTGGTTTGTTTTCCTTGAGCATTTACTATGCCGTGTCTTTTACATCCTTATATTATTTATCTCTACAAAAATATCTATTAGAAATATGTGTTCTCACTTATATATGTAGAGTTGGACTGCCATTACCTTCATTTTATAGGTAAGAAAATGTTGAATCAGAAAATGTAGGTACTTTGCAAAGCTAGAACCAGAATTTGAATCCAGGAAATGTGACCCCAGAACTTGTGTTTTTACCCACCACACAGACTGCCTCTGTGAACTGCCTAAACAGACAGTCTAAATTCTCTATCGTGGAGCCCTAGAGTGAGGAGAGAAAAAGGAGAGGACAGCAGTGTATCAGTAATTGGCTGGGTGGGGAGTAAAGCCGAGGAGGAGATGGAAGGGACGGGGCCGAGGAAATGAAAGATTGCCTGGTTAGTCCATAAACCAGTGGTTGGGAAAGACCTGTTTTATTTTGTTTCATTTTCCTTCTTCTTCTTCTATTATTCTAGAGTTACATGTAAAATGTTTTTAAAGATTAAAAATAGATGATATTATGGCTCAATGTGTTACAAATTCAAAATAGAGTATAATTATCTGTCATAAACTGTGACTTGACACAGAATAGCTGTATGGACACATGATGTAATTCCTTTCCTTTGAAAACACTCCTTTAGAGACTGCGTTCCACATATATTAGACCTTGAGTGAGTTCTTACCCTGAAAATATTGTATTCCTTTTTATTGTCTCCCAATTTAATCAGATCACATAACTAAGAGATATGGGTAATGTCAATAGTTACCAAATGCAGTACTATATTTCATTGCTTACCTCCTTCTTGTTTTGTTAATTTTTATTTTATGTTTGGGGGTACATGTGAAGGTTTGTTACAGAGGTAAACACGTGTCACAAGGGTTTGTTATACATATTATTTCATCACCTGGGAATTAAGTCCAGTACCCAAAAGTTATCTTTTCTGCCCCTCTCCCTCCTCCCAGCCTCCCCCATCAAGTAAACTCCTGTGTCTGTTGTATCCTTCCTTATCTTTGTAAGTTCTTATCATTCAGCTCCCACTTATAAGTGAGAATAGGCAGCTTACCACCTTTAAAACATTTTTTTATTTTAAATTATTATGGATACATAATAGTCATACATATTTATGGGGTATGTGTGATATTTTGATACAAGCATATAATGTGTAATGATAAAACCAGGGCAATTAGGGTATCCATCACCTCAAACATTTATCATTTCTTTGTGCCAGGAACATTTCAATTCCACTTTTTAGTTATCTCAAAGTATACAATAAATCATTGTTAACTATAGTCATCTAATTATGCCAGAGAATACCAGATCTTACTCTTCTAGCTGTATTTTTGTACCCATCAACCACCTCCTCTTTATCCCCCTCCCCTCTCCTCCGCCCTTATCAGTCTCTGGTAACCACCATTCTACCCTCTATCTCTTTTATCCAAAAGAGAGGCAATAATGGATGCTGGCAAGCATGTGGAGAAAGGGGAACCCACATACCCTGTTGGTGGGAATGCAAATTAGTACAGTCACTATGAAGAACCATATGGAAGTTCCTCAGAAAATTAAAATTAGAACTATCCAGCAATCCCACTGCTGGCTATATATCCAATATAAAGAAAATCAGTATATTGAAGAGATACCTGCATTGCCAAGTTTATTGTAGCATGATTTACAATAGCCTAGATATGGAATCAACCTTTGTCCATCAGTGGATGAATGGATAAAGAAAAAGTGGTACATGTACACAATGAAATATTATTCAGTCATAAAAAAGTGAAATCCTCTCATTTTCAACAACATGGATGGAGCTGGAAGGCATTATCTTAAGTGAAACAAGCCACATGCAGAAAGACAAAGATCACTTATTCTTACTCTCATGTGGAGCTTACCATTTCTTGGTCCATGCCGGGAAAGATTTATTTTACCAACACCGAGTGAAATTGGAAACTTAAAACTTCTCCAGGAAATTTAACAACATTATTTACATTTCATAGACTAAATCTGAGAAGACTTTCAGCTATGCTATTTAGTCATGTGAATATGTAATTTCTTGCAAAATAAAAAAAAAAACACTCAGTTTTCTCTTCTGTTGTTCTCTCTTCATTTTCAGGTCTACCAAGACTGGCTAGAAAGCAGGTTTCAGATTTGAGTTCTCATCCACCTAATAGATAATACGTGAACTATTTTGTGGTATATGTATGGCATATCAATCACGCCAGCTTGCTATCAGAAGAACTAAATTTTTCCTCAGGAGCTGCATTTTCATGTATAATTCACTGACGAGTCCTGTTGGAAAATGTCAGAGTGAGTGATAAAAACAAGACAATCTCTTAAATTCCACTATTATAATCTATTGAAATAGATGAAAAAGAGAAAATGAGCATAAGTTTGCCTATCACATGAGGGACTATTCTCAATCCGTATGATGACGTCTCAGGAACCTGGCAATAACTAAGAGAGGATGAAAGACATGACTGTGATCTCAGGCAACAATCAAAGTTTCAGAGCTTTGTTGTGGTTGTTGTGGTTGTTGTGATTGTTGTTGTTGACAGAAAATGTAGTCTACATGATCTAGCAACTCTTTCAGAAGCTCCAGCTTTTCCTCAATTTTCCACTTCAGGCATTTTGCAAAACTGTCTCATACCCATAAGACAAGGTTTAATAAGCATTCCTTCATCCCAACTGGCTCTTAAATCAAAGCCTCAGGTAGGTCTGTATTCTTCAACTAATACCAGAGGAACAGTCAGAGGATGCACAACAAGATGATCGTTGCAAAGATTTTAGAAATAAGCTCAAAATTCTACTTTTATAGGGCTTGCTATCCAGATCCTAAACACCAGCTTCAGCCCTTGGGGTCAGTTCTACAAATCATGTGCCTAAATAATGAAAATAAAGTTAAACCTGTATATTCAAATCAGGTGACAGGTATACATTCAAATACACTATGATTTTTTATTATTCTACACTCAATACCTCAATTCAAGCTCATAACCTGCTCTCATGTTGAGTTTTGGTTTGAATATCATGACCTTTCCTTCTCTTGTCACCAAGATATTTCCAGACAAAAAAGTTTTCTTTTGGATGACTGTCTTTACCCTCAGAGACCAAGTCACCATAAAAGTAAAAAGTATTTGTGGTAGCAACCCTGGAAAGGTTCCTGGAGTAATAACTATCTTTGACAGCAATGCGAGCCCTAATCTGTGGGGCTGCACACTTAAGAATCTGCAGACCAAAGTGATTCCACAGGCAGAAATGATGCTGCAATAGAATTGCTATGAGCTGTTATAAAGCAGCCATCAAGATGCTAGAAAACTAAGTACAAATATGGAATGGTATTCTCTGCTTTTCTTTCTTTCCTAAGAATGTAAACATCCTAGCTCTTTTGGGCAAACATTGATAGATCAACAGCAAAGTTATTACAAACGCCAAAGTTAGGGAGTAAACACCAAATTCTAAAATACATAAAAATCTTAACAACAAAAAGGCTCTGAAGATTGGGGGGCTCTCTGAAGGTGTAGCAAACTCTCATATGCTCAATGGGACTTAATGCCTCTGCTCTATTCGAGTAAAATAATGGACATTAATAATAATGATCCGCAGACATTTAAAATGTTTACATCATTTTTAGCAGACTGATTAGATGCAGAAAAACATGTGATACCTTTAGTAAAGAGTACATCCCAAATAGCTGAAAGCGGTTCTGATATCTAAAGCTACAATTGATCCTGAGGCATTTCTGCATTAATAAAGGAACTGAATTAGAATCTGTAAGGGAAGGTCCTAAATACCTTGCGTGTATTGCTATTTTTTCTGAAACTGTTTAGTTTCAGATATAAACGTCTCATGTACCCAACAAACATACCTGTCTGCAATGCCCTGTTTTTTTCCATAGCTCTAGACGTCTGAAATTTTCCTGTATTTGTCTCAACTAGACGAATCAGTTTATTCTTCTAGTTTTCTCATACATAAAACTACAGATAAAGAAGATATATGCAAAATGAAAACTTTTTTCCAAATGACAGTAGAGACTTAAAAAAATGTATAAGTTCTCTTATTTTGCTGTGGACTCACAGTTATTAGTAAACTGGAGATCTTATCTTAATTCTGTCACCTAACTCATGTGGCTTTGAACAAAACATTGAAGCGCTGAGGGAATCATTTTCCACATCTCTGATTCCTAATTCTATGCTTTGTCAAGCAATAGACAGATATATATAAGATACATACATATATGATACATAAGATACATTCTTTCCATTTTGGAAAGAATCTTATAAAATTGTCATCAATGTTTTAATTTAAAAAGTATCAACCGTAAAAATTTATAAATATTTTTCATAGTTTTAATTCGAGAAAGTTAAGGTGGCAGCACTGAATATTTAATGTAGTAGGGTATTGGGGGAAAAGACAGTGCCGATAATCTCTTCATATGATTGAGAAAATATCTACTTCTCCAGCCACAGCACATACAGAGAGGTTTGATTGACAAAAAAAACTGGCTGGTGCAGGAGCCAGGGGGATTTAGTCATATCAAAAAGACTGCCCTTTCGGGGAAGGGTGGGTTTAAATGATCACTTTCAAAGCTTTAATTAACTGGGATTTCATTTAGGCCATCGTCAGTATTTAAGAATATGTGATCTATAGAAGCAATTCTTAAATATTTTGGTCTTAGAAACTATTTAGACTCTTAAAAATAATTAAGGACTTCAAACATACTCTGTCTTGAGTTCTGTCTATTGGTATTTACCATAGTAGATATCAAAAATGAGAAATTTTAAATTTTAATTAAATTTAAAATAAACGCTCTGTATGTCAACATAAGTAATATGTTTTTTATGAAAAATAAATCATATTTTATAAAACAGGTAATGTAGTGAGAATAGAGGTATTGTTTTCCACTTCGGTAAATCTATTTATTTATTTATTTAAGATGGGGTCTTGCTCTGTCACCCAGGCTGGAGTGCAGTGGCGCGATCTCAGCTCACTGCAACCTGCGCCTCCCAGGTTCAAGCAATTCTCCTGCTTCAGCCTCCTGAGTAGCTCTGATTACAGGCATGCACCAACACACCCAGCTGATTTTTGTATTTTTAGTAGAGAAAGTTTTCACCACGTTGGTCAAGCTGGTCTTGAACTCCTGAACTCAAGTGATCCTCCCACCTCAACCTCCTAAAGTACTGGGATTACAGGCATGAGCCATTGCACCTGGCCTGTAAATCTCTTTAATATCTGAGCTCAAAAGAAGACAGCTGGATTCTCAGATGTGCTTTGCATTCAGTCTGTTGTGATGTGTTGATTGAAATGCATGAAGAAAATTTAGCCTCACACAGTTATATAGTTGGAAAAGGAGGAGTACATTAATAGCCTTATAGGGTAATTTTCGATGTTCTTCTTTGATACTACATTGAACTTAACAAGCAATAGTTTCCAAAGTTGCAGTGTAGAATCTAAAACCATAGGAATAAAATTTTCATACTCTGTTAATTTAAAAAAATCTATTGTCCATTTGCATTTTGAATGCATCTTTTATGCATGTGTGACTTTGTTATATGTGGATTGATCATTTGGAAAATACCGATTCACTGAGTTATGTGGATCTTCCAAATGTTGACACATTTCATTATACAATATCCAGAAACCACTCTCAATATCACTAATGATCTCATCAGAGAAGCTTTTAGTATTGGGATGCTGTCAAATTCATAGTAGCAGATAAGAGTTTCTCAAAATTTTAATTTTCCCTTGAAAGTTCAAATATTGTCAGTTGTTTCTCTTAAAGGGGCAGATGCACTTTGCTTATTTTCTAGAAAATATCTGCTGAATATCCAGGTCTGAGTAACCATATTTTATCTGTCATTCTTTAAAGTAAAAATGACATCCCATAAATTTAAAAAAATGACTAGTATAGCTTGAAATTCAAACAATTTTGTGCAAATGCCCCTTGAGGTAAACATGCATTTCAGTATTCAGCCAAAGTGCTTTATATGGACACTTCATTTTGTCACACAGAATATTAAACAGATGTGCACTCAAGATTCCATAAAAATCAAACTTTTATTGCTTCATCAGGATATCCTCCTGTGAAACTGGCATCATGTTTTTTAAGCCAAATGTATGATAGTAAGGAACACAAAGGCCCCTGGTAAATTTATTCTCTGTCTTGAATGCTAAGGTGCAAGTGGTTTCAGCCACCACTGTTTTTGCACCATCTGTGTGAATGTCAACATGGTGAAAAGGGCAAATTACACCTTAGCATTATTACAAAAATTATTTTGGCCTGAAAGTATCTCAGAGACCACCAGAGGTCTGCAGATGACACTTTGAGAATAACTGATCTAAAGGGTCAGGGATTCCATGTGTAAGCCTTCTTGGGTATCTGAGTTGGACAGGAGGAAATTCCATTGAAAGCAATGCAAAAACAGGTAGAATAAGTCTGACCTAGGGAAGAAAGGCTTACAGAAACCAGAAAAGGCTGCCTTTTAAGAACCATGTGCTGCTATTTACAATAGCAAAGACTTGGAACCAACCCAAATGCCTATCAATGATAGACTGGATAAAGAAAATGTGGCACATATACACCATGGAAGACTATGCAGCCATAAAAAAGAATGAGTTTATGTCCTTTGAAGGGACATGGATGAAGCTGGAAGCCATCATTCTCAGCAAACTAACACAGGAACAGAAAACCAAAACCGCATGTTCTTACTCATAAGTGGGAGTTGAACAGTGAGAACACATGGACACAGGAAGGGGAACATCACACACCAGAACCTGTAGAGGTCAAGTGTGCAAGGGGAGGGAGAGCATTAGAACAAACACATAATCCATGCAGGGCTTAAAGCCTAGATGACAGGTTGATAGGTGCAGCAAACCACCATGGTACATGCATATCGATGTAACAAACCTTCATGTTCTGAACATGTACCCCAGAATTTAAAGTAAAATTAAAAATACATATATTGAAAGGAAAAAAACAAAGAACTACGTGCAAAAATAGCATGACTAAAACCAACAATCAAATCAGGCTAAAAATCACTCTGGCGATGCCGGCAGGAGGAATGGAGAGGCAGAGGTTCAGCCTGGTTCTGCAGATTAAGTCCATAGAGAACTGATCAGGCACAGTGGCTCATACTTATAATCGCAGCACTTTTGGAGGTTGAGGCAGGTGGATCACTTGAGATCAGGAGTTCAAGACCAGCCTGACCAACATGGTGAAACCCCATCTCTACTAAAAATACCGAAGTTAGCCAGGCATGGCGGCAAGCGTCTGTAATCCCAGCTATATGGGAGGCTGACACAGGAGAATTACCTTAATCCAGGAGGTGGAGGTTGCAGTAGGCCAAGAGGTAAACTGCACTCCAACCTGGGTGACAGAGTGAGACTCCATCTCAAAAAAAAAAAAAAAAGTCTATAGAAAGGAGAGGAAGGGGAGAAGAAAATCTTCGCCAAGCTACTATATCAAGGTTACTCTGGAAATAGCTCCCTTTTAGTTCCCAAACTACCAGCTAGTTGAAATTCTTTAAAAGCTAAGATTACAACACAAAGATCTTTGTATCTCCCACAACCTGATGTATGTCTTGCACACAGTAGACTTGCAATAAATACATGCTGAAAAAAATGACAATATGAGAAGATTGAATTTTACCCGAAAGTCTGTCTCAACTTTTCTCAATACCTGGCTCCACAGGCACTCCTAAACCTATTACTTTCTATCTATTATTTTTTCATAGTCTCTTTTAGGGTATGAGATTATTACACACGTATTGTAATACATAGGGAATTCCCAGTGCATTTGTGGAAAATATTTGCTCCTATTGAATGTTGGACATCAGAGGTACCTGAGTCTTCCCCAGCAAAGGCAACGGTCCCACCAGGACTCATTAAGTAACTCCACAGCTGCTCCTGCCAATCACGGTATTTCGCCATCATTCTTCTGGCCCCATGAGAGAGGTAAGGTCACAAGGCAATCAATAAAACTTAAAAATGATCACTGTGTAGGCTTGGTTGCAATTTATGGAGATAAACACATGCATCAAAGCAGAGTGAGGCGCTGGAGCAGAGGCATTACCCAGGTGCTGCTGCACCTCCTATGCACTCTGCTGGTCTTGGCAGGTCCACGTGAGCTGAGCTGGGCTGTGGTAGTGATTTCCAAATTCTGTACTTCAAGAAGGGAAACAAGGGTCGTGCCAAGTGCCCTTAGTGTCCATGTAAATGTTCTGTTAATGCGTTTTAAAACCAGTCATACTCCCTGCTGTGACTGACTAATAGTTCTCCTATTTATTTCAGATTGAGGAGAGCCTGCATGAATGTCACCATCTTGCCAAAAAGATTCTGGGCCAGCACTAGCTAAGGAGAGCCTTAGAGGCAGG
This sequence comes from Callithrix jacchus, assembly GCF_049354715.1. NCBI lineage: Eukaryota > Metazoa > Chordata > Mammalia > Primates > Cebidae > Callithrix > Callithrix jacchus. The sequence continues at coordinate 78,544,622 of NC_133504.1, forward strand.
CAAGAACCCTTAGCTACTCTCTCTCTTCACTCAGCCAGGGGTCTGTGTTGAATTTATGTAAGGAAATGGAGTTGTAGCTTAAAGCTTTGCTTAAGTTACCTTATTTGATTAGTTAATTATACTACATATTAACTGACTATCTTTTATATGACAAACAGTGTTATGGGTTCTGAACTGAAATAATGAATAATACTCTCTTGAGTCTTATAGTCTATTTATTTATTTGTTTACTTATTTGGAGACAGAGTCTCACTCTGTTGCCAGGCTGGAGTGCAGTGGCGCAATCTCGGCTTACTTGAACCTCCACCTCCTGGGTTCAAGCGACTCTCTTGCCTCAGCCTCCTGAATAGCTGGGATTACAGGCTAAAACGTATAAGAGAGTGGAGAATTGCAACTCAATATGATAATTTATATGATTAAAGTAAACACAGTATACAATGGAAGCGCATGGCACATAGCAGGCAAGGCTTCTTGAAGAAGATGGTGTCTCCTTGATGTGGTTTGGCTCTGTGTCCCCACCCAAACCTCATCTTGAAGTGTACTCCCATAATTCCCACATGTTGTGGGAGGGACCTGGTGGGAGATAATTGGAGTTATGGGGGCAGTTTCCCCATATTGTTCTCGTGGTAGTGAATAAGTCTCGTGAGATCTCATGGTTTTATCAGGGGTTTCTGCTTTTGCATTTTCCTCATTTTCTCTTGCCACTGCCATGTAAGAAGTGCCTTTCACTTCCCACCATGATTCTGAGGCCTCCCCAGCCATGTGGAACTGTAAGTCCAATTAAACCTCTTTTTCTTCCCATTCTGGGGTATGTCTTTATCAGCAGTGTGAAAATGGACTAATACACTGCTAAAAGACAAATTAATGTGAGCCTCGTGCAGTGGGGCAAGGGGAGTTGGAGAGGCAAAGGCGTAGAGCTCAACACATAGTAAACGCTCAGTCACTGCTTACTGGATGACCTATGTTTTCACAACAGAATACTGTAGTATCTAAGAGAGAACTCAGAACAATTACTATGTAGGTGAGCTAGCAGGTGCAACCCTACAAAATGGTTATGGAGAAAAACCCATCCCTGCTACTCAAGGTGAGGCTCATAGACCCTCAGCACTGGAATCACCTGGAGGCTTGTGAGAAGCACAGAATCTCAGCCACCAACCCAGACTTACCAAATCAACATCTGTTTTTTTTTTTTTTTTTGAGATGGAGTTTTGCTCTTGTTACCCAGGCTGGAGTGCAATGGCATGATCTCAGCTCACCGCAACCTCCGCCTCCTGGGTTCAGGCAATTCTCCTGCCTCGGCCTCCTGAGTAGCTGGGATTACAGGCACGCACCACCATGCCCAGCTAGCTTTTTGTATTTTTAGTAGAGACGGGTTTCACCATGTTGACCAGGATGGTCTTGATCTCTTGACCTCGTGATCCACCCGCCTTGGCCTCCCAAAGTGCTGGGATTACAGGCGTGAGCCACCATGCCCGGCCAACATCTGTGTTTTAACAAGATCCCCAGGTGATCTGTGTATACATTAGTATTTGAGACTGTGCTGTACTAAAGGCTAATAAACTATTAATGGCCTTCTATTATAAGATGATGGTTAATAACTTCTGGTGAATATCAGACTTTCCTAGGGAGGACTTTCAAAGTGCAGAACCCTGGTCTTATTCTCCTGCCTTCTATGGAAGCCAATTCTTAGAAGCAAGAACCTGGGCATTTGCATTTTAATGAGCATCCCCAGGTAATTCTGAGGTCCATTATTTGAAAAAACATGGTGTTATTTTTCTATAAGACACTTTAGGGAAATATTTTGGGGGCCAATCAATTATGTTTGCATGTGCGTGTGAAATAGGCAGATCTTTATTGAGTGCCTGAGTGACTTCCCTACAAAGAACCATATTATTAATTCTATTGAGCTTCAAATAATCATACTTTTCAAGAAGACTAGAAGATGAGTCTATGATCATTATTTTAGGATTTTTTGGCATATCCTTTTATTTAAACTACATGCTTTTTATTGTTTTGAAAGCAAAGGCATTCCAAAGCTAAGACTCTCTGGGTTAGAAGTGGCAAGCTTAATGTAAGCTGGTGCGCTGTTGAAGACTGTCTACACATGTGTAAAATCTACAGCCCAAATTTTACCGCTAGGCAGATCATGCTTGCCAACAACTAGCTCTTCAAAAATATTTTGTATTGCCTGCAGGCATACAAAAATCTCTATGAAGCATTTGATAATATTTGTGTTAGCTGTACAATGTGAATGTAACAATACATTCAAATTCTGATTTATCATATCTATAATTTTTATTAATTTTCTACCTGATCACAAAATTTAACATGTTGAAGACAAGGGGTTTTCATTTGTTCTTGATTTTCATTTGAAACTAAATATGATGAAATTTCCATTTCCTCTCTATTATTACATAAAACTGAAACAGAGAGCTGGAATTACTAACTGCTTGTTTTATTAAAAAAAATGATCTCCACATTAATTAAATTAGTTGTAAATAATATGGCATCTTCTAATATTTTAAGGAAATGGAGCAATTAAATGGCACATAAATATGTTAAAGTATTTTAATAAAAGTTAAAGTTCAGCAAAAACAACAAAAAAAATTTTACTTAACCCAAGCAAACTATACAGCATCATATATAAATTATGTTTTTTAGGAAAGAAATATATTAATTTCTTGAGATGAACTTTTATAATCTTAAAAATTGCTTGTAAAACAAAATGTAAGTAATGTTGAGTCTCCTCATATTGCTACAAAACAATTTGGATTTCAATGAAAACATCAAATACCTACTCTTTTTTTTTTTCAAATAAATGTTTTGGCAGCCATCTTTCACAATAATATATCATAATCTCTGTTACTACTTAATCTCATTTACATTTGCTAAGACATTTCATTCAAAGCTTGCTTTGCCAAGAAAAAATAAAAAGCTTGTGCAATTTAAACCAATGCGCTTGCAAATTTCCACTGCTCATTTTTCCTCACTTTTGAAGGCATTCATTCATTCACCAAGTACTGAGTACCTCCAGCAGCAGGTAGTGTTCTAGACTTGCCTTTCCCAGGACAGACCCACGAAGAACTGGCAGTTGGATTCCCATCTTAAGAGACTGGGTGTCTGACTTCCTTAATAATCATAGATTATCACCAGTACCTACAGTTAGAGGGGCACTAAACACATCAGGATTGACTTCATCCAACAAGTAAGTATTAAGCACCAAGTATGTGCAAGGTACTGTACTATGAAATCTATGAAGATGAATATGGTCGAGTTCCTGAACAAAGCCTCTCAGAAATGGAAAGCATTCTCTGCTGCAAAAGTTAGTCTCCCATTTGTGTTTCATTTATTTGTCTGTATTCCCTTCCTCCTCCTCTGGAAAATAATAATGTATCTTACAAATTTTTCATGAGTCTACATCTATGATCCATTCCCATATATTCCTTCATTAACACATATATATTTGACATGTTCATGTTCCTTGAAACAAAATACATGCAGCAAAAGTATGAAACGATGTTGCACACATATAAATGTATAAGTAAACGTTTTGTCAGTCCCCCAATATCAGTGGCTAAAAAATGCTAAAATCCATATTAAAATAGGAAAGGATGTGATTGTAGGAAATGTGAGAGACAGCCCTAGCACTGGGAGCTAAGACATAAACATGAAGACCAACGTCAGGGTGGCTTGACCCTAGTGCCACTGATGAGTGGAATGCGGATTTTGATTCCCAAGAGTGAAGTTGTTGCCTGATAAGTGATGAACGGAGTACTATGAAGTACAAGTTTTATTTATGCCATATAAGCATATGACCATGCCACATATAAGGCTTATAGACATACACCTAAGTAAGTACTTTATGTGGCCTCTATTGCTCAATTATATATATATATATATATATATATATATTTTTTTTTTTTTTTTTTTGAGATGGAATTTTTCTTTTGTTGCCCAGGCTGGAGTGCAATGGCACAATCTTTGCTTACTGCAGCTCTGCCTCCTGGGTTCAAGGGATTCTCCTGCCTCAGCCTCCTGAGTAGCTGGGATTACAGGCATGCACCACCATGCTCGGCTAATTTTGTATTTTTAATACAGACAGGGTCTCTCAGGCTGGTCTCAAACTCCTGACCTCAGGTGATCTGCCCGCTTCAGTCTCCCAAATGCTGGGATTACAGGCGTGGGCCACTGTGCCCGGCCTATTGTTCAATAATTTTAAAGTCAAACTACCAGATCAAATCACTTTGTTTTATGTTTTGTTTTTCTCTTGACATTTCAGGATGATCCTTTTCTCTTATGCTTCTATTTTTTTAAGTTAGTAGTAAAATAGTAGTATGCATATATGTGTGTGTGTGTGTGTGTGTGTGTGTGTGTGTGTGTGAGAGAGAGAGAGAGAGGAAAAGAGGAGAAGGGAGAAGGAGATGGAAGGGGAGGGGAGGGGAGGGGAGGGAAGGAGAGGGAAGGGGAGGGAAGGGGAGGGAAGGGGAGGGAAAGGGAGGGAAGGGGAGGGCAGGAGAGGGAATTGTTTGTAAGCCTCTTGACATTAGAGACCATGTCTTTCTACCTAGTACAAAGAGCCAAGCACATTGCCTTATGTGATGTCCATAACCCTTAGAAGTTCTGAAATGTAATGAAAACAATAGTAAAATTAAAATGCAACAAACCAAGAAATTAAGTGTACCTGAAGAAATATGAAGTAATTTATGATGGTCACAAAAATTGTTACATGCATACAACAAAGAAAAACTTGGTTGACAATAAATGTAAGATTGAAAGGTAAATGTAATTAGAGAGACCATGTCTTCGTGTTGCAATACCCTTGGCCATGCAAGATGACCGTTGCTCTCAACAGCTAAATTGGAGCAGCTACTTTCAGATGTAACCATATAAAAATAAAATATTACGAGTGTTATAAAGGAAATAAAGAAATAAACAGCCTGCTTTTTGGGGGGCTATCTAACTTTAATTCATTGTTTTATATACAATTATTAGTGATGCTTACCAGCTATTTAATTTATTTGCCTCCTCTTCTGTATTGAATTTTTTTTTTTTTTGAGATGGAGTCTTCCTCTGTCACCAGGCTGGAGTGCAATGGCACAATCTCGGCTCACTGCAACCTCCACCTCCTGGGTTTAAGCGATTCTTCTGCCTCAGCCTCCCAAGTAGCTGGGACTACAGGTGTGCACCACCACGCCCAGCTAAGTTTTCTATTATTTTTAGTAGAGATGGGGTTTTACCATGTTAGGATGGTCTCGATCTCTTGACCTCATGATCTGCCCACCTTGGACTCCCAAAGTGCTGGGCTGTGCCCCGCCGATATTGACATTTTTAAACGGGATAAGTACCACAGATTGTGAGTCTGTCATATTTTTGTTCCCAAAATGCATTCCTTTATTTTCCCTGTAAGGCAGTTGTCATTTATCAATCCTAAGAACTTGATAGTCAAATAATTTTTCTTACTAATCCCCAAGGCTTCCATGAGCATATTTCTGGTGCTGACAGCCAAGGAAATAATTTGGGGGTCTTTCTCCATAGCTAGAAGATTCCTTGGTGTTTTGGTTATGTACACAAATTCACTGGTAACTTTGTGTTCTCATAAAATAATAGTTCACTCCTATCCCTGACAGTGTTTGTTGTGCTTTCTTTTCCTCAAACGTACTGATTCCATCTTGAACAACTTCATCGGTGTGTCCTTTTGACTTCACGTATTATAAAAAGTATAAGAAAAGCCAGGGTTAGGACACCAGCTCTCACACCTTCATGTTCAGGCTTATCTCTAAGTAGTTGTTTTCTATTGTCTACTACTGATGGTGTGAGGGTGAGTGTGGCATGGGTGAGCTGCAGCTTCCTTTGCTAAGGAAGCAGACATCTTTGCCTTTCTGTTGGCCAGGAGCCTCCGGCTGGAGCTCAGACACCTCAGTTTCTCTGAATGGACATGAAGCTGTTCAATAGGAGACCATTTATTATCTTTATAGAATGTAATAATTATAGTTACTGAATGTTCCAACTGGATTTTAATGTTCCTAGACTAGCTTAGTGTTAACGCTACTTCAAAACAATCACTTAATTGTTTTCGGCAACTGTTTGCACATTCTGTTTTCTAAGGGTAGATATTTATTTGCCATTTTTAAACTTTTGTCTATTATAAAGAAAGGTACTTTTGAACAATTTCCACAAACGTACTGACTTCGAAATGCCGAACCCTAACTTAGAGATGGAGAAAGCCAAAAAACAAAGCAATTTGCTCTGCGGAATTTCTTGAAGAGTTAGGAATTTGTGGGAACAGTGAAGGTGAATGTAGCGCCAAAAACAGGAAGGCTTGCTGAAAGTCTAAGAACACAGTCGACCCCCTCAATGCCATTTCCTATTCCCCACAGCCATGTGAATATCCTTTATTTACCCTACAGGTCACCAGGGACAGTTGAGGGTGAAAAATAGGGGGTGAAATGAATGATTAACTACCGGATCCTGAAATTCCCTCTTAAAGCTGTTTCCTATCTGGACTCCCAGAACTGTGGCCAGCTGGACTTTATACCTTTCTAGAGGGAGAATGGAAGATTCTGATTAGCCAGTCAATTAAAATAGTGACATTAGGGTTTTGCCAAGAAACACCCCAGCCTGACTCCCCTAGAGTAAGCAGAGAGCCAAGGACATCAGTTCTAATCTAAAGGAAGACCTGTACTATAAAAGACAGATACTAAAAAAGCAGAACACAAGCATAGAGACTATACTGGGGGAGAAAAATGTCAAAAAAATGTTATTACTAATGTCTCCAGAATGACATCAAATCATGAAACAGAAACAGAATGATACAAAAAAAAAGAATGAGAAGGACTTTTGGCAATCAAAACTCTTTTAGCAGAAATGAACAGTTCAGTAGAGAATTTGGAAAGTAACATTGAGAAAATTTACTAGAGTCTCCTGAAACCTTACAAGTTTGCATAGCAATTATATGGTTTGGCTCTGTGTCCGCAACTAAATCTCATGTCAAATTGTAGTCCCACGTCCCAAGGGAGGGAGGTGATTGGATCATGTGGGCGGTTCCCCCATGCGGTTCTCATGATAGTGAGTTCTCATGAGATCTGATGGTTTTCCCTGTTTGGCAGTTCCTCCTTCACAGCACTTCTCTCCCTGCCACCCTGTGAAGTAAGTGCTTTCTTCCCCTTTGGCTTTTGTCATGATTGTAAGTTTCCTGAGGCCTCCCCAGCCATGTGGAACTGTGAGTCCATTAACTCTCTTTCCTTCAGAAATTACCCAGTCTTGAGTATTTCTTTATAGAAGGGTGAAAGAAGACTAATACAGCAAGACAAAAAGGTAAAAGTAGAAGGAAAAAGCTAAGAAAATTAGAGAGGATGCATACAAATGGTTCAACATCTAAATAATAGAAATTTCAGAATAAGAAAACAGATAATGAAACTAATAAGTCATCAAATAATTCAAGAAAATTTCTCATAATTGAAGGCACGCATTGCTGGATAAAAAGGGCTTACACAATAGATGAAAATAGACACAAATAGGTAGCCTAGAATATACCTAGAATGCTACACTCAGATAAATTATCAATTAGATATGAGAGTATAATAAAGATACTATCAAATATACCCAGTCTCAAAAAATCCAGCTCTTATCACTCGTTCTTAGGAAGCAACTGGACGAAGGGAACCACAAAAATGAGGAAGAAAAACCACAGAAATAGGGATCCAACTCAAGAGAGAAAAAAGAGAAATCCCCAGGATGATTAAGAAGAGACTCCAGGAAGACAGCTGTGCACCTGGCAAAGAGAGCTACCGACTTAAATTAGAGGAGGGCAGAAGACTCCAGGAAAGATGGCTACAAAACCAATCACACTGGCTGTGTGTGGTGGCTCACACCTGTAATCTCCACACTTCAGGAGGATCACAAGGTCAGGGATTCGAGACCAGCCTGGCCAACATGGTGAAACCCCATCTCTACTAAAAATACAAAAATTAGCCAGGCATGATAGTGTGTGCCTGTAGTCCCAGACACTTGGGAAGCTGAGACAGGAGAATTGCTTGAACTGGGGAGGCAGAGGTTGCCCTGAGTTGAGATCACGCCATTGCACTCCAGCCTGGGTGACAGAGCAAGACTCAATCTCAGAAAAAAAAAAAGATGACATTGATAGCACCCATGATATATTTCAAAACACCAGGAGGACAGTTAGATGGAGCATGCTGGGGGATGAATTAATGACGAATACTTAGAAAACTAAAATCTTAAAGAGAAAGACAATTATTAATTATAAGGAGAAAATAATTTGTGCAAGAAAGGAAAAAGTACTCCTGGCATACTACCTGGCTAAGCTTGGTAATCTAAGCACTGAATAGTGATTCAATCAATATATAGTTATATTGAGAGGATGGGAGGTGCACCAGGGAATCATATGAACTTGTAGTAGGGACTGAAGAAGGGTAACAGAATATATATCTTCATCTTCCATAGTGGTACAGCAATGAATAATGAATAATGTTTACAACTGAGAAAATCAAGAAATCACACAGATGTATATTTTAGAAATAAGAAGAAAACTAGCCACAGGTAAAAAGAAAATGTTTTGCCTTTGGGAAATCCAAATTTGATGGTTTTTCATAACAAGTATTCTAGCACTATTTGACCCTTTAAACTAGGTATATGTAACTTCGATAAAGAATAAGAGCTAAATTTTAAAAAACATCATGTCTTTTCACCAAATCCTTACCTTTTTGGTATTTTGGCTTCCAGGTATACTGGATTTGAGTAACCTATGAATTTAAACTCTGTACAAATAAAAAATTGCCTTGACTTTCTAAAAGTTCTGCTGCATAGTATTAAATAATCTATGTACTATGGACACAAAGGGTTAAATAGCTAATTCTTCAGTTAATAATGAGTATCTACTTAAGGACAATATTAAAGTGCTGTTTTTATTTCAGTATCTGTCCTGAGTATAGAAGCCAGTATCTAAATATAAATATATAAATGTGTCTGTGTTTTGTGTATAAGGTTATGTTTAATTTGAGATTTTGAGGTGGAGAAGCAATTTTCCTTTCTCGCTTCCATTTTCTTTTCTCTGTCAACTGATCCATTCTTCTTTTAACTATGTATGAAAGGGCCATCGGGCCAGGAAACCGCACAGCTTCAAGGGGGCATGATTACATTAGACACATGTTAATGGCACCTCTTGTGGGGCACAAAGCCAAGAACAAACAGTAGGTATGAAAAGGGAGAAACTTTTTACCTCTCGAAGCGGAAGTGTGAGGGTAGAAAGAACAGCCATGTGGGCCTGGCGTGGTGGCTTACACCTATAATCCCAGCACTTTGGGAAGTCGAAGTGGGTGGACCATGAGGTCAGGAGTTCGAGTCCAGCCTGGCCAACATGGTGATACTCTGTCTCTACTAAAAATACAAAAAATTAGCTGGGTGTGGTGGTGGGTGCCTGTCGTCTCAGCTACTTGGGAGGCTGAGGCAGGAGAATTGCTTGAACCTGGGAGGTGGAGGTTCCAGTGAGCCAAAATCACACCACTGCACTTCAGCCTGGGTGACAGAGCAAGACTCCATCTCAAAAAAAGAAAAGAAAAGAAAAAAGAAAGAACAGCCATGTGAAGTAGAAATTCTACAATGGAGAGCTCAAATATAACTTCACTGCACTCATTTGAAACCCTAGACCTAATAGGTTTGTGCTCCAGTGAATGCTTTCAGGTGGTTAGAGGTTTTGTAGACTTACATCTCAGCAGATGTTAACAGAGAGAGTAAAAGAAAAGAAAGAAAGAACAGCAGGAAGACATGGACCCTCTCTGCAAAAGATATGATTGAATTCTAAGAAGTGGAATTAAATGTTTTAGTTATTTCAACTTGCTAATCTCTGCTTCCTCTCTCTCCTGTCCACCTCCCTTCCCCTTTCTCCTGGAATCCAGCCCTGGCAACTCAGATAGTGATGAGGTCATGGGCTCCAAAATATGGCCATGGTATGAAGGTGGCAGCACAAATTTTTAAACAACATTTCAGCACCACACCACATTGCTGAGAAGGAAGCCTGTGTAATGTGAGTAACTACAGCTCATGCTATTTTATTAATCCTGGGTGATGATCCCTGGGGGTTGCATTACTCATGTTTGTGTCTGTCTGTGTATGTGTGTCTGTGGGTGTCTTCTGCTGTTTCCTATTTTATATGACAGTCATCAAGAATTCTTCCTCAGCTTGGACATATCAAAGGGAGAGGAGGCTCTCACCTATCATTAGCAAAGTCTTTGACATTAAAAGCAATGAAAAGGTAAAGGAGAATGACCCTCTCTGACACAGGAAAATGAAGGACAGGTTATCTCAGTCGGTTGCAAGTGCTCTTTTTCGTTCACAAGGAAACAATGCCTCACATCTCACATCCCCTACCTGTGTCAGAGCTTGCTTTTTATTACCTCCTTAAGTCAGCAAACCTTACTACCTGGTGGACATGATTGATGGGGTGATAACAGGAAGGCCCTCTTGCTCGTGTTGCAGCAGAGAGAGCGGCTCACATTGAGCCATGATCATGTCACACACTCCAGCCTGGGTGACAGAGTGAGACTCTGATTTGCTTATTAAAGAAGCCTTGCTTTTCTCTCAGACAAACTGTGGTCAGGAGTTCCTTTCTGTTTAAAAGACCACTCCCTAAAGCTCCTTTAACTTTTCCTTTGCCAGTTTCTTCAGAGGATATATGACTTCTTGGGCAAAAACATGATGGTACTGAACATCTCTACTTCAAAACCTTTAAAAAGTACCAGGCAATGCAAAACCCTGAAGATAGTAGTGGATTAGAAGGAAACTAGAATCTACCCTATGTGCCTCAGAATGTTTTTCTGTCTTCAAAGTTGATTTATCCTTCAAAGCCCAGATCAATAAAGCCCTTTGCCTGATTATCCTCCTGTACTCTTCAGGAAGAGGTATTATTACTCTATGAACTCAGTAAAAATTACTTTGTAGTCCTGGCAACACAGCAAGACCCTATCCCTACATAAATAAATAAATACATAGATACATCCATACAAACTAGCTGGGTGTGGTGGTATGCACCTGTATCTCTCTTTTGGTACTTTCCATTATAATTATTAGATAATGTATTATCTCTACTATCTTTATGAAAGCAGAAACCTTATTTTAATCTTATTATCCAGGCTGGGCACCATGGCTCACTCCCAGCACTTTGGGAGGCTGAAGCGGGAGGATCATTTGAACCCAGGAGCTTGACACCAGCCTGGACAATATGATGAAACCCCGTCTCTACAAAAAATACAAAAAACATTAGCTGAGCAAAGTGGCATGTGCCGGTAGTCTGAGCTACTTGGAAGGCTGAGGTGGGAAGATCACTTGATCCTGAGAGGTCGAGACTGTGGTGAGCCATGATGGTGCCACTGCACTCCAGCCTGGAGTGACAGAATGAGACCCTGTCTCAGAAAAAAAAATCTTATCCATCATGGTAAATTAGTAATAATAATAACAGCTAAACATTTCACTTTACATACATTGTCTCTAATTTTCATAATAACACTGAGAGATAAAGGATGTTAAATCCATTTTCCAGAAGACAAAACTAAATCTTTGAGATGTCACATGTCTTGCCTAGGATCACATGGTCAACATGTGGCCAGCTCTGCTGATGTTTTAAGGACAATCTGTGCTCTGCACATTCTAGTACAAGTCAGAAAGAAACAAAACAGAGTAAGCGAGAGAGGGAGGGAGGGAGGGGGGAGGAGGAATGGAGAGGAAGAAAACATAACCTCAAACTTTGATCCATTTGTTAGAATAATACTTCACAGACTCACAAAGTTGTAGAGTTGTGAAAGATTGAAATCATTAACACACCTACCCTCTATTTTTCATAGAAAGAACAACTGAGGCCCAGAGAGGTTAAGATCCCTGTTGAAGGTTGAACAGCTACTGACACAGCTGAAACTAGCACAGACCTCCATGATCTTGAGCCACACTCTAAGGTGCCTTTCTCTGTGAGATGTAAATTTTGAACCAGGGACTAAGACATTAAAAATACCCATTTAAAACAGGATAGCAACTAATAGTCATATAAACTTGTTTGTTTAAACTCTGGTTTATTGAGGTTCTCTGGCTCCTAAGAAGCAAGAACTACAATTTTTAAAAGTTTTAATGATGAATTTTCTCATCACCAGACACATAGAAAATATCTAAAATATACAAGATAATATAATTATCTTTTGTTTGTTCAACCGAAAGGAAACTTTGCCCTTAAAATATGTTTCACTGCTTGGCAGTCCTAGCAATACAAATAATGCTTTATCCTTAAGCATTCTCTTAAATTAACACTTTCAAACAGCAAAAAGGCAGCAAAATTTAGAATATGACCAAGCCAGGGAGGTGTGCATATTAAAAATATATTTACATAGTTTAAGGCCTTATAATTTTCCTCAAATAACTGATACACACTTTTTGAAAAATGTGATTATCAAGCAGTGCACTTACCAAGTCCTAGTCTCAGATCCTTACCACCCCCATCAGAATCCTAACACTGTCTCCTCCAGGAAGCCCCCTCTCTTTCCTCCTCAATTCCCCCAAAGCTATTGTACTGTCAGGAGTCAGGGACATCTAAGATCTTGGAAATAAGGGAACGGAGCTTGCCTTGGAGGGTTAACTCTAAGTCAACAGGTTGTCTATGAGAACAGATATGTTTCAAGTTGCCTCATAAATGGACTGAGCACAGAACAGAGCGGTCTAATGGGAGAGATTCACATATCTAAGGAAAGAATGTGTCTTTCTGAATGGGTTGTCCAGAAATAGAAATTAGAAGAGAGTCATAGACAAACAATGGCCATAAAAGTACTGCTCGGAGAAGAAGGCAGCCAGACCAAAGACTTGCTCTGCCTGATGCAAGTAACAGGTGCATTCGACTGCAGAGGTGAGCGGAGCAGACTTTCAACTCACAGACTTTGTCCACACTCACAAATCTAGCTTTACATAATAAACTTGGTTCCTACAGAAAACTATCACACTGACCAGAATATGCAGGTATTCAGTCTTATTATCAGTATGTGTTTTCCCTCTACTTGAAGCAAGAAACCATAATTCTAGTTTAGCCTCAGTGTTCTGTGTCTTCAGGTAGCATGAGTATAGTATCCCTAGATGCTGTTTGAACAATGACAAGAATGGTTTAGATTCTGCCTATCTGAGAGTCAGCCCTGGACCATGCTGCACTGACTAAGGTAAGGCCATCTTGAGATCCTTATATCAGCCAGTCGATGTTTCCCTACCTCATTACATCTTCTTTTAAATTTTAGTCAAAATTAACTTCTTCTCTGCCTGAAAATAAATATTTATTGATTGCTCTGTCTTACGATATATCTTATATCTTGCATTATATTTATTTTTATTGTACAAAAGTATATTTCTCTCCTTGAGAGCAGGTATTGTTTTATTTTGTTTATTCAATCACTGGTTTTTTATCAATAGGGAAATGAATAAAATACAATTATATCCTCCATATACTCAGGTTAGCAGGGGTGGCAGACAGAAAAATAAGTTATACATCTGACAAAGGTAATAAAAGTATGTATAAAGAACACAAACATTGCAAAACAGTCGGGGGACCGACCATATTGGGAAACCTTTCTAGAGGAGGCGATATCTGAGCTAGATTTTGGAAGATGAATAAAACATCAGTCACTGCAACCAGAAAAGGGAGGAGCATTCGAAACAAAGGCAGTAACAAGTGCAAAGGCAAAAGTGTGAAATGACCTGGGAACCAAAGCACAGCTTAGTGTTTCCAAGATGTGAAGTGCAAGGACGAGAGTCATGAGCAATATGAAGCTGGATAGTTAGAGAGAGAATGAAAATTTGTGTATGGCCCATAATGCAGTTCAGACTTTCTATAGTAGGTGATAGGAGCTAGCAAAGGCTTTTCAGTAGAAAAGAGGCTGGATTGGATTGAGTTTAGCAAGACATCTTTGGCACCAATGTGGACAAAGAAATGAAAAGAGGCAAGCCAGAAAAAAAGCAAAATTAGATGATTGATAGATAGAATAGATAAGTAGATACATAGACAGATAGATCAAGAATGAAAGACAGCATTTGGAAAAGTCCAGACCTAGCACTATCCAACAGAAATATGAGATGGACCTCAAATGTAAGCCACGTGTTCAATTTTAAACTTTCCTGTAGTCATCTGTCCCAGGTGACATATGTTGTTGGTTATTAAGGGGCAGAGCTAAGATTTAAACCTAAGTATAATTTAAACCTAATTACCAAGGCTTATAATTTGACTCTGAAGCTTACAAAACACATCATACTGCCACTCTGAAAGCAAAGCCTGTGGAATCAGACAATCTGAGTTCAAATAACTCCTTCTTCACTTACTAATTATGTGACTTGGAGCAAGTTATTTAGTTAAAAAACTTTGGTTTTCTCATTTGCAAAATTGGAAATAACATGCCTATCTTAGGGGATTTTTGAGAGGAATAACTGACATAATATATATAAATTGCCAATCAGAGTGATAGGTATACCATAAATAGTACATAATAGTTGCTATTATCACATATATTGGGCTTGGAGCTCAATATATATCCAAGTTGGAATATGTATTTCCCATATCAAATATCCAACATCGTATCTGGTCTGGCTCTGTTTTCTTTTTTTTTTTTCAAGAAATGACTTTGATTCATCACAAAGGCATATGTTTAAGGAACTTTGCAAATGGAGATACAGGCTATAATCATCCTAAGTCAATACTGCAAATAATTATGGGTATTAGATCATGAGACAGCATTGTTGGGTGTTCATGTCACTAAGATACTATAGAGAATTGCACTGGAAGTAAAACATATGTACCTTGCTCTTACATTCAAGGAGTCTGAAAGAATGAACTGAATTAATTATGAGAGCATGTTTGCTTGTATGTCTTTTCATTAGTTTGTGATTTAAAAAAGAGCAAATAAAAATTATTCATCAGACAAGGATCTAAGGTTATTTGCCTAAAATCCAAAAAACTTTAATCAGGGGGTCTAGGTACACCTTATCTCCTATTCAGATAACCTAATTCTTGCATTGGGAGGCATTTGGATAAGAAAAAAAAATGCCAAAATTTTAAAAATTAAATACCCAAAAACTATAAACAAAGGATAAACTTTTCTATCACCCCTAGAATTTTTAACTTTAGATTTCCAAGATGTTTATATGAATTACATGCCACTTTCTACCAAGCTTGTGGTTATGTGATATAAATTTACTGTCATTAGGATTGCATTTTACCAAAATTTTGCCTTTTTCAAGATGATAAAATGCTAGGTACGGAACCTGTTAAGAGATTTTAAAGAAAATTCCTCAGTAACCAATTAGTATTAAAACTCAGATGAACCCCCAGGTCATATATTGAATCAACAGCGCTCATACTGATACATCTAACCCAATTGTCACTCCACCCCTCAGTTCTTTAAATTACGTTTAGGTGGTAGGTCTCCTCTTTCAAATCAGGGCTAAACTAATAACACACAACGTTCCGTATGCCAAGCTCATTTGATTCTTCTCATCTCAGGTTCTGTCAGGAGCCCTGCCTAGAAAACCTCTCCTCTACAAAATGTTCAGTGGCCACATAGCTGGCTTGCCCTACAGGCACAGCAGATGAGTAACGAGTGTGTTTATAGATTTTGTGGTGGTCCAGCTGTCACTGATGGCAGGGTTTTCTGCTAAAATTGGTGTATTTTTGGCCATCTACCTCTTCCCCTGGGCAGTTCAAGCATCAGCAGTACAGCCCAGTGGTCTTAGGCCACATGTTGGAGAAAGAAATTAGATTCTTTGTAAGAATAAAACCACTTGTCAGAGCGTGGCCTAATATGGTGGCAGTGACTGACCAAGAGGCCTCCTAGAAGAGCCAAACGTTCAGCAATAATAAAAGGAAATATAAATCAGCTCGGGCAATGCATAGCACTGAAGATCAGCTGGTCTGGCTTAAGCTTGCTCTTCCGGCTTGCTAGGTAAGATTAAGCGAAGCATTAAATCACCCCGTGCTTCTAGGATCATAAGTCCAGGGATTAAACATGATAATGGAATATATTTTCAATATGTCAGAATATAAGTAAACATTCATTTGAGAGTCCTTTAAAATTTAGAAAATTCAGAAAAATATTTCAAATACAAAGTAAAATGTAATTGAGGAGAAAAAGGTGGGGAGAGAAAAATCACTCTGAAATCAAATAGATTCTCATACAAACATCTAGAAACACCATACTAAGATGTAGGTCATATGGGGAAAAATCTGTGTCAAGGGAGTCTGTATTCTAAGAAACTTGTAGGCCAAGAGACTTGTGCTTGAAGAGCAAAACAGAAAAGGAAGAAGGGACATTGCTGGGTTACACACAGGACAAATCCAACACTTGAGTGGTGAGATGTTGAATCTTATTGAGACATGTTAGCAAGATGTACTTGACGATTTAATACAACGGAATATGTTTTTCCTTTGACTTTTCAACCAAACTAAATCAAGGAGTCTTGGTAAAATGAGATACATTTGTCTACAGGAAAAGGTTTACAAATAAATTTCAATCCACTAAAATTATGTTTCTCTACAATGGCTAATCCCACACAGTCCACCATGCTTACTATTTCATTTCCTCCTTGTCTGGCACTATTTTTTCTTTAAAGAGAGTACCTACACACACAACACACACACAAATACACATTTTATTTCTTGTCTTCTCTCTCTTCCTTCCTTAATTCTGAAAATCAGAATTTAATTAAAAAATTAAATTGATGGATTAAATAATTCTCTTATGTTGCTTTATTTTCCAAGGACTCATACTGGTTTCCCATTAACTCACATATCTACTCCTGTTATTCTTGCAGGTCAGATCTACTTGGTTTGAGTAGTTTTCTTATGAAGATGAATCTAGCTTTACCTAACCACCTGCCCAGGGTCCAGAATAGAGAATGCTTTCTCTTTGTTCAGAGCCAGGGAGGAATTGTCCTGTAGATAACAGAAGATGCCCCACATCTGAGTAGCAAGAGGTGAAGCCATGCAGAGGAATCAGGGTCCCAAAATTGGTGGGTGTTTACGAAAGTTCTCTAAATGGAAATACAGACAAGCTTAGAGGGGTTGCTGAGCCAGGTTAGGAGCTCCAAACCGAAGATTCGATAGCAAGTCAAAGTGCAAATAATTCCAGATCAAGTGCATTTATGAGGTTGTTGGTGGTGAGCAGGTCATGGAGAGGGGTCAGGGATGGTGAGAGGAGTCCTAACTCACTGCCTACAATAGTGGGTCCCAAGGTGTGGACCAAGGACCTTGGAGGCACCCTTGAGATTCTTTCAAAGCGTCTTTGGGGTCAAAACTATTTCCTAATAATAGTAAGGCATTATTTGTCATTTTCACTTTTATTAGTATAAAGGGGGGCTTTCCAGAGGCTACCTGATAGGCGATGGCACCATCACTGTGATGGCTCATGGAATGTGTGCTTCCCAAATTAGAAACCTCATTGTCATCATTCATTCATCACACCCTCACACCATTTCTTCTTCATCATGTTTCTACCTTAGGACTGTCCCTTGAATCCAGTCCTCTTTGTCACTGTTTTATTTCAGTCCTTCCTCAGACTGTTTTAGCAGCCAGCATTTGAACCCCCTCCAATCTCTTCACTTTTAATCCATCCTCTACACTACCACAATCAAATCATGCATCCATCCTTCCACATAAAAAACCTGTGTAGAGTCTGGCCTACAAACAGAACAAAATGTAAATGTCTTCACCTATCATACAAGCAAGTTCCTCACAATCCGACCCCCACCTACCTCCCCAGCACCACCTCCTGCCGCCCTCTTGTTCCTCCAGGCTACAGTGAGGCCACAATGAAGTTCTCCCTATTCTGAGACCGTGCCAGACTCTTTTAAGACTCCACACCGTGGCACATGCTGTTCACTCTGGAATGAACTCCCCTGAAGCCCTTTCGGTGGAACTTCATCAAGCGCTATCCTTTCCCCATTTTATTTTATACTTTCACTTCCTCAGCCAAGCCCTTCTCTGCTTCAGGGCAATTCTATGTACTGCTTCTGCTTACAATGCTCTTCCTCTCACTGTTTACATTGCTTGCTCTTTCTCACCCTTTGATTCTTGGATGATATGAGGCCAGAAGTCCTCCCAGCCCTTTCCCTCTAAGTACAATCCTTAGGACTATAGGAGTCTCTACTTGGCTCTGCCCCAAGCACCATTCAGCCCTCTCTGCAAAAGTCAGTGCCTAAGGAGCTTCAACAGGCAACAGGCATCTCTCCCTTCTTTCTCTTTTTATCCCCCGGCTCTGTCTCCCAAAGTCTAATAACTTCAATCTTAGACTTTGATAGAAGGCTCAACTTTGATGGAAACTTCTCTTGGAGAGCATTCCACTGGTATTTATGATGAACAGTAGGTGATATGGTTCCTTTCTTTAACTAGAAAAACAAAAACAGGCCAGTTCTGTGGCTCATGCCTGTAATCCCAGCACTTTGGGAGGCCAGGCGGATGGATCACAAGGTCAGGAGATGGAGACCATCCTGGCCAACATGGTGAAATCCTGTCTCTACTAAAAATATAAAAATTAGCTGGGCATGGTGACATGCGCCTGTAATCCCAGCTATTTGGGAGGCTGAGGCAGGAAAATTGCTTGAACCCCCAGGAGACGGAGGCTGCAGTGAGCCAAGATTATACCACTGCACTTCAGCCTGGGCAACAGAGCAAGACTCTGTCTCAAAAAAAAAAAAAGAAAGAAAGAAAAGAAAAAGAAAAAGAAGGTTACACACTACTAAAATGAGTCATTTAATTAGGCCCAGAACTAGGCCCAGGAAGTTGAATTTAAAGTCCTGGAACTGATGGTCTTAGCTGCACAATTTTATGCTTAAACCCAAAGGCACTGACTTGGAAGGGTCTGTTGGCCCCGTTCAGGCTGCATCTCAGGCTGCTTTCACCTGGTGCTCTTGCCAGAAGCCCCTGGCATTTGAGAGTTATAATTATCCAGCTTAGGCAGGGGTGGTGGCTCACACCTGAAATCCCAGCACTTTGGGAGGCTGAGGCAAAGCAGATAACTTCAGGTCAGGAGTTTGAGACCAGTGCGGGCAACATGGTGAAACCCCATCTCTACTAAAAATACAATAATTAGTCAGGTGTGGTGGTGCACACCTGTTGTCCCAGCTACTCGGGAGACTGAGGCACAAGAATCGCTTGAATTCAGGAGGCAGAGGTTGCAGTCAGCTGAGATTGCACCACTACACGCCTGCCTGGACGACCAAGCAAGACTCTGTCTCAAAAACAAACAAATACCAATTATCCAGCTTAGCCTCCCTGCTCAGAACTGCTGTCTATTTGTTTGGTCTGGTCTGTCACTCTGTCTGGAAGGTAAGATCCATGAGAACCAGGACCATGTCTGCTTTGCTCACCATCTTATCCCCAGCATCTGGCACAATATTCGGTGTTTAACAGTGCTCTGTAAACATTTGCTGAATAAATAATTGAATAATGGACTTACTGATTCTTCAGGGTCAAGCAAAGATGTATTTCCTAAGTGAGTTCCCTCCTCCTTTTCTCAGGCAGCTGTTGCTCTTGCCTCTGAGCAACCACAGCACTGCACATTCCCATTTCCTGAGGGTCTATCCTGTGCACTGTGTGAGCTGTCAGTTGTATGTGTGTCTCCTTTCTTTCTTTCTTTCAATAATCCAATATGATAGATATTATTACCCATACTTGGCAGAGAAGAAAACAGGCTAAAAAAATCCAAGTCATGGCCAGGTGCCATGGCTCGTGCCTGTAATCCCAGCACTTTGGGAGGCCAAGGCAGCAGATCACAAGGTCAGGAGTTTGAGACCAGCCTGGCCAGCATGGTGAAACCCTATCTCTACTAAAAATTATCTGGGTATGGTGGTGCACACCTGCAGTCCCAACTACCTGGGAGGCTGAGGCAGGAGAATTGCTTGAACCTGGCACCTGGCAGGCAGAGGTTGCAGTGAGCCGAGATTGCGTCACTGCACCCCAGCCTGGGTGAGAGAGACTCCATCAAAAAAAAAAAAAAAAAAATCCAAGTCATACAGCCAATAATAGATTATAAAACCTGTATGCAAAGCCAGCTCCCTTTCCCTCTTGCATGAAACCCCTTTTCATTAAATCTCACTGCCATATGGTACTGTGTTTGAGGTCTTAATGTATCTGTTTATAGGTATGTCTCACTTTATAGGCAGAAGCCATGTATATTCATCTTTGTATTCTGAAAGATTTAACATATGAATTAGAGAATACATGAATGTGTGAAGCGCATTAGCCTACTGACAGACAGGGGTCTTTGCAGCCTCAGGGCTTACTCTCAGGGACTCTTGGTGTTGTCTCCTTGGAAAGCTTCTGTCTGTGTCCCTGCCTGAACACAAGTTAGGCCCCCGCTACCAAGTCCCTAACTTAACGCATCCACTTATTTCTTCTGTCTCTGCCACAGGGTTTCCAGATGCTGTGTACATTTGGCTTATGTCTGCTTCATGGGCTATTTCTGTCATAATGAATCAATGATACACCACAGAAGCGTGACTATATGACACATTCCTTTATTACTCAGAACACAAATTGTTTTTTTATTTGCAGCTGAAGTCACTGCTAGCAGTGACTGTCAGTCAATAAAACGAGTCCGTGACTCTGGCAGATTCTTTTGGGAAATCAAAAATAGCATGCTCTCTGTCTTCAGATGCTCTCAGGCTTGCTAGGGAGATATAATCACACATGAAACCATTAGAGAATGGTGCAAACAAGTTCAGAATCACATGCCCATTTGAGTCACAGTTTGAGGCTCTGACTCTCACTCAGCCTTAAGCTTGTCAAAGCCTTAGCTATTCCCAGTTACACTCCAGAAACATCTTCACATGCTGTTCACTCCCCCAGATGACAATCATCTCCTCTCAAGCTATGGGTACAATATCCACAGGCATAATCATGAGCCAGGGCCTGACACTTTCAAATGTATTCAGGTTCTTCTGGCAAGGGGACCAGGCTAAAGCAGCTGACTGCAGCCTGAACCAAGCTCGGATGCTTTCCCAAGTCAACTCCCCTGTGTTTAAACATTGAAGTCTGCAGTTAAGCTTCCTGGTTCTGGACCTTTAAATTCAATTTCCAAAGCCTAGCTCTGGCCTAATTCAACGACTCTTGTTTTTTGTGTGATCACCTTGTTCTTTTTTGTTGTTTTAATTGAAAAAGGGAACTGTGAGACCTGCTGCTGCTCACTATAAGTACCAGTTGGGTGCTCTTCCAAAGAAGTTTTCATCAAAGTTGAACCTTCTGTCAAGACGTGGAGACCCTTAAGACTGAAGAGATTCCATGGCTTTGTGGTGAGGGCAGGTGCATGTTTCCTAGGGAGGCTCCTCAGCCACCATCCTTCACGGAGATGCCTGCATTGTGCCTGGGCAGAGCCAAGCGTGAGGCTCCTGCAGCCCTCATGACTGTGTTAATGGAGCAAAAGCACACTGGACATCTGGGCCTGAAAGTCTTCATCATAATATCAGCTGAATTTCTCCCAAAATGAAAGCTGCAGCCATTTATTAACAAAATTAAAAGTCCACATTTTCACAGATTTTTTTTCAGAATAACTCATAGGTAGAGAAACTCCATGGGGCTTTTCTAAAGGAAATATTGGATGCACTTTCTGACACTCCAGTTGGAAGCAAAACAGAATCCAAATGTGCCGTCCTGTAGTTGAAAGCAAGCCCTATTTTTAGAGTTAGGTTTTGCTCAACCTGCTATATAAGGTTGTGCTGGGAACCTCTGCTTTTAGGGAGGTTTCCTGCTCTTCCCTGGAGTGGGACTGTTTCATTTCACATTTATTTGCTTCACCATTAACACCTTCTTCTCATCCCCAGGCAAAAAAAAAAAGCTGCTAAATTCTTGGTTTTCATAAAAACATGAGAGTAGACAATATTAAAACCTAAAATCAAAACCAAAATTGAGCAAATACAATATGCCGGTGTGCATTCACATAAATTAATGTTAGAGATACTGGCAAATAAATATAGCGTAAGCAATATTTGCTCTAGCTGTTCAAATAAACAGGACTAGAATAACTTTTCTGCTCATGGAATCAGGTGTGAAAATTGAGGCAATACATGTGCATACCAGCAAAAACCATGTTGTTATATTTGAGTTTGAGCTCAAATGCTGCCATCTAATAGCTCTGAGGGTTTGGGAAAAATAATGATAACGTTAATATTTATTGAGGATTGTTACCTGCCAGACTCTGAACTAAGTACTTCACATGTTACAGAATATTTCTGAGTCCCTTTCCTTTTCTGTAAGGTTATGATAATTATACACATCTTATATGTTCTGAAGAATATAGGAAAGGTATAAAAGACAGACATAGAGTAGGTGATTATAAATTTTAAAAACAAAAACAGAACACAGTAATAACACTACTAATATACTTAAATAGCAATACAATTCTCATTCTACTTTCAGATGTATCAGTACTAAGTGAAGAAAAGACTCTAGAAGCAGATCTAGAAGCAGTGATTCGGGCCCGCACGAGGCTTTTCTTTTTTAAATGGGCTGCAGTGCAGTGGTGTGATATCTGCTCACTGTAGCCTCAACCTCAAGGGCTCAAGTGATCATCCTAAATAGCCTCCCAAATATCTGGGACCACAGGCAGTCACCACCACACCCAGTGAATTTTCTTCTATGTAGAGATGAGGTCTCACTGTGTTGCTCAGGCTGATCCCAAACTCCTAGACTCAAGCAATCCTCCTGCCTCAGCCTTCAAAGGCGCTGGGATTAGAGGCATAAGCCACCATGACTGGCCCATATTAGGCATTTTAGTAAGTGAAGAAAGTAAAATTAAAAATAACTAATGCAATTTTATCTGCATCAAAGTGAAATTCTAAAGAATGAAAAGTATATTATCCAATTTCTCCTTCATGTTCCTTACATGGGATATTCTATGTTACGAGATAAAATAAATTTCATTGTAGTCTTAGAGGAAAGTTATTAGACTATAGTTCTTTTATTCTACCTTTATTAACTTGTTTTGTAAACTTGAGGAATCACTTAACATTTTCCATTTAGGTGTCCAAAAATAACTCATTAGACGTTTTATTTGTTTGCAGTTTCGCCTAGAACAGTGATAAGTATAATAAGATTTAAAGAAGACTTTGACTCAGCATAATTCAGCAAAACTGTGTTGGTTTATTGAGTGAGACATATAACACATTCGCAGTGCATATGAATGGACAACGTGACCCACTGGGACTTTCTGTTCCATTTTGAGATGCCCATAGGGAAGTTGTTGGAGGCTTTAGGGGGCAATATCAATAGCACACTGAATAACACTGCTTCCTGGCTCCTCTGACCCAGCCAGGGCATTTATTTAATGGTGAAATGAGATGGAAAAAGGAAAAGCATGAACATCATGCATCCTGAAACAGAGTATGGAACAATGTGGAAGTAAAATTATTAGCTAAAATCCCTCTCAATGAAGGACTATGCTCCCTGAGTGTTAAATACAGCGGAGAAGTCTAAATCATAGACTAAATCCCAGACTAGATATAGTGAAAATGGCCACAGGTCCCTATAATCATCTCTCAAACTTGGGATGTGCCAGTGACCTTTGGTATCACCAATGTCAAGTGAGATGAGGGTCAAGTTTTGGGGCTACTTTGAAAACCATGTGAAATTTGGTTTGCGTACTCTGAGTGACCTAGCAGAATGCATACTAACCCACAGAACACTCTTGGCTCAGAAATTCAGGTTTGACTTGGCATTTTTAAACATGTTGGATTTATTTTACTATCTCTGGCTCATAAAAGAGTAAGTTGGCAGAAAAAAAGCAAGTGTTAACTGGATTTCTGAGTTGTACATTCATGGTTACAGTTTCCACTGTGACTATTAGAAAATAAATGAAAAGGTAAGTGTAGAAAATGCAGCCTTTTGCATGAGGGCATCCTATGGGCTGATTAGTTTTAGAAAGGTTTGGGGATCATAGGGTGGGTTTAAATAATAATTATAACCTAAAAAAGGCTTGGAAATTTTGAGAACAAAGGTCATTTATACTGAGGGTTAAGGATATCTTACATGTATAAATTGGCAGAGGGGAAGGTTTCTTTCACAGAGTCACTTGTTGGCAGAATTTCTAATTTTAATTCAATGAAGTGCAAGGAAAATCTAACAGACTGAGGGACAACATCAAGCTAATATTGCTGAGCAGTTGTTCACACTGGAGGGCTAAATAGCTGGCCCTCATCCCCTGCTCCTTCCTCTTAACTTCATTAGGTCTTACGGAATCATATAGTAAATGGTGATATCCACATAAAATATAGCCCAGCAACCTGGTGTGACAACAAAGGCAGCCAACTGTGGACGACATGGTACAGAATTAGATCCTAGATCAGGGATAAGGTAAGGACACTGAACCAAGTTCTGTTCAGGGCCCAGCCCAGCCTGCAGATGTTAAACAGGACATTTCTGGATGCGCAATTGGCATTCATTAAACACTTGTTGGTTGATTGATTGACTTACTGATTGACACAGTGTCACTGGGAATGCCCAGTTGGATGACAAGTCTTTTGATATTAACTCTATTAATATGTCAGTGGCTTAGGCAACTCTCAATGTTTTCTGGAACACAAGATCCTCCCATCTACAACACAGAGGATAGTCCCTTGCCTACAGCAGTTTTAGGGGAGAAGAGAAGACTGAAAAAAGACAAGACTATTGTTGAAGTCGAAAGCATCCCTCTCCCATTAAAATTTGCTGGCTCCAGACAGCTTCTGCAGAGAGTCAGAGCTTGACAGCTCAGCTGTCTCCTGAAAGGAGAGACAGAGGGCAAATCATGTTCCAGGAGCACGAGGCACAGCCAGGCACAGGGAACCGGCTGAGCAGCAGGGCTGAAAGACTGGCAGAAGCTAAGGAGCCCTGAGCAGACAAGCAGGATCAAACCTCAAGGATTATCTGCATCTAAAACCTTCCTCCTTAAACCCTGCTACATCCTATTAGAGCAGTGGCTCTCAAGCTTCAGTGTGTATAAAGAGCACTTGCGATACATACTTAATCTACAGATTGCCAGATCCTACCCCAGCGACTCTGAACCAGTGGGTTTCTTGGAGCCCAGGAATCTTCACATTAGCAAGTACTCCAGATCTAGGACTACAATAGGATAAGCATAGACCTAATGGGAACCCATTGAGCTTTGTACTCCTTAATGTCAATTAAAATAGTAAATGACACAACGATGCCACTGGGTGTTATATCCAAACAGTTCAAATTTTGGATTTCTCAGTGTCTCGAGGACCAATGACATTCAGAAACATTTCCCAAGTATCCATCATGTGAAATGCATTGAACTAAGCAGTGCAAAATACACAAAGATAAGAACAGTCATGTGCATAAATAACTACAAAACCAGGCAGACTTTGATAGAAAGATCACGTGTGGAGGCCAGGAATCTTACAGAAGGGCAGAAGTAGTTCTAAATACTGGGATCTGGAAAAGCACTTTGGAATTGGTGCCATCTGAGGTGAAGCTGGAAGAAAGGTAGGACTTCATTTGGGATGAAGAAAGACACCACGGACAGAGGGAATGGTTTAAACAAAGGTTTGGAAGCCTAAGAATCCAGTGTGCTGGCCAGTATCTGGCCTGTGGAGTGTGTCAGAAGGTGGACGGAAAGCAGAGTAAAGGGAAAACTAGAAAGGCCATTTTAGGGGCTTTGAACGATGTGATGAAGTTTGATTTTATTCCAAAGACAATGTATGTAGGATTTTGAGCAGAAGAATATCTGAAGAGGATATTTTAAAAAATTAAACAGATAGTACCTAATGTTTAACTTAAACATTATTATTCTGAATAGTTAATGTGTTTATAAGGCACAGCATTTTAAAGGAATAAGATGGTACATAATGTAAATTTTCTCTCTCTTACATTCATGTCTCCCAGTCCCTTATTTTGGAAGCAATTAATGTTACCAGTGTCTTTTGTATGGAAAGAACTGTTTTGGAGAATAATAGCTAATGGCCAAATACTGGCTGGGCTGGAAAGAGGAAAGGGTACTAATGACAGATACAACAGTTTGGTGATCATTTCAGAAGTCTAGGTGATGAAATGAAGGCTTGAAATAGAGCTCTCTCAGCGCATATAGAAGGGGGATTCTGAAAAGACGTTTCATAATCCTGTGCTCCCCATGTGCAACCAACTTGGGGGTTGCAAAGGGGAAGTCAAAGATAGTTGACATTTTGACTTGAGAGTTGAGGAAAAGTAAGGAGGGGAACTCAGTTTGGAACCGGGATGTGGGGAGGCTGTGCAGGAAAGATGAGTTCTACTTTGGAAATGCTTGCCTGAGATATGGGACATAGATGTGGAAATGACAAAAATCCTGTTGGAAAGGCAGGCACATAGCTTGGGAGAGAGAATGTTAGAAATACCGCTGAGGAGTTATGAGCAAAGAGATGGTGGTTAAAGTTGTAGGATTCTATGAGCTCAGTCAAGAACACATAGCAGATAAAGGGGCTGAATACTGAAAAATTATTACATCAAGGAGGAAGCAAATTCTTACATCAAGAAGGGTTCCCTTCTACTTCCTTACAGAGACTAAGGGGAACTGTTCAGCCAGTGAGTATTGTGTTATTGAATTCAGATGAAGAAAGTATTTCAAAGGGAGAGAGGTCAGGGGATTTCAGGTCAATGCTGCCATCATGGTAATAGGGATGTGATGTGCAAAGAAGAGCTGAGGAGAAACCACTGGACCACTGGAGATGAGGAGCTCACTGGTGGGCTTTAAAGAATCGTTTCTGGAGAAAATAATGCAAGGGAAGTAGTAAAGGAAGGCCAGAGCATGGAGGGTCCTGTGTAGACCTTTTTCAAGAAATCTAGTGTGAATGGAGATAGAGAGGATAGATGCTGGAAAGAGAAACGAGGTAAAGAACCTTCCCCGTAAGTGCAGAGGGAAAAGTTGAAAATAAAAGGGTGGAGTTAGGGAGATGTTTGTTGGAACAGTATCCCAGAAAAGACTGAAGGGGATGAATAAAGGAGAAATTAGCAATGAAGGGAAGAAAACCGGGAACTTCACACCTAATCTCCTTGGCCATGTCTGCAAACTAGTCAAGATTACTGCTGCGTTCCGGGAGGTATGAGTTTCTCTTTGGAGATTTGTGAAAAAATGCAGAACACAATTTGATAGGATATTGACTTGGGATGGAAGAAAGAATTTTCAAAGAGTCACTGGTGTTCCGACTGAGGTTGCACTAAAAAGCTGCTCATGTGAGTAGCTTCCATTAGCTTCCAGATCTTTCTTTAATTTCATCCCTACAACCACAGTCTCTAAAGCACTGTGCTTAACATTAAGAATTCGACCTCTTTGGACAATCTGGAAAATGTATTCAAGAACTATCATGTTCTTTCTGTGGCCCATAAAAAGAAGCAAAGGAAGGAATGTAGAATGCCTTCCAAACAGGTTTCTGGAAATCAATGATTAGTCCGTTATTTAGGCACATATGCAGTGATATTTGGAAAGAGAATTTAAATAACTCTATCACACTAAGGCTGATCAGTTGTAATTTATTAACATCCTGTGAAAACTACCAGAAAGGTGTCTGCAAATAATTTATTGGGGGAGGATCAGAGATGAGTGGAGCCAGCGTGTCTCCCTGTGACTGAGACCAGGGCTAGTGATTCTCCAAGCACAGAGCGGCATGCCATCCTCCTTCTCTTCTCTTTCCTCCTAACCCCACTTTTATTTTCTCTTATCCATCCTGAGACCCCCAAAATATGAAAAAAGCAAAGAAGCAGCTCCCTGCAAAATTAAAAGAAGTTATAATAGGAACATGGTCATTGTGAAGAACTATGTGCACCAGAGAAGATCATAAAGACCTGCGAATATACTCATGATTGTGCCCCCCGTCTTCACTGTGCAATATATTTTAGTTTACCTTTTTTGTTTCTATACTGCACTGGACATTTTCCTTTTTGCAATAGCCCTTCATTTCATAGAATAAATCTCTCCCCTTATACATGGTTTACAGTGTGCCTGCCCCAAGCAATTCTGTTACGTAAAAAAATTTTGCAATCACATTTAAAATTAGATATTTATTCCTTCTTTCCTAAATGTGAGCTGACTCCTGGGAGTACATTCTCATTTTTATGGTTTTACTCCCTGAATGACAGTGATGTGTATGTGCCTTAGGCATATTTCCTCCTTAGGTTATGTATTAGGCGGTCAAAACACACTCTCCTAAGACTATGCTGCCCTCAAGTGGTCTTGTCTGAGAATCGTCAACTATTTTCCTCTGAATGCAAACTGGGTTTCCCTCAGGACCTGTTTGGGGGCAGCATTAACTCCTGAAGGGAAAAATGATAACTATGCGCCAATTCTGGGGCACAATAATTATGAGGTACATGAGGGAAAAGGAAGCCTTTATTTCCCCATATGGTCCCAAAAGGCATAGCGGTCAAATGGACAACAGCAACAACCACAGGCTTGTTTCGTTAAAGTAACTGGCTACCCGTATGTGACTGTGACTGAGGCCTAGGGTGGGCTATGAGTTGAACTGGCCCCCTTGTGCCTTCAGGGCCACCCTCAGCTCCCCTAGGGCAACTCCCTCATCAGAACTCATGACATCATGTTCTATAATTAAGGACATACATTGTTTGGAAACTGCATTCAGGGAAAACATTCAACTCTTCCATGTGGCCAAGACTCCCAGAAGAAAGGTCAGTAATTATGGTGATTACATTAATCACAAGGATTGCTGCATGGAGGAGGATATTGATGTGGCTACCCTATGATGAAGCTCTGTGGGGGGTCTGCTCTAATTGGCCACCACCAAAAGTCTCTCATACCTATCATTAACTTCTCTGGTTGTTTATGTGTGCAGAGCTCATGAGACAGGTTGGTGGCAAGCTGTTAGGCTGCTCAGCTAGAGAGTCCATCCTGGAACAAATGGGTCAGATAAAAACACGCTGTTCTGCCCTTCATGGTTTGTTGTGTTGTTTCTGGTACTTTGGGTGATTTCAGTTAATCACGAATCTCCTTCAACAGATTTTTGCATAAAAATGCTAGTTCTTCTAAACTGCTCTTGGGCAAAGAGAAAAACTGGACCAGCCCAATGAGCAGATAGTTATCTGGTGCAGTGGGAAAAGTCCAGAAAAAGGACACTGTGCTTGGTAACTTGAGACTGAGAATCAGCTCTGCCACAAACTGGGTATGTGACTGTGAGCAAGTCGATTAACCATTCCAGTCTCAGTTTCCACATAGGTAAAGTGTTTCAGGTAACTCAGATTAGGGGTTCACAGGCTTATGTGGAGATGGCCCCATGGGCCACCACCAAGATGAGCCCTAAGAGGCAGCGTCCCCTTTCCCTCCCCTCTTTAACTAAACCAGGTTCACCTTTATCCATTTTATAAATTGGAATCTGAAAACCACTGGGTTCTATATGTGTGTTTCTTTTCCAGCTACTTCATGCTGTGATAGTTATAGATATTCTGAATGATGATATTGACACTTATTAATCAAGTTCTTTTTTTCAAATTGTAGGTGGAATAATATATGGCTCTGTTAATTTACAAGTCTCGTTTCTGATAAAATTAGTCCAATCTGGAATGATGGTGTGTGTGTGTGTGTGTGTGCGTGTGCGCATGCACGCCCACGTGCGCTGGGGAAGGGCGGAAAGAAAGATGTAGCAAGGCTCCCTGTGGTTCCACATCTCCCAGGAGGATGCAGGCCTAGGAAGGATCTAGGTAGACCTTGCCAAGCAAACAGTAGACAGTTCAGGAGTGTGGATGGGCTCTACCAGAACAGCCGCCAGAAAATGGATGGTTCTGGTCAAGGAATACTCTGGAGAAGCTCTGAAGGCGTGAAGGCAGACTAACAAGGCTTTTCACTCTGTGCCTCCAGAAGACATATTGTAAGGTCTGAGTGGGCCCCAAAAGCAAAATACATTAGAAAGAGTTGAAAATCAAGATTTCCAGAAAACACAGGAAAAGGTTTTACTACATTATACGATATATGGTTATATATATCATCATTAGTAGCAGCCGTCATTAATTAAACTAATATGATTTCTTTTCATTCAGAAAGTGTTCCCTTTAAGTTAGCTTGAAAACAACATATACTATGCAATGTGTCCAACTTTATTTTTCAACCCCCAAAAGAGCTTTTTTTCTCTACAGTGCTTAAATCAAGATGATACAAGTGTGGGTGAGTGATGGTTGAGTTCCAGTCTCCTTTCCTGAGAATAACATGGGCACAGACCAAGCAAAAGACCAAGGTGCCCAAAATTATGAAATGTCCACTTTTTTTAGTTCAAGTCTAAGTGCAGAAGAAACTTCCTGTCCTCCTGGTGTTTTCATGTTACCATCTGTAACCTATAATTACAGATGTAACTTATTAAAGTAATTGCTCAGACTGTAATTCCTGGTTGTATGAATTTCTGAGGTACAATTTGGATGGCCTCCTGCAATTGATGCCTCTATTGCTCCCCTGTCATTGTGCTGAAAATGTAGTCTAGATAATGAAAGGATATTCATCCAGTGAACAAATATTTACTGAGCACATATTATTGGCAACACATTGACATAAACAATATGGAAATACAAAGTTAGGCCAAGCATAGGCCTTGCCCACAAAGTGCATGCAGTCAAGTAAAAAGTCACATGTGTAAACAACTAGAAAATAAGGCAGCCAATAGTAAGTGCTCGATACACAGGATGGTGGTTTGTGATTTTGAGGTAGAGTGGAGGGTGGGATTTTAGATTATTGGCTCAGGAAAGGGGTTTATAAAGTAAACTGCATTGAGACCGGGCCTTACAGATATAAAGACTTTCTGTAGGTGACAAAATTCTTTCTTTCTATTGGAAGAGAGAACATGCTAAGCAGGAATGGCACAACAACGCTATGGCAGTGGGAAAGCATAGCCACTATTCAAGAGATAGCTGAGCAGGAGAGGGTGTGGGGGTAAGGGAGAGTAGTAGAAGGCAAGTCTGGATAGGAAGGTCATATTCTAGGGATGTTTGTGTTTTGTGCTAAGGAGATGAGACGTGCCGTGGAGCTGCAAGCGAGGAAGCAAAATGCACAGAACGATTGGAAAGGGAAAGAGGCTGATCCAAGAACAGCTCTGGGGGATATCACATCAGTCCAGGTGTTAAACAATAAGGATTTGAACTAGAGCAATGGCATCAGAAATGATGTATGAATGTTCATATTTGTGTGGGGGAGTGTTACTGAAAAGCAGAATTCAATTCAAGGGCACGACATAGGATAAAACAATAAGTTGAAAAAGGGGGAAAAGATTAGAAAGGTTACATGCACTTTTCAACAAATGGGCTGAGAGAGAGAGAGTGTGTGTGTGTGTGTGTGTGTGTGATGTTGGCAGTATTTCACATGAGATACACAGTATAGTTGTACTTATGATTAGTCATAAAGTCCCGACATCATTTTTCAAAATAAAGAACATTTTTTTAAAAAATCTGGAAGCAAGAAGATGTGATTGGGCACTGATAATCATTACCTTGTAAATGAAGTTGAATGTTTTTCCATTTCAGCAAATCATTGGGACAAGTGGAAAATGTGTGTGTGTGTGTGTGTGTGTGTGTGTGTATGTATGTATTCCAGTGGATCTATATATATACACACATGTAATATATATGTACATATATATATAAAGAGTCCTTACAGACAGATATATATACACATATACATACACACACAAACACAGAGAGAGAGAGGAAGAGAGAGAGTCCTTAAACAGAAAAAGATAATATAAATTACCCTGATTATTCATAAGCCAACTGGTGTCAAGAATAAGGTATAGCCAAAGTTTTCCTGCAGATGATTTTTTATGTCTTTCTTGTCAAAAAATTAATGCTAGACCCAACTATTTTGTGTTTTACTTCACTTTTTAGTATGCTAGGGAAAATGTCATGTTTTATTTTTGATGCAACTGAACAATTTGAGAAAATGATTATCTAGAATTCTAAAAAGTAAATAAAATGATGACAAGATACAGTAATTCAATCATCAACTGCAGGTTAAATGCTTGCTTTGAGGGCAGCTTTGGACTAACTTGTGGTGAACAAAGGAGAAGATGAGACTTGGCTCATTCCTAGAGAAGCCTGAAATTTAGTTGGGCAAATCTGGCTAAGAAGCAAGGCACAACTAGAAAATCAGTAAGTTATGATATCATAAGCCATTGACTTTTTCAAGAAATTCACCTAAAGATCTCCGAAAATTCTCAATTCACAAATTCTACAGTAGCATATAATTCCCTCATAAAATATTCATGCAACAGCAACTTGACATCAACAAAACAGTGTTGGACTATATATGAGCTCTTATTTGCTGGGTTCACTCACTTGGCTAGTAACCTACTCCCTGGAACCAGGCTTGTAGAACTCTTGAGTGAAAGTTGTGTCTTTGCAAAATTATATGTAGCAATCCCATAAACCTACAGGATTGCTTCAGATATGTCAAAAATGGGATTGCTACACTGTACAAGGTCAAGCACTAATCAGCATGATATATGTTCAAAGGAGGCTTACAGAATAGAGAAATTTCTGTAGAGCAGAGCTGATGCTCCACAGATGAGGTAGGACTGTGGTCCAGACATGCCTGATTTCTAGCCTCTGGAGCTCTTATCTGCCATCAGTTGAATGGCTGAATCCCACCTACAAGACTAATGCCTCCTCAGTCACTAGGATCAATACAGTTATTGGGCAGAAGATATTTCAAAAGCTCTGGTAGGGGACAGGGAGTCTATTAATAAATGGCAGGCTCCATAGCAGGCACTTTTATATCTTTGCATCAAATCTGTAAACTATTATTCTCCCCATTTTTATGTATGAGAAAAACAAGGCTCACAAAAGCTAAAGGACTTGTGTCTGATCATAAAGCTAGTGGCAGGATAATGAAATTAAAGTTTAAAGGCATTTATTATGGTAGATTCCCTCTCAGGCTCTGGAGCACATATTCTTAGCCCTGTGTTTTTGGGTGTATGAGACTGGGTCACTTAATGCTGGTTGGCTCTGATTCAGAGTCCAAGTTTTTATGACTAGGCTTCTGCCTTGTCTTAGGAAACCAATTCTGCAACTATATCCCTGTGTGTCTTAATCGTGCCCTTAATGAATTATGTGGTAATCCAGCTCTTCTAGGACAGGAATTTCCCCTTGTACCTCCTCCTCCTTCTCAGAGGTAAAAGTCCTGCTCTTGAATTTCACCTGATTGCTTGGACTCTACCACCACTTGTTAGTAGATATCCCAAGTGCTGTCTGTGTGTATCCCTAAGTTCCTAATAATGGGTGTCTTAAATCCTTCATCTCTGTTTGTCATTCATATGCCAGCCCATTCCCGCTCTCAAAGTTTGACATTTTCTGAAAGGAACTCCTTGCCCAGACAACCCCAAATTTTCTGTTCTCACACTTGTCCCAAACTCTATTCTACTTATTAGGCTTGTCTTGCTTCCAGCACTGGTACTGTATAGATTTTGGGATCCACTACCCAAATTATTTATTATTCTGTGTGCTGGTCTTTGTCTAGCTCCTTTTAGCCCAATGACTGAGTGATGTGTGGCACATATGGTAAGTATGGCAGAACAGTGGTGGGAAAGAGTCCAGTGTACTCCTAGAGGTACAGAGGGTGGCCTCACATGGGTGGAAGGCATGTGTGACAGGTTGTTGAAAGTAAAGGTGGATTACTGAGGTAGAACCATATTGAAAAGAGTTTTGAATGCCAGAACAAGACACTTGGCTCTCATCTAGTAGTGGTGAGGAATGATTATCGGTTTGTAAGCACTCTAGCAAGATTAGTCAGTGTGTAGGATGGACTAGAAGGGACATGATTGAAGATAAGGAAACAAGGAAACCGTTAAAGTCCTGCAAACACACATGAGAGCCTGGATTAGAAATAACACAAGGTAGGAGATAAGAGACAGCATTTGAAGCAGAACTGCAGGCTTAGTGAGAGAGAGAGAGTATGTAGAGAAGCAGAAGTCAAGGACAAATACAAAGTCCTTATAATGGTGATGCTGTTGACAGAAGTGAGAAACCTAGGGAAGGAATCAAAATCTGGGGGAAGAAATCCTAAAATCCCAGCTTTCTTTTCAAAGTTTTCAGTATTAACATTGATTGTATGTAAGGACTTTGCTAACAAGTACCCAAGAAAAGGGATCTGTTAAAATCAATCGAATTGTTGAATTAAGACTAGAAGACAAATGAGCAATCAAGGCTAAACATATCAACTTGGGATAGATGTGGGAGAAGTGAAAGGGGTGGACAAGTGAACTGTGAGGGAAGTCAAACCTACTCTGGCAAGCCCACAGTTTTCCACAATATTCTGGGTCTTGGCCTCTACTGGGCCAGAGGCCAAGGATGGGCAAGGGAGTCAAAGATGGACTGTATATTCTCAAGCAAAAGTCCTGTTATATAACTTGGCTCTAAAAAAGAGCCACCACTACAACTAAGTATGGACTCTCTAGGGCATGAGAACCCCAATAACAGAGCACCTGTGTGTGATTTTCTATCGCATCCCAGGGAGAAAACTACAGATGCCACTTGCTACAGATGATTCCCTTTGGGCACTAAAATTTACTCTCCCATTAAAGGTGTTGTAGAAATGCCTCTTTTCTTAGATCAAATGTAATTATTGTCTTCTAGGTTTAAAATTCAGCTATGTTTAACTCTCTCAATTCTCTTTTCAAAAATTAAAATTATATGACCAGGATAAATCAGTTGACGATTTAAGTCAGTGGCCTCAGCTGTAAAATGGGAACATAATACCTGACTCCCCTTTTTGTGAAGAAAGAGGAATCTTTTTTCTTTTTTTTTTTTAAGATGGGGTCATATTCTGTCACCCAGGCTGGAGCTCAGTGGTGCAATCTCAGCTCACTGCAAGCCCAGCCTCATGGGTTCAAGCAATTGTCCTGCTTCAGCCTCACGAGTAGCTGGGACTACAGGCACATGCCACCATGCTCAGCTAATTTTGTGTTTTGTAGAGATGGTGTTTCACCATGTTGGCCAGAATGGTCTCAATCTCTTGACCTCACGATCCACCCTCTTCAGCCTTCCAAAGTGCTGAGATTACAGGCATGAGCCACAGCACCTGGCCAAAAAAGGAATGTTAAAACAGGTCAAGGCAGCAAAACACACTGCCATGTGTGTACCTATGCAACTATCTTACATGTTCTGCACATGTACCCCCAAACCTAAAATGCAATAAAAAATAAAAAAAATTTTAAAAAACAGGTCAAGGAAGAATTCACATGTGTTAAACTATGTTTTGAGTGATGTTAGAGTGCTTATTTCAGTGGGGTTTGTTTAGCTTTTATGTCCAGTGGCTACTGATTGGTGTAGCCTATATAGCTTTTATGTAACTTTGGGACCAAATTAGGCTTCTTTTAGTTCTGATACTAACTAATATCCAAAATTGTGATTAGGAAATGAAAGGAAGGAAGAAAAGAAAAGTAGATATTTATGGTGGGTTCATTTGTGGCGAGGGAATTTTTTGGTTATGAACTGGCATTTGCCCAGTAGTATTCTGAGTTCAGTAAATAACTCAACGCACATGGATTAAATTTCCAACGAAAAACATGAAGCTTAAAAAGTAAGTGGAAAGTACTTGGCAAGGTAAATATTTACATTTGGTGAAGGGAAGTTTTTATGGTGGTTAGCCAAAGCTGACATCCACAGCAATCAACTCATCCTCACTCATCACAGAAACAGAAACTGCCAGTATCCCAACATACGCATGATGCTGTGGCTTTCTCAGAAAAGTCGGCACCATCCTTAAAGGAAGCTGACCTCTGTGTGCCCACACTCAGTTACAAGTGCATGCCTTACTAGAAGTTAATGAATCATTATATATATATGTATAATAAAAACTACTTTTTAAAATGCTGAGAAAATCTTATATTAGAGGCACTATAATTTTGTTAATAATATAACAGAATTATTAAATTGATTCTGTAATTGATGGAATTCATATAATAATTAATGGAATTTATATAATATAGAATTACTAATTCTATAATTCTGATTTACTAAAAAATTTAAATGTTTTTCACTCTACAGATGCTCCTCAACTTACAATGGGGCTATGTCCCAAAAAGCCCATCATACATAAAAAACTACTGTAATTCAAAAATGCATTCAATGCCTGGATAAGCCCCTTATAAAGTTGAAACATCTTAAGTTGCTCTATCATAAGTGGGGACCATTGGTACTTGCTGCCTGCAGAAGAAGTGGTGTGAGTGGGGAGAAAAAGCAGGTGAGCGGGAACAGCCAGCTTATAAAATAGATATTTCTTATTCTGTACTATCTCATTTGTTTCCATTTTTCAAATGAAAGACACTGAAATTATTAAGCACCCACTATGTGATAAAATGAATGGTAAGGAGATTTTTATAGTTTGGCCAAGGTCACAGAGCTAGATTCAAACTTAGAGATGTATAACTTAAATTTTAGGCAGTGGGCAGAACAGTTTCACCTTTGCTGTCTCTATAAACCCAACAAAAATCCTAACAGCAGAATGTTGGAAGTGATGGAGAAAAACTGAAGCCAGCACCTACGAGACAGATTTGCTAGTTTCCCTTCTAAATCAGTTTAGACAAATCAGCTCTTGCATTTTTGGAGGGCATGAACGAAAAGAAAAAACATATATATAAAGTGTTTTATTTTCCCATTTGGGGAAACGTAAGGGAATCAGATTCTGCTTGGGAAGTTCAGAATTCCTCTTTTTTTTTTTTTTTTTTTTTTTTTTTTAAGACAAGGTCTCACTCCATCCATCAGCCAGGCTAGAATGCAGTGGCATAATCACTAAGCACGGCTCACTGAAGCTTCGACCTCCTGGACTGAAGCCATTCTTCCACCTCGGCTTCCTGAGTAGCTGGAACTACAGGCACGCACCACCACACCCGGCTATTTTTTTTTTTCTCCTTTTTTTGTCTCCTAGAGACAGGGTTGCCATGCTGCCCAGGTTGGTCTCAAACTCCTGGGCTCAAGTTATCCTCCCACCTCTGTTTCCCAAAGTGCTAGGATTACAGGCATTCATGAGGCTCTCTGCACTCTGCCTCAGATTTCCTTTTATAAGTATAGTTAAATATTATTCTGTCTCTTTTCTTTCTTTTATGTTCTGATGAAGTTCTTATCGGAAGTTAGGAAAACTGCTACATAGAATTTCTGTGTACATTAAATAGAGTCTGCATGTAAGCCTATGGACCACTGCAGAGTAATACAGAGGTCACTGGGACCACGCTATGAGGTCTACCCCTATAGAATCATGTGATGTTGGGGAAACCATTATTTTCCTTCTTATATTTTCTCAAAAGAATGAATGTCCACTCCTCTCATAGACAGGACAGCATAACACTTCTGGATCTCTCCTGTCACTTCTCTGCATGAGAAGAGTAGCTAATTTGATTAGTAGAGAGCCTGAAAGCCACTGAGCCATTATTTTTCAAGGACTATGTTTACTGCGTTGAAAAGGAAGAGCTGGCCAGTTCTTTCTCTTACTGTGGCAGACCACTGTGTTCAGACAAGGCACTCGCTTGTGCTTCAGGACTCAGAAAGCAGGCAAAGCTTGCCCTAGCTGGCCCACCTACGCTTCTCTTCTCCAGGCCAGTTTTGCTGTCTGTGAATGAATGAGTCACGCTGGCTTCACTGGAGACCCACTGGCTTTAATGTAATGAACATTAATTCCTAAAAGATATGGATGTACCATTCTAGCCTCAGGTCTAAGTCACATTGTCCAGTCCATATTTTTTGTGAGTAAAACTTACGATTTCAAGTTAAAGCCTAAAAGGATGGTGAAATGCATAAGAGCTACTCTGAGCCTTCAACATTTGGGACCTTTAAAACACTAGAATAACATAAGCATCAACAGATTCTGGCTCTTTGTTCTTAAGAGTCATGGGTTTGCTTTGTTTTCAGTTTAACAGACACATAATAATTATCTGTTTATTGATTAGGGTAAGTTACTAAACAGTAGCCAAAACAGCTAACTTAAGACACTAGCAAATCTCAGAAATCAAATATAACATATTCCCATCTTCACATCAAAGAATAATGTATTGCATTTTTAGATGGAGGGAGAGGAGAGGAGGGAAGGTGCTGATGGGACCTTTCACTAGCATTAGAATGTGCCCAGTCCCAAGGCCACTCCAGCTTTCTGCCACCCCAGAAAGTGTTGGGCTAACAACAGGCCAGTCTAAGGAGACAAAGTAGCATTAGGGGTAAAAACAAATGAAAAGATTCCATGTCCTCTGGAAGTTATGATGTTTCTCTGAGAAAAACAGAAGTGATCTTTTTGATTGATTACTTTATTCATTCATTTATTGACAAAGAGTTATAAAGCACCCACTATGTTCTAGTCCTCTTCTAGGTGAACAGTTCTCTGCATATGCAGACACTTCTGAGATGGAGGGAACCTTTAGAAAGCCTAGTGTGGTCAAGGGCCAGATCCAGCTACCTTGGTTCTAGAGTGTTCATAGCTTTCTTCCTTCTCTCTTTTTTTTTTTTTTTTTTGAGATGGAGTTTCACTACTCTTGCCCAGGCTGGAGTGCAATGGCACGATCTCAGCTCTCCCCAACCTCCACCTCCCGGGTTCAAACGATCCTCCTGCCTCAGCCTCCGGAGTACCTGGGATTACAGGCATGTGCTACCATGCCCAGCTAATTTTTTTTTTGTATTTTTAGTAGAGACAGGGTTTCTCCATGTTGGTCCAGCTGGTCTTGAGCTCCCGACCTCAGGTGATCCACCTGCTTCAGCCTCCCAAAGTGCTGGGATTACAGGCATGAGCCACGGCGCCCAGCCAGCAAGACCAGTTTTCTATTACAATCCCCTTATAATAGTGAAATGAGGTTATCTGCTATGGAAAGTATATTTATCTTTCTATTATTTACAAACAAATTTGTAAATAATATGTGGAGTGGTTAAGGTAAAAGCATTCATGCATCTTGTCCAAGGGAGGTATCAAGTTGTTAAAGGGTATATAGTAAAAAAATTGGAGGGATACAACTTTACAGTTTTATTTAGTGAGTATGAAAGAGTATTAAGGGACAGAATTATTCACTAGTGACTGTGTCATAGATCTTGATCAGAAACAAAGTTCTGGGGCTCTTGACTAGCACAAGTCCTTTGGAAATTTCTCAATAAAATATTTATCTGTTTTTTTGTTGTGAATAAACTGTGAGCACCTTAAGGCAGAAATGCAGTTTATTGATCTACATGCTTATGTCTGGTTCATGGTAGGCACTTGATAGATAATCGTTAAGGGAATGAAATCTGTTGATAATTTATAATTCAGGAATAAAATAGATTTCAGGTAAAGCTTTTGCTAGGCGGAGAGTGAGTACAAATTACAAGTACATTTCCAAGAAGGCTCATATCTGTCCGTTATTAATTTTGCTATTATTATTAAACAGAAGTTCTAGACAATGAACAGAAATTTTACCTAATGCTGTTAATTAATACTAGATAAATTTAATTGAAACTATGGAAGTGCTCAGTAGTTCCTTAGGCTAATCATCTCACAGTTAAATGCAAATAGAACATTCCAATAATGAAATTCTATTGTACTTCAATCTGCTTTTTAAAGAGGCCAGGTTCTCATCTCCAATCATTTTTGTTGACATTTCTACTAATTATTCATGTTTTAAACAATAACTGATATGTTACCAAAATAAACCTTGCGATCAACTTCCAAAATAATAGCTATTTCCATCTATTAGTGACCTTATAGAAAGAACACCCAGAACTTAATAAAAACCCCAGGAGACTTTAGAAAATCCTGATTCACAGGAACACAGTGTTTATTTGGCCTTACTTCATTGTTGGGATTTTCCAAGTCAGATAGTATTACACTTGGAATGTGCCAGTGAGCATTAATAATCATGACTATAAATGAAAAGTTGGCCTTCTCCAATGAGACAGAAAAGACTAGCTTTCCACATCTAGCGCTCGCCTCAGAGCAGCAGAGGGCAGTGAAAGCACTGGTAGTGGATAATAGAAACCCAGTATTAGCATCGGGAGAGAAACACTTTATTTTTTTACAAACACATTTTCCATTTTAAATGAACTTTTAAATGAACACCATGCATGTAAGAGGTTGGAAATATATTTTTAGTCTCTAATGCAGTTTTGAGGCCATACAGAACTTTTACAAAGGGAAATGTAATTTCTACGTAGCATTTCTGGGACTTAGAGTTCAATTTAATGTATCAGGAAAATGCTTTAGAGAGTAATGCTGCCTTGTAAACTTGGTCCAAAACTTACCCGAACAGTGTAGGAGATCAGAAAACAGGGGTAACCCACAAGAGACAGTGTTGTGTTTAGTGATATACAATTTAAGAGCGCCAGCGGCCCCTTGAAGTTAACTAATGATTCGTGTCCCTCCTTTTAACTGACCTGGAAAGGCTTCTGGACTCGCTCAACTAGATACAGGCTAAGACAGTGGTCTCTTCACTCCTCTCATTCTGTAGAGTTCCTTGTTCTGTTTTGTTTTCATTTTTGTTTTTGCCACGCTATATTTCATAATACTTAGCAGTTAGATTTACGATCCCTGATGTTTAAGTCAGGGTTCAAAGGTCAAGGAATTCCCACCTGGAAATATGCAGGAGGGCTCAAAACAGCCTCAGCTTGCTTCTGCAAAAGTTCGTTTTCAACTTGGAAAGGAGAGGCCTCCACAAGTGAGTTATGCCATTCATTTGAAATTTTAAAAATTTCTCTACCCATTACAAGTCAGTATATACATCAAGTTCTAAAAACAAACAAACAAAAAGACCCATCACTCCTCCACCCTGGCCTTCAGAGTAAGTAAGTATAAGACCCTGCTCTTTTAACCTCTTCAAACCCATACAAATCCAGTCCCCATTCCTTCTTAGATTGCCCCATCACTGTACCCTGGTCAGAACTTTTACTAAATGGCAAGGCAAATGCCTATGGAGGCTTTCTTAGCTGTGACCTTTCAAAGTCTGGGCTCTAATTGAGAAAATCTGTCACTCTCTACTAAAGATACAAAAAATTAGCTGGGCGTGGTGGCGCGTGCCTGTAATCCCAGCTACTCGGGAGGCTGAGGCAGGAGAATTGCCAGGAGGCGGGGGTTGCGGTGAGCCGAGATCGCGCCATTGCACTCCAGCCTGGGTAACGAGCGAAACTCCGTCTCAAAAAATAAAATAAAAATAAAAAAAGAAAAAAAAAAGAAAATCTGTCACTCACTTTCCCTACTGAGTTGAGAGAGTCCACTGGAGCTCAGGAGTGGCTGGGAAAATGGTTACATGGTTAATAGTGAAACAGTAACCTCCGGGAGAAAAGACTTCTCTGAGGAGCCAGGACACTGCTGTAACAATTACACTAAAACATTTTGTCTCCAGACTTTGTTGATCTGCCTGGAGCCCATGAGGTCTGATTGGTATCAGCAAGTTCAAGTTCCAGTGACATTCTCCTGACCTGCAGCAACTTCCTTCTTTCAAGAACACACACTAAGCCTCCGGCCAGGACCTCTTGCTTTCATTTTCACTAGCTGGCTTCTCAGCCTGCTCCCTTTGTTCTACATCTTGTGGTTTTTTCAGCAAGTCAAGGGCCAGGCTTAAATCTCAGAGCAAATTCCTCCAAGGCCAAACAAGGAAATGGTCAGCAAGTCTTTGGAAACCAATAACCAAGAGCACTAAGTTATCTTATTTGAAAGTTAATACATTGAACATTATGCATTTTTTCACCAAAGTTAGACATTTTATGGAATAGCTGTATATCTTCATTATATGATACTCTCTAACAAAGTTTAAAGTTGCATGGATAGGTCCATGTTATAAGTTGACTTTTTTTTTTTTTCTTATAAAGATTTTTCAAATCAAGAAGAATTAAAAAGCCGAATCAAGGAAAACACCTTCCGGAGAGATTCTGTTGTTACAAACTTTAGTTAAATGCGGTGTATCTTGTGATTTCTTAAGGAAATGACTAATACCAAAGGGAATTATCCAGAGACACGCCAAAAGCATAGGGGAAAACATGGACCCTCTCTGTCCAGAAACTATCAGGGATTGTGCTCTACTCCTTTCCCCCAGTGGCAAACGGTTCTCTGGAAATGACCATGAATGGGGCTTCCCCATTGCACTTTTAGTTGAATTGGCCAAAGAAGCGTCAGAGTCTCAGGCCAAGGACCAAGTGGAGCTGTGGTTTTCATGTGATGAAACCATCCAGGAAGGATTAGGCTCTGAGCACAACCTGCTGGATTGGAAACCTGAAGCCAGGATTTTCAGAATGCTGGCTCTTAAGCATACCCCAAACAACAAAGAGAAGTTGTTTGTTTGGAAATCCCAGTCTCAGGGAATGTCAGAGCTAAAAGGTCAATTGTAGAGTTATCAGGTGGCTCAATGAATACCATGTTTACATGGTTCCTTTGCAGAATTTGATTTCTATAGGGAGACAGAGGTAAAGGAGAGAAAGAAGGGTGGGAGGGAAAAAAGAAAATGGGCAGTATAGCGTGGGAGTTAAAATGGTCTTGAAATTAAAACTCAGTTACTCAGCTCAACCACTGAAACCTTTGTTTTCTGGAATATTAAATGGGAATAATAGTACCCTCCTGTGTTACAGGGTTGTTATAAGAATTACAGGATTCATCTCCATAAACTAGTGTATGTCTGAACATATCCATTATGTTCAATAATGGCTAAATATTATGACTGTTATTTTCAGTAGTTGGATACAGAGAAAGAAGATGTGCTTATTGAGAGGTACAGCTCCTTAAACACTACCATGTTATTAACTAATCATTCAGACTTTGTAAGGAAGAACCTACTCTTCAAGTACATCAGTGGATTCAAATACTTTAAGAACTTCATCAATCTGTTCAACCTGCATTTGTAAAATCTACAAAATCTGGGACAAACTAGGTATTTGTTCAGGTAATACCCAATACAGGGAACTGAGGGAGGGGGCCTTTCACTTACCAAGCCCTGTAAAACAGTAGCTTTGGGTTATATATATCCCCGAAGTGTGTGTGTGTGTGTGTGTGTGGTGTGTG
This sequence comes from Callithrix jacchus, assembly GCF_049354715.1. Classification (NCBI taxonomy): domain Eukaryota; kingdom Metazoa; phylum Chordata; class Mammalia; order Primates; family Cebidae; genus Callithrix; species Callithrix jacchus. The sequence continues at coordinate 78,587,581 of NC_133504.1, forward strand.
TGTGTGTGTGTATACACACACACACATATATATCTCCCAGAAGTATACACATATATGTATACACACACCCACACACATGTGCACTTCTGGGACATATATATGTGTATATATACATACAATTATATATATACATATAATTTAAATTTTTAAAAAATGCTTCATATAAACTAGCAGCAGCCCTGGGGTCCAATCTCAAATCCCACAGCAATTTAGGATCTTGACCAAACCATCTGCCATACCCTGGCTTTCCTTCTTCAGGCAAGATTATATAGAGGAACCACTCCCTTGGGGTTTATAAGCATGGGTAGCTGTGCTCCAGGGTTTCTGGGAAAGATGAACCAATTCAAACAAGACTATTTTACCCATCAACTCCACCCAGACGCTGAAATGGGGAGGGAGACTGTCTTCTTTCTCCCTAGAGAGCTCAGACCTCAATTCTGCTTTAAAGTTATTGCTTGAGCATTGAGGTATAGGAGCCAGAGGGAGCAATGATGAATGCCTTCTCAAATAAACCACTTTTTCTGTTTCCTGCTTCTTTCCAGCCACCCAAATGAATGGTTGAGAACTTCGCTGCCAACTTTTGCCTTTGAGTCCTTCCATCTGAACTGCTGCCCTCCTATCCACCTAGATAAATCCTGGTTGTCCTATCAGACTTAGCTTTCCATAATCCACAATACTCTCTCATCCCAGAATGAGGTATGAACTTATTTATTTATCAAGACAGGGTCTCTCTCTGTCATCCAGGCTGGTGTCCAGTGGCACAATTATGGCTCACTGCAACTTCAACCTCCTGGGCTCAAGCAATCCTCCCACCTCAGTCTTCATCCAGCTAATTAAAAAAAAAAAGTCTTGTAGTGACAGGGCCTCACTATTTTTCCTAGTCTGATCTTCAACTCCTGAGTCAAGTGATCCTCCCATCTCAGCCCCAAAGTGCTGAGATTTCAGACATGAGCCACTGTACCCAGCCTCCTCTACTTTTTATATCATCTTGCACATACTTCCCAGAATGTAAATCCGTGAGGATAGGACCTGTGCCATCTTGCACACAGTTTTATTTTGAGCACCTAGAACAATGCCTGACACAAAGTAGACATCCAGTAAATATTATCAAATGACTGAATAAATGAATCATAGTACAAATAAAGAAGGAAGAAAAGCAATACTATGTAACCATAATTGACTTCTCTGGAGAATAGAGAGTAGATCTTGGAACGTAAAAGTCCCCTTACCTGAGCACCAGGATGGATTTAGGTATGAACAAAATGGGCCTGGATTTGAATTGTGGGGATGCGTGAAAAGCATAGAATTACTCTGCACAACAGACAGCAAGAACATCCTGAAGTGGAATTTGGAGGAGGGTAGAATGCAGTACATGATGGATGGTATGAGGAGTAGAACTGGGAGATGGATGAGAAGATTGGCAGGAGTATGGCTGCTGTGTGGGCTAAAGCAGATGGTGAGAAGGCCCTGATTGGGGTTGGGGGGTGATGGCAAATGGGCTCATAACAGGAATGTGCACTCTGTCATTTGAAGTTTATTGCTGTGCTCTCCTGTGACTCAAAAACTCTCAGTTCAAGTTTTTGCAATACATTATCAGCCTGGTTTTTATGACTGCTTTGTGTGTGGTGTAGGGGAGAGAGAATAGATGAGAAAGAGTTGTTTCCCAAGCTTGGGTTTATGCCAGGACAGAGATAAAAGAATAGCTACAAGCAGCACAGTAGAGGAAAGCAGGAAATCAGAGCAGAGCTGACTGCAAATGCAACAGAAATCTTGGAAGCAGTCTTGGGGCTTCAAAAGGACATGAAATGGAGGTTTTGTGCTGATTTCAGTCAGATCTCAAGGGGCCAAGAGGTCCCAGCTAACACCTGGGACATACTATGCATTCTACATAATGGTTAATTCTCTTGTCTTTCTTTCAGTCCCTTGGACTGAGTTTCTTGATAGCGGGGGTTTTCTTGTTTGTAGGAGCATCTAATCTCCAGCACAGTGTCTAACAGACAGTAGTTACTATTTACTAACTAAATAAATGAATGGCTTTACCGTAAACCTTTTTCCTTGGAAACTACCTAAGACTAATGAGAAAAAAAACATCAAATAAAAGAGTGGGAGGGAAAGAGAGAGAGAGAGAGAGAGAGAGAGAGAGAGAGAGAGAGAGAGAGAGAGAGAGAGAGAGAGATGGAAATATCGATTGACGTGCAGAGGGAGAGAGAATTAGAATGGCATCCTAATAAATAAAACCTGGTGGTTTTCTCAGATAACATTTTTTCCATATCTCTCATTTTTTATTGTTTTTATGTTTTGTTTTTCTGAGACAGGCTCTCACTCTGTCACCCAGGCTGGAGTGCAGTGGTGCAATCTTAGCTCACTGCAGCCTCTACCTCCCAGGTTTAAGCAAACCTTCCACCTCAGCCTCCCAAGTAGCTGGGACCACAGGCACATGCCACCATGCCTGACTAATGTTCATGTTTATTTGTAGAGACAGGGTTTTCCCTGTAGCCCAGACTGGTCTCAAACTCCTAAACTCAAGTAATCTGCCGGCCTCAACCTCCCAAAGTGCTGGGATTGCAGACGAAAACCACCATGCACAGCCATATCTCTCGTTTGAAAAATCTCCCATTTATCTTTATCCTCCAAAATTTCCTAATGCTAGAATTAGGTTAAATGGAGTGAAACGCTTGGTGGACAATCTTGATGAGTGGTCCCCCTCATGCAAAACCCATGTACATCCTAATAGGATGCAATCTCATCTCAGTGAGAGCCATGCAACACCTGGCCAGTATTTGATTAGGAGGTTGATTGACTGACTGATTGACAGATTGCATTTCAAGGACAGAATGTATCCAGGACAGCTATGGCCTCCATGCTACTATGAGTTTGCCTAGAGGCAATGGTTAAATTGAGTAATAAGTCTCCTAGGCCTTTATGCAAAAAGCTATATGCAAATTGTTTGGTCAGAGGATCTGAGGTTGTACCTCTGCAATAGAAGTTTTACAGATTATGGAAATAAATTATAACAGTATGTACTAACACTAATTTTTAAAAATCAGTTTATCTTCATTTCCCTGCAAATTTGATAAATTGGTAAAAGAAACAACTATAATAAAATCTGATTTAAAAAAATGTAAAGCTGTGAGCTGGGCAAGGTGGCACACACCTGTAGTCTCAGCTACTTGGAATACCAAGGAGTTCCCAGCAAGCCTGGGCAACATCACAAGACTCTTTCTTCTAATAAAATTTAGAGATGCAAGACTTAAAAATAAGTTTTTCAGTCCAGTCTAAATACATAAAAAATGCAAATGTCATAAGCTTTTCTTATTATTTCTGATTTATTCAGTACTAAAGTAGCAATTAATTACTAACAATATAGATCGGTAAGTCAGGTAAAATGATTTCTTCTGGTGGCCCATATGAATATGCCATTAAATTAAATTAACCCACCTTTGAAATTACAAATATGATTAAAGTTTATTTTTCCCAGATGAAAACACATTTCAGTAGGACAGAGACTAGTAGTCTGTATCCTCACTGTAATGATCTAATAGGATATACATTTGCCTTGGATGCTTTGTGGAAAGTATCTGACCTTGGGCACAAAAATTTGCTCTCACTAAAGGTATTGTAGAAGTGCTTTTTTCTTAGAATAAAATGTAATACAAATTGAGTTCACTCTCAGGTATGTTTAGCTCTTATTCTCTGTATCATTTTGAAAAACAATCTCTCCTTCCCTTCTCTCTTCATATTATGGGGCAAAATATACTACCACCAGGCAAGCTTAATGTGTGGCTACGGTACAGTTCTTATATCATGGCTGCACCCACAATTCAACCTTGTCTTCAGCTTACTTGCCCTCAGATTCTGAACATTATAGACAGTTGGCATTCCCCAAGGCCAGGATTATGGCTAACGGGTGGTAAGGAGAAAAGCATCTGCCGTTCTCCAAAAATATGACCTGCCAACAAAATGTGGATAGCTCAAGGAACCATTTCCAAACATGGAAACAGGACTGGATTGGACTTGGGCAGATGAAAGCTTTTCCCAGTTCTTGGTTTTGCCAGTCTACCTAGATGATTTCTAAATCACTCAACACAGGATGAAAGGGAACAAAAATGATCACTATTTCTAACACTTTGGAGCTACTAAAAATAAAGTTCTCCTAATAAAAAAATACTAGAAAAATTAAGGATTTTAGGACTATTCTAAAACCCTTTATAATTAGGAAAATGTCCTAGCAGGGTTAATGTCTTTAGAAAGTAAGAACTGAATAATTTAATTATGATTATATTATTCCAAGCACTCCCAACTTTGCCTTCGCTGTAGGTACCTGTTGTCATCAAGTTTATATTTTGCTTTGCAGGAACATTTTTAGCTATTCACTGAGTAATGAAAGAAACATCTGCCACTAGTAAAAAAACATAATATGTCAAAGATGCATTAACAAGACTTCCTTTATAAATTGGCTATTTTCTATCACTCCAGGATTTGGGGCTTCAGAGACTTAATTTTCATTTTGTTTTCCTATTACTTTTCTAATCATTTTTCTCTATTTCCTTTGACAGCTCGTCTTCAAAAAGCAGTCCCTCAGTGAGCTCATCTGCTCTCAGGGATTCATCCATTGCTGCTGTGCAGATGCTTCAAAGCCTAACCACATGAACAATCGGTTTCCAGCCATTTACTGCCTGATGAAAGGGAACAAAAGGGAACACAGGGTGCTTGCTCTGTATGGGTGTCTTCAGAGCAGTAAGTTCAAAGATAAAAATTTCACCTTTCCCACCAACAAGATGGGCTGAATATTCCAAAGCCTCATTTTCTCAGTAGAGTCAAGATTTAAACCGAGGTAACATCCACTAAAGAGCTATATACTGGAAACTGACAAGGGCTACAAAAAAAAAAAAAAAAAAACCCTGCCTTCTTGGTGATACACTGCATCACTCTTGGCACCAAACATTTTAGGAATACTTAGTTATCTTCTACTGTTTTACATTTGTGTGTCAGTGATTTGACAAATATGTATTGAACTCTTACTCTAGGCCAGGTAGTAGTCTAGATGTAGTCAGGCAGCAGAGAACATGAAAGACCTTAGAGAGCTTTAGGAATTTTGAGAGAAAATGCTAACAATAAACACACACAAAAAATAAGATATATTCAATTACCAATAAGAGCTACATAGGAGGAAAAAATAAACAAATGTATTAGTGCCACAGGGATAGGATGGTAGGGGCTGCTCTAGTAGAGGTAATTGGACAATGCCTCTTTTAGGAGATACTATTTGAACTGACACCTGAGTAATGAAGACACAGGGATGCAAAGATTTAAGAAAAGTGCATTTCAACCCAAAGGGAGAGCATGAGGCTTTGAGAGGTGGGCAAGTTTAGCATGTCTGAAGAATAAAATAAAAGCCAGCATGTCTGGTTAGTGGTGAATGAGGGAAAAAGCAGGAGATAAGGCAGCAGAACAAGGCAGAGCTCGGTTCATGTGGGGTCCCACGCTGGGGTTTCTCGTCTTCGGCACTAGTGACATCTCATTCTCTGTTGTGGGGGAATATTCTGTGCAGTATAAGATGATTCAACAGCATTCCTGGGCTCTATTCACTAGATGCCAGTAGGTTCTCCCTAGGGATGAACAAAATTGTCTTCAGAAGACATTGCCACATGTCCCTAGGGGGTAAAATAGCCCCTAGTTGAGAACCACCATTGCAGGCAAAGGTAAGAAATTTGGATATTATTAGGGGTGATAGGAAGCTATTAGAACATCTTAGGCATAGAGTGATAAGATCCGAGTTTTATGCTAGCTTCTGTGGAGAAAGATAAGAGTGAAGGCAGGGAGGCAGTTAGAAGGCAACTGTAACAGCCCAAATCAGAGGTGGTGAACTAAGGTGTAGCCAAGAGGATTCATCTAGGAACTAGGTGCAGGGGGTAAGAGAAAGAAAAGAATCAAACATGCTGCTTAGGCTCTCTACTAGAGCCATGAAGTACTTGGGCCTAATCCCTAAGCCTGAGATGTTAATGTCATTTACTGATGGGGAAGACTTGCAAGGAGATTTGTGAGCATAGGGGTTAGAAATAAAAAATATTCTCTTAGTCATATTAAGTTGAGATACCTATTAGATACTCAAATGGAGATGTCCAATAGGCAGGCAGTTAGATGTCTGAGTATGGTGCTCTGGGAAGTCAGGATTGGAGATTTTTTTTTATTGCATTTTAGATTTTGGGATACATGTGAAGAACATGCAAGATAGTTGCATAGGTACACACTTGGCAGTGTGATTTGCTGCCTTCCTCCCCTTCACCTATATCTGGCATTTCTCCCTATGCTATCTCTCCCCAACTCCCCACCCCCGCTGTCCCTCCACTATTCCCCACAACAGACCCCAATGTGTAGTGCTCCCCTCCCTGTGTCCATGTGTTCTCATTGTTCAACACCCACCTATGAGTGAGAACATGCGGTATTTCATTTTCTGTTCTGGTGTCAGTTTGCTGAGAATGATGTTCTCCAGGATCATCCATGTCCCTACAAAGGACATGAACTCATCGTTTTTTATTGCTGCATAGTACTCCATGGTGTATATGTGCCACATTTTCCCTGTCCAGTCTATCATTGATGGGCATTTGGGTTGATTCCAGGTCTTTGCTATTGTAAACAGTGCTGCAGTGAACATTCGTGTGCATGTGTCCTTATAGTAGAACGATTTATAGTCCTTTGGATATATACCCAGTAATGGGATTGCTAGGTCAAATGGAATTTCTATTTTAGGTCCTCGAGGAATCGCCGCAGTCTTCCACAATGGTTGAACTAATTTACACTCCCACCAGCAGTGTAAAAGTGTTCCTATTTTTCCACATCCTCTCCAGCATCTGTTGTCTCCAGATTTTTTAATGATCGCCATTCTAACTGGCGTGATGGAGATTTAAATTAATGAGCCTCCTAGAGATGGAATTTGAAGATGAAAGATTAATTTACCTAATAGTTTCCCGTGGCAGGATTAAGGTGAATATTAGGTAAATTTTACAATTTTGCATTCAATTCATAATTTTCCCATTTTATAATTTTACATTGCCTGCAATATGATCTAGTTTCCCCATATTCTTACCAGTATTTGGTGTTGTCGCTATTTTTTACTTTAGCAATTCTGATATGTATGTAGTGATATTGTCATTATTTTAATTTGTATTTCTCTAATGGCGAATGATGTTGAATATCTTTTAGATCTGTTTGTTTTCCACCAGGATGGAAAATAACAAATGAGAACAAACTAGCAGCTAAAAACAACAGAAACTTTTTTCATTCACAGTTCTGGAGTCCGGAAATCCAAAATCAAGGTGTCAGCAAGGCTGAGACTAGGGGGAAATGCACTTATTTCTTCCCACTTCTGGTGGCTGTCAGCAATCCCTGACTTGTGGCCACATCACTCCAAGCTCCACCTCTGTGGTCACATTGCCTCCTCCTCTTCTATCATATCTTTCCTATGTGTCTCTTATAAGAATGGAACCCACCTGGATAATCTAGGCTCTCTCTCTGGCTCAAGTTCCTTAATTAATTACATCTGCAAAGGCCTCTTTCCCAGAGAAGATAACACTCACAGGTTCCAGGAATTAGGACATGAATAAATCCTTTTGTGGGCCACCAAAGTACTACACCTAGGCAGAGAGTATAGGTAGAAAAGACAAAGGAAAATTTTGTGTGTGTGTTTTTAGTAGAGAACAAGAGCGAAACTCCGTCGCAAAAAAGAAAAGAAAAAGGATAGAGACTCAGAGATGCCAGCAAAGAGAAGTTCATAGAGAGCTTTGTGTTGGGCCAAGTGAAAGTTCACAGAAGTTGATAGAAAGCTTCGTGCTGGGCTAAGTGGAAAAAAAAAGGTGAAAGAGATGGAATGAATGAGAAAAGTATGGCCAGGCAATGTAGTGGTCACAGATGACCAGGGAGAGACAGCCTCTAGGTCATGTTTCTTTTGAATCTCCTAGGTTTCTTGAATTGAAATAAATGTTTACAGTGATCTTTTTAAAAAGCACATTGTTCATGCCATTTAACTCAGGATTGCTCGAAAAACTCAAGATTAATCACCCACACATTTATTGCTTTAGGTGAGCACCTGGAAAAAGAGAACAAAAAAGCCCTTTTTTATTTTGTGCCAAGTTTTTACTATAATGGTAACCATCACTCTTCTTTTAATTCTTCATTCTCAAGCCTACAAAGGGGGGAACATTCGAAATCTATTTAGCAAATTCTTTGGAACTGGCAGCAAACATTCAAAGTTAAATTTAGGATCCAAACCTCTGTGATTGGTCAGTGAAGTAAAAGAGGTGGGGAGTAATGATTTAAGGAAACTGCTTTCCTTTGATGTCCTGATATGGTAACTGGGAATATATCTTGATGCAATTAATATACTTCAATCCTGGGAAAAATAAGTTCATCATCTTTCTGTAAAAATAATAGATTCAGTGTTGCTAATAACTTTGCAGTCAATACATGTTGCCTTACTAATTGACGAATAAACAGATTCTGAAATCCTTTGAATAGAAATATACCATGTAGGGTCAAAATGTCATTTGTCTTACAATGTAAACATTGATACCTTAGAGAAACACAGTTTCAATCAAAGTAAAATTGGATTTATGGACCCAGAATGCAGAAACAATTGTCTTTCCTCCCTCCCCACCAAAAAATCAGAAGTGGTTCCTTATTGGCTAGAAGGGCACCATGGGACTTAACCCTCAAAATCTCTAGGGGGAGAAATCTGAGGAAAATGTCTTCTAACCAAGTCACCTTGCTCCTAGAAGGAACATGATGACCAAAGCAGTCTGTTTCCTGAGATGGTTGAAGACTATAGGAGGAGGTGCAAAGGATTTTTCCAGAATTTCCCTCTGCTCAACAACTGTGGACACATTGTAAGGCAGAGTTACTCAGGATCATCATCCCATCCACTGGAAATGCATTTGGGGCTTGTGTGCTTTTGACTCCCTCTCCTCCATTGCCCATTTTCACACCTACCCACCACAAGGTTCCAGGGGTAAACGCAATAACTTAAGACCAAGACCTGCTGCTTGTCTAGGTCCTTATGCCTCCCAAGGAAGTATGATATTTCTTAAGTCATGGACTATTCAATTAACTAACTTGGTGTACAAAGGGGAAGAAAAGCATGTTTCATATGTGAAATGAGAGGACTTAAAGTAATATTACATGTCTCAAAATATTTGAGATTAAGTTCCATCTGGACTTTCCTCGGGCTAAATCACCCCACCCTCAACGTACATGCACTGCAGGTATCCAAACCAATATTCTGATGTTAAGTAAGTATGTGGATGGACTAATGGGAACATAAAACACATATTTTTGGAGATGTGAGAAGGATGAAAACAATGCCCGCTATTCAAAAATGCTAAGAGTAAAATGCCTTGAAAGATAAAAAGTTAAAGCAGAAGAAGTGTCAAGGCATTGCCGAGGCTAAGAAATGAGCACAACTTGCCAAAAAGTCAAAAGTTCAACAAGCAGCTCTTTTACGTATCTAGAGAATTAGCTCATCTTAGCACTGTGTTCTCCACATAAGTGGAGGGGGGGGTGGGGGTTGGCAAGAAAAGTAGCTGCATATTCTTGACTTTTCTCATCGAGCTCTGATGGAAGTGAGCAGCCATGGGTTCCAGTTCAGGCTCTGTGAGCTACTCATGTTGTGACTGAAACATGTCCTTGCCTCTCTCTACGGCCCTCCCTCTCCATCTGCAAGATAGGAGTACTAACAGACATGCCAAGTGATTTACAGGTTTGTTATGAGGATAACATGTATTAGTGAAGATGGAAGGGCTTTGCAGAAGTTTGAAGATGCAAGTCATTTTATTACACAGTAAAAGGCATCAGGATGGAGACCTTGTGACACTATTTAAGGCCCCATAATCAGCTAGGACAGTCACCATTCTTTCAATTCCAAAATAATAATTAGAGTAGCTACCATGTATTTAGTGGGCCCCATGAACAGAGCATTTAACAATAATCTTTTATTTATAGTTATTACTTCCACTTTTACAGATAAAAAAAAAAGTCTGGAGAGGTTACGTGACTTTCCAAATCACAATTCTGGTAAATTGAGGGGGAGGGAGACTATATCCACATCTGATTCTGAAGCACACACTCTTACACGCTGGTCATACTGGCCAAAGACCAGTGAGATGTGCAGCATAGCCCCCAGTTGCATGGGTGGATATGTTAACAGAACCTAGCTTATCTCTTCTCTTAACTAATCCTCACAAGCTCTTGCAAATCGAAGTATTCAGTAGGTCCCTGAGATGGAAGATCATAAAGAACTTCCTTTGGGAGGAACCTCCTGTGTTTGTGGGGAATGTCTTTTCCAAACAAAGACCCAAGTTTCAAAGATCCATTATATGAACCAGATTTGCCAGTGTACCCTTGGGATTTATAATGCAAGTCCATAGCTTCTTATCAGCATGTCATCTTTTTTTTTTTTTTTTTCTGAGATGGAGTCTCACTCTGTCACCAGGCTGGAGTGCAGTGGTGCAATCTTGGCTCACTGCAACCTCCGCCTCCTGGGTTCAAGTGATTCTCCTGCCTCAGCCTCTCGAGTAGCTGGGATTATAGGCACCTGTCACTACACCTGGCTAATTTTGTATTTTTAGTAGAAATTAAGCTTCACAATGTTGGCCATGCTGGTCTTGAACTCCTGATCTCAAGTGATCTGCCCATCTTGGCTCCCTAAGTGCTGGGATTACGGGCATGAGCCACCGCACCCAGCCACCATGTCACCTTTTTGCCTCTATTCTCCATGTACCTAAAGAAAAGGATATCAGAGTGAAAGTCACCCAAGCTCTACTGTTCAGAGACCATTTTATTTTACTGTGTGTTACACTTACCTCCCCCACTCCCACCAAGCTTTCTGCCTCTTGTATTCTGAATATAGTGATTGCTCGATAAGCATTGCTGATTGGTTGGATGGCTAAGAATAAGGAATAATTGATTTACCCAATAGGAAATGATTCTGATTTTGATAAAATAAAAATAATTACAGTTAAATGAGTAAAGTTATGACTACTTATATATATGCTATGTAATTCGAGTTTGCAGATTCAGTTATCTTTTTCTATGTTCTCATTCTCCTTTTTCTCCCTGAAACTTTTGGAACTTCGACCACAACAGTTTGACCTTGAAATCATTTCCTTCATTGACACTCATGAAGCATATGCTATTCCAGTTCCCCACAGACTCTAGTTTTAGTTTCCTTCCAGTTTCTTCGGCAGACTTTCCTTTATACTCTTCACACAGGACATTACCTAAGGTTAGATCAGTCCCTCAGTTTCTCTTTAAAATCAGTCCTTATTTACAATGATAACTTCTGAATCAGCATCTTCAAAACCATAATCACTCTTCTCATTTCCAGTTTGTATCTACTTTTTATTTGGATTCCATCTTACTGTTACCCAGGCTTAAAATTTTTAAAATAATCTTTGATGTTTTCCCTTAGGTTTTCATAACAATTCAGACAACCTCTAAGCAATAGTTTTAGGACTGATGCCTTCCTTTTTATTTATTTAACACATATATATTAAATTCTAGCCCCTTATCATGAAAAAGGCACCAATTTCCAGGTAAGGCTCTGCTTCCTTTTTGCTACCCATTATTTCTCTTGCACTCAGATGCCAGATTAATATTCTCCCAAACATTTTTTTCACTTTCCCACTCTTTTTCTTGACTTCTTAAGATAACTCCGCTTTGTCTATGAAATGAAGTCTACATTCTTTGCCTGAAAGTCACATCATTGTAACATCTGGATTTAAGCAACCTTTCTAAATATATCTACTTTTCTCTACTTGAGACTGTTGCTCTGGGCAAACTGGTCTTCCCACTCTCCCCTACAATAATGCTTTGTACATTTCGGCTCAAACCTTTCTCCCTGCTGAGAATGCCTTCTATCCTCTACTTCTCTCATCCAATTCTGCCACTTTAGAAGGCCCAGTTCAGTACTTTTCTTTCTAAGAAGTTTCACCTGATTGCCCCAGTCCACAGTAAAATAGGCAGGGGAAATGTATACTCAATATCTGCAGCTATTGCTGTCTCAGAGGCCATGTGTCATCTAAGTACATAATATTGTAGGACATTTCATATTGCTGAATTATTGTTTCTATTTTGATTTCCCATTATGTTTCACTTTCTCTGAGGCTAGAAGCAGTTTGTTATGTTGCTAAAAGGCATGGAATCTGAATCTGGCTGAGTGCAGTGGCTCATGCCTGTACTCCCAGCACTTTGGGAGGCCCAGGCAAGTGGATCACTTGAGGCCAGGAGTTCGAGACCAGCCTGGCCAGCATGACGAAACCCCATCTCTACTAAAAATACAAAAGTTAGCCAAGCCTGGTGGTAATCCCAGCTACTTGGGAGACTGAGGCAGGAGAATCACTTCAACCCAGGAGGCAGAGGTTGCAGTGAGCTGACATTGCACCACTGCCCTCCAGCCTTGGTGACAGAGTGAGACTCTGTCTCAAAAAAAAAAAAACAAAAGTGTGGAATCTGGAGTGAGACTGTCTGCTGCAAGTCATTGCTTACTACCTGTCTGAACTTGGGCAATGTATTTTACTATGCCTCAATTTCCTAATTTATAAAAGTGGGGATAATATTATGCCTCTCTCATCTACTTACTTTGAGGATTAAATGAGTTATTGTGTGTAAAGTGCTTAGAACAGTGTTGGAACATAAAGAACTTTGTAAATGCTAGCTATTCTTCTCCCTCATAGACTCCCCTGTATAGAGCTATATAGACAGGAAGAAAGATAAAACCATATTAAACAATGGTTTTTCAGATAAATCTATGTATACAGAAGGACAGTTGATCAACTAACCAATTTGAGAATGTAAAAATATCATCTGTTTCAAGCATACAAATAAGCATTTTTTCTCCCTGTGGCTCAGTTTTATGCCTCAATTATGCCTAGTGTGGTTCCAGCATGGGCAGAAGATTTATTTTCAGTCAAGACTTTGCCTAAAACAGAAATGCCCATTTTTGGTTGAACATCTTTTCACACTTGAGACCTACATAGTCCCTAGATGGCAATGCTGAGCCTATATGAAAGGGGGCTTTGTATTACATTTGTGTGTAGTTTGGAAGCAGGCTCTAGGACTTTTCCCATGGATAATCTTTCTGGAGTTAGGGAAACAATGGAAGAGAGAAAAAAAGAAAAAGCACTCTTGAATAATGGAGATATTAAAGGCACATTTGTAGGCAAATTGTCAGTGTTTTAAGTGAATTTTTGTTTTAAAGATACACAGACTACAAAACATTACATGAAAACCCATATATTTAAATCTTTTAAAAAACTGAAAGTATAGCTTCATAATATAATAACTGTACTGTATCATGAAACCGGTATGTGAAGAAGAGATAAGCAACTGCCAGTGCCACGGAGAAGTTAGGTGCAAAACTTGAGGAGAGAGCAGTCCACAGACATGTGCTAAATATCAAGAGGGTGGAGATAGTCAAGGACCTGCAGGAATCATGGCCTTCTGGGGTAGAGGAAGAGAAAATTCATCATATGGATTTTACTCCACTTTTTTTGCATTCTGATCCACTCCTCACCAAGCTCAGAAGGTCGTTTGTTTGAGAGGAGTTCACTGGAGAGAACCAAGAGAGATCAATATCCTTTATCCTTCCTGGAGCTCATCAATGCCCAATTTTATGGTCTTATGAGCTTCACACTGGTGATCCTTGGGAATCTACATTAATTCCTAGGAATCTAAAATAAGCATTGTGATTTTGCAGTTATGCATGCAAATTATGAAAATATAACAGATTTTCCATATGGTACAAAGTGTTGAAAGCTTCATAGTGTGTGCAATTCTGAGTAATTTTTGATTATCAAAAAAAAAAAAGGTTCAAGAAAAGTTGAGTACTGCAGACTCTTTCCTTTTCTTGCCTGAAGTTGATAATACCTCTGTCACTCATCTCTGAGAATCCTATGCCTTTAGTCATTAACTCATTCAAATAGTTAACGGATATGTAATAAGCACCTATCCTAGTCCCTGCACTGGGCAGTGGGGGATACAGTGATAAAGTTATCACTACTGCTCAGGGGTTAGAATCTGACACAAACTTCAGCAAATAATTTACAATTGTTATGGAGACTATGAAGGGAGAAGTTCAGGGTATCATGAAACCATAAAAGCAATGGTATGTTCATTAAAAGCATCAAATTAGAAGCAATGCAGGAAAACTTCATTGTTCTCTAAGCTCTCAACATAGTTTAGATGACTCTACTAAACAATTTAGCTGAAGATGTGTTTCAACTCATATCGAGCCTTTCAGAAAGGGTTGTCTTCCTGTCCCTTAAATACTTCAATCAAGTGAAGTTCCAAGGTCACTTCTGTTGGTTACAGTAATGGAACTACAACCTTGTTTTCTTTCTTTTCATATTAAATTCTCCTACAGGAAGTCAGAAAGGCATATTTAAAGGAAAGAATTTGCAGAATTCTGGGTTAGAATCCTGACTCTACCACTCTGATTCCATAAAATTTTTTAAAAATTACTCTCTCTGACCTTCAGTTTTCTCCTTTAGAAAATTGGTACCATAATAATTCCTTCCAGAGTTGTTATACTATTAGAAATACAATTTTGTAAAGCACTGGCACACTGTCTGTTGCATAAAGCTCCTAATAAATAACATATATTAGTATCATTGCTGAGATAGAAAAGCCTCATTTTTGAACAATTGTGCTAAATTGTTCTATCAAGAAAGATGAAGTACCTACTACCATCCAGTGTGATCAACTAAAATACCAACAATAACAATTGAAATCGTAAAATTTAATAATCATGTTTACAGTTTGATATTATATTATTTCTGGTATTTTTACCAATTTTACCAGTCTTACTAGAATGAAATTTGAGAATCGTATGTAAAGTTAATTAGAGTTAACTCAAAACACATAATTTTAAGTAACTTGAATTCATACAGAACATCCCTTTTTCTCATAAATTAAAAAGTTTACTCTTAGATATGGAAAAAATTAAAAAAGAAGTTTCATATCAGAAGAAGGAAGAATATATATGTGGTAAATGAAGTCTTGATGAATTTAACCATCTCTTTCCACTGAAAATGCCTATTGCATATATAGTCCGTAATCGATTTTCACAATAATCTTCAAAGTAGTGTAAGGGGATTTCCAGTCCCTCCTTCTAATTATTCCAGAGCTGGGAGGTTGGGGACTATGCACTTCTCTCATCGCCCTTCACTCACTCTTCAAGATCAAGGATAATTGCCTTGCCCGATTGTTGAGACCAAGAGAAAGGACTGAGAAAGCCTCGCTCAGGTCAGTTCCTTTTAAGACCCCTTACGTGGGATGTGTTCTCAGCTATATTTAGAAGAGTGGGCTTTCTCCTTTGCCTGAGACTGGGGGAAGAACTTTAATTCTGGAATGAAATATTAAAAAGTTCATTGTGGTTACATGTCTTAGCCACATCTCAAATTCAGCTTTAGTTTGTTTTGAAGTTTATATTTTAATCTTCATCTGCTTCCTATGTTTTTCAATTTATTTCTAGTCTCAAGAGTGATATTACAACATGAATTTATTATAAAAAAATTGATGTTTAGGAAGGTAACATGCTAGTACTAAATATTGGATTAAATTTTCAGCCATGGCCTATTTTACTATAAAATTTAGATTTTTTGTTTTAGGATACAATGCTGTATTCATTTTGTTGAGCAGTAAAAATAACAACTACAACAATAATAAACTCTTCATACTTTTTGAAACTATACATTTTTGCCCTTGGGTCCCAACAAACTTGCTATTTATTCACGTACTGGTGCTATGGTCTGAATGTCCTCCAAAATGCATCTGTCTAAACTTAATTGCCACTGTGACTGTAATTAAGAGGTAGGTCCTTTGGGGAGTGACTAAGTCATGAGGACAGAGCTCTCATGAGTGGGATTAGTGACTCCATGAAAAGGCTGGAGGGGACCAGTTCTCCCTTTCCATCCCATATGAGGACACAGTATTCTCCCCCTCCAGAAGATGCAGCAACAAGGCAGCATCTTGGAAGCAGAGACTGGGCCCTCCCCAGACAGATACCTGCTGGCACCTTGATCTTGGACTTCATAGCCTCCAGAACTGTGGTATTTTTAGCAGCACACTCTGTGGTGGTAGAAAGTATCTAAACTCCCATCAGTTACACACTGTGTCTCTATAGACCATGCACACAGAGAAAGACAGGAGATGTAAATACCAAGACCACAATGTCAATAAAATCCTGCCTCCACCTCCCCCCAACGCCCCGCCAACAAGTTTTGCCTTTTAGGATAGGTGATTTCTCTTGATGTATGTATACAATGGCATGAAGGCTTTAGTAACCTTACACTTGATTGTGTAGAAATGGACCAGACTTCATTGTGCCTAGTTGTATTTTTTCATGACATTTGGATAGCTTTCTCCTTTTTCACAACCAGTCAAGTTTATGGATCTGAATTTCTGAGACTTAACCTTGTAGTAACTATATAACACTGTTTTAACAATATTATTTTCTATATTCTTATGCTCTGGCATGTGGGACCTCGCTAATGAAGGAGACACTGACCTTCCAAGGCTTAGCTAATTCCTAGAGATAGTACACTTGCCTGTGAGCACCCCGTTTAAGCAAACCAACCAATCCTGAGTCCACACTCCCACTACCTCCTCTATCTGGCTCTGACACTCCAAGAATTAATATTCTTCTGTCCTAGTCACCCTAGCACCAGCACCAGGTACCAGACAGTGATATATAACCCAGAACCTGCCAAAATTATTATAGCCCAGAACCTGCCAAATTATTCAAATTATCAAATTCTAAACCTGCTTAGCTACTCACCTTGCCTGGCCTGTTTCTTCCTGTAGAAACCACAGTACAGGCTCTTGCCCATGCCTTTCTCTCTCTGCTTCTGCTTCTGACTGACCCTGGTGTTTCTCTGGGTTGTCATGTGTGACCCCATCCTTGGGAACTGTGAGTAGCAAACTATCTTTTCAATGGCAATTGTCTCCTGATCTGTTAGCCTTGCTATAATTGAACAAAACAACATCCCAGATAGATTTTAAAACAAAACTATATCCTTGCAAAAGATTATGCACAACCACTGGTATTTTAATATACTCTCCTTTTTGCAGCTGTTATATGCTAACACTGTTTTATTACAAATTAATGAGATGATGGTTTTCTAAAATTCTTTAGAAAAATAGTATTATTGAGAATGGAATGTAACAGTCGTTTTCTATTGTAATTTCTTTTAACAGAATGTCATCTTTTTCAAACTTGGCTAAACATATCTGACAATTATTTAAAGTGAAAGTAATTTAAAGCTACCTGGTGGCCTTACAGCTTCAAATGGAATTTTTTGTAAGCTTCATAAGGACAGTAACTCTCATTATAAATTATTTTGGAAATTGAGTTAAAACAAGAATCAAGTAAAACTAATTAACATTGTGATTTGTATTCTGAAGAAAAAGTACAGGGTAATGAGGATTGACTTGATAACATGTGTAGAAGCCCCTAGTTCAGTGATCAACATGTAATATAATTTATTTTATTTTATTTTATTTTATTTATTTTTTGAGATGGAGTCTTGCTCTGTAATCGAGGCTGGAGTGCAGTGGCTTGATCTTGGCTCATTGCAACCTCCACCTCCTGGGTTCAGGTGACCCTCCTGCCTCAGCCTCCTGAATAGCTGGGATTATAGGCGTGTCCCATCACACCCAGCTAATTTTGGTATTTTTTTAGTAGAGATGGGGTTTCACCATGTTGATCAGGCTGGTCTGGAACTCCTGACCTCAAGTGATCTGTTCATCTGGGCTTCCCAAAGTGCTGGGATTATAGGCGTGAGTCACCACACCTGGTTGAAACAAAATTGAAAGATGTTATTTTTCTCTACCAATACCTGCAAGAGCATTCAACTAGATTTGCATTTTGGAGGGAAGTTGGAATACAAAAACCATAGCAGCAACTTAATGGGGTTAGGGTATTGTTTTCCAACATTTTTTTCATTATTACTTCCTAGGGAATCTTGTTAGACATTTGTTTTTCTAATAATCTCCTGCCCCTACCCCACCATGAAATGTGAATGCTTCAGATATGCCGTATCCCTGTTTATCTACTGTGGCCCTTTAGAGGTCCATGATCCATGATCATTGCTACAATTTTTTCACCACCCCCACGTCAACTTTCATGCTCTTGGGGGGACATATCACCCCCATTGACAAAGCATCTTTGGTTTGCCAGTGGTTGTTGGCTACACATTAGAACTACCTGGAAAGCTTTTAAATTCCAAGGCCCTACACAGAGATTTTTATTTGTCTGCAAGGAGACCCTAGGCTTTCTTATTCTAAAATCCTCCAGTGGGTTAGATCAAGAAAGATCCTCCACTACTGAGCACAGAGGAGCAACTCTAACTGCACAGTTAATGCTTTAAGCCCATGAAAAGTTAACCGAGTGATATCATTGGGGTATTTGTCCCCTCCAAATCTCATATTAAAATTTAATCCCCAATTGGAGGAGGGGCCTAGTGGGAGGTGTCTGGATCATGGGAACGAATCACTTGTGAATGACTTGGTGCCCTCCCCACAGTCATGAGTCAGTTCGTGCACTATTGGTTCATGTGAGAGCTGGTTATTTTAAAAAGTCTGACACCCTTTCTTCTCTCTTTCTCTCTTGCAATTGATGCCTGATTCCCTTCACCTTCCATCGTGTTTGAAATCTTCCTGAGGTCCTCACCAGAAGCAGATGCTGATGCCACACTTCTTGTACAACCTGCAGAACTATGAGCCAAATAAACCTCTTTTCTTTATAAATTACCCAGCCTCAGGTATTCCTTTATAGCAACATAAAACAAAGACACCAAATAAAATGAAATACTGGGTTTGTAATTTCCCTTCATTAAGTAACGTAAATTGATAGGCAGCAATTCTTTCACATATAATGAAAACGTGTATATTTACACGGATTCCCCATGTAGACTCAGAAAATGGTTATGCGGAAAGTATTTCTGGAATAAAAAGAGAAAGTGAGCAAAGATAGTGATTACAGGACGACGGTTTTGGAAGGAGCAAGAGCCCCTTTCCATTTTGCAGTTGGCAGATGGATATTACCTGGGGTTAAGCATACTGACCAGAGCCTTCAGTTTGCACTCTGATCCTAGGAGGGCCAGTTTTGGTTAAACCGTAGTTCTCAAAGTGTGCTGGCCCATAGTATAAAAAATGTAAATTATTGGAACTTCGCCCAGACCTGATGAATCTGAGATGCAGGGTGAGGGCAATGATGTGTAGCTTGATAAGCCCCTTTACCCGGCAGTTCTAGTGTGCACCAAAGTGTGAGAAACCCTGCAGTAAAAACATGATTCTGGAGCATCTGCTTCTTTTCTTCCTTAAGAAAATGGAAATTTTAGTCCTACTGCTGATTTTTATCCTATACGTGGTTAACTGGTTCTTTATTCTGTTCCTGTGAACCAAAATGTTAACAACCCAGTTCTTATTAGTGCAATAAACTAATTTAAAATTTTCAACTTTTAAAAACCACTATTGGAAATATGAAATCAGAGTGCAACACCAAACATTTTAAACCTCTAGTTACAAAAATTATAGAAAGGGAAAATAAGTGTTTTTTTTTCTTTTGCTTACAGAATTAATTAACCAAAGAAGTTTCCTTTTGGATCATTATGGACATTTAATATTCTTTCTGCTTTCCTGGAAATATCAAATATTAATCAGATCCCCCAAATTAAGGTGGCATTAAGCAATGAGAGTCATTTGGACAATACTGATAATGGTATCCAGTCTACTCATTATTATTTAAATCATGTCAATTTTGAGCTACATTGCCCTAAAAGCACATATGTAGGCATATATTACTTATAATTTGTCATATGTATACATACACATATTACATAGACACACACACTCTCACACACAGTGCTGTGAAAGCATATGCCAGAATTAAATTGCCCCATTTTCTTAAGTTGTTCTCATTGTTGGTTTAATTTTACATATGGTTCAAAATGGCCTTTTAAGAAGAGAATCGATTTTAAAGCAGAAGTGTGATGATTACCTCTCCTGGGCCAGATTTTATTAATATAATACCAATTCTGTCCCAACAGGGAGAGGAAGAGGGCTGAAGATGACAGGGGATAAACAGCAGAGTTCAAGGCAATAAACTTATTGCAGGTGGCTTTAATCAAACTTAAGAGGACTGGAACTGAAGGTCATTCTCCTCCTCTGCACTTCAAGAGGAAATTCTGCTTTAAATAAGGCTCAGGCTGTTGACATGAACATACTTAGGAAATAATATTGTATGGGAATCCAGGCATAAAAACAAAGTGCCGTGTCCCATTTGCTATGGAGCTTAAGGGGAAGGCTGTGCTACATTATGTGTTTCACTGCCCATAAAAGGTAACGTAACTCTGCTTATGAAGTGTTGCTCAAATATACATTGTTCCTGATGTAAACCATTTCCCTATCAGGCTGTAAAACAGATTGTACAGAGATGACAGAGAAGTGTATCATGAGAAATTCTGAAGGTCACAAAATTCTATATGCTTTAAGATGAACTCAACTGACTTAAAGCCAAGCAACGATGTAATCTCTTGTAAAACATAAAACACCAGTGAAATATTCATTTTGATACAACAGATTAGGAAGAGAATTTGGTTCAAAAATTTTAGCTGTGACTTCACAAAGTCACATAAAAGCAACTGTGACTTCCTGAAAGCAACACAACTAATCAGTTCAGTGAAACAACTGGTCAACTCTAAGGGTTTGCCCCAAAAGTCCAAGCCTAAATGTATTTCTTTTACAGACACTAATTTCTACAGGGAAGAAGCCTTTATTAATTTCACTCTTACAACACAAAGCTTTCTCTCAAGGACTTTATATAAGACATTTACAAAAGAGGACATGCTAAATTATTTTATCTTGGATTTGAAATGTTAGAGTGAAATCATAAGGAGACTAAAATACTTTACTGTAACTTTTTAGGGCTTTACAATTTCTAACAATATTAATCAAGACCAACTCTAAAAAGTAAAGGACATAAAAGGGATCATCAGTTATTGCTTCCATGTTATATTTCGAATACAGCAGAGAATGAGCGAATGATGTGTAGGGCTGTCAGAGGAAAGCAGAGGCTGATCATGGTCTGATCGCCGAAATGTGGACTCCTTCAAGAGTTGTTCCTTTCTTTTTTGGGTGGCAGATTTCTAAAACTGGGTTACACAAAGAGCAAGAAAATCACTGATCTTTCCTAATCATCAGCCAGCTGTATTCAAAATAGCACAGGAGGTCACAAAATGGCACATCTTGAGCTCTCATTTTGTCAAGAGTGTTGGTTTTGACTGATGCCTTCCTTATCTTTCTTCCTAAACTTTAAAGTCATGTCTCACACAGAAAATAAAACCATATACATTACAGTAGGATACATATTTTTCAGGTTTTGGCATCTGGACCTACTTACATTATTTTATGTGAGGAACTTCTTAGATAAAAGTCCTCCTCCTTCCCTATTTCTTTTCTTTCAATCTGCCTCTGGTTAGATGATCCTGTGATGCCAACATTCCTTAATTCACAATATCCTACAGTTATATCATCTTGCTTTTTCCTGGTATTTTCCTAATGGTGTTAAAGAAAGTGTTAGTTAGTCAAATATCTGCCATCAAGGCAGCTATGAGAAAAACTTTTGAGGACCAATTTGTTGGTTCTTTTGACTACATGTAAGTAGTACCCTAGTTTTGAGGTAGGCGTGTTGTGTTATGAAACTTTAGGAAATAAATACATAGGACAATTCTGGGCAAATCATCTTGATTTTTGAAACCTGCGTATCAATTATCTTGGGATGTCATGTCTTGGTTTCTAGCATTTTTATCTTAATAGACATAAAAAATACATCTCACTTTCTTGCACAAAGTAAGATATGTTTCAGGGTCACCTGCCTAACATATAGTTAGGTGTGTTTTTTTCTTAACTCATTCTGATTTGGGGCATTTGCAAAGGGTCATATGTCATGAACAATTTTTTTTGCCAACATTTTTTTAAAGTAATATTGTATTGATCTTTGGCAATTAGACTGATATAGTTACACATCTTGTGTCAGAATTCTTTGTGTTCTTTGTATATTTTTAAAAACGTGATCCTCTGCAAAGAATACTAGTGGTTGGGAAATAAGTTAAAAAGACAACATGATTCTGAAATGTCAGAAAATACCGTTCTAGAAACTTTTGGTAGGTACAAATATTAATGGCTCACATTTATTGGGTGTTTATGCTTGGCACAGGATTAAGTACTGTACTTCATTACCATTTAATAAACAGCAATGCCAGAAGATAAATGCTGTAATCATGCATGTTGCAAGTTTTATTAAGGAGCTGAGGAGAGAGGCCAACAACTAGTCCAAGGTCATGCACAAGTCAGTAGTAAGATAGGATGTCAACACAGATCCTGACTCCAGTGCTTAAACACTACACCATCCTCTCTCCTATCTGTATAACACTAGCCCCTGATTGAAGGTGTATTTGAATCGTTAACTTTCAGCTAAACTCCACCAATGGGTATTTTTCAGGCATTGTATAAAATTGTTGGATACATCATACAAAGCCATTGAAAAACTACATAAGGCAATTATTTCCTTGTACAAAGACATTAATTGTCAAAATATTTCTCCTAAGAGAACTGAAACAAACATTCTAAGCATGATGAATTAAATTTTTAAAAGTTATGTTATTATTACTTTTTTGTTGTTATTATTAGTTGGTGAAACACGGCCTGAACCATCGCCATAACATAACTCTAGTTTGAATCAGTGTAACAGTCAGTGAGTGGCTTAACTTCATTTTGGCTGATATTGGTTGTTGTTTGACTCAACTTGTTCTGCTACTCCCACTATGGATATGTCCATTGCTTTGTTTTCACTGTAGATATTCCAAAAATAATTAAGGAGTTAGCCAAGAAACTGGGGGTGCGGTAACTTGATTTGTCCAGGACTAAAGGGTTTCCCAAGAAGTATGACTTTCAGTTTTAGCACCAGGACAGTTCCAGGCAAGCTGCAATGAACTGGTAGTCTACTGGGAGTAGACTGGTAGCATTATTGTATTAACTCTCCTTTATAACACTAATCTGTCTCAAGTACACTTAATGTGCACTTGATGTGACATTGCAAAGCCATCTTAGGTTAAGCCTGTGTGGCCAAAGTCAAGCTGACATCAAAGAAAAGACCTGAAGGATAAAATTCTTGTCTAATCTGGGAATTCCCAGGTTTTTGAAGGGTAGTATCACAGCTTAGAAATTATACTTTAACATATAAAAAGCACAATAATATCTTTACCAAGTATTTTAACAGAAATTTGGTTGTACACAAACACAGACGTGTGTAGCACTGAAAGAAACATGACTGTCAAGTAATGTTTTGCTAACAATCACACCTCAATATGAGTGTTTCTCCTGAAAACAGTCACATTGAGAAGTACACAGCACAATGATGTTGATTTGGCATAAGACAAGTTTTTTGTTTTTTGTTTTTTTTTCGAGATAGAACTCACCCTGTTGCCCAGGCTGGAGGGCAATGGTAGGATCTCAGATCAGTGCAACCTCCACCTCCTAGGTTCATATGATTCTCCTGCCTCAGCCTCCCAAGCAGCTGGGATTACATTACAGGTGCCCGCCACCATGCCCAGCTCATTTTTGTATTTTTAGTAAAGACAGGGTTTCACCATGTTGGCCAGGCTGGTTTTGAACTCCTGACCTTGTGATCCTCCCACCTTGGCCTCCCAAAGTGCTGGGATTTCAGGCATGAGTCACCACACCTGGCCCAGCATAAGAAAGTTCTAACACTCCTCTTAGAATTGCCTTTAGAGTCAGATTTACTCAACTTATAGCCTATCCTCAATTTTTATGAAAATGGCATTGGAAGCATGGATGACTTTCCTTATTTTCCTTATATAGGTTCAAATAATTTAATTTTCTCCTAAAACCAAACTCCTGCCTCAGAGGGCAATGTTTACCACCACTGATGATATTCAAAAGAACATGACACGTAAAGACAGTTCCAAAAAGATGTGACAGCATCTCTTTGATCAACGGCAGTTGTTTTTGAGAAAACAACTCAAATTTTAAAGAGAGCAACTTTGAAGTTATAAATTCTATAAATTGTTCCCTTCCCCCACATCACTTACATTAAATTAATCATACCTCTTAACTGTCAGCTAAAAAGCCTATGATTTTGGTTCTAATGCCAAACCCTGACTTCAGCATTGCCATTATATGTCTCAATCCACTTAGTTATTTGCTCAGATACTGAGACCCTCTCTTGTAGCTTGCTGTATGTCCTCCTCTGAGAATTACTTTTCCCCTTAGGGCTGCTGTCTTCACTTCTAAGATTATGGGCAAGTTACCTTGTACTCGCTTCATGGAGGAGTCTGGAGACATGGTTGTGTGAGGTCTTTTTAGGTAAACTCATCAAACACCATCCTTTAATAAAGGGTTTTTTTTTAACCTCAGCACTATTGACTTTTTTTTTTTTTCTTTGAGATGGAGTCTCTGTCACCCAGGCTGGAATGGAGTGGCACAAACTTGGTTTACTGCAAACTCTGACTCCCAGATTCAAGCGATTCTCCTACCTCAGCCTCCCATGCAGCTGAGATTACAGCGCATGCCACCATGCACAGCTAATTTTTGTATTTTTAGTATAGACAGGGTTTTGCTATGTTGGCCAGGCTGGTCTCCAACTCCTGACCTCAGGTGATCCACCCACCTCAGCCTCCCAAAGTGTTGAGATTACAGGTGTGAGCCTCTGCACCCATCCAATTGACATTTTAGATTAGATAATTCTTTGTTGTTAGGGGAGCTGTCCTGTGTAGTGGAGGAAGTTTAGCAGCATCTCTGGCCTCTGTCCACTAGATGCCAGTTGTGACAACCAAAATGTCTCTTGACGTTGCCAAATGTCCCTTGCGGCAACACCATCCCTAGGAAAGAACCATTGGCTGACACAGAGACTTAGAGATGAGTCATTCTTTTTATAGGGTTTTAACTAATACATTATGCTGCTGAGTCAGATTAAACTTTGAAAGAAAAAAGAAACCCCTCATATTTAAAGTAAATGAAATAGGTTTTCATTAATTAATTAATATAGCAAAATCTAAATTCAGGAAAAAACATTGTGCTTGCTTTCCAGGTGGAACACGAACTATATATACAAGATAGAAAGTTTGTCCATTCATTCTTTCATTCCATCAGTATTTACTGAGCATATACCAATTGCCAGAGACCCCATGCTGGGCAGTGAGGTTACGCTGGTGAACAAGATAGACAGGTGCCTGCTCTCAAGAAACAACGTAGCAAGTTTGAGACATGTGTTACAATATAGTGAGATAGTACCTTGCCCCAGTTGGTGGCAGGGTAGTGCATTTATTAATCATGTTTTCTTTATTTTCTGTATTTTATGATATTTTAATTGAATAAAAAGGTCTGGGGGTTGGGAAAGACTGTCCCTCCCAGAGCTACTTCATTCCTAATATGATAAATAATTGCCTGCCAGTATTCCTCTCCTATGTAAACCAAGCATTTGTGAGTCCATCTCCGTAACCACTTCCTTTATCTCTCACACACCAAGCCAGTATTTCCTGCCCTAAATCAACACAGTACTCGAAATCCAGCCAACCAGCTCCTATGTTCCAAAGCCTGCCAGAGTTATTCAAACTGACCAACCCCAAACTGTTTTGCCTGCATTGCCTTGCCTTTCCCATGGAAAATACAATAAAGGCAGTGGCCTCTGCCTTCTCCTTGTTCTTTTTTGCTTTCTGAAGTGCACCGGTGTTTCCCCATGTCATCTTCATAGAGGGAAATGTAAGACATAAAAAGCCTAATGACTGGAGCCTCTGCCTCTCCATGTTATCACTCAGTCCACCTCTATAAATTAAAATCATTGAGACAAGAAGCATACAAAAGGGGACCCTATCCCAGTTAGAGGGGCCAGAATAGCTTCCCCAAGGAAGGATTGGAGTCAGTAAAGTGAATATATGGGAAATAAATTTCATCCAGGGATAAAAAAATGTACAAATGGCCTGGTATAGGCAAGTTGCAGTGGGAGACTGGAAGGGCAGATTCATTTAGAGTGTTTATCTTGAAGACAATTGGAAGCCAGTATTTGATTCAGGTGGTTAGGTTTGATCTGTCTTATTAGGAAGATCTTCTGATTGCACTGTAGGGAAAGAACTGGACAGATACCAATTAGTGAACTAGTGAAGCAATGGAGGAAAACATTGACAGTGTCCTGAATGAAGTTGGTGATTGGGAATGAACAGAACGTGACAAACTGGAAAGATGTCCAAGACAAGGAACTAAGCAGAGCCAATGAATTGAAAGGGAGGAGGAGAAAGCAAAAAGTCAAGGTTTCTGGCTCAAAAACCTGTCTAGGTATCTCTGGTATTGCCTTTCATTGAAACAAAGAACCCAGGAAGAGCATCTAATCTGGGGGAAGGTTGAACTTGAGGTAGACATGAAAGTCGTTATGTCCAATAATCAGTTGGATGTGCTGCTCTGGAGCAGGCAAGAGAGATGATCTAGCAGTAGAACATTTACAAATTATGTCCTAATGATTTTAAACTCACTTATAAGGAAGAGTAACGGCAGCTATGTGATGACCCTGAAAGAGGAGAGTCCAGGGCAGAACACAGAGGAGCATCAACATGAATCAACAGGAACAAGAGGAGTCCTCAAAGCAGAGCGAGATGGAGATGACAGGAGACAGGCAGGAGAAAAAGCATTGCCTGGAATGCTCTCATTCCTCCACTTCCTCCAGCTTCACTCTGTCAGTGTGTCCTTCGTCATCTGAAAAACCAACCTGTTCAGTGTCTTTGTTGAAGACTCAGCCCCAAGCATTGCCTCTTTTGGGGTGCTTTTCCTAATTACCCCCAGGTAGAGGTGGGGGTCCCTCCTCAGTTACAGCACCGATCTCATCATACGAATGTCTCTCTCAATGGCAGGAACCAGTTTTCTCACCACCGTGTCCTCAGTCCAATAACAAGCAGATAGCAGGTATTCAGTACATATTTGTCAAATGAATGAAAAAAATAAAACTTTGTATGCTTTCACAAGTTGTAAGGCAGTTCTTTCAGTAATCAGTTGAAAATGGTTGACTGTTATTTCAGAAGTAATTACAAAATGCTTTCTAACCCACAGGTGTTTAGAAATAGAATATTAGAGGGGAGGGAAGACAGCACTAGAAGAGCACATGCTCACACACACTGACAGCAACACTGAGAGCTTAAAAGAGAGAAAAGGCTGCCGGGTGCGGTGACTCACGCCCATAATCCCAGCACTTTGGGAGGCTGAGGAGGATGGATCACTATGTCAAGCGATTGAGATCATCATGGCCAACATGGTGAAACCCTGTCTCTACTAAAAATACAAAAATTAGCCAGACGTGGTGGCACATGCCTGTAGTCCCAGCTACTTGGGAGGCTGAGGCAGGAGAATCGCTTGAACTGAGGAGGTGAAAGGTACAGCGAGCCGAGATCATGCCAGTGCACTCCAACCTGGCAACAGAGCAAGACTCCATCTCAAAAACAAAAGGGAGAGAAAGGACAGAAAAGGTTAAAATGCTTTGTGTGTGGCACTCTAGTGCCCTTTAGTGCCAAGGCCACCATATTCACACAGTTGAATACAACACAGTTCGAAAAGTGATGTTTGTTGGAGAACACTGAACCTCTAAGACCTTTAACCATGACAGGTTACTCCATCAGGGAAGTCAGGTGGTCTACATAAACTTTTAATAGATTTATAATACGATGGCAATTATTTTTAGTTTTTAGTTTTTAAAGTGAAGATTACATTTTAGAAAGATACAAAATGTTAAAGTAATTATTCATTTTAGCTTCACTTGCAGTTACCTAGAATATGAGCACTACGTGAACTGGCTGATTCTCTAATAATAGGAGCGCCACACACACAAGTTGCAGCCATATGTGGATAGGCATTACTCAGAATTACAAAATGGAATCTCTTGCCTTTCTCACTTATAAACTCATAAAGACAATGTTTCTTACAAAAGCCTATAAACCCTAGCACAGCATTTCCAAGTGGCTACCTCATTGTTAGCAATGTCTTCTTTGTTGGGGTAGGCAAGAATTTAGGAAGATTCTACCAAAGCAAGTTCCCTCTTCATCCTTCACAGAACAGCACGCAAGCACTTGGTTGTCCTCTGCAGTTAGCCTGGACGTCACTCAGCAACTTAAGACTGTGTTCTTGGATATTAAAATAAAGCTCACTCAAAAAATATTCCTAAATAGGGCACGACGGTTAAACTGGCAATGCTATAAATATTACAGGACTTAAGTATATTTTTGTCTTTATTTCCCTATGCCAGACATGGCTAAACCAACTGTGCACACACAAACTTCTTTGTTGTTGTTGTCAAGGAGAGTATGAAGCTTCTTTGGGACTATTTTAAATTCGGTGCCTCATTTCACATAAATATTTACCCCAAGGAAGGTGTCTGACAGTGGAAATCTATACACCGTCATAATCCTTTTACACAGAGCAGCATTTTTACTGTACCCTGATGAAGGTATAAAAAGCTCCCCTGTGGAAATATTATTAAGAAGACAGTGAATATAGAGAATAAAAATGTTATCATTATCTCCAGAAGATGAAGTTTATAAAAATAGAATGTCTTTGTCAAGAGGCCCAGCTAGAGTGCCCTGTGTTTGAAATATGCTCAACTCAGCAATCTCAATGGAAAAAATTGAAAGTAATGGTGAATTATTTTTCAATGCATCCTAAAGTAAGTATTCCAATATCTTTTATGAATTGTTTAAAAACTCAAATACTTTGAAGGGCCGGGCGTGGTGGCTCATGCCTGTAATCCCAGCACTTTGGGAGGCCGAGGCGGGTGGATCACGAGGTCAAGAGATTGAGATCATCCTGGCCAACATGGTGAAACCCTGTCTCTACTAATAATACAAAAAATTAGCTGGGCACAGTGGCATGTGCCTATAATCCCAGCTACTCCGGAGGCTGAGGCAAGAGAATTGCCTGAGTCCAGGAGGCGGAGGTTGCGGTGAGCCGAGATCGCGCCATTGCACTCCAGCCTGGGTAACAAGAGTGAAACTCCGTCTCAAAACAAAACAAAACAAACAAACAAACAAAAACTCAAATACTTTAAGACAACCTCTGAAATGGAGACTAAGTTATGTATTAGCCTGGCTAACCTGAAATATCTGACAGTTTTAAAACGTACTGAGGGAAAGCCACTGGGAAGCTATCAGTGAAAACAATTTTTATAGCACTGCCCCAACTTGAATAACAACAACTTTTTAGAGACTTCTTAGAATTATTCAAGAAACCGATATTATTTCCTACTGCCTTTTGCCTACAATAGGTAAACATCTTAAAACAATAATAATAAATAGTTGGCCTTCCATATTTATGGTTTCTGCATCCATGGATTCAACCAAACGAATATCAAAAATATTTGGGAAAAACCCAACAACTAAAAAAAACAACATAACAATTCATAATAATGTGTGTGTATATAAATACGTATATATATTTTATTATTGAGACGGAGTCTTGCTCTGTCACCCAGGCTGGAGTGCAGTAGGGTAATCTCGGCTCACTGCCAACCTCCGCCTCCCAGGTTCAAGTGATTCTTCTGTCTCAGCCTCCCAGGCAGCTGGGACTACAGGTGCATGCCACCATGCCCAGCTCATTTTTTTTTTTTTTTTTTTTTTGTATTTTTAGTAGAGATGGGGCTTCGCCATGTTGGCCAGGCTATTACTGAACTCCTGACCTCAGGCCTGCCTCAGCCTCCCAAAGACCTGGGATTACATGTGTGAGCCACCTTACCTGGCCAAAAATATTTTAAAAATAAAATACAGTATAACAACTGTTTATATAGCATTTACATTGTATTAAGTAATATAAGTAACTAAAAATGATTTAAGTATGTGGGAGGATACATATAGGTTATATGCAAATACTATGCCATTTCTACCAGGAATTTGAGCATCCTTAGATTTTGTTATCCAAGCAGGGTCCTGGAACAAATCTTCTACAGATACGGAGGGACAACTGTACTAATAACCATTAATAGATTGAACACCTATTATGTGCCAGGCACCCTAGTATTTTACATGGATATTGTGATTGATCCTTGCAATAATTCTTTTTTAAAAGTTATATTTCTTCCCTATGGTACAGATAAAGAAACTGAGGCTAAGTATTGAAGGTCCCAAACTGCCAAGTGAGGGCACAAGGATTCAAACCCAGGCAATCTGATTAAACCCTGGCAATCCAGCAGTAAGCCAAGCCACTTCTCCTGTAGTTTATGGTCTACTGTCTGAGGCATACTTCAGACACTTAAGCAGTACACACATAGGCACTCCAAAGGAAAATTAGAGGATATTTTTGGAGAATATAACATGGGGTCCTAACATGAGCTGTTGGGGAAGAATGGAGAATAAACAACACTGGCTGAGAATTAATAACGAGTAGGAGTCTGTCAGGCAAAGAGATGGGGAGAGTTTCAAACAGAGGAGAGGGTATGTGCAAAGTTCCCGAGGCAGAAAAGAGTTTGTTCTAGTAATGGAAATGAAAGGAAATGAGTGTATCTGAAATGCACTGAGCAATATAGGGAGAATGGAGACGTAGGCAGGGCCTTGCAAAACTTATGAGGAATTTTGTGTTTCATCCTAAGCTCAGTGAAAAGTAACTGGAGAGATCCAGTAAAGACAAACATGATCCTGTTTACATCTTAAAGTTTGAGTTGCTCTTTGGAAAACAGACTGGAGGATGAGAAGAGACAAGCTTGGGGGTCACTGCAGGAGTCCCAAGTGGCTGCTGATAATGATTAAACTAGTGATGACAGTAAAATTGGGAGAAAGAGAATGAGTTTGAAGTGTGTTTTGGAAGTAGACTTGATTTACAAGACTTGGTGGTGGACTGGATGAAGAAATAGGTGCTCCAGAAACCTTATCACAGGTTTTCCTTAAACCACTGCTCAACTTCTTCCCATTTCTCCTATGTCCGATGGGGACCAGTCCTTTGCACAGTTAACACCAGTGTAAGTATTTCATGAAAGAGAGAAGAGAAGGGCACCACAGGCTTAACAGTTAATTGTTAGTGATCTTATGTTTAAGTACACATTTCTAGATAGTAGTGATGGGATAAGGATGGGGGAAATTGAGAAGGAGATGGAAGAAAGCTGTCTACCCCCATAGAACAGCTGTGGGACCATCTGTTTGTCAAATTTCCCATACAAAATACTCCAGGCTGTGTACTCTGGGTGGTTATCACTCTGCTGGAGAACATTAACAGTAATGTTAATGAACCGAGAGTTCAGATTACAAACAGTATCTAAACAGGGCCATTTTCATGGAATACTTTCATTTTTATAAGAGAAAATAAAAGGAATTATGTTAAAAAATAAAGAGCTCTTCAGGAGACTAAGGCAAGAGGATCAGTGGAGCCCAGGAGTTCAAGATCAGTCTGAGCAATATAGCAAGACCCTATCTCAAAATAAATAAATAAATATTAAATATATTAAACTGAATAGTTCTACATATACAGTCATGCATTGCTTAACAATGGAGATATATTTGAGAAATGCATCCTTAGGCAAACATCATAGAGTGCACTTAAACAAACCTAGATGGTATAGCCTACCACACACCTACGTTATATGGCAAAGCCAATTGCTGCTCGTAGGCTACAAACCTACACTGCATGTTACTGTACTGAATACCCTAGGCAATTGTAGGATGATGGTAAGTACTGTTGACCTTTGAGCAATGCAGGTTTGAACTATGTGGGTTCACTTATGCACATTTTTTTCAACCACAGTTATGCCACATGTGCCTGCCTCTCCTGCTTCCCCTTCTATCTCCTCCCCTCTTCTGCCTCTGCCCTCCCCCAAAACAGCAAGAACCCCTCCTCTTCCTCCTCCTCCTCCTCAGCCTGCTCAACATGAAGATGACAGGGGTGAAAACCTTTATATTATTCACTTCCACTTATTGAACAGTAAATATGTTTTCCTTGTGATTTTCTTTTCTCTAGATTTACTTTCTTGCAAAATACAGTTTATAATATATATAGTGCCCAAAATATTAATGTGTTAATCAACCCTTATGTTATTGGTATATATGTTTATAATATATATAGTGTCCAAAATGTTAATATGTGTTAATCAACCCTCATGTTCTTGGTAAGGGTCCAGTCAACAGTAAGTTATTAATGGTTAAGTTTTGGGGAAGTCAAAAGTTATATGCACATTTTCAACTGTGTTGGGGATTTGCGCCCCTAGCCCCCGCATTTTTCAAGGGCCAACTTATTTGTGCATCTAAACACATCTAAACATAGAAAAAGTACAGTAAAAATATGGTATCATAATCTTATAGGACCACCATTGTGTGGTCCCTTGTTCACTATCATATGCAGCACATAACCGTTTCATCAGGTATCTATTGATTTAAATACTAATAGTTTATAAAAATTTAAAAATCAAATATCAGGTTCATGACAACAACAAAAAATTAAGCAATTAAGCCCAATATTAATGGTTATGGATTACAGAAATCATGTTCCAAAACATATTTTTGGCACACATTCTGGCTGTGGATATTTTACTTAAAGGTAATCATTTTTGAGACTGGCTAATTCAGCAGCTGCTGTTAAAGATATTTTGCATAAGATTTAAACTCAGTCGCTTTCTACTCACACATATAGCAATAAACTACTTCCCAGTGGCCTCATTGGGAGTCTCTATGTCCGTATCATGGAAGTGTGTGTCTGAGTTTGGAGTTGGTTAACTAGAATTCATACAAAGAAGAATGGCCAAAATAGTAAGAGTGTTCTAAACCTTTTAATATTAAGAACAGATGAGAGAACAGGGGATATTGACCTGGAGAAAGAGGCTTAGGATAACAATCAACTATTAATATTTTAATACATACTAGAAAGGCTATAATGTGGAAGGATTGAATTTACTTTCTGTGGCTAAAGTAGGCAAAATAAAGATCAATGAATGAAGGACAAGGGGAAGCAAATTTATGTTCAATATAAGACAGGCCTTTCCAAATCGAACGGTTCAAAAATCAGCCTCAGAAGGTGGTAACTGGTTCATTGACATGAGTGGTATTTTCAGAGACTAAATGACCATTTTTGCTTAATGTTTTACAAAGTTTGATCAGTCAGAAAGGATTTGGCTGAAGATTCTAAAGTCTCGTTCTATTTCTAAGCTTTCATTGTAGAGTTGATTATGCCTCCAGCGTCTATTCTCACGATTCTAAAACCCCAAAATTTCCAGTTTATGGAAATGTGTAGTTCACTGGCATTGCATTGTGGAGTGGTGGGAAGCAGTTTGAAGCTAGGCTAAGTATTTAGTGCATTTCGTT
This sequence comes from Callithrix jacchus, assembly GCF_049354715.1. NCBI lineage: Eukaryota > Metazoa > Chordata > Mammalia > Primates > Cebidae > Callithrix > Callithrix jacchus. The sequence continues at coordinate 78,620,958 of NC_133504.1, forward strand.
TTCTGGCCGCAGTGATTGGATTGGGGGTGAGCATGTAACTTCATCCAGTCCTGATGTCTTGAGAATTCTGGGACTAATATGCCTTCTTCCCATGAGCTACGGAATGAGAAGCATGCAGTCCCCACAATAGCTGGTAGTCATCTTAGAACTGCAGGACAGATCTTGCCTAGAATGAAGTCAACAACAAGGAAACTAAACAAAGAATTGAAGAGAGAAGGACGCGGACCTGGTCACATCACAAGACCAGTAGATCAAGCCTTATCTAAACCAAGTGCCCCAATGGACTATTCAGTTACACGAGTCAATGGAGTCTCTTTTTAATTTAAGCCATTTGAGTGTATTTTTGACACATTCAAATATATCTTTCCTGATTCTTATCCAATTACATGTAACATAGTATCCCATTCTCAAATGTTAAAAGAGACCAGCTGCACTTTGCATACAGGGGTCCACATAGCAACAAAGAGATCTCTCTAAAACTTATCTCTGAATCAGGCAAATCCCAGTTCATGAAAAAACTGGTTTCTATAACCATCAGTGTCTCTTTCAGAATAAACCATGTTAACTAGCATTGCAACTAAAAAAATTAATAAGAATTTAAAGATATAAACAGCTTTACAGAAAACTTTTCATCCTACATGTATAAACTCAATCCTTTTTTCCTCTTTCAAGGTTATTGTCAAAAAAAAAGAACAAAAAAGCAGATATGACCAATTTAGAAATCCTACAGTGTTAATGACCATGTGAATAGATTATATTAACTGCTTAAATAATTTCTTGATTTGATTAAGGTTTTGGTAACTTCTCAACACTAGAACTATAAGACCCAAACTATTCTGCATGCTGTTTTTCAATCCCCCTCACTCTTGGTTCTATAGAATTTGGGTTGTGACCCATATTAATAGATCATCCTTAACTGGGTTCAAATGTTGCCATCCTTATTTATCTGTGTTTACATGTGATTAAAAATAAAAAGTGAAAACTACAAGCATAAATGGAGGCTAAATATTAATACCAACCTTGCCTCCAGGATACAACATTCCTGGCTGCTGACTTGTGGCCCATCGATATGCTCAAGATATTGATGTTTTCCCTCAGTCCTCAGGGCCACTGGCCAAGGGTCAGAGGCAGACCAAGACCCCACATCAGTAGCCTCTGGTCAGAAGCAGCCTTGCCTGTTTTCCCAAAATGCTGAAGAAATATTTTCATTTCCTACATATGGCACTGCAATAAAAATTCCAGGATTCACTACCCTAAATAACACGACTTAAAGTTCTACCTTGTTCCTTCTTTTTTTTGAACTTGGTATGTTCCAACTTTGGAAACCTATAATAAATATTGTTTGGCCAGAATATTTGTAAAGAAAACTTAAGGCTTCCCTTTGACTTTGAATCCAAAGAATTCAAGAAAACCCCAAACTTATTTCCTTTTTTGTCATTGACATAAAATGTTTTCACTTGTCTTTTCCCCTTGAACACTATTTATTTTTATGTCCTTTTTCTTATTGCTCCTCCTAGAAAAAAATGATTTTAGCAAGTTCTGTTTAAAAATAAAATTGTAAATTTTCAGGGTTGTACATGTTACAGTTCATGTTTCCTCATAGCATTGCTATTCATGGGCAAGATTTGCACAGCTATAGAGAAGTGAGAAATTTTGGTATAGGGACCACACAGTCCTTGGAAAATTTGTAAGGGATACTCCATAAAGATGGGTTCTTGTTCCAATACATGATCCCGATGAACTATCAGGATCCACTTTTCTGTTACTTTTATTAACAATGGTTATTTAAGATTATCAGTTTCAAATTACAGAAAGCAAATTCTTCCACAGGCGTTCTCACATTTCAACTTAATGTTGATAAAGAGAAAACAATTTTATGCCAAACACTAACCATAAATTTGGTCTGTGCTCAGTTTCTATGAAGGTCTCTCATTTAACCAGGATAAAGAATTGATTATCTACAAAATATTAAATCTAGGTATTTCTTGGCCAACATAAGTCAGAACCAGTCTAAGCAATTTAAGTTTATAATGCGCAGAAGATAAATTACTTCAAGATGCTCACTTTCATAGGATAAGATACTTTATTAACAATAACATGTCAGATGCAAACCAGTTTACAAGCTCAAAACTCTGCTATAATTCTGAAGGCAAGAATGGGAAGCTTTTCAGAGGAATTCTTTTTCTAACCTGGTATCTTCTTTTGAATTCTACTTTAAATGCTGCCTTACTTCTTGTGGAGTCAATGGTGCCTCTATCTCAGAATACAGGTAGGCCAAAGAAAATGCCCTCATCTATTTTTGAACATCCTGGGATTCTCAAAGTGAAAATTCTTATAAATAGTAAGAAATACATGAATAGAAGTCTGCTTGGAAATGATCCTATTTCAGTCATAAAAAAAAGATGCCTTCTGAGAGAAAAGATGACAAGGATGTGAATGACCACAGAATCCAGTGGCTGACTTACAGCAGTGGGCACACTGCTTATAGTTCATTATGCTAGATTCACAGCTTCCAAAATGCATAAGAGGAACACAGTTTAAAACATGTAGATATTTCAAGTAGTGACAGGTATTCAGAATGAAAACTGTAACTCACCAAATTCAAACTACTGACTTAAGCAGTGAGGAGTTTTCACCCGGGAAATAAACAAACATTTACTGATTTTTTATTATGTGTAAAGTTGGCCCTATAATAGGCATTCCATAAACGCCCGCAGCATATTTTGGCAATCCCAACCAAAGAGTTCTTGATTCAATAAGCCAAAGGAATGGAAAGAGATTAATTATATACAGGTGGGTACTAATGCATTGGGTGTGGAGCTGGTTTTTGAGAATCTTGGATCCCACTGATTTGCCTACATAAGTTTTTACGCCTCACTGACTCCAGGGTATTTCTTATCTATACAGCAGATATAAATTCTTCATACAGTTCAGATTATAGAGAAAAGGAGCACTATGGATTTATTTTAACACAGGATTGGTTTTCCCCTACCTCTCCTGGAGGAGTTAAGCTCCTTGGGAGCATATCATATCATGGCTATACATTTTTTCACAAACAAGCCTATCGATTTGTAATTTTCAATAAATATTAAAAACAATAATAGCATAATAACTCCAGATATTTGGGGAATTAAGTGTTTTCACAAATTAATATGTCAGTTGCATAATAGTTTAAATATTGTAGCAAGTACCCAAACTAATGTCAGAGACTTATGTCCTCATCCCAGCTCTCCTACTTATAGCTCTATGAATGTGGACAAGTTATAGAGACACTTTAATCATGAATTTATTTTACTTATGAATATATTTTCACGAATTTCTGAGGTTTAGTGTGAGAATCCAACAAACTATGTTCTTTTTTTTTTGAACAATACTATAAAATATTTTATCTGTCTTTATTGAACATGTGTCTAAGATATGATAGTATTTTTGCATCTTAGTTAACATAATAGGTATAATTTAACATTAATGTAGTATTTATTGTATAGCATTCATTTAAATCCTTAATTCAATGAAATAACCCTTAATTTGAGTTATCACTATGGGTAAAGAATTCAGAAGTGATATATTTCCCTCTCCTCAAGGTACCTCAAGGTACAAATTTTTTTTTTTTTTTTTTTTTTTGAGGCAGGGTATTGTTGTGATGTCCAGGCTGGAGAGCAATGGCACTAACACAGCTCACTTCAGACTCGACCTCCCAGGCTCAAGTGATCCCCCCACCTCAGCCTCCCAAGTAGCTGGGACTACAGTTGTGCCACAATGCCTGGCTAATTTTTTGCTTTTTGTAGAGATGGGGTTTCCCTATGTTCCCCAGCTGGTCTTGAACTCCTGGGCTCAAGCAATCCTTCCACTTTGGCCTCTCAAAGTGCTGGGATTACAGGCATGAGCCCCCTCACACAGCATAAGCCATTTTTAATCTAATGGAGGCAATAATCCCTCATTTACAATCCCTCATTTATTCAACGAACATTTGGTAAATTCGGCTAGATTACAAGCACTGCCCTAGGCCCTTTGCTACAAATAGGACAAAATCTGTACCATGACTTCAAAGAGCTTGTGTTCTAATAAGAAAGGCAAAGTTTTTTTTTAAGCTGCAAATTATTCCCATACAATATGCAAATGCTATACAGAAGTATGCACCACACGGTTTAAGTATGGGTGGGAAGGAAGCAACGAAGAAGATGGTAAAAAGTACTAAAATATGATAACTAGAACAACTGACAGAAAGAATCAAATTTATGTTAAAATTCTAACTGTGTGATCTTTTCCAAGTTTCTTTCTCTATTAGCTTCTAGGTCTGTAAAATGGGGGAAAAAATTCTCGTAGGACTTTCATGAGGAGTAAATGAGGCAAGTGTAGGTATAGCTTTAGCATTGTACCTGGCACGTAATAAACGCTTAGAAGTTTCATTATTGCTAACATATATGGCACATCTATGTTATCTCTGCTTGAGTACCTAATGCAATGTTATTTAAATAGCAGATTCCCTGAAAATTCTTAGTTAAAACTCTATCTGGCCATTATTATGAACATTAATTTAAAGGCATTTATCATTGAATCCATCTATTCCAACAATATAAACTTATTTACTAAATTAATACTAACTACCTGCTTATTAGTCCTTTTCCCTTTTCTTCTTAAGCAGAATGTAGGAAACAAATAAATTAGAAACCAAATATATGTATCCATGATAAATCAGTTGATTGAAGCTTTTGATTAATGGAATTTTACTTAAAGCAGATCAATCTATGATAATCATTATATATATATATTTTTATTTTAGAAAGTACCCAGTACTTTTTGAAACTTTCCATTATAAGTAGCTTAGGAAAAAAGTTATTTCAATTTTCTAGAGGCTTGGGAGGAAACTGAAGGACTCTATTTCTACAAACAAAAAACGAGGATTTGGAGAAATCATTTGGCTAAAGTGAAGCATGGGATTCCACTGAAGAAGAAATGAAGTACAAGTTCTACTACTAAAAACTAAAACCCAGCTCTTCACTTTGCTTAGGAAAATATAGCAAAACATACATATTTTTATTTTTTCTATATAGTTAGTCAAAACGAGATTAGAAACCTTATGGTTTTAAAACTTTGAGAGGCTATTTGATTTCCTTAACAGATACTCTGAATTCTTTATGTGGATATAAATTTAGAGATACATACAACTCAGTTACTCTTGCAAACTTAAAAATCATTCCATTTGAAAAGATCCAAAGAATTGGCCAGTTCCTTATCTTTATGGCAAATAAAAAGTAGCCACTAAACTGGCTTTATTACCATGACTATAATTTGCTTCTGCTCTTCCACTTCCTCTTCTTTCCCCTCTTCCTTTCTCTTTCTTTCCCTCCATCCTTTCCTCTTTCCCATTCATCGTTCTTCCTCCATCCTTCCTCCTTCCTTTTTTCCTTTATCTCTTCTATACATCTTCCTTTTTCTTTTTTTCTCTTTATATGGCCAAGGACCAGGTACTTTCCTAAATGCTGGCAAAGAAACAGTGAATAAAATTGACACAGTTCCTTCCTCACAGAGCTCACAAACTTCCATGGAAAACTGTTAAACAACTATGTCTATTACAAGATTATAAGTACTACAACCAGGCAAGTACAGTATCCGACAGGAGTACATGGCTATGGAATGTGGCTTAGTTTGTGAACAAGAATCAGTTCATTACCCAAGGCTTCTGAAGTTGCTTTACATCTTACTACATATGTATTTATGTATCAGTATATAAATACAAAAATACAATAGAATCAAAGTTTGTCTCATAGTATCCCAAGATAACTACATTTAAGCATTTTGATTCACTCCAATAAACAGGCTAACCTCCTTCACCAGGCATTTATAAAATAAAATAATAAATTAAAAGGGGCTAAAGAAAAAGCATCTTTTTGTATCTGTGTGGGGCTTGAGACTTTCCGTAATGTCTAATCTTTCTAAATAGATGTCACTGAAAACATGTGGGTGCCACTGGAACTGGTCTGGAATTTCAAGTCTCAAAGTATTAGTTAAGACCTCAGAAGACCTATGCCATCTGGGGTTTTTTTTTTTTTCCTTGCATGGAGAAGTTTTAAAGTTTAGTACAGAAGGACTTTTTTAAAATTTATTTCTTCCCACACACACTTATATGCAGGTTGGCAAGCTTTCTCAAAGATCAACACTTCCGACTTCATCTAAGGGTTTTTTTCCTTCAGTGTAATCACAGATGACTGTTTTCCAAATGCTTTTTATAAGTTTTGATTCTGACCAATTAGCTAATAAACCCCTACGTGGACTGATTAGTTCTGTACAAACAAACCTTTTGCCATAAAATATCAACACTTCTTTAAGGGCAACATGTCAACTGTTATTGTCCAGTTCTAACTTACTGTGCCTACTTGCCTTCTTAGAGAATGGCAGCAGGCCAGGCAGGAATACCTAGGCTTGTTTGAAAACTCCTTCTGGGTTGCCTAGAAAACCTCCTGTGATGGGCGCCAAGCAGCCTGGCCTCTGCAGATCCTGAGTACCCTGCAGACAACCTCCTCCTCCCAGGCTGGAGTTAAAGATCAGCCTGGCATATTACTGGCTGGTGAGTCTGGGTAGCCAATCACATCTGAAAGGCTTCACATGTTAGTAAGCCCAGGTAATGAAATTGTATTTTCTTGGGTTATCCTATGTTAAGAGATGTGTGCCATCCTAATGTCTCCCTAAAATACATTTTTTGGAATAACCATGGCACTGGAAAAAAAAACACATTCTTAAAACTTTGGTGCCCTCCACCAAAATAATTAAACTGCAAACATAGATTCTAGCAAAGTGCTACATCTTGCTCCACAGTGAAATTAACAGTGTATCTCTGTGCACATTATACAAGGAAAATGAGCCTACCCCTCACTCCAAGAATTTAGGGGTAGCAGTACTGCAGCTACAGAGGTGATGTGTTAGATTTTAGATGCCTAACCAAAAATGTGAGAATAATTTTCTATAGACCAGTAATATGTTAGCTACTCAACTCAAATGCACACTATTTGTGCTTTTGCAACTGAGAGACTGCTAGAAATAGAATTAAAGAGGAGTTGCTTCATTGCCTATTGAGTGGCCTAAGGAAAAATCTTCCTTTAAAACAGCAGATATACCAGCAGGATAGAGCTTCCAATTTTCAAAGACTGAGATTTGCCTGGTCAGAGAAGACAATTAGAAAGAAAATTTCTCCATATCATTTTGGAGATTCTACAGCCCTCCAACATGTCCATATAGGAAGTGTGCCATATATCACAGGATAGGGCCAAAGGCCAAGTGCCTGTCAAGTGTCTGAAAAGATGAGCATATATGGGCAGAGGTAGGAGAGGAAATGTCAGCGTCCATGACCATGAAATGCCAGCATCCAACCACACCAACCCAGGGCCTGACCTTCTTTGCTCTGAGTCCCCTAGTAACTTCTGCGTTGCCAATACACAGAATATGTGTTTGGGGAAATATTTCCACCCTCTCAGGAGCCACATTATTACTCAGAATGCTCATAATTTTGTTTCATCCCTAATGATAAACCTAAAAGGCAATGCCCCACACCAAATTAAAAGTTTCTGTATTTTCACTTAAGATATACTATGAATATATGATCCTCTTCTGCCAATTGTAGATTCCTATGTTCAGGAAAAATGGGCAAAGGATTTCTGCAGACATGTATAGTCCTGGAGTAAGGATATACCTGTAACAGAAGGGATTGCTTTTTGGTATGCTGTAACTTTGCATTGACTTGCTGGTCTTTAATCTGCTGGGGAATGCTATACACCCACATGGAAAACCTGGGTACTGCCTTCACATTTAAATCTTTGATTTACTGACAGATGAATAAAATCTAATGTATCTAGATAGTTCCTGTCAACTATATATGTTTTGAAACACAAATTACAAAAAAGTGCAAATTATTTCAGCTGAGATCAGCATTAATTGAAACTTAGAATAACAATTCCTTCAAGACTTTCTTAAGAAACATGTTGCCGCATGAACTCAGTATTTTCGATGTCTGTCGTTTCCTAACGCCAGTATTTTTCCATAAGGAGAGGTTCAGGGAGCTCAGAAGGAGTTGCAATATAGGGTTAGCACAAAGGTTACAGCAATGTTGAGAACCAATATTTCTCCCCAGTAGATCTGCATTCTGCAGGCATTTTCTCAGCTGCACACAGGATCTCTATTCTAGAAGAGATGATACAGGTCAGCTAACATCTTGTTTTTATTTCAAACTAGAAAGCAAACTCAAAGTTCAATATTTGTGTTTTTAAACTATATTTACTTGTGCAATATGGCAGAAACACCAATTTTCTATTATTATGTTTTAACTTATTTTAGGTGCAGGTGTACATGTACAGGTTTGTTATATAGGTAACTTGCATGTCACGGAGGTTTGGTGAACAGATTATTTCAACAGCCAGGTAATAAGCATAGTACCTGATAGGTAGTTTTCAATTCTCTCCCTCATCCCCTTTCCATCCTCAAATAGGCCTTATTGGTACCTGCTGTTTCCTTATTTGTGTTCATGTGTATTCAACGTTTAGCTCCCACTTATAAGTGAGAACATATGATATTCAGTTTTCTGTTTCTGCATGAGTATGCTTAGAATTATGGCTTCCAGCTCCACCCATGTCACGGAAAAGGTCATGATCTTGTTCTTTTTTATGGCTACACAGTAACCCATTGTGTATATGTACCACGTTTTCTTTATCCAATCTACTGTTGATGGGTATTTAGGTTGATTCCATGACTCTGCCAGGAAGTACCAATTTTCTGAAGCTGCGACCATGTTGTGTGTATGGCAGAGAATATTTTGTTTTCCAAAATATATGCAGGAAACCACAGTTCCTTTAATAGATATCCATGGAATCCATTATTTTATTTTAAAGATTTACTTTGTCCTGTAAGTACAGATGTATAATTAAGGATACATGTACAGATAAGTCCAGCCAGTTGAAATATGGCTAAGCTATACTATATGGATGATATTCTAATAAAAAGATTTTTTTAACAGACTGAGCCTAATATCTGTCTGGGCTCTCTAAATGTAATGTGAATAATACCAGGCATTTTTCCTTGGTGTTTAAAATGTAAGACAATACTAAGTCTCTCTATGCTATTATAATAAAAGCCTTGTATTTACAACTAACAGAAATCAGAAAGTGCCAGGAGTTGATGTTCTAAAAGAAAAGGCTGTTACCTTAACCCTCTTTGGTTACATGAACAAAGATGATATGTGTCTCTTTTTATAAACATGTAGGTTCCAGTAGAAAACATAAGTATAAAATATCTACATCCTGTGAATATGTAGGTAGAAAAAAGCGTTCAAAAAACAGTGGAGAGCAAAACCTTTTGACTACCTCATCAAGCCAGTAAGTAAACCATTAGAGTTTCCTCAGGGAATTCTTTACAAGAACAAAGTAAAGAGCACCACAAATACAACATTTTACTTCTAGATGGAATCATCAACCTGTAGGTCTTATATGCTTACATTACATATTCTTTCATTACAGAAAGCCAACTTTCTTCTTTCTCTAAACCTGAAGGATTTCTTGAGGGAAAGAAATGACCCTATCACAAAACGTACATCTACTTTATATTCGAATCTGATAATTAAAAAGGGTAACAGAAACAACTTCAGAGTAACAAATCTACACATGGTTCACTGGAATTACTCAATGGCTAAAAAATTACACTCAAGTACAAAGAGGCATTTTTTATGTAAGCTTGCCTTTGACGTTTACTCCCTCCTCATTTATTTAACCATTTATAAGCACGTGCTAGTAGTCACTAAGGATGCAAAGATAAACAAGATATAGTCCCAACCTTCAGGGTGCTTCCAGTAGTGAGAAAAACATCCCTATAAAAAGATAATTGTGAAACGATGCGTTAAGTGACAAAGATATTCAGAGTATTATAAAAACCCTGGGATGAGGTAATTAATCCAGTGCCAAGACTGGCTATCTGGGGAGGTGACAAGGTTAATCAGGTGGAAGAGGGAGAGGACTACATATTGAGGGAGAAGCAAGAGTGAAGACAAGCTGTCAAAAGAGAGAGAGAGAGTGTGTGTGTGTGTGTGTGTGTGAGAGAGAGAGTGAAAAGTAACTATAAGCAATTTCATGTTCTAGGAATTTAAAGCTTAAGTGGCAATAGAAAGATAAGGCAGAGAATCAGACAGGACTTCATTGATAAAGAATCTATTTTTCCAAATTAAAGAGCTTTGGCTTTACTATGGAGGGGGTGCAGAAGCATCAAAGGGTTTTTTTTTTTTAATTTTATTATACAGATGGAGTCTTACTATGTTGCCCAGGCTGCACTCAACGTCCTGGTCTCAAGTGGTCCTCCCACCTCAGCCTCCCAAGTTGCTGAAATTACAGGCCAAACCATTGTGTGTAGCTTCTAAAGGATCTTAATCAAGAAAGTGGCATGGGGCAGATATGTGTTCCAGATATATCAGCCTGGGTCTTGTGTAGAAGATGGGTTTGAAGGCAAGATTCAGGCTAAAGATTCAGATGGCATCATGAATAAAATGATGGTAGTAGTACTCTGAGAATGAAGCAATCTCCAAGGGATATCATGTAGAGTGTGAAGACAGTGGACTGACCATAAAACCCTACAGAATACCAACATTTAAAGAATAGGTGAAGAACTCAGGTTGGGCCAGGTGTGGTGGCTCACACCTGTGATAATCAGCACTTTGGGAGGCCAAGGTAGAAGGATCTCTTGAGGCCAGGAGTTCAAGACCAGCCTGGACAATATAGCAAGACTCTATCTCTACAAAATAAAAATAAAAATTAGTCATGTGTCATGATGCATGCTTTAGTTCCAGCTACTAGGGAAGCTGAGGTTGTAGGATCACTTGATTCTAGATCCCAGGAGTCTGACATCAGAGTGAGCTATGATGGCACCACTGCCCTCAAGCCTAGGTGACAGAGCAAGACCCTCTCTCTAAAAAAAAAAAAAAAAAGAACTCAGGTGGATATTAATAACAATTTTACTCAGCCAGAGATCATTTTTGATTGAGCCAGTTTGCTCACCTACTGCCTGGTGTCAAAAAAAATTGTTTCATATGTGTACTGTGAAAATATTTATTTGTTTAAAGATTTATTTTAACCTCAGCAAAATTGTTTCAATATGCAATTTTAATAAATCTGAGGTATGGAATACATATTTCTTATATTATACTCAAACTACAAAGAGTTCTTTTGACGGTTAAATTACTTTACAGTTTAGGGAAAGACTGAGAAAATTATTGCCTTTCCTCTGTTCCATGGTGGATTATTTTGTTCTTAGAGTTCTGTCCAAGACAGAACAAGTATCTGGTGGCATGCCTACTGTGGGTGCCAAGTGTTCTTGTATTTACTCTAGTACGTGCACAGTCGAACCACTTAGATAAAAGTTGTTTTTCATGACACGGTGATCTCACCCACTCCAATGACTTCAACCACCAGCTGTACACAGATGAATTCTAGTCTTTCCCTTTTCCTGAGCTCTGAGTTCTTATATAAAGTTGCTTACTGGGCACTCTCGCTGTCCTTCAGAAAACTCACACTACCAATACATAAAAGTAAACTCCTTATCTTTCTTACATACCCATTCCTTCTCCTTTAGTCACTGTTTTCACAAATGACTCTAAAATCTGCTCAAATACCCACATCATCCCAGATTCCTCTTTCTCCTTCATTGCCTCCCACATCTCTTCAGCCACCTTATCCTACAGGAGCCAATTATTTTGTGCCAATGGCATCTATCTCCTCTTTTCTACCACTCATTCCTGTCACCTATACCAAAATGATAATTTTATAACTGTTCTCCCAGCCTTCAGTCTCATCCATCCAATAATTTCTCCATCAATTATCATATTATTCCCATGATTTAAATATCTGTGGTGGATTCCCATTGTCATTATCAAATTCCAGCTTCTTAGCAGGGATCACGAGTCCCTGTATAAGCAGACTCCTGCCTAATTCTCCACTACATCTTGTTTGCTGCATACTGAGGCTCTGATTTTAGACAACTCCTGTACACAGTCTCTTAACAGACCATGCTGGTTTATGCCTTAAAGCTGTTGCCTTGAACACTTTCTGTGATCCTTTCCTCCATACTGACAGACACCTTCTCATATTTCAAGCTTCAGCTATATATTCCACCTTCTAGAAAACCTTCCCATCATCTCTCTCCATCCTCTTTTGTGCCTCCACTGTCCCCTATACTATCTTCTAATAACACTTAGAAAATTGTATTACGCTAATTGGGTCACATGTTGGATTCCCTCTATAATAATGTAAGCTTTTTGAGGAGAAGAACTTTATCATATTCATCTTAGCATCCCTAGAGCCCAGTTTGATTTATGCTGGACCCTTAGCTGATGTTTACTGACATCAAAACAGTTTTAAAAGTTGATACCCAGATGAATAAACTTTTCTTTTTTCATTCAATTACTTTGGTATACAGAAAGTAGCCAAATTATGAGAGTATGACTAAGTACAGTGAATTACAAAGAGATTTCAGCTCAAAGTCTAATCCTCGTCAATTCCAAATGACTGACAAGGAACCAAGCTTGAGAGACAGGGAGGCTGAAACCAGGCTCAGAAGAATGAAAGCAATGACCAACTAGCACTTGCTGTCATATTAATGCCTTATACTTGCTTTCCCTCACATTACATAAGTATTCAATAAGCAAGCCTTTTTGATTGAGTATTCAGTGATTATTTTGGAATACTTGTGCACCTAAGTGAGTCGGTGTCTGCATTCAAAGAATATTTTCATTTAGAACACCATGCTAAAATGGCAAAGAACATTTCTGTTTGGTGTCTGCTATAGAATTTTTAAAACGTATATTTAGTTTTATAGTAGTCTTAATTTTAGCCTATTCAGCCTGGTTGGTACAATTAATAATATTTTAAATAATATTTTAAAACTTTTTAATCTGTATTTTGTTGGACTCGGAAATCGAAAATAGTCATTGCATTATCTTCAAAATACTTGATGAAGAATTACATTATTACTACCTAATATAACGTATATGTCATGTCTTCTGGCAAACAAGCATTATTGAGTTTGAAAGGCAAATGAAAATCTTATCCCAATGTTTGGACTATGTTGTTTTTAAGGAACAACTTATTTTATCTGCAAAGTAGATTTAAGCAAATGAAGTCTGTAAAATTTTCTTCTAGAAACTACTCTCTTATTCCACATCGTCAAATTAGAATGTTTCATTATAATTTTATCTGAACTCTGCATGCTCTAGGGCTGCTCTGCAAATGAGTCAGAGGAGAACTATTCCCAGTTTGCAGCCAATTCTCCAGAGAAGCAAAGGAAAAAAGAAACAACTGCCTTTTAAGGAAATCAAACCTGTTTCTAGTGATAAACCTCTTTCCATTTCTGTTTGAACATAGTCTCAACAACCAAAGAACAGAATACCATGAAATAATGTGTAAAATACATCATTTATTGAATGAACCACTTAGCCAAATACATCTGTAGGTTTGTTTAATGTTTTTCACATACCACAATCTATTACATAGAAACAAATTATATAAGTATACACATCTGGGTACACGTGAAATGATAAAATAAAATAACTTTTTTTCAGCAAACATTAAGACATTTGGTCTCAGTTTGGAATTATATGTTGGCAAACATTGTTTAAAGAAAGAACTTTAAGTTTCTAGAAAATTTGTATAATGTAGAATTTGTATGGCAAAGAATTTGTATAAAAAGCTGTATAAATTTTTATAAAAAGCTTTACAATTTGTATAAAATAGGAAGGATTGCTAAAGGTAGACTCGTGCGGCAGGCGCTCTTCACTTCATTTCTCTTCTACCTAACTCAACAATTTCATGGGAAAACTGCCAATTCAGTTTGCACTTCTAACTCTTTTGTTCTTTGAATTTGGAAAGTGACAGAATGTAAAAATTTAGTATATAATGGCCTGCCACTATATATTTAGCTATTTTTCAAATGTTTTGCAATCTCATTATTCTCCTTACATTATAGAAAAGTATTTCTATCACCAGTCCTTTTGGTCAGTGTCTCAGGATGGTCTAGAGAAATAACTCATGGCAAAGTAAACAATTTCTTTTTAAATCTTTAAGTGATGATGCCTATTTGGTAACGCAAAATCATTCTCACAGAGTGAAATATTGTATTAGTGTTGCTGCCTGGAAGTCACATATAATAGGGAAAAACAGATTCATATAGGCATATGTATTTACATAGATAAAAACAAGTTTTGGTTTTTACTACATTGTTACTATTTCTTATTCTAACAGCAAAGCTACAGCTGAAGAATTCAAAAATTTAAAAACTAAATTTTCATCCATTAAATCACAAAACTCTGACACTATTACCATGGTTGAATTATCTGAACTTAAGATGGGTTTTTCTAAATTTTTTGTTTTTTAATCAAACAATTTTAAGTTTCCAAGATGATTAAAACAAATCTTTTGAAAACAGCAGAAGAGTGGGGCATGGTGGCTCACACCTGCAATCCCAACACTTTCAGATGCTGAGACAAGAGGATTACTTGTGGCCAGGGGCTGGAGACAAGCCTGGGCAACATAGCAAGATCCTGTCTCTACTAAAGATAAAAAAAATTAGCCAGGCATGGTGGCACACATCTTTGTAGTCCTTGCTACTTAGGAGGCTGAAGTGGGAGGATTACTTGAACCAAGTAGTTAAAGGCTGCTGTGAGCTATGATTGCACCACTGCTGGGGGACAGAGTAAGACCCTGTTTCAAAAGAGGAAGGAAGGAAGGAAGGAAGGAAGGAAGGAAGGAAGGAAGGAAGGAAGGAAGGAAGGAAGGAAGGAAGGAAGGAAGGAAGGGGAAGGGAAGAAAGAAAAGAAAGGGAGCGCAAAAGAGGAAGAAGAAGAAAGCAGAAATGCTCTAAAATTTCAAAAACAGCACTAAGAATAAAAAGTGTATTATAAAAATATATGGTAGAACATTTTGAAAAAAGTTTTAAAATAGTAATTTTAAAACTCAAGATCTAATAATAAATATAGGTTTATATTTCTTAGACTTGGAGTAGGTAGAAGATTTCTCTAACAAAATCCAAAAACATTAATTATAAAAGAAAAAAATAGGCCAGGCACTATGGCTCACCCCTGTAGTCCTAGCACTTTGGGAGACTGAGGGGAGAGGATCACTTGAGCCCAGGAAGTAGAGACCAGCCTGGCCAACATAATGAAACCCCGTTTCTAGGAAAAATACAAAAATTAGCTAGGTGTGGTGGTGCATGCCTCTATTTCTAGCTACTCAGGAAACTGAGGTGGGAGGATCACTTGAGCCCAGCAAGTTGAGGCTGCAGTGAGCTAAGATCATACCACTGCACTCCAGCCTGGATGACAGAGCAAGATTCTGTCTCAAAACAACAACAACAACAAAACTTAAGTTTGACATGTTAAAATTGTTATTCATTGAAATAAACCTTAAATTACATGAAAATATGGGTTACGATATAGAGGTCATTCACCATATGTACAATGGACAAGGTATAATATGAAGACTACATAAAGTACTTGTATTAATCAATAAGAACACAACCAATTTAATACAAAGATGTTCTAAATATACGAATAGGCAATTCACAGAAAACACATACAGCCAATAAACCTATAAAGAGATATTTAATTTACTTGGTAGTCATAGAAATATAAACCAAGACCACAATAAGGTACTATTTTATATCCTGCAAAGTGGCAAAAAATAAAAATAAAAAGTCTGATAATATCAGGTGTTAATAAGTTGTAGAGCCACAGGATGCCTTAGACGTTGCTGGTGGAAACGTAAAATCATGCATCAACTTGAACAAGAGTTTGGCATTTTCTCCTAAGCCTGATCATTCACAAACCTTGACCCAGCAATTCCATTCCCTGGTATATAACTAAAAGAAGTCTTTGCCCATGTACAACAGGAATTATGTTCTAGTAGCACCTGTTTGCAATAGGAAAAACCTGGAGCAACACAGATGCCCATCAACAAGAGAATGGTGACTGAACTGTGGGATATTCACACAATGAAACATTACACATTAGGAAAAACAAATCAACCAGAGTAACAGCCATATGGATAAATAATATTGTAAGTGGAAAACAAGTCCTGGAGTTTACATACAGCATGGTACCCTTTTTAAAAAGCTACAACCAACTAAAATAAAAACATCTACTCCTTAAGAATGTAGGAATATTCAATAAATATTCAATAAACTATATGAAAAGAAAGAGAAGTAATGAAACAGAATTAAGAATGACAGTAACTTCAGGTGGGGAGAGGCAGGGTGGTAATTTTGGGGCTGAAGTCCATAATGTCAGACATCAGGTATCATCTTAGTTTTTGCTTGGAGAGTTGGTATTACATATGTTTATGATATTATTAAAAATAAAAAGGGTGCTATGAACTAAGAATTATAATTATTCAGCTCTATATTCCTGTTATCCTAAGTGAAATTTTAAAAATAAATTTAAATAACTAAACTTAAATAACTAAAATTTCACGATCCATGGCTCAAATGCTTTAGAAGTCTTTCAGACAATGACCTTATTCATTGATTTTTTCTGGGTTTCTTTGTAGAACTTTTTGCATCTAGTATTTTTCATTGTATAATGAATACTTCCAAATATCAAAATGAAATATATAAAACATAAACATATTAAACACAAGTTCAGTGGATTCTAATTCTTTCCAACTCCACTAACTTTGCTACAAGAGTAACTTCCCTGCCTTATGCAGTCTTTCCTTCTCCCTCCTATCCCAATATTCTAAGAAACATTTTCCTGGGCCATCTTTTCCTTCAAGTAGATGCCATCTTCATTCTTCCTGATTCCTCACAATTACATTTTATTTGCTGCTTTCCTCACTGACAAACCTTAAACATAATTGTCTAGACACTATGTTTCCATTTGCTCTCTTCTATTTCTTATTTCTCAGCCCACTATTATGTGGCTTCCAGCCCTATCATTTTATTGAGAAAGATCACAAAAAAAAACCTCCTAGATATCAAATGTGTGGTCTTCTTATCATCCTCCTTGTTGAACCCACAATATTTGTCATAATAATTCATTCTTTGAAATACCTTCCTTTTTAAATTTACCAGAAATATTTATCCTCTTTCTATCTTTCTAGTGGCTTCTATTAACTTCTTTCTATTGACTCCTCTTTATCTGTCCATACTTTAATTATTGGTCTTCTCCAAGTTTCTGTATATACTCTGTTCTCTTGGCTTCTTGACTCATGTATTTCAGCTATTATCCCTAGATTCCCTCCAGCACTGGCCATCCTCCTGAGCCCAGATCGATACTCTTATCTCTGCATAAAACAGCTCCTTCTGTATGTTCTATAGATAACTTAAATTCAATTTATTTAAAGTTAAATTTATTTTCTTTTTCTATAATTGCTTATCATCCTCTAATACAACCTCTCAATAAATCCAACCTCCATCCCTTTGTCATCCAAGATAAAACCACCAAATTACTGTCCACTCTTCTCCTGACCCCACCATCCATATCCTATATCCTCCTAATTTGTCTCTGTTTCTTCCTTTTCAACCCTAGTACTATGTGTCTGATCTAGAATCCTATTATTTCTCACATGGTGTATGGTAATCACCATTCTCCAAGCTCCACCCCTTGACCCATTGCCACATTGTCATCAGTCGTCTACCCACATATGCAACAGATGATAACACCTCCCTGTTTAGAAACTTTTTCCCCCCTTGTCTCCTTTATTTCTTCTTTTTTTAAAAAAATTGTACTTTAGGTTCTGGGGTACATGTGCAGATCATGCAGGATTGCTGCATAGGTACATACATGGCAATGTCGTTTGCTACCTCCACATCCCCCGTCACCTATATCTGGCATTTCTCCCCATGTTATCCCTCCTCAACCTCCCCACCCAACCTCTCGCTGTCCCTCCCTTGCCCCCGCAACAGACCCCAGTGGCGTGTGATGCTCCCCTCCCTGTGTCCATGTGTTCTCATTGTTCCAACACCTGCCTACATGCGGTGTTTGATTTTCTGTTCTTGTGTCAGTTTGCTGGGAGAAACCATTTTTAATGAATAATATGATACATTTGAAGGAAAGAAGGTAGAGACTTCTGAGTTAATAAACTCAGAAGTTGTAAAAGTATCTTTTAACCCTTTCCATGATGGTGAGGTAGCAAGATCTTCATTATGGCTTTTCTCACAATGTTTTCCTTCCACCCTGACACAAAGACCTCACACAAACTACGGAAAATGAGTGTAGAGCTTTGAATATTATTACAAGAACACACCAATGAGTTTTATTTTTTTATTGCATTTTAGGTTTTGGGGTACATGTGAAGAACATGCAAGATAGTTGCATAGGTACACACATGGCAGTGTGATTTGCTGCCTTCCTCCCCTTCACCTATATCTGGCATTTCTCCCCATGCTATCTCTCCCCAACTCCCCACCCCTCGCAGTCCCTGCCCTATTCCCCCCAACAGACCCCAGTGTGTAGTGCTCCCCTCCCTGTGTCCATGTGTTCTCAACCAATGAGTTTTTATGTGCGCACAAAGAAAAACAAAACAATAAACGAAAGAAGGCTCAAGATGCGTATTTTGAATTCTAGCTGTATGAATTCTGTTTTATACATAATTCACTGACCTTTCTCACAATACTGAATCTGAAACTATAGCACCGGAACTGAAATATTCTTGAAAAATTCTAGTCTCTACAGACTTCTTGCCATTCATTGACATGCCATGATCTTGCAAGCCTTCTGTGTCATTGCTCCAGGTACTCCTAGGTCTGAAAGTTCTTTGTCCAATTTAGACTTCAGGGTCTAGTTTGAATGTTAACACTTCTCTTTATTGCTTCCTGATGAGACTATGCAGGATTAATTTTTTCAATATTTGTATCTCATAATACATTATATTAATATATTCCTCTCTTTATAGCCCTGTGATCTTGTATAATAGTTATAAATCTGCCTTTTCCATGAAAATTTCTTAAAAGCAAGAATGTCTTAATCACCCAGAATCTAGTACAGTACTGTTGCACAAAGCAAATGCTGATTATATGCTTACTGAATTAAAATGATTATCAGAAGCTGATGCTAATAATCAGTTTGAATCTATAAACCTGGGAAGTATGGTTGATTTCACCTTGAAATAACTCTTCGACTGGTTATAGACCCAACTTGGAAAATTACATGAAAACATAATTCTAACAATGAAGCTGAAGCTACAAACAAAAATAATAACCATGATGTTTAGCTAAACATTTTTCTATTAATGATGCCAGAAATTGTTTTATCACTGCTGAATCTCAATGTTAATTATACTGCGCTTGCCCAGCTAAAACCCTAAAGTCCTATTTTTTTTCTGAACTACTATCTAGTTGGTACTACCTTAAAAAAGTAATTCTTTAAATTAAATGTGGATTTTGCATGTACTGTTCTAGCTAGGGCTTTGGAGTAGATATGTTTCATTCAAAGGATAATTCGAGGAAAAGAATGATTAGAATTTCTAGAAAAGTCTTTATTTGAACAACTGTCATAGAAAGGAATCGCCAGTCAAGTTTTTACAAGGCAGAGCTTAAATCAATAAGAAGTTATAAGGAAAAAGAGTTTACTTAAATTTTTAAACGTTTTTTTTTTTAATTTTGGCCGGGTGCAGTGGCTCACACCTGTAATCCCAGCACTTCGGGAGGCTGAGGTGGGTGGATCACCAAAATCAGGAGTTCAAGTGACCAGCCTGGCCAATATGGTGAAACCCCATCTCTACTAAAAATACAAAAATTAGCCAAGCGTGGTGGCAAGCGCCTATGATCCAAGCTACTCCAGAGGCTGAGGCAGGAGAATGACTTGAACCCAGGAGGCAGAGGTTGCAATAAGACAAGATCGCACCACTGCACTCCAGCCCAGGTGACAGTGTGAGATTCTGTCTCAAGAAAAAAGAAAAAGAAATTAGCTGGGCCTGGTGGCACACACCTGTAGTCCCAACTAATGGGGAGGGCTGAAATGAGAGACTCACCTGAGCCCAGGAAATTGAGGCTGCAGTGAGCCGTGGTCACTCCACTGTACTCCAGCCTCGGCAACCAGAGTGAGACCCTGCCTCAAATAAAGAAATTTCTTTGTGTAGTGGTGACCAACAATTAATTCTTTAGATTTAATCGAGTCTCATGATTAGAACTATTTTTGTAGTGGCTTATTTTCAGTGATGTTGTGGAAAGAAGTCCTCTAATTAGAGGCAGGTTATATCAAAAAAGACATTTCTTTTAAATTCTAAGGTTTTTTTTTTTTGGGAGGGGGTGAGGAAGGCAGGAAGGAAGGGAATAAGGACGGTAGGGAGGAAGGAAGGGATGAAGGAAGGAAGGAAGGGAGGAAGGAAGGAAGGAAGGGAGGAAGCGGGGAGGGAGGGAGGGAGGGAGGGAGGGAAGGGAAGAAAGGAAATCAAGCAATGAAAGAGACATTGTCGACCTGGATCTAGAGGTTTACAAGTTGATTTCTTTTTTTTTGAGAGAAGGAAAGAAAAAAAAAATAAGTAAAGGAGAGGAAGAGAAAGAGGGAGAGTAAATGGAAATATTGCTTTATTTTGAAAAAAATTGGGTATTAATAATGGTCAATCAATGTTTCATTTAAACTTATGGGTAGGTGTGATGTGGTATTGACAAGAATGTATATTTTGTGTATTTGAAGTGGAGAGCTCTATAAATATTTATTAAGTTTACTTGTTCTGGATCTGAGTTCGAGTCCTTGATATCCTTATTAATTTTCTGTCTCATTGAATTTAAGTCTCCTATCTGGGTGTTAGGATCGTTAGCTCTTGTTGTTGCATTGATCCTTTTACCACTATATCTTTGTTGCTTTAAAATCTATTTTATCTGATACAAGAATTGCAACTCCTGCTTTTTATTTATTTATTATTTATTTTTGCTCTCCATTTGGTTGGTAAATCTTTCTCCATCCCTTTGTTTTGAGTCTTTGTGTATCCTTGCATGTGAAACAGGTCTGGATGTAACATGCCGTTGGGTTTGGCTGTGTCTTTTGATTGGGAATTTAGTCAATTTAAATTTAGGGTTACTGCCATTTGATGTTGACTGGCTGTTTTATCCATTTGTTGGTGTAAATTCTTCTTTATGTTGGTGCTCTTTACTTTTTGGTGTATTTTTAGAAAGGCTAATACTGGTTGTTTCTTTCTATGTGTAACGCTTCTTTCAGAAGCTCTTGTAAAGCAGGCCTGGTGGTAATAAAATCTCTGAGATCTTGCTTGTTCATAAAAGATTTTATTTTTCCTTCAGTTGTGAAGCTTAGTTTGGCTGGATATGAAATTCTGGGCTGAAGGTTCTGTTCTTTGAGGATGTTGAATATTGGCCCCCACTCTCTTCTGGCCTGTAGAGTTTCTGCCGAGAGATCTGCTGTAAGTCTGATAGGCTTGCCTTTGTGGGTAATCTGACCTTTCTCTCTGGCTGCCCTTAGTATCTTCTCCTTCATTTCAACCCTGGTGAATCTAAGGATTATGTGCCTTGGGGTTGCTCTTCTTGAGGAATATCTTTGTGGTGTTCTCTGTATTACCTGGGGTTGAATGTTGACCTGCTTTGCTAGTTTAGGAAAATTTTCCTGAATAATATCCTGAAGGGTATTTTCCAGCTTGGATTCATTCTCTCCGTTGCATTCAGGTACACCTATCAAACATAAATTTGGTCTTTTCACATAGTCCCACATTTCTTGGAGACTTTGCTCATTCCTTTTTATCCTTTTTTCTCTAATCTTTTCTTCACGTTTTATTTCATTAAGTTGGACTTTGACCTCTGATATCCCTTCTTCTGCTTGAACAATTCGAGTGTTTAAACCTCTGCATACTTCTCGGAGTTCCTGTATTGTATTCTTCAGTTCCATTAATTCACTCATACTCCTCTCTAAGTTGTCTATTCTCAATAGGATTTCATCAAACCTTTTTTCAAAGTTCCTAGTTTCTTTACGTTGGGCTACAACATGTTCTTTTAACTCACCGAAGTTTGTTATTATCCATTCCTTGAAGAGTGATTCTGTCATCAGGAGGCGCTCGTTCTCCATCAAGCCTTGTTCCATTGTTGATGTGGAACTGTGATCATCTTTAGAGGGAGAGGCGTTCTGACTTTGAGTATTCTCAGCTTTTTTACGCTGGTTTCTTCCCGTCATTGTAAATTTATCCTCCTGTCGTCTTTGAAATTACCAACTTTCAGATTAGGTCTCTTGAGTGGACGTCCAGGTTGTTAGTTCCCAGGGCCAGAGCAGCGGCGTTAAAACGGATGGTGCTTTTCTGCCCAGGATTCTCCTGTCGGGCTTCCTTCTTGTTTCTGTAGTAGGCGACTCTGCCTTCCTGGGGCGCCAAACCTCGGTCAGAAGGGGAACCATTCCCGTTTACTCTGCGCCGAGTGCCGCGTCGAGGTGCCTGTGGAACCGCGGCGCCGACCACGAGAGTCACGCTGGCACGTGTGTTTCCTCCACTGGGGGATCTTCTGCTTCGTGAGCGACCAGACTTTGTCTGAAAGTGTGGCGTCCTCTAGTTCTCCGCGCCTTCCCTGAGAGCTGCAGTCCCGGGATGTTAGCGATCGGCCATCTTGGATCGTTCTCAATTCTAAGGTTTTATGAGCCCATTAATGTTTTCCATATTTTTCACTCATTGGCATTCTTCAATCAATCTTATTTTGACCTAGACTTGATCCTGTCAATTGGCTTAACCTGTCATTCATCTCTGTGCCTTGAGGGAAATTTATCTTTATTATATAAGACTGTGTTCATTGTATTTAGCTCTATTGTGGGATGAGGGCGAGTTGCTGAATGAAAATGGGATTTGTAAACAAAATTAATTTCTAGTCCATGTCTCATCTCAACTCCTAGACTTAATGATCTAAAGAGCTTCTAAATGTTGGTATCTCTTATTTTTTTCCCATGATGGTGAGATGGCAAAACCTCCCTTATCATGTTTCATGCATAGTTTTCCTTTGATTCTGACCCAGAGACTTTGGGCAAACTATAGAGAAAGACTAAAGAGTTTTTAATGTTATCATAGGAACATGCCAAGAAAGTTTTACGCATGCACAAAGAAAATAAAATAACAAAATAAAGAACGAAGGATCAGGCATCAGAGAAGAACATTCTGGTATTTCCACTCCAGCTGCTTGAAAGGTGACTAGATTCAATAGAAAAACAAATGGTGAAGCAGGGAAAACAAAGATTGAATTAATCTCAGACATACATCTGGAGTTTATAAGAGAGGAGCAGAGAAATTCCTTGTGACTGATCCACGTTAATAACTAACCAAGACAGTTCATGCAGTTATAATGCAAGCAATTCCCAATTATCCATGATAATGGACCTAGGGATAGCATAAAATGATTTGATATCTCAGATAACTCAAAGATGCATTTGTTTCAACATTTCATCCTCATACCAATGAGATTTCCTTAAACCAAAAATGTTTTATCTTTCCTTTATCCAAGGAGAAAAGGACAGACAATAAATAGGAAAATCCAGGATAGATCTCTTGGGTACTTATTAAGGAGCTTTAATATGTGAGAAACCACCAGATAAAACAAATACAAAGCATATTCCCTGTCTGTAAAAAACTTGCCATTTTCTTTAAGGAAAACTACACACTCTGGTGAAAAGTTAAAATAAATTAATACTATATGATTAAGCACCAAGTGCACAGGCATTAACGGCACAAGGCATTGACACTTTTAGAAAGTAAAGTACTCATGTTTTGTTTGGAGAGGAATCATGAAAACAACTGGACTTTAAAGGATGAGTCTCAAAAAGAAAGAAAGAAAGAAAAAGGAAAGGTAGTTGGCTACACAAATAAAAAACAAGTATTTGTTCTAATGTTCTTTTCAAACCTAGCTCAAAATGAACTATTGGATTGAACTGCATATTCACACCCCACCCCCCCACCAACACACACACACACACACACACACACACACACACTCATCCACCCACATGCTAAACTTCTAAACATATCTTTTCTATGAAATACTGAAGATAGTTGATGAAAATCCTCTGAAGCCATTAGTCCCTAAAAGCACCCTTCTCTTTGGAAATCGGCATACTGCTTTTCCCTGTCTATCCTATCAATTAGCAAAAACTTGAATACTCAAGTACCTTATATTTCCCATAAACACACACACACATATAATTAAACAAGTAACTTCTAAGCATTTGTGTTAATAAAGATTAAGGAATTTTTTAAAGCTGTAAAACGAAAATTCTCAGTGCAAAGCACCTCTTTCAGATATGAGTATAGGCATGTCATGCAAGGTCAGAAGCAAATTAAGAGAGAGGGGAAATCAAAATCACAGCACAGAAAGGAAAAACAAAGTTGAATGATCTCATTCTCACTTCATTCTCCACTGACATCCTTTTTCATAATGTCTCCTGTGATAAGGAGGCTACAAGTCACAGTTTAGGAGAGGAGAAGCATCATGTCAAACTCTGCACCTGGAGCAATCTTTCAGATAAAACAACAGTGAGAAATAGCCACATGTATTGCTGCAAAGACAAAAATCTAAGATTGAACATGGCAACCCAGAAGGGACTGATGAACCGTCAATACTTTAGCTAGATTAATGATTTGGGGGTCATCGTAAAAAAGACGTTGGAAATTGAAAACAAAAAATGATGGGAAAGGGGGTGAAATTATGTTCAGGTCATCTGTTTTCAACAAATGGGAGACAGCAGGAACACACTGTGAGTGATCAGTAAATGCCACTGTACAACCGCGGTGTCGTCTCATTTGTAATTGTTTTAGTTTATAGATAACCTTTGGCATGTGGATACCAACTTCTGTCAAGAGTCACAGATATGGACTCAGGCTGGGCCCTGGAAATCATACAGATATAAATGTAATGGTAATGCCCTTGGGACACTAATAATTGCAAGTTTGCTGGCTCAAGAGCTCCAGCAGCAGATGCAGCATCTCCCTCTGCTCCTCCTCCATGCACAGTGAGTAAGTTCACTCACATCCTCTGCTCCAACCTCCCCAAGCATCTGTCCCTACCAAAACTGTCTATGTATGAGAAGAAAGAGTGAGGAAACACCCCTCCGCAACGCTGTGTCCCACATTGTCACCTGGACTCTGGCACAATTAGTGTGTTGAGTTTAATGGAAAACAGTTCCTAAGCTCCCACTTAACTCTCTCTCCACTGGAGTGTATCTGGGCAAGTCCAGGGAACAGGCATCTTCATATCCCACACATGCTCTCCCCTCTCCCACACCCCAAAACATATCAACTCCTGTAGGTCAATACCACCACAGACATCTTTTTAGCCTAGGCTTTCTCAAGACCAGCCCCGTTACCAAGACAAAACTCAATTAAGAGCCATGTAAATGGAATAGATGTCTACATGTATGTCAGCTCTCACCCCCTGGATGTTTCACAACCCTGAAAGGAGTTTTTCTTCCATATCCGGCATCCCTTAGGGTGAATTTGCAATCACAGCTATATTTTGTTAATGTCACAAGGATGTTTGAGGGTACATATGAGCCATGTGTCCATAGTTCATTGCAGAGTCACTCCCATGGAGCTGGACTCCAGGTCAGGCTGCTGGGCATGTCAAGGGGCATTTCTGCAGTGCCAGACAATTGAACAATGGATCAGAAGGTGCTCATTCCTCTATGACTTTACGTTACTAGGGCCCAGTCTTTTAAAAAAACAAACTCTAAACAAAGTTTAAAAAACAAGTTCCTTTTTCTAACAACCAGATAGGTCAGGGACCTTTAAACAATATTGAAACTAAATTATGTAAACTATATTAGAAACAAAATAAAGATTTTTGTAATACTTCATGAATTAAACAAAAAATTAATTACAAGATCTAAATTCCAATGGCTGCTCTTGAAACTGATTCTGTAGCCTTAGTAGACAGCGGTATGATGACATTTATAATTCCTGTTCTGTAAGGCTTTATTATGTGTGCAACCTATTTTCACATATCTCCCAAGAGAGAGATATCAGAATTTAATTATTTTTTAGGATAGATTTTTTTTTAAATTTCTCCTGTCTTCATAATTCCATGAAAAGCTGAAAACCCAGACTTCCTAAGCTTCAATACCGTCCTGCCTGTTGCTTTTAGAATATTGATCACATTCATGCAAACTTTTTATCCTGAAACAATCTGAAAATTTAATCAAACTAAAATGTGAGAAATTTTTCTATCAAAATTTTTTCAAGTCATTTTTTAAAGTTAGGAATCACCATTAATATTTTTAAATGTCTAGAAATGGAAGTATGCTACCTAGATTATTTGACATCTATATATACTTATTTTATCAGTCAAGAGAAATCTGTATTGGCCAATATAAAGAGTAACAAGTACATGACAAGAAAAGTTCTCTTTATGTATAATAACAGATTTCAAAGCAATTCACATATTCTTAATTTTTACAAAAACATAAAATAAAAGAAAGGAAATAATTTTAAGAAAGCCATCATAAAGCATATTCTCACACTAAGCAACTCCACATTTAGGAATTTATTCTAGAGTGATGATCAGAAAAGTACACTAATATATTTTTCATATACAAAAGTATTCATCTCAGCACTATTTGTAATGGTCAAAAATTAGAAATAACCTACATGTTCAATAGGGAATTAGTTAAGTAAATTATGGTCAATCTATATAATACTACACAGCCATTAAGAATTATTATGTAAATCAGTATTCATGGACATGGAAAGATGTCCATGATGTGTCACTTAATAAGAAAGCACATTAAGTACCATTCTTTTTACATGGAATGGAAGGTAAGAGAGATTGCGAGTTGTTGTGTGTGCAGAGGGGTCTGAAAAGTTGCTCCCCAAAATGTTAATAATGTGGTATTTCTGGCTGGTATAATTTTTACTTTATTTTTACCTTTTTCTGTAATGTTTGAATGACTTTTATGACAACATGTCATAGCTACATTCCAAAAATTAAAGCCATTTTCAATTCTAGTTATTTCAGGATTTTTAGTATAGTCTTTAAAGAATGCACTTGTTGGCCAGAGCCATGATTTGATTAAAATACTGCATTTTGAGATGTCGCACTATACTAATCAAGTCCAAGTATACCAATGACTCCTTTTTCTCTTTGACATGTTTACCCAAATGAGGGGTTTAAGGAATAGATGAACAATATCAAACACATCCTTTCTTCTCTCATTTCCATCAAATCTGAATGCTTCATAGAAGTAGGCAGCTAGGTCAGAGTATTGTAACAGTTTTAATAATGGAAATGGGGCTGGGCGTGGTGGCTCACACCTGTAATCCCAGCACTTTGGGAGGCCGAGGCAGGTGGATCGCAAGGTCAAGAGATTGAGACCATCCTGGTCAACATGGTGAAACCCCGTCTTTACTAAAAATACAAAAAAATTAGCTGGGCATGGTGGTGCGTGCCTGTAATCCCAGCTACTCAGGAGGCTGAGGCAGGAGAATTGCCTGAACCCAAGAGGCGGAGGTTGCGATGAGCCGAGATCGCGCCATTGCACTCCAGCCTGGGTAACAAGAGCAAAACTCCATCTCAAAAAAATAAATAAATAAAAATAATGGAAATGAATGGTTTTAACTCTACAAGATGGTCTGTATGAATTGTTTCTTTGGGATTTCTAGTGGAGGAAGAAAATAAAACGTAAAAGCTATAAATCTTACTGGATCCAAAGTTTGAGTAAAGAAGTTAGATTTATAAAAATATCAATTGTGTTTAAATCCATGCACTCTTAATGACTTTTTAAAAGAAATATTGATTATATTTTCATATGGTGAAAAACTGCTTCATTATTTTAAAAAGTTGTAAGGAAAAGAAAAGAATTAAGCATTTGTATTTCAAAAAGGCTGGGCTCTGTGGCTCACACCTGTAATCCAGAACTTCAGAAGGCGAGGTGGGAGAAGAGCTTGAAACTAGGAGTTCAAGACCAGCCTTGGCAACAAAGCGAGACCCTGTCTCTACAAAAATGGGAAAAAAAATTAGCTGGTTGTGGCGGCACACACCTGTGGTCCTAGCTACTTAGGAGACTGAGGTGGGAGCAACACTTGGAGTTGGAGACAGCAGTGAGCTATGATGGTGCCACTGCAGTCCAGCCTGGGCAACCTATTTCTTACAAAAAATATAAATAATAAAATAATAATAAAGGAGCTGCACTGGAAAATGCTGAATTCTATACTAATTTGCTGCAATACCATTTTAGGCATAAAAAGATCTAGTAATGTACACATTAAATTGGTAGCATTTTGAGAGTTCTTTTTCTTTGTAAACACAGATGCAAATTATAATTTGGAGAAATTCAAATAAAATCCTCATATAATACTGTATACATTATTATTTCTAGAAAACACTTCTTTATTTTTCAAATTCATGAAAAAATAAGACTATTCATGGGCATTTTCTTTCTTTCATCATTGCCTTGATTTAAAATAGCTCTAACCAAAAGGAACTTTACAATCATCAATTCTAAATTTTTCATTTTATAAATAGAGTAACAGAGAGCCAGTTAGTGTCAGCGATATAGTTAAGGTAGTGTAATTACACTTTAAGTTGCTCATTTTTTAAAAAGCATCAGATAAAATCTCAGAAAATCAGGCTTTTCAGTAGCTGCCACTCTTTAACAATAAAAGATGTACAGTCATTCATTCATTTATTCAGTAACTGTTCAACAGGTATATCAGCCTGATTTAAGTATCTAGTTATACATGTATGTGACATATGTTAACCATTCACCTTGAAGAGCATTATTTTGGAAAATGCCAAGAGCTATGAAAAGATGCGGTTCCTACTCTCAAAGAGCACGGTGACAATCTAAGTGTGAAAAAATGCAAATTATTTAACTAGATATACCAATGAGAAACAAGCCCCTATATCATAACATTAGCCATATCAAAACAATAATATTTGTTTAAGTGTCAAATAGGAAGGCATACCAATGACTGCGGTCTCCCTTGCCACCTTGGTTCCAGGAGACTAAACCCAGGTGAGAATTTGAGACTTGGGTGATGAATGAGCATGACACATTCAGGAGAACATGAGAACAGCCTCATTAGACAAAACAAGCTTCTCAGACAGAAAAGTTGTCTGACTGACTGGCTGGGGGGAGAGGAGAACACGTACAATGAAAGGAAGTAAAGGATCTTAAAAACCTGAGAAAGGATTTTCTATGAGAGATGTGCTGGACTGTTGAAACACACTCCTGGAAAATCACACAATGCCTATAAGGGCAAAATAACTTTCCACACCACTTTGTTACCATTCCATGAAAATCAATTAAGACAGACTTATGCTAGACTTCCTATGTTCGTTCTCTCTCTCTCTCTCTCTCTCTCTCTCTCACACACACACACACACACACATACACACACACACACCCCATGTATCACTTCTGTTTCTTCTGCAGGTAAGGCAATATTAGATTTGATGTCTCAACTTGCTTAAGAAACTACAGGGAGAAGAGACTTCAAAAAACTAGATAAAGAAAGAATGGGAATTAGAGAACAAGAACCGTGAAGAGAGAGAAGAGGAAATTTCCCTGCTCAAATAAGAAAGAGAAGCAGAGGCTCAGGGTAATTGGAGATCATGAAGAACATAATGGAATAAATAACATAATGGGATCCTTAATTGAATTTGTGTCTACTCTCAGTTCTGTGTCTGCAGCTAAAGGGACCCACAGTCACCTAGTCAACAGGAAGTTATCTGGTCATTGTGGCATGAGGGTAGAGTGGAATAATGAACTTCCTCTCCCTGACCACAGCTCTGCACTGAGATAAAATTGTTCTGATCAACATTTCCCCATCTGACAGGCCGGCA
The DNA here is from genome assembly GCF_049354715.1 of Callithrix jacchus. Classification (NCBI taxonomy): domain Eukaryota; kingdom Metazoa; phylum Chordata; class Mammalia; order Primates; family Cebidae; genus Callithrix; species Callithrix jacchus. Next base: position 78,650,727 of record NC_133504.1, read on the forward strand.
GCCAAAAGATTGGAGACCTGAAAATGGATCACTGCACTTTGACTCCCTACAACAACCGATAAATGTAATATAATATTTACACAAGTCAGTCTAATAGCAATCATGCTGAGCACCATCCAATGGAAAATGTTATGCTTTTCATGAAAGAAAACAAAATGAAAGTGACTTCTATGGTATTATCTGACTCTCACAGATTTTGATTTCCATTTTAGCTTGATCTTGACTGATGAAAATAACACCACTGTTTGAAAAGCTAAGAACTCCAAGGAGTTGAATGTATTATCATTTACTTAGAAAAATCAGCCTTATATAGTAATAAAGTCTTGTAATTTAGAAGACAAGCATGTGGGGGTGGAGGTGGGGGGAGGGAAGAAAATCCTCATTAGCTTTTGCCAAAGGCCCTGGCACAGAATTTTCCTATTCAGAGATCAGTGTCCTATATTTACTTACCAAGGAAAATTTATTTTCTTTTATATTTTCAAAGCACTTGAAATGAGTTCTTCTCTTCGTGATGATTTCCATATGCTGTTTCCAATTAAAGGGCAATGGGTTATTCGGCAAATGTGAGGCAACATTCTAAAACTATTAAACGCCACCTCACAGGGTGGGACCCCGAGGACTACAGGAGCCTTTCCAATGACATCTGGTTCTCCAAAATCACTGAATAGAAGATGGCAGATATGCCTTAATTTCATAAAATTTTGTTAGATAAAATTAGAATAATCACAAACATGCTAATAATTTTAAACTCTTGAATGTTTTCTAAGTACTAAATGATTTGCATGTATAATTTCTAACCCTGAAAACAATCCTTGAAAATGAGTGTTATAACTAGATCCATTTTACAAATGAAGAAAATGAGGTATAAAGACTAATATATTGAAAGAAAGTCCATTTGCTCTAAATAGAGCTCAACAGAATTACATGCAATTAATTATAGCTTGAGGTATTTCCTTTTAAAAATCTGTACAACTTTTAAGTGGAACAATCATTTGATTTTATCTGGCCACATAAAATATATAATTGTAGAATCCTTTGCCTTAAACTGATTGAACTGCATAACAAAGTAATCTTGATTAGTAACTGATACTGCAAACATTTTCTGAAATGTCATATTTATGAAAAATGAAAACTTGCACTGGGTGAAAGCATCATCACAAGTTGTTCTATCTGGCTTTTTTGCTCTTGATTTTATTTGTACATCTGGAGTTCAGTGAATTGGACTACTGCTTTTCTTAGTTTTTGAATACAACAAAACTTGTGTAGAAGACAGTTACTTCCTCCTCTAGAATAACACTAATAACAAATCCCTTTACTGCATGACTACTGTGTGCTAGGTACACAGAAAGAGAAAGAGGCTTTCTCATAAGCTCATTTTCTAGCATTTTGCAATGTATTATGTTTTACCGTGCCTGATTAAGCGAATTTCTATATAATTATCTAGTTTCAAGGAAATCATCTTAATATATAGTCTTTAAAAAGCCTATTAAGTTATATTATTAACTGGTTCTTTGGGTCTCGGGTTTCTCACCTATAAAACTGAGTAATATTCCAATATTTTTTACCTACAAAGGCCGCAATTTCATTACATAGTACCTTATTTTACAGATGAGGAAACCGAAGCTCTGAAAAATGTCTTTAAAGTCACACAGTAACTTGTAACCAGCACTGAAATATTTTTTGTCCTTTCTATGAGCTAGTTTCCAAACTATATCCAAATAGGATCACCTCTTTTTTTTTAAGAACTGAAATTAAGACACACAAGAAAATACAGCAAAACTCTGTAAACTCTATAAAATAAACAGGATCTATCTATTAAAATTCTCCTCAACACTCTTTAAATTCCTCTTCTCTCACTGGGAGAATAAATTTCAGAGGAAGAGAAAAGATTACTCTAATATTGTTTTTATCCAAATTGTTACGTATAAAATTATAAGAGGTTGTAGTGATTATTCACTTAAATAAGGCTTGACATGGTTTGGCTGTGTCCCCACCCAAATCTCATCTTGAATTGTAGCTTTCATAATTCCCACATGCTATGGGAGGGACCTAATGGGAGAAAATTAAATCATTGAGGCAGTTTCCCCCATACTAGTCTCCTTGTAGTGAATATATAAGTCTCACCAGATCTGATGATTTTATAAGGGGAACCCCTTTCACTTGGTTATCATTCTCTCTTGTCTGCTGCCATGTAAGATGTTCCTTTGCCTTCCACCATGATTATGAGGCTTCCCCAGCCATGTAGAACTGTGAGTCCATTAAACCTCTTTTTCATTATAAATTACCCAGTCTCAAGTATGTCTTTATTAGCAGTGTGAAAATGGACTAATACAGGAACTCTAGAGACTGGTCAGTAGGCTACTACATCATGAGAAGCTGAAATGGATGAAGAGAAAATTTGAAGACCACATTGCAAAGGTGTTCTTAAAGGACCAGTGTGTTAATCATTTAATGATGTCCAGAGCTCCCTGGAGAGAGGGTTTTTCATTTTTACCATTGTGAAAGACTGGACTTCTTATAACAATTTGTCATGAAAATACGTGCCAGCTACATTGGTACCTTTACTGCTCCTTGACCATACCAAGCACACGTCTGTCTCAGGGCTCCTGGAGGGCTCTTCCCCCAAATATCTAACAAGCCCACTGGATTCTTACGTATATTTACTTTTTATCTAAAAATGAAAAGGAAATGAGCACTAACTAACACTGAATCCACTTTACTATTTGGACTGACATTGGTATCCTGGTCCAATCTGGTCTGTAACCCAGACAGTTATGTACTTCCCCAGTGCTTGGGTGACCTCACCAAAAAGGGGACTGACCTCCCAGCAGGGTAGAGGGTTTCTCGTCAGTTCATTCTCTTTCAGTATTTTCCAATATAGTATGCTTTACAGTGCCTGATTAAGTGATTTTCCATGTAATTATCTAGTCTCAAGAAAATCAACTCTCACAAAATGATTCATATTAAAATATTTCTGAAAGGAATTATTAAAGATAACACATTTCAAGCACAACAGAACAACAAGAATACAGCAGAACTGACTCTTCCCCTGTGCGCCTATGGATACTCTTCATCATATTGTGAGACTAAACCATTACTGCTTAATCCTATGTGACAGGTAGGGAAAATATTCAAAATTATCAAGAAGATAATTTGGAATATGGGTTATTTGGAATGTGTGACAAAGGAACTTTGCCTTATTGTGTCCTATGATGTTAGTTTAGTTAGTGTTACTGTGAAGCAATTGGTATTAGGAAGCTATTTAAAAACTAACATCTGAGCAGGAAAAACTTCTGAATTTGATTTTTCAGCAATGGATGAGGTCAGGGAATATTCAATTTAAAACTTAACAAAATTTAAGCTAAGTATAATGTTTAGAAAGATCTTAATGGGTACAAATTAAAAATGGCTAAAATAATACAATATGGCAACAAACCAAGATGTATTTCTTTGCAAGGACTGTTGAAGATGCAAAGAAAAAAATACCAGAAAGTTAATATAAATAATACTAAAACAAACTACATATTGGAGGAAGTTTATTGTATGGTTGGATAAAGAAATATATGTTGCTGGTATATCTCAGCTTATGGTATTTTCTAAATTATATTTCAATACTGAAATAAAAAATTACTTCTTTGGGGATCCAAGAAAGAAAGACACTAGAGATAAATTCTCAAAAGTAAATGAAGTCCTTAATTCAAGAAAATGAATATTTTGTAGAAAAACTGTGTACATTGATAATCATTGATAAAGTACTTGGCTTTAGCAGGAATTGACAAATATATATATTCTCTCTCTCTCTCTCTCTCCATATATATATATATACACACATATATATATACACACATATATATATATGTAGAGAGAGAGAGAGAGAGAGCTTCTAGGGTAAGATTACAAAGGTGCCTTACATCAAATTCATTCAGTGCATTACTTGTAGGCAAGTTAATGCAGCAAAATAATAGAAGTGCAAAAGTGCTACAGGAGGTCACAAATATGATTAATTTTATAGAACTCACATTTAAGCCATAGTGGAATCTTTAAAACATGTAGCAATGATATAGGGAGTGACTAGGAAAAGATTTTATATCATACAAAAATTTGTACCACTGAGGTTCCAATGGCATCTCCTGCAAATCCTTAACGTACTTTGGAAGCTAAGGATCTTTCAATTGTATTTAACAGATAAATGAATGTTCCAAATATGTCGACCTTTTCTGTGATGACAAGTGACTTTTAGTCGCTGGTCACCTGACATACATTTTAGTATAATAAGCATGATATATTCCCTAACATGAATTGCTCTGAAAGCAACTTTTCGAAAAGAAATGAAAAATATGTTGAAAATGTTTCTATAATTAAGAGATTTGGGGCTGGAAGTTATTTAAATGTATTATTATTTAAAACGTCATAATAGCACACTAAACTGGGAAGAAGAATTTCTAACCCGATTTCATATTTTTCAAATAAAATGTACAGCGAGGGTTTAATAGTAAAATATACAAATGTGGCCTATTCCAATTAGTTTGTAAGAAAAAAGGGTGGACTCCCTCAAAGAAAATGAAAACCTACTGGTCAAATTGCAACAAAAATAGTTGCATTATTTGTTAATGAAAATGAAAAATGATTATCAGGTAGTGATTCATTTCTTCAATGTGTACCTGCATATATTAAGAGATTATCATTTCAGGCCGGGCGCAGTGGCTCAAGCCTGTAATCCCAGCACTTTGGGAGGCCGAGGTGGGTAGATCACAAGGTAAAGAGATCGAGACCATCCTGGCCAACATGGTGAAACCCCATCTTTACTAAAAATACAAAAATTAGCTGGGCATGGTGGCGTGCGCCTGTAGTCCCAGCCACTCAGGAGGCTGAGGTAGGAGAATTGCTTGAACCGGGAGACGGAGGTTGCAGTGAGCAGAGATTGTGCCACTGCACTCCAGCCTGGCGCCTGGTGACAGAGTGAGACTGTCTCAAAAAAAAAAAAGAAAAAAAAAGAGATTATCATTTCAGCTATGATTGTCTTTAAACTCAAGAACTGAAACAAATTATAGTTTCACTAGACCTTTGAATCATTGAGCCCCATGGGGTCACACCAAGATTTTCAAAGTCTGGAAAAGTCTGTCAATCACATTGTTCTCACTTAAAGAAAAAGTTCTGGATAGTGAGAATAAAAATACTTTTTGTATTGTTAATAAAATAAAATAAAAATAGTTTTAAAATATTGTTCATTTCACATTTTATCTCATGCTTTAAAGTTTTCTTTTTGGTAAGTTTTCTACTATACATAAATATTAGCCCAGCAGTACATGTACATATATACTATATTTCATATATATGTACATACACTCTGTATATGGGATACGCTCCAAATTGTTTTAATTTAAGTGGCACAGTTAGACCTTTAGGCTACCACTGGTCTAATGGAGGAAAAAGACTTGTGAACAAAATCTTCAACGTCAGGCTGCACACGGGACTTCAAGGCAAAAGCCGTGTGTGATCATGGGAACACGGAAGAGCAAGTGCTCACCTAGGACTAGGCAATTGAATCAAACCTCTCAGAGAACTGACTTTAACAGATTCTTCCAGGGTAAGTAACATTTCTCCAAGCATTTTAGGGAAGGTGCCAGGAGATGGGTGGACAAGCATTCCAGCCAAGGACACAGCAGGGATGAAGCAGCCAGAGAGGAACAGTGTCTGAGAGAACGGTGGTATTTTCAAATAGCTAAATGCACTTCTGGGAGGGTGACAGGTGATGGGGCTGGACAGTTTGTGAGCACTCAGATTATGGAGAGCACGAAACAGGGCATTAGGCCTGTGAACAAGCCCCACTGGAGGGTGGCAGCTAAGAGCTTGGGCTTTGTCATCAAACTGGCTTCTGTCTTGGTTTTGCCATTTGCTAGCTGAATGATAAACAGTTTTTTACTTAACTTCTCTAAGCCTCAGTTTCCTCCACTGTTTAAAAAAAAAAAAGGAAAGTAGGAATATCAGGACTGAAATAATTCCTAAAGTGCTTAACCCATGTCTGCACATAAGATAAAAACAATGTTATGGTTATCTTGATGACAGTGATGGGAAGCCTTTGAAGTATTTTAAGCAGTGATACAACAGGTGATTTAGAAAAATCTCTCTGGCAGCTCTCCGTAGCATGAACTCAAGGAATGTGAAACCAGAAACAAGGAGACCAGTTACAGGGCCAATATAATTATCTAAGAGACAAAAATGAGGGCCTGAGCTGGGATGATAACAAGCAGAAATACAGAGCAGGAAATGGAGTAGGAGCTACCGAGGAGGTAGAAAGTAAGTAACTAGACTGCCAGCAAAACACATTGGATTTATAAACTCTTAATAATTTTCCCTCTAATATGTCTTGAACTGCATGACAAAATTCTCAAAAATGGTCAAGTGCTCGAAAGTTTTTGCTTCAAAACCAAGGTATCATGCCATCGTTTTCAAGAAGACATGGAAAATCTTGCTATGAAAATAAAATAAAAACTGTCCTTCAAAAGGCAAAATTATGAAAGTTTCTACCTATTTCTATTCAATTTCCTAAATTATTCATTCTGGAAATAAAAGTTTCAAATAAAATGATTTAATATTAAGTAAGTGAGATTATACTTAATGTCAGAACAAGGAAAGCAGGTTTGGTTTAAGGGTCAAAAAAATTTTTCCACCTTGCTCTTGTTGAGATGCCATCTTCCCATCTTAACTCGTTCAAACTACACGAGACTTAAAGTGACTATACTAGACCCAAAGTGTAGGAGCTTAGAAAACAAGCCCTGGATCCAACCTCTTTAGCTGTGAACTCCAGCTCTGATCTTAACTACCCATGTGACCTGAGAAGTCACTTAACCTCTTTGGGCCCCTGTAATGGGGATCTTAACTAGGGGTAATCTCAGAGTTCTGTCATTATATTTAAAAGGTGATTCAAGAAGCACCTGGTACCTAGTAAATATCATATATGAGTTTCTTAAATAAGATTTTCTCCAGAAGATACTATTAAAGGCAACAAGATATTTGGGGTTAAATGACACTCGTTGGTCATGATTACAGATTTCCTAGCATAAAAATAACATGTCCTGAAAAGGTGAAATTCAAGAAGGTAAATTTTGTTAAAGGGGATGAAGGATGAAGGGTGAAGGAAGGGATAGTATCTATAGGTAGAATCAGATAAAATATTGCTATGGTTTGCCCTGCATCCCCACCCAAATCGCATCTCAAATTATAATCCCCATGTGTAGAGGGACGAAACAGGTGGGAGGTGATTGGATCTTAGGCACAGTTTCCCCCACACTGTTCTCATTAGAGTGAGTGAGTGCTCACCAGATCTGATGGTTTGAAAGTGTTTGGCAGTTCCCCCCGTCTCTTTCTCTCCCACACCCCCGCTCAATGCCATGTAAGATGTGATTTGCTTCCCCTTCACTTTCTGCCATGATTTAAGTTTCCTGAGGCTTCCCCAGCCATGTGGAACTGTGAGTCAATTAAACCTCTTTCCTTTTTATAAATTACCCAGTCTCAGTTCTATGCAGCAGTGTGAAAATGAACTAATACAGACATAAATCCACAATTCCATTCAGGAAAGCTGATCCTCATTGTTTTATCAATTCAGTACCTCATTGTTTTATCAATTTGGAAGTCACTCCTTCCAAATACAAGGGAAGAAGCTAGTCATTGGTGAGTAGGGTCATAAAAAACCAAAGACCAATGGTTAGAAAATAGTTATTTGTTACATTATCTGGAGATGCAATTTTTCATTCACAATGTTCCAAATGGTAAACCCACCACATTTTGCAGTTCATTTATCTGAAACACATCAGATTTATGTGCTAGTTAAAGAAAACTACATCCAATAATCTACCACATGCAAAGAATTTCACAAAGACTTGAAGACACAGTTTGTTGAGACTCTGGCCATCTCTGCTTTTGAAAAACAGAAAAGAATGATGGACAATTCGGAAACATCAGGTGCCTAAAATAATCCAAAACCCTAAATACGTTCTCATTGAGATTATCAAACAATAAAATATCCCCTAAAAGAGAAAATGTTATTTTCTTTCTCAGATGTGTCTTTTAACTTCATGAAGGTGTTTACTCTTCAGAATTGTTTAAGGAACTTGTTTCAAAAATTCTCCATTTCCTGTATTTTGTAAGAAACTCACTGAACTCAGTGTCATCATGAATCTGTTAGAAAAGACATAATAAACTTGGAATCCATAACTTGAAGTCCAAAACTTCAGGTTTATTGACAAGCAGATTGGTTCCCTTTTCAGTCTTTCTCTCACTGCACATTATCTTAGAGATGTGTTGCCTGTAATCCTTTTCCTCAGGCCCATTGAAAAAGGAATCGTTTTTTATCAATATTTTTAAGGATTAAGCTTAGATATGGTGAGATTCTATTTCATTCAAACCCTGTATTGAAGTTACTGCAATTTTCAGCAATACTAAGCGAGAGCGTGTTCTTTTATCCAGCTGATGCAGGACAGTAGCATGATGCTCCTATTAGAAGGAAAGAATTATATTTAACTTTGAACTTCTTTATATGTTTTTTATAATTAATTTATTTTTCAGGATCTATTTTTTAATCTATAAACTGAGAGTTACAAAACTTTATCAACTGAATTGATGTTTAAAAAGATAACATATTAAGACACTTGGGAAATTATAAGATATGCACATGTGAAGTATTTTTAACCAAATATATAAATTAATTTATATTCTTGAACACTAACTGACAGAAAGAAGTTAAATTATGTTGGAAGCTGCATTAAGATGTGATTACTATAAAAAATGTGCAAAATATCCAGTTAGGTATAAGGTGTATGTCACAATGACACTGCATACCGACTTACCCATTTGACAAGGCAAGGATCCTTGCATTTCCTGTGGATGAGTGACTATCAAAAGGCGGTTATATTTTAGCCATCTTGCTAAGGCCCTACCCAGAAAGGCCAGAGTCTAACAGGAGCAAGCTAATATCTTGATGAACCAATGGGTTTGTAGAGGGTACAGAAGAGATTGTCAGAAGCCTGATTTTTCTGTGTTAGAGGACTGTGCACTAACGAGGCCCTCTAGCTCTCCCAGAAGAAACCATAAATGTGCTCCAGAATTTGGACAGCAGTCTCAGAGAGGACATTAATGGCCACTCAACATTAACCAGGGAAGCATAACAACCAAGGAAGAGAGAAATACCACCTCATTCAGTTACGAATAAATATATCTATCTTCCCCTTTCCTCTTCAACTCAACCTTGGAGAGGCTAGAGGGATATGGGTAAAGAGCAGACACCCTCCTTTTCCATGCCACACCCTGGAGCCACAAGCCTGGCCATGGTGACTAGGAAGAGAGTTTAGAGTCAGATAGTTGATTGAAGCTTTAATTAAAGTTGGCTGTTTTAATAATCAAAAGCTGCCCAAAAGATTACTAACAAAGGAATTTGTCTTTATCATGGTTGAAAGCAGTTACTGGAAGACATATATGCTTACAAAGGAATGAGTTGACGCTCCTTAAAAAAATCAGTTATGTCACACAGGTTCCTATCAATCACCTGTTCTTTATGTATGCTAGTCGTGAAAACTTATCACTGACTCATGCAACTTCCATTGATCATGTTGAAACTACGCTTTCTAAGCAGAATGAATGAAAAATTGACTAGGCTTAACAGGAATTGTATACTCCTCTTTCTTTTTCTTCTGCTTTTTTTTAAAGTGAATCAGCACTTTAGTAACCTGGGATGCGTTTTGCTATTTGGCAGATGTATAGTTTGAATTAGCCTGGAGAAGTGTTTCTTGAATGTTACTGTCAGAGTATAGAATTCTCACCTTAGAAGAACTCCGAATTTGTATTGAGTATTAAACAAAGGCCATTGCTGTTTTTAAAGCAAATCATATTATCTCTCTCTTCTTCTTCTCTTTTCTCCTACTCTCCTTCCCCCTGCATCTTTCTCCAGTTTTATTTTCCCTACTTTCCCCCTACGCTCTCCACCCACTTCCACTTATGAAGGCACAAGTCCATGGAGGGAGAAGATAAACTACCAGAAAATAAACTGCTAGTCTCCCCTTTTTGCCAGTTCCCCTAATCTTTGCTGTAATCATTTTGGGGCTTCCCAATACCTCCTCTTCCCCACTCCCACTGACCCAGGCAGCTCATCCATTCTGGCTTCAGAAAGGGAAAATCCTCCCACTACTATTATGACCTGCTCACAGTGCCAAAAACTCGGAAAATAATTAGCCTGTCTCTGGTCTTCCTCTTAAGCTGACTATGAGAGGGGCAGGGGGAAGGGCAGAGAGGACATATTGTGCCACCGCCCCTCAGTAAGCCCTGTGGGGACCTATCTGACCTCAACTTTATTATTTTTTTAACCTCTTCTTGAATTTTCATGACAATTATAGGACAGAGTAGTAAAGAATCTTAGATGATCGATGATGATAATTTCATGAACCAGCAAAATATATATAATATATAATCATATATATATTCTTTTTTAAATTTTATTTTATTTTATTATACTTTAAGTTCTGGGGTACATGTGCAGAACGTGTGGGTTTGTTACATAGGTATATACATGTGCCATGGTGGTTTGCTTCCTCAGTCACCCCACCATCTACATTAGGTATTTCTCCTAATGCTATCCCGCCCCTAGATCCCCACCTCCTGACAGAACCCAATGTGTGATGTTCCTCTCCATGTGTTCTCATTATTCAACTCTCACTTATGAGTGAGAACATGTGGTGTTTGGTTTTCTGCTCTTATGTTAGTTTGCTGAGAATGATGGTTTCCAGCTTCATCCATGTCCCTGCAAAGGACATGAACTCGTCCATTTTATGGCTGCATAGTATTCCAGGGTATATATGTGCCACATTTTCTTTATCCCGTCTATCACTGATGGGCATTTGAGTTGGTTCCAAGACTTTGCTATTGTGAACAGTGCCACAATAAACATATGTGTGTGCAGTTGGTTAGTATGTGGTACTTATATTCTTTTTTTAAGTTTTGTTTTATTTTTAATTGACAAATAATAGTTGTATATATTACAGGATACAATGAGAAGCAGTGATACACAGATACATTGTGGACTTATCAAATAAGGCTAATTAACATATCCATCACCTCAAATATTTATCATTTCTTTGTTATGAGAACATTTAAACTCCTCTTTTTTAGCTATTTTGAAATTTACAATACCTTATTATCAACTGTAGTCACCGTACTGTGCAGGAGAATCAGAATTTTTTTGGCCTCAACTTTCCATAGCAGCGGTTGTGAATCTTGACCACACATCAGAATTACCTTCAGAATATTTATAAATCCTGATGTCCAGGATGAACTCTAGATCAATTAAATCAGGGTTGGACAAAAACTATGGTATTTAAAGAAAATAATCTTTCCTTTTGGGACAACTTCAACCCAGTTTTATTCTCTCAGGCACCTGTTTCCACCAAGGAGGAAGAAGAAAAATCAAATCCTATCATTTTTTATAGCTTAACCATTGATAAGAATTATTAAATCAATTTTGGCCTTATGAAATGAAGGATTATACTGTGTCACCTCAATTTTAATGAAAAATTATTTGAAACTTTGAACTAAATTAAAACATACTAATACATACTCTAGTGGTACATACTACAGCAGAGTATAAGGTTTGAAGAAAAAATAAATTTCTGACTATATTAAAACATATAACTATATTAAAAATATAAAGGATAAACAGTCTGAACTTTTTTCATAATTATTTTCAAAATGTGAGTAATTTTTCAATTGCAGGTAAGATATTTTATAAAACAAAAATTTCTTCCCACTCCTTTATATGAAGATTTTCCAAAGTGATTTGCCAAAAGCATGTTCGGAGGCAGAGCCAGGTAAGTACATGTCGCAAATGACAGAATTTTGTAAAGCAGAAGTGCTCACATTCTTTTTGTAAAGCTATCTGCACACACAGTGGGGTTTTCTGTTTGGATAAATTTGTTTCTGTGTATAATCTCTTGAAAATATACTTTGCAAAGTATTATGCTATAACTCAGTGTTAGAAATGTTTGCTTCCCATCACATATATTTGGAATATAAATTAAAAGATATATAAACATTTTAAAATACAAGCTTATGTTACTGATTATTTGGGCCTTTTAAAAATGCAGTTTATTTTTTAAAACAAAACAGATTTTATGTCATTGAGCTTAAATCTCAATGACAAGTTTTGATAATACATATTTCTGTTATTTATCTTTTAAATTTGGGGTTTGTATATAGTTCAACCAGCTAACCAAAAACTAAACATGTTTGAACATATCTCAAAAGTGACTAAATATGTCACTATAAGGATATTTATTGGGAATTACAAAGTCATTCAGTTTCTGATTATTCTTAATAACATTAAACTCGGTATTTTTGCACTATTTCAGCCTGTTAGAGTTTTACTCTGTACAGAATTATGAAAAATCTAAATACTTATGTATTTCACAACATGCCAAAATATGTCATTGTCTACAGAACTGCTTTGTAGAATTCCCATTTTAAGGGTCATATTTCAAGCACTCACTGAAATTTTCTTTTCTTTGAAAATTTTAATTTTCTTTCAACTCTCAAATTAATTCTATGCATATTCTTCAAAACTGTGAGCATTTGATTTGACAGCAGCCATCTCTCCGGCATTTTCTTTCCTTGCATCCAGCCCTGATAAGCTATGACCGGTCCTTACAAGAAGAGAAAGTCTATGCCCAGGGAACACTCGCTTTGCCTTGAACTCAGTGAGATACCATGACTAGAACTGAATTGATGTTTTAAATAAAATACAGTTATCCTAGTGAGGCAATGGCCTTGATAACAGAGAAAGTGATAAGCATTTTGTTCCAAGGGATTTCTACCACAAATAATGCTAGTATAAGAAATTGAATATAATCATTTGAATTAAAAAAAACGAAAGAAAGAAAAAGATCATCAAAAATGTGCATTGAAACAGTAATTTAGAACTTACATCTACTTGAGACAGCTCTTTAGTCTTTTTAACATATGGACAAAAGGTAGACTAGAGACTGTGGTCTTTCTCTCTCTCTGTCTCTCTTACGAACACAAACACACAGGAATTAAGGCAAACTTACAGATATTTTCATAATGATATTTTAAAATCTATAGCTCTAACTATAGTATCACAAACTACAAAAGCAAAGCAAACATCTAGATGCTTTAATAATGATCTTTTGAAAACCACAAATATATTGTTGGGTGTTTTAGGAAGGATGATTTGGGGGGAGTGGAGGACTGGATTCTGACATAGCCTAACAACCTCACTGAATCCTGGCAATAGAGATGCCATTAGTGGAGAAACTCCTGCACAGCACCCTTTCCTAGGGATCTGCCTTAGCTCTTCAGTGAATTGCCACAATGAGATTCCACATTGAAATCAGCACATGGAGAACTCAGAAGGAACCCAATACACACTCTACTCTTCAGGCCTGGCTGTCAAAGAGCCACCAGAGAACAACAGCACTCAGCCACTTCTGTCCCCGTATTTCAATTAGTAGACAAGTGATTCTAAAACTGTACATTATCAGGATTGTAGAATACTTGAGCAAGACAGAGCTTTGTAGATTGCACAGTCCAATTTCTTGCTTACTTCTTAACTACCTAAGCGAAAATCTTTGTCTCTCCTCTCCCTACACACACACACACACACACCCCCCAGATGAGACAGCAAGCGTGAGAGATTTTCCTAAGGCCAGCCTGCAAGTTAGATCAGAGCTGGAATTAGAACCCAAATCTCAAATCTCATAACTAGAGCTAGCCAACTGCTATTCTAGACTCAGGACAAATCTGCTTCAGTGTCATGAATTCTACATATGCTAAATTGGGCATTCATATTTTATCTGAGGTTGCCTGCTATTGACTCCTAAAGAAATCCAACAAAATCACCTTTCTGGGCCTTTAATCACTCTGCCAGTTCCAAGGTGAAAACTCAAGGCAAGTTACTTAACATCTCTGGGCTCTTTCCTCATCTAAAATTCATAGGTTGAACTAGGGACCCCGGAGGAACTTTCCAGTTATTAAAAACTATGCTTTCCATCTATTGTTTTATGCTTCATTCTTGATGTTTGCAATTTTCACTAGGTGGCAGGATTCCACCATCACATTACAAAAGGATTTTCAGATGGATGCCTGGAAGGAAAAATAAGTTTTAAGGAAACTTCTTTCTTCACAAGGGACATAAAAAAAAAAAAGTAAAAGCCAAAGGGAAACAATAACTACAAAGGCAGTGGCCCATGTATTTCATAAAGATCTATGCCGACTTTTAATATAAGCATAAAATAGGAAATTAATCCTATGCTTTTGCATGTTCTTCAATGCAATACTATAATTTGCAATTTGATGATAACGTCAGGTAAAAGTCTGCTTCGTTTTGTGCATTTTAATTTTCATTTTACCTGATTGCCAATTAGGGAATACCAGATCCCCTTGGGCTAACTGGCGATGCAGCCAATCTAATGGCAACAAAAACATAAAGCACTTAGATAGTTATTAGATGCGTTACCAAGTTACCTCTTAGTTCTAATATATGCAGATTATCTTCTAAGTTTATTTTTGATATCTTGACCAAAAGAATATGTGAGAAGGAATACAGCACTTGCCTTTTTGCACTTATTTGTCAAATCCTTAACAGGGTACTCTTTTAGGTTTTATGACATTTCATCATACTTTTTAAATTATTGCCCAAAATTGGTCTTTTCATGAATGCTGCATAATAAATGTCACTACCAACACTGTATAAGCGTCCCCAAAATAGCCAAGTAAAATAGTTATGCTGAGCTGAGCCTTTCTTCTCTGCCAGAGCCAAGTGAAGTGACATGAAACAAAAACTCAACTAAACATTCTAATATTGCCTGGAAGAAACGCTCCTTAGCGTCTTGCTGGTTGTCAAAAGAACATGATTAACTAGGCCTTTTCCTCAGCTGATAAATATGTCGTTCTTCCCACCCACTCCTCATCAATTGCAAGTTAATTACGTAGGATGTGGTCCATTTCTCTCCAACGTTTCTTAGAAAACAACTCACATCCTAGAAAAATCTAATGTCCGCAGCAAAATCAAACTAATACATAGACTTCTGCATCAGAACTTGAAAACACCATCAACAGGTTGCTTTCTCATTCCTTCCTTCCCGGCACAGAGCCGCGATACCTCTTTCAGGTCCTACCTTTGCAACTTGTAAGGGCTGCTTCTGCTCCTTGCCACCTTGCAATCGGAACCCCCAGGGCGCCCCTCCAGTCATGGAAATGCAGATAAAATCCCCTGTGCCCATATTTTCCTTTTAGTTGGGCAGCATGTAGAGCTTGAAAAAACAGACGAAGCTTGGGTGCGGTGGAGGATGCGCACTCAGCTTCGGGCGCCTGCTGAGGACGCAAGACTCTGGAGTGCAGAGCCTCCGCCGCTGCTGCGACCGCTGCCCTGGACGCCCGCTGCGAATTTGTGCGGCTAATGGGCTCACTCTCAAGGCGGCAGAGGCGCTCGAAGCATCCAGGGCACAGCCCACTCTTGCGTCACTCTCGTTTGCTCGGCCCACCTTCAGGGAAAGGAAAGCAGCCTCACACACAAGAACATGTCCCCATGTGGGGCGAGATAAGGGAAAGGAGGACGGAAGGGAGAGCAAAGTTCCCTGGCACTAATAGATTAAATCCAAGCAGTTAAAGGTACGAGTATGCTTGAAAACCTTTCATTTAATAATTCTGTAAATAGTAAAGGACACGTGAAGTTTTAATCTCCACACCACGAGTGATGTCCTAAAATATGAGCGTTGGGAATTCAACTACTAGAGGATTAGAGTCTCTCAAATAAATGTTTTGAGAATTGCCACATTTATGAACGGAATAGATAAAAAAGAGTTAAAGTGAGTTAAATTACTACTTTTTTGTCTGCAGCCTGCTGAATTAATGCTATAAGAGGAAACCAAAGAAATCACATATTTTTTAAAACCTACAACTCTGAAAAGTACTTTTCTGAACCATCTATTTAAAGAAGGGGGAAGAGAAGAGACAGGGAGAGGGAGAGAGAAAGAGAGAGAATGAATATAAATTTTTCTCCTGGAAACTACATTCTTATAACTACATATATTGCATGGATTTGGGTATGTTAAATTTTAACGTGTTTTCTTTCTTCCTGCTGATCTTCTTAAACCTAAACCCAACAATTAGTCAACTGCATAGAATGTACAATGTCACCTATAGGTTTATTTTTATAGTTTGTCATCACGTGTCATGAATCTGAGTGGTCCAATATAAAAGTAGATTTTGTATATTCCAAATATTTAAATGTTTTAAATCTGAATGCAATCTGCCAAAAATGTACAAATGGGACATTTTAATTTTCCCATAATGCTTTTATTTTCCATAATGTTCATCCACATAAAAACATACTAAAAATAAAGAAGAGCCTGGGAAAGTTAGTTTGTGTTACTTGTGGTACCAGACAAAAGTGATTTCCGACACGCTGCCCGTTGCAGCACTAAGAAGCTCTATAAACAGTAAGTCCTCACTTAAAACGTCACAAATAGGCTCATGGAAACTGTGACTTTAAAACCAATTTTACCATAGACCAATTGATAAAAACAAGACATTGCCAAACTTCTAAATAAAGATTTAAACACTTCTAATATTAAACATGGAAATAAATGTCAGCTATACATGCATATAAGAAATATTAATAAAACCAAGATAATCATTGACCCAATTTTTGGTGAATCAGTGAGTGAGAGCAGCTGTAGTGGTAGTGGATTCAATCAAGGAATAAACGTTTGCAAAGAGAAAATTATAAGGAGTACCACCTGTCACAACACAATTCAAAACCATCGCAAATATAGCAGGCTCACTGAGCAATTTCATACAATATCATTTGTTGTCTTGCATTTGTGTGATTATCATATATTTTACGAATTTTTACCTGTCAATAATTTGTATCCATACGTTTATTCCTCCTCCAATCCACTTATTCCAATTCAGGGTCTCCGGTGGCTTGAGCCTCTCCCTGCAGCTTAGAGCCCATCAGAAGGCGTGCGCGCACACACACACACACACACACACACTCTCACACTCAGAGGGGGACCATTTAGACATGCCAGTTTACCTCATAAGCAGAGCTTTGGGTTGTGGCAGGAAACCAGAGGACCTGGAAAAAACCCATACAGACATGGAGAGAACATTCAGATTCCATACATACAGTGGCCCCGCAGCTGGAAATAGATTTTTTTCCTCATCAATGTTGTCATGAAACAATGTTGAATAAAATGGCATTATCTAAGGACCTGTGGTACAATTAACATTTTACACAACCCACGCTCCCTAGAAGCCAAAGGCATCAAGTGATTTTATTTGTGACTTATCAATGAAGTACGGACAATGAAATCAGAGATTGTGGCACTGGAAGAGATCCTTTGAAGGTCACAAGGGCCAGATAGTCATCCTCAGTTTGATTCCCTTCTGAAATGCAAATTGATTTTCCCAGTCTTTCCTTTAAAAAGTAGTTACAAGGGACATCACAAAATATGGGCTCTGATACTCTTTACAATAGCAAAGACTTGGAACCAACCCAAATACCCATCAACGATAGACTGGACAAAGAAAATGTGGCACATATGCACCATGGAATTCTATGCAGCCATGAAAAAGAATGAGTTCATGTCCTTTGCAGGGACATGGATGAAGCTAGAAGCCATCATTCTCAGCAAACTAACACAGGAACAGAAAACCAAACACAGCATGTTCTTACTCGTAAGTGGGAGCTGAACAATGAGAACACATGTACACAGGGAGCAGAACATCACACACCTGGGCCTGTTGGGAGGTGGGGAAAAAGGGGAGGGAGAGCATTAGAACAAATACCTAATGCATCTGGGGCTCAAAACCTAGATGATGGGTTGATAGGTGCAACAAACCACCATGGTACATGTATACCTGTGTAACAAACCTGCACATTCTGCACACATATCCCAAAATTTAAAGTAAATTTTTTTAAATGAGCTCTGAAAACAAAGAAAAAAAACACTTTCATATTTGTTCTTTTTACTTTTTCGTGTCCCTGAGTGTTCTTCAACCCACTCAACTCTAGCTTCTGCCCCTTCCCAACAGGAAAAGCTCTGGGCAAGGTCACTTACTGTTTTTTGAGTAGCCCTTGAAATTAATGACAGTGTCCTCCTTAAATCATTTCTCCTTTAGGTTTCCGGGACCCCGCAAGCTCTACACTTTCCTCTTGCCCCTCTAGCCAGTCTCTAGCTCTTTCTTCTCTGGTAGGTTCTCTGTCTCTTCTCACCCCATCAGTGTTGGCATTCATATGGCCTGATCTTCCTTCTTTCTCACTTTACACTCTTTCTGTGGATTCTCTCATTCACCCTAAAGAATTCAACCATGCCCCTCAATACCAGACATTTTTCCTTAGCTGCAGGCCAATATATACAACTGCCTACTCAACCTGTTTTTGATTTTTTTGTTTTTGTTTTTGAAGAGGGTGTCTCACTCTGTTGCCCAGGCTAAAATGCAATGGAATGATTATGGCTCACTGAAGCCTTAAACTTCCGGGTTCAAGCAATCCTCCTCCTTCAGCCTCCTCTGTAGCTAGGACTACAGGGACAGGCCACCAACCCCACCTAATTAAACCTGTTTCTATGGATGGATTTATTACAGAACCTAAACTCAGTATATACAAGTTAATTATTCCTCCTCAACCCCCTCAGCACCAAATTCCACTTCTCCTCCTGTGTTCCCCATCTCAAGATAATTAACAGAACTGTTACCTTTCTCTTATGCCCAGTTCCCTTCAACTCCAACTAAATGTAAATATGGTGCTAGAGTCTGGAACTGGGGCAACCATCTCCAGTCTTGAATAAATTAATGCCAACAGTTGTCCACCTCCTGTGCAAGAAACCCATATTGTTTAAACTGCTATGGGACAATTTTATTGTTATTTGCAGCCAGTACATACCTAACTGCTACACTTAATGAATAGCTTTTCCCATCCAACAAGTTCCCTTAGACAGAACCATGGAATCAAACTGGTTATAATTTATCAAAGCTTTATACTGTGCCAGGAACTTAACATATAATATTGTACTTATTTGCAAAGCAACCATGCTAGATAGGTATTAGTGTCTCTTTTTAACTGGTAATTAACTATGCTTTAAATCCTAAGTGATAGAGGGTTTGAACTTTTGTCTATCCAGATTTAAAATACGTATTCTTAATCATTGCTATTCTGCCTCCAGGTCTTATGTGTTCCCTGATGCTCATCTCATTGTTAATACCTACAGATCTGGTCATGTGTGGTGGTTCATGCCTATAATCCCAGCACTTTGGGAGGCCGAGGTGGGTGAATCACTTGAGGACAGGAGTTCAAGACTAGCCTGGCCAACATGGTGAAACCCCGTCTCTACTAAAAGTACAAAACTTAGCTGGGTGTGGTGGTACACACGTGTAATCCTAGCTACTCGGGAGGCTGAGACAGGAGAATCACTAGAACCTGGGAGGTGGAGGTTGCAGTGAGCCAAGATCACACCACTGCCCTTCAGCCTGGGCAACAGAGACTCCATCTCAGAAAAAAACAAAAAACAAAAACAAAAAACGATCTATGGCTCTAACTTCTAAATAGTTTGGAAATCTGCTCCTTCACTCATTTCCTACTCCCAAGACCACATTTATCTCTGACCTGGACTCCAGCAATCTCCTGTTATCTCTATTCCAGGCTTGTTCCCACCTCCAATTCATTTTTTACTCTAAAGCCAGGGTGAAAATTTGAAATATAATGTTGATGTTATTTTTCTGTGGTTCAAATCTTCAAGGACTCCCAGAATAAAGCTGGAACTTTTTTACATGGAAACATTTTCTGCCTCCCACTCCCTACTTTTTCCACCTTGTTGCTCACTATTCCTAACTTGAATTTTATGATTCAGACACACAGAAGTACTGTTAGTTTCCCTAATTTGCCTTGGTGTTTCACCTGCTTAGGTATTTCTCCACACTATTCAGTCTGCCCACACATAAATCATCTAATAATTCCTCCTCATCCTCCAGCCTCAGATTAGAGATCACATTCTCCATGAAGCCTTTCCCAACCTTCCCAGTGTCCAGGTTAGGTGTTCCTTTCACATGCTATGATCACTCTGTACTTTCCCTCTCAGTCTAATGGTCTCTAAAATTGTCTAAATCCTACACTAGGTTATTAACCCTGTGAGATTATGGGTCATTGCTGACTTATTCAGAATTCTATCCCCAAGTCTAATAGTTCCTGATGAATAATTGGTACCCAATTAATATGAGTAAAGAGTAAATAAGAGTTCCTAGAATAGGCGGGGCGTGTTGGCTTATGCCTGTAATCCCAGAACTTTGGGAGGCTGAGGCAGGCAGATCACGAGGTCGGAAGTTCACGACCAGCTTGGACGACATAGTGAAACCCCATTTCTACTAAAAATACAAAAATTAGCCAGGCATGGTGGTGCATGCCTGTAGTCCCAGCTACTTGGGAGGCTGAGGCAGGAGAATCGCTTGAACCCAGGAGATGGAGGTTGCAGTAGCCGAGATCGCACCACTGCACTCCAGCTTGGGCAACAGAGCAAGACTTCATCTCAAAAAAAAAAAAAAAAAAAGTTACCAGAATAAAGACATAGAAAATAGAGACGAGTGTTCTAATTTGTTGTTTTCTTTACTTTGTTAGATTGAGAACATTTAAAATGGACCAACATTCCTCAATTATACTCCTTAGAGATCACGTGGAATAGGTAGTAGCTACCTCCCTAACATTCTGTCTATCTCCCATTGATTAGTAATTCTTGGTTTGGGTAGAATTGATCCTCCCACCCGAGCAGTGGTTGATCTAAAGCAATCAGGGTAATTCTTTCTCCTTAACATGGAAATGGGTACAAAATCTAGGCCTAAATCAAGGAGATTCCCCTGGCCTGAGTGATTAATTCATGTATGTTCCAATCACAGGGAAGCTCAAGACTTTCCTGGATAGTTGTCAGGGCAAGGCCCTTTCCCCATGGATACTGATTAGCAGCCAATGGAGAAAGCAATGTGAGAACAAAACCGCCACAAGGTAGGTTGGGAGAGACAGTCCTTCCTGAGTCTCTAGTGCATCTACATGTCTTTCTGTGTGTGCCAGAATGCAAAATCCTGATGCCTTTTTTTTCTTGAGCAATTTCTCGGGATTACATTTACAGCAAGCAGCCTTGAGAAAAAATTTAATATCTCATTCTGAAACAAAGAGCAGATTTGCTAATTCATTACTATAAAAGTGATGAATTCTCTAAGCTTAGTGCCCCCTAGCTATGGTAAAAACCCACTGTGTGTGTAGCGTTCATCTGGGTCATATTGTGTCACCCTTATGGGGCTTGGGGCAAGGTGAACTGATGCAAACATGCTGATGTTTCTGCTGATTGCAGAACCCTGAGTAATGAAGTTCTTTGTCTCTGACCCAGAAGTTTCATGTGTTCTTGCAGCACCTTTAAAACAGTAACAAGGTAATTTAGTAGCCTGTAAAGACAGTAAAATCAAATCCCAGACCCAACAGGGTGAAACTGACAAATGAGTACAAAAATGAAACCAGAATCCTGATCAAAGAGTACATAAGCCTGCCTCCTTTTATTTTATTTGGGTTTTAGGAATAAAAGCAAGAACAAAAAAAAAATCTATTTTCTAAATTAAAAAATGGCTAGTCATGTTGATAATGGTCTTCTAGGACTAACTCTAATTCTATGCCATTTAAATGATTTAACAGTGTACCATATACTTTGTCTTATACTACCATTTATTCATTCACTCAAGTAATGATTTATTTAACAAATAATACCTATTCTATCTTTCCCCATTTTGATACCACTGTAAGATTTCTGGGTCTAACATGAACTGAGAGAGCACATTATGAAGCACATATATTCCATTAGGAATGACTTCTTCTACAGTAATTTCATATTGGCTACCTATGCCTGGCTTGTGCCCCTTTTTTATTTTCCTAATTCAATTTTCACTCAACATCATTACTTTCCATTTTGAGCTAATGTCTATGACTGCTTCCTAATTATTCAAAGAACTAGAAGTCACTCTTCATTATGAATAAAATGGTAAAAAATTTTTGGAGAAAAATGAAGCATGACAGCAAGGAAGTAAACATTATTATAAAATTATGTGAAAATTAAAATGGCTAAACCAGGAAAGATACATCATGATTTTAATATCTAAAACAAGCCTAAGTCTTCCTGTCCTTTTGGGCCATCAAATCTGTTGGGAAAAGCAGCAAAGGAGAAAGGACTTACAGAGTGCCTACATAAATTGTTTATGAGTAACATATAAACAAGGAACAACAAACTGCAGAAGGCCACAGGAGGCCTCTGAGGAGGAAGGCATCTCCATGCCTCATGTTCTGGTGCAGGGTGACCTAGGCTCTGTTATCATAAACATTGTGCTCAAGGATGTAAAACCTCTTCATAGCACTATGACACAGCCAGACTAATAGGCTCCTTGTAAAGCTTGAGTTCCATCAGCTGTACATAGATAATAAGATAAAGATAACCACATGTTCTTGTTTCATGAAACTCCCAAACCGCCACTGTTATCAATCCTTAGGATGATACACCAGTTCCAGCTCACTGATTTACTCCACCATCACTCTACCTCTACCCTATAGATCAAAGTTATTGTAATCAATAAACAGAGTGGATGATCAGAGCTCAGGGCCTTCACTGCCTCCTCCAGAGTAATAAGTGATGGCCCCCTGGTCCCACTGTCTCTCTTAATCTGTCTTTTCCTCATTCCTTTGTTGCCACTGAACTCGGGGTACCCATGGGTGATAGAGGGCTGGCTCCCTACATTCTGGTGCACAATGTGGGGCTCATGGATCCCTACATTCTTGCACCCAATGTGTGGGGCTCCTGGATTCCCTACAAAATCTTCTTGCTTATTAAAAGACCTTTACAATTTAAAAAAAAAAGCTAGCAGGCATCTATTTATGTGAGTGCAGTTTGAATGACTCAACAAGTATAAACCGCATATATTAAAGCCCTCTGAGAATACAGGTCTATTATAAGTTTCATTTTCAAAAAGTATGCTTTATAAAGGTGTGTGTGTGTGTGTGCATGCGCATGTGTATGTATGTGTGTGTGTGCACATATTTTAGGACAATGAAGATGAGATAAATAAACATATTAGGCATTTTATTTTTCCAGAAGATTGAAGGGCATTTGTCTCTATCAAAGAATGAAATGACCATGTTGACCCAATGTCCAGTGACTGTAGTTTTGCTACTTTATGTTTTTACTAATAAATATTGCATATTTTACATTTTAAGTAATATTGAATTATCTGAAACATCAGAAAGAATAAAGATAATTTTTAAGGAAAAGTGTAATGTCAATGAATTATTGAAAATGAAATTTAAATTATAGCTTCTATATTTTTAAACACACCAAATCATCTTTTTCATGGGTTGTGATTATTTGGAACTGTTGCTACACTCTAACCCCCAAAATCAGTGTTAAAATTTGGAGCTTTGAAATAATGTATTTTGTTGTTGTTTTGCTTTATTTCCCCCAATTAAAAAAAGAAGTGGCTGACAACAATAAGAAGTAACATTATGTATATGGGAAGAAATTGTATCCCTGACAAAGACAGCAAGGTCTTTAAAATGCTAATTGTTAACCTCTGAAAGAAACATGCTGGTTGGAATTAATCGCAGATAAGAGAACATAATCATAAGGGCTAAATATATAGACAGATGATCAACAGGATAGATAAACACTTGAGGATTAATATTGAATACTTATGCAACTCTCTGATTATTGGAGAATCACACCTTCATCATGTGCTGGCTACGCTAGGGCCTGATGTAACTGGAATACTTGTGTGGTTTCCTGGAATGAAATGCACGCCCCTCCATGAAAAGCCATCTGAGCAGCCATCTGCAGCATTCCAGCAAGGGAGAGAATGAGCAGTGTGAAAGAAGACGCCCTCAGGCCCTCCCAAAACATTTTCCCTGCCATCTGTGTGCCCTCTCTCATTTGGAGCCTGAACGTGGCTTGGGGAAAAACTATCACTGCTGCTACCACCAGTGATTTAAAGTTCTGCCATAGAGGTTCGCAGTCATAAGTGGACGTTCCCCAGCAACTCTTACTTTTCAGATTTTGATCATTTTGTTGATCTTTCAGGTTTTCTCCTTTTTATCAGAGGAAGCCAGACCCTTACCATTTCCTCACCTCAGGGAGTTTTGCTGAGCAGGCAAAGAAGGTGGTAACAGTGATTCCCGGTTTTGTAAGGCCTAACCTTCAATGATAATGCAAGGAGTCTCAGAGAGAGAGGAAAGAAAGGGCAGAACCACTGAGAGAAGTAAGGAGGCATTCAGTCCTGACCGGGATGATCTGCTGCTCCTGTAAGTGCGGACCACCTCGCTGCTGACAGGGAGCAGGCTTCAGAAGCAAACGGGGCCAGGTGTAGCAGGAAATCAGAGATCTGGAGAGACCAATGGGGTTGCAGGAGGATTTTATTTAAAGTTATTATGGGCTCCGCGGAATCACTTCTTAATTGTGACCAAAGTACAAAGAAAATGGGGTGCTACCTAGTTGGTACAGGATGACAAAGCCAGAAGCAGGTTTTACGGAAGCCAGAACAGAGAACTGTTCATTAACTTGTGACCTGTTTTCTTCACATTTGAAAAGTAACATTTTGAGAAACACATACTGCAGTCTTGAGCCTGTCTGCTTTGTGACCTTGCAGCTGGTGAGCAAGAAACACAGGAACTGTTAGATGCCTGGGAACCTTGTTAAGTATATGGGGAGGATAGATAAGGTTAAATGGTTTACAGGGAGGCAGTTAAACATTCTGCCTTAGACAGAGCTGGGAGGTATTACATAAAACAGCACACAACATCACAAAATTAATTTTATTATATAGCAACTACGAACTGTAAAGTTTCATTTTACTGGTATTGCTGTTATTTAATTCCCTTCATCACAGGGTCTCAGGAAGGAGGCGGGATATCAAGGGCAGGGCCGCCAATGCCACCAACATTCTTCAGCCACACGAATGTCACAAAAGTTGCAGTTAGGTACCTGACTGCCAGCCAAGACCACAGACAGTTCAGTGACCAATGAGGGCAAATGATTGATGACCTGCTGCTCTATTGAATCCCAAGATCTTTGCAGCCCCCGGTGTTTTAGTCTGTTCAAACTGCCACAACAGAATATCACACACTGCACGATTTAAACCACAAAAGTGTATTTCCCACAGGTCTGGCAGCTGGGAAATCCAAGATCAAAGTGCTGCCAGGTCCAGTGTCTGTGGAGGGCCCTCTTCCTGGCTTGTAAATGGCTGTCTTCTCATTGTATCCTCACATAGCAGAAACACAGAGAAAGGTCATCTCTCTTGTGTCTCCCTTCTTACAAGGACACTAATCCATTCACAAGGGCTCTACCTTCATAAGCTAATTACCTTCCAAAGTCCCCACTTCCAAATACAGACTGGGGATTTACAATTCAACATATGAATTTCAGGGGAGACAAAAACATTCAGTCCATAGACCCTGGAGAAGAAGGGGCCCTAACCATGTCTGAATTGGTGCTTCCACCAACTCGGTGAGATGGGGAACTAGGTTTGGAGTAAATTGATTTAAATGATAAGATAATATTCTTTTTGTTTTATTTATTTGTTAACTTTATTTTAGGTTCAGGGGTACACACGCAAGTTTATTATATAGGTAAATTGCATGTCACAGGGGTTTGTGCACAGATTATTTTGTCACCCAGCTAATAAGCATAGTATATAGATCGTTTTTCAATCCTCGTCTTCCCCCTACCCTCCACCCTCAAGTAGACTCTGATGTCAGTTGTTCCCCTCTTTGTGTCAATATGTACTCAAAGTTTAGCTCCCACTTGTAAATAAGAACATGTGATATTTGGTTTTCTGTTCCTGTGTTAGTTTGCTGAGAATAATGGTCATCCATGTTGCTACAAATGACAAAATCTCATTTTTATGGCTGCATAGTATTCCTTTTTGTATATGTACCCTACTTTTTAATTCAGTCTAATGTTGATGGGCATTTAGGTTGATTCCGTGTCTTCGCTATTGTGAATAGCGCTGCAATGAACATTCACCTGCATGTGCCTTTATGGTAGAACAATTTATATTCCTTTGGATATATACCCAATAATGGAATTGCTGGGCTGAATGGTAATTCTGTTTTAAGTTTTTTGAGTAATTGCCACACTGCTTTTCACAATGTCTGGGCTAATTTCCATTCCCACCAGCAGTGTGCAAGTGTTCGCTATTCTTCACAACCTCACCAGGATCTGTTATTTTTTGACTTTTTAGTAATAGCCATTCTGACTGGTGTGAGATAGTATCTCATTATGGTGTTAATTTGTATGTGTCTAATGGTCAGTGATGTTGATTTTTTCATACGCTTGTTGGCTGCATGTATGTCTTCTTTTGAAAATTGTCTGTTCATGTCCTCTGCCTACTTTTTAATAGGGTTGTTTGGCTTTTGCTTGTAAATTTGTTTAAGTTTCTTATAAATTCTTATTAGAACTTTGTCAGATGCATAGTTTGCATATATTTCCTCCCTTTCTGTAGGTTGTCTGTTTACTCTCTTAATAGTTTCTTTTGCTGTGCAGAAACTCTTCAGTTTAATTGGGTCCCATTTGTCAATTTTTGCTTTTGTAAAATTGCTTTTGGTATCTTCCTCATGAAATTTGCCTGGTCCTATGTCCAGAAAGGTATTTCCTAGGTTATCTTCCAGGGTTTTTATAATTTCAGGTTTGATATTTAAGACTTTAATCCATCTTGAGTTGATTTTTGTATATGGTGTAAGGAAGGGGTAAAATAATATTCTTGAACTAACTAAAAACACATTTATATGCTTTTAAGTTTATAGTTTATTCATTCAATCATTTGAAAAGTATCTGAAGGCCAGGTGCAGTGGCTCCCTGCAGTCCCAGTATTTTGGGAGGCTGAGGCAGGAGGGTCTCTTGGGCCCAGGATTTCAAGACCAGGCTGGGCAACATAAGGAGAACTTGTCTCTATAAAAATAAAATAAAATTTAATTAGCTGGGCATAGTGAGCATAGTGGCATGTATCTATAGTCCCAGCTACTCAGGAGGCTGAGGTTGGAGGATTGCTTGAGCCTAGGAGGTCAAGGCTGCAGTGAACCATGATTATGCCACTGCACTACAGCCTTGGCAACAGAGCAAGAACCTGTCTAAAGGAAAGAAAAAAGGGAGGCGGGAGGGAGGGAGGGAGGAAAGAAGGAAGGAGGGGAGGGAGGGAGGAAGGAAGGGAGGAAGGGAGGAAGGGAGGAAGGAAGGAAGGAAGAAAGGAAGGAAGGAAGGAAGGAAGGGAGGGAGGGAGGGAGGGAGGGAGGGAGGAAGGAAGGAGGGAGGGGAGACACAGAGAGAAAGAAAAAGAGAGAAAGAAAGAAAAGGAATGAAAGAAAGAGAAATAAAGGAAGGCACAAAGAAAGGAAGGAAGAGAAAGAAAGAAAAAAGGAAGGAAGGAAGGAAAGAAGAAAGTAAGACTGAAAAAAAGAAAGGAAGGCAGGAGGGAGGCAAGAAAGGGAGGGAGGGAATCTGAACAAATAAATGCTGGTTACTTTTCTAAGTTCAGGTGATGTATCTATGAGTCACAGAGGAAAGATGCCTTCTCCCTTAGAGACTACATTTTACTGGAGAAGCTAGACAATAAATAAGCAAACAAAAGAGTTTCAGAGAGAAATAAGGGTTAACGAAGAAATAAAGCAGAGTGATATGGCAGAGAGTGATGGGATTAATACAACACATAAGCTGATCAAAAACCCCTCCCTGAGCTGGTCCACCAATAGCTGAGACACAAACTGACAAGGAGACCGTTATCTGAAAAGCAGGAAGAGTGGGAAGCAGGGCAAAAACATGCTTTGTCAACACCAAGAACAGATGAAGACCAGTGCAACTGAAGTGCAGTGGATTCCTACCTATTACCAGGGAACAATTTAATAGGATACGGATGAAGCTGAAGCTTTTTGCGCTCCCACTTTCAGAATCCTTTGAAGGAACCGAAGGACCCCAGCATGTGCTGACATGTTCATATGCCTTTGTAAAATCTGCCAAAGTAAAATACTTAAACCAAATTTGGTTATGATTGTTGTCAACTTCAACTTCTTCTCATGGTAGCAGAGTAGCCTAGAGCATTTTTGGAATCCAAGCTAAGGGAAAATGAGTTGAGGATTTGTTCAGTTTGGGTTTAGTGGAATATATGGTTTAAAATGGCATTCATGTAAATTTATTGCCACTGCCCAGTGAAGGAATGAACAGCTCCCAGGGATCCTTCTACCATGTGTTGTGCCAATTCACCCAGCATGAAAACATGAAAGGGCAGAAGTTTACCGCAACACCAACACATTGTAAGATGCTGACACTGCAAGTATTTGGGTAGTGGAGGAGAAATGAAGGTTGACATGTAGAAAGCCAGAAGCTAGTCTTTGGAAAACTCTTATAATCAGCAAAAATAAAAACTGCCAGTGAAGAATTCATTTCTTATTAAGGTTTAGTCAAATACGAGAAACTCCCTTTTCAGGAATATGCTAGGTAATGAAAACACACACAATCATAATCACATCATACATTTTTATGGCTATCATGAGAAATATAATTTATTGGAATTCCTATATTTTGGGGCACAAACCTGCAACCATGTTACAGTGATGACATCCATATAGGAAGTTGTGTGTTGTATAATTCAATGATCAATAATAAAAAACTAATTGTGATAAACCATGCTAGGGGTTAATATAAACTCTGATATTACAAAATTATTATCATATAAAAAATCAGAGTACGCAACCAAAAAAAAAAAAGAGAAAAAAGTGTGTAAAATGGTTAATAAAAATACTGTTATCCCAATCTAAATGCCTATCAATGATAAACTGGATAAAGAAAATATGGTACATATACACCATGGAATACTGCGCAGCCATAAAAAGGAATGATATCATATCCTTTGCAGAGACATGGATGGAGCTGGAAACCATTATCCTCTGCAAACTAACACAGGCACAGAAAATCAAATACCACATGTTCTCACTTAGAAGTGGGAGCTGAATAATGAAAACACATGGACACATGGTGGGGAAAAACAGACACTGGGGCCTGTCAGGTGGGGCATGGGAAGAGAGAGAGCTTCAGGAAGAATAGCTAATGGATGTTCTGCTTAATACCTGGGTGATGAGATGATCCGTGCAGCAAAGCACTATGGCACGCATTACATAAGTAATAAACATGCACATCCTGCACATGTACCTCCAAATTTAAAATAAAAGTTGAAAAAAAATAGTGTTATTATCTGGGTTTTGTGTATTTTTGCAGCATTGTGTGTTTGTCATATTTATGATCTTTTAAAAACTTGAAATTTTGGGTTTTTTTCTCATTCTAAATAAATATCCAGTTTCCTGTCTAATTTTATAATTATAATTTGTATTTTTGTATTCTTTTTCTTAAAAGGCCTCCACACCTGCCATTGAATTGTTACAGGTTAGACCCCACAAAGCCTCTATCTACTCCTGCCTGGTTTATTTACAGCAAGGAAGTCCACAGCAGGGAGAAAAGGCAACAAAACTCATCCAGCTATAAAAAAGAGCCATGGTTCAGTCACAGGGCTAGTTCAGATATACCAGATGCACAATTGTATTGCATGGTGTCCACTGATTTTAGTTTTAGTTTATTTTGATTTTTTAAAATAGATGTCACACAAATTAGGGGATAATTTTGCCTTGTAATGGGGCTTAATTTGTGTAATTTTTCCATAGATAAAATCATAGTCTTTAGATTGTTATAATTTATCTGGCCCTTGTCTGACCTTTTAATTTTCCACCTCACTCTTCCTATCCCATCTCTTACTTCACAGCTTTACAAGGTGAATTAAAATGCCTGATTTGCCCTTAGGCTTCTGGAAGCTAATAATATTAAAAATAAATACATTTACATTTAAAAAGTCAAATGAATATTTAAACAGTTATAATAGTAGTATTTCAAATACCTAATAACATCACATTACCTGACTTCAAATTATACTACAAGGCTATAATAGCCAAAACAGCACGGTACTGGTATAAAAGCAGACACATAGATCAATAGAATAGAAAAGAGAACCCAGAAATAAAGCTGCATATTTATAGCTGACTGATCTTTGACCAAATAAACAATAACTTACACTAGGAAAAGGACACTCTTCTTAATAAATAGTGCTGGGAAAACTGGATTGTTATATGCAGAAGAATCAGACTGGACTCCTCTCACCATATACAAAAATCAACTCAAGGCGAATTAAAAACCTGAAATTATAAAAATACAGAAGAAAATCTAGAAAAAAAATCTCTTCTGAATATTAGGCTAGGCAAATAATTCATTATTGAGATCTCAAAAGCACAGGCAACAAAAACAAAAATAGATGAATGGGACTTCATTCAACTAAAAAGCTTCTGCACAGCAAAAGAAATAAAGTGAACAGACAACCTGTAGAATGGGAGAATATATTGGCAAACTATGCATCCAACAAAGGACTAATATTTAGAATCCACAAGGAACACAACTCAAAAACAACAGCAAATAATAATAGTAGTAATCCCATTTAAAAATGGGCAAAGGATATGAATAGACATTTTTCAAAAGAAGACATACAGATAGCCAATAGGCATATGAAAAATGCTGCATATCATGCTTCATCAGAGAAATACAAATTAAAGCCACAATACAATATCATCTTACACCAATCAGAATGGCTATTATTAAAAAGACAAAAAAAAAAAAAAAAAAAACAGAAACCCTTATCCACTGTTGGTGGGAATGTAAATTAGTACAACCTCTGTGGGAAACAGTATGGAGATTTCTCAAAGAACTAAAATTAGAACTACTATTTGATCCAGATGTCCCACTACTTAGTATCTGCTCAAAGGAAAAGAAATCATCATATCAGAAAGATACCTGTACCGGTGTGTTTGTTGCAGCACTATTCACAATAGCAAGCAAATGAAAGCAACCTAAGTGTCCTTTCATGGATGATTGGAATGACTGGAGAAAGAAAAGTGGTGTGTATGTGTAGGGGGGCAGTGTGTACACACACAATGGAATACTATTGAGCCATAAAAAAGAGTAAAATGATGTCTTACAGCAACATGGATGGAAGTGGAGGCCATTTTCTTAAGTGAAACAACTCAGACAAATACTGCATGTTCTCACTTGTAAGTGGGAGCTAAATAATGTGTACACATGGACATAGAGTGTGGAATGATAGATAATGGAAACTCAAAAGGTGGGCAGGGTGTGAGGCGGTGGATGAACGATGAGAAATTACTTAATGGGTATGTCACCAGGAAAAGGGGTATGATCCAGATCCCAAGAAAGAGTTCTTGGATCTCATGCAGGAAGGAATTCAAGGCGTCTCAGTGTGCAATGAGGAAAGACAGTTTACTGAAAGCTACTAAGATACAGAGTATGCTGTCCTCAGAAAGCAAGAGGAGGAATGCCTGTTCTTTTAAGATTTTCTTATGTAGAAGTCTTACCTACTTGAAAGCTAAGCTACCTCTACGTTTGGGTGGGCTGACAGCACGCCAAAATTTATTATTTTGCTATCTTAAAGAAAATTATTCTTGTCATTTTAGTGCATAAGTACATTAAAGCATGACCATAATCATTTTTAAAACATGCATTGTTATGCAATATCAGGGCATCTGGACTTTTTTTTGTTGTCATAGGAGTTTTCTTTGCAGGTATTATTAAGTTGCTTTTTAGCTATAAACATCTTATGACAATTGGTTGTGACTGGCAAGGAATGTGCATTGCTTGTTTTAAGATGAAGTTGAGTTTAAAAAAGTGTCACCCTGGCTCTCCCATGTGCCTGTTTCCCTAACAGGTACAATGTATGTTATTCAGATGATGGGTACCTTAAAAACCCTGATTTCACCACTGCACAATCTCTGCATATAACAAAATTACACTTGTACCCCATTCATTTATGCAAAGAAAAAAATGCCTAATAAGTAAAATAAATAATGCCAATGGATTCCTGAGTGAAGCTTTGTATTAGAGCCAAATTTTCTTAAATTGGGAATCACTTTTAACATATTAAGGCAAAAGCATGATACAAATTGCTACATTTGTTGCACTGAAACATGTTTTCCAGACTAAACCATATTGTACTCTCAACAGGTCACAGGCTTGCTATCTACTCTGCTTTCAGAAACCTGCTTTGACCCAGTTATTCATTTAACAATTGTTTATTATCTATTTCAGGCACTGTCCTAGGCACAAGGGATGTAGAAATTGATAAGTCAGACAAGGTCTAAATCTCCTACAAGCACATATTCCAGTAGGCAGAACAAAGGAAAAATACAAATAACCCTATGTTTTATCACATGGTGGCAAATGCTATAAAGAAAAATAAAGATGTAATTTGTGCAGAATCTGGAAAAAATTATTTAGAGAAAGGAAAAGAGGCTGGGCACTGTGGGTTACACCTGTAATTCCAGCACTTTGGGAGACCTGAGGTCAGGAGTTCGAGACCACCCTAGCCAACATGGTAAAACCCATCTCTACTAAAAATATAAAAATTAGCCCAGCGTGGTGGTGCACACCTGTAATTGTGGGGGTCCGGCAGGTTTCCCAAGAGGCCTCCAGTCAGTGGAGAGCCCCAGCCCCACTTAAATGTTCTCAACCTGGAAGAGGGAGTGTGCGGAAGAAAAGAGAGATAGACAAGGGGGTCTGGAGGACTGTCAGGCAATGCTAGAACAGCAAGTTTATTTATGCACACCATAGGTTATATACTTTTCAGTGTTTAAGGAGTGACGTACATTCCATTGTATCTTGAAATAAAATCAAGAACAAAAATCACAAGAAAAGGGGTACAGAAAGTATGACTCTTAATCATAGGGTGTACAGCAAAGGGACAATAAAATTTGCAAAAAAGGGGGTCATAAATCTAAACATGTTTATCTAAAATAGTCAAGCAAGCAAGATAGTTAACAAGGTACAGCTGGACCTTTCCAAATGTCATTATAACCCTGCCTATTCATATAGGATCATATGCAAACAATATGATTGAGTTGGCAGAGGTAAACAAAGTCATACAGTTATTGTGCAGAGA
Organism: Callithrix jacchus; assembly: GCF_049354715.1. Lineage (NCBI taxonomy): Eukaryota > Metazoa > Chordata > Mammalia > Primates > Cebidae > Callithrix > Callithrix jacchus. The sequence goes on from NC_133504.1 coordinate 78,683,838, forward strand.
AGGAACTAGGAGGCACATAATGTCTAACCACACAATGTCTCGTTAGACCACAAAGCCTGAGCTCAGCCATTCTGTTGCAGATGTCAGAGGCAAAGATAGATGTTTATAAAAATCAGTGCAACCAGACTTCCTCTTTTCCCTTAGCTCAACAGCCTCCAGGAGAGGAGAAATGTGTATGGGCTCAAGCTCAAGATGGTGAGGGTCCTGTCAAGGATCCCTTGCAGGAGCGATCCCCACATGTAATCCCAACTACTAGGGAAGCTGAGACAGGAGAATCGATTGAACCTGGGAGGTAGAGGTTACAGTCAGCCAAGATCATATCACTGCACTCCAGCCTGGATGACAGAGTGAGACTTCATCTCAAAGAAAAAAAAAAAAGAAAGAAAAGAAAAATAAAGATATGAAGGTGTGGGGAGGGACGTAGTATAGGAAGGTTGACTACTCCAAGGAAAGCTATCTGGTATGTGGAGGTGATATTTGACCTATTTGATGTGGATGCAGTATTAGTGGTTGTTACAGATTTAAATTATAAAAATATTTTGACAAAACAAGATGCTGAGTATATATTATTTCCAGAGGCAGCACAGGTAGGTATGAGAGGCAAGGTTTGGCATGAATTCAAACCTAATTTCTGCACAGTCTTGGGTGTCACTTGTCTTTCTTAACCTTGGTATTCTCCTCTTTTGAGCTTGCTGTGAATGATACATAAGATTTTTTAAACATCTGCTTTTTAAAATTTTTAAGTTCTGGGATTCATGTGCAGGATGTGCAGATTTGTTACATTGGTAAACATGTGCATGGTGGTTTGCTGCATCTATCAACCCATTACCTAGGTATTGAGTCCTGCATGCTTTGGCTATTTATCCTGATGTTCTCCCTTCCCCAATACCCCCTAGAGCCAAAATGGCGATTTTTAAAAAGTCAAGAAACACAGATGCTGGCATGGCTTTTACACTGTTGGTGGGAATGTAAACTAGTTTAACCATTGTGGAAGACAGTGTGGCAATTCCTCAGAGATCTAGAAACAGAAATACCATTTGACCCAGCAATCCCCTTACTAGGTATATACCCAAAGGAATATAAATCATCCTATTATAAAGAAACATGCATATGTATGTTCATTGCAGCACTGTTCACAATAGTAAAGACATGGAATCAACCGAAATGCCCATCAGTGATATACTGAATAAATAAAATGTGGAACATCTGCTTTTTAAACAAGTGCCCGACAATATAACAACTGCTTAATAAATCTTTTCTTTAAACCCTCCCTTTGCTATCTCAAATGGTCCTCTCTGGATGGAAACAAAGCTGCCTCTGAAAGGGGAAGGATCCCAAGCTAGAAACTGAGAGTTTCTGGAAGGAAATTACTTTTCCTTGTGGGCTAGTACAGCAGGTTTCCCGCAAAAGTAAAGAATTTCCTAGAAAATTGCTAATTATTACAAGGCAGCCAGCAGGCACTGGCAAGCAGAGTAAAACAGCCACCTCTGAGTTTGAAGAATAACTGTTCAGCTGACCAGATTTCATTACCCCTCACAACTCTGTAGCAGGCTTTGGAATTAGGCCTGAGTCTGCCAATAGATCAGGAGAGTCAATGCTCACATTGTGCTGGAATACTGGAGGTATCTTGTTTATTTCTGTCGTTATCGTTGTTGTTATTTTGTAGTGACATAACTTTTTTACTCAGAATGATTACTCATTCACTCATAGGTTTCTCACAGAACCATGAATTTGTAGAAACATTATTATACCTTTGAAAAGAATTATGAAATGAGCCAGGTAACCATGGCTGGGATTTCATTTCAGTTCTCTTAATTCCCAGCATTTAGAATGGTGCCCGAAATCTACTAGGAGCTCAAAAATATTTGCTGACAAATCAGCTGTCCTATCTCCCAGTTGTGAGTATTTTCCGCTGTATTGTATATCCAGGCTTAATGAAATTACTAAACCAGACAGGAACTTGGGAGTTTTTTTTTTTTTCTACCCTTCAAGTAGAGGAATCTCTTGAACTTCCAACATGGCCAGTGAACCAATTTTATAGGCCCCAGGCTTTGAGTTAACTGAAAGCAATCATGGCCCCTCAGTGAATATGCATGAAATGAAATTGCATAGAATCAAACTGAATTAAATGGAAACACTAAATGCAGGTTTTAATGAACAAAGTAAACCTGGTTTAAATTTTATATTTCCAGATTTCAAATTTTATTGACCAACAAGTAGAGTGACAGAAAGCAATAATTCTTACATGTGTAAAAATAATTTTCTTTTTGCAATCCTAAAGGGCTTATAAACATTAAGCCCCACCAAGTGTCGTTTGCTAAACTTTCTGGGAAGAGAGGACACAGGCAGCCAGACAAGCACATCTCCTGAGGTCATGCTGGAATCAGTGGGAAAGCAAGCCAGACCCTTAAGTCTGTCTGCTCACATCAGTGGCACATAGGAAAAGGTAAAAGGAGGTCACTTAGGCCATTTTCCTAGCAACATATTCAGAGTATTTTCCTGTAGTTTGTTTTCTATCAGTTTGCTAAATCTAGCCTTAAATAAAGTATTTCCTTCCACTTTCCTTCTTTCTAACTTGGGTAATTATGCCAGCATATAAAAGGAAAAGTTTGCCTGTCATTCCAAGTACAACTTCTAGATCTCATTTCATTATTTCTAGTTATACTCTTCCTACTATCTTTTTATTCCTTTTTAGTGTTGATACTAGTAATAATTAAGATTATTGGGAATGAGGCCACCATATATGAAAAATTCATTCTCTGCAATGATTTAAAATGTCCTTCAAAAATCCTTTCTCTTTTTAACTAAAAGGTAGACTTGTTTATTAAAACATTAACGTGATGTTTGAAAACTAATCTGTTCTGCCAAATATCTATAAAATTTCAAAAAAAGTAAAAAATTTTTAAAAGGCATACATGATAATTTGTACAAATTGATAACTTTAAAATGTAATATTATTATAAGAAAATTTAATTCACAGGTGAGATACATGAGATGCATTGTTTCTTATATATATCATTTATGAATGCATTTTTAAAAATCCAATAATTACCCAAATTTAGATAATCAATTTGAAAAACAAAGCTAGACCAGGTGTGCTAAGTTTTGGGGGAATAAAATCATTTAACAAGAGCATCTAATTTTTTAAATATATAAAATTCAAAAGAACCATTGCACAAAAAATTTTAATAAGATTTTGTCCCTTACTCCACTGTTTTTCATTAACTATGTAGTTTTTTTAATTGAAGTGAGGGGAAGGGTTCATTAGGTCACTGTAACTTTTTTACCTATGAAGTACACATTTTTATTCAAAGTTAAACATGTCAGAGCCTGACTGGAGGGAAATTTTCAGTCCAAAGCACAACCAGGTAATAATCATTGAAACTGATTTTACTTCATTTTTTCCAAATTCATCTTATCCTGCCTTAATAATAAATGAAATCCAGATATTGGAATGATGCAAGATACTTTGCTGTGAACCTAATAAAACAGAGGTATCCTTTCTAGCAAGAATTGTGTTCCTTTGAAAAACAAACAGTTTATTTAGAAAATTGTTTTGATCAAGGAACTCCTGGTGTATATATTATTAAGAATTACCAATAGCTTTCAGGAGACAAGTAAATAATAGGGACTACACAGGTACAGTGGCAATCCAAAACCATAAAATAACACTGTTTCAGAGTTTCAAGTAATTTTTATTTAGAGACTAGTAGAATTTATAGAATGGTAAATGTGCTTTTGTCACAGAATTAATGGAATGACAAATACACACATATATCATTCAAGATACAGGTGAGTTCAGGATAATGTCTGACTAAGGATGCATATCATTAAAGATTAGTAGAACAAATCATTATTAAAAATTATAAGATGTTTCCAGTTTGATTATTCATCAAAAAAAAAGAATTCTAAGATTTTGAAGTGGAAGTATACAGATAACCATGGTATTATGTGGGCAGACAGGGTACACAAATATTATTTTAGCACAAGGACAACTAATCTCAACAACTGTGAGCTAGTAAATAATTTCTTTTTCTTGGTTTATGAGCTTATTTGTGACATACAATTATACCAATTGCCTCTACCTCATTTTTGCCTATGAATGAAGGAGTAGAAAAGGTAACAATTTGAAGGCTATCTGCTTTTGAAAGAAACTAAATAGAAAACATTCTTATTGCCAAACACAAAATTATCAAATATATCAATATCAATTACATTTTTTTCAGAAGGTCAAACAGAACATGCAACATGTATAATGTAAAAAAGATACTTTCAAACAACCAGATCTTGTGAGAACTCTCATGATTCAATCACCTCTCACCATGGCCCTCCTTCAACAGGTGGGGATTACAATTCAACATGAGATTTCGGTGGGGACACAGAACCAAACCATATCATATATATCCATATAAATTACATTTTTTTCCAGAAGAAGGTCAAACAGAACATGTAACATGTATAATGTAAAAAAGATACTTGGGGAAAGATGAATAAGTAACCACTTTTAATAAATATACTGATTTTTAAAATCTATAGGCATGACTGATTTGTACTGAAGCATCTATTCACTGTGTCCTATTCTCTTTGTAACAAATAATTACACTTTTGAAACACGGGTAGTAAAGGTTAGAGGAGCAGTCTAAGACTGAAAAAAAAAAAGAAAGAAAGAAACTAATAGGAACAACCAGGAAATATCTTATAATCTTAAAATTAAACCCTTCAGTATTATTCTTTAACCATGGCATTTGGCTCATCCAATATACAATACAGGCAGATACAGTAAGATCTTTCATTGTATGTAGTCATTTGAAAAAAAAAAACTAAGTTCAATAAACACTTTTAGATAAATCTAAGATTTAAATATGAAGTCAATATATTAGATACGGTGGATTCAAATGCTTGGTTCTTACCTTTAAAGTGTTTAAGATCTGGAGCAAATGTTTGTAAACTATGGCCCAGGGGTCATATGGTCTCTATGGAAACTACTCTGTGATCTTAGTGCAAAAGTTGCCATAAGCAATATGTGAATGAATGGGTATGAATGTATTGCAGTAAACCTTTATTTCTAAAACAGGTAACATCTATATTTGGCCCCTAGGTTGAAGTTTGCTAATTCCTCAGTTAGACTGAAAAAAGAAAAAGGAGAACTAAAGAAGTGAATAACTTTAAAAAGTTCTTTGAAATTCTGTTTCTGGATATTAGGGTGTATTAGTTCATTCTCACACAGCTATAAAGAACCAACTGAGACTAGGTGATTTATGAAGAAAAAAGGTTTAATAAGCTTACAGCTCTGCATGGCTAGGGAGGCCTCAGGAAACATACAATCATGACAGAAGTGCAGGGAAAGCAAGCACATTTTCACATCGGGGCAAGAGAGAGAGAAATCTCACTGTGTACTATTTGTACCAAACTTATTTTTGGTAAAGATAGCCAAAAATCCCCTCAAAAAATCCATTCATTTGCCTTATAATAAATAAAAATACTCTAAATGTATCTAAATGGTCAAAGCTATTCAAATACATGCTACTGCTAGAAAAATGACCCTCTTAGTATGAGAGCATTCTACTCTATTGGAAATTAAAGTACAAACTTAAACTTTACAGTGAATTTCAGAGCATTTCTTTTAACTAACTTTCATGTTATGTTAATCTGTGAAGAAACTTTAAATTTTAGTAGTTTCACAGATTACTAAAGGTTTGATTTAAAAAAATAATTTTATCTTGTTTCAATGAACCATATGCTCTGCGTGGTTCTTTACTGGCAAGTACAGAAATTTTTCATGAAAGGCTTTTGCTGACAAATGCAACACATCTACTATTAATTTATAGTGTCTTTGCTAGCCTTTGAGGTTATCATTTATTTTATAAGTTAGACAATATGTACAGTTATTACCTTTGTCCTGTCCTCAGTTGAGCATGGTTATCATCATTTTATGAAGTTTCCTGGGGAATTGCATTCCTGTATGTGGCTGGATATGCCCCTGCTACTAATAATTTCCCAAAATGAAGAATTCTCCCATATTTAGTGTTTCTTTTGCACTTCTTTGTTAAATTACCCAGTGACTGCTGAGTTTAATACACTATCATCATATAAGTAGCTTGATTATATACTTATTAATAAATTATTTTGATGCCAATATTTTCTTTGTAATTATAAAAATAAAAGTCTGTATTTTGGGCTATACTTATAAACAATACAGTTATGAATAAAGAGCTTTTATTGATGTTTTAAAAACAAAGTAAATTCATATTCTTTATTAAAATACCACATAGAATAAAAAGAAAGGGAGAATGTCCATTATTTCTATTTAATTGAAGGCTCTTTGCATTTTCTTCCTCTTATCAACAATAGAAGAGGAAACACTATTTTTAAAAATACAGGCCAGGTGAGGCCCATGCCTGCAATCCCAGCACTTTGGGACACCAAGGCAAGCAGATTGCTTGAGCCCAGGAGTTCAGGACCAGCCTGGGCAACATTGGGAGACGCCATCTACAAAAAATAATTAGCCAGGTGTGATGGTATGTGCATAAAGTCCCAGTTACTTGGGAGGCTGAGGTGGGAGGATGACTTTAGGTTGAGGCTGCAGTGAGTACTTCAGCTTGGCAAGAGAATGAGACCCTGTCTCAAAAAACATCAATAAATAGAAACTAGAAAGATGGCCATATAGGAACAGCTCTGGAATGCAGTTTCCAGTGAGAATGAAGAGGGAGAGTGATCACCACATTCCCAAACCAGTTTTTATTGCCCATAGACCAGGAGATTTCAGGGAGGAAAAGCAGCACGAGTCTCCAGCATGGCGGTTTCAGCCAGTACAGCGTGTCTCCACACAAAAACTCACACAAATCTGGGTGCTGTTTCAACTGGCACCTGGAATGCCTGGGAAATAGAGTCGCCCATTCAACTGAAAAAAAGAGGGCTGAAACAGGGAACCAGGTGATCTGGCTCAGCAGTCCCACCCCCACAAAGACCAGCAATCTGAATCACTCTGGATTGTGAAATTTCACAGCAAGCACAGCTGGACTGGGGCAGGATGGTCCAGCTCTGTGGGGGGAAGGGCATCTGCCATTACCAAGGCAGTATGCCATTACTGAGGCAGTCCACCATTACCAAGGCAATCCGCCATTACAGAGGCAGTCCATCATTACAGAGACAGTCCACCATTACTGAGGCAGACTGCCATTACTGAGGCAGTTCTAACTATACCTCTATAAACAAAACCACAAGGAAGTTCCCATAGCAGCTGGGCAGAGTCCACGGCAGCTCAGCAACGCCTCTGCTGGGCTACCTCCTCACTTGGTAGGGCATCTTTGAAAAAAGGGAGCAGCAGGTCAGGAACTTATAAATAAAGCCCCACCTTCCTAGGACAGAGCACCGGGGAAAAAAAGGTGGTTATGAGTTCTGCTGCAGCAGACTTAAACGTACCTGCTCAGCAGCTCTGAATGGAACAATGGAACTCACAGCTCAACCCTTGAGTTCCTATAAGGGACAGACAGTCTCCCCAAGCAGCTCCCCAACCTCCACATATTCAAAGAGACACCTTATAAAGGAGAGCTCAAGACAACATCTGGTGGGTATCCATCTGGGACAAAGATAACAGAAGAAGAAACAGTAAAGGCAGCAACCTTTACTATTATGCAGCCACTGCAGGTGATCCCCAGGCAAGCAGGGTCTGGAGTGGACCTCCAGCAGTCCTACAGCAGAGGGGCCTGATAGAAGGAAAACTAAAAAACAGAAAGAAATAACTTCATCATACACAAAAAGGACATCCACTCAGAGACCCCATGTGAAAGTCACCAACTAAAAAGACCACAGATATATAAATCCACAAAGATGGGAAGAAATCAGCACAAAAAGAATGAAAACACCCAAAACCAGAATGCCTCTCCTTGTCCAAGGGAACACAACTCCTCACCAGCAAGGGAACAAGGCTGGATGGAGAATTAGTCTGATGAATTGACAGAAACAGGCTTCAGGAAGTGGGTAATAATAAACCTCTCTGAGCTAAAAGAACATGTTCTAATCCAATACAAAGAAACTAAGAACCCTGAAAAAAGGTTTGATGAAATGCTAATGAGAATAAACAGCTTAGAGAAAAATACAAATGATTTGATGGAGCTGAAAAACACAGCACGAGAACTTCATGAAGCATACACAAGTTTCAATAGCTGAATCGATCAAGCAGAAGAAAGGATATCAAAGATTGAAGATCAACTCAATTAAATAAAACAAGAAGGCAAGATTAGAGAAAAAAGAGTAAAAAGAAATGAACAAAGCCTCCAAGAAATATGGGATTATGTGAAAAGACCTAATCTACATTTGATATGTGTACCTGAATGTGACAGAGAGAATGAATCCAAGCTGGAAAATACTCTTCAGGATATTATCCAGGAAAACTTCCCCAACCTAGCAAGGCAGGCCAATATCAAAGTCCAGGAAATACAGAAAACCCCACAGAGATATTCCTCAAGTAGAGCAACCCCTAGGCACATAACCTTCAGATTCACTAGGGTTGAAATGAAGGAAAAAATGCTAAGGGCATCCAGAGAGAAAGGTCAGGTTACCCACAAAGGGAAGCCTATCAGACTCACAGCAGATCTCTTGGCAGAAACCCTCCAAGCCAAAAGAGAGTGGGGGCCAATATTTAACATCCTTAAAGAAAAGAATGTTCAGCCTAGACTTTCATATCCAGCCAAACTAAGCTTCATAACTGAAGGAGAAATAAAATTCTTATGAACAAGCAATTGCTCAGAGATTTCATCACCACCAGGCCTGCCTTACAAGAGCTCCTGAAAGAAGCACCAAACATAGAAGGGAACAACTAGTACCAGCTACTCCAGAAACATACCAAATGGTAAAGAGCATCAACACAATGAAGAAACTGCATCAACTAATGGGCAAAACAATCAGCTAACATCAAAATGAAAGGATCAAATTAACACATAACAATATTAACCTTAAATATAAAAATGGGCTAAATGCCCAATCAAAAGACACACACTGGCATATTGGATAAAAAGTCAGAACCCATCAGTGTGCTGTATCCAGGAAACCCATCTCAAGTGCAAGGATACATATAGGCTCAAAATAAAGGGATGGAGGAAGATTTACCAAGCAAATGGAAACCAAAAAAAAAAAAAAAAAAAGCAGGAGTTGCAATCCTAGTCTCTGATAAAATAGACTTTAAATTAACAAAGATCAAAAGAGACAAAGAAGGGCATTACATAATGGTAAAAGGATAAATGCAACAAGAAGAGCTAATGATCCTAAATATATATGCATGCAATACAGAAGCACCCAGATACATAAAGTAAGTTCTTAACAACCTACAAAGAGACTTAGACTCCCACACAATAATAGTGGGAGACTTTAACACTCCACTGTCAATATGAGACAGATCAATGAGACAGAAAATTAACAAGGATATCCAGGACTTAAATTCCGATCTGGACCAAGCAAATCTAACAGACATTTACAGAACTCTCTACCCCGAATCCACAGAATATACATTCTTCTCAGCACCACATCACACCTACTCTAAAACTGACCACATAATTGGAAGTAAATCACTCCTCAGCAAATGCAATAGAATGGAAATCAGAACAAACACTCTCTCAGACCACAATGCAATCAAATTAGAACTCAGGATTAAGAAACTAACTCAGAACCACACAACTTCCTGGAAACTGAACAACTGGCTCTTGAATGTTGATGGGATAAACAATGAAATGAAGGCAGAAATAAAGATGTTCTTCGAAACCAACGAGAATGAAGACACAACATACCAGAATCTCTGGGACACATTTAAAGCAGTGCCTAGAGGAAAATATATAGCAATAAATGCCCACATGAGAAGCAAGGAAAGATCTAAAATTGACACCCTATCACCAAAATTGGAAGAGCTAGAGGAGCAAGATTAAAAAAAAAAACTCAAACGCTAGCAGAAGACAAGAAATAACTAAGATCAGAGCAGAACTGAAGGAGATAGAGACACAAAAAATCCTTCAAAAAATTAATGAATCTAGGAACTGGTTTTTTGAAAAGATCAACAAAATATATAGATTAATAAAAAAGAAAAGAGAGAAGAATCAAATAGATGCCAGTAAAAAATGATAAAGGGGATATCACCACCAATTCCACAGAAATACAAACTACTGTCAGAGATTACTACAAACTCTATGCACATAAACCAGTAAATCTGGAGGAAATGGATAAATTCCTGGACACTTGCACTCCCCCAAGCCTAAACCAGAAAGAAGTCAAAAGCCTGAATAGACCAAGGACTGAAGTTGAGGCAGCAATTCATAGCCTACCAACCAAAAAATGCCCAGGTCCAGATGGGTTCACAGCTGAATTCTACCAGACATACAAAGAGGAGCTGGTGCCACTCCTTCTGAAACTATTCCAAACAATCCAAATAGAGGGAATCCTTCCCGAATCATTTTATGTGACCAACATCATCCTGATGCCAAAACCCAGCAGAGACTCAACAAGAAAAGAAAACTTCAGGCCAATATCCATGATGAACATAGATGCAAAAATCTTCAATAAAATACTGGCAAACCGATTGCAACAGCAAATCAAAAAGCTTATCCATCACGATCAAGTAGGCTTCATCCTGGTGATGCAAAGCTGGTTCACCATATGCAAGTCTATAAATGTAATTCACCACATAAACAGAACCAAAGACAAAAACCACATGATTAACTCAATAGATGCAGAGAAGGCCTTTGACAAAATTCAACAGTGCTTTATGCAAAAAACTCTCAATAAACTAGGTATCGATGGAACATATCTCAAAATCACAAAAGCTATTTATGACAAACCCACAGCCAATATCATACTGAATGGGCAAAAACTGGTAGCATTCCCTGTGAAATCTGGCACTAGACAAGGATGCCCTCTCTCACCACTCCTATTCAATAGAGTATTGGAAGTTCTAGCCAGAGCAGTCAGGCAAGAAAAAAGAAATAAAGGGTATTCAATCAGAAAAGGAGGAAGTCAAATTGTTTCCACTTGCAGATGACATGATTGTACATTTAAAAGACCCCATCGTCTCAGCCCCAAATCTCCTTAATCTGATAAGCAACTTCAGCAAAGCTCAGGCTACAAAATCAATGTGCAGAAATCACAAGCATTCCTATACACCAATAACAGACTTAAAGAGAGCCAAAACAAGAACCAACTGCTATTCACAATTGCTACAAAGAGAATAAAATACCTAGGAATACAACTAACAAGGGATGTGAAGGACCTCTTCAAGGAGAACTACAAACCACTGCTCAAGGAAGTAAGAGAGGACACAAACAGATGGAAAAACATTCCATGCTCATGGTCAGAAAGAATCAATATTGTGAAAATGGACATACTGCCCAAAGTAATTTATAGATTCAACACTATCCCCATCAGGTTACCTATGACCCTCTTCACAGAAATGGAAAAAAACCATCTTAAACTTCATATGGAACCAAAAGAGAGCCCACATAGCCAAATCAATTCTAAGCACAAAGAACGAAGCTGGAGGCATCATGCTACCTGACTTCAAACTATACTACAAGGTTACAGTAATCAAAACAGCATGGTACTGGTACCAAAACAGAGCAATAGATCAATGGAACAGAACAGAGGCCTCGGAGGCAATGCCACATATTTACAACCATCTGATCTTTGTCAAACCTGACAAAAACAAGCAATAGGGAAAGGATTCCCTGTTTAATAAATGGTGTTGGGAAAACTGGCAGCCATGTGCAAAAAGCAGAAACTGGACCCCTTCCTGACAGCTTACACTAAAACTAACTCCAGATGGATTAAAGCCTTGAACATAAGACCTAGCACCATAAAATCCCTAGAAGAAAACCTAGGCAAAACTATCCAGGACATAGGCATAGGCAAGGACTTCATGACTAAAACACCAAAAGCATTGGCAACAAAAGCCAAAATAGACAAATGGGATCTAATTAAACTCCGCAGCTTCTGCACAGCAAAAGAAACAATCATTAGAGTGAACCAGCAGCCCACAAAATGGGAAAAAATTTTTGGAATCTACCCATCTGAACAAATGGTTAATATCCAGCATCTACAAAGAATTAAAACAGATTTATAAGAATAAAAACCAACAAACCCATTCAAAAGTGGGTGAAGGATATGAACAGCCACTTTTCAAAAGAAGACGTATATGAGGCCAACAAACATACAAAAAAATGCTTATCATCATTGGTCATTAGAGAAATGCAAATCAAAACCACATTGAGATACCATCTCATGCTAGTTAGAATGGCAATCATTAAAAAATCTGGAGACAACAGATGCTGGAGAGGATGTGGAGAAATAGGAACACTTTTACACTATTGGTGGGAGTGTGAATTAGTTCAACCACTGTGTAAGACAGTGTGGCAATTCCTTAAGGACCTAGAAACAGAAATTCCATTTTACCCAGCAATCCTATTACTGGGTATATATCCAAGGGATTATAAATCATTCTATTATAAAGACACATGCACACGAATGTTCATTGCAGCACTGTTTACAATAGCAAAGACCTAGAACCAACCCAAATGCCCATCGATGATAGACTGGACAAAGAAAATGTGGCACATATACACCATGGAATGCTATGCAGCCATAAAAAACAATGAGTACGTGTTCTTTGTAGGGACATGGATGAATCTAGAAACCACCATTCTCAGGAAACTGACACAAGAACAGAAAATCAAACATTGCATGTTATCACTCATAGGCGGGTGTTGAACAATGAGAATACAGGGACACAGGGAGGGGAGCATCACACACTGGGGTCTGTTGTGGGGGAATAGGGGAGGGACAGTGGGGTGTAGGGAGTTGGGGAGGGATAACATGGGGAGAAATGCCAGATATAGGTGACAGGGATAGGGGCAGCAAACCACATTGCCATGTAAGTACCTATGCAACAACCCTGCATGTTCTGCACATGAACCCTAGAACCTAAAGTGCAATAAAATACATTTTTTAAAGTCAATAAACATAATAAAATTATATATATATTTAAAACAATAATCTGGAGTAATTTATATGCATTCCACTATAAACCACGGCTTAGTGTGAAGCTTTGCTGTAAGGAGGTCCTCATTATCCTGTGTTAGGTTTTATAATCCCTCCTAATAAATCTACATGCCTCTCAAAACTAGTATGTGCAATGAACAAGAAGATATTGGGTTACTTACTTCAAAAAATAATTATTGAGAGCCAACAATGCATTTAGCCCTATCAGATGATACAATAACTAAAGAGATTTTCATTTCACAGGACATTTTCTGAGGAGCTAATATGTTTCTTGCACACAATGCTAGGCACTTAGGAAAAAGGTGAAAAAATGTATATGGCCCCTACCCTCAAATGACTCACTGACTAGTTGTGGGGCCAAGTATAAATGCAAATCACAATATACCACACAACATGGGCTAGAAGAGAGGTATAATATATTCACTATGTTACAGCACCCCAGAAGAGAAACAAAGAATTTTCCTGGGAGTTGTGATGAGAGGGCTGCTTATGAAACACTGCCAAGAGAAGAAATTATATTTGAGCTGGACTTTACAGACAGAAAAAGAAAGAGAATGAGAGAGGGAAAGAGATCTGAGTGCTGCCTGCACAAGTATACATGTATGTAAGAAATCATTACCTGTAAATCTGGTGGACTTTTTGTAAATTATACCTTTAAAGAGATAATCAGTAATATAGATAGTAAAAATGATATAGACAATAATTATTGTTATGAAATATTTACCTATTTTAATCAGTTTCTTAGTCATATACATTTCTAATATCATGTCCCTGGCATTTTCCTGAAAAATGATTTATTTTACTATAGTCTAATTATTTTGCATGTGCCTCACGTTACTAGCAATATTTAAAATGGCATTTAAATGGTTAATATATTTGAAATTATTGACACATTCAATTGATTATTCTCTTTTAATCAAACTACTTTTAATATGAAAATGCTCTCTTTACAGTTGTGAGATATCTTCTCAGATGAAAAATAATCCTAAATTGAGAATATTCTCAATTATGATTGCTTTGTATTGAAAAATAAGAATATCTCAGTTAACATATGTTCACAGTTACTGTCTTTTGCCTCTATGAAGAGTAATATTTCAATAAATAATTCATCAAGCAAATTGTCTATATGATTCTTTTGGATGCCTACCAAATTTAGATTCTCTTAAATTTCATTCTATTTCAGCACAGAATTTTTTCCAACTAAAAATAGAAGATTTATCAGAAGATTCTTTTAATGAGTCAAAATATTCCAAAAATCTACCATCAAATTTCAAAATCAAATTTTAACCTTATTTAATATGTTCAGTTTTTTTTCTTTTTTTTTTTGCTTTAGTAAAAATAAATTAATTAGAACATCAACCTGTTTGCAAGTATTGTCATTAATTGCAACTTGCTAAACACTTCACAAGCTGAATTTTGGGCACTCTATTTACTGACAGTTTTGAGTTTGAACACTTGCAAGTGAGTTTAATATTACTGTATAACACTTAGACCCATTACAGAAATGGTAACAGCTCAAGCATTTCTAAATTTGGTTAATAATGAGAACCAAAGAGAAAGCACCTACTTCAGTGCTGCCTCTGAATTATTTTTTACTTCAACATCAAATGCATAAAAAATCATATAGTTCAGTTACTCTGTGTGTATGTACAAAGCATTTACACAATTTGACAACTGTAACTTCAATTTCAGTTTTCAGCTCTTTTAGGATGCCATTATGCATTTTTTATGTACCACAACCAGCTATAAGCATAATTCCTTATAAGTTTGTTAATTTGGTGGAATATTGTTTTTATAATGACAAGATGCTTCACCAAAATTTGTATTCATGTTATTGCTGTATAACATAAATAATTTTATCTTAAATGCTGAACTTTTAAAGTAAATTTACAATGACTTTAACAATAGTATCAGATGTTTCTTGACATGATGAATTTCAAATGGTTTTACTTTGATTCCTTGATTCATATAGAAAAAAAATTGAACTATTTTGAATTGGCTGGTTTTCTCTTTGCCAATTCAAATCTATTAGCATCTAATATATTGCTATAAAATTCTTATCATTTAACTATTTGTGAAATTATTCTGTTAATGGAACCAATAAGATAATAGCTATTTCTTTACTTTTTGTATGATTACAAGAAAACCTGCACTCTAAAATGAGCAAATGAAAAGTCATGCTTCACAACGTGACATGTAAATACACGTTGTGCAGCTGTACATGTTAAATCATGATCTCTGGGCAGTTACAGTTATCTTAAGGTAACAGTAACTTCTGAAGCAGATTCTTTGGTTTTGTGTCATTAGCAGTTATGGTACATGGTAGGATGGGAAATTTCAACATTTTTCTAAGTGATACTTCTATCATTAGCTTTTTTGAGAAACAGAAACTCAGTATATGGTTTTTTACTAAATACTCTTAGCTTTTGGATCATTGCTGCCAAGAGAGTTTATTGCATTTTTTTTAAAAAAGCATTGACAACAAAATAACACATGAAAGCTTTGCACCATAGGATACTGACAAAATGGCTATTGCAATAGTGTCAGATGACTCTCCTACAATGTATGGTATCCAGCCTCTATTTCCTGCACATATTTCCTGGATGCCTAATCCGTAATTTACCACATTTCCCGATGACACTGCTGATTGGCAGCCTGGTAGCCTGGAGGCTTGTTACATATTGAATCTTGCAGCACAGGCCATGGAATAACTGGCTAGAATGCCAAGACCATAGGAGGCGATGATGTTGAATACTTCTCCTGCTACCCCTAAGACCAGGAGGATTTGACCCTCCCTAGCCACTTGAGTCCAAGGGCACAATGTTTTACCAGCTAGGATTCTGCACACTGTCCCGAACAGGAGGCATTAATTATTCTGCATTTAGAAAAGTTCTAAACTAGAGATAGGCTATCTCTATTTGTCTTTATATGGGTTAAGATGAGATTTCTGTTTTCTGAACCATAGTGTCACACTTCTGGGTGAACCTAGAGTAGAAATTGAAAGTGCCAAGTTTAGGTCCATCAAGTTGATTTGGACATTTTATTGCAATGTTTAATACTAATTTAAATCAGGAGGTGGGGGAAATATTCTAAGTTTGATGGTATAGGAAGAGAATATACATACATGGGGATCATCTTGGGCAAACTAGGACATAATGAAACACTTATAGCAGTTTAAATTCACAATGGAAATAAATTTAATTCAAATCTACAATCGTCCGTTGAGAACCTACTAAGCCCAAGAACTTCTGCTATGAATTGAAAGGAAAATGCAAATAGTAATAAAGTCAACCTCTTCCTCTTATCTCTAGGCATGTATGCAAAGAATTCATATTTAGAGGAGAATGGAGTGACCTTCTTACAGCAAAGAAAAAAACTCTCATGTTTGTTGCCAATGATAAAACTTGGGCTTTCATGTAAAAATAGCAATTTGGAAAAGTTGTATCTCCCACTATGTGCTTGACAATTTCTTAATATTTAAAAGCTTTTCTGATGAAATTGATGGTAATATTAACAAAATGTGATAATGAAATGTGTCAACATTTTGAGGACTTGAATAACTCAGTAAATCAATTTTTTGAATTTAACTTTTAAGTTCAGGGGTACATGTGTAGGTTTGTTATATAGGTAAATTGTGTCATGGGGTTTGTTGTACCGATTATTTCATCACTCAGGTATTAAGCCTAGTACCCATTAGTTATTTTACTTGATTCTCGCCCTCCTCCCACCCACCCCACTACGATAGACCCCAGTGTATGTTGTTCCCCTCTCTGTGTCCATGTGTTCTCATCATTTAGCTCCCACTTATAAGTAAGAACATGTGGTATTTGGTTTTCTGTTCCTCTGTTAGTTTGCTGAGGATAATGGCCTTCAGATTCATCTGTGTCCCTGCAAAGGACATGATACTGTTCTTTTTTTATGGCTGCATAGTGTTCCATGGTATGTATGTACCACATTTTCTTTATCCAATCTGTCACTGATGAGCATTTAGGTTGATTCCATGTCTTTGCTATTGTGAATACTGCTGTATACATGTGTGTGTTTCTGATAGAATGATTTGTATTCCTTTTTTTTTTTTGAGATGGTATTTTGCTCTTGTTGCCCATGCTGGAGTGCAATGGTGCGATCTCGACTCACTGTAACCTCTGCCTCAGCCTCCCAAGTAGCTGTGACCACAGGAGCATGCCACTATGTCTGGCTATTTTTTCTGTATTTTCAGTAGAGTTGAGGTTTCACTGTGTTAGCCAGGGTGGTCTCAAATTCCTAATCTCATGATCTGCCCACTTCAGCCTGCCAAAGTGCTGGGATTATAGGCATGAGCCACCATACCCAGCCAATGATTTATATTCCTTTGTGTATATATCCAGTCATGACATTACTGGGACAAAGAGCATTCCTGTCTTTAGGTCTTTGAGGAATCACCACACCACACTGTCTTCCACAATGGTTGAACTAATTTACACTCCCACAGGCAGTGTATAAACGTTCCATTTTCTCCACAACCTTGCCAGGATCTGTTATTTTTCTTTTTAACAATAGCCATTCTGACTAGTGTGAGATGGAATCTCATTGTGGTTTTGATTTGCATTTCTCTAATGATGAATGACGTTGAGCTTTTTTATATGGCAAACCAATATTTTCTAATTGACAAATGTGTCATGTTGCAAAATCATATATGGGTAAAAATTTATCATTCAACTTGCATGACAGACAAATGAATTTTGATATAACAATTTGAAAACTGTATTGATATGGTTTCAGATTCCACATTGCAATTAACGTTTGTTGGGGGGGAAACTCTTGCTGAGTTTTGGTGTAATATCAAAGAAGAAAATCCACAGTTTTCATTTTCTGAAAAGACTATTAAAATATGTCCTTTGCTCCCCAACTATATCCCTGTGTGAGACTGGATTTTCTTTCCATGCTTCCACCAAAATGGCACATCACAACAGATTGAATATAAAGGTGGCTATGGTAATCCAGCTGTGTTCTATTAAGCGAGACATTAAAGACATTTGAAAAAAACTTAATGCCACTATTCTCACTACATTTTTCTGATTTAGAAAATATAGTATTTTTAATCAAAATGTTATTTACATTGACATGAAATAACATTATTGCTATTTTAAATAAGTTAATAAATATTGTAACAATATGTATTTATGTTTTCCACAATATCAATAGTGGTATCTTTTATAAGCAAAAGCTCTTTGGGATCCTCAATCATTTTTAAGAATGTAAAGGGTTCCTGAGACCAAAAACTTGTTGAAAAACCATCTTAAATAACATAATTGTATTTAATTTCATGGCACTGGGGTTACTAGGACAATATGAGGAAGAGAGATCACGATAATGGTCAGGAAAGTTCTGACAGAAGACCCGGTATTCCACTTAGACTGAAAAGTGAGTAGGATTTTGAAACTATTTTTGAAAAGATGAAAGGTATAAGTAAAAGCTGAGAAACAGTGAAACACCTGATATTCTCAGGTAATAATGAGTAATGAGTTCAGGTGACTGAAATATAAAGAGGATGCCATTCATCTATGCTTCTCTTCTTACCCATGTAACCATTCCTCTGGTCTCATCTCCTTTGTGGGAGGTTTTCTTCCTTTCTCATTCCACAAATATTCATACTTCCTACAGTTCTGTCCCTTGGATCTCTCTTCTCACTCTATATGATGGGCTCCCTCACGAATCTGATTCATTCTCAAGATTGGGCTTCACTTCTGAGCTGCCAAATTCAGATCTTTACCTCACCTTCTCTCCTGAGTTCCAGAACAGTATGTTCTGAATATTTTGAAGGCAGCAAACTGAAAGTGAAACAAACGTTTCCCTGGACCCCACTCTCTTCCTGTATCCTCTTTCATGGCCCCTCCCCACCCAACACATCACCTTGGTTTTCACTCTCACCTTCTTCTGTCACATATATTCAATTGGATGACCCTTCATTACCACTGTTCCTTGTTTTCCTTTTCTATATTATCGTGCTGTTTTCTTAGTTCTTTTTGCCCCTAGTCTAATGAACTTCCATTCCATCTTCTACATTGCTGCCAAAACCAATAGTACAAAAGCAACAAATCATGTTGCTTCCCTGTTTTGAAACCTTTTGATGCCTCCCTCCAGGATGAATCACTAACACCTCAGTGGTACTTAAAATGCCATTCATTTTCTGGCCCTTGATTACATCTTCATGCTGTTCCTTGGCAGGGCCCTTCCTCAGTCATGACAAGCATGTTTCTTGCTGCTGCCATATCAAAAAGCTTGCAGTTCCCCCTAGATCTCCAGGTTGCCTTACATTTCTGTGCTCTTGTTCAGGTGCTTTCTCTTCCAGGAATTCCCTTCCCTGCTCCACCAAGAAAGAATAATAACTACTTTCCAGATTGTTCTCAGATGTTTTCTTTAAGAACCCGTCTCTTCACATTGGGTTAAACATTTAACTTGTTTTAACTAACTTATTAACTAACTTATTTTAACTAACTTATTTAACTAACTTATTTTAACTAACTTATTTAAATATTTAACTTATTTTAACACAAACATCTTAAAAATGATCACAGAAGTTCCCCAATTTAGGAAGATTCCACAAAAGTGATACACAGTCAGTAAAAATCATACTTTGAATTTTGCATTTTGGCTTTTTCCCAGCGTGCGATATGCAGTGTAACTACTGTCCTGCAGGATGTTGGGCAGTGGCAGTAAGTTGCAGCTCCCAGTCAGCCACGTGATCATGAGGGTAATGTTCTGAGTGCATTTAAGGTAAGTTAGGCTAATCTATGTTTGATAGGTTAGATGTCTTGAATGCCTTTTTGACTTATGATATTTTCAACTTACAAATGGATTTATCAGGACATAGCCCCATCTTAAGTCAAGAAGCGCCTGTATTTGCACTTGAAAACTATTTCTAAAAATATTTTTAATCCACTTCTCCTTTCTACATCCAGAGAAGATAACCTCCCCCTCCACAGCACAAAATAGTATGGTATGAGGCATTTTATGTAGACTCACATTATGTTAAATAAAGAGCAAAGAAAACTCAAATATCTCACAGAAAGTACCAAATTTGGTATTTCTTCTCACATTCCATCATATAAACTGGAAAACAAAGAGTTAGGGTTGATAAACACATGTCCAGTATACAAGCATGTATTATGTCCTTTAAAAACTTGTTTCACGAATTATTTAATATTGCTAGAATTCTTTGAATAATATGAAAATTAGCTCTTTAAAAAAATAGATTTGACATTTCTTTAACTTCATAGCAAGGATTTTGTTTTTTTGAGGTTTCTTTCCCCAGAGCCAACTTTCCAGTCCTTTATTTTAACTGTAGCTGGTCATTCACAGTTCCTTTGAAAAAGGATTAAAATTCTTAAGTACCAACATCACGGTCTGCCATCCTCTGAATTCTAGTGGTATCAGTGTTAGTTATGGATAAGCCTGCTAGAGACTTACTTCATGATTGGGCTCAAGTCCCCATAATCAGTGAGCTCTGGCAGTTTTCTGTGAAAAACATAGAAACTTGGAAGGGTGTTTTATGAAGTCAATTAGAAAAAAGATGGCATATTCTTAGTTCATAAAGGACCTTCAGTTAAATGATTTATCCACACTTGACATTGCACATGAACTCCTAGTGATCTAAACTGCATTTTTTCTAATTCTATTAAAAATAATCTATAAGAAGAATTTTGTCAAAGAAAAGGTTAAAAATAAGTGATATAAGCAAGGAGGAAGTTATCATACTTAGATCTTCACTGTGCTCTGGTTTCTTGGTCTTAAAGGCAGAATGCTGGCACAATATTCTTAGTAAGGTGCCTAGAGATCATGTCAATAGGTACTGCCTAAACACAGAGCTAAAAATAACTGGTTCAAGACAAATGTGGGCCAGGTACAGTGGTTCATGCCTGTCATCCCAACACTTTGAGAGACAGAGGTGGAAGGATCACTTGAGCCCAGGAGTTTGAGACCAGCCTGGGCAACTTGGCGAGACCTCATCTCTATAAATTTTTTTTTTTAATTAGCCAGGCATGGTGTGGCACACCTGTGGTCCCAACTACTTGGGAGGCTGATGTGGCAGGTGGGGGGACTGCTTGAGCCCAGGTGGTAGAGGCTTCAGTGAGCCATGTTCATGCCACTGTACTCCAGCCTGAGCAAGACCCTGTCTCAGAAAAAAAAAAAAAGACAGATTTGGACAGAGGTATATATAAATTATTGAGGAGATGCAGAATACTCATAGTTTTTATAGATTTTATCAACAGGACATTATCCCACTTTTAGAAATTGTGATTCTTCTATATAGAAAGACTCCATGTCTATCCATGCATTCTAAGAGCAGAAACAATAATCACAAAGGCATAGGAGGCATCATTTATTTGCTCCTGGGGGGATTTGGTGCCATTGGATTTGTAGGAAGCTTGTTATGTTACTTTTCAGTGCCTTGTAAGCACTATATTCATGAAAGGATGTAGCTGATTTTTTTTTAAAGGGCTAGTAGAGGAAGACAAAAAATGAGAAAACAAGGCAGGAATTACAGAAGAAAAAAGATATGAAAATCATCTGAGAAATGAGTCAACATTTGTGGAGACTATATAGGAATACAGAAGATAAGATTCTTAATATTGAGAATGAAAAAAATCAAGACTTACTGAAGGCTGGATGTGGTGGCTCATGCTTATATTCCAGCATTTTTGGGGACTGAGAAAGGAAGATTGAGTCCATGAGTTTGAGACCAGCCTAGGCAACATACGAAGAACCCCATCTCTACACACACACACACACACACACACACACACACACAGAGCCAGGCATGGTGGTGTGCACCTGTGGTCCCACGTGCTTGGGCGGCTAAGGTTAGAGGACAGCTTGAGCCTGGGAGTCTGGGGCTACAGTGAGCCATGATCGCCCCATTGCACTCTAGCTCAGTCAGTAGAGGGAGATCTGTCTCAAACAACAACAATAACAACAAAAAGCAAACATATTGAAGCAAAGTTTTATGTAGGAGTGACGAGATCTTTGATAAACTAGATTTTCTTTTCCATTTATTTTTCTGTTTAAAATATTGTTTTCTTGTAAGCTGTGGGATAAGTTTAGTGGGAGTAACAAATGGTTTGAAAGTATGGTAGGGAAAGTAGAGCAAAAGGTATTACAATACATTTAAATAGAAAAGATAGCTCTCAGCCTCAGGAACAGGAGGAAGGAGGCTGTCTCGCCTCTGAAGGTGTAAATGGTAAAATCATCCTATTGGAGGAGAACAGTTGGATTGCCAACTTCTACTCCCCACTCAGAGACACTTTGTTCCTGCTTTGTGCAAAGATGAGATGTTAACGCTGAAATCTGGAGGCAGAAGAACTGGCTTTTATAGTTAAAGCATCAGGCTACAAAAGCAGTTTTGCACCTTTCCTTGGATTACTTGGAAACAGTGAATCCAAGCCACATAAGGAAGGCATAGAGCCTACAAAGGCAGAAGCTGAGAGCCAGATCCTCAGGTTATCAAGGACTGTGCAGTGTTGGATAAAGCAAGCCATAAATGGAAGATTTTCCCTTCCCTTCTTTTCCCTTCCCTTCTCTCCCCTCCCCTCCCTGAGCTGTGTCTGTGTATGTCTGTGTGTGTGGGTGGAGGTGGGGGCAATATATGTGTGTGTGTGTGTGTGTGTGTGTGTGTGTGTGTGTGTGTGTGTGTGTGTAATTTTTTAAGAAGCTTATTCTGTTTTTAAAGTTGGTTTCAAAGTATCCTCTTAACACACAGTTATAATTTGAATGTAAACTCTTAAAAGAGGCTTTTGAATGAACGTCAAGTCTAGAAAATGTGGAGAAAGTTTGGAATCATAAAAAAGCCACAGGAGTGCAAATAGAGATTTAGGTTCTAGTCCTACCTCTTCCAAAAGTCATGGCCCTATGAGCTTGACTATCTGAACCTCAGCTTGTCTATCTGGGGATGAAAATATTGGGCTAGAATGATCTTTGAGGCTTCTTACAGCTCTGACACTTGATTATACAGTGAATTCTAGGTGATGTTAAGTAGACAGCCACTCTCACATGGCACATTAACACGTGGTAGAGAGGCACACCTAAAAAATATTAGGGAGGGTCAAAATCAGATTCTGAAATATTGAAATTGCTCCCCTCAACAAATGAGTAGCTTGCTTCATAACAGATAGGAACAAAACAGATCGTGGTAATAGCAGCATGTAGTATTTCTCATAAGTAAATAGGGCTAAAAGTAGCAAAGCCAAAAATACATACATTAAGTTCACCAAAAGACAAGAACCAGCATGTATGCTGGGCTGCCCTCTTCACTAGAATTTCCAGGTAAAATAGGTAATGCAAATAAAATTTAGAAATTTGATGCAGTTGCAATATGGAAAATAAATCCAGTGAGAAACCAACACTCTCACTGGAGCATTGTGATACTTCAGGGATCAAAGATTCAACAGGTCTGGTTTAATACAGTTGACTCGGCCACTTATCAGCAATGTGTAGTTGAGTAGGTGAGTTATGGGTTAATTGTAGAAAATTGGAAGAATACAGAAAAAAATCAAAGAAGTTGTAAAAGCCTTAATGCAAGGACTGGAAAATGTAGTTTTAGTTTTCACCTCTCTCCATTAAAGGAAAGCAAGCAAGCTAGAACAGGTGTTTCTGTATTTGCCATGCCCACCACCTATACTAGTCAGGGTTCTCCTGGGAACAGAACTGCAAAGGGCAGATTAATGTTTCAGCTCAGTAGTCAGAGAGTGAGTGAATTCAACTTTCCTCTACCTTTTTGTTCTATTCAGGTTCTCAACTGATTGGATAAGGCCTACCCACATTGAGGAAGGACATCTGCTTAATTCATTCCATCAATTCAAATGCTATTCTCTTCCCAAAACAACCACAGACAAACCCAGAAATTATGTTTAATCAGATATCATAGTAGAGCTGATACATTAAAATTAACCATCATGCCACCTTTACCTAAAATATTATTCTAAATGCATATGCTAAAGTCATTTCTTTAAAAGCACAACCAGAGAGAAATGTTCAACAACAGGTTTATTACTCAGTATTATTTTGGAGTTTCTTGTGAGTTCAATAAGAAAAAAAGTGGAATACTGATGAGGTTGCTGTACATGTAGAAAACCCCAAAATTGCAATTTAAAGTAATAAAATAAGAAAGATAACTTTATAATTTTATCACTCATATATATTTAGAAATGTATTTGCTGGTAATAAACACTAGAAATAGAAATGGAAAAAAGCAAATTCACATAAAACATAATGGTAAAAAATTAGGTTAAAAAATACAGAAAGCTGGCTGGGTGCAGTGGCTCACACATGTAATCCCAGCACTTTGGGAGGCCAAGGGAGGCGGATCACGCAGTCAAGAGATTGAGACCATTGTGGCCAATATGGTGAAACCCTGTCTTTACTAAAAATACAAAAATTAGCTGGGCATTGTGGCATATGCCTGTAGTCCCAGCTACTCTGGAGGCTGAGGCAGGAGAATTGTTTGGACCCGGCAGGCAGAGGTTGCAGTGAGCTGAGATTGTACCACTGTACTCCAGACTGGCAACAGAGCAAGACTTTGTCTCAAAATAATAATAATAATAATAATAATAACAACACAGGACCTATACACAAAAAAGCAAAAACAAAACCACCTAACTTATCGACGGGCCCAAAAGCCTGGAGTTTTTTTCTCTCTCATGTATCAGCTCAGAGGTAGACATGGGGTTCAAGAGGGATAGGCAGCCCTGGTTATGAAGACAACCAGAGACCAGGGTTCCTTATTTCTTACCATCAACCCTAGAGGATTATCCTCACCTGGAGGATTAATTTGGCTTTACTACTGCCATGTTTTCATTCTAGCTTGCAGAAAGTGAAAGACTCAGGAAGGGACTTTTAAAGATGAGACAAAGAAGTTGCACACATCATGTCTACTGTGCTTCTGTGAGCCACAAGGCTACAACCAGCTACAGGGGAGGCCGGGCATCCACACACCAACCACAAACTCCAGAAAAATTCACAGTCTCTGCCACATATATAATATTCCCAAATCCAAATTTCTGATATTTCTCATTTATGCAACAACATAGTATTGCATTATGTTTCAAATCCACAAAAGCAGATTTGAGGAAAGAATCAAAGGAACACCATTTCTTCCTATTAATGTTCATATTCTCAAGCACTGATTTTAATTCGATTGTTAGTACCATTTTTACCTCTTCCTATTATTAGGATAAGTCAGGTGCTTTCAATTTCTCAGTTTAGTACTACTAGCTCACCTGCCTACTTAAATCCCTCAAGAAAATCAGTGCAATGAAAACACTGAGTCACACCTTACTCCATCAATTGGAAAATCTTTCAAGTCACCAGGAATGTGGTGGGAGTGAGGGGTGAGCTATGAATACAGAACTGTGGTCGTGCAGCAGTCAGAATTCAATTTTCCACATGCTTTTATAGTACAGTAGGCTCCAAAACACTTACTTACTGTTCTTCTCAATTGTTGGCCATGACCAAGAAAACCTGTGTGAAACCAAACCATTAGAGAATAATTTCTGAGGCCTGAAATCTCACTAAGACTGTAAAATTAAATATTTCTCTGAACACCAGATTCTGTCTCCCATATCAGTAAAAAGAAATTGGAAAGTGAGTCAAATCATGTCATTCCTCAGTTCAAAACCTGTAATGACTCCTTTTTCATTCAAATTAAAAAACAAATTTTAAAATAGCCTAAGGATCCTATACTATCTGCCCCCCTCCCTTATCTCTAGGCCCTTTTCTCCTACAACCCTCCCCTCATTTTTTTCTGCTCCAGGCTCCTTAGCATCCTTCTACCTGAAACATGCCAGGTACTTACTTCCTGACATAGGAACTTTTGGGGGCTCTCTCTTCTGCCAGAATTCCCTTCTCCACCCCAGATGATTTGTGTTGCTAACTCCTTTACCTCCTCCAAAGCTTTGTTCAAATCTCACCTTCTTGGTGAGGCTGTCAGATCAGGTCAGATGAAAAGCAGACAACAACATGGAACAAGACATATAAGAGATTCACTGGTGGAAACATCTACAAGAACAGATGAGCTAGGGAGCAAGAGGACAAGAAAAAGCCTTCTGGTGCATGCAGATCTGACACCTGTGAAAAAGACAGGGCAGGAAGGAGGATGAGGTAGGATGAGCCTCAGATTGCAGTGCAGCTCTGAGAAGGTCTTGGCTAGGGCAAAGGGAACCCCAGAGAAAAGATTTCCCTCTAGAGGTGTCCCATGTTAGGCAAAAATGCTAACTTCATGAACCCCACCAGGTGCAGTCATTGGCTAGGGGCTGCTGAGAGTGTGGCTTTGGGCTAAGTGTCTTAGCAGCTCCAGTGGGGTAGCAGCTGAAGGTTGTCACCCACTTAACATTCCTCAGAGCAGGTTGTATCGAAAGGAGGGCTGAGTGGCACAACCTTGTGGCCCCAAGAGCCCTGCCTACCTACCCTGAATAATACTATTGATCACCAGCTCACCATCCCCAATGCTTTTTACTCTAGTCTACTTTTACTTTGTTCCATAACCGTTTTTACTCCATCACAATGAGAGAAATGTAATATTCTTAATTTACAACGAGTAAACCAAGGTTTAGTAAATTTAGGATGTGTATCTATTCTAGGGTTCCCAAGGGTTTCATCCTTTGACTTTACTCGCATGACTTCAGTTGTCACTTATATGTGATTAATTGTGATTGGGATGATGATGCCCCAATGATAACATTATTGATCAGTTATTATAGACCAAACATTGTACTAAGTGATTTACCTGTATGATCTCATTTAATCCCCACACGACCTTTGAGATGATTATTATTCCTTATAAAGATAAGGATACTGAGGTTTAGGGAGAGTACACACAGCTTATAAGGGGCAGAACCAGAAGTCATGACTTAGTCTGACTGCAGAGCCTAATTGACCTCTTCTCTGCCAGATTGATTTTTAAATTTTCATTGCTGGCTGCCTTCTATTACCTCCAGTTCAGATTTGTCTCCCAGCTCCAGACACACATATCCAACAGGTGACTGGACACTTCCACATAGATAGATGTCCCACAGATAGCTCAAAATGGACTTCTCCAAAACTGATCCCATCCCTTCCCCATATCTGCTCATTTTTGTTTCTCTAACCACTTCTATAGCTCTACCACTCATCCACTAATTCTCCCAGATCAAAAATCTGAGTGTTTGTCTATATTCTGCCTCACTTTCCTGATTTCTGTACCCATTCCCACTGATGCTCCTTATCAACCTCTTTCCCACCTGTCTGTCTTCTCTACCCACATCTCCACTGCCTTTGCTCAGGCCATCATATTCTCATCTGGATTACTGCCGACAGTGTCCTAACTCTTCTTTACCCCACCAGTCTTGCCTTTTCCTCTCTTCTACTCTTTTGGTAACTCCAGACTGATCTTTCTGGAAAGAAACAAAGAATTCACTGTGTCACTCCCATACTTAAAATATTTCATTGTCTTTTCCAGTGCCTTTGAGGGGTCCATGAGCTATGCTAGCATACCTGCCTAATCCCATTTCCTCCAGAAACCCATGTCCAAGCTGTAAGGGACGTCTAGCACCTCTGAATGCCCCATGTTCCTCATCTTCCTCAAATCATTCATGCTATTCCCTGCTGCCCTTTATCTTTTTTTGCATTACTAGTGTCCTCAGATCCTCAGCTCAGATGCCACCTCCACCAGGGACATGTCACTTGCTTTCCAAATCTGGGTTAAGTGTCCCTTCTTACATATTCTCGTGGCAACCTGTGTCTCCTCATAGAATGAAAATGAACTATATTGTAATTGTACATCCTATCAGACCAGGGGCAGCAAATTTTTTCTGTAAATAGCCAGGTAGTATATATTTTAGGTTTTGCAGACCTTGTGGTCTCTGTCATAACTACTTAACCCTACCATTTATAGTACAAAAGCAACCATGGAATATGATAATAGAGAAGCATGGCTGTGTTCCAAGTGAACTTATTTATGGCCATTGAAATTTGAATTTCATATAATTTTCATGTGTCATAAAATATTTTTAAAAAATTTCAACCACGTAAAACTGTAAATGCCATTCTTAGCTTGGAGGCTGTACAAAAACAGGTGGGTAGGCCAAATATAGTGTATGGGCTGCCATTGGCTGATCCTTGCACTATTGGATGAGTTTCTCAGAGCTTAGGGCAGTGTCTCATCTGACTTTAAATTCACAGTGCTTAGTAGAGTATCCAGTTTATAGTAGGTGCTTAATAAACACTTGTTGAATAAGTAAAACTTGCACAGCTAGTAGTAAATAAAACTGTCAGGATTCAAATCTGAGTCAGTTTGAGCTGGCAGTGTGATGTCCCACTGTCCATTCTGTGGTTGAAGCTGTATGTGATATAGTATACTTAGAGCATGATATTCGAGATATCAAAAAAATAATTCTAGAAGCACTTTGGTATTACTTGAACTCTATTATTACCATTATTGGTTGCTACTTGGCCTACCGTACCATGTACCCTTCCTATCACCCCATTTAACTGACCTTATTTACTACATTTCCAGGTATTCAAAATACTCCAGATTTGGCCACCTCCATTTTCTTTTAATAAAGCTTTTTCAAACTGTTTGCAGCTTTGGAATCAGAAACGTGCAAACTTTGTAAGTTATATAAACATTTAGAGCGTCATAACCTTTAAAAGGTTGCCAATTAGAAGAAATCTTAAGCATTGTCAGGAAATTCCTTCTCTTTCTTTATAGTCTTAAGCATGGATGACTCTCTGCTTTCTTCCCTTTTTAAGTTAGAACATAGAACCCCAGTACAAGGGCATTGTGAGGTCCTTGTGACCTCACCTTTCAAATATATATGGTTAACTGGGAAACTAAGTTAATTACATATGGAATGGCAGAGGCTAAGCTCAGGTGGCAACAGGATGGGTCAGATCAAGGAAGGCTGAGACTCCAGGCCAACCCTCACATCTCGTGAAGGCCAGGGACCCAATCATATGAACAAGGTTAGGAGTTAGTCACCTAAGGCATGGGCACTTGGGAACAGGACAAGAAAGCAAAACGCAAACCAGAAGCCCATTTCATTTAAAAAAAGAGATTTGTGGTAAGTAACTCCAATTGTTGGTGGAACTACGCAGTCAGTTAATACTTAGTTATTTGAGAACTTGAATATAAGGCAGTCACAGGAGAAAAAGGCAGAACCAGTTAAAAGAGAACAGCAAATCCATGTATCAAAAGGTAAAAAGCATAGGGAGGTGAAGAGAGCTTTGGAATTGGAAGGCATGATTTCTCACTAGCTGTAAATGACTAGTAAGTCATTTAAATTTTCTCAATAAACCTATTAATCAATTAGATGATTAAATGGAATTCAGTTCTCACTGAATGTTGAGTTGAATACTCATATCTCTAAAGTCCCTTCTAGCTTTAACATTTAGGATTTAAAAACTGTTTTAGAATTGAAATCACAAATTGTCCTAGTTTCAGCCAAGTTTGGTACCTGAGCAGGAAGTGAGGATGTATTTACAATTCAAATGTAGTGGTTTTATAGGGGTACCAAGTCAAGCAGGTCATCACATGGTGTGACCGTTTCTGACTTTACTCTCTCCTATCCTTGCATCATAGCTTCCTCTCTCCTTGTTATGCAGCTGTGATATGACAGCTTCTTTCACAGAATGAAGTGAAAGCTTGTAAGAGTAAGAGTAATACTCTTACAAGCTGTACTGCTTCAACACTGGCCAAAACTTCCTAAACTTCCACCAAACCTTTTCATCACATTGAGAATATAAGAAACAGTTTGAAACAAAATTTTCAATATGGTTTTTCAAACTTGACCAGTGTTGAAGCTGGATGTAGGCAGGATACCACACCTTAAAGTATTTTTTTCTTTTTCTTGGGACAGGGTCTCACACTCTGTTCTCCAGGTTGGAATGCAGCGGTGTGATCATAGCTCACTGCCTCCTGGCCTCAAGCAATCCTCCCCTCTTGGCCTCCCAAAGTGCTGAGATGACAGGTGTGAGCCACTGCACCTTGCCACGTGCCTTAAAAACTTATAAGAGTGGGAAAAAGGGACCATAAATCTTTATGGCTAAAATGACTTAAAATTCCTGCACAATTCATGTAGAATCTCAGGAGTAGCAACATTCCCATGTACGTTTTTACATAGGCAGTTCATCAGTAAAGGTATTTGTCAAGTAGGTTTCTTGTGGCCCAGAAGAAAGGACATGTTAAAAAACAACAGCACAAGGCTGGTTTTTACTTTGTAAGTTTGAGCTAAGTGGTAGCTACACCAAACCTGCGTGTGGCTGAATATCTTTCTATTTAGCAGTGAGAGATGATAGGAAACCAGCTAAATGCTCCTGATTTTAGGGTGAGATTAGAGAGGTAAGCTCCATATATCATATATGTTGCCTTTATTTCTGAACGGTTTCTCACAGGACAGTGAGCTATAAACGCTGAGTGCTTTTACAATGCAGAGATCCTGTTTGGGGCTGGGATCAGTCATCCTAGTTCAGAAATGAGGAATATGAGGACGAAGGAGTGTATAGAACGCTAGCAACCGCCATGTCAATGGAAACCCACTTCCCACACTTTTCTTTTGGGACATTTTCCGCACTCCTCCACCCCTCCGAGTTACACGTTGCCAAGCTGCTTTGGGCGTTCCTTTCCTCTGTAGTGTCTCGCACGGGTACGTCATCAAATGTGCGTGTACACGTGCCAGATTCGCGTTTAAACAGTAATTTCCTCTAGGTCTAGATCGTGTATTTTCCTGTAAGTAACGGTAGTGCCGTGCCTGAATTATTCCTTATTTAAGTAATACGTAATGAATGAAGAGCTGAAATTGCAACCTGTTGATGGAAGAATGAATGAACACGCTCCCCTCCTTCCTACCGGGCTGCGCGGAGAAAATACGGTTGATTTCGCCACGACGTTAAAGTGTTTGACCTATAGGGGGAGGGGAAAGGAAAGACGGGAAAAAGAAAACCAAAAAACAAAAAAACCGGAAAAAGGCAAAAAGCGAAAAAGGAGGAGGTCGCTCGGCTGCTCGCTGGCCCGGCCCGGGGGCCCCGCCCCGCCCCCGCCCCTCCCCGCCGCGACCGGCGGCTGTGCGCGTGCGCAAGCGGGAGCGCGGCAGCGAGTCGAAGCCTGGCGCCGGGGACGCGCGGCCGGGAGAGGGTTTGACGTGGCAGTTCACAGCCCAGCTGCAACTCCGAACGTGAGACCAGGCTGAGGGAAGAGGCGCGGCGAGAGGAACGGCCGCAGCGGGAGCCGGGTCACCGGCACTAGGCGCAGAGCCGCCAGCGCTCGGAAGCCCGCGGGGTGCGGGAGTGGGAGCAGGTAAAGCCTAGCACCCGCCGACGCGCTCAGGCGGGACAGCCCCTGACCAGGCACCGAGGAGCGGGGTGCGGCGCCCGGCGCGGGTGTTCACCTGAGGCTGGGGCGACGGGAGACCACCTCATTCTTTGTTCCTTTAGTCTTTTAGTGCAGTTTAATAGTGGGGCGGGCGAGATGGGGGAGAAGGAGGTGGGCGTGGGCATGTTTTACCCGCCCCCACCTTTTGCCTTGGGATGCTGGAACCGCCTAGTTAGGATCCTCAGTGGCCACCATTCCAGTGTCATTGCCAGTGGTTATCTCGTCTCCATATCAACTTAATTTCCTTTTTCGAAGGAAGGGACTGTTGGAAATATTCGTGATAAAAATGGCAACTATATCTTGTAGCTTCCGGACATCCGAATAGTGAAACTGATCTGGCTATATCCGAACTTGTTCCGGGGTTAGAAGCGCACCTTGGCTAGAGTTGCTGGGTGACAGTGGGCCAGGGGGCAGTTCTGGGGTTAGGGCTCCCCAGATGTTGATCCTAGGCCTGCTCATACGGAGTGGCTTTCTGCCATGTCGCCGCTTGAAGCTGAGTCAGGTCTCTTTAACTTGGTGCTATGTGAGGAAGTTTGACGTGGCAAACTGGGTTGCGTGAGGAAGCTGATTCCTCTCAGGACCAGTTTAGAGGGACCTGGCTGCTTCCTCTTCTTTGGAGTGACCATCTTTGCCTCTCTTTTCTGTCACTCAGCAACAGGCTGCTACTTAGGTGGGTTCGTGCCAACTTCCTAAATGCTCTTGGTTGGATGAGCTTGACCAAAGCTCAGGCTGCCACGTCTCTCTCTGCTAAGTGGGAGGAGGGAAAAAGAGTTGTCAAGAACAAAGTGGACCAGAAGGCCTTTGCCTGCCTCTGTCCTCTTTTTCAGTTCTCCCCTTCCTAGGAGAAGGAAGTGATATCATAATATTTTTACATGGTTGCTTTAATTTTGGAAACGTATAGTTTAATATGGAAACAAAATCAAATCACAGATTTAAATTTGAAATGTCATTTCTTGAACACAGATTCTGAGTCTTAGCAGGTATCACTGATCTGTTATCTTAAATTGCAGCAAATAAAAAAACAAAAGGAAAAATATACCTGTATGGGGCAAATAAACTGGAGAGGAATTGTAGAATTAGTGGAAATCTGGAAAGGCTCCTAAAGGCTTCATTTGCTAAAAGAAAGAACTGAGGCTCAAAGAGGTTCTTCAGCTCATTGCATGTCACACAGGTAAGTATGGCAGATAGAATGAAAACATACCTCTCTTGCCAGGATTCAGAGCATTTTCTATCTTATTTTATTTTTTAAAAAAATGTCCTATGAAATAGCTCTTATTTTGTGAAAACCAGGAAAAATGGAAAATTCAAGCAAATTTCGGTTCTGAGTAGAATCAGGATGAAAATAAAAAGATCAAGATGAGTCTGTTATATTTGTGATGTGTGTGCCTACACATTTACAAAATTACACTTTTTTTCCTTAGTCCCTTAAATATAGGTGCATATGTTCTTAGAGATGTGATATCTAAATTAGAAAAAAAAAATTCTGTCACCTTTGAAAAACCACCGAAACACTCAAGTGGTTATAGTGACTACCTGGCTTGTTCAAATTATGACTCATAAAATAAGCCGGTTATCAACTTTATCTTTTGCCATGTTTGTTGGACTGTGATTTTTGTTTGTCCTGATGACCAGATTAAAATGACTAATTAGAGCAGCACTAAAAAGAGGTAAGTCATAAAAGGTCTGATTGCAGACTGCTGGCAGTTATGGTGGTCGTTCAATTGAGTGGCATGGTGTGCTCTCTGCTGCAATGTGACCATGGAAACCAAAAGCACAGAATTGTAGGAACACTTAGGAAAGACTATCTGAAATGCTTCAGGCTTCCAATAAAAAATGTTTGGCAGTTGTTATTCAGGTTTCATGCTTGAGAATTTGCCCAGAATTATTGAAGTGATTTACTGAGTTTCAGAGAGGTATGGTTAGACCCTTTTAAGGGGATAATGATATATTATATTGTATAATACAAAGATTTCTCATGTACCTGATAATTGCACTTTTCCTCAAACCATTATAAACATGTATTAACAGTGTTTATATTTTTAGTAGCATTAAGTGACTAAAACTCTCTTGGTAACATGTTTTTTGTTTCTCTGTTGCAGAGTTCTTTTGTAGGATTATCCTTTGGAATGATATTTTCATAATGAGTCAACAAGGTTACGTGGCTACACCGCCATATTCTCAGCCCCAGCCTGGAATAGGCCTTTCTCCACCTCATTATGGGCACTATGGGGATCCATCACACACAGCATCTCCAACAGGTAAAGTGTGTTATTTTGACTTGTAGGTGATTATTCAGTTCTCAGGCTCAGAGACATAAGATGTTCTGAAAGAGGAGATTTGAACGCATTGAATGATCATTATATAATGAAATGGCTTAGATTATAGGATCATTTGGAAAAGGCTCTCATAGCAGAGCTCTACATTACTAGTTTGATTATTGCATGGAATACAGGTTTGTTTTTTAAATATAGACTAAAACACTTCCTGTTTTATTTTTACTGTGTCTTGCTGTTAATTAGTGGTGTAAGGCTATTATACACATTGAATTAAAAAATTAAATTTATAAATGAATTAAATTTATGTATTCTTAGCTAGGATTGGCCCTAGATAAATTTGTACTTCAGTTATATGTGAGGATAATTCTTTGTACAAATGGACCACGTGTAAATCAATGAGTAGCTCTCAGGGCTTACTGGAACTAACTCAGGTATCTGGGATCCAGGCTGTGCTAGGTAGCATGTATATATTGCAGAATCAGCAAGGGGTGAGGACTCCCTGTGGTGGGGCTTGATATTAGCAGCCACACACAGTATTTGGTAGAAGATGCTCTGAGTTTGTGAATTTTCTGTGGAAAGTCACTCTTATGATTTATTCTTCCCTAAATTTTCAAGATGTCCAGATGAAGCATCACTCTTCTTGTTCAGGACAGTCCTCTCCAGAACATTTATAATCTTGCCTTTCTGGATCCTGTAGAAACCATTAACCCCTCCAGTTTCTATCTGGTGGTTCATTCCTCCTCAGCATTTATTTATAATGATAATTATAAATTATTCTATTTTGGGTGCTTAGGATGTATCGAAATCTGGTCCTAAAAGCTTTCACTGTATCATCTTAATTAATACTCCTACAATGCTATGCAGTAAGGTATTTTTGCGGCTAGGAAAATTGAATGTTTGGTGTCATGGTGTCGTGACTTGTCTAAGGTTACAGATAGCAAGTGGTAGCGCCAGGATTCATACCCAGATCTCTCAAGAAGGCGAAAAACAAACTGCATACACACCTAAGTATAACACTATTGTTATTCACCCGTCTCTCTTCACCGGCATCTTCTTGAGAAAGTACTCACTATGCTTGGCAATCTCCACCTTTGCCTCTCCTTCCCGTCATAGTTTACACCTGCCACCCCATCCACACTTCCACTTCCCTTACCAAGACTATAAATGTCTTAATTCTCAATGCAGACATTGTGCTGTCTGTCCTCTTTTGTATTTGACACTATTTACTGCTCCCTTTTTTACAAAACTCTTTCTCCTTTGGTTTCAATGACACTATCCTTTCGTTGTTGAGGGGGAGTCTCTCTGTGCCCAGGCTGGGGTGCAGTGGTGCAATCTCAGCTCACTGCAACCCCCGCCTCCCGGGTTCTAGTGATTCTCCTGCCTCAGCCTCCTGAATAACTGGGACTACAGGTGCCCGCCACCACACCCGGGTAATTTTTCTATTTTAAGTGGAGATGGGGTTTCACCATGTTGGCCCGGCCATTTTCGAACTCCTGACCTCAGGTGATCTACTCGCCTCTGCCTGCGCCTACACCTACGCCTCCCAAACTGCTGGAATTACAGGCATGAGCCATCGTGCTCGGTTTTTTGGTTGCTTTCTGGACATCTCTTTTGAAGTTCTTCTATGTGACCCTTAATTGTTGCTATTTCTCCCTTTGTGTTCCATCTTCACCACTGTTCTTCCACTCTGTAGATTTTTCCCTAAGCTGGATCATTCCCAGAAAGTTCTTGTCTCTTGGATCTATTTCTCCAGCCCAGATGTCTTTCCTAAGCTCTAGGCCAGGGGTATTTAGCCTTTTGGCTTCCCTGGGCCATCTTGGGAGAATAATTGTCATGAGCCACACATAAAATACACTAATGATAGCTTATGAGAAAAAAAAAGTCCAAAAATCTCATGTTTTAAGAAAGTTTGCAAATTTGTGTTGGGCCACATTCAAAACTGTCCTGGGCTGCATGTGGGCTGTGGGTTAGAAGAGCTTGTTCTAGACCCATATTTCGAGTTGTCCACCTTTGTTATGGCACATCACAATCACCATTCCCAAAACAATTCCATATTCATCATGGAAGCCCATGTTTTCTGGCATTTCAAATATCACTCATTAGCATCATTTATTTGGTGATCCACACCAGAAACTAACTAAAAAACAACAACAACAACAACAACAACAAAAAACTTGGTGAGGTATGGTGGCTCACACCTGTAATCCCAGCACTTTGGGGGGCCAAGACATGTGGATCACTTGAGACCCAGAGTTTGAGACCAGTCTGGCCAACATGGTGAAACCCAGTCTCTACTAAAAAGATTTAAAAATTAAAAAAAAAATTAGCTAGTGTGGTGATTTACACCTGTAGTCTTAGCTACTCGGGAGGCTGAGGCAGGTATGAGAATCACTTAAACCAGGAAGCTGGAGGTTGCAGTGAGCCAAGATCTTGCCACTGCACTCTAGCCAGCCTGGGGAACAGAGTGAGACTCTCTCAAGCAAACAAGCAGAAAACCTCTCCCTCTTTTTTACCTCCTCCAATGCAACTGGTCACCCAAATCTTTTTGGAGTGATTGTAAACAGCTTTCCTACCTGCTTTCTCCTTTCCATTCTCCTGTCAGTCTTTTTGTTCAATCAGTCCATCTCTCACCTGGATCAATAAGATGATCTCTCCAATACTACCTTTTTCCAAACCATCAACTTCCGAGCAAGAGGGATTTTTTTATAGCATGCAAATCTAATTTGACTTCTCCTTTTGTGTTCTCCTAATACTTTTGCAGGCCTCTATACTATTTACCATACTGTGTTATAATAGATGTACCTAGAATAAGATGTTCCTGGAGCAGAGGAAGCATTCATGACTAAAAAAATTTTTTTTAATTGACAAATAAAAAATTATATATACATATATATTATCATGTATAATGTTTTGAAATATGTATACACTGTAGAATGGTTAAATTGAGCTAATTATAAATGTTTATTCAATGACTGAAGTGAATGACAAGCTGAAGCACTCATTAGCAAAACACTCTGGCATTTACCAATATTTAATTTAATCAAATATTTGCCAATATTTTGTTTGATCAAATATTTACCAATATTTAATTTATTTATTTGAGACAGAGTTTTGCTCTGTGGCCTAGCTTCCAAGTAGCTGGTAGAGATGGGATCTCTCTAGGTTTCCCAGGCTCGTCTTGAACTCCTCAGCTCAAGTTATCCTCTCCCCTTGGCTTTGAAAAGTGCTGGGATTAGAGGCATTAGCCTTGGCACCTGGCCTTACCAGTGTTTTTAAGAGCTGTCTTTGTTGGATTAAATTTTTCATGCTTTATTTTCAACTGCTTTCTTCTTATTTAATGGATATGAAATATCAGATGAATAATCAGGCTGTTATACTCTCTGCAAATTTACCTTTCTGTGCATATTAAGGTGTTCTGGTGATTAATTATTTAAGGCTTTCACTAAATTACCCCAGCTCTTACTTCTCTGATTATATTCTAGTGAATAACCTTAGATACCTTCATCTTCAGTCTTCATGGCTAGCCTTTTAGCGACTCTTTTATTGGTCTTCTGACAGACACAAGCAACCTAGTTGTAGTTTTTTGAAGTATTTATTCCACTGTAGTTCTGGCCAGTTCAAACTCTTGCTTTGTGTTGCTTACATTATCATATCTCCATTTATGCCTATTCATTGTGTTTTTGTAAAGCTAGTGCTGTATACTAACACCTTTTTTTTAAAGAGAGAGTGTCTTGCCCTGTTGCTCAGGCTAGATTGCAGTGAAAAGATCATAGCTCACTGCAGCCTTGGCCTCCTGGGCTCAAATTATCCTCCTGCCCCCAGCTTCCCAAGTGGCTGTGAGTATAGGTGTGCCCCACTATGCGCAGCTAATTTAAAAACTTTTTTGTAGAGATGAGGTCTCACTATGTTGCCCAGGGTTGTCTTGATCTCCTGGCCTTAAGCCATCCTCCTGCCTTGGTCTCCCCAAATGCTGAAATTACAGTCATAAGCCACTGCACCCAACCACAGATTTTAACAGATTTATTTGGTGAACAAAATACTTCTAGTAATATGACATTGAATAAAATAAGCCTAATCTCAGTCCTCATAGTGTTTACTTAGCTAGTGAAAAATGCATTAAATAAATTAACAGTGACAATTTTGGGAGGAAATACTATTGTAAAGGAAGTAGAGGGTGGTATGGAAGCACGAGGCAGGGTCACCTAAACAAGACTTAGGGAGAAAGGGCTCCTTATTGGAGGGAATGCACTGAAACATGAGTGACAATTGGCCAGGTCAGGAATCAGTATGCTGGGATTGGAAGGTGGTACTTTTCAGGACCTGCAAGACATTTGGCATGGCTGGGGTATGGCATGGGAATGGTGAGAGATGCCATGGGCAGGGGAATATGGGACCATTTTAAGGAACTTAGACTTTATTGTAAGGGCAGTGGAGTACCACTTAAGTGATTTAATCTGGGAAGGGTCACAATCCAATGTATGTATATTTTAGAAAGCTACACAGCATATCCACTGGGTGCCAGTAATATGTCCTCCCACCTGGGAGTTCTGGCAACCAAACGTGTCCCAGACATTGCCAAATGTCCTTTTAGGGACAAAATCACCCTTGGTTGAGGACACTGGTCTGGAGGGCTGAGAGTCAAGAAGTATTAATGTCCTGAAACCCGGACAGGGGTAGTGGGGTGGTGATAGGGCTCCTAATAGTTTATGTAGGTACACCACCCAGCATACGGTGCTTCAGGGACCATAGCCATTACAATTCTACCGATATAATATGGAGCTTATCTTTGTTTATTTTAGATAAACATTTTCCTTCCAACAAATGGCTTATAATTTTGGTTTTAGTTTGTCAGGTCCAGGACCAAATTCAAAACATGCTTTTCTGTGATGTGGTTTTGGTCAGTGTTCCTTTGCTGTTAACAATCCCCTCTAGTGGAAAGGGATTTGTTAAAAGGTATTAGGAAGCAAACAAAACATCAGAAAAAGTCAGAGAACCAGACTTGGGAGTATGTGGTCCATGAAGATGATTTGTCCCATGCAGGATCATTCCACTGGAAGTCACCACCTTTCTCTCCCAGAAGAACCATCTCTGCCACCAGCCTTGCCAGAGCCTCCCAGAGGTGTGCTGCTTTGCTGAATTTAGAGCACATGGCAAAACAAATTGTAAGGCAATCTAGGAATTTTCACTTTTCCACCTCAAGACCATATATTAATATTAATAGAAATGCAAGTCAGAAAGGAATTGGAATTGTTGAGTTAACTGGTCTATAGGATCTGCCACCCTATTAGAGACCAATTTGTGATCTTAGATTTTTTTAGTGAGGCATGTCTAAGCACAGTTAGTTCGTTGTCACTGCAGAGTGCCTTTTCTATTAAAATTCTCATACTGTTTTATAAAGAACCCGATTCTCTTTGTGTTTTGAGTACTTTTGAAAATGACAATAACATGGCTGGGGGAAGACCATGACTTTGCAGATATATCAATGAAACTGACTTCCCTTTGCCCTGAGGGTGGAGTGCAAGTGACATACAGGACTTTGCAGTCTGACCCCAGCCAACCTGGACGGCCTCCACTCTGGCTACTTTCCCTCCCAGCCTCTCCATACCAAGCCCTTTTCCTGTCCTGATTGTGCCATTCTCTCTCATGTCTTTGCTCAAGCTTTGCCTTCTAACTGGAATCCCTTATCCTGTCTTCTATACTGAGAAAGCTTCTGCTTGTCCTTGAAGATTCAGCTCAAGCAGTCCTTTTTCTTTGAACCCTTCTGGATTCCCCCAGAAAGAGTTGAGTAGTCTCTCTGCATATTCTAACAGTCATCACAAGACATTGTAATTATTTGTTTATATGGTTGTCTCTTATCTCAGTGCCTCAAAATCACCTTAAATGTATGTTGAATAATAATGAGAATGATTTAAGAATGCCACAAAATGATTTGAATCATTGCTATAGAGTTGATTCCCAAATAAAAGGGAATTAATTCTCTAGGCATGTTTACGGGGGTTGTTCATGAAAATTGCTATTATCCTGCTTATTTTTTAAAAAATGGAGACTGTTTTTGGGGGAGACCTGTGAGGCAAATTTAAAAAAAGGAAAAAAAATAAAAATAAAGAAAAAAAGAGTATGTGTGATTTCTTATAGTACATGTAATTATTTAAGTTGAAAATATATTAATGCTACTGTTGTAAATTGCCCACTTTTATCCAAAATAATGTTTTTAAGATGAAAATACAAATGTGCTTGTAATTATGGTGCTTATGCTTTAGTAGCATAAAAATGCTTGCAAAAGGAAAGCAGGGTCTATGGCCAGGAGAAACGAATAAGCTATTCTGAATACTGTCATATCCATTGCTTTATTTAATTCTTAGAACAATCCTTGGAGCTAGGGGATATTATTACCATGACATGGGATGACAAGTTGAGGCTCTGAAAAATAGAATATCTTGTCAGAATCACAAATTCAAACCCATCTGTAACTGCAAGTCTCATGTTTTTCTAACCTCGCTGGGTTTGGGGTTTAGAACTTTGTATTAAAATGTGGTGTTAGAATAATATTTATTGAAATGGTAGTATATAAATGTGCTAAGCAGAACTATATAGAATTAATATAAAAATGTCCTCAGTTAAAGGAATCCTATTTTAAGAGACGAAACTTTGTAAAAGTTTCAATATTATTCATGAAGATTGGTACTTCTAGATACCTGTTATTTTAGATTACCCAGACATCTGAAAGCATTCTCTCGAAAGCAATTATGGTGACAATATAAGAAACTCTTCCTGGGTGACTGCAGGTCATCGGTCAGTTCCTATCTATCTGAGGGAATAAACTTTCAAGAGGAATATAACAAAAGAAAGGAAATGTTAATGTGAAATACCATGATGAAGCCAAAGGGAGGAGTGCACAGCAGGCAGCTGGGTGGTCATCGATGACCTTGCCAGAGAGCAGGGTACCGTCAAAAGTACATTGAATGAGTGAAAACAAGCAAGTAGAGAGAGCAGATAGAAGAATTGAAGTTTTTCTCCTTTTTTCTTTTCTCTTTTCTTCTTTCTAGAAGCTAGAAGAGGTCTCAGGTAATCTAGTCTAAGCCTTTCATTTTGCAGGGAGAAAACTGAGGTCCTTAAAGATAAGCTTCTTGCCCAGGGTCATACAACTAAGTAACCATGTGGGGCCTTGAACTACTCTAACCCAAGCCCAGTGATTTTTCTCCTGTATTGCAATTTCTTTCTTTTTTTTTTTTTGAGACAGAGTTTCGCTCTTGTTACCCAGGCTGGAGTGCAATGGCGCAATCTCGGCTCACCACAACCTCCGCTCCCTGGGTTCAGGCAATTCTCCTGCCTCAGCCTCCTGAGTAGCTGGGATTACAGGCGTGCGACACCACGCCCAGCTAATTTTATTTTGTATTTTTAGTAGAGACGGGGTTTCACCATGTTGACCAGGATGGTCTCGATCTCTTGACCTCATGTTCCACCCGCCTCGGCCTCCCAAAGTGCTGGGATTATAGGTGTGAGCCACTGCGCCCGGCCTCTATTGCAATTTCTTAAGAAGAAAAGAGAAAAATGTCTGAAGACAGTTCCAAAGAGAAGTCTTTAAAGGTCTCTATTTGAGAAGAGCTGCTAATAAGTGAAAACACAGTCATTCTCAGAAGCATCCATTAATTGCATGTAGTCCCATATTTTGTCTGAACAAGCATGATAAGTCTGACTCAGAGTGAGCAGTCCCTCAGCTGTTTATCATCCAGCCATTTAGGATCCTGGAAAAATTATTAAGCTCTGAAGGATATTCTCAGGATTTTAAGAACCATAGACCCTACCCCCATCTGCTTTTGTTGTGCTATAACTGAAAGGCATTTCTAGTGGTCTCTCCCATGCTCCCATATAGTTACAGTTAGAATGCTGTACCATGACCCTTCCCACTTTTTCCAGATTTATTTTCTGATATCTAACTGCCAGTTTTCATTATATGTTCTAGTATTCTTTGTGTGGTAATGTGCTTTATCAAGGTCCCTCTGTCGTATGCAAAGTTATTTTTTCTGTTTTAGTTTCTGTTTAGTGATAAAGTGATTTCCTTCTTTTCTGCTCTTTCATCATTATGATAGTCAGATACTCATGCCAGAGCCTGGTATTGACAGGTCTGTAGGTGATGGTTAAGCTTGAAAGAGATTGGCTCTAATCCATTTGTTTCCTTCCTCCTCCACCTAGTTTTCGTTTTCAACCTAAAGCCTTTGCCTCATCTCTCTTTGTACTTTAATACACTTCTAAATTCATGCCCCTCTCTTGCAGGTATGATGAAGCCAGCAGGACCTTTGGGGCCCACTGCTACTGGAGCGATATTGCCTCCAGGTCCTCCACCTCCTGGACCCCATCAGTTTGGCCAGAATGGAGCTCATGCCACTGGTCACCCTCCCCAAAGGTGAGCTAGGTAGATTCTAACCTTCGTTTGTATATTCACCTAAAATGATTTCAGAAATACCTTCAAGCTTGTATGTTTATTGGTTGAAAGTTTGACCTTTTGATAATGGATGTAGACATTATCAAAGCATTGAGAAAAGTTGTGGCCAGGCACAGTGGTTCACACCTATAATCCCAGCACTTTGAGAGGTCGGGTTGGGTAGATAGCTTGAGACCAGCCTAGGCAACATAGTGAGACCATGTCTGTACAAAAATAGAAAAAATTAGCTGGCCTGGTGGTACACGCTTGTAGTACTAGCTACTGGAGAGGCTGAGGTGAGAGGATGTTGGAAGTCAAGGCTGCAGTGAGCTATGTTTGTGCCACTGCATTCCAGCCTGGGCAACAGAGTAAGACCCTGTCTCAAAAAGATAAGAAAAGTTATGAAGAAAAAGACAATATTAGTAGGCATTTAAAAGCACATCAAAAATTACTTGTATTAATATCATACATTTTATTTCTGAGTTATAGTGAGTTTATTTTAGAATTTTATATTAATTTCTAATTCCTTTAGATGTCCTGGACTGTATTCTTGAATAAAATTTTAAATTATTCTATTTTCTTAAATCCTTCACAGAAATGAGCTCACTGCCAATGGATGCTTAATAAATATTTTAAAATTAAATCGGATTGTCACCAATGGTAAAGTCTGTGAGTCTGATGTGAAAGGCACACAGATGCCAGTGAGGGATTCTCAAAAGGCAGAGCTATAGTAAAAACAACACAGGAAACAAATCTCGTGTTTGTGTTTATAATAAATTGAGGAAGGGAAGAGTTCGAAGCAGGCCTGGATATTTCAAGCTGTATGAAATATTTAGAGCCTGCAGCCCACTAGGGACCAGTCCCTGGGAAAGAAGCCAGCATCACACCTTCCCTGTTAGAAATCCCATTATTGTTTGTCCTGTGAGGTGTAGCTGCTGAGAACCAGTGCCAAGCCAGTGCCAAGCCGCAGGCAGTGTTTGTTTTGGAGTTTTTTCAAGGATTACCCACAGGCTTCATTTCTCAGGTTCCTTCCCAGGTAGCTAGGTTTGGAGTGGGGTGGGCAGTAACCCCTAGTTATGACTCTAGACCCTGCTAATGGTGGAGCCTTTTAGTCTTGGCCTTTCACAAAGCCTGTAGTCCATAATAGGAAAACTCCCTCTGGGACTTTTTGTCTTCAAGTTAATTCACCTATAAGGACTTTGTGAGTTTGGCACTTGCTGGCTCTTGTTTGTCATGATAACATTTGCCAGTTGAAATGGTAGCTCTGGGATGCAGAGGGTAGGTCATGTAAGAAACGGGGGATGGGTTTAGTTTGGTTTAAGTGTGATTGTTATTTAAGCTTGGAGCAGGAAGTCAAAGGGCCTTACTCAGGACCTGACCCTACTGTCTTGAGTCTCAAAAGAGTGATAAAAAGGCAAGATAGGAAGAGCAAAAAGATGGAGAACCAAGATGCCTCTTCTGGTTCAAGCAGTTTACTAACTGTGGACACTGGTGCAGTTTCTTGGCCATGTCCATTCTCATTTTCCTCACTTGTAAAATGAAAATATAGAATTCTCAGTCCAGAAGTAAAGGGGAGAAAACCTGGAAAAATTCAATGTTGCCAGGTGTGGTGACTCACAGGCTCATTTGTAAAATGAGAATATAGAATTCTCAGTCCAGAAGTAAAGGAGAGAAGACCTGGAAAAATTCATTGTTGCTGGGTGTGGTGGCTCATGTCTGTAACCCCAGCACTTTGGGAGGCTGATGTGAGAGGATTGCCTGAGCCCAGGAGTTTGAGACCAGCCTGGGCAACATCATGAGACTCCATCTCTACAAAAAAATTCAAAAATTAGCCAAGCATGGTGACATGCACCTGTGGTACCAGCTACTTGAGAGGCTGATGTAGGAGGATTGCTTGAGGCCAGGGAGACCCTGTCTCAAGGCAAAAAAAAAAAAAAAAAAGAAAGAAAGACAAATACTAAACAGCTGGTTTCAAGTTTAGAAAAATGTTTTGGTCACTGGTATTAGCCTGGAATTGATTGATCTTTTTGGTTTGTAGCCATTTATTTCACTTGATAAGGTTGCTTAGGAATATGTAAACCACGGACTTTACCATCAAACAGGCCCTAACTTTGTGATTGTGAACTCAGAACAGGGTCTGGCCCAGTGAAGGGCAGAGGACTCTAGAGTCAGGACATGTTTGCTAATCTTGGCCCAGACAGTTACTAGCTAGATAATAACCTAACCTCTGTGTACCTTGGTTTGCTCATGATAATTGTAACAACAATATGTGGTTGTGAGGATTTTAATGATTAATGCCTGCAGAGTACCTTACACAGTACACAGTGCCGATGGATTCAACACCTTAGCAGTTGTCATTATTTCCACTGGATCTGAAAAGTTCCACTGTTTATAGCTTGTCTGTCTCTAGAACTCAATTCTAATTACTTATGACAGCTCAAGAATCTCATGACAGCTTTAAGAATCTGCTTTTATGGTGATTCCTAGGGAAGTACTGACAGATTTTTCTCCTTCTCTTCTACTGTTCACTTGCTACAACTTGCATACTGGATTGAAGTAGAATTAGGGTTAAAAAATGGAAAAGTCAGGGAAAATTATAGTATTTCAGGCTAAGCCTTCCTGGTTACCATGTTGCCTTGCCCTCATGGGACATGCTTCTGTGAATATAGTGCAATGCAAGGGTAAAGTGCACCATGATTGTGCAGTGAATCACACCAGTCTGATGATGACAGAGGC
The DNA here is from genome assembly GCF_049354715.1 of Callithrix jacchus. Classification (NCBI taxonomy): domain Eukaryota; kingdom Metazoa; phylum Chordata; class Mammalia; order Primates; family Cebidae; genus Callithrix; species Callithrix jacchus. The sequence goes on from NC_133504.1 coordinate 78,728,686, forward strand.
CGTCAAAGAGCAAAAATGGCATATGACTTTTCTTTGTGGATTCTAGCATTTCATCTGTGTCATTTGTACTTAGTATACCAATAAAAGAAATATTTTAATTTTACTGTATCTAAATTATCAAATAAAACTCGAAATATAAATGAGTTGCTATGTTGATTTGAATTTAACATGTAAAATTTTTATTTAAAAAATACTGCTATTTTAAAGATAATGTTTTATAAAATTTAAAAATCATACCAAGTTATTTGTTGTTTTGATTTGACTGAGGAAGAATAAATGTCTTAAACTTGCAAGCAGTACTAAAGTTATGTATATAGAGTTGCTACTGGGTAGGATATTAAATAAAATCTGCAACCTAAAAACCAATTTTTTTAATTATAAGGAAAAATTTAATCAATCAAAAGTGATGTATTCTGATGAAGAAACAGTGAATTAGAGGGAACAGGGGACCCATCTTCTCAAATTGAATCTAATATGTGTGAGTCTACTAAGAAAGTGATTTTAACAAAAGTTGAAGCAAGGAACAATAAAAATAAAAATAAGTAGATTTTTTTTCAATTTTATTTAATGTACAAAATGATGCTAGAATTTGGTGGAACTTTTATTTTTTTCTCTCTATGGGGTAGGTATTCAAAAATTCAGATTTTGTTTCAATCAAATCTTTAAAAATGTGGCGTCTTATCTCCGCATACAGACTTCAGCATACATCTCATTTCTTGAGCAATTTGCTGCAAACTTGAAAATAGGGACTGTTTGAAGTTGAACAGGCCACAGAAAACTGAGCCAGCTCTACAGAGGATTAGGATTAAATCGAGGTTAAATTTTCATGTTTTATTAATCCTCTGATGGTAATTCTTTATAGACTTCTTTCTGATGGTGAATCTGCTCTTCTCTGACATTCAGTGAAACAGTAAATTAAAATATATAATTAACATTCAATAAAACTGTAAATTAAAATGTATAATTGAATGTTTTTCAGTCCAGAGCCATGTTAAATAAAGGCAGTCAACATGAGGAATATTCATGTGTAGTTCTTAATTTTAACTATATTATATTTATAGCAAAAAAAAAAAAAAAAGAGGATTGTTCCTTTTCACTCGCTCATTTTTAGAATCTGAAAGCTAACAGCTACAGAGATTAAGTGGCTTACCTATAGGCACACACTAGGTTTCTACATGAGGACAAGAGGACCCAGCTTTGTATGGCATGCTATGATATTAATATCCTGTTTTTTCTCAGATTTTCAGGCCCTCCACCTGTCAACAATGTGGCATCCTCATATGCACCATACCAACCCTCTGCACAATCATCTTATCCAACTCCTATGTCCACTTCATCTGTCACCCAGCTGGGCAGCCAGCTCAGTGCTATGCAAATCAACAGCTATGGTAATAGTTTTATTATTAGTGTTTATTGACTGCCTTGTGTCCTGATTATTTTTAATGAGAGAGGTTTTCTTCATTTTTAAAATAGACATGACTAGCGCATACTGTATTGAAGTAGTATTTGGACATTTTATATAAAGCATCTATATTATGTATTGCTATAGTTGTTTTCTTGATCATGCTGCCATTTATTTCAAGGTAATTGAAGGACCCTCAGAATACCTTCCATTCAGTGATCAAACAATGAAATAAAATATGCTGACTTAACAAATAAACATTAGAACAGTGAAATTATTTTAAGAAATAAAATAAAGATAAGTTTAACCTTGTATTGTTTATGACGGGGACTCAAAATCAGAAATATAGTACTCATTGTTTCATAGTACATTTTAATTATGTGTTTAGATCATGGAAAGAATGGAAGCTCAGATGTTGTGAGGCAGAAAAGAGAATAACAGGAGAGGAAAGAGTCACAGTACTGAGATTTACAAAAACAAAAATGCTATATATCCTATGAGTCATGGAAATATCCACTGTAATGACAGCACAGTCAGCCATATATCTAGATGAAGAATGTTTCCATGTTACTTAAAATTAGTTTTTTGAAGTATCATTAAAACCCCTCAGAATATTTTCTGTCTTTTACCAATTTTAAAAGGGAAAAGTCTCCAAAGAAGCAACCCAATTTCCCATGATCAGAGAAAGGAAGACATAATCTGGTTTTACAGTGGTTTCCAATATGATTGGAGAGCATGTTATTGGCCCTTCCCTCCTCTCTGGTTATTTCAACCTAATTCTGAAATTTGTTTGGTCAAGTCATACACAGGATGCAAATAATTTATTGAATGTATAATTTACCCGAGTAATGCTTATTATGTAATGAAATTTTTATATAATTTCTAGATTTTGTACCAGATACAGATGCTTTAATTATTGCATATATTATGTAATTACACAACTGAGTTAAAATTTATTCTATGAATTCCCTCACTTAAATTAGAAATATTGATTTTACCTTTTAAAAATTTTCCAGGCCAGGCTGGTGGCTCACACCTATAATCCCAGCACTTTGGGAGGCCAAGGAGGAAGTATTGCTTGAGCCCAGGAGTTTGAGACCAGCCTGAGCAATATCATGACACCACTTGTCTATATAAAAAAAAAAAAAAGGAAGAGAAAAGGAAAAAAGAACTGGGTGTGGTGGTGTACTCTTGTAGTCTCAGTTACTTGGGAGGCTGAGGTGGGAGGATCACTTGAGCCCAGGATGTTAAGGCTACAGTGATCCATTATCTTGCCATTGCACTGCAGCCTCAGTGACAGAGCAAGACCCTATCTTAAAAAAATAATCCCATTGTATAAAATAGCATTTGTTCTATTTTCTGAATGAAGATTTCTATTTCTGGCAGAAAACACAAACATGGATTTCTAAGGGTGTCCTCTAGCTTTATGTCAGAAAAACAAGCATCTCTGTCATGTACTTTGTAGAAGTAAGAGAGTTGAGAAATGTGGTATTTAAGTAGGTTGATCTTCTTTCTCACACAGGTTCAGGCATGGCTCCTCCAAGCCAGGGACCCCCTGGCCCTCAGTCAGCCACATCATTCCAGACTCCTCCACGACCTCCACAGCCATCCATTTTGCAGCCTGGATCTCAGGTTCTTCCACCACCACCCACCAAACTCAATGGTCCTGGTGCTTCACCTTTGCCTCCGCCAATGTACAGGCCAGATGGGCTCGCTGGGCCTCCTCCTCCAAATGCCCAGTACCAGCTCCCGCCTCTTCCAGGCCAGACCCTGGGCGCTGGATATCCTCCACAGCAGGGTAAGGCAGGCAGGGTTCAGGGGAAGGCTTTGGGTTACCCAGGGGAACCCTTAACTGAAAATCAACTTTGTTCCTATGTTACTAGGTCTCTATCACTTACTTTTAAGAAACGGTAGTTTTTGAAGAGTGTGGCAAGAGCAAAGAAATGGGGAAACCACATTTGTACTTGACAGCTTGCCTTTTTAAATAAGATGAAAAATACAACATGATTGACTGAACAGCATGATATTGTCAATAAATCTTACATGCCGGATTTGGGATGATAGTCATTTCTCTTTAAATTTTTTTCCAAGAAGCCAACTCTGGCCCCCAGATGGCAGGCACACAGCTCTCTTACCCAGGAGGCTTCCCTGGAGGTCCTGCACAGATGGCTGGTCCACCACAGCCCCAGAAGAAGCTGGATCTTGACTCTATCCCTAGCCCAGTAAGTGCTCTTCTCACTCTCACATCTCACTCACAGAGGAGCATTCATTGTTCTCAGCAACTCTTCAGTTTGTTAGCATTTATCCTATTCATTATGGATACTCATCACATATAGGCAAAGCTTCCCTTCCTTATATGTGGTCTATGGGGAAGGCATGCTCGGGTTATAGGCATACTAAAGGTCTCCATGAAAAAGCAGCCTATACAGATTTTTTTTTTTTTGGTGTCATATAAACTTGGCAGTGTCTATAATGTTTATATACATATTTTGTCAGTATCTATTGCTATCTAATGAGTAATTAACAGTAAGACTATATCCTATATAAGCATGCTATTTTAGATAAAGGATCCTTTTCAATAAGAGAAACCCATAGAGACTGAAAATATATTTTACATCTTGCACATTAAAAAATAAAATTGTTTTATGTAAAGTTAGAATTAAACTCTTCACTCAAGTGACTTCTTTGAAGGGTTACTCTTTAATAATTGTATTAGTCAGCTTTACAAGGTTATTCTGCATAGCAAACCATCCCCAACTTTGCTTACAACTGCAGAGATGCATTTGTCACTTAGTTTACTTGTAGGCTGCAGCGGCTGCAGGTTGGCTTTAGGCTCTGCTTCATCCGTCCTTATTCCAGAATCCAGAATGAAGAGGCACCCACTACTGAGGACATGCTATTTTTTAGCAGAGGGAGGAAAGAAAGAGAGCTGGCCAAAACTTGCAACAGCTCTTAAAGCTTCCACTCATGTGGAAGCAAGTCATAAAACAAAGCTCAATGTCTGTGGGGCAGGGAAGCTGCCAATCTTGTGGCACTGAGATGTAAAATCCTTTCAGAATAATAATGAAATTGGCTACAGTTAATTTTGGGTCTTTGAATAGGTTCTATAAATAAAAGCAGAAAAAGTTAGAAATAAACTAAGGAGCACAGAAAGCTACCATAATAGCTCAGTAGCGTAGCATTACTGTATCTTAATACTCATGAGTCAGTGGATTCCCTGAGCAGTTTTGCTAATTTGGGCCAGGCTCACCTGGTTTGGGCTGGGCTTGATCATGTATCTGGGATCAGCTGGAGGCTTGGCTGGGGTGTGGATGGTTTAGGATAATGTATTAGTTTCCTGTGGCTGCTGTAACACATTACCACAAATGAGGTGACTTAACAGAAATTTATTCTCTCACAGTGGGGACCAAAAGTCCAAAACCAAAGTGTTGGCAAGTGCTATGCTTTGAATATTTATCTTCTCCAAAACTCATGTTCAAACTTAATCTTCAGTGTGGCAGTATTGAGAGATGATTGGGTCATGAGGGTTCTTCCCTTGTGAATAGATTAATCCATTTATGGATTAGTGAGTTAATGGATTAATGGGTTATCATGGGAGTGGAACTGGTGGCCTTACAGGAAGAGGAAGAGAAACCTGAGCCAGCACGCTCAGCCCCCTCGCCATGTCATGCTGTGACGCTTTGGGATTCTGCAGAGCCTCCACCTGGAAGAAGGCTCTCACCAGATGTGGCCCATCAACCTGGGACTTCTTAGCCTCCATAACTTTAAGAAATAAATGTCTTTTCTTTACAAATGACTGTTCCAGATGTTCTGTTATAAGCAATGAAAAACACACTAAGCAGGGCTGTGCTGCCTCTGAAGGCTGTGGAGGAGAATCTGTTCCTAGGCTCTTTCAGCTTCTGGTGGCTCCAGGTTTTCCTTGGCTTGTGACCATCTGACTCCAGTCTCTGCTTCTGTGGTCACATTGCATCCTCTTCCTCTTTGTGTCTTTTCTGAGTGTCTATCTCAAAATTCCTCTGCCTCTTTCTTATACATGTGATTCCATGCAGGGCCAGGATAAGCTCCTTCTCTCAAGATCCTTAATGTCATAAAATTCTTTTGCCATATGAGGTAATGAAATGGGAAAGGTTCCCTTGTGCCCCTCGCAGGGCATGCAGTGCCCTGCTGCTCAAAGCTCTAGAGGACCATACAGACAGTCAGGCTGTGGGGCTCTGGCTCCCATGATAGTGTCTAGGGGTGAATGTTTACAGCTCGTGAAGCCCTGGTGGATATGTGTTACAGGGTGCTCTTTTAGTTTGCCATCTGTAGGCGATTTGTGTTAACCAGCTCAATTAGACCCCTTCCTTATCACAAGGACAGAGGGATTTCTGTATCCCAGGTTTTTGCCTTGATGTACTGGAAGAATTGGATCGCATGTGGGCTTGGAGAATGAGTCCAAGGTTTTATTCAGTAGAAGTAGTGCTCAGCAGATGGGGGAGCCAGAGGGAGATGGTTTTCCCCTGGAGTCCCGCCACTCAGTGGCCCAGGCTCTCCTCTGACTGCCCTGACCAAACTCCACCTTGGCCCACCCATGGATGGCCTGTCAGTGTGCTGGTGTCTGTCAGTGTGCTCTTCCACTGGCATGCTCCCTCAACATCCTCTTGCCATCTAACCACTTGTATCTTTATCCACTGATGTGCTCCCCTGCACGTCTGGCTGCCTGTGTGCCTGCACATTAGGGACTTGGGTATTTATAAGCCCAGGATGAGGGTGTGATGGGCCAGAGTGGTCTTGAAAAATGCAACATTTGGGTGAAAGTAGGCGTGCCTGTCCTCATCTAGGTCTGTGGGTGTAGAGCCCTAGACAGGGAACTGCCTTTCTCTACCCATCTCTACCCTGTCTGCCTTCTGTATCAGTAATATTCACAGACTTCAGAGATTAGGACATGGACGTATCTTGCTGAGGGCCACTGCTCTGCCCATCATAGTGTCATTTGTGTATTTTGTTTGGTATCCATCTGTTGATGGGGGATGATCAGGCCATGTTGTCAAGCAGGGTACACTGGGTTTGTTCATGGGGTGGCAGACATCCAAGAGGGAAGGTAGGAGGAGTCTGCATGGCCTTTTGAGGCTTAGGCTTGGAACTGGCACATCACTACTTCGCTACATTCTCTGGGCCAAAGCAGATCACAAGACTGCCTCAGATTCAAGGAGTAAGAAAATGGACTTTGCCTCTTGATGGGAGGAGGGGCAAGGCAACGTTGAAAGGAGAATTGATACAGGGAAGCATAGATAATGTTGTCTATTTTTGTAATCTGTCACTTTATTTGAATTTGAAGTTGAAGATTTGTAATACTGTCTACTGGTATAACATGTTAGAAATTAAATTTTGACAATTCTTATTTTCTTTATTGATAATCATATTGCCAGTCATTACTTTTATGACTTAAAAGAGGGAGGGAGATTTATTTTAATTAACGGTTTTACTTGGTTATGGGAACAGAATAGGAAAGTCAGGACAGCAGGCTGGAGACCTAGGGAGGAGTTGATATTGAAGCTCTAGTTTAAAGACATCTGGAGGCAGACTTTTCCTCTTTCTCCGAGAACCTGTCTTTTTCTCCTAAGGCTGTCAGCTGATTAGTTGAGTCCCACCCACATTATGGAAGGTAATCTGCTTTACTCAAAGTCTGCCTGTTTAAATGTTAATTAGATCTTAAAAATACTTTAATAGTACCTTCACAGCACTATCTAGACTAAGACTGGTGTTTGTCCTAAAAATGGCCTAGCCAAGTTGACACATAAAGTTAACTATCACATCCCCTTTCTCTTGCATCATCTACACTTCTTTGAAAATGAACTTAATTTTTTCTCTGTCTAGATCACTCTTGTCAGAATATAAATATCCTATGATGCCTCCCATCATTAATAGAAGCTTTCCTTGGCCTCTCCCCAAACCTGGATTCAGTTTCCTCCCATCTCTTGGCTTGCTTTTATAGCAAGAAATCTCCCAAAGAGTTGCCTATATCTGCTGTTTTCAGTTCATCTCCTCCCACTCTCCTGATCCTATTCCAGCTTAGATTTTATCACCACAACCCGACAAATACTGTGCTAGTCCAGTTACCAATGACTTCCTGTTACCAAATCTAATGGTCTGTTTTCAGCTTTCATGTGACTTGACATCAGTAGCAATTTGACACATCTGTTTACTCCATTCTCCTTGAAACAAAACTTTTACATTTGGCTTGTGGGATTCTACCCATTTGGTTACATCTCTGTCTACCCCACTGGAGGCCGGTTACATCTCTGTCTACCCCACTGGAGGCCGTCTCCTTTGTTGATATCTCCCCATCTCACTATCACCTAGTGTTAGAAGTGTCCTCAGGCTTAGTCTTTGAACCTAACCCTTTCTCCATTGACATTTACTCTCCGGATCAACACTTCTCAAAATGTGCTCCCAGGACAGCACCATCAACATCAGCTGGGAGCTTATTAAAAATTCATGTTCTCAGGCCTCAGCCCAAAGCTAGGGAAGCTAAGGGTAAGACCCTGGAATCTGTATTTCAACAAGCTCTTCAGATGATTCTTAGGCACACTAAAGTATACAAAGCACCACTCTAGGTAATCCCATTCATTCTCATGGCTTTGAATGAGAATGCAGATATTCCTAGTAAAGACATTTTTCCTGAAATCCAGATCCAATTCCATTCTTCTAGCTCCTCAGGCCAAAAACCTAGGAATCATCTCTGATTCTTCCGTTCTTGCACATCTCACATTTAGTTCTTTTGCTAATTCTCTTGGTCCTACCTTGTCTATTCATCCTGTTCCAAGCCTCTACTATCTACCTACCTAGGTTCCTCTACGAGCCTCCTAATTGGTCTCCCTACCCTTTTAGTCTACACAGAGTAGCCAGAGTGATCCATTCGAATTCTGTCATATCATGTCATGGCTAAGAAAGTCAATACTCTAGTTAAAAACCAAAGTACTTACAACTTTGCAGGACCCTACCTTATTTGCCACCCTTGGTTCCCCTACACCCATCCACACACACACACACACACACACACACCCTACTTCTGACTTGGTCTCTTACCACTTCCCCATACCCTTTGACTCAACAACACCTGCCTCCTATGCCCCTGCCTCAAGGTCTTTGCACTTGATATTTATTCTGCTTAGATGCTCTTCCCCTAGGTGTATGCAGGGCATGGCTCATGTCCTCATTTCCTTAATGTCCTCATTGCTCATCCTCAGTCTCCCTGGTACCCCATCCATTTCATTCCATATCCACAGCACTGATTACTGCCTGATGTCTGGTGTATTATTTGCACATTTGTTTACTTATTGCCCGTCTTCCACATTAGAGTGTCCACTCCATGAGGGCAAGGATTTGGTTTTCTTCACTGCTGTGTTTCTAGCACTTAGAACAGAACTGATACATAGTATATGTCCATGTATTCCTTGAATGAATGGGCAACAAAAGCAAGGAGTAGATGCTGTGACTCATCCAGGACCCTTATAATATATACAGACAAATCAGTCCAGTATTTATTTTTATCTTAAAAGTAATTAAATACTGATATCAGATGGGACCTGTTTATGCCTCTATTACCAAAGTAATGTGCTTTTGCTAACAAAATTTTTCCTTCTGGAAAGAGAGATGTCAAGTCACATTTACTGGGCTTCTGCTATACTCCAGTCCTGAGCCAGGTGCTTATTACAACATTTTTGGGTGATGGTTTTAGACAAATTTTAAAAGTAAGGAAACTTATCATCATCAAAACTCTTTCTCCCTCCCATTTGTGTCTATAAGAGGATTATTCCAAAGTTGGTGCTTTCTTTCCACTTTATCTTACCTCTCCAAAATGCACAATTCTGTTAAGTAGCCTTTTTTGTCTGGCACACACATCCTCTTGTTTTTCCCTTATCCTTGCTCATTTATCTCAAGGGAATCACTTCCTTTTTTTTTTCTCTTTTCCAATTCTACTTTATGAACACAGAATGCTCCATTCATAGCTGATAAGTATAATCATAATTCTAGCAGCATATCTTCCGAAGGGAAAATACATCTATGCCTTTTGAAGTAGTTTCGGAATTATCAACAATCACTGTCGTTAAATCTAAACCCTTGAAGTACTGAGTCATAGTCAAAATTGCTGTTGAAGCTTGTTTATTTTATCTCTAAGGCTGCTTTTCAAGAATGTGCACTTCAGGTAAATAAAATAGATGTAGTTTTTTTTTAGCAATTATCGGAAATACTTTAATATCTCCTAGTCTTTGTAATATTCCATCCAAGATCTGAATTAATTTAGAAATATAATTATTACTGATAACACTGTTTCTTTGGAAGCAGAGTTTTATAAATTGCAAATGGATGATTTAAAAATTAACTTTTTACAAATATAGTTGATTAAAGACTATGTTCAATATGTTCTGTATATTATGCACACTAATACATTATCATGGCTTTACCTCACTTTCATATGTGACTCTTTGTTGGTTGAAATGATTGAAATAAATATTGAAAAATATAAAAATTACTCCAGGCCAGGTGCAATGGCTCATGTCTACAATCCCAACACTTTTGGTGGCTAAGGTAGAAGGAAAGCTTGAGCCCTAGAATTTGAGACAAGCCTGGACAGCAAAATTAGATGCTATCTCTACAAAAAATTTAAAAATTAACTCGGCATAGTTGTACACACCTGTAATCCCAGCTATTCAGGAGGCTGTGGGAAGAGAATGGCTTGTGCCCAGGAGTTTGAGGCTGCAGTGAACCCTCTTCACGCCACTGTACTCTAGCCGGGGCATCAGAGCAAGACCCTGTCTCAAAAAAATAAAAAATAAAAAACAACTCTGATTTTAATGAATCTGATTAATCTTGTGGTCAAAATACAGAATATAATTATAGTGTTACCATTTCTCTGCTTCTAGTCTTCACTCATGGTAGCTTTAGTCTTATCTGTGTCTGACAGCTGTTATGTTTGGAGCCATTTTATATTTTAATCTAAGAACAATTCACATCCTAAGAAATTAGGAGGGAAGATCTGTAGACTTAAAGGCAGGCTAAATCTGTCATCAGCATTTCATAAAACCAATGTTGTCAATACCAGCTGGGGGTTGGATTGGATGGAATGGGAGGGAAGATTAGAGAAAGCAACATTTCAGAATTTGGCAGAAGGCAGTTTTCATATTGCTAATGGTTTTAGGAATATTAAAAACTGCATCCTTAGGTGCAGTTTGGACACACTATTCCAGTCTGGACACACTTCCTGTTTCTTCATTTTTTTCCCTCTTATTACATCCTCTCCATTTTTTCTCCTTTTATTCCTCCTCATTTTGCCTATGAAGAAAGAAATAAGGGAAGGGAGAAGATAAAGAGGAAAAGATAATATTAGGATTTTTTTCTTGTTCTCTTTTTAACTCCATATTACTAGATTTTGCTCATAATTTTCATCCCTAAACAGAACAGAGAGACATTTTGTATCTCTTATATTCTTCATCATTAACAATTGTTTTTAGTAGAGAAATACCAGATGTTTCCACATTAGATGACACAACATAAGAGACTTTTGCTCCTGTTGACTTCTCAACAGTGGGAAAAACCACATGGGATTGCTTTACTGTTTGTGTCTTATATCTCAATGAGCCAGCGATGCAGTTGGGGAAACTTGAAAAGCAAATTGAAGATCAAAAGTCATTTGAGATCAAAAGTTAAGGTTTTTATAGGTTGTATATTATAAATCATCTCTTCTGAGGTAATTTTTAGCCTTTTGGAAGTTTCTTTTACTTTAAAAAGTGTTTATTTATTTATTTTGAGATAAGACCTTGCTCTGTTGCCCAGGCTAGAATGCCATGGCATGATCAAAGCTTATTCCAGCCTTGAACTCCTGAGCATAAGCAATCCTCCTACCTCATCCTCCAGAGTAGCTGGAACGACAGGCAGATGCCATCATGCGTGGCTAGGTTTTTAAACCTTTTTAGTAAAGATGAGGCCTCACTCTGTTGCCCAGGCTGTTCTCGAACTCCTGAGCTCAAGTGGTCCTCCCACCTTGGCCCCCCAAAGTGCTGGGATTACAGGCGTGAGCCATTGTGCTAAGCCAGTATTTCCTTTAAATAGTTGTTTTCAATTTCTTTTCTTACCAGATTTTTTTTTTTTAAAGAAAATGCTGGCCAGGTGTAGTGGCTCATACCTTTGACACCAACACTTTGAGAGGCCAAGGCAGCAGGATTGGTTGAGCCCAGGAGTTTGAGACCAACATAGGTAACATAGGGCGAGGAGAGATCTTGTCTCTACAAAAAGATGAAGAAAAGAAATTAGCCAGTTGTGGTAGCACCCACCTGTGGTCTCAGCTACTTGGAATGGCTTGAGTCAGGGAGGTCAAGGCCACAGTGAGCCATGATTGGACCACAGCACTCCAGCCTTGGTGACAGTATGAGACCCCGTCTCAAAAAATGAAAAAACAGAAAGAAAAGAAAAGAAAATACTTACCTATGTTCCTAATAAACAAATTAGATAAAAAATAAAGTTCTCTGAAGAGTCACAGTCTGAAGCTTAAAAAATTACAGAATAGAATTGGAAACTACTATTCTAAAATTGTAACCATTTTAACTGAAGACACTGTAGGTTTTTCCATGACAAAGTTGATCTGAAATGAACTGAAAGGATTTAGAAAATGCCAGTTTGTATGAATGTGTGAGACTGTGTGTCTGTGCGTGTGAATATTGAGAGGGAGGGAAAAAGGAGGAGAGAGCAAAGGTACTCTCTAAATTGAATGTTGGGAAGAGTCTGAACCTACTTAACTGGCTCTTGATGTCTTATTTATCAGATTCAGGTGATCGAGAATGATAGAGCCAGCAGAGGAGGACAAGTTTATGCCACCAACACCAGAGGCCAGATCCCTCCCCTGGTCACTACAGATTGTATAATACAAGACCAAGGTATTTGTTTTCAATTATGCCATTTATTAAGGTTTTAAAATTTCTCACCATTTTTAAAGCAAATACACTGACACCCTTCAATAATGCTCTTAATGATGAAAAACCCCATTATAGCAGATAATGAAGCAATTCTCCATTAATCCCTCAAGTACCAAGAGAGTGCTGACAACTAAATTTTATTCTCTAAGTATAGAAGTCTAGAGAGTTTCTAGTGAGGTACAGACCAATATATCTGCTTAATACAATTATTTATTTTAATTTACGGGTTTCAGTTGGTTTATACCCTCCTTTGGTTTAATTTATTCACTATGTTGGAAAGCTGGCACGAGCAGAGCAGTAAGGGATTAGACTCTGAAGTGTCAGCAGACCTGGTTCTAGCCCTAACAACATTTTCTAAGCAGCTCTTTTAAGATTTTGGGTTCTGTTTTCCCACTTTTAAACTGGGAAGAGGAGAAGCTGAGCTGCATCTCTACTGACTGTTCCATAGCTTTCAGCACAAGAATGTATTACCCTATCGTTTATGGCAAGTTAAAAATGTAGCCTGATGAAATCTTCTGAATATACCATTTTAATGGATCATGTACTTTATCCTAGAAACATAAAATCATCATACAAACAAGCATTTTGTCTCATCTCAGAGTTGTTGAGTTAGCCAAGTTCTAGTTGGGGATCATCTCTCTATCCTCGGTGCCGCCTTCAGAGCTAACCTTACAGAGCAGGCAGCACAGTGAGGTAGAAAGAGATTTTCATTGGGAGAATTCAGACTCCCTTCCTCACTGCCCAAGTGAACTTTGTCTTTCTCACCTGTCTCTCAACCTCAACATCACCCTCAGTAATATGTGGAGACTAAGACTGGCCCTGCAGAACCAATGTAAGAATTAGAGGTGACTGTTTATGTGAGTCTTTTTGTGTCATACACACACACGTAAGTATGCTTATGTGTGTAGAGGGCTCAATACACAGAAAGATTTCATGTAAATTATAGGTGTTGTAGATATTAACATTAAAACTATTCAGATCACTTCATTTATTATTCCAAAAATAGTTTGTGCTTCCTGGCCTTTTGGTAAGATCTAGTGTCAAAATAATTTGTTTCTTCCACATTACTTACAGAATCCATTCCAACTAGTTAGATGAGTTTATGTTTGTAAAGCATTTAGGGCTTGGTAGATAATAGGTTGAGCTATATGAAATTGTTGATTTTTTTTCTATCATTGTGACATATACAAGTGGCAATTTCATTTCAACCTAATGATAAGTGTTACTTAAGTGTTTTAATATCTATTTTATTTACTATTTAAAATAAATATAAAATTTGGGGCTTTTTTTCAACCTAAAGAATATTCCTGATCAGTGTCATCTCCCACCTGTTTCTTCCTTTACAACTGCCTTAATATACCAGACTCATGCTCTTACTCCTCATGTCTCTGATTCTTATGTGTACTGTTTTCTCTGCAACAGCCCGAGGATGATTTTTTGTTCACCACTGTATCCTTAGAAATTCACCTGGTATCTAGAACAAACTAGTTGACCAATAAATACATATTGAACACATGTACTTGGAATATAAGACTCTCAACCCTTTACTTGGGAAACATTTAGTTCTTCCAAACTCAATTTAAATTTTCTCTTTGAAGTCTTCTCCAGTGTCTTTTCCCATAGTGTTTCATTTATATATCGCCCCATCACATTACATTTTACTGTGGAGATAGGTCTCCCCCACAAATCTTTGAGCTATCTGGGATCAGAATTCCACTTGTTCAGAACTTCACTCATTCATGGCATACATCCAGAAAGTGTTTATGCAGTACCTATTATTTGCCAGGCCTCTGTGCTAAACCTGAGATTAATAATATAATAAAAAATAGACAAATTAACATTATTATTATAGCTAATAATTGCAAGTACTTAGTATGTATCCAGACAATTTTCTAACCACTTTATATGGAATAATTCATTTAATCCCCCTATAATGTTATGAGATAGGCATTAATATCATTTTCATATTACAGAGTGGAAAACTGAGGCACAGAATGCTTAGGTAATTTACCTAAAAGATGTAGCTAGTAGGAAGCAAAGCTAGAATTTGAACTTGAGCATTCTGATGCAAGTGCCTGTGTTCTTAACTTCACTGCATCTATTCAGAAATAAAAGACATGGCTCTTTTTTTAAAATGAGTGAACAATCTGGCAGGGAAAAAGAAAACTAAATATTAATACAGTGAGATGAATGTTATAATAGAAAGATAAAAAGCATGTCGCCATGGGAACTTAAATGTGAGGTCACCAACCAGATAACCGACCCAGCCTGTCTTTGCTCTAGTTGGAGACACCTGAACTGTGTCTTTAGTGAGCAAGTATAATCCACAAAACTAGGGAGGTGGGGGAGGGGAGGGTTGGCAGGCAGAGGAGGTGAATGTGCTAAGCTGTGGTAGTGGGAGAGAACATAGTACATGTCAGGTAACAGCATCTGCATAGTTTTTTGTTTTTTGTGGGACTTCTGGGTAGTTTTAAAATTGTGGTTAAATCTCTCTCTCTCTCTCTCTGTGTGTGTGTGTGTGTGTGTGTGTGTGTGTGTATGAAACATAAAATGTATTATTTTAATCATATTTAAGTGTATATTTCAGTGGCCTTAATTATATTCACAATGTTATACAACCAAATCCTTCTTGTTACCTGTTTCTAGAACTTTAAAAAAATCATCTCACACTGAAACTCTGTACCCATTAAACAATAACTCCCCATTCTTCCACCCCACCTGGCCCCTGTTAGCTTCTAATTCTACTTTCTGTCTCTATGAGTTTACTCTAGGTACCTCATTTGAATGGAATCATACAGTAGTTGTCCTTTTGTGTCTGGTTTATTTTGCTTAGCATAATATTTCAGGATTCATCTACCTTGTAGCATATATCAGAATTTCATTCCTTTTTAAGGCTGTGTAACATTCCATTTTTTATACATACCACATTTTGTTTCCCATTCATCTGTTGAAGGACATTTGGGTTGTTTCTACCTTTGGGCTATTGTGAGTAATGCTGCTCTGAATATTTATGTACAAGTATCTATGTAAGCCCCTGCTTTCACTTCTTTGGCTTACATACTGTACCTAGAAGTGAAATTGCTGGTCGTATAGTATGGAAAGAGTATGAAGGAAGGAGTGGGTGAGCAGGCAGGACTAGTAAGGTGGCAGGATCTGATTCATCAGTATTTCTCCTTAGCCTGCAGCCAAGCCCTGGCAAGATGTGAGAGCAGGCCTGGTATGGAGCCCTGGTGTGGAGCAGGCCTGGTATGCTTTTGCTATGAGGCCCCTTTGTCTGGCCTGGCTTATATGATAATAGTAATACACTTTTTAGAATGTAACCCAAGGTTCTCAGACATGTATATAAATTCACAGATTAAGGAGAATATAGAGCTGGACGGAATCTTGAACTTTATTTGCTCAGCTCTCTCACTTTACAGATCTAAGGGTAAGACCCACGGAGGTTAAGTGGCTTGCCCAAGGCCATACAGCTGGTTAGGATCAGCGCCAATAAAGATAAAATAGTCTTCAACTTTAAAATATTATTCCTTTGCCTTTGGCTACAGGATCTTATTTTAAGATTCTAGTTGTCCTTTGGTTCCCATTCTTTAAGAACCTGTTCAAGCACTTCATCATTTGTGTAGTCAGTTCTGGTCCAAGGGTCCAAGTGACAGAGTCATTGTCTCCTTTGTTCTGTTTCTTAACCTATTTGCTCTTCTGTGATGTTTACAATCTATGTTGCAATGATCTATTTTTGCTATCACTCTTTCCAATTAGATTGTGAAGCCAGAGACTTCACTCTATTCTGTTTCTAAGCCCTTGCATGGAGCTTAGCTTAGTAAATGTTTATGGAATGAATTTATTGAATGTATTCAATCAAATTATCCCATAATGCTCTTTACTAAGCATCTCAAAAAGCTTCAAATTTTAGTTCCTAAGGTTGCTAAATTATCCACTGTAGCCAGACCTTTTATGCCCCACTGTCACCTGTTTGTAAAAATAAATTCTCAGTTGCTTTTTCCAATTTTTTTCTTTGTGCACGTTATCTTCCTGAATGAAGCATTTGTTTAGTCACCTTTAGACCTCATTCATTTATGTATATTTCACTGTCAAAAAGGTAACAAATATCCAATTTCAATATTTATTGGTAATTTTAATGAGTAAAATTGAGTTCAATGGAAAATTAAAATAAACTTTAAAATATTTTTAAAATTATTAGTTCACAGCCTCTACAGCATTGTGTAATAATGATAATGGGGAAAGTGTTGTCTAAATATGAAACAAACAGTAATAAGCATGTAAGTATATTTACATTTATTAATAAATATTAATAAATAGTTCATTTCCTTTTATTCCTGCTGCCAAAAATCTGGTTTTATCCTCTATTACTGCTCACCTGAGCTCTTAAAGCAACAGACCAGCTTACCTGTCTCTATTCTTTTTCTGCTCCTAGAAGCTATCTGACTTTGGGCAGATTGATTTTCTTCAATTACTTATTTGATAATTTTACCCTTGCTACAAAAATTTTTTTTTTTTTTTTTACCTTTGCTAAAGAAATGTCACCATTGCCCATGGGCAGGCAGGGTTTATCTCAACTCCTCATCCAGCATAGTCAGCCTTGACAACCTGGACTCAATTTTTCTGGGATGTTGTAGAAAATTATAATCTGTTCTAATCCTACTTTTGCCACTTACTAACTCTTTAACCATTGAAAAATCATTTAATCTCCTAGTGTTTCAGTTTCCTCCTCATTAAAGTAGATTATAAATATATTAATCTATAGAGTTATTGTGGGGGCTAAATGAGTTTACATGTAAGTCTTAGAATGATGTCTACACATTGGCTGCTATTATTATTATTATTATTATCCTTGTTGTTAGTAGTATGTCTTCCCCTTCTCTCAGATGCTCTGCAGAGGAGCCCAAGGACTGGGTTCAGCCTGCAGTCATGTTAATTTGCCCTACACAGTAATTTTTTTTGTTTCTATTTGAATTAACTGTCATTACTTAAAAATCAGAAAATGTTGTATAAAAATCCAGATTTCCAGTTTGTCCTAAAAACTGTGAAATCTGGCACTAGTAGCTTGGAAATGAGCAGAATAAAAGCATTCTTAAGTTCAACCTTCCGTTTATTTCAGGCCTGCATCTGTGTAACAAAAGATGGCCAGAGAAAGTCTCACAACCCCACTGCAATCTCTGTTTAAACTCAGGGCCATAAACTTTCCAACACACCGTATTCCCTGGTCTTTTCACTTTTCCACTCTCCTTAATGACTATTTTACACTTTTTCAAACCTGCAGCACCTTCTCTCTCACCTTTCTTTGAGCTGCTTTACATCCTCCTTTTAAGAGGAAAAACTTCCATACCCCCACCACCACATGGACCCCCTGCCTCAGCACATCCTCCCACTGTGGTGGCCTGCATTTGGCCCTCAGTGAGCAATCTGTGTTCCGGTCAAAAGCCAGCCTCTCTCCCTGTGCACTACTCAAGTATATTCCCACAATAAGTCTCCACTCTTCTTCTTAAATCACCAATATTTTTCTTCCTACAGAATGATTTCCATCTTTTAAAAAAAATCTTCTCCTATCTTAAAATATAAAAATGTTTTCTTGATCCACTTCCCTTACCAGCTAGCACTCTTCTCTTTCCCCCTCTCTACAGCAAAATTTTAAAGGACTATTGCCAATTCTTCTCCTTCTGTTATCTCTTAAACTCACTCTGAGCAGATTTTCCCCCAGCATTTCACCAAAACTGTCACTTTAGCATCTCCAGCAGCACCATCTGGCATAGATGATCATGCCTCCTCATGATATACATCCTAGGCTCCTTGTTTCATCCTTCTCAGTCCTTTGGCTACTTTCTTCTCCTCTTCTAACCTCCTTATCTTGGAGGTCCCCAGGGCTTAGTACTTGATCATCTTCTCTTCTTTGGCCATAATTATTCCCTTGGTGGTTTTTACTTGGTTTCATGGCTTCAAATACCATCTATATGGTAAGAATTCCCAAATGTGAATCTCCAGCCCAGACTTCAGCCCAGTCTCCAGATGCACATATCTAATTGTCTACTCATCATTGCTGTTTCATTGTGTAATAGATTTCCCAAATTGGACATGTACCAGACTAGATTCCTGTCTCCACCTGCACACCCGTTAAAATATCCCTTCCCTTCCTGCAGCCTTTCCTTTGTCAGTTGATGGCAATTTTATGCTTGAGTTTCTCAGGCCAGTAACCTTAGAGTCATTCTTCACCATCACGCTCTCTCATACCTCATATCTTCATACCTTATACATCATGCTCTTTAACAAATAAGTCATTGCACCTTCGAAATATATCCAGAATTAGCCACATCTCAACAGCTCTGCTGCTATTGGGCTGGTACTGCAGCAGCGTCCACATGGTCTCCCTGGTTCTACTCTTCACCCCTGCAATCCATTCTGAAAATGCAGGCAGAGGAAGCTATGTTACATCATGACACTCCTCTGCTCTGAAGCCATCAGTGGCTCCCCATTTCGTTGGGAGAAATATCAGAGGGCTTAAAATGGTCTCAAGAGTCTACCTCATCTGGCCTGTAGATTTGCTGAACTCTTCACCAGCCTGGGCCCCCCACAGTGCCTCCATTCCAGTTCCATGGGCCTCCTGCTGTCCGGCTATTTCAGGGGTGTCCTACCCCAGATACCTACTTGAGTAAATAGCTTGCCTTCAGTGACTCTGCTTGGATGTTAACTTTTAAATAAGGCCTACCTTGTAAGTATTTAAAATTGTAATCTGCCTCCCACTTCCTGGTACTCCTTCACTAGATACGCTTTTTCACAGCATTTATCACTGTCTAATATCCTATATAATTTACTTTTATTAGGTGTAATATTCATTGTCTGTGTTGTCTGCGAGAATAAGCTCTGCAAGCACCTAGGACGGAGCCTGAAATGTTGTAGACACTCAGTGAACATTTGATGATTACATTCTTTTAGTCAGAATTTCATTTCAAAATTTATTTTAGATAAGGTATTCTAGTGTTAAATTATTCTTTATGTCATAGATGTTGTTTTAACACTCGTGTATGCCATGAAGTAAAGATATTTGGTTAGGAAGCCTAACATCTATTAAAAATAGATTAGGGTGTTTTTGAAAATAATATTTCTGTTACAAGTAGAATTTTCATTTCTAAATGCAGTTTCCAAATTTAGAAAAAAATAGACAAATGGCATCATATTTGACGTATCACTTGGTAATATGAAATGATATACAAATGCTTACCTTTCCCATAAGCAGATAGAAGAAGATAAAGAAGAAATTATTGCGATTCGAAAATTTTGTTCTTTTATATTTATGCACCTCTTTGTTTTATTTCTTCCATTGAATCTAAATACTTCTCAAATCTATAGTAAGGCTATATTAAGGCTCTGCTTATCGAAAATAATAATAAGTAACATACATCTTTTATGTCATTGCAGTAGGATTCAGAGTATTTTTATTTTGTAAGAAATTATAGTGTTCCTAGAAATAGATTGTAGAATTGCACAATACTACTTTAAAAAAAAATCATGAAGAGAGTTTTACAAATCAGAAATAATGCAATGCATTATGTAGAAGTAACTTTATAAATATTTGAATACCTTAGGGAAGGTTTTTTCTAAACAAGTTTTAAGTGTATCCTTTTGAATGTTCCAGGAAATGCCAGTCCTCGATTTATCCGTTGCACAACATACTGTTTTCCATGCACATCAGATATGGCAAAGCAAGCTCAGATTCCATTAGCTGCTGTCATCAAACCCTTTGCCACCATTCCTTCAAATGAGGTAAGAATGATATGTAATAGCAATTATAATTTATCAATTCCAAAATTACTCTTTTCTAACAATTTTCTTATACATCATTCAGAAACTGGAATATATTTATATAATGTAAAAACATCTAGTCATTGAATTCATCAGGAAAACAAATGATAGAACAAGCTATGGGTTTTGGCATCCTGTCCACAAATACAGACGGACTAAGTCACTTTTTGGCTTATTGTAGTAATGCACATATACAGAAAATATATAATGTCACATGGTAAAAGTATCATGACTTGTCATGAGGCCCTTATGTCCTAGTTTAGAGCCCTGACATATAGGTGTTCTATTGAGGGAAGATGATAGATCTATAGTCCTTAATCTATTAGAGCAAATCTCACTATATCTGCTTTAATTATCACTGGGCCAGTATACTCATCAACTCCTACTTAAAGATTAGAAAGCATAGGGTAGATAAATCTATGTATATTGATTTGAATATATGTCCAACATATAATTGAGTGGGAAAAAAAGATAAGAAGTGGTTTACATTTAAAAACTGCAGTGTCAGGATGCTGCTAGTGGGTATTTGAGCTAAACTTCCAGAAATAACCTAATTCCAACCTACGCTGCTGCCATTCCTTCTTTTGATGCCCCAGAGTGATGGATGCTCACATGCACACAGAGACACAGGCACTATAGCAGAGCAAGTCACACAGGGGAAAAAGCTTGACTTCCAGCTGGAGCTGTGACCATAATCCATTGCAGTATCCCGATAAGCTAGGCTGAACCACAGATTCCTCTTGCTGCACGAAAGGCCACAGCCCCAGTATTCCCTCCCAGCATAAACCTCAGTCTTAAATCTAATGATCCTTCGAAGTAGGCTGATCCAGTGCACACCTAGCAGCATCTGAGCAAGAGGCAGAGCATCTGCAAGAAAATACAGATGCGTTCCCTTTCTTGGTCTTACCACACCAGCTGGTATGGAGAGTAAAGCAGTGTGGGGAAGGGAAGGAAGTGAGAGGAAGCTGTGGTGAGCGGGGCTTACTTTATGTCTCCTGAGGGAAAGGAGAGAGAAAAGAGAGATGTGTGATGTGTGTGGTGGCTTTTATACCCTTTGGGATCTTCACTCACTGTCCTTATGAGTGTAGTGTAATGCTGCCAACACTTCTTTTTGGTAGTAGAGTGAACTGGCTTAGAGTATGTCATAGGAAAGGCATTGAACTGTTGCTATAAGCCAAACTTACAAGTGGTATCATTTCATATTTGCAAATCAAGATGTACATTCAGGATTTCCTTTACATATTTTAACCACAATCTCTTCCATGATGGTTCTGGAAATTTAATATAATATTAATATAATTTAACATAATATTTGTAAACTCCTTATTAAACTCACTGTTTAGTATATGAAGTAGACCAATGTGTATTGACAAAGAGATGTTGCTATGTACAGTGTATGCATTTTAAAGAATAACTTAACTAGAAGTATTTTCAAAGCTGTTTTCAACATTTGGTTTTGAAAAATTTTAAACATACAGAAAATCTAAAAGGATTTCATAGTGAACACCTATATTCCTGTCACCTAGATATTACCATTAACATGTAACTACACTTGTTTTGTCACATCTCATGATGTTTAATCTGTCCATCAACCCATCTTTTTTCTTCTGATGCATTTCAAAGTAAATTGCATTTAGACACTTCACTCTACTCCAGAATACATATCATTAACTAGTGCTCAAAATTTGCTTACGGATTATTTTCTCATGAGGAAAACTTCATTTACAATAAAAATGTCTTAAGCGAACATTGAGTTTTGACAACTGTATATACCTGTGTAGCCCAGACACCTATCAAAACATAGAACATAATTGTTACCCCAGAAATTTATTTCATGCCCTTTCCTAGGCAGCCCCCACCCCTTCACATATCTCTCTTCCTTGGCAGCAGAAAACAATTGTGATTGTTTTCTGTGATAGATATGTTTAGCCTATTCTAGTACTCCATGTAAATAGAATCATAAAGTATGCACTATTTTGTACAAAGGTTCTCTTACTCAGTATAATGTTTTAAAGAGCCATTTTGATGTTGCATGTTTCAATAGTTTGTTTTTTATTGCTGAATAGTAATTCGTTGTGTGAGTTTAACACCACACCCTGGCCTCCTAATAGAGGTTTTAGGCTGGGCAGAGTGGTTCATGCCTGTTATCTCAGCACTTAGGAAGGTCGAGGCAGGTGGATCACCTAAGGTCAGGAGTTTGAGACCAGCCTGACCAATATAGTGAAACCCCACCTCTACTAAAAATAAAAAAATTAGCTGGGCATGGTGGCATGTGCGCATAGTCCCAGCTACTCGGGAGGCTGAGGCAGGAGACTTGCTTGAACCCAGGAGGCAGAGGTCGCAGTGAGCCAAGGTTGCACCACTGCACTCCAGCCTGGGCAATAGAGGGAGACTCTGTCTCAAAAAAAAAAAAGTTTTTATGTGCTGACTTCATATGCAGGTATCCATAACAATATGCAGTATTGGTCTTTTCTTTTGAAAAAGTCTATTACTGTACTTTTAAATAAGTAAAACATAAACAATCAAAAGATGAAAAGGGTACACAATGAAAAATAGGCCTCTGCCTACCTCTGCCCCCTCCCCTTTCATACTGCCCTTTCATGTTCTTTGTGATTCCTTCTAGAAATAAAATATGCATATAACAACATATATGTATCTATCCTTTAAAAAAATAGTATGTAAATGTAAATGATGTTACATACATTGTTCTGTACTTTTTAAATTTAATATATCTGGCACTGATTTTATATTATTGCCTACAGAACTACCTCCTTCTTTAAAACAGCTGGGTAATATATTAATATGAGAAACATTATTATAACCATACATACAAAATCAATTTTGAGATGCATATAGATGTCAGAAATATAAAACCTTTATGAACCCTAAAACTGAGGAAATGTACTGCCATCAGTATACCTAGAAGAACCATCCCCACAGCTTCCCTCGGGGATGGAATTGCTATACATGTGCAGCCTCTAACTTACTTGTTCCTTTGCTATCTGAACCTTATCAAAGAGATCTTTTATTTTCATAAACAGAAGATAACATTTCTACCTTGATGGAAACCTGTAGCATATATAAGTAACAAAATATCATAGGAAGCAATTCTACTGTATATCAGTATTGTGGATACATAGGATTTATGCCCATGAATAGTGTCAGTTTTGGCTGCACTTTGTTAATGGCAGTGAGTTTGCATGGTTTTCAGCTATCTGCTAGCAAAATCCCCCTCCTTGCTCCTTCCTCGTGATAAAGCTGACCTGAGCCAAATATGCATGAAACGGAACAAAACTCAACAGTTGTTCACACCCAAAACCAGAGTCTGGAACCTTATTCTTGTTATCATTATTTAGTATTAACAATAAAATTATTCACTAATGTCTTCTGGAAAATAAAACCTGGCATTCCATGTTTTTGTTGCTATTGAAAAAAAATCTTTCAAACATTAGTTTAAGCCTCTTCTTAAAAATGCATATATGCATTTTGTATATAAATTGAGTGAGTATGGTTTCTATTTTCCAAATTTGTTGGTTTTAACCAAATACTACCTCCCCACCAATATCAGATCTTTTTTTAGTCAAGACTTGTGCTGCATTTTCATCTCTGTGCTTTCCAAAGTATTAAACAGAGGAGGTTAGAGTAGTAGCTTATTTTTGGAATTTGACTTAGGGAGAAGCTCTACTTGTGAAAATAACACACTCTATTCCTTTATGTTGTTGGAGACTCTGAATACTGACCATGTAAATTTATTTGACAGTACTGTTTTCTCTACTTCTCTCTACACAAAGCCCTTTCTTTTCCCCTAGACATTCAAGAATATAATTATTCTGAATATATTTAAGAATTACTTTCCCTTATATAACAATGCTTCCTGGTTTGAATGAAGACACTGTTTATTTAAAGGAGTACTTTTATTTTTATTAGTTGAAATAGACTTAGAAGTCAAAAAAATAAGGACTGTGAGAGGGATGCTGTAACACCAGGAAGAAGTTTCTCCAGAGCATGTGCTCAAAAAATGTCTTCCTTTTTGGGCATGTAGCTGGACCTAAACTTGGAGAGCCACCAACATTAGGGAATTATTGTTGCTATATCATACCAGCTAGCTAGATGCAAGTCTGTATGCTACCAAGTATTTGGGCCTTCTTGACAGATTCTCCTCTTTTGGCTTCTATGACACCTTCCTGGTGTAATATTTCCTACGTCATAGGCAGGGAACATTTAAATTCCCTTTATTGTTTTCCTGATCTCTAATTCAAGGCTTGAACTTGGGAGCTTCTTCCCACTCTCTTTAGATACCCTCCAAAGGTTAAGAATCATCTGTAATAGCTGCTGCTACTAGTGATAAGAATAATAAAAATCAAAATTTATAACAAGCAAAACTATAAGTTTAAAAAAAATTTATTTACTTAATTCTCACATGAACCTACTTATCCCCTTTTTAGATATAAGTAAACTGAGGCAGAGAGTTAGATAATTTGTTACGGTCAGCAGCTGCTAAATAGCAGAGCTAGGATGCAAACTCATACAGACTCTGATGTCTAAAGCACTGCACTGTTACTCTGTTATTCATTCATTCATTTCTATGTTTTCATTCGCATACTCACACATCCAAACACCTCTCTGAAATTTTTCCATGGCTGCCTCGTTGAAACCTCAAACTTAACATGTCCTAAAATGAATTTCTGATCTCTGCACCCCAAACCTGCTTATTCTTCCACATATCATTAAGTGGCACTATCGTTTATCTAATTGTGAGACAAAAACCAAAAACTAAACAATTGTAGTTAAATAATAAAATAAAATGAGGGACATGCTGATTTTACATATTTATAATCCATAATCAAGGAAATAACAGTTTTAAAGCATCTTTTCTAAGTGAATGAATTACATGAATACTGTTATTCTACATATAAAATCATCTTTAAATTATTTTCCTCTACTATAAATGATTTCTTTTGGGGTTAATAACATTTTAGAATTTGTTTGCTTAGCTAATATTGCCATCATTACTGCAATTTAAAATCATTCCTTAGCGGTAACCTGATTTGGCAACTATCAAAGGATTTATTTAGTACAGTGTTTTTTAAAGTTGGTTCCATTGTTTGACAGGTTCCAACATTTTTAAGCATGCTATTGTGTTAGCAACAGCCTATAAAAATAAACCTAACCCCAGTGGTTTGGAGGAGAGGATGTTCCTTGTGAACATTTGCTTTGGAGATGTATGCTATGTCCAGGGGCATAGCTATGTTGTCACTGTTTAAATTTCGTATTCCTTACCATACATTTTAATTTTTTATGTCTTTTAAGTGAAACCCATCCCCACAGTCAGTATAATTATGAGGTATATATTTAGCAGAAGTAATTGGTTATGCTGCAAACCCTTTTGTTTAGAAAACTGTGTTTTAATTTTTGATGCTGTATTTTAGGAACTGAGGTAGAATGGTGTAGAAATCCAGTGCAAAAGGATTGGAAATTATAACTAATTTAATTTTGCATTTTTTCTCTAAAATAGGAAATGTTTATATTTTAGACAAGTGCATAGACTAATTACACATGCAATTAAGTAATTTCACCTATAAGCCAGATGGTAGAAGCTTTTACTCCATCTGTGACTAGATTCAGGAATATCTGTGTATATTTTTAGGTATTTATAAATGGATATAATAGTCAAAGTAATTTCCTTGTCTGTTTAATTAGCAAAAATAAACTTTCATCCAAGACTCAACATTTCAGTTGAGTTTTCATCCCCTACTTACTCTGTGCTAGGAATTGTGCTGAACTTTAGGGATTTGGAAAACAGGAAAAACAAGAATTGGTTACTCTTGCCTGGAACTTATAAAAAATTTTTGTGTATACAGCTAACTTTTGTACAATGTGAAAAAGGCTCTGATGGGGATGGCTTCATTGTTATATAGAGCCAGGTTTCAGTGAAAGTTTTACCTGAATTATGACTTAATAAATAAATAATGACTTGGCCCTACTAATAAATGCTGCTTAAATCTTTCTTGTGACTGGGCACGGTGGCTCACACCTGTAATCCTAGCACTTTGGGAGGCCAAGGAGGGTGGATCACCTGAGGTCAGGAGTTTGAGACCACTCTGGCTAAAATGGTGAAACCATGTTTCTACTAAAAATACAAAAAATTGGCCAGGCATGATGGCTCGTGCCTGTAATCCCAGCTACACGGGAGGCTGAGGCAGGAGAATTGCATGAACACGGGAAGCGGAGGTTGTAGTGAGCTAAACACTCCAGCCTGGGTAACAAGAGCAAGACTCTGTCTAAAAAAACAAAAAAAAACTTTCTTGTTAATGGTTGTTGATATTTTGACAGTTATAGTAGGTCTAAAGAAGGTACCATTGTTGGGGGAAAAGGAATGGATGTCAAAGAACTGATTAATGGAGTTAGCAAGAAGGGAAAATTCTGTTAAGGAATAAGCCCAACACCAGTACTTTATGTCAGGAATGGTCTTTACCTCTGTCACTGGCAAAAGGAATTGCTGCTTATGCGTTTGACTTTTCAGCTAATCTTGCTTGCATGAGTTGACATAGTTTTGGCAGAATTTATAGTGCTTCACTGTAATAATATATTCACGATGACTATGTTATCCTTCTTTTAGGAAGATAGCAGCTTTGTACTAGGTGCAATACCACTTTTATAAATGGTGAAGCTCCACAGATTCTGCGGCTATTAAAGTTACTAGCTGGAGCCGGGCATGGTGGCTCAAGCCTGTAATCCCAGCATTTTGGGAGGCCGAGGCAGGTGGATCACGAGGTCAAGAGATCGAGACCATCCTGGTCAACATGGTGAAACCCCGTCTCTACTAAAAAAACAAAAAATTAGCTGGGCATGGTGGCGTGTGCCTGTAATCCCAGCCACTCAGGAGGCTGAGGCAGGAGAATTGCTTGAACCCAGGAGGCGGAGGTTGCGGTGAGCCGAGATAGTGCTATTGCACTCCAGCCTGGGTAACAAGAGCAAAACTCTGCCTCAAAAAAAAAAAAAAAAAAAAAAAAAAAAAGGTACTAGCTGGTAGTGATACTACTGAAACTCAAGATTCTAAATTTCAATAAAACAGTATTTATTTTTCTTGCTGGCTAAAGTTTTAGCAATGGGCCTCTTGCTCTCCCTAGAAGCTTATGAGTTATCTTAAAATATGCATATCCATTTTAGAGTTCTTAAAGTCTTTTTGACTGTAAGCCTCTGCATAATACTTCTTGAAGGCAAATACTACAGAGTTTGGCAGTGGGCTGGGAATGAATAAATGGTCCTAGTTGAATAAATGCACTCTCCTCAGGGTTGTAGAGACATGTAAAAGACCAAAAAAAAAAAAAAAAAACACCCATATCACAGAATGGTGGTTGATTTGTAGATATTTTAGGCCTCTAATTTTTTTCATCTTAGTTGTTTGTTGGCAGCAGTTGGGTCTACTGATAAACATGTTGCTAATGAAATAAACACTTTTAAATTCCTACTTTGGATATTTCATGTCTTACTTTTAAATGACTACAGACTTCACTTATAACCCTGTTCACCTATCTAACAAACTCTGTAGGTAAAGAAAAAAATCATTTGAAAGGCAATGTATTTTTTACACGTTCCTCAACACTGTGGGAGAATTAGTTTCTTCTATCACGTATTAATGAGAGAGGTTCTATTTCATTAGAAAGGACAGAACAGTAAAACAATTGAATTAATTTTGGACCAAGATATTTTAGAAACCAGTAAAAACTGGCTACTTTTTCCAAAGCACAATAGACATTAGCTAAATGGTGGAACTCCGGATTAGGAGCCAGGGAATGATTTCAGGTCTCCACTGTGCCTTTATTGTGACCTTGGGCTTCCATTTCTAAGAGGGAGAAGTCTGGTTCTGAGGTCTTGTAAATCCAGGAAGCTGATAGTGTCTGTCTTACTTTTCCAGTGTTTATTGGACATTCACAATGGATACCATTCATGAAGTCCTACATTATTAGAAATTAATGTGAACAAATTTCACAACCCAACCAAAAATGATTTCATTTGTATAGTACTTTCAGTGTAAGTCTGGAGTGTATAATATTCATTTAAAAAGAAACACATGGCCGGGCATGGTGGCTGACACTTGTAATCCCAGCTCCTTAGGAGGATGAGGTCAGAGAATCACTTGAGGCCAAGAGATTGAGACGAGCCTAGGCAACATAGTGAAACCCCATATCTACCAAAAAAAAGTTTTTTTTAAGTAGCCAAGTGCATTGATGCATGCCTGTAGTTCCAGCTACTCAGGAGACTGAGGCAGGAGAATCACTTGCGCCCTGGAGTTGAGACTTACTTGAGACTGTAATGAGCTATGATGGTGTCCCTCTACTCTTGCCTGGTGACAGAATGAGATCTCAACTTTAATTTTTTCATTTCATTATTTGTTTATTTATTAAACAGGGTCTTACTCTGTCACCCAGGCTGGAGTACAGTGGTGCAATCTAGGTTCACTGCAACCTTCATCTCCCAGGCTCAAGCGATCCTCACCTCAGCCTCCCAAATAGGGACCACAGGCATGTGCACCACACCTGGCTAATTTTTGTTTTTTTCTGTAAAGACGAGGTCTCACTATATTGCACAGGCTGGTCTAAACTCTTAGCTCAAGCAATCTGCCTGCCTCAGCCTTCCAAAGTGCTGGGATTACAGGCTTGAGCCACCACATCCAGCCTCAACTTTAAAAATAAAAAGAACAGATGAAGATTGGGAGACTATGCATTTTCACATATAGTCAATATTTAGCTAGTTTAGTGATGCGCATTCTCTGAAATTAAACTGATTACTGTATGATATCATGGCCTGGAAATAACTTAAACAAGACTTAAATTATTTATTTTTAAATGACAACGTCAAAAGCCAGAATTTATTTTTTAAGTTGTATATCATAATCTTGTCTGCTTTAATGAAGTATTTTAAATTATCAATATAAAAACTTGAAAATATAAAATGCATGTACTCAGAAATAAAATGATGAATATAACATTTAAAATACCTTTGTTGTATCCCATTACTTTAGAAACTGAATCTCATGCCTTAAGATTTTTGGTCATTGTTTATACAGTGCTGTGAAAAAGTGCTATGATAAAGTTTGGCAGCTGAAGAATAGAATATTATCCCCTTTTAAACAGTGTTCTAGCATTATAGCACATGTGTAGGGAGAGTCACATTTGTCGGGGCAGAGGCCATTTGAATTCTTTTTAAGTTACATTTTAGAAGCTAAATGGACCAAGCTTATTTTCTCAATCACAGAATTATTCCTATAAATCTTTATTCTCTTATTAAGTGGGGAACAACTTCAAGAGAAACAATAAAAAGAAAACATTCTGCCATGATTTAATTTTCAGTGAATGTAAGTGTGGGTTATGACCTTGAAAAATTTACTTTTTTGAGTAAAAATTTACTTCTTTGCCTTTCTATGCCCTAGTGATTGAGGACCCAAATCAACCTTCCTAGAAGCAGAATAGTGGGGAGGAGTGAGAAGCCACCACAGACGAAGAACTGTGTTAGAGACTTTTTGCTGCTATTTCTGTCAATTCTAAGACCCATATTTTCTCATATATTTAACATTTTAAAAACAGGAATATGCCGTATTAGCAATGGCTTCTTAGCAATGTGTCATGTTCACCTGGAAGGTTTGGTGTCTCTTAGAATTGAAGGGATTTTAGAATCAATGAAATATACTGTCTATACCTTGCTTCATGCTTCTAACTTCTGTCAAATTTTGCGAATATTTAGATCATTCAAGAGTTCCAGGGTCTACAATGTGGGCACCTGTGCATCTTTGCTGATCAAGTACAAGAAAGTCAAATATTTTGATGTTTATATTAGAAAGCTTCATAGGAATCAAGTTCACATTGAATAAAAGTCTAAAAAATTAATAAAATTATATTTTTAAGAAAGAGAAAAATGTAGGAAAAGAAAACCCAGTCTAAACTTAATCTGGCATTGTTTTCTTGAAATGTTTGAAAGTGACACCCAAGTTGGTCTAAAACACAGATTGTTTTTCAAGTAATTCTTTGTCAGGAATATAGCATTGTCATGAATGTGGTGACTAGGTCAGGAATTTGGGAGTGAAATGGAGTTAGGTGCATAACTTGACCCTATCACAGCAATATGACCTTGAAAAATTTACTATTTTGAGCCTTATTTTTTTCATAAGTAAAATTTCGATAATACTCCTTAACCTTAGTTGTTTAAAAATAAACTAGTCTTGTCATTTTTATCATTATTATGATTATTTCCTATATAGTATTAAATTTCACCATGGAAATTTTTATTTTAATCTTATAACCTTGATTTTGGGTGTCTGCTATATACAAAAAAGAAAAGTATGAGAACTTCAGGCAATTTATATTTACTTCAAGTGTATACATTTAAGAGGGATGTTGTCAAACCCCTTCATTGATTCTAGCTTCATATTATTATGTAAAAAGGAGGCAAATGAGTTAGACTGCACAATTTGTAGTCATATGTAAATGGGAAAAGAGGTTTAATTACTCTGATTTTAAAGAAATGTTGCGTGGTATCTGTCATTTGATATTAGATCACTATTTTCTCTTTTTATTATTCAAATTATAAGCATCATCATAACATAAACATTTATATAGATGGTTTTTTCATAAGGTGTTTCATGGGCATTTACTGGAATAATTTTTCTTCAACTCCTTCACACTATTCTGTCCTTTTAGTCACTTCCTGAAGAGAGCTTTTGGGATACTTTCCCAGCCCCATTCTCCCCTATAGCTCAACTCATACCATGAATTCCAGTTTGCAATTATGATACATACATTTGGCTAACGTTTTTCCTGCTGGGTTTATGAGGGTAGGAACCACATCTGATTTTTCTCACTACTGCATTTCTAGGACCTAAAATAGTACATGAAACATTTTTAGCTAAATAATATTTAAGTGATATTTTAATCATATTAATATCATTTACATATGAAAGTACAGTTGAATTTTGATGCCAAGCAATTTGATGAAATTTTCATCATAGAGGTCTGTCTGTGCTCAAACATTTATTGAGCTTATTGTATAGAAATGCCATATTTGATACCGAAAGTGTTACAAAGAAGGTAAGAAAGGAATTGACAATTTAAAAGCCAAACTAAGGCAGGGATCTTGTATTTAGTGTCATCTCTTTATCCAGGTATCTGCTTGAGTTCAGTTTTCATGGTCTATATCAATGAAAATATTTTATTTTCCACACATATGTTCTTATAAAAAAATAGCCACTTGGGGACCCACTACAAATTACTATTCTTTAGTATTGCCAGCAGATAAAAACAGCTGCACTGAACTAGAATAACAGTTGCTTAAGGAATTTCTGGACAGTAAAATTCTGCATAAAGTTTAGCTTAGGTTTCACTTCTATTTTTTTCCCACTCCACTGTTTCTCTCAATATCATCTCACACAGGAAGGTATATGGTATTTGTGAGTGTGTGCTTGTGTGGATTTGGTGGGCAGGGCAGGGTGGGCATCCTTGACAACAAAGGATGTTGTCACGTGTAACAAAAAAGAGCATTTAAAAAGCTTTAAAAATGTTATTTGTTGTTTGGGAAAATACAACCATCATTGACGTTGTTGAAAATATTTCTGTAAAATGCAGGCAAAATAGAAGAACTATAAAAATTGTCAAATCTAGTGTCTGTAGATTTCCTGGAGTTCATCTACCACAAAAATCATTTTCCTTTATCCTAAACTGTAAATTAAAGTATATTGTAGTCTAACGTGGGATGAGATTTAAATTTTTTTTATTTACTACATCCCGTGCTCTCTTGTCCTCTATAGTTTGAAAAGTTTTGAAAGATTTTTTATCTAAGTAGTTCAAACATAATTTTGTCTATATTTCATATTTCTTACAGAAAAGGAAAGTGTTTCATATTTATTAACTTTTATTTCTGCTAAAAAGTCATCTTTCCTTTTATTTCAGTTTATTACTGATATAGAATAAATATATAAATGTATTTATTTCTTTAGATGCTTTTTAATTGGTCATCTGTTTTTTAAATTAAATTTTTTTCTCAACTTTTTTTAACCCTATTTTCAAAAATGCTGTCCTCTGAATGATTTTTGGCTGTGTGCCCAAATAAAATAAGCTCACCAAAGATGATTTGCTATGTTACTGGAAGCAGCCCACTGGTGCACGGGAATAAACAAAATATTCTATTTTGTTTAAATAGAGACGGTTTTTCACCATGTTGGCCAGGCTGGTCTTGCACTCCTGAGCTCAAATGATCTGCCCGCCTCAGCCTCCCAAATTGCTGGGATTACAGGTGTGAACCACTGTGCCTGGACAGTCAACAATGTTTACACCAATAACAGATTGAACTGCATGACCCTTAAATTCCTATATTTTTTTCTACTCTGAAAAGAGAAAGTTTTAGACCTATTTGGATAAATGCATAGCTTCCATAGGTGTCTACTCTGAAAAACGAATTGATCATTTGGTTTGAGTTCTCTTAAGCTTCTTTATGGAAACAGTTTTATACTTGTATTTATACTTGTATAATCACTCCTGGGATTTTAGTGATGTTTTCAGTCCTCTCATATACCATAACCTGGACAACAATATGTTGTTATTTGATATGATAGTTTATAAGCTATGACCATTTTTATGGAAGACTTTGTGTATGACACCTTATTTCAAAAAGGATTTAAGAATAGCCAGTTCAATTGAATGAATACTTATTGTTTGCTCAGTATGTGCCAGATACTATTCTTGGCACTTGAGATACATCAGTGAACAGAGGAGACAATGATCTCTGCCCTCATGGAGCTTACATGCTATTGGAGATTAGACACTGAACCTAGTAAGAAGGTTATCTGAGGCTACAGAGGAAGGAAAAAGTAGAGCAGACTTGGGGGATGACATCTGCCTGGGAGGAGGTGGAGTGTGTCTTTTGTAGATTAAATAGGGTGTTCAGGGCAGGCTTGATTGAGAAGGTGTCATTTAAATTCAGACCTTCACATGGAGGGAAATTCTTTTTATGGGCTTATAAAGAAGTAAGACTAATAGAGGGAATACTTTGACTAATTTATAATTCTGCCAGAGAGACAAAGAGAGTTTGCCTCTGTGGTTATTATTTTTAACGCTTTTATCTTTAGAGTATTTCACAACTTTTCTTTGAGGAGCAGAAAGCTGCCAATTGTTCTGTCATAGAAGAAACACACTTGATACAGAAGGTTTTTAAGTCTAAGATATATTAATCTATAGAACATGGTGCATTGTTGTAGCAATGAAGTATGTTTTCTGCTAGTGGCCTGTGGTTAGACAACATATATTTCTCCCATAGAGATAAAAGATAAGTTACAGTAGATCAAAGATTCTAAGAATTGTGGCAAAATGTTGCTCAAGTATAAAATTCTCTGGAGAGATAGTATCTTACTCAAAAGTTTTTCTAGCAAGAAAAATAATGCTGATCTTTGCAAATAAGCCCATAACTTGAAACACTGTGTCAGCATAACCCAATTCAAACAGACCATTTTTGCTTAAGAATCGTTACCTACCATTGATAGTTTAGTTATGAACTAGGACTGCCATTCAGGAAAACTAATTAAGATGCTCTCTTTACTGCACTGGTATTTATTTTCCCCTCTGAAACTAAGGCTACCCTATCACCAGCAGCTGCTCTTTCATAGACATCTGTGTACAGTTTGATGTGACCTTTCCAGCAAAAAGCCCTCCTGGCATTACAGGCCTGGGTAGAAAGGTCACAACTGTGCTTGTTTTAAAGCATTTTGGGCCATTCCAAGAGAAGAGTCTCCTGGGACAGTTATCAGTGCATATTTTGGGATAAAAGCACATTAGGGTTCGTCACACCCAGATCTTCTGTGATAAAAGAATGGGCAGATATCCTTAATACCAAAGGAGACTTCTGTGTTCCCTCCCCCTGCCTTCCTTCCCTTCCTTCAGTTTTCCCCTCCCTCACTCCTTTCCTGTCACTCTTCCTTGTCATCCACCCAAATATTTGCTGCGAATTTACTC
This sequence comes from Callithrix jacchus, assembly GCF_049354715.1. Classification (NCBI taxonomy): domain Eukaryota; kingdom Metazoa; phylum Chordata; class Mammalia; order Primates; family Cebidae; genus Callithrix; species Callithrix jacchus. The sequence continues at coordinate 78,762,849 of NC_133504.1, forward strand.
TGTAATGTAGGCCCTTGGGATCAGTGGTGAACATGAAGCTTACATACTGCTGTAGCTTACATACTGCTGTTAAGGGGTAAAGTTTTTTAGTTAGAAATTTAATTTAAAAATTGTTTATGGTATTCAAACATTTTGAGTTTATTTTAAAAATAAACTCATGAATTTTATGAATTGAGTGAAATATGAGATGGCAAAAAACAAAAATTCTAAAAACCCTTCATGATAATGTTAAAACATGACAGTATTTGCTAATTTTTAAGCACATTTCAAAATTTACACCAAATGTACTATTTTTCCAAGGGCATCATTTTAGTGAATGGTGAAATATCTTACTAACTTTTGTCAGAATTCCTACCGTATAGTAACAACAGATTTTAGGTAGGGGTGTGTGTGTGTGTGTGTGTGTGTGTGTGTGTGTGTCTGTGTCTGTGTCTGTCTGAAACCTGCTGAGTATACTACTATCCTACCTGGCTTTGAAGGCTCTCCTCAAAATCACTGTAGCCTTTCTTTTTATGTCCCTTCATCCCAGCTGGTCTAGGCTACCTGCCTACTGGCCACCAACATACCCGGAGCTTTTCTTCTTGTGTTAAGTTGTTCTCACTGGTTGAAATTCTTACCCTCTCTCTGTCAGTGGACAAATAACTTCTCATGCATGCCCATGTCTTCCTTGAATGAAGGCTTTATTGACTCTTCTGAAGATCTCTTCTTTTATTTGACCTTTTTCTTTAACACCTATCACAAGTTATCCTGAGCATATAACAATATATTTGTGGGTACCTGGGCTATTTTGTTTGTTCATTCAGAAACCATTGACTGATCCTTCTCTCAGATATTGTGCTATAGGAGATACAACTGTAAATAGGCTGGACCTGAGAGTCATGGATTTGAGAATGTAGTAGTGTCTCTGAAAAGTAAAACGGTGTGATGAGTGCTCTCAGGCACAAAGTTATATGGGAACATATAGCAATTAAATATGTTTCCTGCAAGTAGCCTTGCAGGAATTAGACAACATATAATTCTCCCTTGTGGATGAAAGGATCTTGAGGGGCCAGGTTTAGACATGGTCCTGGATTAGACAAAGCCTCTGAGAAGTCAGAAGAGAGGGGAGATCCCTTCCACTAAATCAGGAGAAGGAGAGAAAGGAAAATGTTGGATAGAAGATGCTGGTAAATTAGTGGGGAAAAGTCGAGAGAGTTTTTACCTGAGGTTTTCTATTTTCTTTGTGAAGAAGAATGCCAATTATCTACCAAGGGAGGTGGAGAAGGACTTATGGGGAGGATTAAATAAGGATGCAAAGGTATATGGCAGCTCCTATAGAGAATGGGAGAGAGAAATGACTAGAGACAATTAGACTGCTTACCAAGGATCATGGTTCAAGGGCTTGATTCAAGCCACAGACCAGGGAGAATGGTACCTTTCTCTGAAACAGTATGCTTTTCTACAAATGCAGTCTACAAGCTATTTCTTGCATATATAGCATAGAGGACATAAATAGCTGGAATAAATCAGAATTCAAGCTACAGCTCTGCAATTTGTTTTATGGATCACTTCCTATCACTGACCTTGCATTCCTCTGAACAATATGGTTGGGAATTTTCTAACCCCTGGTTAGCCCCTTGATATCAAATGACCATAAGACCATAAAAATAATAGTTATACCCTCACATTTATTATGAAAAGTCTGAATCAGTAAAAATTTTTCAGTGCCAAAAAACCCCAAAAATAAAAAACTAACTTCCAAATTAAAGAACTATCCAAGTATAATACAAGCTGTAGTTATAGTTAAAACAGAACAAAGAGACTCTCTGATAGTATAGTTAAAAGAAAAGAAGAAAACAATCTCTCAGGTGTCACTAACATTCTAACAAAACTGATCTTCTGAAAATGCAGCAAAGTTTTAGGTTAAGAAGGGCCAATTAAAAACATTAAAAATTTTAAAGAAATATTATTTATAAAAATATAAATATAGTCTTAGAACTAATACAATATATTGTGTCTTATCAATCTCTGTTTCATTCATTCATTCATTCATTCATTCGAGGCAGAGTCTTGCTCTGTTGCCACGTGCCTGGCTGGAGTGCAGTGGTGTGATCTTGGCTTGCTGCAACCTCCGCCTCCTGGGTTCAAGCAATTCTCCTGCCTCAGCCTCCCGAGTAGCTGGGACTACAGGTGCATGCCACCACGCCCAGCTCATTTTTGTATTTTTTAGTAGAGACGGGGTTTCACCATGTTGGCCAGGATGGTCTCGAACTCTTGACCTCGTGATCCGCCCAACCTTGGCCTCCCAAAGTGCTGGGATCACAGGCGTGAGCCACTGCGCCTGGCTCTGTTTTATTTTTTAATTCAGAAAATATTCTTTCATTTCACACTCATTTTAAAAAGTCTAACTAGAATAGTACTGCCTCTAAAAAGCACATGTACAGTAAATAGCCTATTGAACTGCACCTTTTTTGTCCATATTGGCTGAGTGAATGTCATATATGGTAAAACTAAAAGCAGAAAGCACATATAAGCTGCTTCTCATTTCTCTTTCACATGGAAATGTTTTTAATAAATGCAGTTGATACAGGCTTTTTTCCTTTTGGCCTCTGGGCATAATCCTCTGGGAATCTGACTGACTGCTCATCTTCCAGCATGCCTAATAGTCTGAATGTTTAACATTTTTAAAGGATGGTTGTTCATCACAGGTTCTGTATTATCTTTTCACATACCATTTCTAGGCTTCTACTTATATCCCTCAATTAATCCAAATTACCAACTGACCCTCTCTTGAGACAGTTCCAAAAAATAAGCAGCACTCCAATTCCAAGAAATAGCTGCTTGCCAAAGTTACATTGACAATAGGAAATCACTGCTGCTAGAGACAGACATTTACAGTGATTTCCTGGGAAATATAAATTGAAGCTGAATATGATCCTTAATCAGCCTGGAAAACATTTTGGCAGGTCTTATTTTAAATTTCATCTAATTTAGATCCCGTTGTGCGCAAAAAAAATTCTCTCCCATAACCAGTAACTGCTTAGCCAAGGTATCGCCTTCAGGCACTTTGTAAAGTAAAATGTTGGTGCTGTGGGGACAACTGTATAGTCCCAGGACACCGATTACTTTCCTGAAGACTTCTAATGAAGGAAATAAAGAGAGAAAAAAGTGGAGGAGGAAGAAGTATACATAGAAAACATAATGTAAGTATTTTCTTTGTAATTAGTGAATAAGTGTTAGAAGAGAGGGGAAAGTAGGTGGTTGAAGAGTGAGTTTGTGTGTGTATATTAGAACTATGAACTCTGGTGCTGAAAAATAAGGAGAGCGGATAGTGGGCAAATGAGAGAAGAAAGAAGAGATGAGGCCAGTTTCACCCAGCAATGTCCTGGGTGTGGGCAGGTATGACATTACTCATTCAGGATATTCTTGAAATCTGGGCTTTGGCTACTCTATCTCCACCCTTTACCAGCACCATTCCTGTGATATGATGTTCCAACAGGAAGGTAGACATTTGCCCATTCACAGTTGCTACAAAGAGAATAAAATACCTAGGAATACAACTAACAAGGGATGTGAAGGACCTCTTCAAGGAGAACTACAAACCACTCACTGCTCAAGTAAATAAGAGAAGACACAAACATGGAAAAACATCCCATGCTCATGATTAGGAAGAATCAATATCGTGAAAATGGCCATACTGCCCAAAGTAATTTATAGATTCAATGCTATTCCCATCAAGCTACCAGTGACTTTCTTCGTAGAACTGGAAAAAACCATCTTAAACTTCATACAGAACCAAAAAAGAGCCCTCATAGCCAAGACAATCCTAAGCAAAAAAAAAAAAAAAAAAAAAAAAAAACAAAGCTGGAGGCATCACACTACCTGACTTCAAAATATGTTACAAGGCTACTATAATCAAAACAGCATGGTACTGGTACTAAAACAGAGATATATACCAATGGAACAGAACGGAGGCCTCAGAAGGAACACCATACAACTACAACCATCTGATCTTTGACAGACCTGAGAAAAACAAGCAACGGGGAAAGGATTCCCTATTTAATAAATGGCGTTGGGAAAACAGGCTAGCCATATGCAGAAAGCTGAAACTGGATCCCTTCCTTACATCTTATACAAAAATTAACTCTAGATGGATTAAAGATTTAGACATGAGGCCTAACACCATAAAAACTCTAGAAGAAAACCTAGGCAATACCATCCAGAACATAGGCATGGGCAAGGACTTCATGACTAAAACACCAAAAGCAATGGCAACAAAAGCCAAAATAGACAAGTGAGATCTAATTAAACTTAAGAGCTTCTGCACAGCAAAAGAAACTATCAATAGAGTGAACCAGCAACCAACAGAATGGGAAAAAAATTTTTGAAATCTACCCATAAGACAAAAGGCTAATATCTGGAATTTATGGAGAACTTAAACAAATTTATAAGAAGAAAACAAACAACCCCATCACAAATTGGGCAAAGGATATGAACACATACTTCTCACAAGAAGACATTTATACAGCCAACAAACATATGAAGAAAAACTCATCATCACTGGTCATTAGAGAAATGCAAATCAAAACCACATTGAGATACTACCTCACACCAGTTAGAATGGTGATTATTAAAAAAATCAGGAGACAACAGATGCTGGAGAGGTTTGGAAAAATAGAAATGCTTTTACACTGTTGGTGGTAGTGTAAATTAATTCAACCATTGTGGAAGACAGTGTGGCGATTCCTCTAGGATATAGAACTAGAAATACCATTTGACCCAGCAATCCCACTACTGGGTACATACTCAAAGGATTATGAATCATTCTGTTATAAAGACGCATGCACAAATATGTTTATTGTGGCACTGTTCACAATAGCAAAGACTTAGAACCAACCCAAATGCCCATCAATGATAGACTGGATAAAAAGAACGTGGCACATATACACCATGGAATACTATGCAGCCATCAGAAAGGATGAGTTCATATCCTTTGCAGGGACATGGATGAAACTGGAAATGATCATTCTCAGCAAACTGACACAAGAACAGAAAACCAGACACTGCATGTTCTCACTCATAAGTGGGTGTTGAACAATGAGAACACATGGACACAGGAAGGGGAACATCATACACTGGGGCCTGGCGGTGGGGGCCTAGGGGAGGAATAGCAGGGTTATGGGAGGTTAGGGAGGGATAACAGGAGAAATACCTAATGTAGATGACGGAGTGATGGATGCATCAAACCACCACCATGGCACGTGTATACCTATGTAACAAACCTGCATGATCTGCACATGTACCCCAGAACTTAAAGTATAATAAAAAATAAATAAATAAAAGAAAATCATTTTTCTTCATTGCAGTTTACTGCTGAGTGCCAGGATGCACCAGGTGTCACTGTTGCTTTGTTATTTTGCACCACGATGGCTAATGTGGAAAGCAGGCATGGATGCTGGTGACGGGGCATTTGTGTCGTTCCCTCTGCTTCCCAAGCCATCATTAGGTTGCCTGCTCCACTATATGGCTCCCTATCCCAACCTCACCTCTATTTCCCTACATATACTCAAGGAAACTTGGCAGAGGATTAGAAACTTTTAAAATGTTTCTCTTGGCTGTTGGTAAATTTGGCATGTTCTATAGTTTCTATACAATGTATGCATACAATAGTCTTGCATTCTGTGTTTAATTGTATTTTGTTTGGCCCAGAATATTTTTAAACCATTATCAAAAAGTTTCTTTGAGAAAAGCAAGTTCAGTTAAAAGTCGTTAGAGTTACATGAAATGAATGTAGCATGATTATCCAGGTTGTTTTCTTGAATACTGATAAGGTATATATCTTTAATTTTAGTTACACAGTGCCACCTATTGGATCTGTGGGATAAAAACAGTTTGGTATTTTAGCTGCTTTAATTCCTTACTGTAATTCATTACTTTCCTAAAACAGAAATACTGTAGCCAGGCTTGGGTACTCAGATTGTTCTTAATAATATACATGCCAAAACAAAACTACACACAGCCTACAAACTTTGTACAAATTTTCCATGATGGATCTTACTACACTGTGCTTTATTTTCTTTGAGCATCTGTGTTTGTTTTGGAAATACAATCTGTGAATAGCTTAACATCGCCTTCTAAGCTAAAAAGAGCTTTAAAAAGAGCTCTTGTTGATGATGATCTCCCAAGTATTGTTGCTACTCAGACCCTGTGTTTTTCATTGCATTTGTGTGTACTTTTTTGTTTACTGTCTTTCTACCCCACTACACTGTAAGTCCCTAAAGGTACCTGCAGTACAGATGTTAAAGTTACTTAAGAGAATGGCAGGAATACTTGGAAAACTGATAATGTATACAAATAAGACTTTTTAAATTTTTACTAGTGGTATTAAGAAGGTATTGGTTGATACATCTTAATGTCTATTTCTTTTGCATGGAAAAGTAATCAAAAGTTATTTTGTTTCTTAATCATTAGATATCACTTTAGTACTAAACCTCATTTCTTAGAATGATATTCTTGCTTGTGGTCCAAAATCAACTAGTATTATATATACACAGAAGAGATACATTTTATTCAATTAAAGCACTTTTATTAAAATTAGTATTAACATAGTATTTGGCACACCCCTATTAATCCAAAAGTACAAGGAAAAGATTCACATTTTCCCTCAACTTCCCTATCACTTTCATGTTGTGTAAACTTAAGCCACACAGGGCCAGAATTAAACAATAGCCAGGTGAGGTTTTTATAGCCAGTCTCTCTAGCCTTTCACTTTTCCACTTAAGAGAAGAACAGAAAAGCAAGGGCAGACAGGGATATACTAGAAGCTAAAGATTAAGTACATTTGTAAATAAAATTTTTTAAATCTGAAAATATTTCTGAATTAAATATAATTCCCTTGGTAAGGAAAAAAATAACTTAGGGAATTTTTTTGAAAAGTAGTTTGATTTTTTTTTTTTTAAGCCATACACACCAAGATGGAACTCAAAAGTAAGGTTAGCTATTTATGAGCTCATGCACACTACTGTGGTGCAGATAAGCTGACATCTGGAGAGTGCAAAGGGAAATCTCTGTTGGTTTTCAACATGGCCTGAGAGAGATGAAACAAGCCAGTGTAATTTAGAAGCCCTTGCCTTGTTGCCTGAAAATAAAATGTAAACAGTTAAAAAGCTTTTAACATTCTTTACTGTCACCTCAGTTGTCTGAAAACATTACTTACCTATCCATCATCTGGTTTCTAAAAAAGTAAAAATTGAAAAAACTCTAAGTGTATTTAATAGCCTAGACACAGTCATGACTTGACTCCAGTTTCTTGTTAGACATTCATTTTCAGTCCTGCAAGTTTGAATCTGCCAGGACTGGAATGCATAGGTGTTAGTTGCCGACAATTTCACAGTAATTTTAGGCTGGGCCTGGCCTTGAGCAAATCAGTGATAATAAGGTCAAATTTCCTTCCACTACTTTTGGCTTGTCTTGCAAATAATTGGATCATATTTGGTTTCTAAAATCAGGGGATTTGTTACAGCCTTTGGACTTTTGGAAAATAAAAGGATGAGAAAAGTAAACTTGGCTGAGTGAATGGAAACTGCAGAATTTCTCCCAATTTTAACTTCTGAAAGCATCCCCTGATCTCAGAGGTTGGAGTTGTGGAACAGAACAGTAACTGGAGTCATAATTGATAATTGCAGTTTTAATCCAGAAGAAGCCACCTGAACAGCACATATTTGTTGTCTTCCACTTCTCACTCTTCTGGCTCTCCATTTATTGTTCTAAGAATCTCTTTTTTTGTGCCTGCATGTTTTTCTTCTCTCTTGCCTCCTCAAATAATGTCTTCTTATTACTACCTGAAGAGAAGAGACATTTGTCACTATATGCCTTCCTAACAAAAAATTTGTCTAAAAAGAGTAGTGTATGCATCAGATATATGAATTTGTATGTGTGACTATGTATTTAAACAAAATTCCTAGAGTGTTTTAAAAATCTGTTCTGCCAATCAACTTGTAACCATTAGAGTATATAAGGATCTCCTGAAAGTCCGTTCTCTGTCTTCTAGATCATTTTCACAGTAATGTTTTATAATAACTGACCAGGTAGCCTTCAGGAGCTGAAGTCCATCCCATTTACCCAGCTATAACTCTCCTGTCAAAGAAGACTCTGTCCTAAGCTGAGTGGTTTTGAGACAGGAAAGGCTGTTCTGGATAAAATTTTCCAACTGCTTTGTCCCAGGCACAATGCTGTGTGCTACACATGTATTACTCATCTAATCCTTGACACAACCCATACCAGTGGGGCACCAGAGCCCACACTGTGGATCAGAAGTGACCAGAAAATCCAATACATCATCTGGCTTTCTTGAGGCAAGCGGTGGGGAAGAGGGCAGTGCAGAAATAGAGGGGAATGATTTTTTTTTAAAGTTTAATCCTTTCCCTGATTTTTTTGAGTATTGTGTTAAACTTGTTTTCTTCTGCTCTGAGACCTCCCAACTGATTTCTGTAAACCTCAGCTTTCACGTTGAACATCTGGGCAGGGACAGTGGGAAATCTCAGTTTTCCAAGCCTGGATCAGAAAACAGCCTGTTGCCCCTACCCCACTGAACTCCTGCTCTTCAGGTCTCCATTCAAAAGCAGTCTGCTTTACTTAATGTATTTTTCAGTAAAGAAAAATTTAATTGACATGCCAAAGCCTGCAATTCTCAAGTTTTTCTTTAAATGTTATCTTTAAGGAGATTTAGAAAAGCAATAAGGATCTCTGTGGTTTTCTCCTGAAAGCTGGAGGAGTTGAGAAACAAGGCAGACTTAATGCTGAGCTTTTTTACTTTAAAACTGTAAAAGATGTATCATGGTTTTTATGTATATTGATGAGGAAGAAGCAATTGAATGATTTATTTTTTTCAGTTCTGGCACAGCATGGCCAGCCACATTGTGAGTATTCTGTGAAACTTTTTTTTTCTAATAAAGTAGCAGAAAAGGTAGAATTGTCCTCCTTGCCTAAGTAAATAAATATTATTGCATATTTCTTCAAATAATTGCATTTCTGAAGAAACAGTTGATGTGCTTTGGGGGAACTACGTAGACAGCATACTGCTATGCAAACTAGAACTTTAAAAATCAGATCTAACTATTTATAATCTATGAAGAAACTTAGCAAAATGTGTGATACAAAGTGTCCAGAATGTTTTTAACATAAGCATAATTAGGTATTATTACCATCACTCTATATTCTCTTTCCACACACATTTTGGCAAACATGCATATACACATAGACAGAAATATACATATATTAATATATCCTTATAAATGAAATAAACACATTAACTTTTGTTTGGGTATCATGGACAACATCTTATGGGTTTGAATTTATGTGTTATCAGGAAAGACATCTTGACTGTCCTGGGGCAGAAAGCTAAGAGTTGAGTTCCTTAAAAAGTGCTGTTAGGCCAGGCATGGTGGCTGACGCCTGTAATCCCAGCACTTTGCGCAGATCACCTGCGGCCTGGCCAACATGGTAAAACCTCGTCTCTACTAAAAATACAAAAATTAGCCAGGCGTGGTGGCGGGATCACAGCCGCTTGGGAGGCTGAGGCAGGAGAATCGCTTGAACCCAGGAGGTAGAGGTTGCAGTGAGCCAAGATCACGCCATTGCACTCCAGCTTGGGTGACAGAGTGAGACTCAGTCTCAAAAAAAAAAAAAAAAAAGTGCCATTAGAAGGCTTTCCAAATTATAATAACTAGAAATTCTAATTTTTCTTGCCTCTCCATAGACTCCCCTTTACTTGGTAAATCACGGCGAGAGTGGACCAGTCAGATGCAATAGGTGCAAGGCCTACATGTGCCCATTTATGCAGTTCATCGAAGGAGGAAGGAGATATCAGTGTGGATTTTGCAACTGTGTGAATGATGGTAAGCAGTGCTCTTAAAAGCCTTTTGTGAAATTCTTTGTTAAATAAAATGCATTATACGTGTTAGTTTAGGAAAAGTATAGATTCTTTTTTCTATATAGCAGTACCTTCTTTATAATTTCTCTGGAAGGAAACCAACTGTAACAGGCTCTATTTGGGAAATTTAAGCCCCTTGTAACTTTAGGTAACTACATGAGCCCCACATGGAAGTTGAAATGTTTCTTATAAAAGGAAACTCAAATGTGGGGAAAAATTTTATTTCTTAATCCCCTTCCACCAAGCCTCAGTGGGAAACAAAATAAGATTTTTACCTCTTAGGATTACAGATAATAAACTTGGGAGACTTTTCCTCTGTTGTCACTCCTCAAGATTATTCTTGAATATGAGCTCATTGATATTTTGGAAAAGCTTAGATATAACCTAGGGCTTTAACACAGAAACACACACACACACACACACACACACACACACACACACACACACACTTCACTCTGATGTAAATGTTGGATTAAGAAGGAAAGAACATTATTAAAAAGAACTTTCCCGTATTCATTATATTTTGTTTTATTCCAGTACAAATTCACTGATGTTGAAGAAAACTGCAAAGTTGCTGAAAGTAATCTCACATTTATTGCATTTATAACATGTCTGTATATTTTTAATTATTTGTTGTTAAATGAGGTACATACTCAGGCTGAGAACATTTGCATATTCATTGACATTTTTTGAACCATGTGATGATTATTAGAATACAGGTTTTCTTCTGTTTTTTATCTTTGTAGACAGGTTTCCCTGCAGGTAATTAAATCTGAAGAGCATATAGCACTGTCTGCCTGTGAACACATGGTTCTGCCCATGGGTACTGTCTACTCCCTAATGACAACTGAGCTGGGGACAGTATTCCTCCTACATCATTGCATTCATGGCTCTGTGAGCATCTTGGCTCTGTGAGCGTTCTCTGTGGGAGAGCACTGCTTGCCTTCTTGTGTCCCTGCCCCCTTGTCTCACACACACATACAGTCCATAGGCTTTACCCACCTTAGAGCGCCAGAGACTGGCCTTGTGAGTGCCTCTCATGTAGACATTTGGTCAGTTCTTAAACATACCTTGCTGTGTAGTTGAATCATTGACTTCTAGACTGGTTCCAAACTATGGTCTCAGCCTCTTGGGATGTCTCTCTCCTTGCATTAACTGTGGTTTCCACTCAGTGCAAATTGGATATCCATTGAGACCAGATTCTGTTCCCTTACAGTTCTCTACCCTTACTTCTCTTTCTAAGGAAGATCTTGTTACCTCTCTCAACCGGGATGAAATCTGCAACCAAATTCATGGCCATCATTCAGTCTTAGGACCTGGATTTCTGGAGCCCTGTGACAATTCATTTCTCTGTGCTTTAGTTTTAGAGGAAAAAATCCTGAGAAGGGACAGAGGCTTCTCCCAAAGCAATTGGACACAGTCCTCCACCGAGCCCACCAGTTCCTCAGATGTCTTCACCCAAGCCCCCAGCTTTCTTAGGAAGGTGACCAAAATCCTCCCCAGCATGAAGAGCAGCAAGGATCTTCAATTTGTTGTGTCTCTTTGGCCTCCTACCCAAAGTGTCGGCTCAGAGCCTTAAAAGGCCCAGCCACTTCCCGGAAGGCAAAAATGACTCAGAATTCTTGTGTCTCAGCACAGCAGATTATGTTCCCTCAGGTATCCACTCCTAGGAAGCTGCCATGTTTATTTTCCAATAGAATTATTCATACTAGGCCTAAATTTTGTCTTTACAAGGAAGCCAGACTCCCATAAATGTATGCTGACCCCTACATTCTTCATTTAGGTCTAACAAGGACGGAGGTTTGTTGGAGTTAGAAAGAGGTTCTACTCTTATTTACTTGCAAAGTGTCCAGATATTGCCTAGTGGGGAGCATGTGTGGTCAGAGGCCTGCAGCAAGACAGGGGTCAAAGGGTAGTGCATGATTTATGGGATGACTTGAATTTTGGCTTACAAAAGATGACAGACAGTATTAAATGCTAATGAATATAAAAAAATTTAAAGGAAAAAATTTTCACATAGTACCTTTCTGCAGCATCCTCCATCTCATCTAAATGTAATAAAACAGCAATTTAAGACCCTCAAAGTTTACTTACCTCAGCTGAGCCTGTCAGTTTCTACTTCTGTAATCTTTTCAAGAAGTAGAGATTTCCAAATTCAGAGATCTTTATGTGCATAAGAACCTTATAAAACTTTAAAAGTAATGGTTGTGATACAGTAACAATGTAGAAAAATCAAGCCTCAATGGGTTTTTTAAAGAAGTACAACCTCAGAAAGCGGTCTTGTTATTATGTCAGTTTCACAGTCAAAAATATATAATGCTGAATTGTTGGTTTAAAAACAAGAAGCATTGCTTGTATGGTTTTTACAAAGGTAATGTTGTTCTTTACAAAAAGCTTAAAACCAGATCATTGGTAGTTTTTCTAAATACTTTTATTGGCAGTGGTTTAGTAGCCAGCCCTATTAATCTCAAGGCAACAGGAGTTCGTTTTTACAGAGATACCAGGCCATATTTGTCCAAGTGTTCAGTATGTGACTCATAAGTGTTCCTGTGCTATTGGATGACTTCCAGATCTTTGCCAGAACTAACCTTCTTAGACATTTGAATCAAATTAAAGTTCCTTAGCTGAGAGCTAAGTGCTGTAGTCTTTCCCTAATACAGTAATCCTCTCCACTCTTAAGCCCAAACATTAAAAGATTACCATGCAAACTCCCCGTGGGTGAAGACATCTCTTAATTAAAGCATAATAAATATTGTAGTTCATAGTATAGTTCAAATAACAAATGTTTATTTCTGTTAGGTATATTAAAAATTCAGATAGAAAAGTAGAATTCTTTTTAAAAAGAGGTAATAAAATGGGGACAATTAAATTGGAGTTGCGACAACTTAAAAACACCAATACTTTTATATCCTGTTTTTCTAGGATGTTCTAAATCATAAATGTTCCTTGTCATCAGTAGCTTGTAGAAGAGGAACCCTCCTCCTTTCCAAGACATGTTTTTAAAATAGTACATATTTAAGATATACTACATTCCAGCTTTAAAATACATTTTTCCTGATACTAACTCCTTTCCTCCCATAATAAATTTTGAGAACTTATTAAATTGTCTGTGTTTATAAAAAAAAAATATTTTCTTTCCTATTTTCTTTTTATTAGTTCCACCATTCTATTTCCAACATCTGGACCACATTGGAAGAAGACTAGACCACTATGAGAAACCAGAGTTATCTCTAGGATCTTATGAATATGTTGCAACTTTAGATTATTGCAGAGTAAGTGTTCCCAGAACTTCAAGGGTTTATGCATCAATGTCAGATTCAAGTGAATAACTTTCATATGTAAAGAACTGACTCTTGATTCACAAACAAAGCATTTTGGTGGTACCAAAATGCTGGTAGTGGTGGTACCATTTCACCACATACTCCTAACTGCTGTTAACTGAAGGACAATCATATGCAAATACTTAATTTTTAAATTAAATGTAAGAAAGCCATTGTAACTAATGATGGAAAATTTATTTGCTGATTTTTGCAACCATACTATAAATCTAACTGTACTCTGTTTCTAGTTCTGTGCCAAAAAACAGAAATGTGGTGTCAGAAATAGAAAACAATAATTTTTATGTCCCTGACAGACAGAATATACCTGGTTCTTAATGCAGTAGTTTCATACATTGCCTCTGCCCCCTTTATTTTGTAAAGTGTCTCAAAAACTTCCCTTCGAAGAGAAAAGCTCAACAAAATGTTTAGGAGGACTGTTGACGTGTTTCTGCACCTCTCTTCACTCCAGTTACCACCACAGTGGTTTGGGCTCTCAGAATCCCTCTTATACTTTCTCAGCAGCCTGATATCCTGGCCTTTGATTCTACTGCTCTGTAATGTGATCATGAGACACCGCCTGTATACTCACTGCCTCCCATAAACCTCTATTGGTTATTTCATTTCTAAAAACTTAAATTTAAAAAAAAATTAGCTTTCTTTATAAGGCCATTAAGCATTGAACCCCAAACTATCACCTCAGCTGTATCTTCAGTTGTACAAAACTTTTCACCTCATACTCTGAACTCAGCCCCTTTGACAACTCCATGCCTTTATACCAGATGTTCATTTGAGCAGAATATCTTTCCATTTTCCTGCCACATCTATAAAGACCCCAACTGGCAAAGCCCACCCTATTTATTCTGTAATGCCTGGCTGAAATTTTATTGTGTGTAGGTATATGCAACTTTTTCTGTTTTTTTCATTCTGTTTTTTCATGGAATTTGGTCTATATCTCTCTATTAGCATTTATCCACTTGGAATTTAAATCTTATTGCATGTCTGCCATCTTTACAGATTCTGATACCCTAGTGATCTTTATGACATTTACCACACTATCTGGCACAGGATAGGTAGTTGGTCAGTGTATGTGGAATGAATAAATGAATGAATTTGTGAGTATTACTATTGCTAGGACTATCCATTTTCCTTGTCCAGTGTCACAGTGACACCATATGCGTACCTTGCAGGGCTTTAAAATTCTTCACTGATTTGAAAATCACGTTTTCTTGGGTATCATTCAGATTTCAGCACATATTTGAAGCAGCATGTGTGGACTTGAAGAAACAGGGTCATTCTGACTTATTTTCTTGTTTTCTCTTCTAAAAATGAACGTCTACTAATGCCCAATTCCCAGAAAACAACTTCTGACCCACAAATTTCTTTTATAGATGTTTGCAAGGGGAACAGTCATGTGGAGCAGTCATGTATTGAGTATAGATGACAATGAACATTTTTCTAAACAGATTTTTTTTCCATTGACTGACTCTTAAAAATTTTTCCGTTAACACAACTTACTGCATTTATTATTTTACTGCTTTATATAATTATTTTGCCCTGTATCACATAGAACTAGTTGTTAAAGAAAACATAATGCTTTATTGGTTTAAAATGTTGCAACATCCGAACATCTTTGGGAAAAATCTAGGAATTTTGGTACAAATGCTTTATTTTTAGGCAAGAAGCATGTCCTAAAATACAATGACTTTTGGACAGTATATGTTCCTAACTGCTGTTAACTGAAGGACAATCATTAGGCAACATGCAGACATTTAATGTTTTAATTGAATGTAAGAAAGCCATTGTAACTAATGATGGAAAATTTATTCGCTCATCTTTGAAACCATAGTATAAACCTGACCATACTCTCAGTCTCCAGTTCTCTGCCAAAAAAAGCGACATGATTTTGATTGTATGCTTTTTTAGTAGAAACTTAGGCAGAGAGTCAAATCTGTTTCTGGGAACAAAAGTCTTAGTATCTTCAAACTCTGTTATCTGGAAATATTCCAGAAGTCTAATTGATGGGAAATCTCGCCCAGTCAGGCAAGGAACCAAGCAAAAATTGTACATTTTGAAGAGCTTTTTGTAAGTATAATCTTCCTTTTATTATTCCAAGTAGAGTTCATAATAAATATACTGTAAACATCTTCAGATTTAATTATAATTTAAAATGTAAATAAAGTATAATAATGAGTTGGCTTAGCTATTCAGACAATGAAAAAGCTTATTTAATTTGTACTTGTATTTTTTATACCATGCACTTGGAAAGAGGAATTACAAAATCACATTTTCGTTTTCATCGTGGCTTATCTTAATGATGATTTTAGATAGTAAAATTGACAATTGTTGAACACGTACCATGTGTCAAGCTGTAGGCTAAATTTGTTTTATGTATTGTATCATTTAGTCCTCATGGTGAACCCATGTGGTGCATACCATCATTATTACAGGAAACTTAGGCTTAGAGAGTGCCTAAATGCCAGCTTTATATGCATCCAGGAAATGATGGAGCCAGACTGAAAACCATATCTGTGTGACCACAGAAGCCCTATTCTCGATCAATACACTGTGTATACATGAGCAAGTATTAACACAATCATTCTGGAGTTCCCTTGGTTAAAAAAAAAAAAGGCCTCAGTTTTGTCACATAATTGAGAGTTTATCATTTATAAGTTTATGGAATATATCTGCATGTAAAGTATACTTGAAATGTAAAACCTCCTTCCAAGTCAGCTTTTATTTTTTTCTGAACAAAAATGTAGTTTCTTCACTTAATTGTAATTCACGTTGACATTACCAGATGCATAACATTTCTAAGGTACTTGTCTATGTGCTATAAGGGATAACAAAATTAGCAAGATGATAAACCTGCTCTCAATGTACTAACCATGTATAGACCTGATAAGAAATGTGTATAATTTGGTATAAACTCAAATATTATAAACCCTGTAAGAATAGAATAATTATAGTACCATAAGAAAACAGGATTGGGAAGGCTTCATAGAGGAGGTGGCATTTAAGCAGGTTAAACTATGAGCCTGGAGAGGGGAACTAGAACAGTGAGCAGACACAGTTTCACAAACATATTGACAATTTATTCAGATTTCTTTAGGGGCTAGGCAGACATTGTTGATGAAGTGATGTGGCCCACAATAATTAGAGAGTGTATTATCCCTTCCCTCAAAATATATTTAAATTCAAATATTTTTTGAAACAGTCTGCCAAACAAAACACTTTTCCAGCCAAATTTTTGGTTTAGGCCCACTAGTCTGTGACTTCTGGACAGGAGATGTTTTGGAAATGTCAACCACTTAAGTTGTTGGGAGAATGCATATTGGGAATAATGGGAAGTTGTTTTGAGGACACAGTCTATCTTTTTATTTTCCCCTGGGTCCAGCATCATATCTTTAATTTCTTAGGTTTTTATACATATTTTTAAAATGAGTATCATGGTAGGTCTTCAATGCCAGGCATTGAAGATTTTATGTTAATTCAGTAGGCCATGAGGACAATTCAAGGTGAAGATGGAGTTGTTTCCATTCATTCATCCATGCATTCACTCACTCAGTCAACAGTTAATGAGCATTCTTTGTGGTGCCATGCTCTGTGCTAGGCTCTAAGGACTCCGTAAACTTCCTGTTCTCAGAGAAGGTAGCATTGTGATCTGTATTGAACATCAGATAGTTTATTCTGACAGCAGTCTATGTAATGAGAGGAGAGATTAGAGGCAAGGGTGCATTAGAAATTAATGTCGTTGTCCAACTAAGAGAAAATGAGGGTAGTATGATAATTCCTCAAAAAATTAAAAATAGAATTACCATATGACCTAGCAATTTCACTTCTGGTTATGTACCCAAAATAATTGAAAGCAGAGTCTCAAAAAGACATTCACATATCCATGTTCATAGCAGCAGTATTCACAATAGCCAAAAAGAGGAAGCAACCAAATGTCTATTGACAGAAGAATGGAAAAGCAAAATGTGATATATATGTACAATGGAATATTTTTCAGCCTCAAAAAGGAAGGGAAGTCTGACCTATGCTACAAAATGGATGAATGCTGAAGATGTTATGCTAAGTAAAATAAGCCAGCCACAAAAAGGATAAATATGGAATGATTCTGTATGTGGTATGTAGAGTAGTCAAATTCATAGAGACAAAACATAGGATGGTGATTGCAAGGTGCTAGAGAGAGGAAACAGATTATTTAAGGGTACAGTTTCAGTTTTACAAGCTGAAAAGCATTCTGTGATGGATGGTGGTAATGGTTGCACAGCAATGTAAGTGCAGTTAATGCCACTGAACTGTACACTTGAAAGGGTTAAGATGGCAGTTTTTATGTTTACTTTTCCACAGTTAAAAATAATAGAAAAAGAGAGAAATTGAGAATCTAAATTTGGCTATTGGAACTAGGAGAGCCACATGGGCCTTCACAATTAACTGACTGTGTAATCTAAGTGAGGTAGACAAGTCCATGGAGACAGTGAGATTTCAAGCCCAGATTATTTTAGCTAATTGTGTTTTTTAAGTAAGTTTCTTATCGGAAAGACAAATACAGTGGGGAAAATGTTGTCATAATCTCTAAAATTTTGAGTCTGAGGTGCTGTAGAACTTTTATGTGGATGTGTGCTGTAGTTAATTGGAATGGTGGTCTTGAGCCCAAAAGGGATCACAGTGAGAAAGAATTTGAAGAGTTGCCTATATAGAGGTGCTGGTTAAAACTGAGCAAATGAATGAGATTTCTGTGATGCACATGGGTGGGAGGAGAGAAGTTGGATAAAGAAAAGAAAATGAAAAACAGAAACAGCAGTTAGAGAACTGGGAGAGGAAATGATGCTTCAGTGCCTTGACAGCTAAGAGAGCCAAAGTGATCTGTTGTACCTAAAATTGCAAAGAGAGAAGAGATCTAGGATGAGAGCTGGATTTTATTTCAAGTCACTGTAGTTTGCAATCTAGATGGTTTAGTGACCTTTAAGAGAGCAGTTTTAGTAAGATGGCATGGAAAACCAGTGTTTTATCGAGTACATACATGTTAAGCTTGCTGGACAAAGCCAGCTGGATTGAATGGGTAGAGTAATAGATTAAGGAGGGTAATGACGAAGCATGACAGTCATCTAGGCACGAGATGACAAGCTTTCAGATGGTTAAGAGTAGGGATGGGCCAAAACATCATTTAAGAATCATTCTGAAAAATGAAAACAACGGGACTCGGTTATTGAAGGAAAAGGAACAGCCAAATCTAATTTCTTGCTTTCAAGCCTTTGAGTTGGCCTGTGGTGATGTTGATAGAGACAGAGAAATGGGAAGAGAATGTGATTTAGAGGAATGATGAATTAATTTTGAGTATATCAAAAACAAGTTACAGTGAAGCATTTATGTAGAAATGTGCAAATTGGAGATATGGAAAATATTCCTTAAGGAATTGGTAATGTTGAATTTAGAAGAGATTACAAGAATGGTGCAGCACACTTGGGTTTTTCATAAAGAGGTTTTGGTTTAATTAATGGAAATGCTTATAATTTTTATTCATTATAGATCAGCATAAGTCTATGTTGTGAATTAAAGTAGGTATAAATCAGGAATGATTTGCAATAAAAATTATTCACATAGAAAGCAGAATTTCTTCATTTCTTTGTTGGTCTGATTTTGGCAAGGAGATGAAATTTTCAGGATGATGATTTTTAAGTCCTATAATTGGTTATTTAAAATGAAGGATTTTATTTTAAAAAGTTAAATCTAGCCTTGTAGTAGATATAGAATGAATCAGTAAGATAATTTATAGACATTGTCATCTAATTTTAAAATAATTAAAATACAATTTTAGAAATTTTTGTGATTTATCGTGAAGCTAAAAATTACATTGATCTTAATTCTTCTGTAGTGTAGGTCACTAAAGTTGTTTGCCTGTGGCTCTTTTTTCTAAATATTTTGTAAGATGCAACTGAAGGATCACTTCCTAAAAGCTGTTTGAACACCAGCCAGTAAAGGGACCAACAATTAAAAAACATTTTCATAGCAGCTGCTTTATGTCACAGTGATTGTTTTAAACAGATAAAGAAAAGGCCTAACATTCTATGTTACCACAAATGTGTAAGAAATTAGGTGAGGACTTAATAATATAGTACAGTTTTTAGAAGTATACAGTTATATTTTCATAAACAATTTCATATCTTTAAAACAGAAAGAGCTAATAGAAGAGAGTCTAAAATAGTGACATCCAAATTAATGAAGTTTTATTACAGTTTCAAAAACAAACACTGATGTATGTACTCTTTTTAAGCATAATTTGTTAGCATGCCAAACATATTTTGACCTAAGGCAGAGTGTTAGAAGCAAGTCTGGCCATAATACTGTACTCTCCCTTCAGCAACTGTAGTAATAAAACTTTGCAAAAGTGAACCTTCTGTGCTAGATGTCATAATAATGTCTAATTCAATACTGACCCAGGTCATACCCTGGAAAATAAGCAAATTCTTTTATCTCTTCAATAGTATCTGAAACAAGATGCTCTAGATATTCTAGAATAATGATTTAATTCCACAGATGGTATGTCCTAAAAATTAAATGAAACATCTGATAACTTTCAAGGATTTCTAATGAGTATCAACATTTTATTATGCAATGTATTTACTTTCTGTTTATGTGATGTGTTTGCTTTCCTGTAGAAGAATAAGCCTCCCAACCCACCAGCCTTCATCTTCATGATTGATGTTTCATATAGTAACATAAAGAATGGACTTGTCAAGCTCATATGTGAAGAACTGAAGACCGTGCTGGAAAAACTTCCAAAGTAAGGGAACCGTCATTCTCTTTACAACTTACACATTATTGCCTAGTTAATTTATTGGCCAGAAGATAAGAGCTGAATGACCAATTGATATTTTTTTTGCTAATGAGGACATAGGGTAATTAGTCATAAATCAAACAGCACCATTGTTTTGAGTTCTTAAAAAGTTAGAGTGATCTTTTATAAAAAGCAAAAGAAACAAACTGATAAAAAAAAATGCTATGGTAAAAAACATTCAAAGTACATCATAAATTCTAAGAAGAATCCCAACAGTGTGATGGGAAAGACTTTGGATGTGTTATTCACTTTTTGAAGCACTGATTTTCCAGAGGAAACTAGTAGTTGCTGAGCATGGCAGAGTTCGAAGGGATGACGGGAAACTGAACTGTTGTCTTATGGCAGAGATGGTAGATGTTTAGGCAATTTCTTTTTGCCCTTATGATAAGCTGTCCAACCCATTTGCAGCTTTACTGCCTCTGTGTCCTGTAACTTAACAGCACGAGGTGCACCACATTCCTTGCCATTGCAAGAGGGCAGCAAGGAAAGGTGGACAACTAATTCTAATCGCTAATAGATGAACGTACCCTAGACCTTAGTCAAGACTTCAGACTGTGCTTTCAAAGGGCTGTTTGGCATATTACCTGCTGTAGAACAGAGAAGTAAATTAAACTGATCACAATCTTAACATAATAAATATAAAGCTACACACATACACAGCCCAAAACAAATTTCAGGGGAGAAAAAACAACCAGATGTGTTTTGAAAGATAAAGAGGAAAAAAATGTGTGTTGGTGTGAATAAAAGCTTTTAAGAGAGATATTTGGAAACTAGCAGAGAATAATTAGCAGTATCCTTTATTCTCTCTCTCTTACTGCCTCTAAATCAAACAGCTATTTTTAAATTATCTTATGGGGAATAACATCTAAGGAGATTCACGAGCAGGGAGAATGCCATCCTTCATGTGAGGAAACATGAACAGGCTAGAAAATGTTGTCTGTAACCTAGTCCCACACGTCCCACCCTGTCCCTGTCTCCCTGAATATCAGCAGTCTTTGTTCTGGACAGGGTTTTTTTTCTGGAGGGTGGGGTGTTGGCTTCAGCCCTTAGAGCTCCATGAATCTTTGGGTGCCCACTTCTCTGTATTGTTTGCACATATGACTGGTGCTTTGGGACTCGTGAGGTTCAGACAGATGAACTCTGGACCTCCCAGGAATAGTTTTGTTTGTATCTGTGAAGCTGAAGTCATAATATTTTTGAGATGGTTTGGAAAAGCAGTGGGGATGTTTAAAAAACACCAAGGCAATTCCAAACTAAATTCTAAAATGAAGAATGAGCTGGGAGCAAGTTGAAGATGGTGGTATAAGGCATCTGATGCCTGCAGATGTGTTTACGACTGTAGTTTCCCTTACCCAATTCTTAAAGAAACTTGAGAAGTATGGATTTTCTGCTGAATATGATGTATTTTCTTACAGAACCCTCTCCTAGGGCTGGTTTAATCTGAATTTTGAACTTGATTAGCATGAAAGAAAACTAATGTCTGGAAATGGTCTTTCTCTCTTTTCCTTCTCTTAAACTGGTTCAATTTAGGCTAATCTGTTATCATAGACAGTTACTTCACCAATCCCTTGTTTCTTATCAATGCTGGTGATATGAAGCTAATAGCTTGTTGATGTAAGTTATAAAATCACACTCCCTCCTTTCGTGTCATTATAATGTTATGTCCCATTGGAGCAGAGATGTGTGACTTTGGCAAAAGATAGGAGGAAAAAATAAAAGGATACTGTTGATTATTCTCTGCCACTATTTCAATCTCTCTTTTAAAAGAGTTTATTCAAGCCAATTACCTTTTTCTCCTTTATCTTTTAAAACAAATGTTGTTTCTTCTCCCTTAAATTTATTTTGGGCTGTGCATGTGTGTAACTTTATTTAATGGTAAGATTGTCATCAGTTTGATCTACTTCTTTGTACTAAAGCAGGTACTATGCCAAAGAGCTTTTTTTAAAAAGCACAGTCTGAAGTCTTGATTAACATCTTAGGGTATGTTAATCTCTTAGCTAATCTTTTGAAACAAGAAGGCCTCATTCTTTACTATTTAACTTTGAATTTATACCTTTGGCCTGTCAAGGTCGCCAGACTTTTCTCACTTCTCTGGAACAGGAAAGAAAAGATTTGAAATGTTTCATCTGTTGTTCAGATCAAGCTCTTTAGTTTTTGTTTTGTTTTGTTTAAATCTGTTTGTTTTTAGTACTGCTGAAACTAAAATGTTCCAAATGCTTGATGTTAAAATTTTCTGGTTCACCTAGTTGCTAATGTCTTCAGTATTGCTCTGTCAGATTCATTCCATTAAAATGACGGGGCAAGCATTGAGAGAAGTGATCATTGAAAAGCAGAAGAACAAAATGTGATAGTCTTTATGATGTCTCTCATATAACTTCACAAAACTTGTCTGGAATTAATATGAAGGAGAAGCTGAAAATTAGTTTTCTTCTGGATATGATTTAATAAGGCAGTTATACTGTTGAAGAAAATTTTAGTACAGTTCTGTTTCTCAAACAAATTTTTTAAAATGTTCCCATGGAGACCAGTACTAATATTTTGTAATAATGTAGGGTGTTCTGATTAGATGCTTTTTAAAAATGTTAATTTAGATCTAAGGTGAACCCTGTGAATCCCAGGATACTCCTTTCCCATCACTCGAAAATGTCCAAATCCAATGGGAAATAGTAATCTAGATTTTCCTTTGTAGATTTTCTTTTGTGTCTTTTGTCTTAGTTGATTCTAAATTAACTATTAAAAGAGAATAAATCCCTTTGTGATTTGCTGGGATGTGTTTCACCTAATGTCATAAAAAGTTTTACTGGAAATGGGTGCTTAACTAGTGGTGTGCTGGTAAGCTGTCTCTCAAAAAAATAAAGCCTTGATTTGTAGTGTTTGCTCAATCCATGTTGTCAGTACTGCTAGCCAGGCTGGTTCTAAACTGTCAGGGCGACATCACTAAACTGGAGCTGGAAAGAAATGTGTACTATTGGGTTATCAGTTGGGGCTTTAACTTGCCATCCCAAATCCAGTTTTTCACCATCATGATAATCATCCTCAAAACCTCTGATTCTCCACGTTGTACTTGACCCTCAAGGGACAGATAACATAAACTTTGGGTCTGCCCTTTATTAGGACGTACTCAAGGACATTTAGAAATGTTTACTAAAAGGTACCTTATGCTAAGAGCCCAATGAGAATGATTTGTGAGAGTTTAGAAGAGGAAATGACTTCCAATTGGTAGCATCAGGAGAGATTTCACAGAGGAGGAAGAATTTGCACTTGGTTTTGAAGAGTAAGATTCTAACAAATCAGGAAAGGGTTGGGGCAAGCATGGATGCAGTATAGCATAGTGGTTAGTTGCATAAAGTTGCACCATTTAGGATATTGAGGTGTACATGAGTGTCTTTGTATGTGTAGTGAGAAAGAACAGGGCTTCTCATTTCTGAAAGCTTTGCAAGTGTCCAGAATATAAAGAGTTACCAAGTGCTTTTGGAAGGGATAGTAAGAATCTATTTAAACTGCCCAGTGAAGAACAACTACCCTCAGTTAGTGAAAGAAGTAGAGAAGAAAACATAGTTCAAAGTCAGTACCTTATCAGCCTTTACTCTGATGACATATCAAAGAAATTGGTAAGTCTGCAGCAGAATCAGCAATTTGAACTTGAGATACTTCCATCTAGATACCTCCATTTTCCTCTCTCTTAATACTTGAATAACTCTTTAGGACATATGCAAAATTTAGAAGCTGGGCAAACCAGACTCCTTTCTTTTTCTTTTCTTTCTTTCTTTATTTTTTTTTTGAGACAGAGTCTCTCTTTGTCACCCAGGCTGGAGTTCAGTGGCACAATCTTGGCTCACTTCAACCTTCACCTCCCGGGTTCAAGCGATACTCTCGCCTCAGCCTCCTGAGTAGCTGGGATTATAGATGCATGCCACCATGTCCAGCTAATTTTGTATTAGAGACTGGGTTTCATCATGTTGGTCAGGCTGGTCTCAAACTCCTGACTTTGTGATCTGCCCACCTTGGCCTCCCAAAGTGCTGGGATTACAGGCAGGAGCCACCACGCCGGGCTATTAGGTTCTTTTTCAAAATAGTTGCTCTTTAATCAGAATAAGTTAAACTGATATCTAATGGTCAGAGAAAGTGGCATGTATCTTTTGTGGCTTTTACTTAACCATTGAGCACTATGTAATATTCTCCACTGAAAATTAGAGCATCAATAGTATCTAGGTGTTTTCTTTTAAAGGAGAGAAAAATAGTACAATGCACTCAGCAAACATGAAACTAAAGTTTAGACCACAAAATTCTGAATGTACTTACTATAGACGGTAGACTATAGACTGGAAGGATAATATTCATGCCTTTACACTTAGGGGAATACTAAAGCCTCATTTTGGAATTTTTTAAAAAATCTACTTTTTGTTACAGTTTTGGAGCCTTGGAGCTTTTTAGTGCTTTGCCATGACCATCATAAATGCTCACCTTATAACAACTACGCCTTCATTTTATAAATGTATTTTATATATTTACCCTATGTGTTCATAAGGTATATAGTTCTCAAAATGTAGCCTGTTTTCTATTGAGATTTTCTGATATGTAAGAAAAGAATCAGAGAGGGGGAGCAAGTGTTTTCTCGATAAAAGCAGCTGTCCTGTTAGTAATATGAGTGTGGTTTCCTCATCCCTTGCTTCAGATATTCCATTTGTTCTTCTGACCTTCTGGTGACTTTTGAGAGAGCTTTGCTTATAAGAAATGTAAGAAGCCTAGTTTATTGATGAAAAAAGCATTATTATTTTCTATAGATTAAAAATAAATGTTCCAGAAATATGATTTTTACCTAGAATTTTGAAGATTTTTTTCCTTATCAGTTTGTTTATTTTTGTGATAACTCATATCCCCTATTGCCATGACTAGTATTGTTTACACCTGGTAATAGAAAATAAGACAAAAACTTTAAACATGTCTTTATGTATTTTATAGAAGACACACTTACTGAATTTCAGATAGAAACCTCCTTTTCATTCTAAGTTTATAATGTATCTCAAACACGTTTTTTCCTTATAGGGAAGAGCAAGAAGAGATGTCTGCAATTCGAGTGGGTTTTATCACGTATAACAAAGTTCTCCATTTCTTTAATGTGAAGAGTAATTTGGCCCAGCCTCAGATGATGGTAGTGACAGATGTTGGAGAAGTCTTTGTTCCTTTGTTGGATGGTTTCCTTGTCAACTATCAAGAATCCCAATCTGTGATTCATAAGTAAATATCTAGCGTTTTATAATTTAAAAATGAATCAGGTGTCTGTCTTTAGTTGCACTGTGTTTTTATTCAATCATGCATTGTTTTGTCATTAGCAAGGTGGGTTCAAGGCATGGATTATACAACTCTATCATTTATGTTATCCTGTCTTTTTTTTTAATATAGACCAGTATCTAAAAGAAATAATTATTTGAATACTCATATTCAACCCTATCAGTTCTTCCTTTTTTTCTGGAAAGGTATTTTAAGGGAGCTATTTCCTATATGTGGATGAATGTATTCAGTGATGACAGTCACAGCTGAAGATATAGCCACTGTTCCAATAATTTATGGTCTAAGAGATCAGTAATGCAGTGAATAGGAAAAAATATCTACAAAGAGTGATTTTGTAAATGTTCTATTCAAGTCATAGATTTTGGTGCCAAGCCATGCTAAGATATTATTTCCTAAGGATACTTACCTATAGATGTTGGTGTCAAATAAATACCATATATGTTTAGG
This sequence comes from Callithrix jacchus, assembly GCF_049354715.1. NCBI lineage: Eukaryota > Metazoa > Chordata > Mammalia > Primates > Cebidae > Callithrix > Callithrix jacchus. The sequence goes on from NC_133504.1 coordinate 78,788,659, forward strand.
CTTGAAATGTCAATTATTTATTGCTTAAAGTTTATTAAAATATGCTAAACATTTCAGACCTTTTGCTTACTCATGTCTTATAGTTTGTTGGACCAGATTCCAGACATGTTTGCAGACTCTAATGAAAATGAGACTGTCTTTGCTCCTGTCATCCAGGCTGGCATGGAAGCACTAAAGGTGAGAAGAAGCCACTTCTAATTGCTAGTAAATAAATTTTAAAAACAGAGAGACCAAAAAAAAAAAACAAAGTTTCAGTTATGAAAGAAAATATACTCTTCATTAAAACGTGGGTCACTAGAGGCTATTCTAAACTTCCACTCAACTCTCAGGAGGAAATGGCCAAAACCACAGATTGGTCCCAGCGTTTCCATTCCAGGACTGTTAGCATCTGAGCAACTGATTTTGTCAGGATTTCCAGTTTAACTCCTCCCTCTGGCTTTTGTATGAACTTTATATGGTCTATTTTAAAATTAGTCCAACAATATCAGAACTACCAGATTACCATATCACCCTCCCCAGCCATGGGGTTTTCAAACATGCCAGGCCAAGTCCTTGTGACAGCCAATGACAGAGATGTGAATGCCAATTGCCAAAAGTAGATGAGAGGTTGGCCATGTCTCCAGTTGGGAAGCTGAGCCCAGAATGACTCTGGTCATCCTCATAGTAATGAAGACAGTAAACTGAAGAAGGCATAATGATTAAAAAGCCCTCACTCTAAATCATCATCATGACCTTAACACAAGAGTCAGACCACTTTGACCCTTACAGCTAGTTCCTAAAATTAATTTTAAAATGTTATTATTAAAGTTAAATTTTAATTTTAAAATAAAATGCTTAGTAATAATAATAACAGCAACAACAATATTACAGAACTGAGTTTATGAAATACTTCCCACATAATTTTATATCTGAATGTATAACTTGGTTCTAAGACAGTGATTCTTGCTTGGGTTTTCTTTATCTTCAAGAGTATTTACTTGTGGGATCAAAGATTTTTGTGGATATCACCCAAAAAGTCTCAGAATATATGTTAATTTAACATAAAATTAACAAGAAATATGATATCGTAAAGCAACTTGACGATAAATACAAATAAATACCTTCGATTTCAATTTGTAAGGGTTGTTTTTGTTGTTCTTTTCTCCTCCATTAAGGTATCTAGAAATCCATATGTAAATGTTTCTGTACACAATAAGTAATATATCACCCTACAAGGCTTTCTACTCTAAGAAATTAGGACTGGGAATAATACTATATTCATGGATTTGTATATGAAAAGAAGGAAGAGTAGATATGCATTAGCTAATATTTCATCAATTAAGAGAGCATAGTAAAGTAGAATTGTAAAGCCAAGGCTTCCAGAGGACCTGACCATAGGCTCCCAGCTCAACCCCATATTTCATTTCTAAAAGGGGCAATCTTACAACAGTGGTTTCCACATTGGCAGTCCACAAGAGGCCTAGAGGCTGTTTGGCAGCTTAGAAAGAAAAGCTATATAAAGCAAATTGTGTATGTGCATTCTATGTATTTGAAATTTGATATAATTATGATACATTATTGAAAACCACTATGTTCTTAATAGCCATGTTCTCCAAGGTTGCTCATGCAGTACAATGACCACAGCAATCAGTATATTCCGCTATCAGTTACTTTACTAGAGTCCAGCTCATTTCAGCCAATGTGATGTATCTTCATATGTTTTGCATGTTTTTTGGTCATATTTGTAATTTTATTATAATAATGAATATTTTACCTTGACATTTAAAAATGAGAAGAAACTAATATCTAAATATATAAGAACTCAGGATAAGTTCATAAATACAAAGTTAATAGTATATATTAACTTTGTATTTATGTATAATAGAGTAGTATAATAGTGTTCTTACAAAGTAGAATGAACTATCTTTATAAAAGGTAAATAACTCTTTAAAAATAGATAAGGAACTATCTTGACAAAATGCCACTGTTGGACATAATGTCAACGGCAGTTACTACCATCCCTGCTGGCAAAGTAAACATTGTTCTCCCCAACGTCAGTTTTCATGTGGAGGCTGTGTGATGCTCCACCGCTGTCCCTGCCTCTGGGCTGCTTACAGTATGCTGGAGGAGATGTAACTCTGTAATACAAAACACAATGTTCGTTGGTTATGTTTTTTTAATGGGGGTGGGAGAAGGGCAAAGAGTAACTTTGGAAAGCCCAGGACTGTGGCTGGTCAGCCAAATAGCTCAGGATATTCTGCCCGGAAGACCAGAGATGAGAGTCTCATCCCCTGTGCACAGGGAGTAGAAATGGAAAGAACATAAAGTGAAAGATTTCTTATCGTGTGTCCAAGTGAAAACATTTCAGAATTATACTCCCCTATTTGAATTGTAGCTTTATTTTCTATCAGCTACATGCCACATAAAATCTATATATAATCAGTAGTAGTAAACTTCTTGAAGCAAACAGAGTAGACAAAAACTAACCAAAAAATATGCTAATTTGTCATGAAAATAAACAGCAACTCTTTGGAAAGTTCTTATGTGCACTTTTGAAAAGTCCTTGAAATATCCAGCTACAGGCTTTAGTGTACTACTTTCTGTTGTAAATGCCTCGATGTCCACAGCATCTTGTACTCTTAGCACTTTTTTCCCCACATAGCCTTTAAAAATCTGCATTTATTTCAAAATCTGACCTTCATAACTCAACTACACATGAATTGCTGGCATTGTCTTTTCACTTGGCCAAAGAACAGTTTACTGAGTTAGCTATTGTTTCCACCATAAAATTAGGGGTAATATTTGGCAAAAAAAAAAAAAAAAGAAGAAGAAAATGATCTTTAGTGGTTATGCTTAAAATATATGAGTTGAGGGGGACTTATCTTTAAATTATCCATATAGGTATTTAAATTTGATTGCAGGGGAATGCATCACAAACAATGCTCCTTGAGCAAGGGTCTATGGAGCACCATAGAATGGAAGGTGGTAGTCTCAGTGGGGGTTGGAGAAACACAAAATCAAGGTCCTTCCTTTTCAGGGAGCCCTTGATCTACAGGAGGACATACTAGAATACTTAAAAGTTGTGATACAAATGTCATTAATTCTAGAATAGTCTTTTCTATAAAGAAGAGCAGGTAAAGTCAAGGGTGTTAATAACTTATCTCTCAGAGAAAGGGGTGTCAGATCTGAATTTCAAACTATGAGTTATCCAGGTCAGCCTCTCTCAACCTGTTTTCTGCTATAATAAGAATAATATATACCATTCATTAATTCTGCATGACTCACTCCTATTGGCAAAGTCAGACTTTGGTTAAAACATAAATTTTTGTAGGGAATAAAACATTTAATACATAGGACCTTTATCTTTTATTAATTTGCTACTTCTAAAAGCCTGTATAATGGTGTGCTTATGAAATTATGGATCTAAAATTAACCATTTCATAAGGAAAAAATAAATATTGCCACTTTTTTAATAATACTGACCTTTTTTTCCAGTGGGCCCTGATGTTTTTTCCCTCAGAGTTTTACTATAGGTAATATAATAAAATATAAAAAGACAAAGTATGTTTAATTATGGTTAATACCATGTAGTAGATGATATAATTCTCCCAACAATATTTTGTGTAGTTTAATGTATTGACTTGTCATGAGATAACTGAAAATTAAAGAAGTTAAATAATTTGTCCAGTGTCACTCAAATAAAATGGCTGATTCTGATCATGACAGGTAAGACCCATGTTCTTTACTGCTGTGGTATAAAATGACAATATTAATATGAGTAGAGAATATCTAAATGAATAGATTTTTGGACAGTGAATGCCTTAGGGGAATTGGGTAGGCCAGGCAGGAAAAGCTGGTGAGAAGGTAGACTTTTTATTAAAGCTTTATACTCTCTATGATATTTGAATGCTTTTTAAAAGTATTTTTATAATAATAAAAGCTACAGGGCTGGGCATGGTGGCTCATGCCTATAATCCCAACACTTTGGGAGGCTGATATGAGCAGATTACCTGAGGTCGGGAGTTCAAGACCAGCCTAACCAACATGGAGAAACCGCGTTTCTACTAAAAATACAAAATTAGCCGGGCATGGTGTTGCATACCTGTAATCCAGCTACTCAGGAGGCTGAGGCACAAGAATTGCTTGAAACTGGGAAGTGGAGGTTACTTCCCTAAAGGCTCTCTATCAAAAAAAAAAGAAAATTATAGAAATAATAAATTTACAGTCATAGAATTTCAGGGTTTCAACATGCTTAACATTTTGTAATCGATATTATTGTAAATTTTACTCTGATTTGGTCATTGGAGCTAATGTGTCTTTACTGGCCAAAATCTTGCTAGTCCCTTTCTCCTATTCCGTACACATATACCTATAGATTCATACCTGTTCTTCATTCATCCTTGTGTTCTTGTATTAATAAGAACTGTATCCGTCAGTAATTTTCAGTAGAAGACACATACAACAGTAAGATCACAGAACACAAATTTTTGCTCACTACCGGCCATAGCAGAGACGAGACAGCAGGCCCCAGGTTACACCCCTTCTCAGCATGTCAGCTGTGTCTTCACCTCTCTGACCCACTCCACAGAGATTAGAATGTCAGTCACTGAAGGAGACATTGGGACAGGGCTAACCTTGAATTCTCTCTCTTTGTTTTAAGAGAGCTATTCACAAACCTAAGTACCTTATTATTAGCAGCACTTACTGCACATCTTGCAACTGAGCCAGGCACACTGTGCCTTTGCAAATAACAGCTGCAGGCAGAGAGCTGTAGAAATGCATTCCAGACCAAGGGAACAGAATGTGCATAGATAGGGATGTGTATAAAGCATGTGGTATATCCCAGGAAAGCAAGAAGCTTGTGTGGCTAAAACTTCCAGTGTAAGCAGATGTCAGGGGTAAGGACATGCAGGAAGTAAGACTGGAAAGATAGATGAAGACTCAACTTCAAAGGGCCTTTAAAGTTATTGTTTACTGGTTGTGACCTGGGGCAAATTGAATGAGTCTCAGTTTGCCTATTCTTAAAATGCAAACAGTAATACCTGCTGAACAAGGTTGTAAGTGTTAAAGAAAACATGTGAAGAGCCTGGCACAGAGCTGCATGCAGTAAATGTTGGTAGCAGCTCATCTCAACTGTTTCTCACCCTTCCTGCTCCTACCCAGATAAAGGACTGTGGACTTTATCCTGTACTAGAAAACCTTCAGGATTCCTTCCTCCCTTTCTCTTCCTCTGTCCCTCTCTTCGTCTCTCCCTCCCTCCCTCCTTCCCTCCTTCCCTCCTTCCCTCCTTCCCTCCTTCCCTCCTTCCCTCCTTCCCTCCTTCCCTCCTTCCCTCCTTCCCTCCTTCCCTCCTTCCTTCCCTCCCTCCCTCCCTCCCTCCCTCCCTCCCTCCCTCCCTCCCTCCCTCCCTCCCTCCCTCCCTCCTTCCTTCCTTCCTTCCTTCCTTCCTTCCTTCCTTCCTTCCTTCCTTCCTTCCTTCCTTCCTTCCTTCCTTCCATCTGGCTCTGTCACCTAGGCTGGAGTGCAGTGGCATGATCATAGGTCACTGCAGCCTCAAACTCCTAGGCTTAAGCAATCCCTTCACCTCAGCCTCCTTACTAGTGGGTACTACAAGCATGCACCACCATACTCAGCTCATCTTTCAGTTTTTGTAGAGACAAGAGTCTCACTACATTGCCTGGGCTGGTCTCAAACTCCTGGGTTCAAGCAGTCGTCCTGCATTGGCCTCCCAAGGTGTTAGGATTACCAGCATGAGCAATTGTGCTCAGCTCTTCAGGATTCGTAAGGATAAAAGCCACATACCTGATCAGAGCTATTGTTTTCATTTCAGAGGCACTGCTCTGGTGCAGTGTGCACTGTGGTTTGGAGGTTGGTGGGGTTGGTAGGACAATATTGAATCATACTTAATTCCAGGAAATTCTGCTTAGTAGGTTACTTCTTAGCATGTTAAATAAGATTTTAAGTCTTGATTCTTAATGCTGACTTGACTGTCATGGAGCTTGACTCTTCTTTTTGTTGCTTCCCAGAGACTACAGATATATAATCTTGATCCCATACTTTTCCTCTTGGCATCATGCCTCATAGCTCTTAGTTCCTGGTGTCTACTGTTGCCAATGACCACTACGTTCTTATGTGTTCTTCCTCAAAATACCACTGTAGCTTTAATCCATGTTTACTAAAGATCTGAAATAAGAGCTTATTTTGCATCATCATCCTGGGAATTCTACCATCTACTTTACATTATGAGATCGCCTGGTCTGGGAGGCTATACTGTAGGCTAAATAAGAAAGTGTTTTCATCATAACATTATTTTAGTAGTTTTTTTTTTTTTTTTTTTTAAGTGTCATGATACGTAGACCTAGCTTTAAATGTTGGCTCTCTTTCATTTACAACTTTTATGACTTTTGGCCTATCCTCTCTCAGCCTCAGTTTTCTAATCTGTAAAATAGAATAGTACCTCCCCAGGGGACACAAAGGTTATTATGAGGATTAAATTAAATGAATATAGTTCTTAGCTCATAGAAAGAACCTATATTTTATTTTCTGATTCTCTTAAAATGTTCCTACTCAAGGCATTTTCTGTGGGTTTTGGGTTTTTTTTTTTTAGGCAGCAGACTGTCCTGGGAAGCTGTTCATCTTCCATTCTTCCTTGCCAACTGCTGAAGCACCAGGAAAGCTCAAAAACAGAGATGATAAAAAACTGGTTAATACAGACAAAGAGAAGGTACTTGTAAACAGTTACTCTTTTAGTATCTATATGTCAGTTATTAAGAGGAGTTAAAGAGGCAATGTGTTCTTAGTGTAAGAAAAGGGGAGAAACTAAGTCACATAAATTAAGATAAATTAAGTCAAGGGCATTGCATATTATAGGAATATTTTGGATTACAAACAGCTTAAAATATTTTATATTCCTAGCAAAACCGATTTCTGAAATATGTATATTAAAATAAGGGCCCAGGCTAGGCATGGTGGCTCATGCCTGTAATCTCAGCACTCTGGGAGGCCAAGGTAGGTGGATCACTTGAAGTCAGGAGTTCAGTCTGGCCAACATGGTGAAACCCCATCTCTACTAAAAATACAAAAATTAGCTAGGCGTGGGAGCTACTTGGGAGGCTGAGGCAGAAGAATTGCTTGAACCCAAGAAGTAGATGTTGCATCACGCCACTGCACTGCAGCCTGGGCAGCAGATTTGAGACTCCATCTAAAAAAAAAAGGTGGAACGGTGGGGAGGTGTCCCAAACTTTTTCATGCATAATCAGCATAAGAGAGGCTGAATGATAAGACTATTATAGAAATGGAGGAAGTGGGGGAAAAACAGCAGATTGAAAGGGTAGAGGGCTTTAGACTGTTACATCTAATGATACATAGACTGTACCATCTGACGATACCCCTTGGAGGTAGAGACCTGAGGCATGAAGCACAGGCATGGGGTTCTCAAAATATGCCTGTGCCTAAAACCTCTGACAGTGTAGCAGTGAAGAGAAAGTCCGTGGGATGAATAAGGCTATGGACATAAGGATCCAACTAGTGGTTACACAGCAACTACAGGTTGCTTCATCTAAGTCTGTAAAGTAAGGGCTGCAATATCAGCTTCATTGGGATTGATGGAGTATCAAATAAAATTGAACACAAAATTATTTCACACAGCATGGACCTGGCACAGACTGAGTCCTCAGCAGGTGGCCACTGCGCTGATGATGGCCACAGTGTGTTTCTAAAGCCTAGTTCACTTACCTGGAAAATGTCTATTTTTCCATTTTGAAAATTCAACAAGAATTCAATGGAAATTTAAAATTTAAACCAAAAACATTTTATAATTGTTCTTTTTCCTTTATGCATCTTTCTTCCAGATACTTTTCCAGCCCCAAACAAATGTCTATGACTCATTGGCCAAGGACTGTGTGGCTCACGGCTGCTCTGTGACCCTCTTCCTCTTTCCCAGTCAGTATGTGGATGTGGCCTCACTGGGGCTGGTTCCTCAGCTCACTGGAGGAACCCTTTACAAATACAGCAATTTCCAGGTAAATGCCAGCAATTTGTTCACCTCAGTCTTCCACTCCCATTTTAATTTTGGTGTTTAAATTATAGGTTTAAAAAGCTGTGTTCACTTGTGGGTAGATGACAAATATAAATTCAAGAGCAGATGGAAAACAAAGTATATTGTTGGCCTTTTTTATCAGGAGAGTTCTGCATCTTGGCTTCAACCAAACTTGGATCAAAAATATTCAAAATTAAATATTGTAACATACTGAATATGTACAGACTTTTTTCATTATGTTCTATAGTTATAACAATTATGGACATAACATTCACACTGTATTGGGTATTATAAGTAATGTAAGCTGGGCGCAGTGGCCCAGTGTCTGTAATCTCAGGGCTTTGAGAGGTTGAGGTGGGAGGATCACTTGAGACCAGGACTTCAAAATCAGACTGGGCTGCATAGCAAGACCCTGTCTTGGCAAAAAATTAAAAACTAAGTAATCTAGAGATGACTTAAGGGATATGTAAGATGTGTGTAGGTTATATGCAAATATACCATTTTATGTTAGGGATTTGAGCATCTGGTACATTTTGGTATCTGTGGGAGGTTCTGGAACCAATCCCCCACAGATAATGAGGGACGACTCTGTCTGTCTGTCTGTCTGTCTCTCTCTCTCTCTCTCTCTCTCTCTCTCTCTCTGTGTGTGTGTGTGTGTGTGTGTGTGTGGTTCAGCAGTTCCATACTTCCTAAGTGTTTGGTGATAGAATGAGCTCATTTATCCTCAGAGTTAAATATCAGTGTGAACTTTTGTAATGGGGAAAAATATATTTTATGTAAAATATACTTGAGATAATACTTTTAAAAGTGACTGCATATTTGTTTTAAATTATTGGGATTTTAGGGATCAATTCATTACACTTCTCTCTTCCAAACCTGAATTGAGACAGATGTTCAAGAGATGATCAAAATATCTGCACTATAATGACCTGAGTCTGTAGGCAAGTGGGTTTGCTAATGATTTACCCCTGAATTTGACAAACTTATACACCCAAGCACAGAGTGGGCACAATTTGAGTTTCTCCTGTGGACCTTGTGCCTTGAAAACACACTGCATTGAGGGACAGAAAATGTATGACTCTTGCAGGCCAGCTGCCTTCCTATGAAGAGGACTCAGAAGAGGCTGAGCTGTGCCCACCCATTCCTTTTCCCAAATTTATTAATCAGATAAGTCATTCCCCCTCTCACCTAATGTGTGTGCCTGGACAGACATGGAGACATGGACTGGGAAGATGTGTTCTCCAACATGAATAACAAATGTTAGTCATCTACTTTTGTTAATCATCAATACTATTCTTAATAGAAACTAGTTACATATTTATATTATAAACTAGTTAAGGGACTTGATAAAACCAATGATTATAAATGAAATAAAATTGAAAAAGCTTTAACAACATTTTCTGAGATGTCTGGATAAAAGTATTTTCAGCCACACTCTAGAAAATAAGCTCTTAATAATCATACAAAATTCTAACCCTTACTCATGCTACACATACTCTGGGTACTGAGGTACATGAAACCTACCATGCTGATGTAGGTTTCATGTACCTCAATGTTAGCTCCTTTTCCAGCTAGGGGGATAAATTTCATCAGAAGCTTTTTCCCCCCACTTTTCCAAAAAGGACTTTATCATCCTCCATTCCTGGCATATGTGAATTGTCCTGGGGTTCTTGCTAGGTCCTTCACTATGTACTGGTGTGATCATCTACATGGTAGTGACTTGGCTTCAAAGAGCAGCCTACTAAGTGATGTGTAGGCAGGGGGTGCTCTGCAGTGTAATCATCCAGGTGTATTACTTTTTTTTCTATTTAAGTTTTTGAGTTATATGCCAACTGTATGTAGTTTCTGATATAATAAAAGATATTTACTTGTACCTCAACATATCCATAATTATTATTGATTCCTTCAATGTTACTAAAAAAGAAATGTGGTTATCATCCAGCAGAGGAAAAACCTCTAAGATGTAAACAGGCAGTAAAATATTTTATAATAAAAGAGTGTTAATGTTGCCTATGCTGTTATTCAGTTATTTGTGTTTACTCTAATTGTTGCAAAACTGAATCCTACCATAGCATTTCTTTTTCATCTTCAACAATACAAATTTTAATAGCCTTTTCCATTCAGTAGCATTATAAGATGAAAATGATGGTCAAGAACTATGCAGGCACCACCCAGTTGTATGTAAGCAAATAAAGGGATTATTATAAAGATTGTGTCTGTGATCTCCCTCTTTCCTTTTCTCCTTCATTCTCTTTGGGATTTGTGTTTCAGTGTGTCTCCTACATGTCAAATAGTAGTGAAAATTTCCTAAAGAGCTTCACTGACGAGGTCAGATGAGACGCTTTAGAAGCTGGTGTTCAGCTAGTTTGTTTACTATCTTGGGTGACCTCTGAGCTCAGTATTGTGCACATATGCATATTATGTAAATGTTGCTTAGTTGTGGAATGTGGTCATCCTTCAAAAATATGATGATCATAGAATAGTTAATAAGGGTAGGAGAGGTGTTTATACTTCCCTCTACATAGCTTCACAAAGCTCTGAATGTAGTCAGATTTTTAAAAAGCCCCAATTGCAGGGTCTTCCCCCAACCTCATTAAATGGGTATTATACACTGAGTCTTAATCGTGTCTCTTACCCCAAACCACTGAGTGGATCACTTATGCGCTCTTAATTTTCCCATTTGTGATTAATAATAGATGTTCTCATCTAAGTGTTAAAATGAAAGAAAATAATAGATGTGATTTTAGTTTCAAAAGTTAAGAAACAGTGTCCAAAGATCCTATATTTTCTTTAACCAAAGAAGCATAAGATATATGCAAAAATATGCTAAATCAGGATTTAAAAGTTATTTTAACTCATGATTAAAATGAGAACTGTTATTATAAGTATTTTACTGCCATCTGGTGGACACTGATCAGACTTTATTTTTTAGATGCACTTGGATAGCCAACAATTTTTGAACGACCTCAGAAATGATATTGAAAAGAAAATAGGCTTTGATGCTATTATGAGGGTTCGTACCAGCACAGGTAATTATCATTTATACAATTTTTCAGGTTTTTCTTGTATAATTGTTTCTTTTTCAAATTAATAACAGGCCAACAAAGAAAATAACAGTAAAATAAATAGAAGGAAAATTTTCCTTTTCCCTTATCTTTAGGTTTCAGAGCCACCGATTTCTTTGGTGGAATCTTGATGAACAACACCACTGATGTAGAAATGGCTGCCATCGACTGTGACAAGGCAGTTACTGTGGAGTTCAAGCACGATGACAAACTCAGCGAAGACAGTGGAGCCTTAATCCAGGTGATTGAAAATTTATTCCCAAGTTTTGTTTTTTAGTTTGTTACCTACAATGATCAGTGGGGAGACTGAAATACCAACAAATGTATTAGTGTCTCGATAAAAAAATTCAACTCTCTTTCTCCAAAGTCAAAAGTCAGTAGATTAGAACATTCAATTGTGAGGTTTCTCCATACTCATTCATATTTCCTACTTATATGAAGTGACAATTTTGTGTCATTGCATGCAAGTCCAGCAAATTTGTGGTAAGTATCAGAGGCATCAGCAAACTGGCTTCCAACAGTATTCACTTCTGTTGTGCTTCAGACCATTCACGTCTACCATATCTGTATTAGTTTGCTAGGGCTGCTATAAGAAACACTACAGAGTGAGCCGCTTAAACAACAGAAATTTATTTTCTCACAGTTCTGGAGGCTGGAAGTCCAAGATCAAGGTTTCTGAGGGCCTGGAGGGAAGGATCTGTTCCAGGCCCCTGTCCTTGGTTTGTAGATGGTTTTCTTCTCCCTGTGTCTTCACATCATCTTTCCTCTGTTACATGTCTATGTCTGAAGTTTTTCCTCTTATTCAGTCATAATGAATTAGGGTGCACTCTACTGAACTCACTTTAATTAATTTACCTCTTTAAAGACCTCATCTCCAAATACTTAGGTAATAGGGGGTTAGGACGTTGGAGGAACCACAGTTCAGCCCCTAATACCATGTTAATCATATTATATTATAAGCAAGTGAAATAGGATTTGCTTTGTTTAAAGTGAAACTAGCTAAAAGCCATGGAGACTTTGAATTAAAAAAAGAAAAACTATGGCCACTAGATATACATGGTCATAGTTTTCAAACATTAGCATCATCTTTAAAGGATGAAGAGAGGCTGGCATTACGTTGAGGAAGAACTTTTAATTAAAGTTTATATTTCAATCACAGATATTTGGGGGGTAGTTCTATCTATGCATTCTTGAAATGTATATCATCAGCATAAGACCTAAATCCATTGTGAAAGCTAGTTGTATGTTTTTAAGGAAGTGAGCCTTGAGTAGGGCTCTGAGCATGTGAAGGTATTGTCTCTGGACCTCGATCCCTGGTAATAAAACATGAGCTATGAAAAATGAAGACTAGTGGTAGAAATGTGATTATTTACATGTGAATCACTCATCAGTTTAAACTGGTGAAGTACTACCTTGAAACCCAGCAAACGAATGGGTCATTATACTCATATACTTCCTATTGTTCATTCTTTAATAATAATAGAAAAAATATCTTTTATCTATCTGTACACAGTGTTTTGTAAATGCAAGTAAGATTAAGGTAGTTTGGGTGGATATGTTAATCAGAAAAACATGTGACCTCAATGTTGCTTCTACAGTGTGCTGTGCTTTACACAACAATCAGTGGTCAAAGAAGACTTCGGATTCACAATCTTGGCTTAAACTGCAGTTCCCAGCTGGCCGATCTTTATAAGAGCTGTGAAACAGATGCCCTTATCAACTTCTTTGCCAAGTCAGGTAACACTTTGCCAATCCTGAGGTTCAGGAACCCTTGCTTAGTAATTCAGTCAAGGTATGTCAGTAGCTAAAAAGCACTGTGGTTTTGCAGCCTTCTGGTGGGTAAATTCAGAACTAATACAAGCAAAGTCTGAGGGAGAATAGTCAGATTTTTAACTCTAAATTAATAAGTGAGGTAATTCAGTTCAGGGCCAGTCTATACAGACTTACTTGAAGCTTCCTTCCAGAGTAGCAGTCTGAATTGAAATTTAGGAATAGGATGCTTAGACCCTCATTATGGTATGTAATCATGCCCTCTGACACATTGGGGTAATGGATGAGACCACTTCTAATGCTAGACTAAACTTGCTTATCGATACCATGTTAACTATGAAATAGAATGGGCCCGAGATGAACTTTTCTTTGGCTTTCCTTGAGAAATTCTACATACACTAAGGTTTGGAAAAGGTAGCAATCTAGCCTGTAAGAATTCAGGATATCAAAAAATGACAAATAGGCCTGCCTTTTTTTCTGCATGTACAATTTTAATACTCTGAAGATAAATCTTCAGGCCAGTGTAACCTTTGCCATAGGTAGGCCAATGTTCTCCATAGCTAGATCATCATATTTAATCAAGAAGAGACCATTAGCAAATGACTTGAACAGATTTAAATATTATTCTTGCTTGGTGGTCTGAAGATAATAGCAACTTGTTCCTTGTCTGATTATTTGAAGAGTCTGAATATTATTATCACTGTCTTGAGCTAAAACTGATGTCCTTTTCATTGTTTTGTGCACGTAGCTTTTAAAGCAGTTCTCCACCAGCCTTTGAAGGTCATCCGGGAAATTCTAGTTAATCAGACTGCCCATATGTTGGCATGTTACCGGAAGAATTGTGCCAGTCCTTCTGCAGCAAGCCAGGTGAGCTACCTATTGTACATAGATGTTGACTGTTAGAATCGACTACTCAGTTCTTCAGCACATAGCTGTTGAAGGCTTATGATGTTGCAGGCACTTTGATGCTGTGACTGTGATAGTAAACCATGTAGCTGAGAAGATTAAGAATGTTGTATATAAGAAGTGTCCTAATATAAACAGGATTCTCTTTTTTTATCCAGAGATGGGTATTTTGTTATGAAATGTGTATGCCTAAATACATTTTAGGCATAGTAACAAAGCTGACATGAGGAGATGGTAGCAATAACATATTTTATAAGCAAATATAATTTATAAATATAAATACTGGAGTTCTTTACATTTAAAAGTTTTTAATAGGTGTGAAGAGTTTTCACAGAATTGACTGTCTCCATCATCTAGTAATTTGAAATTTTAGAAGATTCTTTAAATAAACCTCACTTAGTCTTTCTCCTATAAAAGAAAAAGAAGAACCTCAAGTCCACATTTAATTTTGCATTTGTTCTTGTGTTCACATTCTCTTCTATGTCAATAAATGTTAGATGATATTTTTATAGCTGTATATCAAATATGTGAATATGGAATTTCAATTAAGACAACAACAGATGGGAAAACTTTCTAGTTTATTCATTGTCAAAAATGAGTGCTGATAGGATATCTGAAGCCCCACCTAAAAGAAAATTCTTGACAGAAAAGATAATGCAGATAAATTTGGAGTCCAAATTTATAATCTGGGCAAAGAAGGAAAACAAAACAAACACATTTACTAGATGGACTTTTCATAAAAGTTCCTTACCATGCTGTCCAAAGTGATTAAATTAGTCATCCATTCTTTTGTCTCCTGTTGATAATCATATAAGCAACTCTTGAATCTACATGAGTATTCAGTCCTCTTTATTATTCAGAAGATTTGCAATTTTAGTCAACTCGAATATCAGTGCTATTTCATAGCATGCTTGTTCAAGTTACACAAAAGCCTACCAGGTACACCTGGAATCTAGCGAAAAGAGTCCAATCATGAGCACTTTAAACATTTACTTCATTTTACTATCTGTCTTAGAGCTGTGGAAACAGTATTCTGTTTCCGGAGTATCTCACACTCCAGAAGGATTAGTTAAAGTAGTACAGATACAGTTAGTGTCCTCTCTGGACATTTATTTGTTAACTTTGAAACAACTGGATTCAAAGACCTTAAGTTAAAAACCAACTTATTGCCTACTTATGGAAGAAAATAAAACCTGTCATTTTATTCCGGTTTAAAAATTTAAAGGATTGTCTCTACCACTGGATCACCTGTTTGCACAAATAAATTATTTCTGGAGTAAAAACATTATGATGTTAAATTTTCTATGAATAAGTTGATAGAGATTGTTCCTGTTTTTATAATAAGGTTTTTCCATGAGCACTTTTCAAGTGTGCCTTTCAACCAATGATATGCTTAAAAAAATAATGTAACTTAAGTACCTTATGATTAACCAACCATCATGGAGTCTGGAAAATGTGGAGATTCTAAAACAGTATTATCTGAAAACAGACTAGTTGGACTTAATGTTCTCTTCAGAAAATCTTACTGTAAACTTGGTACTTTTCTACAGTTTACTTGTGAAAAATAGTATCTATGGAGATGGAGCGATTCCTAAAGGAATTCCACTATTTTACCATAGAGCCTGAAGTTTCCTTGACCCAAGCAAGACCATCAAGGAGCTATTTAGATTGTATGATGCTGGACCTCAGTAGAACTACTTTTATTGAGTTGCCAGAGCCAAAACTAGGCTGCAGCAAGAGAAGGCATTAGGTACAAAATGTAAGGAAGCATTCACTCTGAGAATTGTATGATAGATGCTGGGTTAAGACATATGGCTGGGCACGGTGGCTCACAACTGTAATCCCAGCCCTTTGAGAGCCCAAGGCAGGTGGATCACTTGAGATCAGGAGTTCAAGACCATCCTGGCCAACATGGTGAAACCCTGCTGTGTCTACTAAAAATACAAAAAATTAGCTGGGCATGGTGGTACAGACCTCTAATCCCAGTTACTCAGAAGGCTGAGGCAGAATAGCTTGAACCCAGGAGGCGGAGGTTTCAGTGAGCCAAGATCATACCATTGCACTCCAGTCTGGGCAACAGAGCAACTCCATCACAAAAGAAAAAAAAAAGGCCAAGCACAGTCTCTCATGCCTGTAATCCCGAGGCTGGTAGATTATGAGGGCAGGAGTTCGAGACCAGCCTGACCAATATGGTGAAACCCTGTCTCTACTAAAAATACAAAACATTAGCTGGGTATGGTGGCACATGCCTGTAGTCCCAGCTGCTCGGGAGGCTGAGGCAGGAGAATTGCTTGAACCTGGGAGGTGGAGGTTGCAGTGAGCCCAGATCAAGCCACTGTACTCTGGCCTGGGTGACAGAGCAAGACTATCTCAAAAAAAAAAAAAAAAAAAAGACATATAATTAGAAACAATATTAAGACAAATTAGGCTAGGTGCAGTGGCTCACACCTGTAATTGCAGCACATTGGGAGGTCAAAACTGGAGGAACCCTTGAGGCCAGTAGTTCAAGGCCAGCCTGGGCAACATAGTGAAACCTCCACCTCTACTAAAAATAAAAACTTAGGTGTGGTGGTGCACGACTATAATCCCAGCCACTTGGGAGGCTAAGGCAAGAGGATCCCTGGAGCCCAGGAGTTCGAGGCTGCAGTAAGCCGTGATTGTGCTACTGTCCTCTAGCCAGTAAGACAAAGTGAGACCCAGTATATTTAAAAAAAAAAAAAAATGTTAACTTTAAGGCTTACAAGCCTTACATAAGCAATGTAGATTTTTTTTTCAATTAAATCTAATAGCTCACTGTTCTGAACTTAAGTATGTTAATATCATATGGAAGTGCATTGATTTCAAAAGGCAAGTCAAATGACTTTAACTGCAAAATAAATTATTACTACTTCTGTCACTTCAAAACCTAAAGAAGAAAGGAATTTTCCAAATTCAGGCAAGCTCGACTTACATGAATTATTGCTCCCACCTCACTCTCATATCTTACTCCCAGAGAATTATTTATTTATAGAGGGGGGCCAGTGGGGTGGGGAGATTTTATAGTGGAAATCCGTGGCAATATTTTCTTCCTCACTCAAAAACATTGAATAAAATGTCCTTTTGTTTTCTTTCATTTTTTAACTCCATTTTTTTTGTTGTTTTCATGATTAGATTTTCCTTCTCATTTATCAGCTGTTTTCTTCCCTCTCCCTTCTACAGTCCAGCCTCCTCGGATTAGACTTTTTAGTCCTAATAATGTCATTGTGGGCCAACCTCACCCTTTGTGGCATTTAGGATCACATATTTCTGAACTCTTAATATGACCTGATTAATTACAAGTAACCAGTGAAATTTCAATCTGATATTTTAAAACCAAATGTACATGCTGTATACAGGAATCTAAGCACATTCCTGATCCATAATAACATGTAAAATGCCTAACTGGTAACTAGACCAGAAATAGCATGGGGGTGGGGGGGGGGCACATGGCTCTGGGAATATGACCATGATCTGCTTCCTACATCTTTTTAATCATAGTTTTCCTTGGCTGAGAAAGTAACCCAGTACCAAATGTTGTTAAATGAAGACATATTATGCTAGAGAAAAAAATCAGAAGAAGAGAGTGTTCTACTCTTATGAATAAACATATATTTAACCGTCCTTGGTTCTTTGAAAAGAGATTAGAAGTCGACAGGGGAAACAAACTGCAAAGTAGAATCATTTTGAAATATGTTAGCCTGAGCCAGTTAGGAAGTTCTGTCCCATACTCCTTACTGAGAAGAGACCTATGATATAAATTTAAGTTGCAGAATAAATTCTAACAGAGTCTCAGGGACATTTTCTTTTCAGTATGGATTCTGATAAGTGTATATCCGTCATCTTCATCATTAAGATAGAAAACTAAGCCAGGCACGGTGGCTCACACCTGTAATCCCAGCACTTTGGGAGGCTGAGGTGGGCAGATTGCTTGAGGTCAGGAGTGTGAGACCACCCTGGCCAACATGATGAAACCCCATCCCTACTAAAAACAGAAAATTCGCCATGCATTGTGGCACATGCCTGTAATCCCAGCTACTCAGCTACACAGGACAATCACTTGAATCCAGGAGGCGGAGGTTGCAGTGAGCAGAGATTGCACCACTGCACTCTAGCCTGGGCAACAGAGTGAGACTCTGTCTCAAAAATAAAAATAAATAAAAAAGAGAAAAGGCTAAAAAGAAACCATGAATTTATAGACAAGATATTTCAGTTATCTGTTTGCAAATTATTATTATCTCCTATGTATAATTTTTCTTTTGGATATATCCTTGTTCACTGATGTGTGCTATTAAATGGAAGGAAGTGACATTCGGATCAGTCAAACTTAATTATTAGCTATTCTTACAATATTGATTTAGGAGAAAGTTAAATAATATAGGAAATTACAATTTTTTAAGTCATCAGATTGTGTTCCTAGAATTGCTGCACTGTGTTAGGTTGTAGTATCTCACAAGGGCGTGTACTCTGGGGCAGTTAGAATGAGGTCATGTGTGCCAAAGTTAGGATGGAGAGAAGGTACAGGTAGATTATGAAGGCAGAATTAAAAGGATTTTTTTTTTATTAATTGAGGGTAAAGAAATAAATGAATTAGGGTTCATTTGGAGGTTCTACACTGAATAGGAAACATGGGAGGAAGAACATGTTTGTGGAATTGTAGGAGTTTGATTTTGCAGGTTATCATTCAGTAGTGACACATCTAAATGCATGAAGCATTTCCTTTTTTAATCTATAGTACTGCAACCTCTTTATTATGTTTTATGCATATATATGTCTATCCCAGGCGAACGTCAAGCATCTTACCATATGGACTATGCCTTATTCCTCTTTATATCCTTGACACTTTGCACAGAACCTATGACACAATGGCATTTATTATTTGTTTGATGAGTTTAAGATGCATGAAGAGCATAAAGGAAGAGATATCCTGTGGGCAGTCAGAAATGCTTTTCTTGAAGTTGGAAATATACGTTAAGACATCATTTTATTTAAAAGTTTTATATATATATATATATATATATATATACACACACACACACACACACATACACACAACACGCATACATATATATGGTACATCCAATATGCTAGGTACTATTGTGCTTTAAAAATCATTTAATTCTTATTATGACTCAGTTATCATGAAGTTGATATTACCATTATTCCATATTCAGCTAAAAAAAAAAAAAAAGAAAAAGAAAAAAAGAGAGGGAAAGTAATTTGCCCAAGGTCACACACCTGGTAAAAGACAGAGCTGGAATTGCATCCTAAGCACTGAGTGGGTGGTGCTGCTAACAGCTACACCAGGCTGCTGTAGCACTAGATAAAACAACTGCTGCTCTTTGAGTACCTACTCTGTGCCAGATTAGTGTGTGCTCTAGGTGCCTTACATGGGTTACCAGTTAATCCTTACAAATTCAAAAGCAAATGTTGTTTCAGTCTTACAGATGAAGCTCAGGATTGTTCTCAGTAATGATCAAGCATATAAAACAAAAAATTGTCTTTTTCAGCTTATTCTACCAGATTCCATGAAAGTACTGCCAGTGTACATGAACTGTTTGTTGAAAAACTGTGTGCTGCTCAGCAGACCAGAGATCTCAACTGATGAGCGGGCATTCCAGAGACAGCTGGTCATGACCATGGGTGTGGCTGACTCTCAGCTTTTCTTCTATCCACAACTTCTGCCCATAGTAAGCATGCTGGGGTGCTGCATTTCCCAGAGGAGGCTGGAAGGGAATCCTATTTTGTGCTTAAACCATATGTTGTATCTGAAACACTTTGTTCTTAAGAGGAAAGTTAGTCACAAATGCCGTCAAAATGTATGGTGTGGGGTTTTGAGTGGGGGCTCTTTCTGCAAGTTGCTTATGTGCATCAGTATGTGCTCACTATGGTGAGGGGAAGGAATCTGAGGAGTTCTGCGTCTCCTTCAGTCTGTTTTCAGCCCAGAAGGTAGGCTGGGTGCAGTGGCTCACGTCTGTAATCCCAGCACTTTGGGAGGCCGAGGCAGGAGTTCGAGACCAGTCTGGCCAATATGGTGAAACCCCATCTCTACTAAAAATACAAACAAATTAGCTACTGGGGGTGGGGAGGGGGCTGAGGCAGGGGAATCAGCTTTTATCACTCCTCCACTCAAAACACTCCAGGATTTCCCATCTCAGTAAAAGCCCTAGCCCAGTGCTGTCTACCCTCTCCTCCCCTCCCTTCTCTCTGAAATCTTCTGTTAATCTCCCTTTCCTCATCCCATTTCAGCCTTCGTGCTGATCCTCAAACACTCCAGTCGGGCCCTTCTTTAGGACCTGTGCACTAACTTTTCCTTCCATCCGAAATGGTCTTCTCCAGTTGTCCCCACGGCTCCTTCACTTACCTCCTCAGGCTGCCTTTTTAAAAGCTGGTGGGCTCCCTGGACTATCCTAGTTAAAATTGTCCCCACCTTCACCAGCAGCACACCCCATACCACTCTCTTGCATCTTTTCTTCGTAACCCTTAACACCATCTATATTCTGTATATTTTACTTATTTTATGTGTTGTCTTTTCCTCCCTGCAAAAAACTATTTGCTGTACAAGGTAGGGATTATTATCTAATGACTGGAATAAAGTCTGGCACATAAAAGGCTAAATATGCACTGAGGGAGGGGAGGGAAGAAACAGGAAAGGAAGAGAGGAAGGAGGGAAGGGAAGGGAAGTGGAAGAAAGGAGCTTCTAACTCTCTTGTCTGTGCTTGCCCAGCACACATTAGATGTCAAGAGTACAACATTACCTGCTGCTGTTCGTTGCTCTGAGTCCCGTCTTTCAGAAGGAGGAATATTCTTACTAGCTAATGGTCTACACATGTTCCTATGGTTGGGAGTAAGCAGCCCACCAGAACTGATCCAAGGAATATTTAATGTGCCATCTTTTGCACATATCAACACAGATACGGTAAGTATTTTTTTCATTGCTTTTGTGGTAATATGAAAAATATCATTCTTATATATTTTTACTTATGTGCAGTCCAATATTACAGAAAGAAACAATAAGGCATATATTTCTGTATATGAATGAAAGAATTTTGTGTTTTGATCAATGTCAATTAGCTGGCATAAAGTTATTTGTATAGAGTACTTTCAAATAACTAAAATATATGACTTTAATAGAAAATGCTAACACTTCTAGATCATTAACTGTGTACCAGTCTCTGTACTCTAAATACTTAAATATACCATACCTGAGATGGATATGGTATCAACATTTTACGGAGGAATCAATTGAGGGTTAGAGCCAAGTTCCTTCAGGTAGTAAAGTGGCAGAGATGGGAACTGAATTTAATTATTATGCTGTGGGGGCTTATCCCTGGTGCTGAACTGCATACTCAAAAGAATGTAGAAATCTTTCATAGGTGTTTGAGGATCCGACTAAATCAAATTACTGAGTTGACAAAATAATAATTCCATAAAAACAGATTATATACCCCTTTGTTGCAATTACAAGAGAAATTGTGGGTTTGATGTTAAATTAATAAAAATGACCATTTTAAAGCATCTTAGGAAAACCCAGCAATTATATTTTGTACAAGAGTCAACATTTATTGCAAACCTTATTTGTAGACCATGTTGCATAAGCATCACTGCCAGATGGCTATTGTCTGACTCTGATAGTGGCTTCCAATAGAGCTCAGCAGTTAGTTTGTTCCCCAAAGTCTCACTTACATTGTGGCAAGATAGCTTAAGTCTAGTTGTTGAACCCAATGGTATGAAGTACAGTTTATCAATATATATATAGCATCTTGCAGAAAAAGACAGGATTAAAATTCAAGGCCATGATAGGTGATCAGTTTAGAGAGCTGCATATTCATTAGGAATATCAAAAGTATATATATATTTTTAAGATGGAGTTTCGCTCTTGTTACCCAGCCTGGAGTGCAATGGCGCGATCTCAGCTCACTGCAACCTTCGCCTCCTGGGTTCAGGCAATTCTCCTGCCTCAGCCTCCTAAGTAGCTGGGATTACAGGCATGCACCACCATGCCCAGCTAATTTTTTGTATTTTTAGTAGAGACGGGGTTTCACCTTGTTGACCAGGATGGTCTCGATCTCTTGACCTCGTGATCCACCCGCCTCGGCCTCCCAAAGTGCTGGGATTACAGGCTTGAGCCACCGTGCCTGGCCCAAAAGTATTTTTAAAAGAATTCAAGGGTATCCATATTCTAGTTAGAGACTAGTTTTAAGATGAAGATTTAGAAATAGTAAGATATCTGCATATGTTTGAAGTTAAGAAATAAGGAAGGTATTTTAAAAATAAAATTCAGTAGGCAAAGAACTATGAGTCTAAAGAATGTTTATATAAAAGTTAAGGGAGCTTCCTCTTATATTGACATAGTAAATGCTGAATGCATAGTTGCTGAACTGAACATCCACAGGAAATAGCCAGTCTCTCACAAGGCAGCAGATTTAGGTCTGTGCTTTTTTATCAGCATACCTTTCCTTGACTTTCATCAACAAAATGAAACAAAGTTAAAAACTAAATGTGAGCTACTTTCTTTTTAGAGGCAGTTGGCACTTTAAAACATATACATAAAAAATATTTATATTGTTTGTTGAACAAACAGATCTACCATAATATGTCAAATAATACACATAGGGGATAGGAGTGGGAATATAAATAATGAATTTTTTGCTTTTCTTACTCCTGTGAAAAACACTGACCATAAACTTTTCCTGACACATGAGGTTTATGGTGAAACATTCTAGCTCACATATTCTCTGGCTAACTCATGATGATGCATTGGCTCTTGGCATCTTCTTGCTGAGAAGCAAACATTAGCATTTTACTCTGTCTTAATGGAATAAATAAGTCAAAATCCCTCATATCTCCTGGATGCAATGTGCAGTTGGATTGGTCTGTAGACCACTAACGAGGTTTCTGGGGTATCTAAGAGGCTGCATTCCCTATGAGAAATCAACATTTGGTAGTTTGTTTTAATGGTGGAACAGTAGTACTTGAATGGCATTTTCCATCTACTGAAGGAATAAAGTACAGTCTTTTCTCTCACAACATTGCCTTGAATTTTGAAAAGGGATCAAACTTTCATGGGAAGTGGTTTGCATAAAACATTTACTATTGTCTGTTAGTATCCATGGGGAATTGGTTCCAGAAATTTCTGTAGATACCAAAATCTGCAGATGCTTAAGTCCCTGATATAAAGTGTCATGGTATTTGCATATAACTTGAGCATATACTCCCATGTATTTAAAATCATCTCTAGATTACTCTTAACACCAGCTGAGCACGGTGGCTCACGCCTATAATCCCAGCACTTTGGGAGGCTGAAGTGGGAGGATTGCTTGAGCTCAGGTGTTCAAGACCAGCCTGGACAAGAGCGAGACTACATCTCTTTTTTAAAAAAAGATTACTTGTAACACTTAATATAATGTAAAATGCTATGTGAATAGTTGTTAAACCATATTGTTTACAAAATAATGGCAAGAAAACAGTACAGATGTATTTTTTACAAATATTATTTTTGGTCTGTGGATGCAAAACCCACAGATACAGAGGGCCGACTACGTCTATGTTGTATCATTTCAGTGATGTACATGTGTCAAATTCCAGAGGAAGATTTTTGTTTTCAAAAGACAGAAAATAATTGAATTGATGGGAATGGGTGCCAACAAGAATTTTTAGTGCATTTTTCCCAGTTTTGGTTTTCAGGTAATGAACTACACCAATATTCAAGTACATGGTTTTAGAAGGATGTTATATAAACATTATGATAATCTCATATTGTTACTTCTATCTAAATGTTATAAACTGCACTAAAACTTTGATTTTCATAAATTTAGACATTGCTGCCTGAGGTAGGAAACCCATACTCTCAACAACTCAGAATGATAATGGGTATTATCCAACAAAAGAGGCCATATTCAATGAAGGTAAGAAAGCGATTTTATTTTTTCCCTTTCTTCATGCATACCTTATGTTTTTATGATGTGGTCTTCCATTTAAAAAACATCATCACAAATCTTAAAAAAAAAAATTAACCTTACATATAAGTAAGTATATATACCTACTTATCAGTCACAAACATAAACAGCTATTACCATGGGTCAACTATGGGGTATGTTAGTCAGTATTAACTTTATGATTTAATAGCAATTGGTATCATTAAAAGACTTTGAAATGACTTTTCTTTTGGTGCCTAAAATTAATTAATTATAGAAGTATCATTTAGAACATTTGTAAGATTTATTACAATGTTTAATTTATGATCTCTGAAAAGTTTTGTTATTCTTGTCCTTCTAAGCCCTTCTAGCCTTTTCCAAGTTTGAGAAAAAGAATTTAATATGTCTAGAACCCAAGAAAATTAAAACTTGTTGCCAACTTCCAGATATTTACTTGTCTTCCTTCCCAAGCTCAATATTAGAGTCTCCTGGGATCTGGAATGTATAGATGATGATGTGCTGTGTAACACTGCTTACTGAAGAGCTATAAGACACTCACCTGGAGGCATGTGTCTACAAGTGCCAGGGTATTTATGGGGCCAGATGTCTCCTGAAATGCAAATGTGATGTCAATCTAAACCAACATTCGTAACTTTGAAAGTAACTCATGCCTGCAAACATCAACTTTAGGTAGCATTTAGGTAAACTGAACTAATGACATCTGGATAAATATAGAACTTTTCTAGAACACCTGTGTGGGTTCAGTTTAAGGGCAGGACCTAGAGATGACAGACAAGGCTCAACTAAACACATTCTCTTAAGATTTGGTTACACGTTTTTCTAGGGCATTCTGTCTGAACACCCTAGAAACATGTAACCAAATCTTGAGTCTCTTGAAATGCAATAATGATTCACCTTCATCCCAGCTCCAGCTGCAGCAACTACATCCCTCCAACTGGCCATTCGCAGCGAAGAGGCACAACTAAGCATAGAGATCATCTCTATCCTCAGTAGTTCTTCCTTCAGGGAAAAAAAAAAAAACTTTTCTCTGCTTTCTCCAACCTCTTATCAAAGTTATGTCAGCTTTGGTTATAAAAGCATCTGGGGGTAAGCATCAAAATATTATATGTGAATAAAATATTAAGCAACTGTGTAATAAAACAATTTTAGCTTGAATACTTAAATAATCAGATTTTCTTATGTACCACCTGCAAATTTGTCCATCTGTTTATAGAGTGCTGTCTCTATAAAAAATTTGAAATATCTAAAATCTACAGATGTCAGAGCTGAAAGGAATCTGGGAGATGCCTGGCTCCTTACACCTGCACATCACAGGCATGAAAGTGAGGCTCAAATGAGCTCACTAGCATGATCAGGGTCTCACAGCTGGATCATAGAAGATACAGGGCTTGTACTAGCTGCTTAGTCCCAGTGCACTTAGCATTACACCTTTTCTCTGACACTTGAAAATTGACCAAACAAAGGAAATGAAAACATACTTTTAAAGGATTAAGATTAAGGAGGAGAAAAGAGCTGGTATGGAAGGATCAAGAATAACAAAATCAAATCTATAAGGAACTGCTACCTTCTAGGTTATGCTAATTATTTATTTTTACTTATTTATTTATTTTTGAGACAGAGTTTCATTCTTGTTACCCAGGCTGGAGTGCAATGGTGCGATCTCAGCTCACCGCAACCTCTGCCTCCTGGGTTCAGGCAATTCTCCTGCCTCAGCCTCCTAAGTAGCTGGGATTACAGGCACGTGCCACCATGTCCAGCTAATTTTTTGTATTTTTAGTAGAGACAGGGT
Source organism: Callithrix jacchus (assembly GCF_049354715.1). NCBI lineage: Eukaryota > Metazoa > Chordata > Mammalia > Primates > Cebidae > Callithrix > Callithrix jacchus. Next base: position 78,814,159 of record NC_133504.1, read on the forward strand.
TTCACCATGTTGACCAGGATGGTCTCGATCTCTTGAGCTTGTGATCCACCCACCTCGGCCTCCCAAAGTGCTGGGATTACAGGCTTGAGCCACCGTGCCCGGCTGCTAATCACTTTTTAAAAAAATCAGTCCTCTTAGACCTTATTGTGGGATTATTCTCATATATGTGGGGGAAGGAAAAAAAAAAAAGATTTCTACCACAGTATGTCTCCAGATGACTGAAACCAAGTGCTTTCCTGATAAATGCTAGTCCTGCCCTGCATGGTTCTCTGTGCTCCAAATGTTTTTCATTCTCTCTCATTCCACTTGTATTTTCTAGATTACTCCTTCCCCACTGGCCCTTTTCCACAGTTTACAAACTGTTAAAAAATCTACCTTCATTGAAGCTGCCGCTTCTCCGAGATTCCACTTCCCTTTCCTTTCATTCATTCTACAAATATTTATTGAACACCAACGATATACCAAACATTCACCAACCAAGCTCCTTCAAAAACTCTGTATTAATGGCTCTTGCCTTCTTTTCATCAGTTCAGTTCTCTGTAAACTGCCAAATTGCTAAAGACAATTGATTCTCAATCCTTTTATAGCATTTCCAAGGTCGACTACTTCCTTAAATTCTCTCTTGTCAGCTTTCAAAACATCTCCTGCTCCTGATTCTTCTTTCTCAGTGACCCTTTTCCATTGGCTTCTCTTCATTCATCTGCCTCTTAAGAGTTGGTATTCCCCTAAGGTTGTACCATGGCTCTCTTCTTTTCTCACTCAACATGTTCTATGCACATTAAAGAATGAATGTGCATAGAACATGTTGAGTGAGAAAAGAAGAGACACATTCTCTGGTAATGTGACCCAGAGAATGTCACATTCAGAGTTAGCCAGTCCTTCCTTGTAGAGGGCACACAAGAAGCAAGGAGGTAACAAGCAGTGATTATTTTAATGTTCTCCTCCTACTTACACAGTCATCCCCCTCCCTATAGAAATATAAAGTGGGGAAACAAACACAGATCTACCAATCCACACCAGTATGTTTTCCTTTTATTGGTGTGACTGTGCCCCTTGAGGAGACAACTATCACTATGTCAAGACAGGCCAACACCACTTCCACGAGTCCACTCCCCTGAGACCTTCCACTATACTTTTTGTGTCACCCTGGCACCTGCAGATAATCAAATGGTAGGGTAGGATATTCATCACTGTAGCTTCAAGTTAAGTTTCTCCCAAGGCTGAAATTCATTCCCTGTTCTACTTACCACCTCCACTCATAGCCAAATACTTTGTCAGAGGAGGTTGTACAGTGAGCACCACACAAAAACAAAAAAAAAAAACACCAAGTGAATGGCAGCAATAGAAAATACCTAAGATGAGCAACCTGAACTTCTTCCCAATTATTTCCATAAAGAACGTAAGTTCTAAAGAAATTAGAACTTCAAATCTTTCCTCCTTCAATGTCTCATTCTGCCCAGTCTCAACCTGAGTTGTGTCATGGTCTAGACACAACCCACACAGCTCCTACCAATTGGTAGGTAGTAAAGTCGTAGTGGCATGTGGATGGATAAAACATACAATGAAAAGAATCTTGACCTCAGGTTTATCAGGAGGCAAATCTTAAACTTCTTTGGAGAAATCTCCATTAAGCGTTCATTGTGCTTCCAGAGGAGTGGAATCTGCCTATGCACACAGCTATTCCAGTACTAACTCCCAGTACCTAGAGCTGACACCCAAAAGCCAAGGCATCACACATGTCTGTGTCCACAGGGAATAAGCTGAGTTGCAGCAGCAGCAGTTGTTCTTATATATTATTATTTTACTAGGTCAGGGGCAGTTTAAAACTTAGCCTTGGACCGTGGCCAAAATGTTATAAAGGAAAAAAACAAGTGGTGTTGACGGAATTATTCTACTTGATAACTAAAAAGCATAGAATGCAAAAGTAGGGAGGCCCTGCCCTCCTAGCCAAAATTGCACATACCTTCCCTGCCACAGCTCCTGAAGCTGTTAACTGCATGCACTTCCCTATTGCAGGCCTTTCTGGTGATTTTACCTCCTGTGAGGAAGAAGAGAAGAACTGTGGCTCCTCTTAATTATATAGGAGGCAGGTGGCATTGTTGTACATGTATGGCTCAGTTAACCCCACTTGTGGCCTAATAAATATGAAATTCTTATTCAGATCATCTACCTTGACTTCCTCGAATAGGAATAAAGGAGTAGAGAGAAGGGCTCAAAGTGTTCATGACAAAACTCCCTGTCTTCTGGGCTTCTTCCCTGTGGGTTTCTTCTAGAGCAGCACTCTCCAGTAATGCAAAAGCATATGCAATTCTGTTTCCTGATGACCACATTTAAAACGAAAAAAATTATTTAAATAATATAACCCAGTATATCCAAAATATCATTTCTATATGTAATCTGTAGCAATTAAGATATTTTTACATTTTATTTTTTTATACTAAGTCTTAGAAATCAATTGTGTATCTTATATTTACAGCACATCTTGATTTGGATGAGCCACATTTTAAGTGCTCAATAATATGTTGGCTGGCTGTCGTACTGGACAGCACAGGTCTAGAGGTTCGTGATGAGCAAAGGACAGTTCTCCTGGTTTCCCCTGCATGTTAACCTCTCTAGCATCTCTCCAGTCTACCCACTTTTCACCTCCACTGCTCTAATTCAGAACCTGATCATTTCCCACCCAGATGCTTCAAACCACTTCCTATCTAGTATCCCTCATCTCGCAAACGTATTGTACACACTGCTGCCACTTAACTGCCTCATTTCATTCTTCTGCACCTTCACTGGATCACATTTCCTACAAAAGCCCAAACTCTAATTTGTCCCTTTTAGAAGCCTGTGATAATTTACATGCCAGCCATAATCGTATCTCTGGTACATGGTACATGTATTCCAGCATAGAATACTCTCTAGCCCTACCCCTATCTTTTAAGGCTCAGGAGACAGTTACTACCATTATGAAGCCTTTCCCATAACACTCTGCTTAGGTTTCATTTTTGCCACTTAAAATTGTATGTTTTAGATTTTGGGGTTTGGGGGTCCATGCCTCTTTCCACTCTAGATATTAGGCACTTTCCCATCATCCTCCATAGCCTCAGACATAATGGACATTCCATAATGTTTGCTGAAATTGAAATAGACAAGAGTGAGCCATTTTCAAATTATGTGTTATATAACCAGGTGCTGTTATATTTTGTGTTTTGTTTTTTTTTCCTAGCTCACATTAGTAAAGCAGCGAGAACAGCCAGAAATGGTTTTCCGACAGTTCCTGGTAGAAGACAAAGGACTTTATGGAGGCTCTTCTTATGTGGATTTCCTTTGCTGTGTTCACAAGGAGATCTGTCAGCTGCTTAATTAATTGAAACTTCTCTGTCATTGATGTTGCATTTCTAAGGAGATAATCTCCTTCTTGGTGCCTAATTTTCTAGATATTAATAGGCTAGTTTTGATTTCTTGCTCATTTTCAAAATAGCTTTCCAGGAAAAGATGGCATTTAGAACTTCAGCTTTGGTGCTCAGGTATAAAGCCAATTAAGGTACAGTTGTACCATAAAGGGAACAGTCTGTTTCTGATTGCACAGTTTCTAATGTTTAAAACTGATGTGGTTTGCATTTCATGAAAGGCAAAGTTTACAGAACCATAAACATTCTCAATTTTCTTTCTTTGTGCCAGACATATAAATTATTTTTCAAACTGTATAAACGGGGGGTAAAAAGTTGTCTTGGTTCCTCTCCCAATCGCAATGAGAAAAAAAAAAAGCTTAATTTTTACATTATACCTAATTTTTTAAAGACCATGTAGCTCCATTGAACACATTTTTCAATTTAAGGATTGCATAGCAGACTTTCAATAACCTTGGAATCTATTTGGTAGAACAATTTGTGTTCTACATTTTTTTCATAATTATATATTGTGTATGTTAAAACTATTTTCCAGTTGTTTTGTCTATAAAACTGTCTTTATCCATATTCTTAATGGTTCTTTGTACAATTTGAAAGTTTCTACCTGTATATAATGGATCTTAACCAATATCAATAAATCATTTCATATACTCTTATTTGGTACATAGAATTATTACTATTTTTAGGTCTTAAGAAAAAATAAGGGTAGTATTCAAAATGTCTTGGCAAAAGGTTGTTGGGTAGGTCACTAAGAACAAATTTGGAAAATAAAAATTTCTCTTTTTTTTGAGGGTTGAGGAGTACTAGGCAATAAATCTAGGAAACATCATAGTGTACTCGAAAAAGGCATTTCAAAGTTCTCTAACATGTTTTTGTGGGCAAAATAAATAGAAACAGGCTAAATGAAACCATTTGTTAATGAATATATCTAAACCTAGGAAAATGGGTGTGAGTGATGTCACACAGGCATCTGCCCCTACCTCCCTGTTCAACTTTGTTATCAATTATATGAATAATAATAGGAGTACATATCATATCCCAAGAACTGCATGTTTTTTGTGAACACATGCACATGTATTCTTCACAGCAACCCTGATCCTGTTATCAGCCCCATTTACACATGAAGAAACAGGCTTAAGTGCCTTGTTTCTGATTGTATGGCTAGTAAGGTTTATTTACAAATTACATGTTATAAAGTAGAAAAGAAAAACAAATACAGTGGCAGGACTAAAATCCCCCCATGTTAGCCAACTGGCATGTTGCTTACGATCAACTTGGATAAGTTTAGCAAGAAGAAATGTAAGCTCCTAGACTTGTGTCCAAAAAACAAATGCATATGCAGGAGATCATTCATGGAAACAACACGTTAGAAAAACAACTTAGGAAGTTTGCCATTATGAATCAGTAGTGAAATGGAAGCAGACATGATCTAAATCTACTTTATTACAAGGATAGGCTGTCAAATGAGCATAGTGATGGTCCCTCTCTGAGGTCAGACCACAGCTAGGTGAGTGTTCAATTCTAGGCACCATGCCCTATGTGGAATAGAAGCACAGAGCACATTCCTTTATTCATTTGAAGACTGCCTAATGATTTGTTCTCTGTGTTCTTTAGGGTATAGAACCAGAACCATTAAATAGAAGAGACAAAGGGCCACTTAACAGAAAAAACTTGTAAATAGGTGCTCAAAGAATATGCCATTGAAAGTAGCATGTTCTCATTTAACAAACACTGATTGCACATGTTGTGTGTGCCAAACACTAGGTGCTATGCTGGGGAGACAACCGTGAGCAGCGCAAGCAAAGTCCCTGCCATCTCTACAATTACGGGAAAGTTTCAGAAATGCCATGAAATGCTACAGTAAGCACAGAGCAAGGATATGGTCTAGCTGGGGAGCAAGGTGTAATCAGTAAAGATTTTCCAGAGGAAGTTACAATGAAGATGAGACCCGAAAAAATTGTAAACATGTGCCAGGTAATTTGCAGTATTGTTAAATATGCCAGCAGAGGAGAAAATAAGCATAAAGGCCCAGAGTGGAGAAAGCATACATCACCCTTTTGTGACCAAATTGTGGATGATCGGCTCAGGTTGCTCCCCAATAGGATGTTGGTCCTTGGTCCCTCTCTCACCCAACAATGGGGGAAGAGGACCCTGATGGGACGATAAGCTTGTTTTAAGTGAATATCGGACCCCAAAGAGTTTTGAAGAAAATGATTTATTTAGGCAGAGCAAGAGAAAAAGGGGAAAGAAAAGCAGCTCCCACGATGTCTTGGAAGGGGATCCAGAAATGGAGTCCGCACTGATGTGGGAGAAGGGGACTTTTAACATGGGAGATATTCCTGCCCCATTCAAGTTTTCTGTCCTATGAAAGGAGTTCCTTTAAACTTCCACTGTAGTGATTGATCTTTGATTCTGACCTTTGATTTGTTATTTTGGCCCAGAGTCCTCCCATAGCTTCTTGTGGGCTTTTCTAGACAAAGGGAGCTTACCTGACCAGTCTATCTTCCCGTGCACGCGAAAGTTAAACAAAGACCGCTAAGTTCCCGGATGCAGTGGATGGAAGTATGGCACTGGGACGTTCTTGCCTTTGAAACCATGCCCCCTTGTGGACCCGGGAAGAGAATACAATCCTTCACTTTCAGTAAACTGAAGAAGTTAAACTTGGCTGAAACTACCAAGAAGAGACAAAGTAGTAAAAGATAAAGTTGGAGAAGCAAGTAGAGTGAGACTTAGCCAAGGAGGAGTTTGGACTTAATCCTAATGACAAAGTGAAGGCGTTCAAAGTAATTTAAGCAGGATCGCAGGATCACTCTAGAAACGTCACTTTGGGGTTGTAAGGTGATGTAATTTGCAGCAGAGAGACCATTTAGGAGGCTATCAGAATAGTCCATTTGAGTTCACAGTGGCCTGAATTAAAATAATGGTATTTAGTTGAGGGTGGGGAATTTGGGGGAGAGCTGATGTAAGGGAGGAGAAAATGTCAGAAAATGATTTGTTTTGAGCAACTGGGTAGACAGTGAGATGATTCTCTGAGAATAAAAACAGCTTGTGTATGTCAGTGTGTATGTAAAAGGTATAGTCAGATTGTACATATTTCAGGTAGCTTGCAAGATATCCAAGTGAGATAAGCTATAGCACCTAAAAATATGGGTGTGAATCTCAGGAGAGAGCTGTGAGCTAAAGATTTGCAAGGCACCTACATGAATATCAAGGTAAAGAAGCCACACAAGTGGCTGAAAAAAACTTTGGCTCTGTAGAGTGGGAAGGCAGCAAATCCCTAGGGCAGACAGTCACTAGAAACCTTAAAGGAGACTGGGAAGGGCCAGAGAGGTAGGAAAGGAACTTGGCTAGAAGATGTCACAAAGCTCAAGGTAAAAGAGGGGGTGCTTGAAGAGAGTGGGCAGCCAAGTCACAGGCTTCCAAAAGAAAAGATGAAAATGTTTGTTGGGACTAGTAAAAAGGTCATGGGTGACTTTGGTGAAAAGTTTCTCTAAATCAGTCAGGATAAAGGCTAGATTGGAACAGGCTGAAGAAGGGGAAGCAGCATGGAGGCAACTCAAGAGGGGATGAGAGAGTGAATCACAGGTAGAAGGGAGGATTTTTTAAATTTTAAGGGATTTGCCATTTAAATGCTGGTGGAAAGAAGCCAGTATTATGTTAAAAAAATATATATAGTCACAATACTATACTACAAAGAATGTTGAAGATTCAAGACAGAGAAAAATTATTCAAAAGAGCAAGACCCTTGGAAAACAGAGGGAATATAATATAAATGGTGAGGTAAGCTTTCATGATAGAAGAAACCCAATATGTAATGGAAATGCTCTGGTGAGCCCTGAATGACCACCTGCCAAAAAAATGGTGTAAGTGCTGCCCTGAAGTGGTGCTCCAAACTGGAAGAGGCAGTGAAGCACAATGGCTCAGAGCACAGGCTCTGGAGCCAATACCATGGGTTTGTATACTAGTCCCACCACTAGCTGTGTGGTCCAGGGCAAGTTAGAAACTTTTCTGTGACCGTTTCCTCCAGTTTTTTCAAGAATTAAAGTTTATAAAGGGCCTAGAACGGCATCTGACACATGGTGCTGCTATATAAAGTGTTCATTGCTGTTATTGTTTCATTAGCAAGAATTAAAGTTTATAAAGGGCCTAGAACAGCATCTGACACATGGTGCTGCTATTTAAGTGTTCATTGCTGTTATTGTTTCATTAGGTTTTTTACTAAACTTGCTAAGGATGATGAAAACTAGGACTAATCTGACTCCTAATTGGATTTGCTGCTATGCCGCTAGTATCGGAACTGACATCCTCCAAATCAAGCTAGCTTTAAATGCTCTAGAAATTCCAATTAGCAGATGGTTTCAGAGATTAGAATAAATTTGCCATGAGAAACTTGCAGCTTAAACTACTTTAAATGTTAAAAGCCAATAATATATAAACCAAAGATAAGAACTTGTATTTCAAATGTTAAGAAACCATTATTAAAAAAAGAAAAATGAGTTCACTCACTTTTTGAAGGCATTTCTTTGAGACTACCAAATGGCAACTTTCCTAGAAGGTTCACTTCTAAAAGTTTAACATAATGGTAGTAGACTGAGAATAATTATTAATCATCTATTAATAAGTTTTAAAATGTCTACCCATATAGAAACATATTTCTCTACTCAGAAAGCAATGAAAAGCCAAGAACAAATTTTAGATCGATTTTTTGAACATGGAAAGATAATCTGAAGTTGAACTTGAGCTCCACTAGGGGGCATTCTACATTAATCTGTCTAAACCTTCAGAAAGGTTAGTAATCTTCCAGAAAAGGCAGTTCTTTAGGTAACTGAATATACAAATTTTAATTGCTGAAAAACACAAGATGTAATGCCAACTAATCTGAATTAAAAGAAAAATAAAAGCAAATTGATTGGAAGAGGCAAAAGAAATTCTCTAGTCATCAACTTTAACAGATGATTCCTAGACTCTGTTTGAGAAACAGGGAAGAGGGTTGGGCATGGTGGTTCATGCCTGTAATCCCAACATTTTGGGAGGCTGAGGTGGGAGGATTGCTTGAGCCCAGGAATTTGTGACCAGCATGGGCAACATGGTGAAACCCCTTCTCTACAAAAAATTAGCCGGGCATGGTAGTACATTCCTGTAGCCCCAGATACTTGGGAGGCCAAAGCAGAAGGATCACTCGAACCCAGGAGGTTGAGGCTCCAATGAGTCCTGATCTTGCTGCTGCACTCCAGCCTGGGCAACAAAGCAAGACCCTGTCTCAAAAATAAAAAAATAAAAAAAGTGATGAGAAGATTACTTTCCCAAACAACCATTTATGAACAGTTCTATTAGAAAATCATATTTGGTGGACTTTACCTAAAACTACTCATTGTGGTATAAGTACTCTCTTGTCTTTTGAGGCCAAAGGTGAATTTCTCCTCCAATGAATAGCAGTTTTCAGATAGTTCAAAGACATATCCCTATCATATTTCTCGTGCAGGCTAAACTCCCTCAATTTCCAAAATGTACCCTCATAAACATTTCCAGAGCCATTTTTATCCAAACTTAATAAGTGAGAATCTAGTGTTGAATCACATAAAGAACAAAGTCAATTTGGGGAGACAAACTGCTAGTGTTTAATTAAGGCAACTATAATAGCGATTACAGATGCAGTCTCAAGAAGACATGAGTTGTGTACAAATTTTTAGGGAATGCTTTTTGATTTTATTTTTCCACTTTTTTATTTTTTGAGATGAAGTCTCACTATGTCACCCAGGCTAGTCTCCAGTTCCTGGGTTCAAGTAATCCTTCCATCTCAGCTTCCCACGTAGCTAGGATTACAGGCCACCATGCCTGGCTTTGATAACTTTTATTTATTTATTTATTTATTTATTTTTGAGACGGAGTTTCGCTCTTGTTACCCAGGCTGGAGTGCAATGGCGCGATCTCGGCTCACCGCAATCTCCGCCTCCTGGGTTCAAGCAATTCTCCTGCCTCAGTCTCCTGAGAAGCTGGGGTTACAGGTGTGTGCCAACATGCCGCTAATTTTTGTATTTTTAGTAGAGATGGAGTTTCACCATGATGGCCAGGCTGGTCTCAAACTTCTGACCTCAAGTGTAGTACCCACATCAGGTCTCCCAAAGTGCTGGGATTAAAGGAGTGAGCCACCACACATAGCATTTCTACATAATTTTGTGGAATGTAAGATATGTAAATATAAAGAAGATCAAAAATTTGAAGAGGTCAGAGTAATGAATTTTCATTGGAAACCTTTCCTCAATGAATATATAGTCTACTGCAAAAACAATACCTCAACCTTTACTGAAAGTGAAAATTAGCAAAAAACTAGTCAACTTCATTCCATTATTAAAAAGGCCAGATTACTGTCAAAGGGATAAATTCGAGGTCTTACATTCTTCTTCCACCATCTACTCTTTTTTAAATTACTTTTTCCTAAATATGGTAGATCATGGCTCCCCTAAACTTTCAACTGTCAAAACAGCCACACCTACCTCTTTGTAAGATGAAATTGTGATAACAATCTCACAGGTGCCTATGCCATGTAAACAGCAGGAATGTCACCTCCTCCAGGAATGCCATCTTGGGTAGGCCCAGGGCATGGAATGTAATAAAAAGCCCTGTGTATAAGACAGGGTCACTCCTTAGCTGAAACTTCTAAGGACCCATCACAGGCAACTGGAATTTCTCTATCCTGACTTCATTCCCAGGTCAACTCTGACATATAGAGTTCTAATTCTAGATAAACTGTATTTAGTGAAGTTGAAAATATACCATAATTTCAGCAAAAACTCTAACCAATTATGACAAATAACATCTACACTAAGAGAGGTGTTAGTCAAATGCTGTCTTGTATTAGATAGTACTAATGGGTTAAGCAAGTTAAATTCATTAGTCTTGTAAGGATGTCAGTCTTATTTCTATCACCCAGTCCTTATCTTAAAACTGAGTCTTTGGCGGATGTAATATAATCTCATCTTAGATATGGGCATTAAAATGCATCACAGACCAAAACTTTTCTATTTGGTAACAACAATAATTCTACTTATAGAAAACAGGCTCTCGAATCTTAAAAGTTTAAAGTTTCATTAGAAAAATCTTAAAAATAAGAAAAGTATTCATCAAGAACAATAATGGTATTATTTCATTATCAAATTCATTTAAACCATGAATTACAGTATAGCAAGAGAAATGACAGCATAACTAACTCATCTGCACAAGAATCCTTAAAAACAAACATTATACCATATGGGTTTAATAAAAGGCAACTGCAGTTCCAATTTCCAAGCTGTATCCTTAAGTTGAAAGTTTTTGTAGTTGTTTTTATATTAAACTATCTCAAGTTTAAAGGTGTATGTCACTTCATCACCAAGTATTTTAGTCCCAAAATGTTAAACCAAGCATCTGATAGTGAGGTATCCTGTTCTTGCCTCTCACTTATTTTGCTGAGGAATATAAAATTACTTTAAGGTCAATCCAAGTTCAAGTCCCCACCAGTGTTCTATCTAGCACATGAATATTTGTCCTCCTTCGCTTCTTAGGAAGCATGATTAAGAGTCATAGCCACAGAATTGAGATTACAGTGATGAACTTTTGTTTTTTGTTTTTTAAGTCTGTCTGCTAAGTTCTATCTCTTCTTTCACCTGTTCCTGGAATCTCTACCTCCCCTATCAGATTTAGATTTGGGAAGCGGTGGTTTTGTTCAAAGTCTCTTTAATTTCTTTAGTATTCAAATTATATCTGAGTTTATTTAAGACTTTAAAAAGAAGGAAATAAAAAAGCTTACCTCTTTTTATTGTTTCATCAAGACAATGTTAAAACCCTGACAGAAGCTTACCACCTGCCAACTCTATTCTACCAAGGCTCCCAAACAGCTCCCCATTTGCTATGGCAGCAGTGACAGGATGTGCATTACCAGCTCCTGTCAGCACTAGCATGACACCACAGATTGGATCTTTTTCCATTGTTTATTTCCAAAAATTAGCAAAATCCTTTGTAATTAGTTGAACTCTATCAGAATAAATTCAGTCTCCAAAGATGAAGCTACTTGAGTCGTTCCATTCTGTTCATGCACATAACAAAAGCCAGGATCATTCATTTATCCTGAAAAATACTGTACAGTGTGTCTGATAACTACAAGCCAGGTTGGCTAAGACATATCTGCAGCTCAGAGAAATTAAAGCAAAGTGCAAGCTGCAAGTGCATTCTAAAGTTAAGTCTCCCACTTGAAATTTAACTACAATAAAGGTTAGAGGAGCATGAACAGGATCAATGTCTTCAACAATTACCGAGGTGGGAAGCCACCTCTGTGTGCTCCACCACGGCCCCCTCTAAAGCCACCTCTTTCTCCTCGGAAGTTAGATCGATTTCTTTCTCGTCCACGGCCAGTGGAAGTTCCACCTCTTCCTCCACCTCGGGGAGCTCCACCTCCTCGGTCAGATTTAGATTTGGGAGGAGGTGATTTTGGTCGAAGTCTCTCAATTTCTTCTGTACAACCAGTCAAGTAGGAATTAGGAGCACTGAAATAGGATGCATATGTTTCCGCATTGTAGTTGCTATTTGTAAGCGTTGGTCCAACTGTGAGCCAGCCTAAAATGGAGGAAAAAAAGATTATCCTTTTTATTTGCAATTCTCTCTTCTCTTATTAATTCATTAGACCCTAGTTCAATCCCCAATGCATTCTTAAAGATGTTCCCATCATTCATCCAATATTGATCTCTTACAGAATGGCACTGAATTGTGGTCATATTTTAAAGATTTCACAGGTATATATCTTGTTTTAGTAAATAAATAAAATACAATAAAATTTGTATGCACAGGGATTGAAAAGTATTATGTAAAAAAATAATTATTCGAAACTTTCCTAAATGTTACATTAACTTTTCAATTATTAAGAGATTACCATCTGATATTTGCTTTTATTCTTCTAATAGTTTTGTTTTTTCTTAAGTTTTCTGTTTCCTTAAACAGCAGTTGCCACTGAGATTATTCTCAGATTCAGGAGCTATATTTGTGCAGGACAGGTTAATAAAAGGAAGAGAAAAATCTGTTCTTTATTTACTAAAACATGATAGCCATATTCTTGATATGTAATATATATGGACACTTATGCTTCCTGAACAAACACACTCCTTCAGTTGAAATTTTAGAGACATTATTTTCTCTTAACTCAGTGAAGGGTAAATAATTGCTTACCACAAGCTCTGCTGCCAAAAAATATTTTACTTTTATAAGAGAATAAAGTCATCCATAGAACTTCCAAACAACATGTTCATGTATATTTGCAGAGGAAGTCTAAACAACTCAAATTTCATTACATAGCCATATATATATATATACTGTGTATAAAATAATAAACGTATGATCTATATGCATATTGAGGAAAAAATTGGCTTAAAAAATTAAGGAAATTCTAAAGATTAAGCCATAGTATTCTCACTCTTTAAAAATCTATACTATTTTAATTTAGAATTTAATAATTCAAGGATCCATGCTGCAGTTTCCAAGATAATCAACGTAAGAACAACAAAAGAATACATAACAATGAAATGATAAAAGAGTAATTAATCCAAAAGAAATGAGAGAAAAAGAAACAGAACAGGTGGTACCAATATAAAGCAAACAGGAAGATGGTCATCTATGCCCAAAAATGTCAGGAATTACATTACATATAGATTGACTAAATGTCCAATTAAAAGATAAAGATAAACTGGATGAAAAAGCAACTGTGTGTTTATTTGCAAGAGATACATCTTATACCTAACAACAGAAACACTGAAAGTACAAGGCTGGAAATCATATGCCACGCAAACACAAACCTAAGAAAGTTGTAATAGCTATACTATCAGGGGAAGTAGAATTTAAGGTCAAAAACACTGGATAAAGGACATTTCATAGCATTAAGGAGACCAATCTACCAGGAAGGCATAAAAATTCCACCTTTTCTATGCACCTAACAACAGAGCCTCTATTAGATATAAATAAAAACTGACAACTAAACAAAGAAACCACAAATCCATAACCATAACAGATTTCAACAGACCTTTGTCAAATAACAAGTACTTTAAAAGTATCAGTGTAAGATATTTGTGATCTACATAGCATACAGTTAATACCACAACCACAACAAAAACAGAGTACACATTCTTTTCAATAGACTTAGAATATTTATTAAAACTGAGTCATAAAGCAAATCCCAACAAATTACAAAGAAGTGAACCTTACAATATATGTTATTTGACCACAATATAGCCCAAAAGCAGTAACAAAATAACTTAAGCAACATAATACTGAATAACCAATAGATTAAATATGCAATCACAATGAAAATTTGAAAAAAATACTTGAAATAAAAGATAATAAAACACTACATGCCTAACTTTTGGAATGCAATAAAGCTGTGCTTAGAGAAATTTAGAGCTCGCAATATAATACCATAATACAAAAAAGCTGAATATCAACGTGAAAATACTTCAGATAGAAAGATAGACAGTCACGAACTAAGAGAAAATATTTGCAGAAAACAAATCTGATAAAGTACTACTATTCTCCAAAATATACAAATAACCCTTAAACCTCAACAATAAGAAAACAAACAGCCAAATTAAAAATGGCCCAAAGACCTTAAAAGACATGTCACCAAGGAAGACATACAGATAGCCAATAAGCATATGAAAAGATGTTCTACATCATATGTCATCAGAAAAAATGCAAATTAAAACAACAATGTGATACCACTACACACACACTAAAATTGCCAAAATCCTGATCACTGACAACACCAAATGCTGGTGAGGATATGGAGCAAAAGGAACTCTCACTGCAGGTAGAAATGCAAAATGGTACAGGCACTTCAGAAGATAGTCTTGGCAGTTTCTTACAAAATTAAAGATATTCTTATACAATCCAGCATTTGTGCTCCTTGGTATTTACCTAAAGGAACTGAAAACTTATGACCACACAAAAGCCTGCACACAGATATCCATGGCTGCTTATTCATAATTGCCAAAACTTTGGAAGATGTCCTTCATTAGGTAAATGGATATATAAACTGTGGTACATCCAATGGAATATTATTCAGCACTAAAAAATGACCTATCCAACCATAAAAAGGCATAGAGAAATCTTAAATGCCAATTGCCAAATAAAAGAAGCAAATCTAAAAAGGCTACATAGTATACAATTCCAACTATATAACATTCTGAAAAAGGCAAATTATGGAGACAGTAAAAAGATAAGTGGTTGTCAAGGGTTGTGGGAGGGATGAATAAGTGGAGCACAGAAGATTGTTAGGGCAGTGAAACTACTGAGTATGGTCCTATAATGGTGGATACATGTCCTTATACATTTGTCTAAACCCACAGAATTATCACACCAAAAGTGAATCCTAATATAAACTGTGGACTTTGGGTGATTATGAACTGTCAATGTAGGTTCATCATTTGGAACAAATGTACCACTCTAGTGGGAGATACTGATAACTGGGGAGGTTATGCGTGTGTCGGGGCAGAGGGTAGATAGAAAGTTTCTGTGCCTTCCTCTTGATTTTGCTGTATACCTAAAACTGTTCATATTTTAAGTACAGCAAGAAATGAATCAAACACATAAGAACTTTATTTTACACAGTACCATGTCCTATTTCTTGAAATGCATAATCCAAAGAATCATAAAGTTTTTGTTTTAACTGAGATCCTACCTGGTCGAATTGTACTATCTCTTCCAAATAGATGAAGGCGTCTTCTACCAAGACAAAAATGCTCAATTATATGAAAAATTTCTACAGGTTTTTCTATGTTGCCAATTTCAGGTTCTTCTGTGATAATTAAGTCAATGT
Source organism: Callithrix jacchus (assembly GCF_049354715.1). Taxonomy (NCBI): domain Eukaryota; kingdom Metazoa; phylum Chordata; class Mammalia; order Primates; family Cebidae; genus Callithrix; species Callithrix jacchus. The sequence goes on from NC_133504.1 coordinate 78,829,393, forward strand.
CAACATTAGCATGAATGAAGTCCCCGTCTGTGCTACGCTTCACTGTTCCTTTGATCCCCATGAGGCAGTGTTCCTAAATAACAAGAGCAGACCAATTAATCTCTTTTAATCAACAATCATTCCAAAACATTTTACATTTCTGATATCCTCAATTCTAAAACAATCCTCATTTCTCCAAATCTTTGGGATATAGTTCTTTCTCTTTTTTTTTTAAGACAGGATCTTGTTCTGTCATCCAGGCTGAAGTTCAGTGGCACGATCTCAGCTCTGTAGCCTTGACCTCCTGGGCTCAAGCAATCCTCCCACCTCAGCCTCCTGAATAGCTGGGATCACCAGAACATGCCATCACACCTGGCTAATTTTTAAATTTTTTATAAAGACAGGGTCTTGCCATGTTACCCAGGCTGGTCTCAAACTCCTGGGCTCAAGTGATCTACCCACCTTGGCCTCCCAAAGTGCTGGGATTACAGAAGCGAGCTAACATTCCTGGTGGGATACAGTTATATGGGCAAAAAACCAACAGGAGAACCTGGATTTCTGGATGAGGAAAGACTGCCATGTAAATAAGAAAAACAAACTCTTTTCTACGCTCTCACTTACAACACTCAGTATTTTCAGAACACTTCATTTCTGATCCCAGATGTGTGGGTTTTTCCCATACCAAGCAATTCTCCACTTCTCCACCAATACTATAATTCAATTCAATTCTGACACTATCTACCTACTTAGTGCAGACTCCACACGACTGCCCCACCTTCAGATACCAATCACAAGTCCAGATTGTCACCTGTGCTTCTGAGCAACCAGCTATAAATCAGAGGTTCCCATGACCTCTTTCTCAGGTTAGATCATTTGCTAGAACAGCTCACAGAATTCAAAAAAGCTCTTTACTTATTATGGCCTATTTGTTATAAAAGGACACAATTCGAAACAGCCAAATGGAAGAGATACACATTGAAAGGTATGGGGCACGGGTCATGGAGCTGTTGTGCCCTCTCCAAGCAGACGACCTTCCCAGAAACTCCACAGGTTCACCAACACAGAAGCTCTCCAACCCTGTCTTAGGATTTTATGGAGGCTTCATTACCTAGGCATGATTCCAGTCCAAAAAAGACTAAATAAGAAAGATCCTCCTACCACTCGCTCCCTCAAAAGTGAAGAATAAAAACTTTTAAAGCCTGATACTAGCAGGGCAGAGTCACATGAAGCAGAAGTTCTCAGGGAAAAAGAAGAAGAGAGAAATATGTTTCTAAGCTGGCCAGCTAGAGTCTTGCTGCTATCTTTTCTTTCTGAGCCTAGATAAAGAAAAATTCTGTGGGAAAGGAGGATCAAAAGCCTTTATTTAACTTAGAAACTGGCATTTAGGACATAGAGGAATACATACATACTCCCCTTTCTAGCATGGTGGGAGATCTAAGATGGTGAATACATCATTTAAAACCTAACTTGGATGTATTCATGTAATGCTCAATGCTGTCTTTACAAGTCTAAGAAAAGGACCTTTTCACAAAGTTAATTAAACAACATACAGTGATTTGGAAAAGCTTAAGAGAAAATCATGAAAATTTAAAAAAACAAATCAGTAAAGGCAATACCTTTGTTCTCTGAAAGACAGCCTTTGGATCTAAAGTCTTAGTCTTCCCAGGATTATTTTTATTGGTTTTAATCCAACAAATATCTTCACATCTTCTGTAACCCCATTTTCGTAAACACTAGAAAAGAAAGAATTTTAAACAGAAATCCTTAACTTAAAGAAATAAACAATACTTACAATAACCAACAGCATTAAAAAAAAAACTTTCTAGAGGTTTCAGACACTAAATTCCAAGGTTTCAAGGTAATTTTGTCTTAGTGTAGAGTATAGGAAGAAATGCCAGTCTTTAAATATACAGCCATATATAGGATACATATTTACCTTTTGGATATCAATGTCACATATATAGTTAAATATCAAAACACAGAAAGGATTACATAATATCCCAATTCCAAGGGAGACCAAGTGTAGTCAGAAGGAAAAATTTGAGGGCCTCTTCTGGACTTATGATGACTGTGTGACGTTCCAGCTATTTAAGAGTTTCAGACGTGTCCGCATAAACTTCAGCAATCCTAAATCTGCAGCCCGAGCTAGGATAGAGCTTCATGAAACCCAATTCAGAGGGAAAAAATTAAAACTCTACTTTGCACAGGTTCAGACTCCAGAGACAGATGGAGACAAACTGCACTTGGCTCCACCCCAGCCTGCCAAACAATTTCTCATATCGCTCCCTTCCTCCCCACCTGTCGGCTGGCAGCCCATCAATGCCACTCCCGTCCTCAACTACGACCTCCTCTATGCTGCGGCCAAACTAGGACCAGGAGAGAAGTATGAGCTCCATGCAGGGACTGAGTCCACCCCAAGTGTCGTCGTGCACATGTGCGACAGTGACATAGAGGAAGAAGAGGACCCAAAGACTTCCCCAAAGCCAAAAATCATCCAGACTCGGCGTCCTGGCCTGCCACCCTCCATGTCCAACTGAGCTACCGGCTCTGTCTCGATGATAATAGCCGTCTCCTCTTTATCATGCTTTTTCTCCCATGTTGTTTGTCAAAAAAAAAAAAAAATGCCTTTAAATTAAAAAAAAAAAAATCCCAATTCCTCATCCTCTTGTCATTAATGGATACTGGGTTTTAAATTGTAAGCAGACACTCAGACCTTCTGTAACCACAAAATAGTTCAAAAGACAATTTGATTCCTGCCACCTCAATATTCTATTCTCTGACAAAGCTATACACTGCTGAAAATTTTCTAAATGCAAACATCAAATGAGTCTTATAAAAGTGTATTTCTATATTTAATACAACTGTAAAAATGTTCAGACTTAAAATTGTTAAGTTTAGCTCTTTGTTGGATAAAACTGTACTTTCATCTCTATATAATCTAGAAAATAAAGATGTGAATCTTAATCTCCTAGAATCTGTTATACATGAACATGAAACAAATACCAGCTAAATGACTGCTCACAGTGACATTCGAAAGCCTACCATATGCCATTGCTGGCTAGCTGCTGGGAATAAAGCTATGAATAAGATACAGTCCCTACCCCTATCAACTTAAGATTAAGAGTAAAGGAGGGAAAAATAAATAAGTACTGTATTGCTAGTATGACGATCAGTACATAAAAAGATGCAGTAGAGTGGGAAACATTTACTTTTCAGAAATACTTATTGGGCAATGTAAGATAAAATCTCAAAATAAAATTTAAAATTTTATTTTTTGTTTAAGACAGAGTCTGACTCTGTCACCAAGGCTGGAGTTCAGTGGTATAATCTTGGCTCACTGCAACCTCCACCTCCCAGGTTCAAGCAATTCTCATGCCTCAGCTTCCCAAGTGGCTGGGACCACAAGCCAACATTCCTTGCTAATTTTGGTATTTTTAGTAGAGATAGGGTTTCACCATGTTGGCCAGGCTGAGGGTCTTGAACTCCTAGCCTCAAGTGATCTGCCCGCCTCAATCTCCCAAAGTGCTGGATGATAGACATGAGCCACTGTGCCCAGTAGAATTTTATTTTAAAATCTCCATAATCAAGACCAATATCTGTTCCTGTTACTAAATATTTATTTTGCACCAAGTGTCATTAATATCACTATGACCTAAATTCTACATGCCCTAATTCACTAATTTATCAAAAGCTCATGAGTATTTCTCATGCTAAATTATTTTTTTAAATAGTTTTTCGCTAAACTTTCACCAGTATGATAAACTGCTGCATAAGCAAATAAGATAAAAATCTCCCAGATGGCTACTGAGGAGGCTGAGGCAGAACTGCTTCAACTGGGAGGCAGAGTTTTGTAGTGAGCCAGGATCGCACTCTAGCATGGGCAACAGAGCAAGACTCTGTCTCAAAAAAAAAAAAAGTATAAAAAACCTCCTAATCATTTTCAATCTAATTTGGGGAATGCAAGGAAAGATCGAAGTCAGATATTAAAGTTAAGGCAAAGTGAATACCAATATACCTATGAAAACATTTGTTTCTAACTTTTCCATAGCATCATGAAGAGCCACTACCAAAAAAAAGGAGACACCCAACTGAAATACAATTATAGTCTATCTTGTAGTTGGTAAATGATAGAAGCAATGGTATTACCCAACAGCCTTACTATTTATGTAAAGAATATAAAGTAATTGTGGAACTTCAGAATTGGGGCACAATCTTATTTCCGTATAATTGTACTTGTTATCTCATATAATCCTACTTAAATTTTTCAACTGTTAAATGAATACCTCCCCAAATTGGAATGATTAAATGAAATCATTTGGAGCGTAAGAAGTAATATGTCATAAAAATGGAAAGTGTCAACCAACAAAACATGACAAAACTGGGACCCTCAGCAGTAAGTACCTTTTTGCATAGCAGCTGAATTGAGAGCAAAATTAAGATTCCTGATACATAGTCATAATACTGTCATTATTCTTGTTTAAAACAGCATATATAAATATTATTTTGTTCCTTTTGGCAAAATACTCCAATCAGGGCCGGGTGTGGTGGCTCATGCCTGTAATCCCAGCACTTTGGGAGGCTGAGGTGGGAGGATCCCTTAAGCCCAGGAGTTTGAGGACAGCCTGGGCAACATAACAAGACCTCATCTCTGCAAATACTGAAAAAACTAACCAGGGGTAGTGTTGTGCCTGTGGTCCCAGCTACTAGGAGGCTGAGATGGGAAAACTGCATGAGCCCAGGAGGTTGACTGAGGCTGCGGTAAGCCATGTTTGCCACACTGTACTCCAGCCTGGGGAACAGAGTTGGACCTTGTCTCAAAAAAAAGAGAAAAAACTCCAATAAAAAAAATAAATAAATAAAAAAGCTCTAAAATACAATTAAATATCAGAATCTTAAAATAAGTTCAGGTGTTATATCTTTCTCATTCATTCATTCATTCATGTCTTCCATATGCTGTGTTACTTTTCCAATTTTATGTGACTTCTATTTGGATATCAGGAGCCAATGCTAGTTAGAATACTTTTTAGCTACTTATAAAGAATAGTAAATAATACCAAAGCAGCTCATTTTTGAGGTATAATTTGGAGTTTCAACTCTTTAAGCTGTTCTCTTCCTACACTTGCAATAAAGTATCTTTTGAAAGAGCTACACATTCATTCAACTGACTACACTAGGTTCAGTGAGTACCTAGTGCTGGTTAACTGACTTACAAGTATTGCATTTCTTACATTCTTTTCTGGACATTATTTTCTCACTATTTTAGAATTATTCAAGAAACAAAGGACAAAATAACATCAATTTTCAAACTTCCTATGCAAAATACTGTTACTTTTTTTTTTCTCATTAATGTAAAAATTCACTTTATAAAAGCACCATCTTACCACTCTTCCAAGGTCCAACCCCTCCCCGGAACCACACCAGAGAAAAATAAACGATCGAGGTGCTGCAATCTCATCAATTTCTAACTTCATAATCTGTAAGAAATCAAAAGAATATTGCATAAAAGTATTTTGTTTCCCATCCATCCTAAATCCAAAAGAACAACAATTGAGATTTATCAGGTTACTCAGCAGATGTGTTCTTTCAGTGTATTAGTTTCCATTAGGAACTATAACAGAAAAAAAAAGAAGGTATCCTTAAAATTACTTGTTCTATTGTTGTTTTGTTACATTATATATAAACAACATACACATTTGTGCACACATGATAGCAAAATTGCACTCTATATATACACTTGCTTTTATATGGAAAGAGCTTACAGGAAATCATACCTATAGAACTACGGAATCTTTTAAGATAGAGCTTGAGAGAGATTCTCCAGCAATGTTTTACCATTTACCGAAAAAGAATGAAGAGCTTAACTGAACCCAAAGTTAGGAACAAAATTAAAATATTAACAGTAAATGTTTTGGGGAGGACTATGATATACAGTGTCTACAGAACTTCTCAATAAATCAATATACATTATTTTCTGATGATTACTACTTTGTCTGAAATGCCAAAAAAAATTAATTACTCTCTTTTGACACTAATTCTAAAAGCTAAGTGCTTTTAATTAGGTGCTTGCGTTCTTAAGTAAAACACAATGACCACTACTGACTCTCTAACATGAAAAAGAACACCTGTGAAACCCAAACACTTTTCTTATTTATATTTTGTTTATTACATTATCTAATGGCACTTTCTTTAGGACAGTATCTCATAAAAGTTAAAGAGCTCTGGGGCCAAATTTTACAATATGCCAGCCAGAACCGGTGAACAGTGAAATTAAGCTAAAATAAAAAATCTGAATATAAAATAGAATTTATTTCAAAAACTGTATTAGTTTATCATATATAATTGAAGGTTATACCTTCATTGCTGAAACTTCATGAACTGGCTAGAGAAAACAAAGTTCTGCCTAATTATTAATCAATGATATAATTAGATTCATTGTTTAAATTTTCTTTTCTTTGATCGAACTGACAAAAAAATGGTTTTTAATATTAATATTCAACTTTAATGAGGATATAGTTAACTAGACATTGTTAAACACTACTGAAAAGAATGTAAATTTACACCTACCTGGAAAACTTCTCTGCACTAAATACCAAGAGCATTAAGTCTTTAATCTTAAGTGTTAGAAATACCATATTCCGTGCACTTTTCTGATTTTTTTCAACAATAAACACAGGTAACACTTTAAACAAGGAAGGGGAAAAACTTACATCATAAGAGCCATACAAATGTAAATAAAAGTGCTAGGAGTATTAAAGCTAATAGGAAAAGCTTCAAGGAAGATGAATTAGAGGTAAATCTTGGACAAAAAGACATTCAGAGTAGTAACTACCATTAACTCAGAAAGGGACATGCAAGGATTCCAATCAGTTTCCTAAGAAACATGTCTTCCAGTTTCAGTGAAGGATACTCCTGACTACACTCTCCTTGAAACTCACTATTCTCTTGACATTCATACTCTCCAGGTTCTCTTCATTCATCACTGAACAACTCATTTTTGCACTTCTTTTATACGTGGTCCTTAAATGCAAATGTTTTCCCAGGCTTTACTGTCAGTCCACCTTTTTATCCTGAGACATGATCCCAGGATAAACTCATCTATTTGCATGGATTTTATGTGATAATCTTCTAAAATACATATTTTGAAACCAGATCTGTCTGTCCTTTGAGTTTCATATTCCTGTTACCTCTTCCATTTGAATGTCTCACATATACCTAGAGATCAACTTATTCAATATTATTTAATCTCTCTAATCCTGCTCATCTTCTGAAACCCACTCTTAGTTGGTGAAAATTTAATCCACCTACCCCAAGATAGAAACCCTTAGTTATCCTTAACTCTTCCCCTCATCCCAATCACTCAGTCTCACCAAATCTATCTCCTAAATATTACTGAATTTATCACCTTCTTTCCATTCCTACTATTACCCTAATTCAGGGTCTCTTCATTGCAGCAGTAGGTTACTGTACAAAAGAGTCTTCTAATTGCTCCCCTTTTTCCAGAATTCTTTCCCAGACTCTAGCCTAGCTTCCAAACACCAATCTGACCTTTTTACTAAACTGGTTAAAACACTTCAAAGACTTATTAATGTGTTCAGAATAAAAGTTCAGACTCCTGACACATCACCTCAACATAGTCCCAATCTGTGTTCCAACAATATCAACTTACATACAGTCCTCCCCCTAAGAGATAGTCATTTGCCTCCATCCCTTCTGTTCTTGTTGTTCTTTCTGCTTGTAACCTCCATCCCACATCTTTCTTGGGTAATCCAACTCATATATTTATATTGTTCAGGTGTCACCACCTCCTCTATGTTCATATGTCCCATCTATCTAGGCTTGGTCAGTTGTTCTCGTATCATCTTATGCAGGACTCCATCACTTAACCAACAAAATTCTAATTATGTGTCCATATATCCTCTTTATCCATACTTTACTGTACTGTAAGTCATTTAAACAGTAGAAATCATGTGTGTGTGTGTGTATATATATATAAATAAAACCAAATTCTAATGTTTGCTGAAACTAATCAAATGCAGAATGAATTATGAATCATTCTGTGTGTTTTTAAACTTTTCTAGCTACATAGCCAAGGGCTCTAAGACTAAAATTCTAAGTCTTCTATAGCCTATTCACTTACTATCTGCTCAATTTTTGCCTCATAAAGAAGAATCATATTAAAGAAACTGTAATATTGGTCAATGTATCTTGGACCTTCAGCTATAATTTACACTATAAATCTATATTTATAATCCCTACAAAAGTAGGGATATTTATTATCTCGCTTTCTGATCAAATAAACATATATTCATTTGAAAATAAAAAATTCATTACAATATAGAAAGTTTCATCATACATCATCCCAAGTCCAGCATTTTTCATTAGCAGTGATGCCCGTTTCTCTGTAATACTCTTCTAAAGGGGGTTCCAGAAGAATCACATCAAATTTAGGTGTTAGTTCTCTGATGTCAAAGGCTTCTATATCTGCTTGTAAGTACCTATTTGATTAAAGCATAAAAAATATGTTTTTTTAATAAGCTTTTTTAAATAAGATTTTCAAGTACCTTTCAGAAGGTAATGAAAAAAATGTCTTAGATATCACTAAACATTATTACTAAACATTATTTACAAAGTAATCAATAAGCTAATTACTAAAATCGTTTTTATTGAGGGTCTTTTTTTTCTTCAGTATAGACTTAAACCATCTACAAATGGTCTTAGTATATGAACATAAGTAAACTACATAGTAAAAGTCATATTATTCCCCATGTACATCCAGAAATATTCTTCTGTCAATATTAAAAATCCATATACTCAGATGTGTCTCTGAACCCATTTCCATTCTCATCTGAATTTTCTAAGGAATATCACATTGTTTTTTTCTCAATAGTTTAGTCGGGTTAGAAAATCCGTTTCTCTGTAAGCTTTAAATTCTTCCCCCTAAAACACGGTTTTCACATAATTTTCTTTTATTAGTTTTTTCATTAGCAAAAATGTTTATATTGAGTCTTTTCATGCTACCTAATATAAGTTAGTATTGGCCTTTACTGAAAAGTTACTTCACATAGCATGAAAATATTTCAAATTTAAAATACTTTAAATGTAAACGGGTTTTCGTTTATTTTTTTTGAGATGAGGTCTCACTACATTGCTCAGGCTGAATGCAATGGCTATTCACAGGCCTGATCATAGACTACTGCAGTCTCAAACTCCTAGGCTCAAGTAATCTTCCTTCCTCAACATCTCAACTACAGGTGTATTTTAGGGCAGGCATCGTGGCTCATGCCTATTATACCAACATTTGGAAGGCCAAGGATCAATTGACCCAGGAATTTGAGACCAGCCTGGGCAACACAGTGAGACCCTGTCTCTATTTAAATAAACAAATAAATAAATAAGCAAGTAAAGGTGTATTTTAGAATACAATGATTATTAGTGTATACTTACACTTCCTCTCCATAGAGTAAGACATTCTGTGGTACTTCTAATGACTTACAGAATACATTTTATCAAATCATTAAATGTACAAAACATTCCAAGCTAAATTCTCCAATTTCAAAGCTCTTATACACATTGGTGAGGAAAACATTATTCTGTTTAGCAACAATTAAAATGAATTATCATATTCCAAATTGTTAAGAATAGTATCTCAGAATGTTAGGCCGTGATTAATTTTTGTTTTCTTTTCCTGAATCTAACTTTTCTAAGCTTCCTATAAAATACAAATTACTTGACAAGAAGTCATTTAAAGGCATTTTAAGTAAGTTATCAAGAATGCAGAGTCTTGCTCTGCCACTGAGGCTCAAGAACAATGGCGCTATCTCAGCTCACTGCAACCTGTGTCTCCCAGGTTCAAATGATTCTCATGCCTCAGCCTCCTGAGTAGCTGGGATTACAGGCATGTGACACCATACCCAGCTAATATTTGTATTTTTAGTAGAGACAGGATTTCACTGGTCTCAAACTCCTGACCTCAGCTGATCCACCTGCCTCAGGCTCCTAAAATGGCTGATGCCTATAATCCCAGACTGGTCTCAAACTCCTAACCTCAGGTGATTAACCTGCCTCAGCCTCCCCAAGCCTCCCTAAGTGGCTCATGCCGGTAATCATTCACTGTGCCCAGCCTGAATGATTTTTAAGAAGAAAAAATATAGAGGTACTTTAAGCAAATTATCTGAAAAGCTGAAAAAAAATTGAGAACCCACTGTGAACTCAGCACCAGAGTTTCAAATTAACATTTTTGCTATAAAGAAGAAATAAGGCTCAGTATGGTGGCTCATGCCTATAATCCCAGCACTCTGAGGCCAAGGTGGGCAGATCACCCGAGGTCAGGAATTCAAGACAAGCCTGAGCAACATGATGAAACATCATCTACTAAAAATACAAAAATTTGCCAGACATGCTGGTGCATGCCAAAAATTAGCTACCATTACATGGTGGCTGCCTGTAATCCCAGCTATTTAGAAGGCTGAGACATGAGAATCACTTGAACCTGCGAGGTTGAGGCTGATTAAGCCGAGATTTCGCCACTACACTCCATATTCCAGCCTGGGCAACAGAGGGAGACTCCATCTCAAGAAAAAAAAAGAAAAGAAAAATAGAGCCAGGAGTGGTGGCTGAAATGCCTGTAGTCCAGCTGAGGTTGAAGGAGATTGCTTGATGCCAGGAGATGCACATGAGCCTGGGCAACATAATGAGACCCAGGCGTTAAAAAAAAAAGCAAAGAGAAAAAATAAATAAAAGTGCTGAATTTAGGAAAAAGAAAAAAGGTTATAGGATAAACAAATTGTTACTTTAAGCCTGAGCTGGAAACAAACAGTAAGAAAAACACTTACATAGGAGGAGTGTTAGATTTAGCTATTAACTCATCCTTTAGCCTGATGAGCTCCCTCAGTTTAGGATATTCTTCAAATCTGTCAGCTAAACCTGAGGAGATAAAACAGTAAATTCTGAATTTCAACTCAACTGAAGTTATTATCAGTAATTCAAAGGTTATGAGCCCTCTCAAGAAAACAAAACAATACACACCACACACGTATCTTTTAAGAAAGCTTAATTTCTAATAATTTTAAATAATATGCATGTGCATTTCATACTAATGACATGCAAGTAAAACCTAGACGTTCTAAAACCTAGTCCAACTCAATAAGCCACTTAATATCACCTATTTATTGAGTTAAACGATCTGCTGATAGCATCCAGTTTAACATTCAGGGAAAAAATATAACTACCTTTCTTGTGTGACTTTTTTCCCCCTTCCTCTTAGCTAAAAAAAAAAAAAAAAATTCCATATCCTAAAGAAGCTGAGTGTTAAGATTTTAACTTAATTTCTTGGATAGTTATCCAAAGCAGAGAAAATGAGTGTTTCTTTTTTCCCCCCTCCCAGAGGAAGCACATTCATAACAATATAAATTAAATAAACTTCCTAATTTAAAAACCAAAGTGCAAATATTAGTAACTTTAATATCAAAGAAAAAAGAAAAAGATTTTGTAAAGCTTCCTCAATCAGTGGTTGCAGATCACATTTCAAATAAAATGAATTTGAAGATTTTATTACACTCAAGTTTCAAGACAGCAGAGTCAGCTTTTAATCATCTACAAAAAGAAGGTACGACTTTTCCTCAATCTGTAATAGTTTTCTAAGTATACTTTCTTTGCCTTGGGAAGACAGGTATCTTAACAGCAGAACGGTTTATATCTAAATCTGGTTACATAATTTATCATAAATTTTTATGCTACATCTATATTTTGCTTACAAAACATTAAAATTAGTTTCTCTACTTTAAGAGTCATGTTGTTTACATGTAACAAAGGAAAAAATAAATTTGATTATAACAAAATGTTTGTCCTACAAAATATAATATTAAGAAAGTGACCCATAGAATGTAAGAAAATATTTGCAAATTATTCATCAGATAGAGACTTGTACTCAGAATATGTAAAGGATACACACACACAGACACACACACACACACACAAAGAGAATATATATATATAAGACTCTTGTTATTCAATAGTAAAAAGACAGTTAAACAATTAAAAAATACACAAAGTATATGGATATTTCTCTACAGAATATATTTTAATGACCAGTAAACATTCAAAAAGATGCTCAATATCATTAGTCACTAGGCAAATGAAAATCAAAACCACAATAAAATATCACTTCACACTTATGAGGATGGCTACAATAAAAAATAGATAATAGTAAGTACCCAAGATGTAAAGAAATTAGAATCATCATACATTGTTAGTAAAAATGTAAAATGGTGCAGCGGCTTAGAAGAACACGTGATTAGTTTGTCAAAAAGTCAAGCATATACAATGGCATATTACTTGGCAATTTAAAAACATGAAGTATGGGCACATGCTTCATCAATGACCCGTGAAAATACATTAAGTGAAAGAAGCCAGTGACAAACCACCACACATTGTATACTTGCATTTATGGCAAATGTCCAAAAAAGGCAAATGTATAGAAATAGCAAGTAGATCAGTAGTTACTTAAGTCTGAGAAGGGGCAGATGAGAGGGAGCAAATGTAGACTGCTAATGGGTACAGAGCTTCCTTAGGGGAGATGCACATGTTCTAAAACAAATTATGGTAATACACATAACCATAATACACAACCCTGTGGATACATTAAAATAAAAAACACTGAATTATACTCTTTGAGTGAATTGCATTTGTGTGTGTGTGTGTGTACCTATATATATATATATAAAATATTAATAAATTTGTCTAAAATGCAGGAATAGGCATAGTACCAAACTGGAGCCAAAAAGAAACAAACAAATACACAAAAATAGTAATATTGAATAATAGAAAAAGAAGGTGTACCAGGCCAGGCACGGTGGCTCACACCTGTAATCTCAGCACTTTGGGAGTCGAAGCCAGATGGATCACCTGAGGTCAGGAATTCGAGACCAGCCTGACCAACATGTGAAACCCAATCTCTACTAAAAATACAAAAATTAGCTGGGTAGGGTGGCAGGCACCTGTAATCCCAACTACTTGGGAGGCTAAAGCAGAAGAATCACTTGAACCTGGAAGGTGGAGGTTGTAGTGAGTCAAGATCGCACCACTGCACTCCAGCCTGGGAAACTAGAGCTTGAGGGAGGGAAGGGGGGAGGCGGAAAGGGAGGGAAGGAAGGAGAGAAAGAAAGAGAGAGACAGAGAGAGAGAGAGAGAGAAAGAGATAACCAGAAGTACTAAGAACAGAAAAAAGATGTCAAGCTGGGAAAAATAATTTTGTTAGAAATATCCACAAATTGGATAAATTACATGCACGTAATTGAGAGTCAGCAACAGTGTATTCCAAACAAATCTGACATACCTACATCCCTGATGAAATTCTGAGGTCTATGTCCAGTGTCTACAAAATGTTGGCAGTAATCATTATGCGGATTTAAGCTCTGCGTTCCCTAAATTAAAAGACAAAATTAAATTTGCAACATGTACTGTAATGGCAGATACATTATCTCTGTACTTTGTTTTTTATTACAACACCATATAAAATGCAATCAATTGATAGATTTAAAAAGTAGTATATTTGAAAATACAACTAAAATTGTTACTTTTCAGTAGCTGATATTAATATACCATTATCTCACACTAAAGAGCCAAATATCAGAAGACTATTTCATGACTAATTTTAAATAATCTTTATTTTATAACAATGATCCCCCAATCATTGAAAAATGTCTTGAAGACAAATAGGTATTTAAAATCTTTCCAGGTATAGAACTTAAATGTGAAGAGTTACAAAATTTGAAAATTACTTATTTTACCTTAAGAAAAGTACTAGAATCTTTGTAAATTTCTTCTTCATATGGCAAATTTTCTTCCTCCTGTTGCATTTCTAGTTCATCCTTGAAAAACATAAGATTAAGTAAATATTTTACAAATAGGGGCTATATCTCTATCACATCTTGATTAAAACTCAACATAAATATTTTATGTCCTTAAGATTTAATAAATGCTTTAAGTTAGCATTAAAGTCAAACAATGAAGTCTTTGCTTTCCCAACATTAGATCTAGCTAATTGATTATTTTCACACAAAAAAATTTCCTCATCATTATGATAAATAATAATTACGATAGCTATTTTGTTGACTGAATTATCTAAAATTATTTATCTTATATAATATTATAAATGTCAAGAGTTTAGTTTGAATCATAGCGATATGACCACCAATGTTGCAATTTTATTTCCATTAGATTAAACCATATGAAACTGCCATGTTTATAGGTCAAAAGGTTAGAATATCAGCAACTGCATATGGTTCCACCTAAAATAATCACAAACACTTAAGTTACATATTATTAGAACTGCAACGTATAAGAAAATATTCATGAAATTAGGTACTATATCACTAAACTTTCTAGAGATTTTATTGAAACTATATATTCTTATCTCTATTATATACAATTAACCTGAAAAAACAAGTCTTTTGGCTCATAATACTTCCTTTTCAACTATCTCAACTAAATACTGCAATTACAAGTTAGAAGTTGGGTTTTCCTTGAGCCTGTTTCAGAAATATTTCTAGAATGTAGACTAGGCCATGAATCCTAAAAATATGTTGATTTTACTCTCCAATATTGTTAACATGGAAGAAAAACTCCTCAAAAAAGACTAAATTTCTTCTTGAAGCTTCTCAAAATCTGATCCAATTACTCAAAGTTTCTTTTTTTTTTTTCTTTTCTTTTTTGAGATGGAGTCTCACTCTTGTCACCCAGCTGGAGTGCAGTGGCATGATCTTGGCTCACTGCAACCTCCGCCTTCCAGGTTCCAACTATGCTCCTGCCTTAGCCACCTGAGTAGCTGGGATTACAGGCATGCGCCACAATACCCAGCTAATTTTTTGCATTTTTCGTAGAGATACGGTTTCGACATGTTGGCCAGGCGGGTCTTGAACTCCTGACCTCAAGTAATCCACTTGCCTTGGCCTCCCAAAGTGTTAGGATTACAAGAGCGAGCCACGGCACTGGGCCTAAAGTTTCTGACACACTTATATCCTCACTTGTCTTCAAGAATATTACTGCTTAGTGCTTACCAGACGTTATGCTAAGTGCTTTATATACAAAACTTAATTTAATTCACATAACTCTCATATTAAGATAAGAAAATTAATACAATGGTCTTAATTTAACTGGCGATAACATACACCACTGACATTTTAGCACATCTTAAAATTAGGCTTTCCATCAAATTTGTTTTCATGGATATGAATCTATCATTTGGATTTTTCTTTGACCATAAACTTATTTCACTATCTACTTGCCTTATATTCTTCTATTTTGTCTTCATCGGTCTCTCCTTCATCCAGATACTTACGTTTTGCATTTGGAGCAGAGGTATCATAGGAAGCCCTGAAAAATAAAACAGAAATACTACCCACAAACATATACAAGATATAGAAATGTATAACATTACATTACAAGTTATAAAAACGAAACAAGGAAAATTTTTCCTGATTAAAGAGTATCTAATTTACCCAGTTTATAAGTCATCCAAAAAGTCACACAACATGATTAATTAATTCTGTACTTTATTATTATGAGAAAGCAACCAAATGAGAAAATATGCTGATATAAGGGATATATTGAAAAAAGAAAACTTACATAGTATGCATTATTTTAACCTGGTTTTAGCAAAACAGAGGCCAAATTGAAGATTAAAATAATGAAAAAATTTTGAAATGCTTTCTGAACTACCAAATATATACCACTTTTAGGGTAAAGTATATTTTCTTTTATAAAAAAATTTTAAATACACTTATTTATTTATAGTATATATGCTAATTCTTAGTCTAACATTCCATTTTCTAAGTACTTTACAAATGGGAACTTACTATCTTGAGAAAATAAATATTTAATAATGAACTGACGATAAAAACCATTGTGTCTAAAATCATTATTTTGGTGCTTTTCTTAATATACTGCATACCTACCTACAATTATTTGTTTACTAAAACAGTCATCCTTTCCGTTTTTTTTTTGACATAGCCTCACTCTATTGCCCAGACTGGAGCTGTAGCACAATCTCAGCTCATTGCAACCTCTGCCTCCCAGTTTCAAGCGATTCTCCTGCCTCAGTCTCCCAAGTAGCTGGGATTACAGGCTCCCGCCACCCCACCAGCTAATTTTTGTATTTTTAGTAGAGATGGGGTTTCACCATGTTGGCCAAGCTGGTCTTGAACCCCTGACCTCAAGTGATCCATTTGCCTCGGCCTCCCAAATGCTGGAATTACAGGCATGAGCCACCTTGCCCAGCCCCTTTCACAATATTAACATGTCTTTTAGAAAAAAATATTATTTGGCTGGGCACAGTGGCTCACACCTGTAATCTCAGCACTTTGGGAGGCCAAGGGAAGCATACCACTTGAGCCCAGGAGGTCGAGGCTGTAGGGAGCCATGATCATACTACTACACTCCAGCCTAGGCAAGAGTGAAACCCTGTCTTAAAGAAAAAAAAAAATTATTTGACTGACCTGCAAGTTTCTCTTGTTTCAGCAATTTCTCTCTGCTCATCTTTGCTATTTAACACAGCACCAATGCTGTCAGCACTTTCAGCTCCCAACTGAGAGAAGGCAAAATCAGAAATTAGGTCACAATGCATTAGATAGCCTTTCTAAGCATTTGTAGCAGCATTTAATATATTAAATATTTAAAAATCAAAAACACCTTAATTCACACACACACACACACACACACACACACACACACTGAATTAATCAGCTTGCAAGACAAACTGGAAAAAACCTGGAAACAAACTGTATTAAGAATGAGTTTGACGGCTGGTAAAGCATGTTACGCTTTCGGTTATACAGATGCTCCTTGATTTATGATGAGGTTATGTCCTGATAAACCCATTGTAAGTTGAAAGTAAATCTGTTTCAAAACAAATGTTGTAAGTGCATTTTCAACTTATATTTTCCACTTATAATGGATTTATCAGGACATAACTCTACCATAACATCATTAAGTCAAGGAGCAGCCTGGTTGCCTATCACTTTCTTTTTTTTTTTTTTTGAGACAGAGTCTCACACTGTCACTCAGGCTGCAGTGCAGTGGCACGATCCCAGCTCACTGCAATCTCTGCCTCCTGGGTTCAAGCAATTCTCCTGCCTCAGCCCCTGAGTAGGTGGGACTACAGGTATGTGCCACCACACCAAGCTAATTTTTTTGTATTTTTAGTAGAGACCATATTGGCCAGGATAGTCTCATCTCCTGACCTCGTGATCTGTCCACCTCGGCCTCCCAAAGTGCTGGGATTACAGGAGTGAGCCACCATGCCCGACCGCCTATCACTTTCAAACCATCATAAAGTCAATTGTTAAGTCAAATGATAAGTCTGGGGCCATCTGTATTTGAAAATAAGACACTTTAGCCAATTTCCTATAAAGTAATAAACATGATTTAGTACAGGTTGAGCATTCCAAAACAGAAAATCCAAAATGCTCCAAAATCTGGAAATTTTTTGAGTACTAACATGACATTCAAACGAAATGGTCACTGAAGCATTCAGATTTCGGGTTTTGGCATGCTCAACCAGTAAGTAATATGCAAATAATCCAAATCCTGAAAAGAAGTCTGAAATCCAAAACACTTGTGGCCCAAGCATTTCAGATAAAAGAGATTCATCCTGCAGTAGCAATAACCAAAAAAAAAAAAAAAAAAGCAGCTAAGACAGTGTTTGCATAGGGTTGTGGGTACTATGTTAATCATTTTGTAGGCATCAGCTTATATAATGTAATTTATATCGTATGCTCTAATAAAAAAAAAAATCTATCTAGTTTTACTGAAGCTGAGTTTTACTATTTATAGACACAATGCTGAACTTTACTACCTTAAAATGGTAACATAAATTTTGTTTGGCAGTTGGGAAAATTTTGCAAAATACAAACAAATGTGAACAAATAATGGTTAAGATAAGGCTGGCTAAGTAGAGTGCAACCAATTCATTAATAAACTTTAAAAGCCAGACCAGAATGCAGAATGCAATTTATGGGCCATGAGGAACCATTTAATATTTTCAAGCACATGGGCCCAGGAGCTCAAGGTTGGAGTGAGCTATGATCACATAACTACTCCAGCCTGGGTGACTGATCAAGACCCTATCTCTAAATATACATATTTAAGCACAAGCAGGGCATGAAGAAATCTGTATTAAATAGTCCATTTACCTCAGGAAAAGGGAGGAAGCATACTAAAATATCAGACTAGCAAGTCACCAGCCTTGATCTTAAACAACTATCCACTAATCTTGTAGTCCACCCACACAAAATGACTCCCCTCAGATTCCCTCAATGATATATCTCTTCCAATATAGCAACTCTTCCTGAAATTTCAACTCCTCCATAAACTCTTCCTTACTCCTTTTCTCCTTAATCAGGAGACAATAGACCTACTTCCTACAGTTGGAATGCTATCTAACTTTCTTCCTGTAACTGATTCCTTTCTTTTCCTATCTCAGATGAGTACACATTATTTACTCAGAGATTTTTTTCCTTCCCTGTATGGATAGGCAGTCCCCTTCCATTATTCTCCTTTTTACCTTGTTTCCTTATCAATTTCATAGCACTTAATACAACTTTCAATTACTTATCTTTTACTTTTATTTTCTATTTATATTGTTTATTTAGTAGTCACAACTTTCAATTATTTTATTTGCATACTTCAATTATTTTATCAGTTTTTGTTCACTTCTCCCCAATAAAATGTAAAATCCCTATAGGAAGACCCTGCCTATATGTTCAGCAACTACTGTAACACTTGACTAACAGTATATGTTAATCAATATCTGCTGAACAAATGAAATTTCCTACTAGAGTCTCAATTAGGATACAATGTATCACAGGAGAAATGTATTAAATCATAATTCTGCTTACATGTTTAATTGTCTTCTCACAGGCCAACATTTTTTTTTTGTTATGGTGGCACTAAACATGTTATCTGAATAATCATAACAATTTGGTATCTTTTGAAATTAATAAATGTGAACAAATAATGATTAAGATAAGGCTAAGTAGAGTGCAACTAATTCATAAAACAAAACTACAAGCTGAAATAAAAGGCAGGTATAAATTGCTGGTGATAGCATCCAATTGCCAACATCATGGTCTGGGCCTACCTAATGCATCCAATGTCTTAATCCAGCAGACCAAAGCAAATTATACACACTGAGTTGTGCTCTACGCTATTTCATCAATCAACAAACATTTATTAAAAGCTTATTTTGTGCAGGAAGCAATGCTGGGATAGGAGATTAACCCAACAGGAGTCAAATGCAAAGACTTTGCACCCAAACAGTCGGTATTCTGTTTGACAATTAACAAACGATATATAGTAGTAGACTCAACAATAAGGACAATGAAAGCTCAAAGCGTGCACCTAAGCCAAGGTGATCGGGACAGATTTCACCACTATGTTGTAAGCTGTGGCATGGAAGCTACAAGGAATTCAGAATGGAAGGAGAACAATTTCAAACATCATAAAGGCTATATCGCACAAAGTGTGTTCTGGAGAGTAATAAACCAGTCTGCCATGTTCATCATAAACAGAAAAGCAAGTGAAAGAGAGGCTGAAGTTAATTGGTAAAGAGGATGAGGATGTGGGTCATTGATTATATTGGGCATCCTTACTAAAGTAGAATGGTTCATGTCCAACTAGAAGACCAGCAGACAGCTAGATGCACTAATAAAGATAGGGCCTAAGTTAAAAATTGCAGCTTGCAAACTTACCAGCTTTTTGGCTTTAGGCATGTAACTTAAATTCTTTGAGCTTAATTTCTTCATCTATAAAATGCTGATAGCATCTGATATGTAGGATGGAAAATAATGTATGTAAAAATCTTAAAGTCTGACACATAATTAGAAGAGACTTTAAAAATGGCAACCATCATTAAACTTTATGCACTTTTGAAGCTCTTTAAGGATAGGGACTACCTATTACTTGTAGTTCATTTGCCAAAGACTACTAGAACCCCTTGCAATTTGTTGAGTGTAAAACACCCAATAATTGTCCTATGAATGCATCCTGAGTCAAATAGAAGTCTGAATTCCATATTAAGGAGTGAAACATCTTCTGTGGTAGCAACAAAGAGCTACTGAACTTTTAAGAAGTTGGGGAAAAGAAGACTTAGGATACTTGATTTGTCCAAAATGATAATGCCAGAGGGACAAGGAACAAATGTGATTCCAAGTTCCCACTGTTTTAGCAGTATACCATAAATCTGTTCATCAGATCATAAATAGGTTTCAGAATTCCATTTACTAAAAACAAGTTTCATTACTGAAAAATAACAGCAAGATGACCAATTACAGTCCATGAGCATTTCTTCTATCACTTTTACTGATCTGAATGGTAGACTGGAAAACATAGCCTCGATTTTAAGTAGAACTGTGCACAATCTGTATTTTCTTCACGTATACCCTACTGATCGGCAAATGTTAACTTACTCATACACAAGAAGCAGTGAAGGACAATGGTTCAGAAGACAAGCTTTGGGGAGACAAACCTAGGTTCTATTTCCCAGCCGAGAAGTGAGCGACCAGGAGTAAAATTCCTTAACCTATGGAGCCTATTTTATTATTTGTTAAGTTTAGGAAACACTACCTGTTTCAAGAGATTATTGTGACTAACAGAGAGTAAGATTTCAAATATTAACTGTGGGTGTGACAAGGATACTATACATAAGATGCGGAATCTAAAATTTACACTCAGGCTACTTCCAGTGCAGTCTTTTAGAAAAACGTCAAATACTGCAAAAGTATTTCACAATGAAACCACGATCTCAAGAATTTGGTGCTGACGACGAGGAAAAGTAAAAAAGAGATGATCATTTAAATAGTGAAGAAAAATGCAGGGGATAACATGCCATTCATCCTGGCGTGAAAGCGTAGATAAGCCTTGCCAGACACTCGGTGGGCGTTCCACAGATTCGAAGCCAATCTTAGCATTCGGTTTAGCATAACAAAGACCGCGGAAGGAAATGGAAAAACATTCGGTGCACTGGAAAAGTTGAGAACAAGAAAGGGAGAACCAGGGATCAGGATCGCAGGACCAGAAAGACCTTGACAGCGGCAGGTAGAGAGGGGACAGAAAAAGGCGGGGTGTGGAACTAGGAGGCGACCGCGCACTCGCATTCGCGATCCCTCCCGCAGGGACCACCAGGGCCGCGGACCTGCTGCGCGAGGAGCTGTCGCCGTAACTTCTGCCGCTCCCGGATCTCCTGCAATCGGCTATCCATGTTCCAACTGCTGTTTTTCACTACCCCGAATATTTGTCAATCGCCAGTGAACCCTTGTCCAACTTTTCTTCCGAGTCTGTGGAACACAGTATTCACCTGGAGTTTAAGAACAGAGTAACCTCCATGCTTTCCTCAGCAGGTACTTCCGGCGCGGCAGGAATTGGCTCGCTTGGCCCGGAAGTCCCGCCTCCTCCGTACGCTCGCGATCTGACGCCACTATGAAGGGACACAAAGGGATCTGTGACTCTGCAGGGGTATTCGGGCCTCTAGGCCGCCGCGGGATGGGGTGGTCTGAGCTAGTCGGAAGGAGGATAGTTACTGACCTCTCCTTTATCTCTCCTTCCCACGGTATTAGGCTCCTTGGTGTATCACACTGTTTCCGAAGTGTTGATTCTCTTTTCAATTGATTACACAGATGACAATTCCTGACGTTTAAAACATTGCCAGACACCTTTAATTTTTTTGTTTGTTTTAACTTAGAACACAAACTTAAGCCAGATTGCCCAGGATTGAACCTTGGTCTCTCACTTCCTAGCCGAGCGGCCTTGGCTAGTTAACCACCTTCCTGAGCCTGAGTCTTCTCATCTGTGAACTGGGAGTAGTAAGTGTCTACCTCACAGAGCTGTGATTGAAAGGATAAACAGAACGTGGCACATGAGCTATTTCCGTTTAGGGAAATGAGTGTGTGATAGTAAAGTGTGTCTTGGGTTATGTCCTAGGAGTCAGAAGCTAAGTGACTCCTTGCCACCGAAGTGTCTGGCAAGGATCTACGCTTTCACGCCAGGATGAGTGCCATGTTATCCCCTACATTTCTCTTCACTATTTAAATGATCATCTCTTTTTTACTTTTCCTCGTCGTCAGCACCAAATTCTTGAGATCGTGGTTTCATTGTGAAATACTTTTGCAGTATTTGACGTTTTTCTAAAGACTGCACTGGAAGTAGCCTGAGTGTAAATTTTAGATTCCACATCACTCCTTTTTGTGCTTGTACATTTGTCTTAACTGAAAATAACCCAAGGATAAGGAAACATAGCTTCCTGAAATTACTCGGAAGTAATTTCCGGGATGGAGGATGAAGGGTGAGGGCTAGGAGGTGGTGATTCTCTCCTCAAAGGAAGGTAGCAAAGGCCAAAGTCTTATTTGAGTTATTACGATTATTATTCACCACATTTGCCGTCTTATTTCAAACTTACAGCGGCGGAAGTGGACTAAAACATAATGTTGCCTCAAGTTTAATTGGAAGTCGTGGTAAGTACTTACCAAAATTAGTTAACATGTCTGTTCTTTGAGAGTGGATTTAATTTTCAAAAATAATATTAAATCATCCAGATTAAAACCAGTTGAGTCAGGCTGGGCCAAAAGCGGCCAAGAACTAGTTTCCATCCACTAGTCCTTGCCCACTTTTATAGAAATAATTATAATGTATTTCTCAAGAACTAGGTCTGAAAGGCAAGTTTGAACAAGTAGTTCTAAATTCCTTGAGTAATGTCAGCACTATTTGGGTGCTGTAAAATATTAATGTCCATATGAGTTAAAATGTATTTCTTTAAAAATCAGTTGTATTACCTGCCAATCATTTAAGTTGAATACTGATTTAAATTTTACCAATGATAAGAATAGGCATTTATTCCTTTAAATGTCTGTTGATACTGATTTTATATGGCAAGCACTGTGATAAACCCTACGGTCTATAGAGTTCATCAAAGATTAACTACGAAATAAGTCAGTTTTTCTTTACAGAGTTTACTGTCAAATGGAGGATTTTGTTTTCCTGTTAAGGTGCTATGCAGGTTATTTGCCTGTAATCTTTGAGCCCCATACTCACCTACCCTTTGCTCCGAGATGATGGCTAGGCAGGGAGTCCACAGACTACACTTCCCTGCCTTCTTTGTTAGATGGCTTCCTGCCCACTGGAGGCACAGGAAGGAAATCAAAAGGTGGAACATGGGAAAACTATTGTCCGTTTCTTTTACGCTCTGCTACTGGCATCTAGAGCAATGTCTCTGTCCCTTACAAAGTCTAGAGCCAGTTAGAGCAGCCCCTCTTTTCTTCACCTTAAGAAGGTGACACCCTTAACAATGAGTTTGCTCTTTGCTATGGTAATAGTACTTCTGCCTTCTGTTCCACCAGCTCAAGGACTGGTAGCCATCCTGCAGTTTAAAATTTCTAATTCAATCTTCTCCCATTTTGCTCTTTTAGCCTTCAATACCTGCTTAACTATTTCTCCATAGTAAATTGTGTCTGTTTAAAATACTTTGTTTTCCTGCCTAGAACTGTACTGATGCAGATATGTACTACCATGTAATATTTACAAATCTGTTCAAGTCAAGCAGAGGGTTGTTGCAATTTTTACAAAGAAGGAGATATAATTTTGAAATCTCTCTCCCAACTAATGAATTGATTATTTATTTATTTTTCAAGACAGAGTTTTCCCAGGCTGGAGTGCAATGGTGTGATCTTGGCTCACTGCAACCTCTACCTCCCAGGCTCAAGGGATTCTCTTGCCTCAGTCTTTCAAGTAGCTGGGATTACAGGCATGCACCACCATACCTGGCTAATTTTTTATTTTTAGTAGAGACAGGATTTCTCCATGTTGTTCAGGCTGGTCTCGAACTCTAGACCTCAGATGATCCACCTGCCTCGGCCTCCCAAACTACTGGGATTACAGGCGTCCGCCACCACACAAAGGCTCCAACTAATGAATTTTAAAACACCAGACCACATCAGCATACCTGTAGATTATCTTACATGCCCATCAGTAACATCTATTTATTATAGCAACATGAGGGCCACTGGGAGTGTGTGTGGTAGGAAGAGGAGGAAGAAATCTGGCAAGTCCTCACATAATTCATACTTTTTGAAGAAGCAATTTACTTATAGGCACTTATTTTAAGAAAGTAAAGAGAGATTCGGCCGGGCATAGTGGCTCATGCCTGTAATCCCAGCACTTTGGGAGGCCGAGGCGGGTGGATCACGAGGTCAAGAGATTGAGACCACCCTGGTCAACATGGTGAAACCCCGTCTCTACTAAAAATATTTAAAAAAATTAGCTGGGCATGGTGGCGCGTGCCTGTAATCCCAGCTACTCAGGAGGCTGAGGCAGGAGAATTGCCTGAACCCAGGAGGCAGAGGTTGCGGTGAGCCGAGATCGCACCATTGCACTCCAGCCTGGGTAACAAGAGCAAAACTCCGTCTCCAAAAAGAAAAAAAAAAAAAGAGAGATTCACATTATGACTTATGCATCTCTCCCCAACCTCCTGGAGAATGACTCCTCCAAACCTATGCTCCACAATTCATGATGCTCCCCTACTTATGATGGGGCTATGTCCCAATAAATATATCGTAAGTCAAAAAATTGTTAAGTAGTCCAGGCACAGTGGCTCCTGCCTGTAATCCTAGCACTTTGGGAGGCCAAGGCAGGTGGAGCAACAGAGGTCAGGAGTTTGAGTCCAGCCTGGCCAACATGGTAAAACCATGTCTCTACTAAAAATACAAAAATTAGCCGGACTAGTGGTGGGCACCTATAATCCCAGCTACTTGGGACGCTGAGGCAAGAGAACCACTTGAACCTGGGAGTCGGAGGTTGCAGTGAGCTGTAATCGCACCATTGCACTCCAGTCTGGATGGTAAGAGTAAAACTCATGTCTCAAAAAAAAAAAATTGTAGGTGGAACCATTATTAGAGATTGCCTGTGTATCTAGTTGCCTATCATACACCTTACTAAATACACCTTATCATACACCTTAAATTATGCCCTCCACAATATCTGCTGTGGTGTACATAGCTAGGAGCTACCATTATTAGTTAGCACATGTCTGGCTGGCTTCAAGCGGATAAGTACCTTAACCACTTAGCATTTTATACAATACTTTGCTGCCTCACTGATACAGTTTGCATCTAAGTTCCTGCCAAATTTCATGTTGAATTGTAACCCCTAATTTGGAGGTGGAGCCTGGCAGTAGGTTTTTGTCACCTCCAAAAATTCATATTGAAACTTAATCCTGAATGTAACAGTATTGGGAGGTGTGGCCTATGGGAGGTGTGGCCTATGGGAGGTAAAGGGCTCTACCTTCATGAAGTACTCTTATAAAAAAGGTTTCGGTGCAGTGGCTCAAGCCTGTAATCCCAGCACTTTAGGAGGCCAAGGCGGGTGGATCACGAGGTCAAGAGATCGAGACCATCCTGGTCAACATGGTGAAACCCCGTCTCTACTAAAAATACAAAAAATTAGCTGGGCATGGTGGCGCGTGCCTGTAATCCCAGCTACTCAGGAGGCTGAGGCAGGAGAATTGCCTGAACACAGGAGGTGGAGGTTGTGGTGAGCCGAGATCACACCATTGTACTCCAGCCTGGGTAACAAGAGCGAAACTCCGTCTAAAAAAAAAAAAGGGGTTTGGCAGAGAGAGTTCCTCTTTTGCCCTTCTACCATCTACCATGTAGAATAGCATTCCTCCCCTCTGGAGGATGTAGCATTCAAGGTGCCATCTTGAAAGCAGAAATTGGACCTTCACTAGACAACAAACCTGCTGGCAACTTGATCCTGGACTTCCTCACCTTCAAAACTGTTAGAAATACATTTCTGTTCTTCATAAATTACCCAGTCTGTGGTACTTTGTTACAACAGCACAAATGGACTAAGACAATCTCAAACTTAACATGAAAACCTAAATTTATCATCCATTAAAAACAATTTTACTCCTCTAGCATTTCCTATTTCAGAGATTAGGGTCAATATCTACCCATTTTCCTAAACAAGAAGCATCCCAGCTCTACTTCAGCCTCCATATCTACTCTGTAACTGTAGTTTTGCTTCTGGTTGCACCACTGACACTCAGCATTATTCATTTCTATAACCATGACCAGTGGATGACATGTATTCTGATTTGTATTGTAATTGTCTTATCTTTTTCCAGTCTATCCCATTTTTTCTAGAAATTTGTGGAAATTTTTAATTTTGTCATTTCAAACTCTGCTAAAAATTTTTTCGTATTTCCTCATTGTCTAGGGCAGCACTATCCAACAGAACTTTCTGTAATAATAGGAATATTCTACTAACATTTATTTCTATACTACTCAATATGGTAGCCACCTGCCATATGTGTCTACTGGACACAAAATGTTGCTAGTGTATTATTATTTGTAAAATAAAGATCACTGAATCTTTAATTTAATTAAATGTAATTAGCTGTATTTGGCTAATAGCTACAATATTAGAAAGCATATGTCTGGGTTCAAGGGGATAAATGTCTAAACCACTTAGCATTTTATATAATACATTGCTGTCTAACTAATAGAGTTTAAATGTATGTCCCCACCAAATCTCATGTTAAATTGTAATGTTGGAGGTACAGCCTGGTGGTAGGTGTTTGGATCACAGGAGCAGATCCCTCATGAATGGCTTTGGCCATTCCCTTGGTAATAAGAGCTCTCAATCTGAGTTCACTTGAGATCTTGTGGTTTAAAAGTCTATGGCACCTCCCCCTGCCCCATTCTCTCTCTCTCCCTCTTGCTCCTGCTCTGGCTACATGACATGTCTGCTCCCTCTTCACCTTTGCCATGGTTGTAAGCTTCCTGAGGCCTCTCCAGAAACTGAGCAGATGCCAAAACCATGTTTCCTGTACATTCTGAAGAACCATAAGCTGGTTAAACCTCTTCTCTTTATATGTTATCCTTTCTCAGGCATTTTCTTATAACAATGCAAGAATGGCCTAAAACAGCCTGCTCTAGTCTCCTTTATGTACCCAATTGTATAAGCACATTAAAGTGTTTTTTTTCCTAAACATGTCTTTTTTCTTGTTCTTGTTGTAAATTTGTAATTAAGAGAAAATTCTTATAGAATAGAGAGATGGGCTCCAAAGTGATCTAAAAATACATTTTGTAAGCAGAAAGTGTTTTCAGGAATGCACATAAGATAAAATGAGTGTCAGAATCCAATGACAATTTCTGTTTCCTTCCAGTGCCTTGCAAAGAATGGACACTCAGTAGATGCTTATTGATGAACCTGCTGGTTGAGCTTTTGTCAGAAAAACTGTGAGTAGCTAGTAGAAGTTGGAGAGAGCACTTAGCATTTTACATCATCCTTGGAGCTTTATTTATAGTCATTAAATGCAGAAGACTCCCCAGTTCATGAATTTATTGTGCTCAGCAATACAGCTGCTGAGATCTAGTGCACATGTGTGTGTCAAATTAATGGACTACATGAGAAACAGAGACGAAGATTGTTTATCTCATCACTTATCAATACATTTTTAAAAGGTACTGCAACTACATTAAAATAATTTTATTTATTTATTTTTTTGAGACAGAGTTTCACTCTTGTCACCCAGGCTGGAGTGCAATGGTACGATCTTCGCTCACTACAACCTTCACCTCCCAAGTCCAGGCAATTCTCCTGCCTCCCAGGTAGCTGGGATTACAAGCACCAGCCACCACACCCGGCTAATTTTTGTATTTTTAGTAGAGATGGGGTTTCACCACGTGGGCCAGGCTGGTCTCGAACTCCTAACCTCAGGTGATCTGCCCACCTCCCAAAGTGCTGGGATTAGAGGCGTGAGCCACCGCACCCAGCCACCTAAAAATAATTTTAATGGCCTGATTTTCTGGAATGTAAAGTAAAAAGAGATCTTTCACAGCCTGTATGTTAATATCAAATGGAAACATGGAGAATTCAATGTTTGATTTATTTTGGGAATTTGCACCAAACATCCCTTTTGGTTTCTTCAAAATAACAAAAACTATAAGGAAAGTGAGAAATAACAAGGTGAATAGAATAAAATAATATAAAAACGTTACAAGTAATGTCAATACATTTAATGAAAAAATAAAGGTTGATTAGTGTAACATGAGTTTGCTCTATTAATTGAGAAAATTCATTTCTGTCATAGAGCACAGAATGAGGTGGATTAATCCCATAGGATGTGTTAAGCACAGATAATGAGTAAGCGAGTAGCTTGTAAGACAAAGGTAGAATTCATAATATACTAAATATAGACACAAAAGAACCTAACAATCTGAAAGATGTGTTAAAACTAGACAGACCAAATGAAATGTATGATGAAAGAAAGGAACGTGTTATTTATAGATGGATAGGGATGGAAAGAACTTATCACCCTTATACCAGCCACTTACGGTCCTGCTGTGGGACCACATGTACTCTACCTAAGAAATGCTTATAATACCCATAGCTGTTTGCAGGCTGATTGACAAGTTATGGCTGTGGTCAGGCGTACTTGTCACTGTCTGTCTTTAATAGAGGAAGTGTGTATCATTGGTCCCAAGCACCTTCTGTTGACCTCACTCAAACTTCAATCTGTTCTAACCATCGGTGAAGAAGGCTGATGCCACAGATGAACAGAGACACAGGATATATGAATACTGCCTAACTCAGGATTCGCCTGGTGTGGTCTTTCCCACTTGAACCCTGACCTAAGTGTGGAAAGTTACCCCATCTCTTTACTCTCGCTTCAGGTTATGTGCTTTAAAGTGATTTAATAAACTAACATCTTCATTTAATATTTGAGCCTGGTTTGTGACTTCCAGGATAGCTTGCCTTGTAGTATACTTGGAAGTCACCGTTGCATCAAGGTAATATCTCATGGCAACTGCAAAACACTTAGAAAATTAAGAACATAGCACTGTGTAGCGTAAAGGAAAGTAATCTAAAGAGGAGAAAGAAAGGTAGTCACAAATTGTGTCATTAATAGACTGAAAGACCAAAAAAAGTAAAGGACAAACCAAAAGACAAAATGTGGAAAAGATTTTGTTTTCTAAATTGATTTAAAGAAAAAAAAAATGAGACAAGAAAGAAAGGCATGGTTTGGGGCAATGTATAACTGTCATCTATACCAATTCTATTTTATTTCTGAGACCAAAATAACAGTTTCAGAGGTAAATACAACAAAGTCCAACAAGTGGACTAATCCCTGAATTTCTTCTTCCTCCTCCTCCTCCTTCTTCTTCCTCCTCCTCTTTCTTTCTTTTCCTTTTTCCTTCCTTCCTTCCCTCCCTCCTCTCTTTTTCTTTCTTTCCTTTCTTTTTTCTTCTCTCTCTCTTTCTCTTTCTTTTCTCTGCCTCTGTGTTTTTCTTTGTTTCTTTCCTTTTCTTTCTTTTTCTTCTTTTTTTTTTTTACAGAAAAGAATCTCTCCCTCTGCTGCCTAGGCTGGAGTGCAGTGCTGTGATCACAGCTCGTTGTAATCTCAAATTCCTGGGCTCAAGTAATTGTCCCTTCTCAGGCTCCCAAGTAGTTAGGACTACAGGTGCACATCACCACACCCAGCTAATTTTTATTTTATTTTTATAGAGACAGGTCTCAAGCAATCCTCCTGCCTTGGCCTCCCAAAATGCTGGGATTACAGGTATGAGCCACTGCACCTGGCCTATCCTGAATTTCATTTAATTCATGCTACATAGCATTACAAGTTTGTAAAAAATGTTTACTACATTTTTAAAGAGAAAAGTGACAGGCTTTAAAAATACCTAAAACAAACAAACAAACAAAAAAACTAGGAAGGAAATGCATATAAAATAATATTTTCTATAAAAGGTTTTATTGTTTATATAAAATTACTGAAACATTCTCTGTAAATGTATTCCTATCTAAAAAAAATTAATAATGCAAGTCAATTCTAAGCAAAAAGAACACAGAGGGAGGCATCACACTACCGGACTTCAAACTATACTACAAGGCTACAGTAATCAAAACAGCATGGTACTGGTACCAAAACAGAGATACAGACCAATGGAACAGAACAGAGGCCTCAGAGGCAACACAGCATATCTACAACCATACAATATTTGATAAACCTGACAAAAACAAGCAATGGGGAAAGGACTCCCTGTTTAATAAATGGTGTTGGGATAACTGGCTAACCATATGCAGAAAGCAGAAACTGGACCCCTTCCTGACACCTTACACTAAAATTAACTCCAGATGGATTAAAGACTTAAATATAAGACCTGGCGCAATAAAAACCCTGGAGGAAAATCTAGGCAAAACCATTCAGGACATAGGAGTAGGCAAGGACTTCATGACCAAAACACCAAAAGCGTTGGCAACAAAAGCCAAAATAGACAAATGGGACCTAATGAAGCTCCACAGCTTCTGCACAGCAAAAGAAACAGTCACTAGAGTGAATCGGCAACCAACAGAATGGGAAAAAATGTTTGCAATTTACCCATCTGACAAAGGGCTAATATCCAGAATTTACAAAGAACTCAAACAGATTTACAGGAAAAAAACAAGCCCATTCAAAAATTGGCAAAGGATATGAACAGACACTTTACAAAAGAAGACATATATGAGGCCAACAATCATGAAAAAATGCTCATCATCACTGGTCATCAGAGAGATGCAAATCAAAACCACATTGAGATACCATCTCACGCCAGTTAGAATGGCGATCATTAAAAAATCTGGAGACAACAGGTGCTGGAGAGGATGTGGAGAAAAAGGAACACTTTTACACTGTTGGTGGGAGTGTAAGTTAGTTCAACCATTGTGGAAGACAGTGTGGCAATTCCTCAAGGCCTTAGAAATAGAAATTATTTGACCCAGCAATCCCATTACTGGGTATATATCCAAAGGACTATAAATCGTTCTACTATAAGGACACATGCACACGAATGTTCATTGCAGCACTGTTTACAATAGCAAAGCTCTGGAATCAACCTAAATGCCCATTGATGATAGACTGGATTGGGAAAATGTGGCACACATACACCATAGAATATTATGCAGCAATCAGAAATGATGAGTTTGTGTCATTTGTAGGGACATGGATGAATCTGGAGAACATCATTCTCAGCAAACTGATACAAGAACAGAAAATGAAATACCGCATATTCTCACACATAGGCGGGTGATGAACAATGAGAACACATGGACACAGGGAGGGGAGTACTAAACACTGGGGTCTATTGGGAGGAAAAGGGGAGGGCCAGTGGGAGGGGGAGGTGGGGAGGGATAGCCTGGGGAGAAATGCCAAATGTGGGCGAAGGGGAGAAAGGAAGCAAAACACACTGCCATGTATGTACCTATGCAACTGTCTTGCATGTTCTGCTCATGTACCCTAAAACCTAAAATGCAATAAAAAATTTAAAAAAAAATTAATAATGCAACTATCTTAAATATTTGTGGAATAAAAAATTTATTAAAATGAAATATATCTTTAAAATGAAACTAGGCCAGGCATTGTGGCTGACGCCTTTAAGCCCAACACTTTGGGAGGCCAAGGCAAGTGGATCACCTGAGGTCAGGAGTTCGAGACTAGTCTGGCCAACATGGTGAAACCCTGTCTCTACTAAAAATACAAAAGTTGGCCAGGGGTAGTGGCATGTACCTGTAATCCCAGCTACTCAGGAGGCTGAGGCAGGAAAATTGCTTAAACCTAGGAGGTGGAGTTTGCAGTGAGCTGAGATCTTGCCACTGCACTCCAACCTGGGAGACAAAGCAAAACTCCTTCCCTCCTCCCCACCAAAAAGTAATTAACTTCTAATTTATCTCTTTTATAATTTATTTTCTTTAGCAAGTCACTGTGTCTCTATGCATTACAGAAAATAGCTAGTTAAAAACTTGTCAAGGTAAGTGAAATAGCTGTATGTATAAATTGCTTGTAGGGATATCTGTAATAAGTTACCATACTTACATAAGAAATGAAATTGTTTACCAGGCGAATACTTCTTGGCATTAACTTTGTGATGTTTAAAGAATATGAAATTCTGTGATGTAGCTTATTCAAACAGTTTGAATACTTTAACACTGTTTTTTAATTTGTTTGTTTTTACAACTTAATTCTTTCCCTGAAGTTGAGTCTTTTCTCCCTAAGTTAAATTTGAAATGGTAAAAGCAATTAGAAAAAGTAAGTGCATTCTATGATGAATCAAAAATAAAGCTTGCATTCAAAGAGATTGAAAATACAATATCATTAAGTCCTACTTATTTTTATTAATGATATGTTTGGCATTTTAAATATTTTTATCATTTTATAACCCAGAACAATAAAAGATCTGGTCTAAGAATTTACAAACTACTATTTGTAAGTAGTAAACTTTGTGCCATTAAAAAAAAATATTATAAATTAGAAAAATACAAAAAAATATTTTTTTACTTTATATCAGATGAGCATAAAAATGGATTTCGTTGTCTACATTCTTTAAAATGTATGTCACATTATTGTAGCCGATACAAATACTGTGATTTTTACCCCAAACAATTAGGTTGTGAGTGAATACGAAAGGCAATCTTTGTATATATGCTCAAAAGAAAGATAATAAAAATTATGGCAAACACAGTAAATCTGTTTCAGATTATAAATGAGTGCATCCAAAAGTAATCGCTGGAGTTACTGTTCATTGTTGGCTTCCCAGCATTCTCCTCTGGGCATTTATATCTGATAGCTTATGAGTGATGCAGAATTAGTGTTCACTGGTCATTGATTACTTAGAATTTCTTCTGATTCGAATTATATCTAATGTTTTTTTCTCCCATCCATTTATGGGTCAAATGTACAATAAACCAAAACATGTTGATTCTGGTGAAATTTAGCAGAGAAAAACAGCTTTGGCTGGTGGCCACAGAAACTTGAAAAGCTTTACTGAAAGGAAATAAATTGGATACCTTTTCATCCTGGATATGAACTGGATTCCAACCTAAACTTCCAACTGTAATAATTTTGCTATTTATCTAAAGTCTGAACCTTGCATATGGCAATACTTATCTCAAGCAAAAATATAGTTTCACATTGGTAGTACTGTATTCAGGAAAACTGGAAATCATATTATGAAGAAGCAACTCTACCACATCTATATCTAAGTCTACATTGGTAGCTGCTGGAAACAGATGTTATATTCATACGAGGGTAAGCTCATAATGTATGTGTATGTACACATACGTGCACACACATATATGCTAACGTATAATTTGCAAAAATTTTAAGATATATAGGAAGAGTATCTTTTTATTCAGAATATTCAACAAACAGGACTCATAGTGTAAAATCAAGAAAAATTAATTATTTTTTTTTCTACTACCCTTTCTGTGGATTTGGTTCTTCCTCTGTCCCTGAATGTAAACTTATGTAGTCTATATGCTTTTTGTGTTCATTCCTAAATATTAGAAATAGTTATTTGATTACTTAAGCTTTAATCTCAGTTTAATAACCAAATATGAGATTAAAATTTAATTCTGGCTATAGAATTAAGGCTTCTCTCTCCTGCCACACTTTCAGGCCAGTTGCAGGCATGATACCAGCAGTCTGGGAGGTAGAGACAAGAGGACACAGTATTCTGCTTCCCTGTTTCCCCATGGGGATGTGCCAACTTTGATTTCACCAGGCCTACAGTGTTTCCCAGGTGTGGATTGTGAGGGAGGAGAAGATTTAATGGAAGCAGCTTAAGGGTAATATTCAAATTAAACTAATACTTTCTTCATGATCCAGCATTGAAATTTTCTGGACTTGACAGATATTTAAAATTGACTCTTATTCTCATCATCATTTTCATGGATTCCTCTGAGATCCATGTTACCCAACCTGTGGGTTCCCATGAGAAGGATTAATACATCTATGTTCCTTCTGGACCTTTATTTGCCTGGCTTCTTTCTACAGGGACTATTCACCCTTATGGGCCATCCTTTTGAGCATAACCTAACAAGACCCATGCTGACTTTAAATGAGTGGTACACATTTGGTTCGTAGGAAAACTGCATTGTTTGTCCCCAACGAACTTTGGAAGTAATATTTATTTTACTGCTGGAATTAAGGAAAACCAGAAATCCTACTACAAAATGGCTCCTCTAAACATTCACAGTACCCCTTTTTGTCTCTGCCCTCTGAGCAACTCACCAGCTCTACTTCTCTGGATTTTCCAAATGAAAGGTAAACACATCCATGTCCCTAAGACCTTAAGTTCTTCTAGTGGTCTCTTTAAGCTTACTCTCTTGAATTAGGGTGAAAAGAGACTGCCTTCTACCCATCCTCTTGAGGAGAGGGGTGGAATTATAGCCTAACAACAATAATTTCCAAAAATTTTCTCCTCCAGTCTCTAATTCTCAACCAGTTTAGACTTTCAAAGTGGTTAATGTAGTTTAAAGCCTTACAGCCAATTATGCTCTACTTCTTGTACAAGTCCTACAGCCAGGTGGTCTCAATCCTCACTTTGTAATGTTGCATTTACTCACCTAGTGCCCTACCCAAAACTTCCACAACAAATCCTGTGGTGCATTTAACTGAAAGATGTTCTTCTATAGATATATAGACAGACAGATAGATAGATAGATAGATAGATAGATAGATAGATAGATAATTAGAATCATGTCAAATGGTTAACTTTTTTTGAAAAGGTGAACTTTTGAGATAATTACAGATTCTCATACACTTGTAAGAAATAACACAGAAAGATCCCTTGTAGCCTTTAGCCAGTTTCCACAGTGATAACATCTTGCTAAACTATAGTCCAATATTACAACCAAGATACTGGGATTGATAAACCACTTCCATCACCGCAAGGGTCCCTCATGTTGCCCTTTTATAGCCACACTCATTTCCCTACTGCTCTCACCCTCTCTTTAACCCATGACAACCACTCATCTGTTCTCCATTTTGTAATTTTGTCATTTTAAGAATACTGTAGAAATGGAATAATATATTGTATAATCTTGAGGGCTTATCTTTTTACACTCAGCATGATTCTCTGTAGGTTCATCTAGTTTGTTGCATGTATCAATAGTTCATTCCTTTTTTACTACTGAGCAGTATTCCATTGTATGGATGTACTATAGTTTGCTTAACCATTTGCTCAATGAAGGACATATATTAATAGTTTGTTTTCAGTTTTTGCTGTTATAAAGCTATTGCAAAAATTCATGTACAGATTTTTATAGTAATGCAAGTCTTCATTTCTTTGGACTAGATGACTGAAGTTCAATTACTGTGTTACATAGTAGTTGCATATTTCTTTTTTAAAGAAACTGCAAAACTGTTTTTCAGAGCATCTGTATTATTTTATATTCTCACCAGCAATGTATCAATGACCTAGTTTCTCTACATCATTTCCAGCGTTTTCTTTATTTTTTTTTATTTTTCTTTGTTTGTTTGTTTTGAGACAGGATCTTTCTGTGTTGCTCAGTCTGGAATTCAGTAGTGTAACCAAGGCTTGCTGAAGCCTGATCTCCCTGGGCTCAAATGAACTGCCCACCTCAATGCTGGAAGTAGGGTGGGGCACCAACCATCAGCAGCAGGACTGTAGGCATCTGCCCCCAGGCCTGGCTGATTTTTCTTTTTTTTTTTTTTCATTTTGCGGAGATGTGGTTACCATGTTGGAGAAGCTAATCTCAAACTCCTGGGATCAAGTCATCCTCCTGCCTCAGCCTCCCAAAGTGCTGAGATTACAGGCATGTGTGTGGCCTATTTTGCTCATTTTAATGGATATAAGTTTATTTACATTTAGGATTTTTTTAAGATAGAGAGCACACTTTCAATGATTAGGAGAGACATAAGATGGAAATAAAGATTTTATTACTTACAGGTTGAGAGCACATGACACTCCTGGAGCCCACACACACACAGGTCAGGGAGCGCTGACAGGGAGAGAAAGAGACCTGTAGGCCATTACCCTTATTGGGTCCAAAGAGTTTCCAAACAGATTTCTAGCAGAGAGTTTAATTGGTGGGCTTAAACTAAGCAGTCAGGAGTTCTAGGGGGTCACACTGTGACTGAGAGGTAGTCACTGTGGCATGTCTGCATAGTCCGTCCCATGTGTGAGGATCAGCAGGGTCAGTCAATCTGCCTGCATCTAGCCACCCACTAGGGAAGTAGTCACCAGAGAGTAGTTGTATAAGGCAGATACTTGGATATACCACATTGGGGAACTGGGGGAGGGGAGCCTCAAACTGAAAACTGTGTCCAAGGTGACAGAGTCCTACCTCTGGTGTGAAAAAGCCCAGCTTATATTTAAAGTGGATGCCAAAGCAATATAAAATAGAAATTCCTTACCACACTGATAGCTTGTGGTTTTTTGTTTTGTTTTTTGGACGAAGTCTCACTCTGTCACCCAGGCTGGGGAGCAGTGGCACAATCTCAGCTCACTGCAACCTGTGCCTCACAGGTACAAACGATTCTCCTGCCTCAGCCTCCTTAGTAGCTTGGATTACAGGTGCCCACCACTATGCCCAGCTAATTATTTATTTTTTTAGTAGAGACTGGGTTTCACCATGTTGGCCAGGCTGGTCTGGAAATCCTGACCTCATGATCCACCCACCTCAGCCTCCCAAAGTGCTGGGATTACAGGCATGAGCCACCGCACCCAGACGGCTAGTGGTTTTAATTTGCATTTCCCCAATGAATAATGATGATGTTGAGCATCATTTCATGTGTTTATTTGCCATCTATATTATTGTGTGTGTGAAATATGTCTTCATGTCTTTTGTCTATTTTCTAATTGGAT
This sequence comes from Callithrix jacchus, assembly GCF_049354715.1. Classification (NCBI taxonomy): domain Eukaryota; kingdom Metazoa; phylum Chordata; class Mammalia; order Primates; family Cebidae; genus Callithrix; species Callithrix jacchus. Next base: position 78,866,064 of record NC_133504.1, read on the forward strand.
TTTCTTATACTGTTGAGTTTTGAAAATTTTTTAATATATTTTATTTACTAGTCCTTTGTTGGATATGTGGTTTCAGGTATTTTCTTTCTGTTTGTAGCTTTCCTTTTTGTCCTCTTAACAGAGTCTTTTTAAGATTTGGGTGGGGGGTTGTTTTTTTTTTTTGAAACAGAGTCTCACTCTGTTGCCCAAGCTGGAGTGCAGTGATGCGATCTCTGCTCACTGCAGCCTCTGCTTCCCAGGATCGAGGGATTCTCCTGCCTCACCCTCCTGAGTAGCTATGCCTGACTAATTTTTGTATTTTTAGTAGAGACAGGGTTTTACTACATTGGCCAGCTGGTCTCAAACTCCTGGACCTCAGGTGATCTGCCCATGTGGGCCTCCCAAGGTGCTGGGATTACAGGTGGGAGCCACCTTGCCAAGCTTTACAGAATGAGTTTTAATTTTGATGAGTTTAGGTTTTACTTTTTGGATGGTGCATTTGTTATGACATAATAGTTAACACGTTATGTGTGGAAATATATACATTGTCTCATTCCCTCTCTCCCATGTCCAATCCATTGGCAGGTCCTGTCAGCACCATCTCCAAAATATAACCTAAATGTGTGTGCCTTTCTCCATTTTTATTGCTATCACCAAGCTTCAAACCACCATCATCTCTCACTCAGTTGGTCTCCCTTCTTATATCATGTGATCTTGTAACTTAAAATCTCCCAGTGGTTTCCCATTCACACTTAAAATCCAAACTCATGACAGAGTGAGACTTTGTCTCAAAACGAAACAAAACAAAAAATCCAAACTCTACCACAGTCTACAAGAACCTGCCCCATCTGGGCTCACCCTGGTACACTAACCTTCCTCCTCCCTCCATCTCACTGTGGTGCACTAAACTATAGCTACACTCCTTTCTGTTTGTTTATATTCTCACCCAACTCAAACACAACAAGCTCCCTCTCACTTCAGGTCCTTGTATATGCAGGTCCCTCCCCAATGTCTTTGCAGGACTAGCTTCTTCTCTTCCAGGACTCAGTTCAAATGTCAACTTTCCCAAGAAGACTCTACTCATCACCATATGTAAAGTAGCTTATCTTTGTCTTATCACTTTGTATTATTACTCTTTTATTTTTATATAGCACTTCATTAGCTGAAGTTATTTATTTGTTTACTCTGCATATCCTACTCAAATGTAAGCTATCAGAGCAGTGACCTTGCCTGTCATGTTCATCCCTACATCTCAAACTCCCAGCACATGGCAGTCACTCAGTTAATATTTATTAAATGTTGAACACTTCCTTTATTTTTTAAAAGCAAATTTCTTTTTGAGTATTCAGCTACTGGTAGATTAAACATGTCCTCAAAAGAAACTATTTGTAATTATGCTAATTAATTAGAGGAAAAAAGGTAAGAGAATTCTAGTTTCTGAATAAATTCAATTCGTGCTACTAAGTCATGTCCTTTATTCATGTTACCTGAGGTACACAAATATAAAGTAGAGTAAAATATATCTCAAGTATATCTTGATGCTAACTGTAAGACAGGATACCATTATTGTATGGTCACAAACTCGAAAAACTGTAAATTTATATGCTCAGTTTCAGCAGTAATTCTGACTTACCCCAGGCAAGTCTGAACAGGTCTCTACAGCTTAGCTTCTTGTTTTGTTAAATGGATTTAATACAAGCTTACCTCACCAAGATGCTATGTAAAACAGTTTCTATTTATTGCAAATACTGCATGATTTTTGTATCTATATTGGTGTGAAACAACACACTCAATACATGATGGCATCAAAAGATTTTACATCATGAAGGATGCCATATTTTTGGAGATACTAGAAGGATTACAGTGCATATGTCTAATTAATTTTGGGGATTGTGTTGCAGTTAGATCTAAAGATAAATTTGGAATTTTACTAGGCTGAAGAATTGTCTCAAATCATTTTAAATTGTGGTTTTAGAATATGACACTTAAATATCTCAGGATAGCCTCAAAACTTAAGTTGAAAATCAGGGAAATATGCCCTATAAGCTTATAAAGTTACAAAGTTTATGTGTTTTATGTATCATATAAATAGAGCATTGCAGACACATTCCTTATTTTGAAATGAAAAAACTTTCTGATATTAGCATCCATTTGCTTAAGACCCTGTGGAACTCAACAAATAATAGAGCTGGAGAAAGGATTGCTAACTTATCCAAGATATAATTTTGGTTCTGAAAGGATACTATCCATCATTCTCAAAGACATTGGGACTTGCAATAAATATAGTTTAATAGGATGCATTATGTAGAGTTTTTTCAAAGATTTTAAAAAGTCAAAAGAGCCTTATAATTACTTTACTATAAGTACCCATAATAGTGCAATAGCATTCAGCAAAATCATTTAATTCATAAAATTAAAATTTTTGTTTTCAAATATAAAATAAGCTTTTAAAATTCTGAAGTCATCAAAATGAATTAGCTTTCTGACTTGAATTAAGCCATCTAGCCACACTGTAGGAGCTTCCTCAATTGCAATTCAAAGGAAATTAAATAATTCAGTGATTCCCAAACATCTTGGTCAAGGACACCTTTACCCTCCTAAAAACTGAGGACCTCAAAGAGCTTAATTTATGTTTATGTGGATTATATCAACATTTTTTTACCATATTAGAAATTAAAACTATTAAGATGAAAACTGAGATATTTATTAATTCATTTAAAAATAATTAAATGTTCTATTACATGTTAGCATACACAGTATATTTTATGAAAAGCTATATTTTCCAAAGAGAGCTTTTTTTTTTAAGAGGAATGACATTGTTTTATCTTTTTTCAAACCTTTTTAATGTCTAGCTTAATAAAAGGTGGCTGGATTCATATATCTTTTTCTGCATTCATTCTGCTGTGCATTTATTCACTGATGTTGTTTTGCATTTTGCATTCATCCATATTGTTTTGGCAAAAGTATATGAAGAAAATTTGGTCTTATACAGAATATATATTTGGAAAGGGATTTATGCCTTTAAAACTTTAATATTCATTTCAGATAATTGTTTGTTGCTAATATGCTTATATCATCAAAAGGAAGATGAGCAAAAGGGGTAGTTAATAGCATCTTGGGCTACCTGCTTTTAGAATCAGAGAAGAGGGCTTACTCAGCTCAGTAATCCTTGTCTAGAGGGTTTCTGGTTTCTTTTTTCTCCTTTTTTTTTTTTTTTTGAGAAGGAGTTTCATTCTTGTTGCCCAGGCTGGAGTGTAGTGGCGTGATCTCAGCTCACTGTAACTTCCACCTCCCAGGTTTCAGCGATTCTCCTGCCTCAGCCTCCCAAGTAGCTGGGATTACAGACAGGCACCACCACACCTGGCTAATTTTGATTTTTAGTAGAGATGGGGTTTCACCATGTTGGTCAGGCTGGTCTCGAACTTCTGACCTCAGGCAATCCACCTACCTCAACCTCCCAGAGTGCTGGGATTATAGGCATGAGCCACCACACCTGGCCCCTAGTTTCCCTCTAATACTACATGGAAATTTCACATCTGAAGCATAGCAATAAATTTTTTATATTAAGATTTAAAAAATATCCATATCAAACAATGACATGTTGGGAATGTCTTGAAGATACTAATAGAAATTATGCCTTGCTTTAGTATACCACTGCTGAGTGATAAGAGGAGGCAGCAGACAGAACTATGGGAAAAAACCAAGAAGTCAATTAAAATTAATAATTTTAACCCACCCCTCTTAAATACTGATGAAATAAGCTGACCAAAAAATATAATCAAAATGATATAAAATTATCTGATTAATAAACTAAAAGTAATAAAGATACAATGTCTTTTACTCAACATAGAATACATATTTTTTAAAACACATGGGGACCATCCACAAAAATCACCATGAATGAAGTCATAAAGAAAACTTCAAGTATTTCAAAGAATTCCTGTAATGGAGATTATGTTCTTTCATCAGTATATAATTTAAGAATAAACACTAAAGCCAGGCACAGTGGCTCACATCTATAATCCCAGGACTTTGGGAGGCCAAGAGGGTGGATCACTTGAGGTCAGGAGTTTGAGAGCAGCCTGGCCAACATGGTGAAACCTCATCTCTACTAAAAATACAAACATTAGCAGGGTGTGGTGGCGCATGCCTGTAATCCCAGCTACTAAGGAGGCTGAGACAGGAGAATTGCTTGAACCTGGAGGGCAGAGGTTGCAGAGAGCTGACGTCGTGCTGTTCCAGTCCAGCCTGGGTGACAAGAGCAAAACTGTCTCAAAAAAAAAAAAATTAACACTAAAAAGGTGGATTTTTAAAATCTCATAACTCTAGGAATTGAAAGTAATTAATATTCCTTGGATTAAAAGGCGGAAATTAAAAAATTCTTTAGACTGAATACATTTATCAAAAACAAGAAAAATTGAGAAAAAGCAAATATAAAGCTCAAAGAGCTAGAAAAGGAAATAAAGAAATAAATATGTGGAAACAAGATGGGACCAGATTATACAAGTAAGAGAAAATAAGTAAAATGGTAAAGAAAAAATTAGTAGAGATAATTTAACAATCAAAACCCTATTTATTTGAAGAGATTTAAAAAATGTACAAGTGTCTGACAAAGCTAATCAAACAAATTGTGATGGTTAATATTAGGTGTCAACTTGTTTGGATTAAGGAATACTTAGAATACTGATAAAGCATCACCTGTGGTGTGTCTGCCCACATATGTTTCCAGAGGATACCGGCATGTGAGTCAGGGACCCAGCAAGGAAGGTCTGCCCTCAATGTGGACAGGCACCATCCAATGAGCTTGCGGCCTAGATAAAACAAAAAACAGCAGAGAAAAAGTAGAAAACTTGAATTGCATGTTAGCTATGAAAGAGATTTCTTTTTTTTTTTTTTGAGACGGAGTTTCGCTCTTGTTACCCAGGCTGGAGTGCAATGGCGTGATCACGGCTCACTGCAACCTCCGCCTCCTGGGTTCAGGCAATTCTCCTGCCTCAGCCTCCTGAGTAGCTGGGATGACAGGCACGCACCACCATGCCCAGCTAATTTTTTGTATTTTTAGTAGAGATGGGGTTTCACCATGTTGACCAGGATGGTCTCGATCTTTTGACCTCGTGATCCACCCGCCTTGACCTCGTGATCCACCCGCCTCGGCCTCCCAAAGTGCTGGGATTACAGACTTGAGCCACTGCGCCTGGCCATGAAAGAGATTTCTAATCACCTGTCAGGCCTCCAGTGTAGGTAATGTTTGTTATGGTCAAAGTTCTTTATTCTAGTTAAGCAAATCCACTCTAGCTATTATAATCTGAAAATACTTTATTGAGAAACGTATGAGGCCCAGCATGGTGGCTCATGCCTGTAATTCCAGCACTTTGGGAGGCTTAGGAGAGCAGATCATTTGAGCTCAAGAGTTCAAGACCCACCTAGGCAAAATGGCAAAACCCTGTATCTACAAAAAAATACACACAAAACAGCCAGGTGTGGTGGTGTGTCCCTGCAGTCCTAGCTACTCAGGGGCTGAGGTGAGAGGATGGCTTGAGCCCATGGGTCAGAGGTAGCAGTGAGCTTTGATTAGTGCCACTGTACTCCTGGGCAACAGAGTGAGATCGTATCTCAAAATAAAATAAATAAATAAATAACATTTAAAAAGGAAATGTGTATAGATCACAGAAGAACTATAAAGACTTAAACTCAGACTGGCTGAGTTTCCAAGAATTATTGCCAAAACCCAGCAGAACTGGACAACAAAGAGAACTGCAGCCACTATTTTATGATCAGGAATTTGCCACCAGCAGTACTGGTTTTAGTATCACACTGCCACTGCCACTGCCACAATCTATACTATAAAACCAAATGTACTGTACCCTGTTTCCGCATAATTCAATCTTGAATCAAAATCTCCCACAGTGAATATTATTAAGAGAACCCAAATTACATTCAGAATCCTAACTCCTGGAGAATCTGAAACACGTAGATTTTACTTTCAGTCTCTTTATGTTATAAAGCAGTTGGAACAAGATTGAAAAATTAATCCACAGGATCAGATTGTTTTGAAGATACATTCTTCAAACCTTTCCCTGTAGAGATAAGTCCAGTTTATGCAATGTGTTGCAGAAAAAGAAAGTGAAGGACAGCTGCACAGCTCATTTTAAATCTTCAACTCTCAGTTCATTTTAAGAAGTTAATTATAATCTTCAGACAACCACTAGATTAGGACAGTACAAGAAAAGAAAGTTATTAGCTACTTGTTAGCCATAAGTGAGTTATTAGCTCACTTATGAGCAAAAAGGTGGAATTCTAGGCCGGGCGCAGTGGCTCACGCCTGTAATCCCAGCACTTTCGGAGGCCAATGGGGGTGGATCACAAGGTCAAAAGATCGAGATCATCCTGGCCAACATGGTGAAACTCTGTCTCTACTAAAAATACAAATATTTGCTGGGCCTGGTGGCTGGTGCTTGTAGTCCCAGCTACTCAGGAGGTTGAGACAGGAGAATTACTTGAACCCAGGAGGCAAAGGTTGCAGTGAGCTGAGATCGTACCATTGCACTCCAGACTGGTAACAGAGCAAGACTCCATCTCAAAAAAAAAAAAAAATTGAAATTCTAAATAAATATTAGCTTATTTTAACCATGTATTAATAAAACATATCAATGCAAATTTTATTCCAGAAATGTAAGGGGATTCATCACCAGAAAGGATATAATGTAATTTATCGTATTAGTGGACTAAAGGGGAAAAATGACTTCACCATATACAGAAAGACCACTTGAAAATGTTTAACATCTAATTATGAGATACTTTAAAGTGTTAGAACAACTATGAATAAAAGATAATTTTTTAATTTGACAAAAGCTTTTTTTTTTTTTGAGACAGAGTCTCACTCTGTCGCCCAGGATGGAACACAGAGGTGTGATCTCAGCTCACTGCAACCTCGTGGGTTCAAGCAATTCTCCTGACTTAGCCTCCTGAGTAGCTGGGACTACAGGTGCTGGCCACCATGCCCAACTAATTTTTGTATTTTTAGTAGAGATGGGGTTTCACCATATTGGTCAGGCTGGTCTCAAACTCCTGACCTCAGGTGATCTGTCCACCTTGGCCTCCCAAAGTCCTGGGGTTACAGGCATGACCCACCACTCCCAGCCTTAACAAAAACTTTTAATAAATATCTATTAGCAAGCTGAGGGAAAAAATTTGTGACATGTCATATTTAGGAACAAGAAAGAGTCTTGTTATGATAGCTTCCACTGAATGTGGTGAGGGGTTGTCAGTCAACACAATATTTTTTCCTTCCACAAAAGTAGGAAGTATAAGGATTGGATAGAATGGACAACCCAAACCTTTCACTGTTTGCGGGTTATTAGATCTTCTACCAGAAGACCCAACTGAATCAACAGACAAACTATTAGAACTAATAGGGGAGTTCAGAAAGGTTGTGCAGATGCAAGATTGATGATAGTCAACAAAGCAATAATAATAGTGAACACATATAGCATTTACATAATTAGTATATAAGAAATCTTATAAATACTTTATGTGTATTAATCATTTAAATTCTATATAAAAATAATAAAATTCTTATATATCAGCGGTGACCAACTGGAAATTAGTATAGAAATGCAATTCCATTCACAATAGCGATAAAAACTACAAAGTACATAGGATGTAAACTAATGAATGAATTCATCCTTTACAGAGAGCTTTTTAAGCTCGATTAAAGGACAAAAAACAAGATCTAGGTAAAAAGAGAAAGGTACCATGTTCATGAATGGGACAAATTAATACTGTAAAAATATTCTCCCTAAATTGATATATAAATTTGATGCAATTTTAATGAAAATTTCATCAGGATTTTGTGAAGAACTAGACAATTAGTTAATAAAAGGTGCATATAATAGTAATAGACCATAAATAAATAAGGCGAATTTTTTAAAAAGAATAGCAAAGAGAGGGATCTTGTCTTGTTGGATATATTAAGATATATTATAAAACCATAGCAATAAAAATGATATGATACCAGTATAGGAATGGACAAAAAAAAAAAAAAAAAAAACTGATGCAACTGAATAGAGAATCAGTAAACAAGCCTATGTTATATATAAGAATGTGGAATATAATAGAAATTAGCATTATAACTCATAGAGGAAAGAGAGATTATTTAAGATGTGGTTCGACCAGGCACAGTGGCTCAAGCCTATAATCCCAGCACTTTGGGAGGCCGAGGCAGGTGGATCACGAGGTCAAGAGACAGAGACCATCCTGGTCAACATGGTGAAGCCCTGTCTCTACTAAAAATACAAAAATTCACTGGGCATGGTGGCGCGCGCCTGTGGTCCTGGCTACTTGGGAGACTGAGGCAGGAGAATTGCTTGAATCCAGGAGGCGGAGGTTGCAGTGAGCCGAGATCGCGCCATTGCACTCCAGCTTGGGTGACAAGAGTAAAACTGTCTCAAAAAAATAAACAAATAAATAAATAAATAAAGATGTGGCTCAAAACATAGGAAAAAATAAACTTAGAGTCTTACCATACTCCAAATACAAGAATAAATTTTGGATGGATGAAAAACCTAACTATAAAAGGCAACACTGTGAAGTCAGTAATATACATGAAGCTTTCTTTGTGAACTTGGGATGGGAAGGGATTTTTGAACGAGACCTAAAAAGAACAAACTTTAAGGGTAGGTGATGGAAATTGATGGATGTGATCATATTAAAACTGGGTATTTCTATACAAAGAGATAAGATAGACAAACTGGCTGCAGACACATTAGGAGATGATATTTTTTACACTAAAAATTGATTAACTTGTAGAATATATAAGGAACTACTAAAATGTACAAGGAAACTAAAAAATTGAACAAGGACTAAAATAGACAATTCACGGTAGGGGAATTCTAAACAGCCAAAATGTATATGAAGAGATGTCAACTTCACGTGTAATCAGAGAAATTCAGATTAAATCAACAAAGAATTGGTAAAAATTACGGTCAGCTAATACTAAGTGCTGGCTAGGATGTTGAGAAATAGAAACCTCATGCACTATTGGTGGGGGTGTAACTCACAATACCTAGTAAAATTAATTATTCATATAATTCTGTATACATATCATTCCTTCACCTGAGTTTATATTGCGTACAAATCCTTAAGGGGATATTTTTGAGTGTGGTATCCTAGCATTATTTGTGTTAGGAAGAAGCTTAATGTTCATCCCTGGAGAAATGGCTAATTAGAAGGTGTAGCATATACACACAATGGGAAGAAATGGTTAACCATTTTTATATATAGCAATGTAGATGGGTCTTAGAAATATGGAATGAATTCTATAGGCCAAAACAATTTTTATATATTCAAAATATACATATACACAGAGAGAAAACAACCATATATTATATCTCAGGGCTGTATTTTCAGATGCCTAAGGAAACATATTGGATATATTAATGTGAATATCTCTGATGGGAAGGACAATGTATATGAGAATAAATAGGAAAAAGGGGAAAGAATGATGAAATAAAACTAGAGGGGCATTGTATGGACTAATAATGATGATGGAATCTGAAATCCGTGTATTTGAGAGCTGTATGAGTCACAGATAATGCATATGTGTCCTAATTTAGGGAGGAATATTTAAGTAATGTTCTCAGCAAAAGGACGCACTGGTTTTAAAACAGATAATATCTGAATGGCTTATGTAGAAGACGGATATGTGATTAATACAAATTCTTGCTTTAGATATTTTCCTCCATCAAAAGTGTTAGAAAATAATCTGAAATCAATTTGCCTCCAACAATTAGTCTAGGAGAATAGAAATTTAAAAGTATAGTTATTTAAGATTACGAGAGAATTGCTCTATAAATCTGGAAAACACAAATAGCCTGTCAAAAGATTGTTTTTATTTAGTTCCATGTAATCTGTCAGGCAGTAGTTTAAAAGTATCAGGTTTTCTTGTTCTGATATTATTTCCTTGTATGTACTCACTGACAAAACCTTTTATCTATTAATAAAATATTCCCTAACATTAATTGTTATGCAAGCAATATACCACAAATTACTGCATAGCTATTAAATGCTGCTCTGTCATGCTTAACATACTGCATTATTTCACTGTTTTATGTTCTTGGCATTAATCTTAGGCTCTTTAGAAACAATAAGTCTTTAGGTATTATGTCATTTCTGCACATATTGTACTTAATAAATCATAGCCATTTAACTGTACAATTAAATGAAGGTTGAATCCTGTGGACTACAATATTCAAATGGCACTTCTTTTTTATATTAAGCTTCATATAGAAGTTTTCATGGATTTTTCTCTTGGTTTAAAAAGAAAGATTCACTACAACTACCTTTTCCTATGGTGTTTTCATATTTTAGGAACAATATGATTTTATTACCAATATTTTAAATAATATCCTTTAATAGCTGTACCAAAATGTTTGAGAACCTATCAAAATTGCTTCTATATTTAAATATATGTTTCTTGTTTATGAATTTTGTGATTTCTTTATCCAAACAAATTCTTGTTCTTTTCCAGCTTAAGGGAAAGTGGGTCAGTATACAAATGTTTTGAGCATACTAATGTATGTCTTTTCACCATTTTTCATACCCCGGCCACACAATTTGTTTCTCTCTCCTTCCTTCCTTCCCTCCTTCCTTCCTTTCTTCCTCTCTTTCTTTCTTTTCTTTCTCTCTCTTTTCCCTCCTTCCTTCCTTCCTTCCTTCCTTCCTTCCTTCCTTCCTTCCTTCCTTCCTTCCTTCCTTCCTTCCTTCCTTCCTTTTGACAGAGTCTCGCTCTGTCCCACGCTGAAGTGCAGTGGCACAATTTCAGCTCGTTGCAACCTCTGCCTCCTGGGTTCAAGTGATTCTCCTGCCTCAGCCTCCTGAGTAGCCAGGACTACTGGCGCATGCCATCACACCCAGCTAATTTTTGTATTTTTAGTAGAGATGAGGTTTCACCATGTTGACCAGGATGGTCTCGATCTCTTGACTTTGTGATCCACCTGCCTGGGCCTCCCAAAGTGTTGGGATTACAGGTGTGAGCCACCATGCCTGGCCCATAATATGATATTTCAAAGGCATCCTGAGAAAATACAGTGAAGTTGCCTGTAGCCAAAGGCAAGTGCCCTGTTTATAGGACTTGTACCACCCCATTAAGGGATGAGGAGAGTGCCATCTCCAACATACTTGACAACTGTTTGTGCCTCAAAAGCATGATTGAAAAGCTCTAAATTAATGCTCTGTAATTTTTTTAAAAAAGAACTTTTCCAGCCTCTAGAGGTGAAATTAGTTCTAGAATGTAATGAGACTTCCTCTTTTATGAAGAATTTAGAAAGAATAAAAGAAGATAAAGTGGTATGGGCTCTTCAAAAAGTAGGGAAGACTCAGGGAAGAGCTCTGGAGATTTTCTTATGACATTATTTTATTATTACTATCATCAGTGGATGTGGTTTATATTTGGAATTCTGAAATATCTGTCTGGATTTATTAGTACTTAAAGCATGCTAGTAGTCAGACAGACATAGAAAGGTGACTGGTAAGCAGAAAAGAATACTTGGAAGTAACTCTGGGGTGGACTATAGGACATTAAATTAGAGATCAAACAAGAGATTATTCCAAAGGAATAAATTACAAACTATTCAGACAATCTTTAAAAATCCAAGATAATTGGATGAGACCCTGAGTAGGTATCTACTGAGCTGTGTGAATTTCCCAAACTGGATTCTCCAGGACTTTATCTTTGTAAGATCATCATCTTTAGAGGTGGAAAAAGTGAATCCCTTTATCAAATAAATCTGAGAAATTCTGAAATAAAATTTTTCAGTCTTTAATATGCTCTCATTCTTTGTGTTTTAGGAGGAAACAAAAATATACAACTTTTCTCAAACATGTTTGGTCACAAACACTTTATTTTTTCTCGAAACACCTATTAATTTTTGTGAGGATACAATGGTTATTCCTAACATAAGAGCAGACCTACCTTGCTGTCTTAGGTATACTATTAGGAAAGATACATGCCAACTTTGAAGTCTACAACCATTTGGTAGCAGCAATCTGTCCTTATATTTGTTCAGTGGAAGTGCCTTTTTGTTGTTGTTTTCTTTTACTTATTTTCTAACTTGTTTCAGTATTTTTAAATGAAGATTATTATAATACAAATCTATTTGTGACATAAGTTTCTCAGTTTATATACCTGAGTTTTGTACATTTTTGACAATCTAATCAATCTTTCTAGTAGAGATTTCTTCCCACTCTGGGAAAAAGTTGATGGAAAGTTACATATGGCTTTTATAGCCTTCTAATGTTATTTAATTTTTTTCTAATAAATTAGGAAAATGTAGAGAATTATAAATTAGTGAAACTGATTTACTTGGTGAACTTTTCATACTTGATAGTAAATTCTATTTGTCATTAATCCAGTTATGTATTTTAATATTTTTTCTGTTACAATTTTTCTAAATTTTCTACAATAGAATATACTACTTCTATAGTGAAAACTCAGACTGTGTATTACATTTTGCTATATGATATCCTATAAAAATATGATCTCAAAAAACTAGAAGGAAATGTGCAAAATATAACAGTGTTTATCTTGGGATGGTGGAACTTCATGTGATTTATTATTTCTTTTATTTCCTATGATGAAAATTTTAAGAATGCATACATTTCCTGGAAAAATAAGGAAAAATGACTTTTAAGTTTAACTGTATATTTGCAAATCTTTTGTCTAAATAAATCAGAGTAAATGTCCTAAACTGTTTTATTTCACTTACTGATGTAGGAACACTTAAAAGGAAATCAGATGAAGATCACACTTGTGGAATCAATGTAAAGGAACAAAAAGGACTCTAAAATTCTTTTCTGCTTTATTTGGTAGATGTTGGAGTTGATTACTTGATATCTTTCAATGATTATTTTTCTGAAAACTTACAGATTTTACATCTGAAAGTAGATAAATAAACATAGTCAAATACCAAAGTCACTGCTTCTTTCAGTGCTTCAGAAATTACTTTGTTTAAAAGTAATTTGTCAAATACATGAGAAGTCATATTTTCAATATGACATTTCAAAAGTTTTACCCAAGTATTTTAATTAGGTATTTTTCTTGTTGTTGTAAGATGCATAATTCTTCAGTTTTGATTCTACCGTTTCAATGCCAATTTAACTCTGAAGAAATATGAAATACAAATATAATCACAGTATAAAAACTTGCATACTACTTGGTTTTCCAACCATAACATATTTTCAGAGCAAATTCCAAAAACCAGATAATTCCTCAACTTTCTGATATTGTTTGGCCCTGTGTCCCCATCCAAATCTCACCTTGAATTATAATCCCCACGACAAGGGCAGAATCAGGTGGAGGTAACTGAATCATGGGGTTGGCTCCCCATGCTGTTCTCATAATAATGAGTGAGTCTCACAAGATGTGATGGTTTTACAAGTGTCTGGCATTTCCCCTGCTTGCATTTCTCCTTCCTGCTGCCTTATGAAGAAGGTGCCTTGCTTCCCCTTGGACTTCTGCCATGATTATAAATTTCCTGAGGCCTTCCCAGCCATGCTGAACTGTGAGTCAATTAAACCTTTTTTCTTTATAAATTATCCAGTCTCTGGTATATTTTTATTAGCAGTGTGAGAGTAGACTAATGCAATAGCTTAGTTAACATTTCTAGTTTTTCCTATTTTTATCCTTCCTAAACTTACTGTCACATTTTATAATCAAGATTCTAAATTCATCTAACATGCATTTATTTATTTATTTATTTAGAGATGGAGTCTTGCTCTGTAGCCCAGGCTGGAGTGTAGTTGTGTGATCTCAGCTCACTGTAACCTCCACCTCCTGGGTTCAAGCAATCTTCCCACCTCAGCCTCCCAAGTAGCTGGGATTACAAGCATGTGCCACCATGCCCAGCTAAATTTTGTATTTTTTGTAGAGACAAGGCTTCACCATGTTGGCCAGGCTGGTCTCAATCTCCTGACGTCAAGTGATCCACCCGCCTCAGCTTTCCAAATTTCTGCAATTACAGGTGTGAGTCACTGTGCATGCCCTAACTTGCTTTTATACATATAAGATGAACTATTCCATTGTGAAATTTATTTTTTGAAGTCATTATATCAGCATCATTTTTTTTCTGGCCTATATTTTACTTGTTATTCTGTATATTCTGATTTCTGCCCTACAAACATCCTTGAAAAGATAGTCTTGAACAAAGGCAGTCAGGTGCTTCTTCTCAAAAGATGTAAAGAAATGTGAGATATGTAGAGAACTCTCTCCTTGCAGTAAAGCAAAAGGCAGAGAGGCTGCAGCTATTTCGATAGATTGCTAAACTGTGGAATTAAGGGTGGCATTAATTCTTTTTTTCTCTGCTGTTTCCTTCTGTTAGTTACTTCACTACTGTTTCTGACATCTAGCATAATGCCTCAGTACCTAATACAGAGCCCTGCATTGAAGAGTCCTTACTTTTTGAGAAAGTAGAAGGAAGGAATTCAGTTTCCTATTACTGCCATAATAAATTACCACAAACTTAGTGGTTTAAAACAACTATAGTTCTGTAGTTCAGAAGTCTCACATGGGGCTCTCTCTACTAAAATTGAGGTGTGAACACGGCAGCATTACTTACTAGAAGCTATAGGAGAAAATCTGTTTCTGTTTCAACTGCTAGAGGCCACCTGCATCCACTGGCTCATCGTCATTTTTTCTGGCCTATATTTTACTTGCCTCAAAATAAATAAAAGGTTAGATTAATTTAGAATCTTGATTGTAAAATGTGAGACGGCTCCCCTTCTCTGACTCCATAGCATCTCTCTGACCCAGCTTTCAGTGTCATATCTTTTTCTGACTCTAATTTTCGAACTCTCCCTTCCACTTTTAAGGAAACTTGTGATTACATTGGGTCCACCTGGATAATCCAGAATAATCTGTCAACCAATCAGCAACCTTAATTCTGTCTGCAATCTTAATTCCCCTTTGCATGTAACATAACATATTGACAGGTTCCAGGGATTCAGATGAGTATATCTTTAAAGGGACTATTATTATGCCTACCCTCTCGATTTTGAGGGCAGTGCCCATTCTGACCACAGATTTAGCTAACGAGCAGGTCATACAGTAACAGGAGAGTAATATAGGTGAAAGAAATCACTTAGAAGGATGTTATGAGCATGGTGAGCACGCTAAGCCTTGCTTAGCCAGTAAATCCAGTAATTATATTGTGATTTAAAAAAAAAAACAAAAAAACACTAAACTAGAGATAAGACAAGAGCATAAGCATCGATCACCATGACTTTTTTGGCCACACAGAAAAGGTTTGGCCTAACACATAGATCAATGGTTGAGAATCCAAAGTGCTGAACAGCCCTACAAGATTCCTGCTTGATGACATCCTTTTGAAAAAGAATGGATAGAATGTGCACATGGAATCGGTAGTATTCAGGCAGAGAAAGAGTGCAAAATAGAATATGATGATTTCATAGAGTGTATACTTCAGCAGAAAACGATGAGACATATGAGTACCAGCAGGAAGCAGTGGGATAAGCTGATAAAGGAAGGGAAGTACACCCCTCCACCTCACCATGTGAGCAAGGGGGAGTCTCGGCCCTAAGCAGAGCAGCTGCTGATGTCTGAAGGCTGATTCTCATTTCCTCTGTTATCCACTGGAAAGGTTGTTTACGGAAAACCTCCTGTCAGAATGTGTGAAAATACATGATTGCTCCATCACCCCCCAAAAAAAATCCACTAAACTGAATGATGCACAAATATATTAAAATGATTTTCCATTGTGGTAGAATTATGGATCATTTAAATTGTTAATGTTGTTCTGCATTTATTAACTTTTCTACAATAAGGTTTTGCTTTGTAATTATTAATTTTTCAGCATTTCAAAGCAATCTGCATAGACTGAGAAAGTTACAAACAGAAAGAAATAAATGAAATGACATGAAATTAACATACAGCTACTCTTCGTAAAAAGAAAAAAATTTATATAAACGATAAAGGCTTAATACATAAATTAGATAATAACTTATAACATTACAAAATTTAGAAAATGAGGACAGATTTCACACATAATACCACTACTCCCAACACAATCCCTTTAAGAAGTTTGGTATAGTCATTCCTATTCCAACATAAATGAGAAAATAGACATATTAAAAACACTGTAACTGTGGATCATTCTAAAATATAGTTAAATTATCAATCATCCTACTACACATTTGGCATAGGCTGTTAGTAGTATCCTATTTCTTGTCGGATGTATAGGTAAATCAGAAGGCATTAAAATGAAAAAAATTAGACTGGAGTAAATAAGGATTTTTTTTTCTGGGCTGGGCACAAATGGCTCATACCTCGTCCCAGCATTTTGAGAGGCTGAGGTGGGAGGATCACTTCCTGGGCATCATAGCAAGTCCCCATTTCTACAGAAAAACAAACAAACAAACAAAACAAAAATCACCTGGGCTTGGTGGTGCATGCCTACAATCCCAGCTACTCGGGAGGCTGAGGTGGGAGGATCACTTGAGCCTGGAAGGGTGGGGCAGCACTGAGCCATGATTGTACCACTGCACTCTAGCCTGGGTGACAGAGCGAAATCCTGTTTCAAAAAAATAATAAATAAGAGGGTTTTTTTTTTTGACAAATAAACTGATAATGGATGCCTTAAAACATGTTCAGAGGACAGAGAAACTCAGCAAACACTGTGCCTCCCATGCTTTTGTCTCTGTGTACCAAGTTAAGTTGTAAAGGATTCAGGAAATAACTAGGGCTCCTTATTCAAGAGTGTCAAATAAGAATCTCTACACAGTCTAGAGTCTCTAAAAGTTACCACCTGCAAGTCCCAGTTCACTCTTAGCCAGTCAAGAAATATATCTCACTAGCTGATGAGATTTGGACTTAGTTCTTTCACTAATTGACCTAGTACTAGCCATGCTAGTGTAGGGGAAAAAACAAAAAATTTCTTTCCTTTTTCTTAGGTTCTAGGTTGAGACACTCTCCTGAAGTCAGATTAATAAAAGAAAAATAAGCAGAAGTTTACTAACACTTGTACCCATTATTCGGGAGAGGCATCTGGGCAAATGTATTTCTCTTTCAAGATAGTGTTTTAGGGGCCTTGCTGAAGTGGTGTTTTAACAATGACCCATAAATCCTATGTAGGGACAAGACAAAGTGTTAAAAGACAACCCTTAGCCAAATTAAATTTAACAGAGTTTAATTGATCAAAAACAACTCATAAATGAGGCAGCCTCCTGAGCTAGAGTAGGCTGAGACTCCAGTGCAACCATGTGGTGGAAGAAGATTTACAGACGGAAAAAGAAAGTGACATACAAAAAACAGAAGTGCAATAGGAAACAGCTGGGTTGGTTATAGCTTGGCATTTACCTTATTGAACATGGTTTGAACAGCTGGCCCCCTTTGGCCAAAACACAGTGGCTACACAAGCGTAGTTAGTCTGTTTACACCCCCATTTAAGTTATAGTTCACTTTGTACAAAGAAACCTTTAGGCTGAACTTAAAATATGTAAGGAGGTAGCTTCAGGCTAAACATGATGTAATAGAAAAGAGTATCTTCAGGTTTCCAAAACGCAAAAAAAAAAAAAAGAAAAAAAAAGTAGGAAGGTAAATGTATGGGAAAAGGAAAGTCTGCTCCTAGATCCTCTGGCACCAGTATCTCTGAGTTCTGTTTCTGAGCTGGTAAGCAAGTGCAACAAAGGAGCCCATCTTCAGGTGGGAAATGCAGAAGGGAGGGGCAGCATGTGATCTTGCATTTCAACCTTAATTTTAGCTCAACAAGTCCCTTACTTTAGAGAAGAATATTTTGGTTTCCTTCATGCCCAGAACATGTAAAATTGGTTTTTTGCCTCTGTTTCTCTGTCTAGCACTCCTTTTCCTGACTAGAACAATTGGAGTTCTATCCAAAACCTCAACCTATAACAGATGGGCTGGATTACTGACATTGTGCCAGCTCCAACCCTAGAATACAGACTCACGTCTGCCCAGAACAGCTGAAGCCTTGCCATAGAGGGCATGATTTTCCAGAAGCACAATGCCTTTCTTCAGTATGGCTATACATTTTTTTTTTCATTATAAAAGCCATAATTACATGATACAACATTAGAATATTTTACAAATAAGGACAAATTTCACACATAATATCACTACATCCAACACAATCCCTTTAAGACGTTTGGTATAATTAGTCCTATAAAGTTTTTAATGTACAGTCATTTTTATAAACATGTAGAGCAATGTTCCCAGCTTCAGAATAAGCTATGCTTACACCAGAACTCAGACATGTCTGGGCACATCTCAAGGTCTTGCTGAGGCCTGCCAGGGGAGAGAATTGTGAGATGAGTGAGGCTCCCAGTTGGGATTCATACCAGCCCCACAGACCCACATATGATTTCTGGGGAGAGAGAACAATGAATGGATAGGAAAAGCTCTTCCCACCAACTAACCAGCAAATGGAAACCTAATTTCATTACTGCTTGAAACCCAGATATCAGAGTTTATCACTAAAGTAAGGGAAGAGTGATTCCTACAACTTCAGCAGGAATACAGTAGCACTTCTCCTTTAAGGGCTTACAGATAGCTTTCTCAGGGCACTAACCCAGAGGAGGAATAGGAGGAGGAGGAGGAGAGGGCAAGCTATGATCAGTGAGATGACTGAGATCATGAGAACAAATGAGAAGGCCTCTGGAAATGTGAGGAAATGTCTGATGCTTCTAAAGAAGTTGAGGACAGAGGAATGTTATTGTGAACCTGTCATTCCACCTCTAGCCTGGAATGGCTTAATGGAATTCAGGTTTATTTTGGAGCCTCACGGAGCAACGTTATATCCTGGTGCATTGTCTCCGTGCTCCAAAGATCACTTCCTTCCTTAGAATTATAGCTAATTGACATGTTAGAGACAGTGGTGGGGACTACATTGCAAGCTCCTGGAAGACTGGGACTGTGCCTACCTCATTCCCTATTCCCAACACTTAGCACAGTACTAGCACATAAGAAGTACTCTGTAAACAAATGCTAAATAAATGCCAAATAATTGCAAAATGCAGCCTAGTACACTTGGTGTACTAGGAACATTTGGAGGTCATTGCTGATTTGGAGAAACCAGTGAACTCTGTGACAAGGCTAAAATTGAAGACATCCTGCAAACTGCTCTAAGCTCTTCAGAGGATAGAAACTGATAAAAAGCCTGAAAATCATTGAAGGGCTTATTGCAGACCATCTGTACAACTGTGATGGAAGGCTGTGGGCAGGGCGTGATAGCTTTGGAAAGGTAAGGAGTGATTAGCTCTGAGAACATTAAAATAAGGAGGCTTTTGTGGATAAGAGTTAGAAACCTGAGAACTAGAAACAGGTCAGAAATTGGGCATGCACACCCAAGGTTATGTGAGCCGGAGAAGTAAATTCAAATGCAAAATTTTAGTGGCTTAACATAATAAAAACACTTGCTATTAGGAAGTGCAAATGCTTATCAACTGTCTGGAGGGTAATTTGGTAACATTGTTATAACCAACTATGTGCCAGACTTTAAATGTATTAACTCATTTTGTTTTCTCAATAGTCCTGAGCTAAGTATTAATTTTAACTCTTTCATATAAATGGGGAACTCAGATGAATTAACTAATCCAAAGATGTACAGTGAAGCTGCAAATACAGGCAGCTTAGATAGTCACAATTTGAACCAGGCTCTGATCTCTTTCTGTGTATTGAGAGGTGAGGGCCTTCTGAATGATACTTCTGTTTCTAGGAATTTCTTCTAAGGAAAGTCAAATATGTTACTAAAAATATTTTGATTATAACTTGAATTATAGTGGTGAAAAAAGTGTAAGCATTCAAAGTGAGGCAGCAAGTCCTAGGTGTAAAGAGACCAAAGGTTTTAGAGTCAGTTCTGGGTCAGATCGTGTCTCTGTCACCTACCATGGGACCTCAGACAAGTCACTCTAAGCTTCTTCCATAAAATTCAAATAGTAATATGCTTACCTCACAGGAATTTGAAATAGGAAAGTACTGTTTTCTGGAAGGCTCAGCTAAAGATGTGACTGAATGAAAATAATAGCTCTTTGAAAATCTCCAAATTTGGTTACTTAATTATACAAATAGAGCAATGTTTTGCCACTGATACAATCACCTTAATCTTCAGTGCATTAAAATTAGGGAAACCTCAAGGGAAACTGTAAAAAGTGAAAATTCTAAAAGATTCCACAGCAGCTCCGATGAGAGTGAGTCTTTTAAACCTCTGTCTGCGTTCTCCGTAGATCACCATAGAATGGTGGTGGAGGAGGTTCTGCTGCTTGGTTTTGCTGAGACAAGGTCCATCATTGTTCCACTTTAGTTCAAAGATGCAAGGTCACTAAGCATGCTTCTTTTTTGTTTCAATTTTAGGAATTATCGCATCTTATTCTACACCACTTTAACATTCATGTAATTATTGAAATTTCACCACCCAAGGCATAAAAGGAAATACAGCCTGGAAGCAGCAATTTTTTTAGATGCAAGAGTGCCTTTGAATCCCAGCTCTCTTACACTGGTCCACAAAGTGAAACATTTAGTTCTTTATGTACTTGTGGAACAGAATGAAGGAGGATGCCTTGAAACTTTTATCTTTACTGTAACTTAATTTCTTATTATTTATTGTATTGCCTTTCTTTTCAATTTGAAAGGATAATAAGAGAAATAATTACAGGGAAACTACGTTTCAGTTTGAATATTTTGAACAAAGCAACCTATTGAGTCCTTGACATTTTTTAGAAAATCCGCCCACAATGGAAAAAAAAAAGGTTTGCTGCTTTAAAAAAAAAAAAAAAAAAGAGACAGGGTCTTACTCTGTTGTTCAAACTGGAGTGCAGCTGCACAGTAACAGATCATTGTGCACAGTAACAGTTCATTTCAAACTCCTGGGCTCAAGAGAGCCTCCTGCCTTGACTTCCCAAAACAGTGGGATTACAGGAGTAAGCCACCTTGCGTGGCCTGCTGCTTCTTAAGGCTCATTTTAAACAACTTTAAAATACAAGTTGAAATTCATGAGAATTATCGATGATTCCTGCAATATAGTGAGATCCATTTAAGGTCAGAGCACCAGTAAAAAAAAAAAAAAATTGCTTCCCGGAGGAAATATAGACCCTAGAATAGATGGTCCTGATTATCCATAATACTGGCAATAAATAGCATATAGGAACAGGCGCTATGTGCTGGAACATACTACTTCTTTTTTAAATGTTTTAAACAATTTTTAAGCAAGGATTCTGCTTCCATAATCTTTGGATTCTTCTAATCCATAAGATGATTTAAACCCCTTTTTTGATCCCAGTCCAGATTTTAGTCATGGCCAGAGCCACTTGCTTTCCGGCTGAGGATAACTCGAGGAAAATGAGACAGGCACAGGTGGCACAAAGGAGTGTGCTGACTATGTTCAGGTACACAGAAGACAGAGACAGAAAAGTGCTCAGTATGCAATATGTAGAATCATTTTGCACATCTAATTTTTGTTATTCGGGAAGACTACTTAGAAGAAAAGTGCTACTGTTAATCAGCATCCAGTCAGAAAAACAGCCCTCCCAAGGTAGTTCAACAGAGGTAATTTGGTATAGAGACCTGCTACAAAGACCTGAAATTTGCAGCCATCACAATTTTCTGTCAACAGCATCTTTACCTCCAGGCTGTTTCTTTCATTTCACGTCTTTTCAGGTGCTTTCTTCTTTGAAATTTTTTTCTCCATATAGATTCATTATAATGTAGTTTATATATTTATATTTAGTTTTAATATAATTATTCTAAACCTCTTATTTTTTTATTCTTTTATTTTTATTTTTTTTATTTTTGAGACGGAGTTTCGCTCTTGTTACCCAGGCTGGCGTGCAATGGCACGATCTCGGCTCACCACAACCTCTGCCTCCTGGGTTCAGGCAATTCTCCTGCCTCAGCCTCCTGAGTAGCTGGGATTACAGACACATACCGCCACACCTTGATGAATACTATCTTTTCTAAAAGATGTGTAAGTGTGTTTGTGTGTGTGTGTTACATATTAGATATGGTAGAATCTGTATAGGACCTGGACATTGGAATTATTAGCATGACCCTTAAATTATGTTGATCTTCAAAATGAGATTATAAACCATAAGAGTGAAGATCTTGGACATGCTATATAAAATAGCAGTCAGCTCTGTTGTTTGCTGTCCCTTTGCCTTGCTTTATTTCTTCGTAACATTTACCACCACCTAGCTTACAGTTGTATGTTTTTATATTTATTGTATGCATATTTCATTAGACTCTAAGCACCATAAGAACAGGACATTTCTTTCATTCTCTGTTTTATTCACTCACTTATTCACTCCCTGGTACATAGAAGGTGCGCAATAAATATGTCTTATTTGGCTGGGTGCAGTGGCTCATGCCTGTAATCCCAGCACTTTGGGAGACCAAGGCAGGCAGATCACCCGAGGTCAGGAGTTTGAGACCAGCCTGGCCAACATGGTGAAACCCCATCTCTACTAAAAATACAAAAATTAGCTGGGCATGGTGGCATATGCCTGTAGTCCCAGCTACTTAGGAGGCTGAGGCAGGAGAATTGCTTGAACCCAGGAGGCAGAGGTTGCCATGAGCTGAGATCATGACACTGCACTCCAGCCTGAGCAACGGAGCGAGACTCTATCTCCAAAAAAAAAAAAAAAAATTAAAAATGTGTCTTATTTGAATGATTGAATATTGCTTAAATAAACCATGAAGATTCTTTGTTTTCAGATTTAACAGAACAGAAATAACATATGACAAAATATTGAAAAATTTGTAAATAAGCCAAGTTTTAAAAACTTTCAAGTGTCATGTTTTATTATCCCTTTAAAATTTTAATGTGTCAATTATTTGGCTAAATCTGTGCAGGAAAGAAGTATGAATCTCAGGAAAAAAAGTATTTTTTCTTTCCAAGTAAATTCAAGAATTTTGCCTTAAAAATGTGAGATAAACTAAACTCTCTAAAACAAGTAGCATTGCTAACGATTTCAAAACATAGTTGCCCTGACCTTCATGGAAAGTCACAAATCTGTTTTTCATTTAACACAGACTTTATTTGCTAAATTTTTAATAAGTAAATTAAACCTGCCACATCATAAAAATTACCCCTGGATAGTGAATATATGTATTCTAAATTTCTAAAAAGCAAGCATTCTCAACAATTAAAAGATAAACTGTTTATTTTTTAGACTGGCAAGGCTACAAAGAAATAATGAGATGGCCAGGGTCAAAGCTACTCTGGCTTTGTCCTCCAACCACTCTTGGGCATAAGAATGCATTTGTCACAAGTTTTAACAGAAGTTACCAGCAAAGTTAAATGAAGGAATGGGATGTATTCTTTTTTTCCTTTTTTTTTTTTTTTTTTTTTTGATACAAAGTCTCACTCTGTCACCCAAGCTGAAGTGCAGTGGAGCAATCTTGGCTCACTATAACCTCTGCCTCCTGAATTCAAGAGATTCTCCTGCCACAGCCTCCTGAGTACCTGGGACTACAGGCATGGACCACCATGCCTGGCTAATTTTTGTATTTTTAGTAGAGATGGGGTTTCACTATGTTGGCTAGGATGGTCTTGAACTCCTACCTCATGATCTGCCTGCCTTGGCCTCCCAAAGTGCTGGAATAAAGGCATGAGACAGCGCGCCTGGCTGGGAATGGGATGGATTCTAAACAAATGTTTATTAAAACCCCACAACTGTGTTTATTTTTGGTAACTCGACCTCCAAAGCAGAGTAATTAACTCAAATATACAATAACAGAAATGTTTTTTTCATTTATAAAAGGAAGTACAAGTTAGATTGGAAACAATAGGCAAAGAATCATTAACATTAGTCATCCTTACAACCAAAGCCTTTGCTTTCTGATTCACTAGGAGGTGAACCAGTTAATGTACCAATGCCCTGCATATTTTTATTGTATCTTTTCTTCACATGTCCTTTTCACTGTAGCCTTCTCTTTTCAGACCCCTTCCTACCTCTCACAACACAGTCACACTACATAGTCAAACACACACAAAGCTCTGTTTTTGGTATAAAGCTATTGTATGCCTAAAGTTTAATGTTAGCATGTTGTCTTTATTGAAGGGCCTTGTCATAATTATCTCATTAGCACAGTTACAGCAATGGCTGCACATTACGACAGAAAATCATATGGAGAAAAGTTATTCCCTTTTCTTTTTCTAAAATACCTACCTTGTAAAGAAAGCAATTACTTTTGTCGTCTCCTGCAAGTATAAAGAAGAATTTTTTAAGTTAGTTTAGCCTCTGAAATCCCACAGAATAGTATTTATATCAAAGTCCCAAAAAAGCGGTTAAGAATGTTGACTCAATAATCCCAATGCTAGTAAATCTATCATTAGAAAATATTCCAAAATATGGGAAAGTATGGATGTGATTATTGTTACAAGTAATACAATTAATTCTGAAAACGTTCAGCAAATTGTATTTGAAGAAAAGATAGTAGATAAGTCACAAAATTAATGGAACATTTCTAAAACAGGTTCAGGGTTGAACAGGAGCTAAAATATAGCTCTAGAGTAGATGCTCCAGGCTGCAGACCTCCCTAAAATCTCTTGTCAATATCCTCTACTGGAATTAGCTCCAACTGCTTTTCCTGTCTTGGTTTCACTGTGCTTGAGATTAAAAACCCCAGAAGGCTCATTGGCTTTGTGTTTTATTTATTTATTTTTTTGAGACAGAGTTTCGCTCTTGTTACCCAGGCTGGAGTGCAATGGCGCGATCTCGGCTCACGGCAACCTCCGCCTCCTGGGTTCAGGAAATTCTCCTGCCTCAGCCTCCTGAGTAGCTGGGATTACAGGCACGCGCCACCATGCCCAGCTAATTTTTTGTATTTTTAGTAGAGACGGGGTTTCACCATGTTGACCAGGATGGTCCCGATCTCTTGATCTCGTGATCCACCCGCCTCGGCCTCCCAAAGTGCTGGGATTACAGACTTGAGCCACCGCGCCCAGCCTGGCTTTGTGTTTTAAAGCAACGAACACTCCAAAATACAGTGGATGAAAAATAAATACAAATTTATTTCTCTCACACTCCAGATTATAATTCAAGGCTGATAATCTGTCCCACAATGCTATTCAAAGACCACGTGGTTTGTTTTGTTTCATTGTACTACCACCCCTTAGGGATGGTCAACTCTAGCCAGATAACCATAGATGGCTCACAGGAAAGGGGGCTACAGAGCATAGTGGATAAGTAGCTTAATTATTTTAAATGATGCTGTCACCTAGAAGTTGAATATAATATTTTCAAAGGATACTATCCATCTTTCTCAAAGAAACTGGGACCTGCAATAAATATAGTTTGATAGGATGCATTTTGTAGAATTTTTTTCAAAGATTTAAAAATGTCAAAAGAGCCTTATAATTACTTTACTATAGCCATAATACTGCAATATAATTCAGCAAAATCAATCATTTAATTTAATTTATAAAACTAAAATTTTTGTTTATAAATATAAAATAGGCTTTTAAAATTCTGAATATAATATTTATATTCATTTCCCATTTTCTGAATGCTAGCCACACATACACAGATCTGAAAGTAAAGTTAGAAATGTGGTCTCCAAACTAAAACTTGGAAATATTCCACTACTAAAAAATGGCAGAGAATGAATGCTGGGGACGACAGCAAAGACTAGAATCAAGCAAGTACATTGCCTACTGTACAAAATTTAAGGAGGCACTTGAGGTGATAAGGTTTGTTTCTGTGTCTCCACCCAAATCTTATCTTGAATTTGTAATCCCCACGTATCAAGGGAGGGACCTGGTGGAAGGTGACTGGATTATGAGGGCAGTTTTCACCATGCTGTGCTTGTGATAGTGAATGAGTTCTTATGAGATTTGGTGGTTTTAAAAAGGATTTGGCAGTTCCCCACTGCTCTCTTCTCTCCTGCCACCTTATAAGATGTGCCTTGCTTCCCCTTCACCTTCTGCCATGATTGTAAGTTTTCTGAGGCCTCCCCAGACATGCAGAACTGTGAGTCAATTAAACCTCTTTCTTTTATAAATTACCCAGTCTTGGTTATTTCCTTATAGCAGTGTAAAAATAGACTAATACCGACCGGGTACAGTGGCTCATGCCTGTAATCATAGCACTTTGGGAGACCGAGGTGGGCAGGTCATTTGATGTCTGGAGTTTGAGACCAGCCTGGAAAACATGGTGAAATCCTGTCTCTACCCAAAATACAAAAATTAGCCAGTCATAGTGTTGCATACCTATAATCCCAGGTACTCAGGAAGCTGAGGCAGAAGAATGGCTTTAACCTCGCAGGCAGAGGTTGCAGTGAGACGAGACTGTGCCACTGCACTCCAGCCTGGTGACAGAGTAAAACTCTGTCTCAAAAAAAAAAGAAAATTGACTAATACACTCAGTGTTGGATAAATGCATGTGTTCCTTCAACTTTGCACCCTAAGGACTTCACTTGCCTTAACCTAGTTCTGGTTCTGCTTGGTACAATTAGCAGTTTTTGCCACCCCTAGCTTACATTACATAGGAACACAAAAATAGCTTAATTTATCAAAAGTATATACGTTGGGGAAGAACTATTTCCTCAGAAAGAAATTGGAATACTATTGGTGAAAATAATATAAATGTACGTTGTGTGGCCTGAAAAAAAAAAATAACCATTACAAACATGAAGATGGTTGTGATATATTTCCAAATCCTCACAACTTTTTATACTACTGTATCCACATCCTTTGTCATGTAACTTTTCAGCTCCCTCACTTTGATCAGGGTTGTATATTTGATGAGCTTTGACCAACAGAATGCAAGCAGAATAGAACAATATTGGGAAAATTTTATTTGCTTTAAAACTTTATTCAAGACTACTCCTATGAAAAGGGTTTTTCATATATAGTTTTTATGTTGAGGTGGGTTTTTTCTATTTCTAGTTTGTTGTGCATTTTTATCATGAAAGGTTATTAAATTTTGTAAAATGCTTTTTTTTGCATCAATTAAGATGATCATATGAGTTTTCACCTTTATTCTGTTAATGTGGTGTATTATGTTAATTAATTTTTATATATTGAAACATCGTAGCATTCCAGGAATATGTTCTACTTGGACATAGTGTGTAATCCTTTTAATATGCTGTTGAATTGTGTTTGCTAGTACTTTGTTGAGAAGTTTTGCATCAGTGTTCATAAGGGATAAGAATATAGAAAGACAATAGAGAAAATAAATAAATAAATAAATAAATAAATAAAGTCTGTACTTTTCTTGTAGTTTTTGTCTGGCTTTGGTATTAGGGCATTTTTGGCCTCATAGAATGAGTTGTAAAATGTTTCTTTAGCTTTTTTGGAAGAGCTGAAGAAGGGTTATTGTTGGCTCTTCTTCAAATGTTTGGTAGGTACTGGGATTTGCCAGTGGAGCTGTCAGGTTCAGGGCTTTGTTGTTGTTGGGAGGTTTTTGATTACTAATTCGACCTTCTTATTAGTGATGAGTCTATTCAGATTTTCTATTTATTTGTGTTTCAGTCTTCCTGTTTCATTCTCTTATAATCTCTTTATTTCTATAAAATTGATATGTCTCTATTTTCATTTCTGATTTTAGCAATTTGAGTCTTCTCTGTTTTTTTCTTTGTCACTCCAATGGTTTGTCATTTTGTTAATCTATTTGAAGAATCCACTTTGGGTTTTATTTATTTTCTCTATTGTCTTTCTATATTCTTATTTTATATATTTACTTATTTATTTATGTCTGTTTGTTTGTTTGAGACAGAGTCTCACTCTGTCACCCAGGCTAGAGTGTAGTGGCAAGATCATGGCTCACCACAGCCTCGACCTTTTGGGCTCAACCAATCCTCCCACCTTAGCCTCCCAAATAGCTGGGATCACAGGTACATGCCACCACACCCCACATTCAACTAATTTTTATTTATTTATTTATTTTTATAGAGAGAGCGGTCCATATGGCCAAGGCTGGTCTCAAATTCCTGGGTTCAAGCAATCTTCCCACCTAAGCCTCTCAAAGTGTTGGAATTACAACCATGAGCCACCATTCCTGGCCTATTTCATTTTATTTATCTCTGTTTTAATTATTTTTATTTCTTTCTTTTATTGCTTCTTGAGTGGGCCAACCTTATCCCCTCTTAAATCCTTTACACTAGCTTTCACCATTGCTTGGGGTATTCTTTACCTATTTTCTAGCTGGATTGTTTCTTTTTTTCTCCTTCTCCACCTTCCCCTCCCCTCCCCTTCCTTTCCTTCTTTCTTTTGTTTTTGTCTTTGTTTTTCTCTCTCTCTTTCTCTTTCTTTGACAGTGTCTCACTGTGTCACCCAGGCTAGAGTGCAGTAGCATGATCATAGCTCACTTTAAGTTTAAACTCCTGGTCATAAGTGATCCTCCTACCTCAGCTTCCTGAGTAGCTAGGACTACAGGTTTGCACCACCATGCCCAGCTAATTTTTTTTTTTTTTTTTTTTTTGCATATACAGGGGTCTCACTATATTACCCAGCTGGTCTTGAACTCCTGGGCTCAAGTGATCCTCTTACCTCAGCCTCCTAAAGTACTGGGATTACAGTCATTCTTTCCTTGAGTATTCAATTCCTCAGGAAACCTTTATTTTCCACACTAGAGTAGCCTACAGCTATTCTCTATTATATCACATTTTATTCTTCATAGCCTTTATGACTTTGTGATTCCTTTAGTCCATTTTGCATTGGACTAAAGGAATACCTTAGACTGGGTAACTTATTAAAAAAAGTTTATATGGTTTACAGTTCTGCAGGCTGTAGAATTGTGGCACCAGCATGTGCTCAGCCTCTGGTGAGGCTTCAGGAAGCTTACAATGATGGTGGAAGGCAAATGGGGTGCTAGAGTATCACATGGCAAGAGAGGGAGCAAGAGAGGAGGAGATGTCAGGCTCTTTTAAACAACCAGCTCTTCTGTGAACTAATAGAGTGAGAACTCACTGTTTACCATGGAGAGGGCACCAAACCATTCGTAAGAGACCCAAACACCTTGCACTAGGCTCCAGCGTGAACACTGGGGATCACATTTCAACATGACATTTGAGGGGACAAGCATCAAAACTACGTCAGCGATATTTTCTTATTTCATTTTGTTTGCTCCCTATGACTACTACATGCATGTACACACACACAAACATGTGCATGCACACACATTAGAATGAAAGCTCTGTAGTAACAGGAACCTTCTCTGACTGGTTTAACCACTGCATCCCAAGTACCTAGCACAGTCCCTGGCTCAAAGATAAAAGATGCTCAATAAATATTTGTTGATACCTCTAAGATGTTGCAAAGGTTATTATTGTGAAAAAGGAATGCTTGATTGAAAAATGTACTGCACCTTGCTCCAAGGAGATTACTGAGAAATAAGTAGTTTTAGATTTTAAGATGAGGCTAGATGTGGTGGTTTACGCCTTTAATTCGAGCATTTTGGGAGGCTGAGGTGGTAGGATCACCTGAGGCCAGGAATTTAAGACCAGTCTGGGCAACATAGAAAAACCTCATCTCTACCAAAAAAAAATTTTTTTAAAGAAATTTAGCTGGGTGTGGTGGTGCGCCCCTGTAGTTCTAGCTACTTGGGAGGCTGTGATGAGACGATCAATTGAGCCCATGAGTTGAAGGTTACAATGAACATGATTGTGTCAGTGAACTCCATCCTGGGTGACAAAGCAAGACTCTGTCTCTAAAAAAGAAAGAAAGAGAGAAAAATAGAGAGAAAGGAAGAGAGAGAGAGAGAGGCAGAGAAGGAGGGAGGAAGAAAGAAAGGAAGGGAGAGAGAGGGAGGGAGGAAGGAAGAAGGAAGGAAGGAAGGAAGGAAGGAAGGAAGGAAGGAAGGAAGGAAGAAAGGAAGGAAGGAAGGGAGGAAGGGAGGAAGGAAGTTGCAGTGAACTAAGATTGTACCACTTGCACTCCAGCCTGGGTGACAGAGCATGACTCTGTCTCCAAAAAAAATTTAACTTATCTGTGCCTTGGTTTCCTCATTTCTAAAATGAAGATATTAGATTAATTGACAAGTACCTTCTAGCAATCTGATCTATAATCTCATAATTATAGCTCGACTTTACTGGTTTGAGATAAATTTTTAAATTGTTAGATATTCATATACATTTCTATATTTTTAATGCTAAGTTCTTTGATGAGTCATTAATAATCCACTTACAATATTGTATCTACCAATTGGAACACAGTCTGCTTCACAGATTTCCATGTTTTTATGGCATTTCCAGAACTGAACTACAATGGAGTTTTTCCTACCCTAGGCAAGATGAGTCGTTGACTCTCATTCCATGTTTGTTGCATTTTTATCTTGAGTCTACCAATAGGAGAGCCAAGATATAGTACGACCAATTGTTAAGAAAACATAAACAAATAAATAAAACTGGACCTAGGCCAGGCATGGTGGCTCACATTTGTAATCTCAGCACTTTGGGAGGGCAAGGTGGGAGGATTTACTTGACTCTAGGAGTTCGAGACCAGCCTGGGCAACATAACAAGACCCCATCTCTATTTTTATAAAATTAATTAATAAATTATTAAAAAAAAAAATAAAAAGCCAGACCTAGTGAAATAAAAGGAAATTAGTTAAAAGGGTAGTTCATTAACCTGGTAATTTAAAACTGCTGTTTTTAAAATTTTTTTATTTCCTTATTTCTTTATTTATTTTTTGACAGAATCTCACTTTGTAGCCCAGGCTGGAGTGCAGTTTGTGATCTTAGCTCACAGCAACCTCCGGCTCCCAGGTTCAAGCCATTTTCCTGCCTCAACCTCCTAAGTAGCCAGGATTACAGGCACATGTCACCCTGCCCAGCTAATTTTTGTATTTTTAGTAGAGACGGGTTTTCTCCATGTTGGCCAGGCTGGTCTCAAACTCTTGACCTCAAGCTGGTCTCAAACTCCAGCCTCGGTCTCCTAAAACGCTGGGATTATAGGTGTGAGCCACCCTGCTTGGCCAAAACTGCTGTTTTTATTTAGGAACGAACCAAGTGTCCAAAATCTAAAAAATCAGCCTCATTGCTTGTGCTGAATGCTGTCAGTAATCCTGCTGCTACTTATAGATTGGATGTAATTAATTACATTACAAAAGTGCATAAATAACACTAAATCAAAGAGTTGCACTTTAAGATAACAACTAAAATAATAATAGGTTAAGGAGGAAAAGAAGTATTTTCATACTCTATGATATTTATAGAATAAATCACAATTGCATTTCATTATAAAAGACGTGAATCTAAATATAAAGAGTAACATCAAGAGGACAATACTGATGCTTAATCTTTTAAGATCTTGAATGTAAACAGCTGTAATACATTAGAAGAAATAGATCTTAGCAGGTAAAGTGACTTTACCTTCCCAGCTTCCTGATCCATCATTAAGGACCTGTCACATCTGTGCTGAGACACACACATGCGCACACACACATAAATAAGATATTTTTGGTACATTTAGAGTAAAAAAAAAAAGTTTCTGAGCCAAAACAAAAAGACCGTTTCATGTCTTCAGAGATTGAAAGTGGGAAAGACTGACCGTAAAAACCCAAGAGGCAGCTCGGCTCATTAAGAAAACTGTAGGTTGTAACTGTATAAGGTAAAGTTTGATTGTTTTCCGGTTTCGTTGACATTTAGGGACACGTACAATTGTAAAATGCCTTCTGTGGATATAATCTATTTGATTGTTACCATTTCTTTATAGGTATAGAGATAACATAAAGGGAGTCTCCGAAGAGGTATTAGAGACTTTAGTACTGGCCAACCATTTAGCATTCTTTTTTTTTTTTTTTTTTTTGAGACGGAGTTTCGCTCTTGTTACCCAGGCTGGAGTGCAGTGGCGCGACCTCGGCCCACCACAACCTCCACCTCCTGGGTTCAGGAAATTCTCCTGCCTCAGCCTCCTGAGAAGCTGGGATTACAGGCGCGCGCCACCATGCCCAGCTAATTTTTTTTGTATTTTTAGTCAAGACGGGGTTTCACCATGTTGACCAGGATGGTCTCGATCTCTTGATCTCTTGATCTCGTGATCCACCCGCCTCGGCCTCCCAAAGTGCTGGGATTACAGGCTGGAGCCACCGCGCCCAGCCCCTAGCATGTTTCTAATTACGTTTTGTCTCTTCTCTGTACTTAGACCATTTAACTCATTTAGAATCCTCATTGAAATTGCAGAACATCCTCTGCTATGAACCATTTGTGGAAAGGCTTACTCTGTACAATCCATTTTGTATGATATCATGAAAGGGCTAAGCAGAAGGGATTTGTTAGGCATAATTTATAAAATCAAACAAATCAAATTATATATAAATCAAACCATAATAATTCAGTGGCTACCTGTCCTGTTTGGGGATTATACAAGCATTTGGCCTTTACTATGTCTCACCGTGGCTATTTAGCTATTTCACTAATTACTAATATATCTGCCAAGAGTAGTCTGGAGATAAGGGAAAGCAGGAGATGATGCTGTCCGTCATTTTGTGATTTCTTAGAATATTTAATAAAATCTTTCATGAAAGAGGGAATGGAAGTGCCTGTGTAAAGTGACTGTCAGTGGACTTTAATGTTTCCATTAGCTATATTAGTTTATATATTAGTCTCTTTCTAGAGACAATTACAAGTTATCTGTAAATGTTTTTAAAACCTTAAAATAAGGATAAGAACATGGTTAGGCATATTAGCATTTTAATTACATTATCCTACAAAAAAGCTCTATCAAATTACATTCCCATAAATGGCATGTGAGAGTGCCTTCCCTTTTTAAACTGCTCCAAACAACACTATAACCCAGTGCAATGGCTCACACCTGTAATCCCAACACTTTGGGAGGCCAGGAGTTTGAGACCAGTCTGGGCAACATAGGGAGACCAGTGTATAAAATAAAAAAATATATAGCTGAATGTGATGGTGTGTGCCTGTGGTCCAGCTACTTGAAAGGCTAGGGTGGGAGGATTGTCTGAGCTCAAAAGGCTGAGGCTGCAGGTAGCCATGATCATTTCACTGCACTCCAGCCTGGGCAACAGAGCAAGACTTGGTCTCAAAAACAGAAACACAAAAACTCAACGCTGATTTATAAATGCTCAAAGACGTTTTCATTTCAGGAGATAATAAAATCCATGGAGAAGTTTAAGGGGGAAGGTTAAAGGAAGAAGGTTATTAAATAAGAAAAAGTATTTTTAGTATAATAAAGTATTTCCTTTAAATTGTATTTTATATTAAAATTTCATTAAGAAGTAGAAAAATCAAATGAAGAATTATAATTTCACATTACAAATATTAACATATAACCTGATATTCTTATATTGAATACCACTAGGAGCAAATTCAGCAAAATCATCATATAAACAAACTGGAAAACCAGATAAGGTGTAGCCTCTCCTGTTATAAAATGAGCGAAAGAAATATATCAAAAGGAATATATTAAAATTTTACTTACTTTCATACTATCATCAGCATTTTCTCTTGCTATTCAAACTCATTTTCTGTGAATTATTTCCTTGTTATAATCATTTATAATAAAGGATATTTGGAAATGGTCAAAATCTTCAACAATGGGAGCGTGTATTAAATATTGTGCAGCCAAAATGAAAGTTTCAAATAAATGTTAATAGCAATGCAAATACTCTGCAATGATATAATGAGTGAAAAAGTCAGAGAACAGACCTGAAAATTCCACATGACTTCCATTTAGTACTCCCATCTTCCAGGGGTAGAGAGCAAGTGAGGAGAAGGGAGAGGAAGCGAGAAATTTTATGTCCTTTGATCAACATCTCCCCAGTTTCCTTATTCCAAAGTCTGGTAACCACCATTTTACATCTTGCTCCAATGAAGTTTTACTTTTTCATATTTGACATATTAGATCATATGGCATTTATCTTTCTGAACCTGAATTATTTCACCTAACTTCTGTCCTCCAGGTTCATCCATGTTGTCTCAAATGACATATATATATATATATATATATATATATATATATTTCTAATATAAGTATTTAAAGTGCTATAATTCCTTCCAACTACCATCATAGTTATATTCTACAAATTTGCATAAGTGAATTCATTTTCATTCAGTCCTAAATATCAGCTTCCATTGTGGTTACCTTTTGAAATCATAAATTACATAGATATGTGTTTTGACATCTCATACAAAATTTTCCCCTTTGTTTTCTATAACCCAGATCCTCTGTTAATATTTCTGGGCCATTTGAGTATAAGCTGCAGACATAATACCACATTACCTCTTAATAGTTCAGTATGCATTTCTTATATACAAGAATACTCTAACTACAAAATTACACTAAGACCATCAAAATTAGGAAATTAGCATTATAAATTACTGTCTAATCCACAGGCCCCATTCAAATTTTACCAATTGTCCAATGATGGCCATCATAGGTCCTGGATCTAATCCAGGATCACAAGACACATTTAGTTAATGTGTTTCTTTAGATCTCTTTAATCTGAAACATTTCCTGTCTTTCTCTGTCATGCTCTTCTTACTTTTGAAGAGTTATTTGAGTTCTCATAATTTGTGCATTTTTGACAGAAATTCCACATAAATGATGTGGT
Organism: Callithrix jacchus; assembly: GCF_049354715.1. Taxonomy (NCBI): domain Eukaryota; kingdom Metazoa; phylum Chordata; class Mammalia; order Primates; family Cebidae; genus Callithrix; species Callithrix jacchus. The sequence goes on from NC_133504.1 coordinate 78,900,579, forward strand.
CTCCTCAGTGGATCATATGAAGACCCACAAGGAATCAATTTGTCCTTTATCTGATGATGTTAATTTTGAAAACTTGGTTAAGGTGGTGTCTTCCAGTTTTTTCTACTTGAAAATTGGTTAAATATGTTGTCCTTATTAATTAATAAGTAATTAGCAAAACACTCTGACTGTGAATATTCTGTTCCTCATCATACTTCACTGATAAGGTTTGGCTCTCTTCCCACCCAATTCTTCCCATACAATTCTCATCTTGAATTGTAGCTCCTATAATCTCTGTGTGTTGTGGGAGGGGCCTGGTGGGAGGTAATTTAACCATGGGAGTGGTTTTTCCTATGCTGTTCTTGTGATAGTGAAAAAGTCTCATGAGATCTGATGGTTTTATAAAGGGGAGTTCTTTTGCACGTGCTCTTTTGCCTGCCACCATGTAAGACATGCCTTTACCTTCCACCTTGATTGTGAGGCCTCCCCAGCCATGTGGAACTGTGAGTCAATTAACCCTTTTTCCTTTATAAATTACCCAGGCTCAGGTATGTCTTTATCAGCAGCATGAGAATACACTAATACATTCACTCATCAGTTTAGCATTTTTTGATTATTCTTGCCTGATTAAGGACTGTGACATTTGACAACACAGTTGAGATTATGCTTTGTACCAATAAACCAAATTAGTCAGTTAACATCATTACAGAGTCAAGGCTTTCTACTTTAAGAGTTTTCATCCATTATCATCATCATTTGTTTGTTGGTTTGTTTTGGACCTCACTTCCTGGTGCCACCTCTTCTAGTTTCCTCTTCTGCCTCAAGCACATCTCCATTATTCTAGCATGAAGCCTCTGTGCTTAAGAGGCTGAAGCTCTGCCAGAGCTGCTTGAGGAGGACAGTTGTGGTTTGGTCCTTTTAGAGTTGTCTGTCCTACCCTATCATACACCAGCTTCTCAGGGAAACTGAAGTCAGATTTTACCTCCTTTATTTTGCTGCTCAAATTGTCTCACCCTTGGCCAGTGAAGCCCCTTCCAACTGGTTTCTGTGCCCTTTTGATATGCCCCCACTAGTTTTTACTCTTTCCTTATTCTCTAGCCCAACAAGGCATGCCTGCTCTATACTTAAGATCAACCATTTCTCTGAGGACCCCTGGTTCCTTCTAGTGGAGAATTACTTCTAGAAAACTAGATCTAGGCACCAAGTATGCTCTTGCTAAAGTGATTTCTTCATTTCTTGTTTTTCTCAGGGTATTGGGTTAGGAAATACATGTGTGTATATTTGAATATACAGCTGTATGTACAACCACACATAAGTCCATTTATTTCTGTTTCTATTTTTTTGGTTATTTTCTTTGGGTTTTGTTTTTGTTGTTGTTGTTTTTTTGTTTTTGGTTTTTTTAATGGAGTCTCGCTTTGTTGCCAGGCTGGAATGCAGTGGCATGATCTCAGCTCACTGCAACGTCCGCCTCCTGGGTTCAAGAGATTCTCCTGCCTCAGCCTCTCCTGGGACTACAGGTGTGCACCACCATGCCCAGCTAATTTTTGTATTTTTAGTAGCGATGGGTTTTCATCATGTTGGCTAGGATAGTCTCTTGACCTCGTCATCTCTTGACCTCGTGTTCCACCCGCCTTGGGCTCCCAAAGTGCTGGGATTACAGGCGTGAACCCCTGCAACTATCCTGGTTTTGTTTTTTTAAGATAAGGTCTCACTCTGACACCCAGACTGGAGTACAGTGGCGTGATCATGGCTTACTGCTAGTCTCGACCTCCTGAGCTCAAATGATCTTCAGGGCTCAAATGACCCAAACGATTCCCTCACCTCAGCCTCCTGAGTAGCTGGGACTGCAGGTGTGTGCCACCACACCCTGCTAACTTTTTAAGTTGTTATGGATACAGGGTCTTGCTGTGTTGCCCAGGCTGGTCTTGAACTCCTGGGCTCAACCAATCTGCTTGCCTAGGCCTCCTGAAGTGCTGGATTATAGGCATCAGCCACAGTGCGGATCCTGTTTCTGTTATGTATCTATTTCTATATCCATATCTACGTATATTTTAAGCTGTCAATTTATTTGAAACAATGAGTTTACACAGATATCTCCAATTCCAATCCAATAGCACAGGATTCATTCCAGCATTTTCTCTTTCCATATTAGTACTTCTTTTTCCTTGCTCCCATTATTTCCAATTTTCTCTGTATGTAACCAAATTCCTGGGCCTTGCTATCTGAAATCTCTCAGCCTGATGAGGAAAGAAGAAGAAGAAAGGGAGGACAACATAGAAAAGAAGAAGCAGAAAGGTCCATTAAAGCATAGCTTCAGCTGGGTGTGGTGGCTCATGCCTGTAATCCTAGCACTTTGGGAGGCCAAAGCAGGCAGATCACCTGAGGTCAGGAGTTTGAGACCAGCCTGACCAACATGGAGAAACCCTGTCTCTACTAAAAATGCAAAATTAGCTGAGTGTACTGGCGTGGAGGTTGTGGTGAGCCAAGATCGCACCATTGCACTATAGTAGCCTGGGCAACAAGAGTGAAACTGTCTCAAAAAAAAAAAAAAAAAAAAAAAAAAAAGCATAGCTTCAGAAAGCTCTGTCAAGAAAAGATGTATTAGTCTGTTCTGATGTTCTCATGCTGCTAATAAAGACATAACTAAGACTGAGTAATTTATAAACAAAAGACGTTTAATTGATTCACAGTTGCACATGGCTGGAGAGGCCTCACAATCATAGCAGAAGAGCAAGGGATGTCTTACATGGCAGCAGGCAAGAGAGAGCTCGTGCAGGGGAACTCCCCTTTATAAAACCATCAGATTGCATGAGACTTATTCACTATGATAAGAACAGCATGGGAAAGACCCACTCCCAAGATTCAATTAGCTCCCACCAGGTCCCTCCCATAACACATGGGAATTGTGGGAGCTACAGCTCAAGATGAGATTTGGGACACAGCCAAACTGTATCAAAAGAGAAGAGGAAGAAGGAATCTCTCCAGTTATTGTTAATATTAATTTTTGTCGCTTAGTTTAGGTGTCTACCATCTTTTTCCAATTGTAAAGGAAACATTTATTCCTGAATATAATGAATGTGTGGTTGATTATTTGACAGTGAATATCTCATTTTCCAACAATATTTTAACTAACCACCCAGTGGTCTTAGCATCTATTAAAAATACTTTCCTGAATGTTATTATGTTGGTGGCTGGAAAATGGTGATTTGCAAATTCTATCATCCTTTCTATGTTCATTATCTGACATTCTTCTGTGAAGAGTAGCTTCACTTTCTCCCTTTTTTTCTTTTTTAGTATCACTGTAAACTCATGAATTATTTTTATAACCTGGGTATATAAAGAAGAAACACACCCATTGCCCACACTCCAGTGGTTCACAGTTTAGTAAAAGAGAAAGATGTATACAAGTACTTGCAGGAATGTGATAAAATTTACAGATCATTCAGGAAGAACCAAAGTAGGATAGAAAGCCACTTGTTTTGGTCAACTTCAATTTCAGAAGTTATTTCCCACCAAATCTTCTAGGTTGAGAATACAGCAGTTATTTAAAGGCTGTAGCTCCTGTGTACCAATATACTCTCAATAAAAGAGATATCTGAGGGGATCCCTTAATTTGGTTTTAACAACTGTTGTTCTATTTGTGCACTGAGTAACACAGTTTGTAACTTTAAATGAACTCAGTGATGTATTTTAAAAAGAATGTGTAGGTCATGACTAATGTTGTTGCTGTCTGAGACAGATGTCTATATTTTGTAAGAACAACAGTCCAGAGGATTATCATGTTTTACATATTTCCCCCCACAAATGTCTCCATTTTTCCAAGAGGCTCAATAAGTTCAGCTATATTTCATCACCAATCAAGAAACCAGACAAAGCTCAGACGATGAAATCCATTGGCTTTGTTTAGTTTTTTTAAAACCTCAGTGCACTCATATTTTTGCTTTCATTTAGCTTTACACTAGTGAGCTCACAAAGTACTGTATGCATATGTTTGAAGATGGGCAGAAAGCTTGTGACCATCTCACTGCCTCTAAGTTTCCCTGCATACAGGTGGCAGCACAGGGTAGTGGTGAAGGACAAGTGCTTTGGTCCTGGTTTTTACCTCTTAAGATGCAGCACATTATTCAATCTCTCTGAACCTCAGTATGCTCGTGTGAAAATGTCTATCTTGTACAGGTCGCTGGGCTAATTAAATGAGATAACACATATTAGGTTAATTTATCATTGCCAGTAATTAACCAAGCAATGGCCACTGTTACTATCCAAATAGCACAAGAACAAAAAGCAGACTTTTAAGCCATTGGTCAGCATGTGCTTGGTGATTTTCCCACTAGAATTTTTTATTTGTGTATTTATAGTCAGCATTTTTCTAAAATACATGATTCCCTGTCATTCCGTGTGATACCTTAATTAAGTGGATAATATATCACATTGTGTGTGACATTTTAAGTGGAGAAATTCGAGGACTGGTATTCTAGATTGAACTATTTCACATCTTCTTTAGTTCATTTCTTATTACCTTTACTGTGCTGTTAGGATACAGTAGTGGCTCTTATCTTTTGGTCTTTGTGACCTATGCCTCTTTGTAGCTAAATTCACATTATTTAAAACCCAACTGTTTTTTGTTTTTAAATTTCCCTTGTGCTCTCATTATCACACTAACTAAACCTCACTAGATAGTAATGTAAGTCTCTTTAGCAACAAGCTGATCCTCAACAGCTTAAATACATATACAGTCATTCTACAGAGCTCATTATAGATAGAGACAAAAGTCTTCTTCTTCATTGTAATTTCATCAGACCAAGCGACTATAATGTCAGGGTGGTAAAAATGCTTCATTTTTGAATGCTTTCTAGAAAAACTGAGACCAAAAAATCTCACAATCACAACACACATATTGTTATAATTTAAATTTCAAGCTATTTTTTTCACTCTGAAAGCTGCTTTTGTGAATTTCCTAATGAGTTTATGACAAAAGTTATCTTATGATAAGTAATTTTTATAGGAATTCTTTTATTTTGTCTACAATGTTAAAGTATCAGTTGGATGCCTCACTGAAATATATAATCATTTTATGAATCTTTTAACATGTTGACACTTATACCATTCTATTTTAATAATATCAACAAATTATGCCAGATTAGAGAAGATTAAATAACAAAGAAAATGGGCGATATCATTGTTTCCTTTAATATGATCAATAATAGTAATGGTAATATTAACAGAATAGTGCATAAATAAGAGGTAAACACTTTCTTTAACAGTCTAATAACTTTGGACAGATAATTAGGGCTTCAGTCTGTCAAGGGAAATGAGGAAACCTCCAAGGTTTGTGGTTTCTCATAGAGAGGGATAACCTGGTTTCTGTTTCTTAGTTTCACAGAGGAAGATGAGAAACAGAGCTAATGCTTCTTTTATCTTTTTTTCTCCCATTTTTCCCTTTATTACAGTTCCAAAAGAAATATTTCAGAGCTGGCATGTCCATTATGCAAGTAATTATTTCAAAAGAATTTTAAGGCTGGGCGTGATGGCTCACACCTGTAACCCTAGCACTTTGGGAGGCTGAGGTGAGAGGATCACTTGAGGTCAGGAGTTCGAGAACAGCCTGGCCAACATGATGAAACACGTCTCTACTAAAAATACAAAAAAAATTAGCCGGGGGTGGTGGTGCATGCCTGTAATTTTAGGTACTCGGGAGGCTGAGGTGGGAGAATCACTCAAAGCTGAGAGGCAGAAGTTGCAGTGAGGCAAGAACGTGCCACTGCACACTCCATCTAGCCTGGTGCCAGAGTGAGACTCCATCTCACACAAAAAGAGACTTTTAAAGAATGATAGAACATGTATGTGGAAGACATGGAAGAGGAAGACAGAAACAAGGGAAGCAGGAGAACGATTTCAGGCTTAGTAAGCCGTGCAGAAAAAATACCACTGAATGGGTGTGGGAAGAGACAAAGAGCATTCAGGAGAAAAACGGCTGAGAAAATGAGGGAAGGACAATAAGGAATGGAGATGTTTAGAAATCACCACAGAAAATCAAAAACATCGAATGGAAAACTTTCTTTTTCCCCAAATGACTTGCTCAAGTTCGTTGTTTAGCAAGCTCTGGAAAGCTGGGAGTAAGCTGTTGGCCACATACGCAAAAGAAGCTGAGCTCCTCAGCAAGCTGCTCATCAAAAGTATCTGTTTCAACCCGTTCACCTTCACCTCTCACCTGGTCTAGAATTTTAACGTCTTCTCTCATTCCTTTCGGTGGCATGCCAAAGTATCGTAAAAAACTGTCATTAAGACTTTTTAGATAGGGAAGGGTCCCTGGAAGTTGTTTTAGTGTAGAACAGAGGAATTTATCAGATTCACTGGTACTATTTGAAAGCACCAAGAACCTGATATGGTCCACAAGAAAGTGTTTGCATTAAGAGAATTACGGAAAGGGGAAAGCTAGTAACAACGATTGTACTCCTAAGGCTGCCTTGTAAGTAGGAATCTCTGAAAAGCACTAGACCTAGGAAAGTAAGCCCTGGGATCTGATTCATGAAGCGGACACTTAGAGAGGGCAAGAGTAACCAAAGTGAAGACTCTGGAAAAGCAAGAAGTACAGATTTTACTTTTTTTTTTTTAGACAGAGTTTTGTCCTTTTCGCCCAGGCTGCAGTGCAATGGCACGATCTCAGCCCACTACAACCTCTGCCTCCCAGGTTCAAGTGATACTCCTGCCTCAGCCTCCCAAGTAGCTGGGACTACAGGCATGAGCCACCACGCCTAGCTTATTTTGTGTTTTTAGTAGAGATAGGGTTTCACTATGTTGGTAAGGCTGGTCTTGAACTCCTGACCTCAGATGATCCACCTGCCTCAGCCTCCCAAAGTGCTGGAATTATAGGCATGAGCCACTGAGCCTGGCTACCTCTTAAAAAATATCTGTTTTACATAGGACTTACTTTGGTTTGATGCCTTTTGACAGCCAGGACTGGAATGGGCCTGGTTGGGGTTCCTCAGTGTCTTGAGCAGACTAGCATGAAAAGTCAGGGATTACACTATTCTTTCTCCTAAAATTGGCTGTCTGGAATAGCATGGTGGCAGCCTTAAGAGTCCTAAGCTCAATTTTGATACTAATGCTCTAAGAGCTTACATACTGAATAGTCTCTGAGAACTGATTATGAGAACATAATTGATTAGTTCTAACCTGAACTCAGAGGTGATTGTTTGGATTGGAGTTAACTAGCAATTGAAACTTAGAGTGGTAGAGAATTCTAAAAGGCAGTCTAGTACTTTTGAAAATGAGGGCACTTGTTTTAATCAACATTTTGGGCTGGAATCCTCTGGAAGGACATTTATGGGGAAAAAAATGGACCTTAATTAATCAGATTTAGATAGGTGGAGAACAGAGTAAAGACAGTCATTGATTTATTTACTTATTCCTTCAAGAAATATTTATGAAACTGCATCACAGATAAAGTTCAATGGCCTAAGTGCTTTATATTTTTAATACAGTAGAAGAGTTAAGACCTCTATGTAGGAAGACAAAAAAAAAATCAGCATATAATTTAGTCCATAGAAGTATTATTTCATTTTTTTTTGTATTTTGGAGGCTTAATAAACTTTAAGCCTCCAAAATACAAAATGGTTGAAATTCCTTTGCCTATCAATTTGAATGACAAGGAAAATTCACTTCCTTCCCAAAGAAGCTGAGATTTTAATTAAGTACACATTATTTACTGGATTAGGTTCCCAAATAAACACTGGGTGAGTTTTTTTTTTTTTTTTTTTTTTTTTTAAGGTTAACGTGTTCTAAAGGGTTTATAACAACTTTTCCTGATTAGTTTCATTTTGGTCTGGATTGTGAAACTGCTTCTGGACACATGTTTTGGAAGGGCATAAAAATTTAACCCTCTAATAATTTTGAATAAACATTGATGAATTGACATAATGTCCATTGATTGCTAATCTATGTGCTATCTACTAGGGAACATGGTATCTCCTTATTTAAATATAACAATGACTATAAAGAATAATTTAATGTTGGCCAGGTGCAGTGGCTCATGTCTGTAATCCCAGCACTTTGGGAGGCCGAAGCAGGCAGATCACAAGGTCAGGAGTTTGAGATCAGCCTGACCAACATTACCATGTCTCTACTAAAACCCTGTCTCTACTAAAAATACAAAAATTAGCCGGGCATGGTGTCACAAGCCTGTTATCCCAGCTACTTGGGAGGCTGAGGCAGGAGAATCCCTTGAACCCAGGAAGCAGAGGTTGTGGTGAGCCAAGAGTATGCCAGCCTGGGCAACAGAGCGAGGCTCGGTCTCAAAAACAAACAAACAAACAACAACAACAACAAAAATAATTTAATGTTAAGAAAAAAAAATAAGTAAATTCAGCTTTTGAATGATCACCTTAATGGTAATATTCCCTTCCTATGATAGAAAGTTAATGGTTAGAAACCTGCCAAGGATCAAGGTTATATTTCAAAGAGAGCTTGAGATATTGGAATCCTGGGGAAAGAAGGAAGAACAAAATAATTTGCAGCTAACTACAGCCTGCATGCGAGCCCTAGAAGCATAGCTCACTGCAGCCTTGACTTCCTGGGTTCAAGTAGTTCTCCTGCCTCAGCCTTCCAAGTAGCTAGGACTATAGGGGTGCACCACCACACCTGGCTAATTAAAAAAAAATTTTTGTATATGGGGAGATCTCACTATGTTCCCCAGGATGGTCTCCAACTCCTGGTCTCAAGCCATCCTCCCACCCTGGTTTCCCAAGGTGTTGGGATTACAGGTGTGAGCCATCACACCCAGCCTTGAACTGTTTTGGCCTGTTATTATTCAGGAATTCACACAGAAGCCTAGGCTGGGCACCTTAAAAATTTCTGAAACAAGCAATCTTTGTTTTTTCTTTCCTAGCAAAATAATCATTGAAATGTTAAGAACTCTTTCAGGTAACATTTATGTTATTGATCAACATTTTCCCTTGACAGAAGATTGTTATGCCTGTTCTTAAGCACCAACCACTTGAGCCCAGAGAGCCTAATGTTTACCCAGCTCCTGGGCAGGCTGAGTCTAACTGTCATTGAATGTGTTAACTTCATTAAACTGTGTCTAACATTTTCCTTTCCTACCTCTTTCTCAGAAGACAGTCTAGTGGCCCAGTGTGTGGCCAGATTGAATTATAAGCAATAGGGAGAAAAAGCCAAAGTTCTTTTCACCTCCCTTTACTTGAGCTTTAGATTTCTTATTTTGTACTTTAACAATAATAATTTTATTAACATTATTAGCAGACAATTATCTAAAGTGTACTATATGCCAGGTATCATGTTGTTATTGCATTATTTATTCATCAAAAAATGATTACCAGCTGGGTATGGTTGCTCACACCTGTAATCCCAGCACATCACACGTCAAGAGGCCAAGGTGGGAGGATCACTTGAGGCCAGGAGTTTGAGATCAGCCTGGGCAACATAGAGAGACCTTGTCTGTACAAAAGAAATTAAAATTTAAAAAAATTATTACTGCTGAGGTATTAGTTATCCGCATTAATATGAGTGAACTGAGCTAAAGGAAGTTAAGCAACTTGCCTGATGTCATCTGAGTTAAGAAGCAGAGTTAAATTTTGAACACGAACTTCTTCTGACTTCTCTTGAACCTCAGTCATTAATTGCTACATTACATAATATAATATAATAGGAACAAAATTTCTTTGAAATTGTGTTAGTGGCCAGACTTCAAATAACTATTTTTGTTATTTTCTTTATTTCTTTCAAGAGATAGGGTCTCCCTCTGTCATCCAGGCTGGAATGCAGTGGCAAAATCATAGCTCAGAGCAGCCTTGAACTCCTGGGTGCAAGCAATCTTTCTGCCTTAGTAACCTGAGTAGCTGGAACTACACGTTTGGGCCACCAACCTCAGCTAATTTTTAAAAAATGTTTTTTTGTAGAGATGGGATCTTACTTTGTTGCCCAGGATGGTCTCCAATCCTGGCCTCAAGTGATCCTTCTGTCTCAGCCTCCCAAAGTGTGCTGGGATTACAGACGTAAGCCACTGTGCCCAACCTATTATTTTCAATAAGAGAAGTTTATGAACTAAATACTCCTCACTTTCTCCTTAAATTAATACTCTTGTATTTTTTTTAGACCTAGGCTGGGGGCGGTGGCTCACACCTGTAATCCTAGTACTTTGGGAGGCCAGTGGGCAGATCACCTGAGGTCAGGAGTTGGAGACCAGCCTGGCCAACATGGTGAAACCCTGTCTTTACTAAAAGTACAAAAATTAGCTGGGTGCAGTGGCATTCATCTGTAATCCCAGCTACTTGGGAGGCTGAGGCAGGAGAAGCGCTTAAACCAGGAGGCGGAGGTTGTGGTGAGTGGAGATCACGCCACTGCACTCTAGCCTGGGCGACAGAGTGAGACTCTGTCTAAAGGAATAAAAAAGTCAGACCTGGCTGGGCATGGTGGCTCATGCCTGTAATCCCAGCACTTTGGGAGGCCTAGGTGGGTGGATCACCTGAATTCAGGTGTTTGAGACCAGCCTGGCCAATATGGTAAAACCCCGTCTCTACTAAAAGTACAAAAAATTAGCCAGCCGTGGTGGTGCACACCTGTAATCCCAGCTACTCAGGAGGCTGAGACAGGAGAATTGCTTGAACCCGGGAGGCAGAGATTGCAGTGAGCCAAGATTGCACTACTGCACTGCAGCCTGGGCAACAAGAGCAAAAATAGCAAGAGCAAAACTGTCTTAAAAAAAAAAAGTCCTATATAAAAATATAAAAAAATTTATTCCACTTAATTCTTGTAACAATTTTAAAAGGCTTAATGAGTTTTTATAACTTGCCAAAATGCTCAAGTTGATCATATGCTGTTGAGATTAATTTGAACCCAAGCTATCTGAGTCTTGAGTTGTGTTGATAACTGCCAAATGATGCCATAGAAACTTACCTATGTAACAAAATCATAACCAGGTCGGCATTTAGCTCAGTGGCAAGTGATGGCCCCTCATTAGCTATAATATTTCCATTTGGTTTTCCAGCTTTTCAGAGTTCAGATCTTTATATTCAGCTGGTGCTCAAGTATTAAAACTTGCCTGATAAACTAGGTCACCAGAGAGACCTGAAGATTTTGTTATTTAAATGTACTTTTCTAAATCGTATGGCTGCATGGCTACAATTCACTAAAACTTGATTTAAGCATTCAGTCTAATATAACTTTGTAGATTAATGAAGTCTACTAGGATCCTTGTCTTTGCTTTTGAGAAATGATGAATTGAGCATTTGTACTGAGTTTTATAGTTGAAAATAATTAGGATAATTTAGTTGAAAATAAAGCTTATGGTTCGGCACAGTGGCTTGCCTGTAATGCCAGCACTTTGGGAGGCTGAGGTGGGTGGATCACGAGGTCAGGGTTTCAAGACCAGCCTGACCAACATAGTGAAACCCCGTCTTTACTGAAAATACGAAAGAAAATTAGCCCGGGCATGGTGACACGCACCTGTAATCCTAGGCTTGAACCTGGGAGGCAGAGTGGTGCAGTGAGCCGAGATCGCACCACTACACTCCGGCCCGGGCAGCAAAAGTGAAACGCTGTCTCAAGAGAAAGAAAAGAAAGCTTATTTTCTGTTCTGTAATAAAATGGTTATGGTTCTGCCTGGGTATCTCATCTTAATCACTTACTACCTATATCGATTTAGGCACGTTGATTAATCTCTCTGAGCTTCACTTTCCTTTTGTTTTCTTCTTTTTTCCGCATTTGATAATAATGCCTATCTGCCCATATTCTAGGCTTTGGGAAGGATTAATGCACCTACATAAAATGAATGATTGATATGATTGATGATATGCTTATTGTTCGGTCTTGAACAGAGTAAGTATTCAATTAATGTCAACTCTTATTATTTTACCTAAATTGTCAAGACATTCACTTGGACTCTTCCCCTGTGTATAGGTTGTATGCTGTTAAAGCAAGCTTTGAACAAGTACTAGAGTCAACAGCAGAAAAATCTGAAGGAATAAGGATGCATTTTAAAATTTAATGTTTATTTAGTAGACTTACTATTTATAATCCTTCTTTATAGTTTGTTTGTCCCTTTTTATTTCGCCTAAAATTAGATTTTGCATTCATAACATAGTTTAGTTTGGAACAAATCATACTAGATATTAAAGTATACAAAAAAGAGAAAATGATCTGGGCTTTAATTCTTGCAAATAAGAAGCAAGCAAAGGTAAAATTCTCAACCCCCTCACAGGAACTTAGGTTTATGAATAATCAAATGTAGATAATGAGAGTTTCTCTTTGAAATAAAACAGTATCATTAATTACATCTCTTTTATCAGTTTTATAACTTCCCCAAATATCTGACCTATTCATTTATTTTTCCTGAATATAGCATATTTTTTTTTGCTGATTTAAAAACAGCAATTTATATTGTGTGCAGAAATGTTTCTAGATTGTTTAATATCCTTCAAACTCATGAGCCCCATGGGCTAGAGTGAAGCTATATGAAAAACACTAAAATCCCATTGTTCTGCTGTATTTGCAAAAGAGAAATATAGGTGGTTGTGTGTGATTGATTTAGCATCTGTCTAACCTCTTAAAGCACTTTTCAAATTATTGTTGCTCCAAATTCATATCCAGATGCTTTTATCAATTGTATAGGTTACAATCCATCTGGTTCCAAGCCTCTAGAACTGATAATCAAATCTGTTTTCTGAGAGAATTAAAAAATGTAGTGAAAATGTATATTTTTAGCAAAATATTCTAAACAAAGTAAGTTTTTATTAACATTTCCCATAAAACCTATTACATTTGCAGAATACAATAAGAACAACCTTGTAACCCTGTATTCGCTGCATTCTAAGGATTTACCTCCAGCCAAACACTTCACAAAAGTAGTCTAATCCACCGACCATAAACAGAACTAAGAGACAGGAGGATAGAATCAGTGAAAAATATTTATTGAGCAGCTTTCACTAAGTGATTATGATCCAGAAATGAATAAGATCCAATACCTCCCTCACAAGCTTATTTACAGTCTACAGAAATCCATCCAGCCACTTGAGAAAAATTTTTCTTCATTATGTGTAAGTTAGTATATCTTAAATTAATCAAATGAATGGTACTACATGGGTGTACATTAAAGGTATTTTTACTCTGCTTGCACTATCTCTTTAAAGATCTTTATCAATATCAAAATAAAACAGCATAGAAAACCATAAAGTATAAAATCATAGCTTCCAAAGACACTGTGTATCACAATAAAAAATGAATAATCGTGGCATTTTTTGTCTTCTTAAACTCATGTCATTTTCCTGTTTTTTTTTTTTTGTGTGTGTGTGTATGTTTTAAATATTTGAACATTTAAACCCTTCCCGTCTAGAGATCTATTTTTTAGCAGGTTGTCCCTTCTGCTTTAATCATTATATGCCTTGAGCTAATTAAGGTCCAAAGGTTAATGTCATCCAAAGTTATTGCTGATTCTCTGAAATAATTTACTTAAAATATTTCTGAAGATGAACATTCCACAAGACATATGCATTGCATTAATAGCCATTCTTTCACAGAACAAAGCCTAACCAGTTACCATTTCTTATTTTAGAATCCTTGATGGAACCTAGCAACTTCTATAAAGTTGTCTGCTCAGCCTCAGCTGTGGGCTGCAACATAACTAATGCTATGTGCCAAGTCCTGTCTTTCTTGTTTACTGACCATATTTAGTCTTTTAAATGACCATTCCATAGTAAAGAACATTAAGTCATATGCAAAAGCCTTTTACACTGGGTAGAGGTTTCTAATCCTTCTAAAAATAAAGACTAGTCTAGTGTAGCGTCATATTTTTAATTCCCTGTGTTTGTTTTATTACACAACTCAGCTGTTAATACTGCCAATGAGTCTCTGTTTCAAAACTGTGTCAATCTTTCAGCACCAAAATGAGGGCATATGTCCTTCACAATGTAGCCATTTTGTGAAAGGGGGGAAGAAAAGAAATTCTTTCTGATTTAGCTGTACCAGCAAATTTTGTTTCTAATTGTTATAGCTGTATTATGCAGATACACTTTTTGATGCTTTGGGGTTTTTCTGTTTGGCTTGAGTATATTGGGAGGCAATAGAAATGTGTGTAGCTTAATTTATTGGACAGGAAATTCTATCGCATTACAAAATTGAATTGTTTGTTCTGCAGATAGCGAATATAATTTAATTGAAAATCTTTGGTAATCTTTTTGTCAAATTAAACCATGGCTGCTTTGTTTTCGTTTTACAATTCTTTGTCTTTAGCAATACTCTAATATGGGAGATCTTACAAGAGATAGCTTTTCAGGAAACATCTTTCTTATCCAAATTTCTGCTCCCCAGGACTCAGTTCAGAGGGTGCCTGAAATCCCATAATTAATTCTGTTTTCAATTTCATGCATTCTTTTGTCCCTATTAAAATATTAATAACTCCATGCTGGTTGACCTATTAAGTTTTTTCAGGCAGCTGGTATACTCTGAAGTCCTACTATGAGTCTGGATACCCAAATTCAGGGGTAAAATCTTTTGCTTTCTTGTAATCAGGCAAAGCAAATAACATGCCAAGAATGAGCATGCTCATAAAAGATAGCGAGAGGTGCAATTGTAGGGAAATTAAAACACTTTTGCTTGGAAGTAACCCTATGTTTTGTTTAAAACGCTCGTTTAATTGAAAATGCACTTATTTATTTAGCATTTAGAAAATACACATGGCCGCATTACAAATATGGTATTTTTAAATTGTCTGTTTTAGAGCAATTTTGGAGAATATAACTGTGTTAACCAGCCTCAAAGATGTCCCCCAACAATCCCACAACTCCTAGAATTCACATCATTGCATAGTCTTCTTCTGTCCTGTACCAGGCTTAATTTACTGTGTGAGTAATAGAATATGACAGAATTAATGATATGCCATTCCTGAGATTAAATTATAAAAATGTTTGGGTCTTCTGTCTTGCTTGTTCTTTTGGGTCATTTACAATGGGGAAGCCAATGTTACGTTTTAAGCACCACTATGGAGAAGTCCATGCATTAAGGAACTAAGGCTTCTGGCCAACAGCCACATGAGTGATTGGGAAACAGTTCCTCTACCTCAGTCAAGCCTTTGGATGACTGCAATCCCGCTAACATTTTTACTACAACTTCATGACCTTGAGCTGCAGATTAGCCACTCCCAGCTCTCTGATCCTCAGAACTCTGTGAGATAATAAATGCTTGTTGTTTTAAGACCCTAAGTTGTGGAACGATTTGTTACGTGCTATAGATAATTCACACAATTACCTACACATCATGTATTGTGCAGAATCCATAGGCTAAAATACCCATGAAACATTATAACTTAGCATGAAATTCCTGGCAGATAAAAAAGTATAAACTAGGTGTGGTAAAACTCAAATGGTTACAAAGGCCAGGCAAGGGGGTGACCATTGTGAACTGAGGACCATTTTCTAGGTCTCTGTAAGGATAGAAACAACTCTAGACAGTTGTTGCCATGTAGGAATTTAAATTGCAATGTTGCCAGATCTTTTGATTTTTTAAGGTTGTACACATAGGTTGGGTTGATCTCTTCCCAAGCATCCATTATACCCCAGATAATTAGTCCAAGCTGATCCTAGGAAGTTTATCCTCCCTGCCAGAGAATGTTTGTTGAACAAATATATGACCCAATTCTGGTCAACAATGTTAGAGGAAAAATCTCCAAGGAGGCTTCTGGGAAAGATTTCTTTGCTCCTAAAAAAGAGGTATAGAAAAGACAATTTTCTCTTCTTCCTCTGAACATGGGCTCTTTCTGAATATGATGGCTTGTCGCTTGCAGGCAGTACAAAGGTGAAGCTAACAGTAAGATGGGCAGGCAGAAAAAGATAAGGAGTCTGGGACCTCAAGAACATAGTTAGTTAGACATTGAAGTAATTAACCCTGAGGAACTTGATGCTTCCTATTTGTTTTTTGTTTTTTTTTTTGAGACCGAGTCTCTGTTGCCCAGGCTGGAGTGCAGTGACGTGATCTCGGCTCACTGCAACCTCCGCTTTCTGGGTTCAACCAATTCTCCTGCCTTGGCCTCCTGAGTAGCTGGGACTACAGGTGCCTGCCAACACGTCCAGCTAATTTTTGTATATTTAGTAGACACGGGGTTTCACCATATTGTCCAGGCTGGTCTCGAACTCCTGATCTTGTGATCCGCCCGCCTCAGACTCCCAAAGTGCTGGAATGCTTCCTATCTTATGAGACCTATATGGTCTTTTAAAAAACCTTATTGTAAGGCAGTTTGAGGTTTATTTTACTTGCAGCCAAAATCATTCTAACATTTACGTAAGGGAAGCTAGAAATCAAAAATTTTATATGTGAGCTAGTGATCTTAAAATCATGAATGAAATTTAATTTTTAAAAGGAGTTGGGGCTGGGCATGATTGCTTATGCCTGTAATCCCTGCACTTTGGGAGGCTGAGGTGGGTGGATCACCTGAGGTCCAGAGCTTGAGACAAGCCTGGCCAACATAGGAAACCCATCTCTACTAAAAATACAGGATTCGCTGGGTATTGTGGCAGGCACCTGTAATCCCAGCTGTTAGGGAGGCTGAGGCAGGAGAATCACTGCAGTGAGCTGAGGTTGCACCATTGTACTCACACCTGGGCAACGAGAGTGAAACTCCATCTCAAAAAAATTAAAGTAAAATAAAATGAGTTGGTAGCACATAAAACATAGCTGAATGTCATATGCATTTTGCTGGCTTCTGGTTTGTGATGCCTTTTGTAGACACTACACTACCATATTAAACATAGATAGATAGATGGATAGATAGATATGAAAGTAAAAGGGTCATTTGTTCTTAACTTGAAAACCTCATTTGTTTAATGACTGTTGATTGACTGCCAGTTAAGGACCAATCACTGTGGAGTGCATAATTCTTTCCATTAAAGAGCTTATAATGAAGACAGCTCTGGATTAATGTGATTATGATTGTGAAATTCTGTGTGTACAGCATGCCAGGCTAACACATATTTTGAGAGCAGAATTTGGTTAGGGAAGATTTCATGGTTTGAACAGGGCTGTCGACAATTTTGTCAGGTTGACAAGAATTGAGGTAACTTTGTGCTTATTGTATAAGAATCAAATGTTATGTGGCTGTAAACCAGTTAATATAATCATAGTGTGATATTTGCAACAAGGGCAATATTTGTATTCCATTGAAATCTGTACTGATCAAATAATATCTAAACTAATTTTTTCAATCCTATGAGCTACAGTTTAATGAGGATATTGCTACATTTGGGTTTAACCAGAGAAGGGGTTCCAGTATAAGGCATGAAAATAAGTGGTAGGAAAAAAAAATAGTAGTTAGTTTAGAAGAAGTAGAAAAGCCCTGATAATTGTTTTCACAAGCTTAAATGATAGTCATTTGCTTAGCGTCCAACATACTATTTTTAATCCTGTAGAGTAGAATTGTTACCTCCATATTATGGACAGGCAAACTATATTTTGAGAGGTTACCAGTAATTGATGGACTACTGGGAAGCCAGGATCCCTAAATCCTGTTGTCACAGGGTGAATCCCAAACTTGGGAGGCCACATGAGTTCTTGGCTTCATGCAGGAAGGATTTTAAGAGTAAGCCAACAGAGTAAAGTGAAAGCAAGTTAATTAAGAAAAGTAAAGGAATTACAGGGTGGTTATTCCATAGGCAGATCAGCAGCATGGCTGCTTATGTATTCTTAAGGATATTTCTTGATTATATGCCAAACAAAGGATGGGTTATTCATATGTTTTCTGGGAAAGGGGTTGGAAGTTTCTGAAACCGACAGTTTCTCTCCTTTTTAGACTGTGCAGGGTAACTTTTGGATGTTGCCGTGACATTTGCAAACTATCATGGCACTGGTGGGAGTGTCTTTTAGCACACTAATGCATTATAATTGGTGTATAATAAGCAGCTAGGATGACCAAAGATTGGTTTCATTGTCATCTTCCTTTTGGTGGATTTTCACTGGCTTCTTTACAACATCTCATTTTATCAGCTGGGTCTTTGCGACCTGTATCTTGTGGAACCAGTCCTACTGACCTCCTATCTCATCCTGTGACTAAGAATGCCTGACCTCCAGGGAATGCAGCCCAGCAGGTCTCCTCCTTCAAGAAACCAGCTCCTATTCAAGATGGAGTTGCTCTGGTTGGAACACTCTGACACTTTCTTCATGCCTCCCTGCTCCTGATAAATTCCTCAGAAGACATTTATATGCAGAGGACAAGCTCAGGCAAATGCAAGCTTTTAAAATTAACTGGGATTTTGCCCCCAAACTCCAAAGCAGTTTATTAGTAGCTAAGCTAAACAGCTAAACAGTGCCTTTCCCTACCTTTTACTACAACCCTTACCCAAACCTCAGCTTTATAGTTCTTATGATTCCAATGATGAAGTAAAGAAAAAGACAATAAACAAAAGAAGAGAAAATTGATTCCTTATGCTTATGCAGGCTTATTTTTTATTTTTATTTTTAGAGAGACAGAGTCTTGTTATGTTGCCTGGGCTGGTCTTGAATTCTTGGGCTCAAGCAATCCTCCTACCTGGGCATCCCAAAATGCTGGGATTACAGGCATGAGTCATTGCTCCCAGCCATACACAGACTTATTTATACCTCACATGATAATACTACTAAGGGACCCCAGTAATGTGAACTAATTACTGTTCTTGGATCTGCCCCCTCAAGTCAACACATATCTTTCTCGAGGATAGAGAGAAGTAGGGCAGAAAGGAGTCTTCAGCATATCCTGGAGGCCAAGAAGCTGATATGTAATTTAGTAGGGATTTAAAACCAGGTTGGGTGGATTCCACAGCTGTTACTGCCCATTCAAATAACTCTGTTCTCCCAAATCAGTAGGAGGATAGAAGCAGAATTACAGCTAGATAAAGTAGATTTCTACCTGTAGGCAACTTCTGGCTCTGTGGAAGGGAAGATTCTCTGAACAATTTGGATATTCTAGAGATGGAGTGTGCTGACTCCTAAGAAGGAATTTCTCCCTTGATTAGTTTTAAAGAAATAAATGGGGCCAGGTGTGGTGGCTTACACCTGTAATCCTAGCACGTTGAGTGGTCAAGGCAGGCAGATTACATTAGGTCAGGAATGGTGGAACCCTGTCTCTACTAAAAATACAAAAAAAAAATTAGCCAGGCATGGTGGCATATGCCTGTAGTCCCAGGTACTCGGGAGGCTGAGGCAGGAGAATCACTTGAACCTGGGAGGTGGAGACTTCAGTGAGCCAAAACTGAGCCACTGCACTCCAGCCTGGGTGACAGAATAAGACTCTGTCTCAAAAAGAAAGAAAAGAAAAAAAGAGATGGAGGTCCATTTGTCAGAAAGTTCTGGAAGGATTCCTGCATTTGACAGAAAGTTGGAGCTTTAAGCCCTTTCAACACTAAGATTCTGTGATTCCCAGATAATTGGCAAGCAGTTCTGGTGTTGTGTTTCTTTCAATCTGTTTACTCTTTTCCTATGTGATCACAGCCCACTTGCAACTAGAAAGCTGAGGGATTTGAAAATTACTCATTATACTTAGGCAAACTCCTCTGGAAAAGTGTTTTAACTTGAGATACTTAGTATTTCATTGGCTTTCAGGGACAAAACTTGTGGAGAGGAAGAGAGAACACACAGAGAGAACAAACACTCAAGTGAGCAGAGCTAGAGCAGCCTCATGACTGCCTGTCATCAATCTTAAAGGGGAGATTGCTGAGGTGCAGGAAGAGGCAGAACATGATGGAGAAGGAAATCTGGACAAATTTCCTGCATCACTGATGTAGATTTTCACATGACTTAGTTTGAGGGGTTAAGAATTGAATAGCAGTTACTGATACTATTCTGCCATATGATATGGAGTACTCTGTTCAACAGTTTACATGCATTATCTCAGTTACCCCTCAGAAATCTAGCATGCAAGTACTGTCACTGCCCCTTTTTCAGTGTCAGATAAGGAGCCTTGGGCTTCGGAGGTAAGGAAACTGGTCTGATGTCCCTACTGATTAGTGTGCAGATCAAGTATAGGTTTGATGCCAAGGTTAAAGTAACCAAGTTTAGGAACCGTATATAGAGAGTATGAGACACACACACACACACACACACACACACACACACACACCCCACACACATATTCCTTACCTATTAGAATATGTAATTTGGGTAATTCTGAATATCAGCCTGCAGAAACTTTCTGTATAGAAATTATACCAAGTTTAGGTGAATTTAAAAAATCAATTAAAACTTAAAAACATTTTGTTCTGTTTATGAAATTCAACCTTAAACCATGAGAAAAACCAAGATCAAATGACTCTTATGGTACTACTGTTAACAATAATTTGCCTTCAGATGTCTTCATAGTTTGGGGTGGGCAGAGAAGAGTGTGACTAATATAAGGCAGAAGTAGAGACTTTCTCTGTACTGCCAGAGACTGCCTGCTAACAGGGACTTCTGAAACCAAAGCATTGTACCATTCATTTGACAATTCATCATTTATTTTCTGGATGTTTCTCTTTTTTTTTTAATTTTACGTAAAATATTGTCGTCTAATTGTCTTTTCACCCCTCTGTAGGCTGGACAATATTCTATAATTTTCAGTCTCCTACAGTTCCTCATATTATTTGACTTTTTTTTTTCCCTTGTTGTGAAAGAGCAATGCTCAGGGTTCTTTTGACAATTTTTTTTGCCATCGGAATTGTCAAAGTATATACTGTTCTTATGCCATCTGTTTAAAAGTTCTTAGCTTTTCCAAATACAGGCAGTATCTAAATTGTAAATGGGCCTTTTCCAAAAGTTATTTTGTACATTGGTTTTTGGAATTCTGTAAAAGTAATATACATATCAGCTATGTTCCCAAATCAAACTACACAAGAGCTATTCAGCCCATCACTTATATGAAGTAAGATGATCCCCTAAACTACCACAAAACCAGATGTTCCTGTATAACATAGTTGCTGTGGGGAAGTACAGATAAGCAGGTTTGTGTGTCCCATACTCCATCCCCAAGACTGCCCACCTTCCCTGCTGTTGTGTGTGCAGGAAGACTCTTACCTTCATTTCCCTAAGTTTCCATTTGTGGTTCTGGATCTAGGCCCTACCATAATAGATTGTGCAGCAAAGGAGAGCTGAGTTCTTGGGTCCCAAATCAATGACAGAGGACTGATGAAATCTGAGGTGACAGAGGCGAGAGTCCCATTATGGGGGCCTCCCTGGGACTTCCAAGTGCTCTGATGAGGAGTGCCTGCAAGATGTCATGTGTTTCTTTTTGTCCCTTTCCTTGCTCCTTTGTTGCTGCTGAAAAGAAGGGAAAAAAGGTTTGACGAAATGCTGAAAAGAATAGACAATATAGAGAGGAATATAAATGAACTAACGAGTTGAAAAATACAACACGAGAACTTAGTGAAATATGCACAAGTTTAAATAGCAGAATGGGTCAAGCAGAAGAAAGGATATCAGAGGTCGAAGACCAACTTAATGAAATAAAACAACAAGACAAGAATAGAGAAAAAAGGATGAAAAGGAATGAGCAAAGTCTCCAAAAAATATGGGACTATGTGAAAAGACCCAATCTACATTTGATTGGTGTACCTGAATGTGATGGAGAGAATGAATCCAAGCTGGAAAATACTTTTCAGGATATTATCCAGGAAAATTTTCCCAATCTAGCAAAGCAGGACACTATTCAACCCCAGATAATACAGAGAACACCACAAAGATATTCCTCAAGAAGAGCAACCCCAAGGCACATAATCATTAGATTCACCAGGATCGAAACGAAGGAGAAAATACTAAGGGCAGCCAGAGAGAAAGGACAGGTTACCCATAAAGCGAAGCCTATTAGACTTACAGCAGATCTCTCAGCGGAAATCCTACAAGCCAGAAGAGCGTGGGGGCCAATATTCAACATACTTAAAGAACAGAACTTTCAGCCTAGAATCTCATATCCTGCCAAACTAAGCTTCACAATTGAAGGAAAAATAAAATCTTTTATGAACAAGCAAGTACTCGGAGATTTTATTACCACCAGGCCTGCTTTACAAGAGCTTCTGAAAGAAGTATTATACATAGAAAGGAACAACCAGTATGAGCTTTTCTAAAAATATACCAAAAAGTAAAGAGCATCAACATAAAGAAGAATTTACATCAACAAATGGACGAAATAGCCAGTTAACATCAAATGGCAGTAACCCTAAATTTAAATCGACTAAATCCCCCAATCAAAAGATACAGCCAAAACCTAACGGTATATCCAAAGATACACAAAGACTCAAAACAAAGGGTTGGAGAAAAATTTACCAACCAAATGGAGAGCAAAAATAAATAAATAAACAAAAAGCAGGAGTTGCAGTTCTCACATTTGATAAATTAGATTTCAAAGCAACAAAGATACAGTGGTAAAAGGATCAATGCAACAATAAGAGATCTCAATACCCAGATACATAAGACCCATAATGAGATTTAGACTCAACAAGACAGAAAATTAATAAGGATATCCAGGACTTCAACTCAGATCCGGAACAAGTGAACTCCATAACTATTTATAGAGTTCTCCATTTTAAATACACAAAATATTGATCAGCCATTATTAATACCCATTTTTAGAATGAAGCAATATTCCTGTTCTCTCTCCCTCTTTTTCTTCCTCTTTCTTCCTCTCCTTCTCTCCTTTTTTTACTTTTCAACATCCTTCCTCACCTCTACTCAATACATTCCTCTGAACACCTGATTCCTTGTGATTCTCCCGTCCCACTGAAACCTCCAAAAAAAAAAAAAAGAAGGGAAGGCAGAAGATCTGCTTTGGCATTTTTTTTTTTTTTTTTTTTTCTGAAGCAGGGTCTCGCTCTGCTACCCAAGGTGGAGTGTAGTTCCGTGATCACATCTCACTGCAACCTCAATCTCCTGGGCTCAAGGAGTTCTCCTGCTTCAGCCTCCTTGTAATTACATTTTTTTTTTTTAAGAAATGGAATCCCACTAGGTTTCCCAGGCTAGTATTGAACTCCTGGGCTCAAGTAATCCTCCCACCTCAGCCTCCCAAGGTGCTAGAATTACAGGCTTACTTTACTGCACATGACCAGGATTCTTACAGTTGTAACAAGATGGAATTGCCTCCTCTTCCCTTTGGCATTGTTATCTATAATAGAGAGGGTGATGAGAATCCTGGGAGGGAGCTTTGACTAAGCCATGCCTTAACAGAGGTAGAAGGAAGGGGTTTGGGTGGGGCATGGTGGCTCATTCCTGTAATCCCAGCCCTTTGAGAGGCCAAGGCAGGCGTATTACAAGGTCAAGAGATCGAGAACATCCTGGCCAGTATGGTAAAACCCTGTCTCTACTAAAAATAAATAAATAAATAAATTAGCTGGGCATGGTGGTGCATGCCTGTAGTCCTAGCTACTTGGGAGGCTGAGGCAGGAGAATCGCTTGAACCTGGGAGGCGGAGGTTGCAGTGAGCCGAGATTGCACCACTGCACTCCTGCCTGGTGACAGAGCAAGACTCTGTCTTAAAAAAAAAAGAAGGAAAAGATTTCTTTCTACAAACCCATGTACTCTCAATTCCCCCCAACTCCACACACGCTGTGATGTGACAGGTAGAAGAAGGATAAATGCATTTCAGCGACTGAATTGGGAATTGGAAATTCTAAACATCTGTATGTTGGTAGCAGCAGGGAGGAATGAAAGAAGAGAGAAAGAGAAAATATCAGCAGAGCAGGGGACTAATATGTCAACAACAGGGCTATTTAAGACACACTTTGCCTGTCAAACAGAAAACCCAAGCTGAGGCCCTCAAATCATAATTACATAAACGTCCTTATATTTTCTAAGAAAAGTGTTTTAAAACTTAAATGAGGAAATCTGGATGTGGAATTTTTTGTGGGTAACTCCACTTTGTGTATGTCAACTGTCTAATCTGTTAAATGTTAGGAGGCCTCGGGAGTACAGGGAAGTGGAGGAGAAGCCAGACTGCCCGAAGCTATGCTCCTCTCTGGAGCTCAGATCTAACGGTCCTCTGTTTTATTTATTTCCCTCTCACTATTTTCCTGTCTGCAAGTTATGTAGATGCATTGGAAACTGGGTCTGCCTCCAGCCCTGAGAAAGCATGGAAGCAATGATTGTAGGGGTCATGTGGGAAGGGAGGGGAGCAGTGTCCAGACAGCCACTCCTCACTCCTAAAATGAGCCTTCCCTGGGCCATCAGAGGTGTAGCCTAAGGAGGAAGAGACAGAAAGAAAAAGGGCTGACCTTGATAGAAATGTCACCTATTATTTCAAAAATCTGTGATCAGTGAGCTCTGTCAACCCTTACTAAAATAAACAAATAGATGACCCCAGATGCGTATTTTATCTTTCATTCCCTTCCACAAGTATAGTTTTAACTATGCATTTGGAGTCAGAAAACTATTATGGAAAAAAAAATGGGTAATAACATCTGGAATAAAAATGTCTTGAATAAAGATTTGACAAATATATCCCTGGACTTCTTTTTTTTTTTTTTTTTTTTTTTCCTGAGATGAAGTCTTGTTTTGCCTCCCATTCTGGAGTGCAGTGGCACGATCTAGGCTCACTGCAACCTCCAACTCCCGGGTTCAAGCAATTCTCTGCCTCAGCCTTTGGAGTAGCTGGGATTACAGGTGCCCACCACCACACCCAGCTAATTTTGTATTTTCAGTAGAGATGGGTTTCACCACGTTGACCAGGCTTGTCTCAATCTCCTGACCTCAGGTGATCCACCCACCTCAGCCTCCCAAAGTGCTTGGATTATAGGCATGAGCCACCACGCACGACCCATCACTATGAGCCACCACGCATGACCCATCACTGGACTCTTAATATAATTTCTTTTAACCCATTCTCTCTGAAGTAAAATCAAATATTTCATTAATAAGAATGAAACAAAAAATGACCCATAAAAAATAAAGACGGATTTTTTTTCAGAGAGAGAGTCTCGCTCTGTCACGAGGCACCAGGCTAGAGTGCAGTGGCATGATCTTGGCTCACTGCAACCTCTGCCTCCCGGGTTCAAGCAATTCTCCTGCCTCAGGCTCCCAAGTTGCTGGGACTACAGGTGCTCACCACCACGCCCAGCTAATTTTTGTATTTTAGTAGAGATGGGGTTTCACCATGTTGGCCATAATGGTCTCGATCTCTTGACCTTGTGATACGCCCGCCTCAGCCTCCCAAAGTGCTGGGATTACAGACATGAGCCACCGTGCCCAGCCGAATTTTTTTTTTTTTTTAATTGTGACAAGATCTCCCTCTGTCGCCCAGGCTGGAGTACAGCGGCACGAAATCGGCTCATTGCAACCTCTGCCTCCTGGATTCAAGCGATTCTTGTGCCTCAGCTGCCCTGGTAGCTGGAATTACAGGCGTGCGCCGCCACTCCTGGCTAAGTTTTGTTGGCGATGCTGGTCTCGAACTCCTGGCCTCATGTGATCTGCCTGCCTCGGCCTCCCAAAGTGCTGGGATTACAGGTGTAAGCCACCTCGCCGGGCTAAAGGTGGCTTATTTAAAGCTAGTAGGGAATTAATTCAGTTCCTAATTGAACCCTAGGTTTTAACAATAAACAATAAACATGTTTTACTGAAACAAGAAAACGTTGTTCAATTTTTCTTCAGAGTACGTTATATTATGAGACAGTTTTTTCACAATGAAACATGACCCACGCCAGAAAGAAAAAAAGTTACCTTCTTTACGGGCTTCCTTTTCCTTGTTTAACTTTGGTGGCATAGAAACAACGAAAGGGAAAAATGCTAAAACATCCAGCTCCAGTGATTTTTTTTTTTTTTAATTATAAGCCAACATTTTTTTGGAGCCTGTGGGAATCGGAGGAGTGTTGAAAGGGCCCCACTGAGCTAGGTCGAGCCGACAGTGAAGCTTCAAAATTGCCAGCAGGCAGAGTCCACTCTGGAGAGGCAAATGAATAGGCTTAAGTGAAGTCCCTTGTCCTGCAAAAACCGAGGCAGGTGTTCGGGGATGGATTTTTTGGATAGGATGGAGACTGGGACGGATGAAGTCTTCTCTGGTTAGAGAGGAAATTTGGTATTAAGAGAGCCTCACTGAATCCCAATAATAACCAAACAACTGGTGTTGTCCAGGGCACCGGCTGGAAAGTGGGAGGCAGGAAGCAGAAAGGCTCAAGCTCCTTTCCCTGAGTCGGTTCAGGAATTTAATTTCAGCAAATGTTGATTGGGGCACGGTGTTAAGCTCAGGGATATCAAGCTGAATAAAACATGGTCTTGTCCTTGAAGAGCTTACAGTTTAGTGAAACGGCTTTAACATTCCTCGTGGGCTTTGATAACTTTTATCCTGGGAGTTGTCAGGGGTGAGCTGCATATAAATCCATTCACACTTTGCTAAAGATTTCAAAACAGAGGAAACAAGATACGGGACGACGAGGGTAGAGGAGAGAAGACCGCAGGGTCCGGTGCCAGACCTGGGAGCCGCCAACGCTGGGCTGGTGCCGCATGCTGGCAAGGGGCAGCCAAGACCATGCCCCGCTCAGGCACCCTCGGGCTCGGCCCCTGCAGCTGGCAGGCAGTGCCGCGCGGGCGGCAGGGTCGGGCAGGGGCCGAGCGGAGGTCCGGAGCAGCCTGCGCGGCCGGCGCCCGCCCCCAGGGGGCAGAGTTCCCGGGCTCTTGCCTGAGCCGCTACCTGGGGCTCAGGCCCCATCACGTCCCGCAGCGGTCCGCACCTTCCCTTTCTCCGTCCTCCCCGCGGGCCGGGGCACAGCTGAGCTCCGGATTGCCCCGCCCTCGGCCGCTGCCTGCTGACCGGAGCCGAGGCGCGGCGGGACACCCGCGGTGGGAGGCGAAGTGGGGAGGTGAAGGCGGTCCGCGCGCGAGGGCGGGAGGAGGCTGGGGGATTCGGGGGACGCGGCAGCCCCGCCCCCGCCCCCTCCTCTCCTCCGCTCCTAGCCTGAGAAGCTGGCGGGCATGGACCAGACCCCGCGGCGCTGGCACCATGACGCTCGCCCGCTTCGCGCTGGCCCTGGTGTTCGGGGCGCTCCCCGAAGTGGTCGGCTTTGAGTCTGTCCTCAATGATTCCCTCCACCACCGCCCCCGCCATTCGCCCCCTCCGGGTCCGCTGTACCCTCATAACCTTCCCACGGAGCAGCGGCCCCGGAGGACGCGCCCGCCGCCGCCTCTCCCGCGCTTCCGGCGCCCCCCGCGGGCGCTCCCTGCCCTGCGCCCGCACGCCCTCCAGGCGGGGCACACTCCCGGGCCGCACCCCCGGGGCTGCCCCGCCGGCGAGCCGTGGGTCAGCGTGACGGACTTCGGCGCCCCGTGTCTGCGGTGGGCGGAGGTGCCACCCTCCTTGGAGCGGTCGTCCCCGGCTGGCTGGGCTCAGCTGCGAGGGCAGCGCCACAACTTTTGTCGAAGCCCCGACGGCGCGGGTAGACCCTGGTGCTTCTACGGAGACGCCCGCGGCAAGGTGGACTGGGGCTACTGCGACTGCAGACACGGTGAGTGGCCTCGGGGCGGCCGCGGCAACTCGGAACGGGCCCGGAGCCAGAGAGGCTTGGGACCGGCGTACTGGTCTCTTGGAGAGAGCGACGGGGTGTGCGGTTGTGGGTTTGCATTGTGGAGTGTGATGGTGGGCTGCAGCTGGGTTACCAGTGAGGTGTCCTGGTGCTGCAAATCTAAGCCAGCCAGGTGTGCTTGTGTGAAGGTTGTCAAGGGTGACAGTTTCCATGCCAGGTGCTGAGCACTGGGTTTCTGGATCTGCTCTGTCCTCTGGCCACTCGTGTGTGTTTTGTGTGTGTGTGTGTGTGTGTGTGTGTGTGCGCGCGCGCGCGCTCACTCGTGTATTGGGTGACAGTGTGCTTTGGGCGTTTGTTCTCTAGATTAGCTTACGTTGAGAGTGTTACCATATTTACATTAAAGAAGCATAGGAGCAGAGAAAGTTCCTAATTACTTGTTCTGGAAAGGGAAATGTTACATCTAACTTGAAAACCAAATAATCTTCCCTCCTTTCTTTAGACTCCGATTTGGAAAAATGTGGTAAAATTTTTGCCTTAATCTCACTGTTGACCTGTATTTTAAAATGTATGGCAAAATTATGTGGTCCAAATCTGCCATATTTACATACTTAAATTTAGTATGGTAAATATCATCAGTGACTGGAAAAAAGGGAAAGGAGACAGGGCTACTATTTTGGAAGTAGCAACTCCATATAGTCATACACAGCTTTCAAGAGCCATTACTTAGCTTTATGTGTTATGTGTGGAAAATCAGGATTAGTAGGTAACATCAGGAGATAAAGGTGGCAAAATGATTTAGGTTTGTGGTAGTAAAAGCATCACAGTCATAAGTTTAATGTAAATGAATAATCCAGCTTTGAACATTGCTTCATTTTAAATTGTTGGGATTTTGTTGAAGTTAGTTTTTTTTTTTTTCCTTTAAAAACTGGGGAAGAAAAACAATATCCTCCAAAGTTTGAATTTCTTTTCAACAAAATATTTTTGGCAGCTTTCCATTCACACTGTGGGGCAAGGGTTTCCTGAATTGAGATCCTGAATCATGTTGTCCTTCGTACTGTTTGGAGGTAACTTGGAAGTTAGCTGTCACAATGCCATGCATTTCCTGGAGAAATTTTATTTATCAGTGCCTTCCATTGCATTAGTGCTTTGAGTTAAGAACAAGTGACAGGAAGGTTAAGATCAATTATCCTTCATCCTCGGGAATGAAGTCATCGCTTTACTTGTATTTCATGAGCAGAATGCCAACGTGGCTATAAAAAATTTGAAGTGATGTCAAACAAAGAGTGCTAGTATTGTCTCGTTATTCACTACAAGAGATTATTTATAGTAAAATCTTACGTTTCACAAGCACTGACTTTTTCATCTGCATATTATTCTTAGTTTTATAAATAGATCGGAGTGGAGAATTATTAGAGAATGAATGTGTAGGTGAGAATATACAACTTCTCTTTAAGTACCTAAGCACAGACCCAAGAAAAGGAATTTAAAGTTAAAAAATGATAGTGATCTATTGCTCTCTTTCTGACATAACACTTCCAGTTTTATATTTCAAACATGGAGAGTAACTTGTCCTTGGATTTCCTGCCACTTGGCCCCCTTTAGTCAAATAGAAATGTAAATCTTTTCAATGCCTTTATGTTCGTTGCTAAGTCTCACCAGACAAAACCCCAAATACTGCATAATAGTTGTTTGTACTTCCTGGAGTAAAGTGATACAACAAAAGAGAAACAAAAGAAACCACTCAAGGTGGGACATAAATGCCCGCTCTACCACCACAAAAAATAGGAAAACAATCAGCTGTATAAGAGTTGAATTACTTTCAAACTCAATCTCATTCTATCGTTTACTCCTCCAGGTCTGCTTGGGCATAATCCATAGATGACTGGCATATTCTGAACCTTATGACTCTCTTGGTCCTACATTTCAATTAGGAGTGTGAATGAAAGTATCATGGAGTGATGTAAAAAATACTGACTTATGCTTTAGAAAACACTGGTGTCTGCTTTGGCTCTGCCAGTAGCTGTGCATTGTTGGGTAAGACTCTTCACTCTTAGCACTTTGGTTTCCTCATGAGAAAAGCAAGTTTTGAGTAAATTAATTTAAAAGAACTTTGCAGCGCTGAGCATGTACGCAAAACACCCTGGCCTGATCATATCAGTTAGGACTTAGGCACATTCCTTCTGTGTTAGATGCTGGACTAAACATTTTATGTGCATTTTCTCATTTCATTCTTTTTTTTTTTTTTGACAGAGTTCCCTCTGTCACCCAGGCCGGAGTGCAGTGGTGCAATCTCAGCTCACTGCAACCTCTGCATCCCTGCTTCAAGCAATTCTCCAGCCTCAGTCTCTTGAGTAGCTGGCATTACAGGTGTCTGCCACCACGCCTGGCTAATTTTTGTATTTTTAGTAGCGATGGGGTTTTACCATGTTGACCAGGCTAGTCTTGAACTCCTGACCTCAGGTGATCCACCCACCTCCACCTTCCAGCTGAAATTACAGGCATGAGCCACTGTGCCCAGCCTCATTTCATTCTTGTAGCAATCTTATGAGAGAGTTCCTGCATTTTACTGATGAAAATACTTGGAGATATATTGTGAGGAGTGCAGGAGAAAATAGGGTTAGATAGGTATATTTGTACATCACAGCTCATTTTGCTGTATTTCTTTAATTATATATGCATGTAGAAATATCTGTGCTGTCTAGTAATCCTCATTTTGTAGTTTATGGACTAGTTTAATAGGAAGAAAGGGAATTATGTTTGGGCCAATGCACATGATTTACAGTCGCTTATGCTTAAATAATATCCAGTATCTTTTTCTTTTCTTTTCTTTTTTTGAGATGGGGTCTCTCTCTGTCATGTGGGCTGCAGTGCAGTGGTGCAATTTTGGTGTACTGCAACCTCTGCTTCCCGGGTTCAAATGATTCTCCTACCTCAGCCTGCCAAGCAGCTGGGATTATAGGCACGTGCCACCATGCCTGGCTGATTTTTTTGTATTTTTAATAGAGATGGGGTTTCTCCATGTTGGCCAGGCTGGTCTCGAACTCCTGACCTCAAGTGATCCGCCCACTTCGGCCTCTCAAAGTGCTGGGATTACAGGTGTGAGCTACCCTGCCTGGCATATTTTTTTCTTTACACAAATCCCAGGGCTAGAAAAAGAGAACAATGTGTAGTAATGTGATCCCTCCTTTGAAAAATAAACTGGAGGCCAGAATCACATATGTAGTTGCATCAAGAAAAATGAGGAAGTTGGTGGTTGGTGTCTCCGTGGTGAAGCGTTGATTGAAGCCAAGTTGAAGGGGCAGGGTGGGGACCTCAGGTGAGCCAGGCTGGGCATGGGTGTTCCAGTGGCTCGGATGTCAGAGAGCAGGAAACATGATACCTGGGCCCTTGTTTTATGAACCTTGCAAATTAATACTAAAGAATCATTTTGGGTATGGGAATAACCTGAATCAGCCCAGGGAGCTAGTTTCATTATGAGCATTTAGAATCTGTTAAAATGCAGATTCCTAGACTGTAGCCGAGGAAGCTCTGAGTAATTCTCAGATCTGGCCCAGGAGTGAAACATGCCATTTCTATTGAGCAGTCAAAGTGATTTGGATGCTGAAAACTCTGTCACAGTCAGGCAGAACACATGGAAGGGCATTAGAACCCACCTAAAAAGCACAGTGGTAGGTGATGATATAGACTAGCTGAGCCCACCATTCTGTGACTCAACTTGTTAGGCTGTAGGTGTAGGGTATACCAATGGTAACTTTTTGTGTGGTTTTAGAAATGGCACCTCTGGTTTTTCCTTTGACCAGTGTAGGATAATAATGAACTAGTTCACTGGAATATGGTTGTTTTATTTTTATTTTTTGAGACAAAGTGCAGTGGTGGGATCTCAGCTCACTGCAACCTCTGCCTCCCGGGATCAAGCAATTCTGTCACCTCAGCCTCTGAAGTAGCTGGGACTACAGCTACTTTTTTTCTGTTTCTTTTGTATTGTTTGTAGAGATGGAGTTTTGCCATGTTGCCTAGGCTGTTGTTGAACTCCTGGGCTCAAGTGATCCTTCGGCCTTGGCTTCCCAGAATACTAGAATTATGGGTGTGAGCTACCATGGCCGGCCAGAATATGGTTATTAATTGAATGTAAGCCAGGTTATTTTCACATTTCTACAGGAAGAATTAACAGGCATCTGATTCCCTCCAGCAATAGTTTGTGACCCAGCAAAGTGCTGAAATCCCAGCACTTTAGGAGGCTGAGGTAGGAGGATCACTTGAGGCCAGGAGATGGAGGCTGCAATGAGCTATAGTCATGATGATATTGCACCCCAGTTTGGGCAACAGAGGGAGATCCTGTCTCTAAAATGAAAACAAAGCAAATACAACAAAACACAATAGCTTGCAATAAACTAGTGTTTCCGGCCTAGGAGGGGTAGTCACTTTTCTAGTCTTTGGCAACTTGCTTGACATTGTGCTGAGAACCTCTGTTTTTACAAGCAACCATAGATGGCTAATGATTGAGAGGTATAACAGATTAAATAAACGAGGAAGCTCTAATCATTGAGATTTCAGAGGAGAAGATAAGTCATAGATCTGACTTTCTGTCATGTCATGTTCATCTGTTCATGTGCACCTACCCACCCCAAATCTCTTGATTTAATTAGAGATAGAGGACATGTGGGCCAAGTATTATTGTTTACAGGCTGTACTCATTGAAGTCCATCTGTTGTTTGTAGTGAATGTTAATTAAAAAGTTAGCTGAAAGCTGTCCCTCACCCATTTTAAGTGCTTCATCTTGGTTCTATGTAGCAGGTGCTGAAAAACATGTACTAGCAATACCAGATTTGATACATTTCCTGGTTGATTTTAAATATTGAGCTCAATATGCTTTTCAGACTAAGGCAGATGTCAAATACTTAGATTTGGGGGCATTATCTGATTCATAACTAGTATGAAGATTTTTTTTTTTAGAGAAGAAAATAAGATATCCAGTTACTATTGCCTTTTATGAGCTATTATCCAGGGATGTATATATACTTATGTGGTCACTGTCTTTTGTGTGTGTGTGTGCACATACACAAGTGTACCTATGTGTTAAGACAGCAGTCCCTAACCCTTTTGGCATCAGGGACCAGTTATGTGGTAGACAGTTTTTCCACGGACCTGGGGGATGGTTTCATCAGACATTAGGAGCCTGCAACTTAGATACCTCACATGCGCAGTTCACAAGAGAGTTCAAGCTCCTAGGAGAATCTGATGCTGCTGCTGATCTGATAAGAGGCAGAGCTCAGGTGGTAATGTCAGCGATGGGGAGCAGCTGTAAATACAGATGAAGCTTCTTCACTTGCTCACTTCATTGGTCACCTCCTCCTGGGCAGCCTAGTTCCTAACCTGTACCGGTCCATAGTCTGGGGGTTGGGGACCCCTGTGATACGATAACCTATGTAAAAGTAATTTGGTTTATAACTGAGAAACTGAAATATTCAGTAATAGGTACTACTCACAAGTACCTGCATTTGATGGATATTATGCAGATACTAAAGTAATAATTGTAAATATTGTATATATATATATTTATAATAGGAAAGTGTTTATGATAATGTTTAGGGAAAAGATGGGTACAAAATTTATATATGATACGCTATGACTGTGAAAATAAAGACACTTTTGGATGATTTGGAAGAAAATATGATAGTTATTAATTTGGGTGTGGATGTGGCTTGGATCGATTTGGATGGTTTTGATAGCAAAGAATAGAAAACTGAAACAATAAGGAGGCTTATTGTTCCGATTATAAGAAGTCCATCTGATGGGCAGGCTCCAACATGTTACACCTCTGTTCCTCTGCAACTTTCTTAGCTACTCTATCCTCTTAAGCGTGGCCTTTATTCGTAGGCTGGTGGTTATTCCAGGCTTCACTTAGAGATAGAACAACCTGCAGAAGAAAGAGAAGGCCCCTCTTCTGGAATCTCCCTTTGAAACAAGGAAATCTTTCTGGAATTTCCCCCACAGATTTCCACATTTCATTGGCCCAGACTGGATCACAAGTTCTTTGCTGACACTCTTTGGAAAGGAATGTACAATTGCCGTAATTATGTAGATTAGTTAGCTTAACCTCTGAATCATTTGGGGATTCACTGGCAAGGAGGAAGCAAGACAGTCGTTGATCAGAAGCAAAAAGGTTTGCTAAGGAGAATAGTTGGGACTTGTCCTTATATCTGGGAAACGTAATGCAATTAAAAAATAACAGTAAGTAAGTAATCTAAAAAGTGCTGTGAAATGCTACATTCATTTGAAGTCATATCTGGATGATAACATTTAGACTCTGGTTTGGTTGACAAAGCATGTTTTCTTGTCTTAATGTGCTATTTGCAGGCAAATATTACAACACATTTATTTCTGAAATGAACAATTCCATAACTGATGAGAATACAGAAGTTAATTCAGTTGTTAAGTAAACATGATTATGTGATTTAATTCTAATTTTGTAGGGTCTTTTTTTCCCCTCTGAATTAAATTGTAAAGAAAGCAGTCTTTTGAAACCTCTCTTCTTAGCTTCATGGTAAATAGGCATTAAATGAACAATTGATTTAGACTGATTCTACATGGTCGGTCTGCTGTCATTAGAAAATAAAGAAATGTTTATTTTTGCCACTTTAGCATCTTCCTTTTCCAGGGTAGTCTCTTCTTCCCTTCCTCCTTCTTAAAAATCAATGCAACAAGATTAATAAAAAATGTATTGTATGTAAAACACTAAAGTAATGGTGTTCACCCCCCTACAAGCCACACATGCACATTTAGCCTGAGTACTTTTTATTAGGATCAGCAGAGGGGATACAAAGTGTAATGCTGATTCTCCTAACAGGGTAAGGATAGATTTTATTTATTCATTAAACATTTACTGTGTTCACACTAGGTGCAGCATTTATAAAGATAAATCAGAAATTCACCTTTATCCTCTGGTTGAGAACAGCCACTCTCTGGTTGAGGTGTCAGAAGAAGAAGAATCATTTTTATTACCTTCCCTGTGGTACATGATCTGGGAGACAAGAAGATTATTGTTTGGTTTCAACTTCATCACTCAGTGCTATGCCATAAAATGGCAATATCTGTACCATTTGTTTATATGTAGATGGTCTAGGGACACACATTTTGTGAAATTTTCTGTTAGGGTTATATGCATATATTGTTAGCCTACTATAACTTAACCATAGACAGAGTCTTCCTTTTTTTGTTTGATATTGTATAATATTTTAAACTAAGGCATAATTTATATGATTTATAAATTTCTAATAAGCACAATGTAAATGGGTAGAATTGTTAATTCAGAGTATGCACTCCCATTTTGAACTATACCAACTGATTTTCTTTCTCATCATTTAAGTTATCTACATAAATAATACATGAAGAATTAATATGAATTATAGATGTGAACTAATGGAAGCAAATATAGCTCAGTTGGATCTTGGTTCAGGGGAATGCCTTGTATGTTAAAAAATGATTTGCTTTCATTTTGACTTGGGATGACTTGAATGAAATCTACTATTTAGTAATGATATAGCAGGTTTAATTTAGGAGCAAATATAATTATAGATGAAAATAGTATAACTTAGTACTGTTGAATAGGGTAAAGAAATAAAATAACATAAAAATTAACCTAGCATCCCCTACCATACTTGAAAAATTCAAGAGTCCCCCAACTCAGTTGTTTTCAGATACTATAATTTTTATATATTTTATATCAAATATAAAGGGATAAGACTTAGTAGTATATTTAACTTAATGTCAAATATGTGTACTAAATTGTTCAACAGGTCATTTTTTTTTCCTATTCTTTTGATTAGGTCATAAGTTGAAATTTCTATGTCACTCACAGATGTAAGTATACTTTTTGTAAAGGATCTGAACACTAGCTGGACATTGCCAGCATGCATTCTTTCTATTCCACTAGAACAACAGAAATGACTAAAGTTAATCATTTTATGCATCCATAAAGTTCAATAAGAGACGAGAAAGGATTTGTGTGAAAAGATGAAGTTGTTTTCTACTCTTTTATCAAACTGATTTTTTAAATGATTAAAAAGTATTTATTACTAACTTTATTCAGAAAACTCTATTGGGGTGGGTCTTTGTTTTTACTGCAGTTTCTTTCTCTTTAAATTAAGGAATGCTACTTATAAGTACATTTTAATGAGGGGTTAACTAAATAAGCAGGCATGCATTCCCCCCGCCCCCCCCAACCCACCCCCACCCCCGGGTCTTGCTTTGTTGCTCAGGCTGGAGTATAATGGCAAGTCATAGCTCACTCTAACCTCAAGTGCCTGGGCTCAAGCGATCCTTGGCCTCAGCCTCCTAAACTGCTGGGATTACAGGCCTGGGCCACCACACCCAGCTAATTTTTAAATTTTTTGTAGAGATGGGGTCTTGCTAGGTTAGCCAGGCTAAATAGGCATATCTTTTCATTTGCTTTATTTTGGAATGGGCTGGGTATATAGAATGAAGATAGCTGACCCATTTGGTTCTTTTTCTCACATTTCTTTTAGGCTTCCTTCATGTGTGGAGTATGGGGAAAGGAAGGTTGTATTGTCTTTGTTTTTTTTTTTTTTTTGATTATCGAGACAGGGTCTTGCTCTGTCGCCTAGACTGGAGTGCAGTAGCATAATTCTAGTTCACTGCAGTCTTTAACTCCTGGGTGCAAGCAATCCTTCCACGTTAGTGTCCTGAGTAGCTGGAACTACACACGTGGGCCACCGAGCCCGGCTAATTTTTAATTTAATTTAATTTTTTTGTAGAGACAGCATCTCACTATGTTGTCTAGGCCAATCTAACCCTGGGGCTCAAGCAGTCCTCCTGCCTTGGCCTCCCAAAGTGCTGGGATTACAGGTGTGAGCCACTGTGCCTTGCCTTAGTCTTAAATCTTAAAGCTCAAAAACCAGTGAGACTTGTGAAGGCAATTTTTATATTTTTATCCAGTCAACTTTTCTCTAGTTTACCTGTATTGATTGAAACTGATAAGATGGTTAAAGAGAACTCTTCTTGAATGACCACCATTTGGGGAATTCCTGTTTTCTAGCAAAGCTGTCCGTCAAGCAAATTTCTGTTACCTGAACCTTTTATGTTTTCTTTCCTTTATAAAACTGGAGACCTATGTACTTAGGAGAAAAATACTTGTAAACTATTTTACTGTAAATGTTTAGCAGTTAAACATTTTTGAGAAGGAATTAAGAAAGTAGAATTCTAAACATTGTTGTACATTGGAACATTTTGCCTTTAAATAGTTACAATACCAGCAGACTGTCAATCTTTTTCTTTTTTGGTAGCAGTTCATTTTAGGAACCCTGGGGCCTTCACTCCATGACATGCCATCACGCATAGTGGTACAATTCCAGACTTTCTTCCATGACTGGTTTGGTCTGCATGTTTATAGTGCTAATATAATTGACCTAAAACCTCTTCTGAAACATTAAATTATTATTCTTAGCACATTTAAAAATAGAAATATGTAGAATAGAATATTTTCTGTGCACGTGGCTCTTGAGAGGCTTTAAGACAGTGCAACCCTAGATCACACACACTACGGTGTGGTCCAGAGACAAGAGCTCTAACTCTAATGTGTATCGAAGAATGCTTGGCTGCCGTAGGAGAATGTAGGCAGAAGGCAAGGGATCAGTTCTTGATAATAAAAAAGTGTGACAATTGAACAATATTTGCCAAACAAAGAATTTGGTCTACAATTTATGTAGATAACTTTAGTGGTAGGTACAGCAATAGAAATTAGTTTACTTGGTTAGATTTGAGCTTTGCAGATTTCTTTGAGCTAAGGTTATTTCCCTTTCTTCATTGTATAATTGTGTACCTCTATATTTGTGCAAATGTATATACACACACATTCATAGTCCTCTCACAAATTTGTATAGCTGTGGGACAAATCAGCTTCTATTGGAGGATCAGCTTTAACTATAGGAGCACCAGAAAGCCACTCCTCTCCTATTCCACGGTGTCCAGAAACTTTAGGCTGCTTTATGCTTCTCTGCCTGGTTGGTTTATTCCATATAACATTTGGCAGATTAATTGCAGCATTTTAAGGAGGGTGATGAACACTAACATGGTATAACACATAAAGTAGTATCTGAAGTTTTGAAAGGTGCTTATTGTATTTCAGGGTCTTTGCTTAGGTTTGGAGGTAGATGGTCATTAATCAGGGCAGGGAACTAGGAGGTAGTTGGTTATGGCTCTGCAGCTGCTCAGTTGCTTTGGTCTGTAGTTTATTCATCCATAAGTAGAAGGATATAAGTTATAGTTTTTTTGTTTTGTTTTTGTTTTTTCGAGATGTAGTTTCGCTCTTGTTACCCAGGCTGGAGTGCAATGGCATGATCTCGGCTCACTGCAATCTCTGCCTCCTGTGTTCAAGCAATTCTCCTGCCTCAGCCTCCCGAGTAGCTGGGACTATAGGCACGCACCACCATGCCCAGCTAATTTTTGTGTTTTTAGTAGAGATGGTATTTCACCTTGTTGACCAGGATGGCCTCGATCCCTTGACCTCGTGATCCATCCGCCTTGGCCTCCCAAAGTGCTGGGATTATAGGCGTGAGCCACCGCGCCTGGCCATAAGTTATAGTTTTTAAGATCTTGACCACCTCAGCTCTTCCAAGAGAATAAATGCAGCAAGAACAAAATAAAGCCAAAAAACAAATGAAAACTACTACTTATCTTAAATGTATCTAGTGTTGGATCTCAGAAAATGGTATCCCCAAGTGAAGGCCTCAGAAGCAGAGTCAGGAACAAATTTTCCTTTGATCTTTTCCTGCTTTCCTGTCACTGGCCCTTCATTTTCCCATGAGGTTAGCCACAGAAACTAGAATTTTAGGCCAGGTGTGGTGGGTCACGCCTGTAATCCCAGCACTTTAGGAAGCCAAGGTGGGCAGATCACAAGGTTATGAGATTGAGACCATCCTGACCAACATGGTGAAACCTCGTCTCTACTAAAATACAAAAATTAGCTGGGCACGGTAGTGTGTGCCTGTAGTCCCAGCTACTTGGGAGGCAGAGGCAGGAGAATTGCTTGAACCTAGGAGGTGGAGGTTGCAGTGAGCCGAGATCATACCACTGCACTCTAGTCTGGCCCCTGGCAACAGAGTGAGACTCTGTCTTAAAAAAAAGAAGAAGCAGCTAGAATTCTTCTTTTCCAAGGTGGGCCATAGTCACCAGAATCCCTTGTCTCAACAATTAGCCATAAAACCTAAAAATATTATTCAACTCCCCTCATGCCCCAGCTTTCTGTGTAAGGACTGGCCTTAAAAATTTATCTGACCTACCTTGTGTGATTACAGGTCATAAGACCCCCCATTCCAGACAGGTTTCTTCTCCATATCCAGAAAGCAGCAAAACAAAACTCTAAGAGCCCAAGAAAAATCTGAAGTGATAAGCCTTACTGGATTTCCCCACTCAGTCTATTAAGATTAGATCCTACCCTTTTTGTCCAATTGTATTTCTACATGGCCGGTCCATACTTCTTTGTTAAACCTAAACATAAAAATGGGCAATATCCTCTATAGCTTTGGGTCTTCATTCTAAAGGCTCCCATGACATGTAAAATTATGATCAAATCAATTTATATGCCTTTTATCCTAATAATATGCCTCTTGCCAGTGAACCCTCAGAGAGCAAAGAGAAAGTTCTCTTGGCCCCTATAATAGAATGAATCATATGGTAAAACTTTTACTCTTTTAGAGCGTATTTTAATGGTGTTTTTAAAAAACGTGTTTCAAATAGTTATTAGAAGAATTGAGAACTTTATAGAATTAACAAATAATAATTTGGAGTTCTAGGTAGATGGTTTCTTCAGAATAGACACTTTAATGGCCCTTAGGAAAGGATAAACCAAGCAGAGGGCACGGTTAGGAAGATATGTGTTAGGGCTGGCTGAGCCTGGAATCTGACAGAGAATTCATTAGTCATTGACATTGCAAATATTTGTATTCATTTGTTAAAGGAAAATTGGATGAGCACTGCACATTTCTTGCCATATAGAAGATACTGCTGAATGAATCCAGGCGTTCACAGTGTGCTTGGAGCGTTAGAGAAAATGATGGTGCAGCTGATAGTTGACCTGGAAACTATTTCCAGCTCTATCATTGCCATTATATTGTTATGATCATAATTATACTTTACTCAGGATTTTCTCCTTCTCGCCTCTAAGTGCCTTAATCATTTAGATTCTATGTGTGCATCATTTCTTGATACCTTTTTTGATTTAGGCACTGTTTTAAATCTTATGATCACTTAATGTGCCTAAGTACAAATTTCATTTGTTTTCATTACTAGAACTTTCTTCCAGTCCTTTTGACAAGAGTAACTCAGTAATTAAGGGGGCAGTTAGTAAAGAGATAATAGATTAAATATCAATTCAAATAAAGTTTGCTAAAGGTCAACAAATGAATTCTTTGATTAAAATAAACTTCTGGTTATTTCTGATGTGCATATTATTACGAGGACCTCGAGAAGAAGTTTTGTGATATAAAAAAATTCATTAAAGATGAGTTGAACTCTTCAGAAATACTTCCTTAAAAAGATTCTGTAGTTCACACTTCACCAGGCTAGGCAGGACTTCCTCTTGCTTAGTGTGAATTAAGAAGGTTTAGAATATATGAATGAGTTTTAGATGATTTGTCGTATGAATGACCCATGACCTGTTCGTTCCTGAGTAGTCAGGATTTGGCAGTGCTGTACAATGTTTACCTCCATTTATTATTGCCTTTTGTTTGAATTATATGAGACTATGTATATATATAAGAAATAGAATATATTTTTCTCAAATGTTTACATTTTAAAAGGATAATGATGATGTGGAAAATAATAGTGCATGACTAAGGCTGCACAAATGAAATGAATGGATAATTTGTGAATCTAATATTTTTGGATGTTATTATGACACCGTATATAATAACTTTGAAATATGCACATTATGCTAGATTTTTTTGGGTAGGATTGATTTTTAAAATTAATTTATTTTTTTACCCATTAAAATAAAGGTAATTGTAGGTGATTTTAAAATAATTTTATGCCATTCTTAAGTCATCTGAGGTTAATTCTGTCTCTCTTCAGTCGTCCCACTTGCTGCCTCCCAGTGCCTGCTCCAGAACTAGTCCCAATGAGGAATGCAGGGTCTTGATCCACACTTGAGGGATAAGACCAAAATGTCTCTTTTAAGGGTGCTTGAATTTAAATTTTGGCTCTTTTAAAGACTGAAAGGACTGACTTAAATTGTGGACTTTGGGACAACTCTTCAGATATGGTATATTAGAGGGGGTGAGTTTGCAAGGGCATTCAATTATACATACTACCTAGTGGCTATTTTTCCAGGACTAGCATTAGGCAATATTTTCAAAATGAATATCTTCTTGAAATTATGGACCTAGTCTTCAAAATTTTAATGACCACACTGAAATTTAAAAAGGGAAAACATGTTTTATTTTTCTATAGTGGATGAACAAATCAACTAGAAGGAAGGCGTAGCACAGCCAATTACAGCTAATTCATATTCAGAACCCTTAATTTTGTTTCTGTGTTTCTTGCTGATGACCTCATGAGAAGAGGAGGGTAATAAATGATAAGAACTTCATATGTGATGTAATCTAGTATTTGGGATACAAGATCTGATGTTAGTCATACTCTTCCACTTTCTCCCCTTTGAAAATTACAGTGGCTGTTTCCTGATGAAGAGATAATGGAATAAAAAATTATAATAGGACTGTCTGTTTGCCTAGATAAAAAAGAAAATATAATCAGCATTGATATCAAGATGTTAATTACAAAAAAGGAAGGAGCTTGCTAAATCCTCTCTTAAAGGAAGAAACATGCCACACACAGTGGAGGCTAAATCATTCTCCCTGGATTCCTTACTACTTACGTTTAAAAATCATGTTGACCTAGGACTGGCTCAATATGTTCGAATGATTATTTACTATTAAAGGATTTTGGGATTCTTTTCTACTTTAGGATCAGTACGACTTCGTGGCAGCAAAAATGAGTTTGAAGGCACAGTGGAAGTATATGCAAATGGAGTTTGGGGCACTGTCTGTAGCAGCCACTGGGATGATTCTGATGCATCAGTCATTTGTCACCAGCTGCAGCTGGGGTGAGTGCACCCATCCCTGACCAGATCAGTCTGCTAGAATCTGAGAATAATGCTGGGTGCCCGTTATTGCTTTGTAAAGCTTCTATCTTCCTTTCTTACTGTCACTTTCCTCATTCTCATATATCACAAAAGAGCTATAAAGAAGGGGCCCCAAATGGAAGAAATGAATTCTCTCACATGGAAATGTACTTCACATAAAATTACCTGGGCTGAACTAGGAAA
This sequence comes from Callithrix jacchus, assembly GCF_049354715.1. Taxonomy (NCBI): domain Eukaryota; kingdom Metazoa; phylum Chordata; class Mammalia; order Primates; family Cebidae; genus Callithrix; species Callithrix jacchus. The sequence goes on from NC_133504.1 coordinate 78,942,342, forward strand.
TGGGCAAATACTAAGTGGGCAAATTTAAAAGTGTCTTTTGGTCTTTGTCTTTAACAAAATATAGAGGCCTTTGAGGCAAGTTTTGCCTTTTCAAATTACTAGAATTTGATTCTAAGAATTATAGTTTATTAGAATTATAATCAATTAATTAAATTATTCTATTATAATTACTAATTATAATTAATGAGCACAGCCTCAGGTTGTTGCTGTCATTTGATTTTATCTTACTACTTTTATCCACCCACAGATTCCATTTGTGTGTGAAGGGGGCAATGTTTACTGTGCCCTTGTCCTTGGTGGGGAAGTAGTGATGTCCCAGGCCTTAGATTTTGGTGCTGAGGTCCTGTGGAAGATGGGAGCTTCTGTCAGCTCTGGCAGTGTCCTGCCGTGCCAAGGAGCTGCCAGCCTGGGAACTGGCTCCACTGTAACCCTAGGCACCATCTTTAAAACAAGTCAGTGTATACTGAATTCATCAGTCCCAGCATCTTTATTCCTTGTGCCATAGAGTTTCACCAGGAGCAGAAGGCTTCTTTCTGGGACAACAGGTTTTATTTTTGTTTTTTGTTTTTTTTTGCATCTCCTTTATATTTTTTAAGTGCACTCAACATATGTTTTTCTTGGCCTTTATCACCAGAGATCTTTAGAAAGCATGGAAAATATTTTGTTACAAAAAATGCAGTCTAAAAGACTGAAAAAAAATGTTTGCAGTTTACAAGTATTTTGCATTAATGATCAGAGTGGTAATAGCTAATAATGATGGCACAAAATGAAGAAGTAGAACTTCAATTTACCGGATTTCTTTTGTCTTCCCACTGGGAAGGTGAGGAATGAGTATTGAGTAGAGCCAAAGCTTGAAGGCCTAAATTTTGCTCAGATTTTGATGCTGTTTGAATGATAAATAGGGTTATTATAGTAAATTAAAGTTAATGAATTATTTTAATAAGTTGATATAAATCAGGATGAAAGAAGGAATAAGGCCAGAGCCTATGAAGTGTTATGGTGCTGGGAAATGTTAATTACTGATTTTATCATGAACACTTAGTCTGGCAAATAACATTGGCAGGTGGGCAGGTCACAAAGAATGTTGATTTCATGCTTTTTCCTTTGAGGGGCAAGAGATGTGATAAATTTGTAGGCTGATGTCAGTGTTTTCCTTTATGTACATACCTATATGTGCTTTTGTTACCCCTGAAAATCAGAAAGGAATAACATTTTCTATGATATACAAAGAATCTCATTTTCTATGAGATACAAGAATACTATAGTGAAGGTGGGAACTACCGTGTGGTTTATTTGTCTTTTGATTGACGAAAGTATGTAAACTATTATTCTGCAAACAAACTTCAGATAAGCCGATCCAATGATCCAACTGCTTATATATTATTATCTCTCAGTAGTCCATTAAAAAAAAAAAAGAATTGCACAATAAAACCAGGGAGACTCAGCTTCATTGCTGTGAAGACACATTTATATTTTAGATATACCCCAGATGTTTACAGTTTGGTTGATGGAATGCTGCAGCATGGAGACAATTGGAGAGATCACCATGTAAATCAGATAAGCATTTCATCTTTTTAAAATTTAATACCCGTTTGTACACAGCAGAAGTTACTTACAAAAATATGTGGATTAGATGAGCTAAAAGCAGAGCCCATCTGTATGCTATTATTTTCGTTTTTTCTTTTTTAAAGCACTCTCCTGGTGTTAGCAAAGAGATGCATGTTGCTATTTTATTAATTGGTTTCAAAGTCTTGCTAGCAGATACTATATACAGTGTAAGGTTTTAAAAATTATAAATGGATTGCCTTCCTTGATACTATTGTGCTTAGATGTACTAATAATAATTTTGAAAATGTTAGCCTAGAATGTTAGAATCAGAAAGAATCTTCAAGCATCCAGATTTTTTTTTGACACATTAGAAGTTAAAGCCTTTGCATCACTTGCAGCTTGGCTTTACTTTTAGCATAGTCCAGACTGGGGTCCAAGCCTCACTGAAGCTCATGACACTCTTCTTGCACAAAGCCTTACTTTTTATATCTACAGTACTTGGTTATTTTCTTGTAAATCAATCATTGATGGTAAAGGCACATAAAGTAGTTATTCAAGATTGATGAAAAGAATTCCATAGGTAAAAGCAACCCACATTGTGATTTGATGTTTTAATTTCCTTGAAATTAATATAATCTGTGTTTTTTTTCCTTCTTTTCTTCCACATTCATCTTTGTTGATTTCTTCCATTGTTTTTCAAATGTTTTGATAAAAAGTTTTGCCTATATTTGATAAACCTAATATCGATCATTGTACTTCCAGAGGAAAAGGAATAGCAAAACAAACGCCGTTTTCTGCACTGGGCCTTATTCCCGTTTACTGGAGCAATGTCCGTTGCCGAGGAGATGAAGAAAATATACTGCTTTGTGAAAAAGACATCTGGCAGGGTGGGGTGTGTCCTCAGAAGATGGCAGCTGCTGTCATGTGTAGCTTTTCCCATGGTAAAAAAAAATTTTTTTAAAGTTCTGTTGTTTTACTTTCATTATGTTGTTACATTTTAAACATGATTCCAGATGATGAAAGTGTCTTAGTTAAGTCATTTCCTTAAAGTTTTTAATTACGGAAATAAGTCTGAATCAAAATATTTTGCCATCTAATTAGCCTTCACTATAAGGATAGCTAACAATTTGAATTCCATTTGATTTTCCAATAGTATCTCATTTTTTAACATATTTTCTATTTTATATAATTTGCTTAAAGAATATGTTGCATATGTTGTATGCAATATGATATATACTATATAATATATTATAAATGAAATATATATTTTAATAGTGGAAAATTATGGTGGAATCAAGATGGAAAATAATCATGAAAGTCAAATATAGCATACAGCAAATACAACAAAATATTTTAACTTTGTGTAATGCAATATAATTATGGCATCAGTGTTCTTGGGGCTATAGAGAGCACCTTCCCTAAAAATGGATTGTTGACTTGAATGTGGGCTTCTTCCAAGCTTCACAGAGTAGGTATGTGGTAATTATCATTATTGGTAGAGTATATAGGTGTGTTTATGTTCATGGAAGAAGAGGAAGGAACAACTGCTTTTAAGAGGGTGAAAGAGTTTTCTGGGTACCGTGGTATATTTTAATGATTGATCACAACCTGGAGCTACCATACTCTCACAGTATACCTTTTTGCATTTTCCTTGGAGATAGCAGCATGACCACATATCCCAGGACTTGGAAAGGTAGCAGTCAGTCCAGGGCAGTGGTTTTTGTTTGAGTACAAGTATCAGGGGAGGAATAAGGAAACTCATACCACAAAACAGAGAGAGACCCAGTCTGGAATAATTCCTTCGGATTAGCTGGAAGAGCCAATGGAAGGATATAGTCCAGATGTATGCTCCAGATTACAGCTCTGAGAGCTGTAATCCCTTTTTTGGTTGGGAGAGGCATATGTTAAACCTTGATGTCTTATAAGTTTTCCCTTTTTTTCTTTTGATTCTCTGCCTTTGGATTATGCTACTTTTGCTAAATCCAATGCTGCTTCAAGGATGATGTGACTTGGACCCAATAATTTATTGCTTTTTGTAGATTATTGGTTTTACTCTATGCTCAACCTGATTGATAAAATGTTTTTCAAGTAGTAATGTAAAAATTTTAAGAACAACAAGTTTTTTTTTCAGGATATCTATCTACATTTTTTTACTCCTTCCACCTTCTGTAATCTATTCATCTGTTTATATTCTGGTTGTAAATATAGTTATATGGTTATCTATAAACATATATAAAATATAGAAAGTTGTGATAAATTAGAGGTGAGAACTTAAAAAGATTCTCTCATGGTAGATTAAATGAGAATGTGGAGTTGTACAGCTGAAGTCAGCAAACATTGAGTTCACCTTAAGGGGTAGTGATGGAATTTTAGTATACATCCCTTAAGTTTGGGAATTATATTTAGTGTCTTGTCATTCTGTACTTGTAGCTTTTCCAACATTTACAGAGTAGAAGATTGCATACAAGTTGGATACAGAAAATAGCAGCAATCTAAATGAAAACACGTGGGGAGTTTAATTATCTATAAGCTAAATATGAGTCAATTGCTTTACCAAATTTTCTTTCAGATGATTTTTGCTTTTGTTGGAAGGATGGGGCTGTTAACTAAATCTTGTCCTTGTGCTTTTCTGTATTTTTTATATTTTAACAATTAGCCAAAAAGAAAAAGAAACCACATTTTAAAATAAAACACAACGTAGAAGAGTGAAAGGTGGTATGCCGTAAACAGTCTAGGTTCTACATGGTTTTAAATTTTCTCTTAAAATTTTTTGTTTTTCTGTTTTCTCCAAGCTTACCAGGTAAGGAAGAGTATATTAAGAAATGTATACATGCTTTTCTATATTTTTTCACATTTTGCAAGCTTTTTAAAGGAAAAATAGACATTATAATTTCTGAGAATTATATTACCATCATTCAGCCATATTGATTAAACCTGTCTTTATTGATTAACAAATTGTAAGTGCTAGTTAACTTATACAAGTAAACAGTATATGCAGATATTCACTAATCTAAATCTCTGTTACAAAACTGAAATATGAGTGCTTGCTTTGGCAGCACATGTACAAAACTCAAATATGATATTTGAATTTAAGTGTGAATTTCCAAATGCCATTTACTGCTTGTTATACTGTGGAAAATTAGAAGCATATTTCATACAGAGAAATGATTAGTAGTTGGCGAAAAGTGCAACTAGACTTAGTATTTCATACAGATAAATGATTAGTATTTGGCAAAAAGTACAACTAGGGACCCAGTCTGTTAATTTTTACCATATTACATCCTTTATTTTAGTAAAATTAGACTGCCTTACTCTTTGCCAGACACATTCAGCTTTGTGCTTCTTTATTTTCACAGTGTTCAAGTGGCCTGAACACACTTCCCTCATCTCTGACTTCCAAATCCCAGCTGTCTAGGCCTTCTTAAAAAAATAGCTTTTTCACAAGCAATTCCCTAACTATGTTCAACCATGAGTAAGATCCTTTGCTTCTGAACCACTGTAGGGTTTTTTGTCTGTACTTGTTTTTATCTGTGCCTTTAGGCAGTAAACTTCTTAAGGGCAGGGTCTGTCTAGTGTCAGTGTCCCTTTGAAGGCCCTGCCACACTGATCATAACACCTTGTACAAGGCATTGTCTGATATTTGTTTGTTAATCAGAAATTAATGAATGTATGTTGCCAATTATTTTTTCTTGTTTGGGATATCTTTTCTAGGTTTTCAGCATTGCTTGCCAGTTGAGGCAGTCAATAAATAATGATTATATGCTTCTATATACTAGGTACCTGAAATACACAGGTAAAAAGGAATACAGTGTCTCTGTCCTCATTCTAGCCAAGAGGAGAGAGACAATTGACATGTAAACAGTAAATCAATGACAATTTTAGATTAAAGTAAATACTCTCAGGAAGACAGAATTAGGCAATGTAATAGGAAGTCCCTTAGTGTGCTGTCTTAGCCAGGGCGGAGAAGAGATAGAGAAGTTCATAGTCTGACAAGGGCTAGATCAGGGCATTGTAGGTTATGAGAATGTAATCACAGTTGATGGTCCTTATCAGAGAAAATGGATATGAACTCATTCATGCCCAAATAATTCCAATATTGTTCTGTTTAGGTACTGGCCATGATGTCCAGCAACTTGTTATAACGAGTTAGATATTAACTGTGAGCTGATTTTTACAAATACGTGAATAATTGTATACTGAAAACAAGTATGTTATAGATATGTGTCATTTTTAATAATGACATATTGGTAATGCTCAAGTTACTGTAACTAAAAAAAATCAATGCCACCACTATAATACCATAAAAATCAAACATGTTTCCAGTAATCTGCAGCTTTTGAGTGTGCATTTTCTGGTTTTTGTGTTTGTTGGGGAAAAGTGGATTTAAACCATTTTCTCCTACGAGTTACTTGTATTCATGTAATTCAATTTGGGACATTTTAATTGGCCAAGATTACCATACCATATTATATATATATATATATATATATATATATATATATATATGTATGTCCATATCACTGGTGTGGTTTAATAAATATTATTTAATTATTGAGAATGGCAAAAAATATAGATTATACCTAATCTTATCAATCAGTGTAAATGCAGAGGTTTTGCTTGTTTTTAATTTCACATTGCACAGGCCCAGCATTCCCCATCATTCGCCTTGTTGGGGGCAGCAGTGTGCATGAAGGCCGGGTGGAGCTCTACCATGCTGGCCAGTGGGGAACCGTCTGTGATGACCAATGGGATGATGCCGATGCGGAAGTGATCTGCAGGCAGCTGGGCCTCAGGTTTGTTTTTACTACTCTTGCTTTGGTTAAACCTTTGAATATATTATTTCCATACCCAAAAGCAGGTGCTGTTTGTTTAAATTGCACATTTCCTTCAATAAATAGAAAAAGTTACCTTTTGATCTTTGTAGTAGGGCTATAGGCTTCCTGAAGAGTAGCTATATGTACTCTGTAGGTTTAACCTGCTTGTATCTGAATGAGGCTGATTTTATGTCACTAAGAATCTAAGCTTTTACTGCTTCTCATTCGTAGTCTATGTTCCTCTTAGGTAGTAAGCAGCACTGTCAACTATAGTGACTTAATCAAATTCCATACGATGAAACAGTATCAACTCAGTTTAACTTGTAGTCCTGAAATATTGTCTGAACTTTTGAACTTCACTTCCTTGTTAGGTATGTGCTTAGAACAAAGGATATTTATTGATGTACAAAGGAAATATTTTCCCTGTAGGGTTGGAAAGGAAGCCTATGTCATGAAACAGCAGTCTGAAAATCGACATTCCAGGTTGCCTCAGTTGGGATTATTCTGGAGTATTATAATTTTAGACCTTCTAATCCCTCTCTTTAGTGATTCTGAACATTGGTATAACAAGTCTAAATGTTTATCTAAAATTATATTGGGGGATCTTTTAAAAGTTAATCATTTTCTTCAGATTTTAAAAATATTTCATTTAGCACTGAGGGACCAGTGATGGGGAGGCCTGTTCTTATCTGTCCATGTGTTCAGTTAACTGTAATCCTTGACTGCAGCATGAGTGTTAAACCTTGAACTATTTATATGATTCATTTTTTTTGCATTTTTAAATAATTGGCTCTTTTTTCCAAAACTCTATGCTATATTGAAGTATTTGAAAGTAAAATATAGACATTTTAATACTTTGTCTATGAGCACTTCAGCATGCACCTCTTGCAAATGAGAACATTGTTCTACATAGTCAAATTATCATTCTCACAACTAATCATTGGTAGTCATTCTTAATATTGTCTAATACTTCATCTTATTCATATTTTCAGAGTTATCCCTACAGTGTCCTTCTGAAGCAGAATTTAGTCCTGGAGCAATCTGGATGTTATGCTCTTAAGTCTCTTTTACTTTAGAAAGGCCTGGATCTTTTTTTTTTTTTTTTTTTGAGACGGAGTTTCGCTCTTGTTACCCAGGCTGGAGTGCAATGGCGCAATCTCGGCTCACCGCAACCTCCGCCCCCTGGATTCAGGCAATTCTCCTGCCTCAGTCTCCTGAGTAGCTGGGATTACAGGCACGCGCCACTGTGCCCAGCTAACTTTTTGTAATTTTTAGTAGAGACGGGGTTTCACCATGTTGACCAGGATGGTCTCGATCTGTTGACCTCGTGATCCACCCACCTCGGCCTCCCAAAGTGCTAGGATTACAGGCTTGAGCCACCGCGCCCGGCCGACCTGGATCTTTTTAATGGTTTTTTGTTTTGTTTTGTTTTTCCCTAACACTGTCTTGTTGAAGAGACTAGGCCAGTTGTTTTGGAGAATGTCCCATCTTCTGAATTTGTCTCCCTTATTCCTCCTGGTGTCATTTAGTTTACTACTCTTGAAATTCATAAAATTAGAGTTTTGGTTTAAAGGCATGATTAGAACGAAGCAAACATTTTGTCTAGAAATCATCACAGGTGATATGTTCTCATCTTGCATCTCACTAGGAGTCACGAAAAACTCTGGTTTTCCACACAAATGAAACTGAAATTGAGCACTGGTTTAAGTGACATCAGCCTGATCCTTTACTGTAAAGTAACATTTTCATCTATAAATGACTATTGGACCTAAATGCTAATTTATAGTTCATATGTGGGACAGGAATAAACACAGCAAATCCTGTGTTAGTAGGTTTTGTTAGGATTACCAGCGTTGTTTACTATGGTATGATCATTTTATTTGGGTTGGTCAGGAATAGGGCTTCTTGGTTTCTTTTGAAAAACTAACAAGAACATTTTTGAGACAAGTTTTTTTTTTTTTTTTTTTTTTTTTTTTTTTTTTTTTTGAGACGGAGTCTCGCTCTATCGCCAGGCTGGAATACAGTGGCATGATCTTGGCTCACTGCAATCTCTGTCTCCCAGATTCAAGCAATTCCCCTGCCTCAGCCTCCTGAATAGTGGGACTATAGGCACGCCCCACCACACCGGGCCAATTTTTTGTGTTGTAGTAGAGATGGGGTTTCACCATGTTGGGCCAGGATGGTCTCGAACTCCTGACCCTGTTGTAATCTGCCCATTTCGGCCTCCCAAAGTGCTGGGATTACAGTCATGAGCCACTGCGCCTGGCCAAAACAAAATTTTTTAGAAGTGTTTTGACTGGGTATCAATTTCAAGACCAATTTTATCGAAGTTTCCAGGTGCTGCTGTTGGAGTCAGCATAGCATATGATTATGGGCATATGTTCTGGACTCTGAAAAACCTGCATTTAAATCACACTTTTGGAGTTGAGAAAAGCTACAGAATATCTCTTAGTTGCAGTTTTCTCATCTATAACATATTTCTTAATTTATAGGGTTTTGTATCTACAAGCAGTTAGCCCACATAGTAAGTACAATATACATTGGCTATCAATGTCACTCTGATTAGGTACTTTTAAATTTCAAAGATATTGCTAAACATTCAAAGTAAACAGCATTTGGTAGTGACAGAACATCAAACACTATTCTCCTATCTGGAATTTCTATTTAGTTAGCTGTATCTATGAACTTTTATATTTTTAAAACACTCTAATGTGTATATATGCATATTCACTGGGTTATCAGTTATGTGTTCAGTGATGTGCTAATTGATTTTCATGTGAGTTACTAAGAAAATTATGTCTTTGCCAAAAATATTAAGAACTTTAAGGGTATAGTAATGGTATTTTTAATATTATCAGTTATAATATGGATTATTCTAAGTTTAAACTATAAAGCATTTTTGATTATTAATATATTTCTATGGGAAATAAAATAAAATATATTTTATTGCTTAGAAAAATGCACAGACCATTTAAGTGACTTACTGAATATTAGTTACATTACAGTTATTGAAGTGATTCCAACAATTCATGTTGTGGCCAGGTGCAGTGGTTTATGCTTTGGGATGCCAAGGTGGGAGGATAGCTTGAAGACTAGACTGGGCAGTATAGCCAGATCCCATGTCCACAAAAAAATTTTTTTTAATTAGCCAGGTGTGGTGGAGCACAACTATAGTCCCAACCACTAGGAAGGCTGAGGTGGGAGGATTACTTGAGCTTAGGAGGTTGAGACTGCTGTGAGCCATCATCACATCACTTATATTGCAGCTTGGACAGAGACAGCAAGACTCTGTCTCTAAAAAATAAAAATAGAAATTCATGTTGTAATACAGAGTTCATTCTTGAGAGACAAATTTTTTTTCACATAAGTAGAAACAGTTCTTAAACAAAGGCTGTATTGATGATGACAGTCAGTTACATAGAAAGAATATACAGATAGAAAGAATCACAAGGAAGGCCATGTTAATGTTGAACACACTCATGGGTGAAGTAAAGTGTTAGTGCCTTTCTCAAACACTAGCTCATTGCTGTTTTTCGTATGAGGGGATTCTTTGGAAAAGTGATTAAAATATACAAGCAAAAATCCTCCACAAGTACTTGTAACAAATAACAAACCACCTTTGTAGAGATTTGTTTTTATTATAAGTACTCTGATGCTCTGAGCTGACATTCTTGGTTTACCTTTCTTGCACTTGATTTTATAGTTCTCTTATAAGTTTGCATTAAAGCTCTACAACTCTTCTTATCTATCATTCGTTTTTCTCATTTAAAGGCTAAGTACTTTCAGATGAGATCGTTTTTAATGGCACATGGTTGATAGCAGACGCATATTTGTTGCTTGTCTCAATTTAAGATTCCTTCTTAAGCAAATTTCATTTCAGTCTTATTTGCTTTGTTGAATTCCCACAGGAAAACTACATCATGCTTTTCTGGAGTAGTGGTTACAGTTTCTTTATGAGATGCTGTCACTGTTGACCTTCATCTTTTAATGGTGTCCGTATATTTTGGTAGCTGGCAAGCTTCCTAAATGCAAAAGGAATTATTATACTTAAGATACTTAAATTTGATTAATGCAGAGAAAGATGAGCAGCGGGAAAGAGGCAGCCAGATGTTAGAAAATCAGATAACTTGCGAATGCACATGGACTCAGTGAAGTTTAGGTGGAGACATTTTAATTAAACTTCCTTTTTATGTGCTTAACATTAAAAGCATTTTCCATGTATTTCAAAACTCTTAAAAGAGTTTTGTACTGTGACATCATATTTTATTTTGTGGATGTGCCGTAACTTACATGGGAATTTAAAATTTGTGGATACTTTCTTTCCTCTTAGGGCATTTTCATTTTTACTTTTTTTGTTGTAAAATTATATAGAACCATATTATTGAGTAGTTAGAGTACAAATTCTTCTGATATAAACTGTTCTTTAAAAATTGTTTTTTGCCAGGTGTAGACGCTGATGCCTATAATCCCAACACTTTGTAGGGTTGAAGTGGGAGGACTGCTTGATCCCAGTAGTTCCAGACTAGCCTTGGTAACATATGAGACCCCCAGCTCTACAGGAAAAAAAATTAGCCAGTTGTGGTAGCACATACTGGTGGTCCCAGCTACTTGGGAGGCTGAGGTGGGAGGATCGTGAATCCAGGAGGTTGAAGCTACAATGAGTTGTAATTGCACCACTGCACTCTAGCATGGGTGACAGAGTGAGACCCTGTTAAAATTTTTTTTTTCTTTGCTCTTTTATTTTACTGTTCATTAAATTAAAAAAAAATATTGTATAAACCAAGCTTGTCCAACCCACAGCCTGCAGGCCACATGCAGCCTAGGATGGCTATAAATGTGGCCCAACATAAATTGGTAAACTTTCTTAAAACATTATGAGATTTTTTTTTCTTGCTTATCAACTATTGTTAGTGTTAGTGTATTTGATGTGTGTCCCAAGATAAGTCTTCTTCTAATGTGGCTCAGGGAAGCCAAAAGATTGGACATCCCTGGTAGAAACTTTACAACAAAGATAGCCTGGGATAAGAATTATTGAGCAAGAAAGAGAACTTGTTTAACAGTTGAGGAAGTTAGGCCCACTGAGATTACATAGTATTCCCGAAGTCACACTGTTAGTGGCAGGCAGAGTCTTGAGGTTTATGGCTCCCAATTTAGGAATTTTTCTTTATGTTACATTATTTGTAAAATGGCCAGGTAATATAAGAATAATTAACAAATATAGGGCTGAAAGAAATAGGGAAGTCAAGACAGAAAGTTAAATTTAAGAAGAAAATGATACTGAAGGCGTATAGACTGTATTTGAGGTGCCATCAGCCATCAGTTGACAAAATTCCAGGAGGCTGCAGGAATGCTCAGTGTTTCAGTCTGCTCTGTAGTCAGACACACTTTACTGTCTAGTAGTGGTGTAATGTTGGACAAGTTAACTTTTGAGCCTCAGTTTTCTTATCAGTAAATTTGGTGTTATAGCATCATTGGGTTGTAGGGAGGATGAAATGAGTTAATATGTATAAAAGCACTGTTAGACCAGTGCCAGGCATATAGGAAGTGTTTGATACACATGAAGTATCATTGTTGGAGATGGAGGGGATTGTTTTCTGGAGAAAAACCTAGAATATTAAAAACGAGCTTTTTCATCCATAGATTACAAACTCTGGATGTGGCACAGACTGATAATTGCAGTTAAAGAGCCAGTCTTTTATAACCTAATAAATAATTACATTGTGCAATAGAATGGCCCAACTCTATTCTAGGTCTACCTCAAAGCAGTAGCTAAGCCTGGGATTGAGTTAGTCAGATGGTGGCATTTATTTGGCCTTTCTCTGTGTATGTGGAAACAAAAGTAAAAGTTTTGTATTAATACAATTTGATTAGATAAATAGATTTAAGAATGTTTTGAATAGGGATCAGAAATAGAACCAGTTCAGTACTGGGGAATACTGTCATCTAGGCAAAATATCTTTACACAGAAAATGACTCAGGGTAGTAGATCAGAGTACTTCTGCTCCAAAAATTTATTTACAGTTTGTCAGAGGGTAAAAAAGTAGGCAACACTGGAGCTCTTATTACAGATGAACTGCTGGGGCTGGTGTGGAAATAATTTCCATAAAGGACAGAGAACATACAGCTTTATTAAATTCACATTGCATTTACTTGAATGAGTTCATGAGTTTTGTGTTGATTTCCTCAGTATTATAATTTATGACTCTTTAAAAGCAGAGTCCTCATTTTTTTTTTTTTTTTTTTTTTTTTTTTTTCATGTGTGTGTTCTCTTGAAAGCTCGCACAGTCCTGGGTACCAGGAAATACTAGTGACTGGCTGACGAAATATGTGAATATGTAAATATTATTTTCTTAATTTTAGTAAACCAAAAAGTTAGCTAGAAAACCTGATTTTGTGTTACATTATAATTTCCTGCTCAATGTTTTTTTGTTGTTGTTCTCAAGTTTATTCTGTTCGGTTTTCTGATTAGTTTATTTTACTTAAACATTTTTATATCATTAAAATAATAAAAATACAGAAATGGATAAGAAGAAAATAAAACATCTAAGTAATTTTGTTTTAATTTTCAGTTTTTCATGGGTATATTGGACTCATGTAATGATCATAATACCTATAGGTAGTTTTTCAACCCACGCTTCTCATCACCCAGTAGTCTGCCATGTCTGTTGCTGTTATGTTTATGTTCATGTGTGTGTAATATTTAGCTCCCACTTATAAATGAGAACATGTGGTACTTGGTTTTCTGTTATTGTGTTAATTTGCTTAGGATTATGGCCTCCACCTTCTTCCCTGTTGCTGCTTATCGATGGTGGATTAAATAAACATCGGCACATGTATACCATAGAATACCATGTAACTATAAAAAAGAATGAAACCATGTCCTTTGTACCAAGTGGTGTCTTCAGAGAGTATTTTAAAATAGATAACATCCCCAGAGTCAATGTTTGGGGCTTCTACTCTCCTATCTTGTAATCTCCTTTAAGGAATGGGCCTAGTTTGAAGACAATTAACCAGAACTTTTGCTTTTTCCTTGAAAGTGTGTCATATGACTATATGACACACTTAATCATGATTAATATGATTAATTATAATTAATGCATTTGAAACACAGTATATTTCAGTACCCCTTCCTCAGCCTATCAGAGTATTCTCAGCCAATGCATGACTTTAGGGTTTGTTTGTCACTTTTACTAGAGAATTAAAAGGCTTTAGTTGTTGCCTTTTAGCCCAAAGATTGTATGAAAGTGGTATTAATATTTTAAATCTCCAAAAATGTGATAGGTAAGCATGCATTATTGTTTAATTTTACCACTAGCGATCTTGAGCATCTTATCCTATGGTCATTGGCCGTTAATGTTTCTTCTGTGAATAGCTGGATCCTCTCTATTGTCTATTTTTCTAAGTTGGTTTCTTTGTCTTTCATTAAAATATAATAATGTCCAAGCACTTTGGGAGGCAAAGGTGGGCAGACTGCTTGAGTTCAGGAGTTTGAGACCAGACTGGACAACATGGAGACTATCTTTACAAAAAATACAAAAATTAGCCGAGCATGGTGGCATGTGCCTGTAGTCTCAGCTACTTGGGAAGCTGAGGTGGGAGGATGGCTTGAGCCTGGGAGGCAGAGGTTGCAGTGATCAAAGAGTGTGCCATTGGATAGCCTGGGTGACAGAACGAGACCCTGTCTTAATATATATATATATATATTAATATATATATATATATATATATATGCATGTGTATGTGTCTGTGTGTGCAGACACACATAGACAGGACCAGACCCTGTCTTTAAAATATATATATATATATATATGCACACACACGCACACATGTAGATAAATAAACTATAACTGAAATGTGTGCATGTGTGTGTATGTGTGTGTGTATATAAAACAGGTTATTACTATTATTCATTTCTAGGAGTTTTTTTGCAAATTGAAAATATTTCTTCCAGTCTGTTGGTTTGCATTTTGACTCTGATTATGGTGTGTTCTGCTGTATAGTAGTTTTCAATTTGCATGTTGTTGACTTTAACTTTCTTAATTTTTGTTTTCTGACTTCTGGGTTACCTAGGAATTCTCTCTTACATCCAAGGTTATAAGAACTATGTTCCTATAATTAAGTATAGTAACTTTTTAGTTTTCTTTCTTTTCTTTTTTCCTTCCCTCTCTCCTTCCTTCTCTCTTCCTCATTTCTCTTGCTTCTTTCTCCCTACCTTCTTTCTTTCTTTTCTTTTTTCTTTCCTATATTTAAGCCATCTGGCTTTCATCTTTTTGTTATGAGTTTGGGATCAAATTATATACTCTTCCATATTGGTCCCAGGTTTCCTTATAGCACCTAATTCTGGCTCAATGAATTATACCCATTGAAATTTTCCTTAACAGATTTTTTTTTGTGTGTGGCATTTATCTCAGGGCAAAGATCCAAGAAGGCTGTTAATCTGCCTTTCTCTAGAGCTTTCCTATCTGGCTTCTCCATCAGTCATCCTGTCTCCTCCTGTTTTGTCCTTAAACTCTTAGGGTTCTCTAAGTCAGTTTCCATATTTGCCTTCATTAATCTCTTTCCTCCAGAGCAGGGGTCTGCAGATGTTTTCTGTAAAGAGCCAGAGAGTAAATAGACTTTGCAACTACTCAGCTGGGCCACTGTAGCATGAAAGCAGCCATAGACAATAACTTGGGAAGGCATGTGGCATCGTTCCAATAAAACTTTGTTTCTGGACAGTAAAATTTGAATCTCTCTTGATTTTGCACATCACAAATTATATTCTTGTTTTGATTATTTTTCCTGGCATTTATAAAATTTGAAAACCACTCAGCTTATGAGCAACATAAAAACAGATAGCGTGCTAGATTTGGTGCACAGGTCTTATTTTGCTGAACTCTCCTCTAGAGTGACCAAGGGCTTCTTCTCTCCTATCCTCTATCTTCCTTGTGAAAAGGAGCCACAGGTCCCAGGCACACAACTCCAAGCAGTTTTTTTCTTTGAACCAACGTTAGTATATACATAAACATATTAAAAACAATACATTTCAGTTACTCATCTTCCACCCTCAAATTCTGGGAATTACAGCTTTTATATGATTTTGGAATTTTATTTTCTGTGAGTGTTAAGGTTTTCTCTTGTTTAATGCATTGTAATTTTTTTTTTAGATGGAGTCTCACTGTGTTGCCCAGGTAGGCTGGAGTGCAGTGGTGCAATCTCATCTCACTCACTGTGACCTCCACCTCCCAGGTTCGAGTGATTCTCCTGCCTCACCCTCTCAAATGGTTAGGATTACAGGTGCATGCCACCATGCCCAGCAAAGTTTTGCATTTTTAGTAGAGACAGGGTTTTACCACATTGGCCAAGCTGGTCTCGAACTCCTGACCTCAGGTGATCCAGCTGCCTCGGCCTCCCAAAGTTCTGGGATTACAGGTGTGGGCCATGGCACCTGGCCTATTGTAAATGTTATATAAACGTATTTTCTTTGGGAGAGGATATATTTTCTACTATAAGTAATCTTTAAAACAGTTGAATTTTTTTCATAGCCTTGTAGAATACTATTGCAAGATCATTTTGGTTTAAAACATATTTTTTTTAGGAATATCAGTGCTTTCATTTTGGAACAACAAACTTTTTACATAAAATACTTTATGTGCATTAAAATATTTGAAAATGTTTGCCCCTGATTAGATGTAGCTCTACCACAAGAAAATCTGAAGTTCAGTGATGCAAGTCAGAGCTTACCTGATAGTCTTCTGGGCCATCATCTTGTAATCTGTAATACAAAATAGCACAGACATGCATTTGTTCAGTCTCTTATAGGCCATAAATTACTTCCATAAATATTCCTTTGAAATGTACTTTAAAATAAATTAATTAATTAACTAAACAACATTAAAACCAGAAAATGTTAAAATATTGATTGATCCTTTCTTCCTCACCATTTCCCCAACTTTACTTTTTGGGGATGAAGGACAGTAAAAACTATAATGTTTGTTTAAACTAAATACCAAATGATTTTTAGATAAATTGCTTAGCAGTGAAAGATATATTATTTATCAACTGTCGGGGGTATATGGGGATTCCTTAACAGTGCCAGAAGAGGGAAGGGAACCAGCATTTATTGAGCTCTTACTTTGTATCTGTTTAATTCCTACACTCCTGCAAGTTAGCCCTTATCATCTCTGTGTTCAGTTGTTGCATCTTGGGCCTGGAAGGTTTTAGTAACTTCCCCAAGGTAGCCCAACTTGTTGAAGATAGAGCCCAAATTGGAACCTCAGAGTCTATGTCCACATGTACTTGCCCGCTTCAAAGATTGAGCTTGGAAAATACACGTTTTTTGACATAGTCATTAATATACAAATATTTATACATGATTAGTGTACTCTTCTGTAGGCATATAGACATACTTTGAAACAACTGTAAATGTTATTTAGAACAATCCTATTAATTGAGCATTTATTGCTTCTTTCCAGAGTAGACATGACTTTTTGTTCTGCCGTTACATTTCCCTTAGCAAAACAAACAAATTCACTCACAAAATTGTCATTTTGATATTGTCATTTGTGTTAGGATTCCTTTGTGTTAGGACTCCAATATCATTTGTGTTAGAATTCCAAATGTTTTCCTCACATTTGTCCTATTAGTTCTAGATATTAGTCTTTAATTTTTGTTGGGGCAGATTGCTCAGAGTCTGCTGTGTTATAAGTATCAGATAGTGATTCAGGTGTCAGGATTCTAAATTTTAAAAATGTTAACTCCATGAAAATACCTTCCTTAAGCATCTTCTTTTCCTCAGCTTCCTCTATACCTCCTGTAATATTCCTTTATCCTTCCTCTTGGCACACCCTTTGAATTTTAAACTAAAAGTGAGTCAGGCAATGACAGAACATTCCCTAAGTATTTGCTCTAATGATGTTGTTGTTATTATTATTATTTTGAGACAGGATCTTACTCTGTCACCCAGGCATGGGTGCAGTGGCATGATTATGGCTCATTGCAGCCTTGACTTCCTGGGCTCCAGTGATCCTCCCACCTTGGCCTCCCAAGTAGCTGGGATCACAGGTGTGTGCCACCATGCCTGGCTAATTTTTGTATGTTTTTGTACAGATGGGGTTTTGCCCTGTTTCCCAGGCTGGTCTCAAACTCCTGAGCTCAAGCAGTCCACCCTCCTTGGCCTCCCAAAGTGCTGGGATTACAGGCATGAGCCACTGCATCCAGCCCTCTAATGATACTAAAATAGGTTTTAGCTTTTAGATGTTTTGTTTTCTTAGACATGTTCATTTAAAAGAAACTTCCATGGTATCTAGTAAAATTAGTCAGGCTCCTTTTTAGCCACAAAATTGATATCTAAGACTTTACCATTACTGGGGTATTACAATCATTTAGCAAACTTTTTTTCTTTAATATATTTTTGTTGTAAATCCTGAAGTTATAATGCTATAAGAAAAGAGCAGCTAAAATAATGGGGGAATAGATGCAATGTCATTGAAAAACAAACTAAAAATTTAAGTGCTATAGTTTAAAAATTAAAAGCTTAAAAAGGACTGAAAATGCAGTATCTGAAATTATTAATCATTTTGACAGGTTTGTGATCTTCACTTAAATCTGGGGTTCTAAGAATATGCCATCACTTTGAATTGTGGGAGAAGTAAATTTACTACAAATACACTTGAATAAAGAGATGTTTTTGTTAGAAATAGACTTGGCTGCCAGATGTGGTGGCTCATACTTGTAATCCTATCACTTTGGGAGGTTGAGGTGGGAGGATTGCTTGAGTGCAGCAGTTCAAGACCAGGCTGGGCAACATAGTGAAAACCCACCTCTACAAAAAAATAAAAATTCACTGGGCATGGTGGTATGTACTTGTAGTCCCAGATATTCAGGAGGTTGAGGTGGGAGGATCACTTGAGCCCAGGAGGTCAAGGCTGCCTTAAGCCATGATCACGCCACTGTACTCCAGCTGGGGCAACAGAGTGAGACTCTTTTTCAAAACAACAAAAACAAAAAGGAAATAGGTTTGGCTGTGAGTAACAAAGAGCTAAAAATAACACCAGTTTAAACAAGTTAAGAGCTGAGTTTATTTTACTCTCAGGAAAAGAGACTAGAGGTAGCCAGTACTAGAGTAGTTTGGTGGTTCCTCAATCACTAGGGCCCTAGCTCTCTCTTGCTTGCATTTCTGTCATCCTTAGTATGGGACCCTATGACCCAGGATAACTTACTAGGCTCTATACATCCTTGCAGTCACGAAGAGGAAGTGGAACAAAGATACTTCCTACAAGTGATGCATGGCACTTCCACCTAAATATCACTGGTCAAAACTTATGGCTGGATGCAGTGGTTCACACCTGGAATGCCAGCACTTTTGGAGGCTGAAGTAGAAAGATGGCTTGAGGCCAGGATTTCAAGACCAGCCTGGGCAACATACTGAAACCCCACCTCTTCAAAATAAAAAATAAAAAGAAAATTAGTCAAGTGTGGTGGCATATACCTGTAGTCCGAGCAACTCAAAAGTCTGTGGTGAGAGGATTGCTTAAGTCTAGAAGTTAAAGATTGCAGGGAGCTATGATTATGCTGCTGCACTCCAGCCTGGGCGACAGATTGAGACTATGTCTCAAACAAAACAAAAACAAAAACAAAACTTAGGTGCCTAAATTGGGAGCAAAGTTTTATTTGGGGATGATGAAAAAGTTCTGGAGATGGATGGTGATGATATGCAATGATGTGAATGTGCTTAATCACTATAAACTAAAAACGTTTAAAATGGTAAATTTTATGTTATGTATACTTTTCCACAAACAAACAAAACTTAGGTGTCAAGAAGGAGGGAAGCAAAAATGTGGTCTTTATTTTGGATAGCCATTGTCCTAAAAATCTGAAGTTCCGTTACAAATGAAGAAAAGGAGGTTAAATATTGGGGAGTACCTTGCAGTCTTTGAAACATGTGAAATTGCTGAAATGTAAAGGACAACAAACAAATACACAAAAAGGAAATACAGAAAGTCATGCATGACCTATGAAGTGAATTAATAAGCAGGAATTAATAATTTTGCTTTTATTTGGGGGGAAAAAAATAAAGGACCAACCTTTGGTGTCTAATCCAGAATCCTTATGTTCTTATGTTTGTCTAGTGGCATTGCCAAAGCATGGCATCAAGCATATTTTGGGGAAGGATCTGGCCCAGTTATGTTGGATGAAGTACGCTGTACTGGGAATGAGCTTTCAATTGAGCAATGTCTGAAGAGTTCCTGGGGAGAGCATAACTGTGGCCATAAAGAAGATGCTGGAGTGTCCTGTACCCCTCTAACAGGTAAGGACCTCACTCCATTAATATACCAGTTCTTGCCCCCAGTACCATGTGGGCTTGCGTCAGCTTCCCTTCTCCTTAATTTCAACAGCATTACCAAATGAGCTTTCAAATAAATACACCAAATAAAACAAAAAGAACACAAACTGTACATTAAGATACCTTCTTTTTATTCATAGTTACTCCTGAATTTTTCAATTTAAAGCTACATAGTCTTGTAAAGCTGGATCAGAAAATAGGACTTTTTTGCAATATATAATACCCAGTAGTCAAAATCAGTATGCAATGATACATTTCAGATATTAGGTGAAATAATTACCTCTTTAGTTCATTTATCTGTTAATGTTTCTTGACTCAGAATGTGTTTAGAGCTGGTATTAATGCAATTGTTAATTAAAGCACACTGTGAAATAAACCAAGTTAACTTTACTGTGCACAATTTTCAGACTATTCCAAAGATAGCATGCTTGTCAAAATGAATAGTTTGTTACAAGAAGGGCATATATGAGTACAAACTGGTGTGTGTGTATGTACTTACATGTTTAGGGAGAAGAAGGAAATGGACAAGGCCAGAAATGCTGAGTCATCAGAAACCATTTGGTAAAAAGAACTTTAAAAAAATGTTTTGTTTACATATTTCTTTAATGAAAATCTTTAACTTCTTAGAGTCCACGAAGTACCAACTTTATATCTTTCTGTTGACATACTTCTATACATGGAGTTGTTTTCATTAGCAGATTCACACATTAATACACAATAGAAATACATTGATGCCAGATTTTAAGCCAGAGCACTTCATTTTCTTGAACTGCGATTTTTTCCTCCTTCAAGGAGGGCAGTCTTATAACATTGCTGTTACGCTCAGATGAGTTAATACATGTCGTGATGCTTTGCAGTCAGTAAAGTAGTATATTAATAAATGGTTTGTTGCTCAGAGACCTTTAATAGATCCCTGAGATTCATCAAAAGTGTGACCCTTACCCAAGATTATTTATATGTTTCATTGAGAATCTTTGGATTATTTTGGATGGACATGGCTTTTAAAACTACTTTTTTGGGGAATTACATTTATTATACTATTTATTTGGTTAGAAGCTCTTTGTAGAATTGTAGGCAAATTAATTATCATTTGAGTTAATAAGATTCAAATTCAGATCTGTATTATCAATAAAAGAACAAAGTCGAGACATATCTTCTAGTTTTTATAATTCATGAATACCTAACAAATATAGATACATTAACATGACAGACTGTCCTTTATCCAGAATAGTTTTTTCTGTCTTCTTATTTCAATATTTATTTTTCATTTGCAGTTAAAATTCTGAGCTATTTCCAAGTTACTATATTTTCTTACTTTTTAAATTTAAATGCCATATATTGCTCTGACTTAAGACTAAAGTTATAGGAAGTATCTGAAATATTATTTAATCTAGAAAAATCTAAATAGATACTTCAAAATTATATCAGGATATATTTTCCTACTTAGAGAATAGGAATACAAGTAAAAAGGAAAGAATATATATATGTGTGTGTGTGCGTGTGTGTATAAATACACATGTGTGTGTGTGTGTGCATGTGTATATTTTATTTTATTTTATTTTTCTGAGATGAATCTTGCTCTGATGTCCAGGCTGGAGTGCAGTGGTGTGACCTCTGCTTCTTGGGCTCAAGAGATTCTCCCGCCTCAGCCTCCCAAGTAGCTGGGATTACAGGTGTGCACCACCATGCCCAGCTAATTTTTGTATTTTTAGTAGAGATGGGGTTTCACCATGTTGGCCAGGCTGGTCTTGAACTCCTGACTTCAGGTGATCCAGCCATCTCGGCCTCCCAGAATGCTGGGATTACAGGCATGAGCCACTGTGCCTGGCTGGAAAGAATATTTCATTAGGATGAAAATGTGTTATGTCAAACTTCAGTAACAATGCAATAACCTTGGGTCATTTCGCACAGATATAATATAAATTTAACAAAAGGCTTAGAGGAGGCCTAAATATGGTGATATTTCTTGTGAAATGAAAATGTTGTTTTGCCTTTTTTTGAAAGTTGACTTGCTTAGTCTCTGTTTCTGTGTCTCCTCCTTGTCACAGATGGGGTCATCAGACTTGCAGGTGGGAAAGGCAGCCATGAGGGTCGATTGGAGGTGTATTACAGCGGCCAGTGGGGGACTGTCTGTGATGATGGCTGGACTGAGCTGAATACATATGTGGTTTGTCGACAGTTGGGATTTAAGTAAGATCCATTAATATAAAGGGCAGTTAAATGCCAGATTATATCGTTAAAAGTCTTATTATGTTAATCCCTACTTTTTTTATAGTAATACAAATACATGTAATTTTTATGGTAATAAAAATACATGTTCTCTCCTACCTGTATATGTAAGTACATCAATGAAAAATAATGACATTTTCTAAGATGATGAATAACCACCCCTTGCTGTTTATTTCATTTACCTTTCCTGCCGTGACCCCTCTTCTTGAATAACTGGTTGAGGCCAGGGGTGACTTCTAAGTACCCTTGTGTCTATTCAAGTAAGACTTTGACTGCTCATTTTTATTCTGACATGTCATTACTATTGGATGTTTTTAGTTTTGACATCATTGTCTAAAATTGCAGAGAAGTCCAGTGTCAAGTACTTTAGTATTTCATTACTCCCTTTCTCAGAATGTGATGATAATAACATCACTTTTCTTTGAGAAAAACAGCCCTCTTGTTATGAGATGGCCTTTAGAACTCGCCTTTGACCTCACTCTCTTAAAAGCTGAGTATCACACTTTGGAACATATATTTTATGGTACACACATAATGCATTCCAGAGTAAAGGCTTAAGTTGGTCGAAGTAACTACAAATGATGCCTTTGAGTTAAATATTTGAATGAAAGCTATGAATGCCCATTCTCTCTTGTTTTCCATATTTCTATGTCAGGCTTGAAGTGATTATCTCATGCTTTAAAAAACTGGCAGAATTATTTCAATTCAGTTTGATTAGAGCTGATTGCAGATATTCACTACACTTTAAAAACATACCTTCATTCAAGCTAGGTAAAGCCATGTTAAACATATATTTTTAAATTTATAAAATAACGTAAAACCATTGGAAAATGATGAAAATAAAAAACTCCATAATTTTTCATCCATATGCTATTATAATAATTTGTGTACATCACTTCATATCAGCTCTAGTAATGGACATGTAATTTTTTATCCATGTTTTTAACCTTATATTGCTGCATAGTCACAATTTTTAGTGATAATAATATTAATCAAATTTTCATACTGTAATTTACTTAGTAGTAGGTTAGCTTACTTTTTCCTATGATAAGTAATGCTATCATGAAGCTACAATATTCATATAATTGCCACCTATTTTGACTTTTCTTGGGCAGAGAAGTTATAGTAATTATTGGGAAAAAGGGTATGATATAACAGCCAAATAAATACAATATACTGACAGTTAACAAGAATTGCTTAATAAATATCACTTTATATTTAAGTGAATCTCTGTTCGACTACCAACTATACTGTTTTCACAGATTTAGAGAGATTCATAAAATCATATTATTTCTATTTTCATATTTAGAGAGACTTGTAAATCCTGTTATTTTTATTTTTCACATTTTTTCCTTATTAATGAAAACAATTGACACTGATTTTTAAAAACATTTTATTTGTTTACAACTCTATGCACAGAGTAATCATAGATTTGTAAGCAAATAAAAATGTTCTAAAATAAGGTGTGTAAAAAGCTCTAAATGATTGTGTTAGAAGGTACTAAAAGCATGTGTTACATTTGAGTTTACAAAGGAATTTTTGAAAAAGAATGTTCTTTTGTAATGAGAAAAGGTAAACTTTGGGTTTCTTTGTACAATTGCAATTCCAAAGTAAAATGATTTCCTGTTATTTGTTATGTAGTTGCTATGGACAGATGATAATATGAAGCATTTTTAAAAAAAAAATGATTTATAAATTAAAAATGAGCAATATGCAATTTAGGCTTATTACTTTTCTAGCTGAGGCTTCATTAATTAGTCAGCAAAATAAAAGGGAAAAAACATAGAATGATTATTTCATTGTTTTAATTTATTAAAATGTTCATCTCATCAAATAAATTTAAGAAATACTTACATAGAAAAAAATGAAGAAAATTCATGCCAGTTAGATCTCTTCATATTCTTAGTACAGAAATAATAAAAACATCAAGTAAGAGAATTAATACGAATAAGAGTTGGATTTTATAGACTGTTAGAACTGAAAGACATCTTAAAGATGTTTAAGTTTAGTGGTTTCTGGAGGTTTGAATTTTTTTATTTTTATTTTTTTAAATTTTTTATTTTTATTTTTTTAAATTTTTTATTGGATTTTAGGTTTTGGGGTACATGAGCAGAGCATGCAAGACAGTTGCGGAGGTTTGAATTTTATGGAACAAAAGGAAATAAAATTGGGAGAATGAAAGAAGGCGCAGATTGACTTAATTTCTAATTTAAAATTTTTTCAGATCTTTCCTATTCTATTATATAAATAAATGTATATTTATTATACATTTAGGTTTTTTCTGTAGTGCAGTGTTACAAATAAACTCAATTGGAATGCAAATATAATTGATAAAAATTCTGAAATTTGAATTTTCATACCTTATGAAAAGCTAAGAACATCGTAATTCTGATTTTGATGGGCTGAAATCTAAATGTAGTCATGGATTAGATATAGTGCTTCAGCAATCACAGAACTAATTCACCCTTTTCATTTTGAAAGAGAGAAAACCAAAGTGGCCTAGAGAAGCTGCTGAAATCAAATGAGTTCAGAGGGTACCTCAGAAACAAAATGAGACAGATGTTCTCACCTTCTGCACAGTTTCTGTGGTCAGAGATTTGAGGTTGATCTCTGCATTCTCTCTGGTGAGATAAATTGTAGACAAAACGCAAGAATAAATGGGGAAAATGGATTAATTTTTCCATTTGTTATTCACTGAAATAATCAAACATTTTTAAGGTGATTAAAATGTGATCGAGCGAACATAGCTCTTAAAACTGAGCCCCCAAGGTAGGAGAAATAACAGATACTTATCCTCTAAGTCATGACACTGAATTAGGTTACTTGTGTTAAATGTTTCGTGGTTCCCTGAACCAAGAGACAGCAGTTCTACACATAGTGTTTATTTAATTGTCACAGATACGGTAAACAAGCGTCTGCCAACCATTTTGAAGAAAGCGCAGGGCCCATATGGTTGGATGATGTCAGCTGCTCAGGAAAGGAAACCAGATTTCTTCAGTGTTCCAGGCGACAGTGGGGAAGGCATGACTGCAGCCACCGGGAAGATGTTGGCATTGCTTGCTACCCTGGCAGCGAGGGACACAGGCTTTCTCTGGGTGAGGACTGGCTGCAGCTGTCATAATTCAATAGCCATTGCACCTCTAACCACTGGCCTAGAATGTGAAATGTTTCTCATCTTTGGCTTTTTTTTTTTTTTGGTCCATTTCCCATAACTGTCTAATTTTCAGTAATTTTTATGTAGAAAAAAAGTAATCTTTGGAGTCTCTGCACCAACACTATGAAATTTCTACCCCTAAATTTTTTTTCTTCACTTAGAAAATTAAGTTTCTCACTAAAAATGTTTATAATCATCTGTATCTGAACAATGGAATAAAGAAACTGCAGTATCTATTCCCCTTACTCCTTGGTCACTTATTCTGATTTTCATTTACCTTGAATTCAAGTGAGCTATTTGGGACAGGATTTAAAAAAGACTATTCTCCTTTCCCTGTCTCATGGTTCATTTCTTCTCTAGTCGTGAAGCCTTGTCATTTGTTGATCACCAGCCATCCATTGTTCTTTTAAGTTTCTCAATAGTCTTCTAAGTAGATTCCTTAATAGCTCACACATCTTTCTAACATGACTTATTATTTTAGAAACCCACCAGGACCTCTGTTACTCTTCATTTACATTTTTTAGACTTGTTGTTGGATAAAAGGTAAGTAGCTCCTCTAACAGTCTTGAAATAATTATGGATAAAGATCTTCTTGAGAGTAGAGAACAGTTAAACATTCTGGACAAGTTTCTTAATGTCTGGTGAGGAGGGCAGAATATATATGAATGAAAAATACAGAGGGAAATATTAAAAATACTTTGTAGTGTGCTATCACAGCTTTTTATATGTCTTTCTCTCTGTGTGTGTATATGTACATGAATAGATGTTAAAATAGCCATAGATAATCTTTACTTGTAACCTTGGATTGAATCAACTCTTTTGTATTCTCCTGTTTTGAGACTGTGAAGCTGAAATCTTCATGTTAAAAAATAACAAAACTTTTTGAGTCTCAGTATTAACCATATTGTATACTTTAGATTTGTCAAAGTCTGTGGCTGATTCTTCCATTGGTACTCTACACCGTGAGATCTTGGTGATACTGCATTAATCTAGCATTATACCAAGTAGAAGTATATGTTTTTACTCCATCCCTTGCAGGACAAATTTCCATTTTTCTTTCCTTTTATTTTGTTATCTTTTTCCTGTGCCCCTTATTCTTATGAAATATTTGTGATTCTCCCAAGATTATGTGATGGATGATTGCATGTGGTTGGGGGAGATAGAACTTGTTTGCTGGAAGTGGATCATCTCAGCCCCAAATAGCAGGTATTGGAATCATGGGGTGATCTATGCACATATGCTCTACCATCTTCCAGTGACGAAATACTCTGCAATCTGAGCTCTCTGTAGGCCTATGTTGTTAAATACATCATATGGTTGGAATAACGAATCTTTTCAGTTCCCTTGAAAGTATTTTTAATTCTAGGACTCTAGATGTGTGTGTGTTTTTTTAAAAAAATTTAAAAACCCAAGGATGATAATCATTAATAAAACATATGGTCATTATTATGAATCTCCTTGGTTCTAATCTCAGTAATGTATCTATTCACCAAAGTCACTTGTCTGAAGAACATTACGTCTGAGCCAAATGTTCTTTTGGGATAGAATCATATTTCTGTTTGTTCATTCATAGAACATTTATTAAATGATCTATTAAAAACTACTATTTTTTTATTTTTAAAAAATAAAAATTTAAAAAATAGTATTTTAAAAACTACTATTTATTTATTTTTGAGACAGAGTCTCTCTCTGTTGCCCAGGCTGGAGTACAATGGCACAATCTTGGCTCACTGCAACTTCCGCCTCCTGGGTTCGAGTGATTCTCCCTGCCTCAGCCTCCTGAGTAGCTGGGACCACAGTTGCCCACCACCACACCCGGCTAACTTTTGTATTTTTAGTAGAGACAGGGTTTCGCCATGTTGGTCAGGCTGGTCTCAAACTCCCAACCTTAGGTGATCTGCCCACCTTGGCCTCCCAAAGGGCTGAGATTACAGGCATGAGCCACCAGGTCTGGCCTAAAATTAGGCTTTTAATGTATATGTATGCATGCTAGAATTTATCTTTTTTCTAAAAGACAGTATTATTTTCTAAAAATAATATGTTACAAGAAAAATTAAAGAGAACTACTGAAAGTCAGCTTGAGATATATAATTAAAGATAACTGTATACCTATAGGATTGTTTAATTTTCTCAAAAACAATATTTAAGATTTTAGAAATAAAACATGTTATGTATTATTGTTTCTGTAGCAACACGAACTTAATAGTGATGGTGTATGGATAGAATGACTTTTGTCATCCAATTTCCCTTCAAGAATTAAGAATTCAATAATTTTGTAGAATGAACGGCTAAAATTAAGTTCAGAAATATTATATGCATTATTTTTGCAAAGCATGTAAGTTAGACTTTAAAAATACCTTATCATTTTTATTTTTAGAGTACATTAAAAACTACCTGTAAAACTACTGGAATGGAACATGTAGATCTAATTTCATGTACAAATGTTTTCTTAATTTTGAACCAAATATCCAAAAATATAAAAAATGAAAACCTTACGAAAAGAACTTCATTGGTTTGATTTTGGCATCTGAGGATCACTTTTTCACTTTCTCTTCTTACAAAGAACCCCCAAATTTCAGATATATTAATAAGAATTATGAAGTTTCAATATTGTGTTATAGCTAAAACTCCAAGTTTTTATTCAGCTAATAGGAAGCAGTGCATACATAGAGTTGGCACTCCATACACATTTGTTGAGTTTGATTTTGCTCTGTGATTCTGATGTACTCCCTGTCCCATGAAGTGAACATGATCAGGGATAGAGAATGGGGAGCCAGCAACTCTTGGGACAACACAGAAGGAAGGAGAAGTAAAAAATGGGTCAGAGGAATAAAAATAGAACGTGTCCATCTTGCTAACAGTCTTTAAGTTAACAAATGTTGATTTAGTAACTTCACATGTTGATTTAAACATATATTAAATGATACATTGTCCATTACCTGCAAACTTCTACCTCCTTAGTTTTCCTGATAATTTTACCATGCTTTACTGTATTCCCTAAATCCCTACCAATAAATCTTGGTCCTGAAGCTGGAGACCCTTCTAGATACTAGGTAATCAAACGTGTGAGTGTTACCTTGCTTGGGTTGCTGTAACAAAGTTCCACAGAGGTGGCTTAAACACAGGTATTTATTGTTTCACAGTTCCAGGGGCTAGGAGTCCAAAATCGAATGTCAGCAGGGTTGGGTCCTTCAGAAAGAACTGTGAGGGAAGGGCTGTGAGAGAGATGTGCCCCAGGCCTCTCTCCTTAGCTTGTATATGGCAGTCCTCTCCCTGTGTCTCTTCACATCATCTTCCTTCTTCATGTCCAAATTTCTTTATTTTATAGGAACACCAGCATATTTGATTAGGACCCATGATAATGACCTCACAATTCAACTCATGCAAGTCACAGTGAGGAGTTTCAGTTCAACATCATACTTATTGGTGTGGTTATATGTCATAGTTTATGAAGCACTTCATTTGTATTAACTTACATAAACCTCATTTGCTAGAGTTCAGTTTCTCGACTTTTAAGTCAGTAATTTTGGTGACTTAATTCCTTCCCTTGAATCAATAGTAAATAGAAAGCTTTAGATGGAAATTGTCCCTATTTACTCCTCTTTTTTTCTTTTTTGCTTCCTCCAGCATTAGACTTGTATCAAGTTACCCAACTATGAATGCCAAGGTTGCATCTGTTTATATCTTTCTAAAAATCTTGGCTTTGGAGTATAAACTTCTAGCTGTGTTCATGGATAAGTGAAGCAAAACCAATCTCAAGTTAATGTTCTTTTACTATTTAGAAGTAAGCTTTAATAAAAATGATTCACAGTTTCATAATGCTATTCATTCATTCAGCAAACAGCAATTGCATATCCTCTATATGCCAAGCACTGTTCCACATTCTGGGGATACAAAGTTGAGGAAGGTGAGCACTTTGAACTCAAGGCTGCAAGAGACATTACGAAAGTGGATAAAATTTTTATTGATGTATCTCCTCTCCCTCAAAAAAGTATTCCCCATCTTATTTTATAGCTGATTTAAAAGAACAATTGTGTTTTGTAGAGTCGCTCATACGTTAGCATCAGTTTGCTTGTTTGGGCTTTTCTAATACTTTTGAATCATGACTTAGGTTTTCCTGTCAGACTGATGGATGGAGAAAATAAGAAAGAAGGACGAGTAGAGGTTTTTATCAATGGCCAGTGGGGAACAATCTGTGATGATGGATGGACTGATAAGGATGCAGCTGTGATCTGTCGTCAGCTTGGTTATAAGTAAGAAAAATCTAATTATTTGAGATGGTTACTGATGAGCATATCTGATTTTTTAAATGCTTATTCTAATGAGTTACTTCTTAAAACGAGCTTCTCTCATTTATTTGAAAATACTGGCCACATATTGATTTGATCCAGAATGATATAAGAAGTAATAAGTAGAGCCTACTCACATTTTTCTGTCTTCTCACTAGAAATATTATGTCACATAAGAAATGTAGCTCTTTATCTAATAACAAAATAGTATAATAACTCTGACTAGTCATAATACTGCTTGTATCACCTCTATCAGTTAAACTTTTCTCTGTGACTGATGTTTCAACTCTGTAGCCTTTTAAGAGACTCTACAGTTATTGAAATTACTGTTGGTTCTCATTTTTCATGATAGTTAAAAAGTCACTCTGGACACTGAATTAGCAAATGCTGAGCCATTGCCCTTAGAGCCGAGGTCACTGCTCCCACTTCTTGTTTCAGCTTTCATGCTTGTAAACAGTTGTCCTTTTTTACAGTCTATATGGTACCATTTTTTTTTTTTTTGCATTTCTGTGCTTTCTTTGTTGATGACTTCACTGTTTAAAATGGCCCCCATTTGTAGCACTGAAGTGCTGTGTAGTGTTCCTAAGTGCAAAAAGGCTGTGATGTGATTTAAAGAGAAAATGCATGCATTACATAAGCTTCACTCAGGCACAAATTACATTAAGAACATGGCACTAAACAGAATGTGAAAAGGACACTTGTTTACAGTATGAGAGCAGAAAAAGGAAGGCAGATCATCTCCTGTTTTACTGGCTCTGCATATGTCATGAATGACTGTGAAAGCATCCTAAGTAATGATTTTGAAGTAATGAAAATACGGAAAATGTTATAATTCAGAGGGCTATAAATTTAAGACAATATACATAAATTACCTAGCTCAGAGTAGATTACTAATAGTAATTTGGATTTAAAAATATATCCTTAATTATATATCTATGTACATCTTAAATATTGAACAGTTCATATGGTTATTTTCTATAAAGAATACATGTTTATTTTAAAAAGCATTTCTGTTTTAATAAAGTTCAGATTTGGGGGGTAAACATAAAAATCAAAGTTATTTCTGGTTACTCAATACTACTTCAATTTACAGCTGTTTTGGACCCATTTGCAATTCCAGTTATCCTACAGCCAATGAATCCTTTATTTATGAAGAAATTTTCAGTTTTCAAAATATGGGGCAATAGAGGAAAGTAGGGAGAGTCTACATTAGATGTGAAAGTGAATTTAGTCAGTGATTAATTTTAAATTTCTTTTGCTCATTGTGTTTCTATCACTCCTTTTTCCATCTGAAAAAAAAATTCTTGTTTTTGCATTTCATTCTCAGTATATTTCCTCACTCCAAATCAGCCATTAAAAGATAATGCTCTTGGAGACTGGTTTCTTGGCCATATTTTAGTTTTATTGTTTTGGTGGAGGTGATCCAAGAAACCTATGGAGGTGTGAAGGGAAGGATTGGCACCAAAGTTGATCCTCAAATTGTGTGTCTCAGCCAAGTTTAAGGAGAGAAAAATTTCCTAAGCATGTTCATCAAGCATCATCAACAGACATATAGTTGTGTGTTATTACTTGAATTTCTTTCTAAATTTTTCATTGCTTTTTATTCATCATCATTGATACAGTTAGGATATTTGTCCCCACCCAAATCTCATGTTGAGATGTAATCCATAATGTTGGAGGTGGGATCTGGTGGGAGGTGTTTGGATCATGGGGGTGTATCCCTTATGAATGGCTTAGGCCATCCCCTTGCTGATAAATGAACTCATGCTCTGAGTTCACATGGGATCTGGTTGTTTAAAAGTGTGTGGCACCCTCCCACTCCACTTGTTGCTGCTACTTTTACTGTGTGACCTGCCTGTTCCCCCTTCACCTTCTGCCATGATTGAAAACTCCCTGGGACTCAGCAGAAGCCAAGCAGATGCTAGCACCATGTTTCCTGAAAAGCCTGTAGAACTGTGAGCCAATTAAACCTCTTTTCTTTATAAATTACCCAGTCACAGGTGTTTCTTTATAGCCATAGAAGAATGGCCTAACACAATCATTTAGTCCATTTAACATTTAACTCAAAAGTGAATTTAGCTTCATATTAGGTTGGCTATGGTCAAAACAACAAAGGATAACAAGTGTTGGTGAGGATGTGGAGAAACTGGAACCCTTATACACTGTTGGTGGGAATGGAGAATAGTGCAGCCACTGTTGAAAATAATATGGAAACAGTATGGAAATGGTTCCTTAAAAAGTTAAAAATAGAACTACCGTATGATCTAGATAACCCATTTCTGGGTATATGGCCAAAAGAATTGAAATTAGGATATCAAAGAAATATCTGCACTCCCATGTTCATTGCAGCATTATTTGTACTAGCCAAGATATGGAAACAGCCTAAATGAATGGATAAAGAAAATGTGTGTGTGTGTGTGTGTGTGTATACGGTTGTGTATATATATATATATACACAGTTACTGAATATACAGTTGTGTGTGTGTGTGTATATATATATATATACATATACAGTTACTGAAAGACAAATACTGCATGATTCCACTTATATGAGATATCTAAAATAGTTAAACTTATGGAAGCAGGAATAGAATGGTGATTATCAGGAGTTTGGAGGAGAAGAAAATGGGAAATTATTTTTCAATGAGTATAAAGTTTCTGTCATGCGAGATGAATAAGTTCTAGAGACTGCTGTACAACATAGTACCTACCTATAGTTAACAATATGGTATTGTTACCTACCCAATATTGGTATTGTTACCAATATACCTACCCAATATGGTATTATATAGTTCAAAATATGTTGAGGGTATAGATTGCATTTGTGTTCTTCCCCAAACCAAATGAAGACAGAAACAGAACATAAGCAAAAAACAAAACAAAAATCTCAGGAAAGAACACAAGGAAATTTTTGGAGGTGATGGATATAGTTAGCACCTTGGTTGTGGTAATGGTATTACAGATACATGCATAGGTCCAAACTGATGAAAAATTTTTATATCAATTATACCTCAATAAAGCTTTAAAAAAGTGATTTTAGATAAGAAACACAATCTAGATTAAATGAACAAAAGTTTGTTGCAACTTTCAATATTTCTGTAATATTTGTCAATCAAGAATAGCATTGAAAGACTTTATAATTGCGTTTTAAAGTTTCATAAGTAATTCAGTGATTTAATGTTACTATAACAAATTAAATAACATAATCTGCGATTTGCCATCAAATAGTATTTAAATGAGAATTGTTTAGCTGTTTGAGTATTCTAAATATACTTGAATATTTTTATAATTTCCCACTGAGGGGAAATTGGATTTTATATAAGAATATATATTTCATATTAAAATATATTTTAAATATATATATTTATATATATAGATAATATACATTGTATAAATATAAATTACATATATATAAATTATATATAAAATATATAAATAAATATACAATTTATATATAATATACATTGTTTAAATATATAAATATATATTGTATAATATATATTTAATATTATGTTACATATATAAATGTATATATAATATAAAAATATATATTAATATATATTTAATATATTTATATTTTTTAATTTTTTAATAATTTAAAAATTTTTAAATATATTTATATATAATGTATGTTATTTAATTATATAATTTATATATAATATATAAATTATATAATATATATTTATATATAATATAATTTATATATAATATATATAAATATATATAATATAATTTATATATAATATATATAATATATATTATATATATAATATATATAATATATATAAATATATATTATATAAAATATATAAATATATATTATATAATTTATATATAATATATATAAATATATATTATATAATTTATATATAATATATATAAATATATATTATATAATTTATATATAATATATAAATATATATTTTAAATATATACATAAAATTATAAGCAGGTATGTGATGACAGTAGAGGATCTTTTTTTCACCATGTCTATTCTGAATCACAAAAAAATCTTTAATGAAGTATTTATTTGTCGAAATCAATCCAGGAAACTTTGAAGCTGTTAAAAGGCTTGTGCCTCATAAATAGTAATTTCAGAGATCTGTCCTCCAGCCAGCTCTACAATGCATGAGGATTACTCCTTGGAAACACTGAGAATCAAAATAGTATTAGAAAGCCTTTTCATAACGGGAAAAACAGAAATGAGATAATAAAAAAGGATATGTGAATGGTGACTAATACAGATATGCTTAAAGTGAACAGAAAAGTAAAAGGCATCATTTAATGATGCATTACATAATGTCTGACAAAGTCCAGAGTATGAGCATATTGTTTATAGATTGTTGCTAGAGAATTTGTTGAGATTGGTTAAATTCATCGAGATAGACTGAGTAGTCATGACGGAAATTCCATTCTATTTACACTTTATATGGATCCATTAGCATATGTTCCAATATAGCATTGTTTTTGGACTTATTTATTAGAGTATTAATTTCTAAAAATGTTTTTTAATGGTATATCCTCACTTCTTTAGTAGATATCTAAAATTAAGTATATCTGATATCTATTTTACATTTAAATAGCTGCAAAGGATTTAATTTCTAGCATATTTGTATGACATTTGAGTATAAAAGTTACACCACCCTTTTAATTATATCTGGTGAAATATATAGTAATTTGATCCTGTTACCATTTAAAAAAATACATGAACAAAAAATACTTCTTTGACCAGAAATTTTACAATTTTTTTGTTCTCCTTGAAATTGTATTTTAAATTTTCTTTTTCCATGGAATCTCAATGTTATTATGCCTTAAAAATATGTATGTATATGTATATACACACACATATATGCATACATATACATATACATATACACATTTATATGCATATATACAGATATACACACACATATGTACATGGAGAGAGAGAAATTATGCTAACAAGTTTCAAGTTTCTCTAGATTTTATAATTTCTAGTTTACAACTGATAATAAACAACAAAAAATTTTAATAAAATTATTAACTAATTATTAAACATAGAAAATAAAATTTTACAAACTCATTTTTTAATTAGACCAGTGGGTTGGGTTTGTGCTGCTTGGATTAAGAAAGCTGCATTGCCATCATATATTTTTTTTTTTGAGACGGAGTTTTTGCTCTTGTTACCCAGGCTGGAGTGCAATGGCGTGATCTCTGCTCACTGCAACCTCCGCCTCCTGGGTTCAGGCAATTCTCCTGCCTCAGCCTCCCGAGTAGCTGGGATTACAGGCACGCGCCACCATGCCCCGCTAATTTTTTGTAATTTTAGTAGAGACGGGGTTTCACCATGTTGACCAGGATGGTCTCGATCTCTTGACCTCGTGATCCACCCGCCTCGGCCTCCCAAAGTGCTGGGATTACAGGCTTGAGCCACCGCGCCCGGCCCTGCCATCATATATTTTTAATTTTTTTTTTTGAGATGGAGTTTTGCTCTGTCGCCAGGCTGGAGTGCAGTGGTGTCATCTTGGCTCACTGCAACCTCTGCTGCCTGGGTTCAAGCAATTCTCCTGCCTCAGTCTCCCAAGTAGCTGAGACTACAGGTACGAGCCACCATGCCCATCTAATTTGTGTGTTTTTAGTAGAGATGGGGTTTCAAACCATGTTGGCCAGAATGGTCTCGATCTTCTGACCTTGTAATCCACCTGCCTTGGCCTCCCAAATTGCTGGGATTACAGGTGTGAGCCACCGTGCCCAGCCTGAACTTTTCTTTTGTCCACTCTAGAGGATTTTAAACTTTGGAGCAATGCACTGTGGTAGGATTTGGAATGAGTGCAAGATATGCTTTTTGTGAAGTGAAAGAAGAGAAATTTTGAAAAAGAAGTTTATCCTGATACCAGCAAGATTATTTATAAGAAAGAAAATACATGAAATTTGAGGATATAAAAATTGATTTCTTTAGAGCCTGTGTATCCCTTGGAAAGTTATTATCTACCAGGAGCACTTGACATCCAGTTTAAAGACTAATTATTATAAGCTGTTGTGCATTGAAATTTTCAGTTATGAATTACTAGATTCAGTAAGGCAATGAGAAGCCTTTCCCTTTTTTTCTATAGATGGTGGAGTTCTTAATTATTTAAAGAAAGAACAGTCAAAAGAAAATTTGTTAGATTTCACTATTTCAATGAGAATTTCTTTAATCATGTGTTGTTATTAGTTAAAATATTCTCTAATT
This sequence comes from Callithrix jacchus, assembly GCF_049354715.1. Lineage (NCBI taxonomy): Eukaryota > Metazoa > Chordata > Mammalia > Primates > Cebidae > Callithrix > Callithrix jacchus. Next base: position 78,977,911 of record NC_133504.1, read on the forward strand.
TCTACTTATTGATACATCTAAAATGGTGCTTCTTTTTTAGTTTGTAAGTTGATCAGTTGCTAAGAAATGATCCTTTTGGTTTATTTAGTTTGTAAGTTGATCAGTTGCTAAGAAATGATCCTTTAGTTAAATTTTATTTTCTGTATTTCTACTTCCACCTGCCATCTAGTTTTGTTATTTATCATGTTTTATTTTCTGTTCCTTGTGTAATCATCTGTTTTTTGATTTGCACAATTAATTCAATTTTTTGTTTTCATTTTTTCTCAGTGGTCTAGAACTTCAACATTCTTACTGTTTTTCTAGAAGTTGTCTTTGAGTTTTTAGCAAACATGCTGAAATATATTTTCTTAATAATTTCAAAAAATATTATCTTTAACTTCCCCTCCCTAAAAAAGATAAAGACATTTAACATACTGTCTACTTTCTACCTCCATCCATTCTCACCTCTGAAACTGCTGGGAATCATTTGGAATTTTTGTTTCCAAATTCTATTAAGTTTTTATTTTCTTCAGATTATAATTGTTTGAATTTCAAATCTCTTTACGTTACACCTACACATATCAGCAATAATTTTTATTTTAAAAAAGATTAATAAAATAACAATCTCAACAATATTATGGTAATTTTGCCTAAGAAAAAGGAGAGAATAGAAAAGAAACACAAGTAAACATAGAGAATAGAAAAGAAATTTAAGTACAGATACATAGAGGGTCAATCAAACAAAAACCCTTATAGATTAATAATACAGTTGGGCACACTGGCTCATGCCTGTAAACCCGGCACTTTGGGAAGCAGAGGTAGTTTGATCTTTTGAGGCCAGGAGTTCAAGACCAGCCTGGCCAACATGGTGAAACCCCCCGTCTGTAATAAAAACACGAAAATTAGCTGGTGTGGTGGCTCATGCCTCTTATCCCAGTCTCTTGGAAGGCTAAGGCAAGAGAATCGCTTGAACCAAGAAGGCAGAGGTTGCAGTGAGCCGAGATTGTGCTGTTGTACTCCAGGCTGGGCAACAGAGTGAGATCTCATCTCAAAACAACAACAACAAAATGCTTAATAATATGAACTACTTTTAGGAAATACACTTGAAAATCTAGATGAAATGGATGATTATCTGGGGAAATTACATTTTCAACAAAAATATAATTTTCCAAAATTGATACAAGAGATAGAAAACCCAATTAGATTAATGGCTGGGGAAGAAATGACTGAATTTTTTTACTAAACTTTTCACCAGTTCTTAAGAGAGAGTTTCTGAATTATATGAATTGTTGCAGAGCCAAGAAACATGTGTAAATGTTTCCATTCATTTTATGAGGCTAATTTAAATTGATTTCAAGACTAGGTAAGTAAACACATGAAAAAGAAAACTATACCTCAATCTCATGAATGTACATACCAAGTTATTTTGCTAATAAAATATTAGCAAATTTAATCTGATAGTGTATTAAAAGAGCAGATAAGTGGAGTCTGTTGTAGGAATGTAAGTGATTCAAACTGAGGCATTCACTTAATGTAATTTTCAATGTGACACCCATAAATATACAATCATTTTAATAAACGATTAAACAAATATGATCATCTTAATAATGCTGAAACGTTATATGATAAAATCAACATTCCTTCCTCAGATCTCTTAGGCAGCTGAGAATAAAATGAAACTTTTAATTATAGATCACAAGTAAGCATCAAATAGGAACAAGAGTGCCTGCTATTACTGCAATGACAGCATCGTTTGGGGGTTGCACTAAAGCATTAAGAATTGAGGTATCAGTATTGAAAAGGAAAGGTCAGAATATTTATATGAATAATAGGATTGTTTGAAAACCCTTGAGAATCAACTGGAAAGACACCAGAACTAGTGTTTATTAATGTATCAAGATAAACTTTAAAAGCAAAGGTCTGCCTATGGATAAACAGAAAATGAAAGAGAGATTTATAGAAGTTACAAAAACTAACAACAAAACAAAAACTAGGAATACACTTTGTAAGAATTGAGACCTATGTGAAAAACTTAGTCTTTGCTAAAGCTAGAAGACCTTATCAATGAATAGACTTACCGAAATCCTGAATGTGAAGACAAAATAGAAATAAATTTATACATTAAATGCTATTCTAGAAAAAATCTTTCTGTTTTCTTGGTGTGCATGTGGGGTGAGGAGAGAGATCTGACTTCAAAATTCATCTGAAATAAAATCCATGTGGCACTGGCACAGGAATAGTCAAAAGACACAACTACAGCAGCAGCTGTCAACCTTGGTTATAGATTGAAATCACTTTAGAACTTAAAAAAATACTAACCATTCTACTTTAATTGATCTGAGGTGAGGTTCAAGTTTTGCTATATCTTAAATGTTTCCAAAGGCAATTCTAAGGGGTAGCGATGGTTGTAAATTACAGAACTATAAAGACCAAGAAATAGCATGTGCACACATAGCATGATAAATAAGAAAGCCTTTCAAATCAGCAGAAAAAGTTACTGGGACAAATACTTTAGGGACAAAAATAAAGCTAGATTTCTTACTAATACTAAACAGAAATAAATTTCAGACAGATGATAAATACATACAATTTTAAAAAGTAATACAATAAATAAGAAATAAATTAAAAAATAGAAAAAATAGAATAAAACTTCTAAGAAGAAATCTAAGCTGCCCACAAAGATTTATGCATATATAATTTTAAGAAATCTAATAATTTTAAAACACATGTGCAACAGTGGAGAAATAACTTAGCTTTCTTTGCCAAAGTTTGATGCTCAACTATCTACAGAAGAATTGCCTAGAGCTTTGTTAAAAACAGATTACTTATATTTTAAATGACTTTTTTTTGTATATTGTATGCTATTCTTCTCCACTAGAAAGTATATTCACCAAAAAATATATTTCTACAAATATCGACATTAAAATTTATCTTTTCATGTTCCATAGGGTAGTTTTTAGTAAAGCTACATTCTGAATTTAATTTTTGTTAAGTTTATCAATTTTAAAATTTATAGTTTATACCCTCTATGTCCACTTAATTTTTTTCCTAACTTGAGGTTTCAAGGAGTTTTCCAATAATTCATACTTAAAACTTTTGATTTTAATGACTATTTCATTAATTTATCAGGAATTGAGCTCTAAATATGGCATAGGAAATATTTCATTTAAATATTTTTGTATTTGCATACTTTAAAATGTATTATTAAAACAGAAAAATAGTAATATACCAAAAGTAAGTCTGCCATCTAGTCATGAGTCCTGTTTTTCTCTGTCTCTGTTAAAAATGTTACTTTTAGGCTGGGTGCAGTAGCTTACTCCTGTAATCCTAGCACTTTGAGAGGCCAAGTTGGGTGGATCGCTTGAGGTCAGGAGTTCGAGATTAGCCTGGGCAACATGGTGAAACCCCATTTCTACTATAAATACAAACAAATTAGCCAGGCATGGTGGCATGCACCTGTAGTCCCAGCTACTTGTGGGGATGAGCTGAAAGGTTCTCTTGAGCCCAAGAGGTCAAGCCTGCAGTGAGTCGAGATCACACCACTGCACTCCAGCCTGGGTGACAAAATGAGACCTTGTTTTAAAACACAACAACAACAAATACATATATACGGATATATACATATATATGTGTAGATATGTATATACGTGTATATACGTATATATGTATACACATAGAGAGAGAGAGAGAGATAGTACTTTTTTTTTTGTTTTTTGAGACCAAGTCTCACTCTGTCACCCAGGCTGGAGTGCAATGGTGTGATCTCAGTTCACTGCAACCTCTGCCTCCCGGGTTCAAGCCATTCTCCTGCCTCAGCTTCCTGAGTAGCTGGAATTACAGGCACCCACCCACCATCATGCCCAGCTAATTTGTGTGTGTGTGTGTGTGTGTGTGTGTGAGATGTAGTTTCACTTTTGTTGCCCAAGCTGGAGTGCAATGGTGTGATCTTGGCTCACTGCAACCTCCACCTCCTGGGTTCAAGTGATTCTCCTGCCTTAGCCTCCTGAGTAGCTGGGATTACAGATACCTACCACCATGCTCAGCTAATTTTTTGTATTTTTAGTAGAAACAGCATTTCTCCATGTAAGCCAGGCTTGTCTCAAACTCTTGACCTCAGGTGATCCACCTGCCTCGGCCTTTCAAAGTACTGGGATTTCAGATGGGAGCCACCATGCCCAGCCTAAAAAACTACTTTTTTCTTCTAAAGGAGGCAAAAAATTAGTTCTTAGCTCTGTAGGTTATTATTTAATCTCATTGTTTTCTTCGCAATACTCCTCTTTAAGAAGGCAGAAAATTTAAAGGTGATTTTTTTCCTGCTTAAACGAGAGTTAAAGACTATCATGAATTTTTGATGTACCATTATACGTGAGTTTCTTAGCCAAAGCTAAATTAGAGGCCAGTGATATAATAAAGTAGCTGTGGAGTATGGCAACAAAGAAGTTATAGTTATTATCTTTCTTATTTAACTTTTTTAACAGTCAGGAAACAAATGGTTTTTAGCACATGCAGGCACCAATTTTAAGATGTAAAAATTAAGGAATAAAATTGAATATGAGTATATGTTGTGATTTATTCAGATATAGGATTGACTGATTCTTCACATCATTAAGAATGTTCTGTCTTCAGGGGTCCTGCCAGAGCAAGAACCATGGCTTATTTTGGAGAAGGAAAAGGACCCATCCATGTGGATAATGTGAAGTGCACAGGAAATGAGAGGTCCTTGGCTGACTGTATCAAGCAAGACATTGGAAGACACAACTGCCGCCACAGTGAAGATGCAGGAGTTATTTGTGATTATTTTGGCAAGAAGGCCTCAGGTAACAGTAATAAAGGTAAGTCACCTTCTGGAGCCGTAAACAAGTCAAAGAATAATAATTCCCTCTCTATGACTAGAGGCAGTACCTTGATAACAGAAATCCAGTACAACAAGAATGCATACAGTCCCATGTCTTGTGCATACTTAGAGCCAGTAGTTCTTGACAAACTTGCTTAGGTGGGGCTAAGAGGGAGAACAATGTTCAGGGGTAGGAGTGGATTTACAGGGCCTTGTAATCTCCTGGATCGTCCCCTTTTCACCTTTGTAGCCATTTCTGTATTTCCTTTTTTAGATGAAATAAAGCTCTTGTGCTTGTTGCTATCTTTGAAGAGTCAGAATTGATATTTACTTCATAAAAAGGAAAGAAATGAAAATATAGAAATGAATTAAAGGCATTTCTAAAGTCTTACTCGTATTTTAAACGGGGATAATTTAAAACATGATTTTCAAAAAGAAAATTATCTTTTGTAGATTGTATTATCTGAAATTAAAAAATTTAAGGAAAATGGTAAGTAATCCTTTTGTATGATAATGTTTCATACTTTAAATGAATAGAGTTCCTGAAAGCTTGGGTATATTTAATTTTTTTTTTTTTTTTGAGACAGAGTCTTGCTCCGTCACCTAGGCTGGAGTGCAGTGGCATGATCTCAGCTCACTGCAACCTCTGCTTCCCGGGTTCAAGCAATTCTTCTACCTCAGCCTCCTGAGTAGCTGGGATTGCAGGCACCCACCACCATACCCAGCTACTTTTGTATTTTTAATAGAGACCCGGTATCACCATGTTGTCCAGGCTGGTCTTGAACTCCTGACCTCAGGTGGTTTGCCCTCCTCGGCCTCCCAAAGTGCTGGGATTACAGGCGTGAGCCACTGTGCTCTGCATGTTTAATTTTTATGAAACAAATACTTCTTTAAATAACTGAGTGAGAAAATGAGCTATTTTGGAGAAATTTGTGGTACATTTTATGAAAAGAACAGTCACCTCTTTCTGATTGAAAATTTATAGTTCTGATACACTGGATTTTGTTAAAATCAGGTGCACATATATTTGAGCACTCTCTTTTTCTAACACCTTGTAATAACTGCCAAAGACAATGAAATAAATGAATTGGATGCCGTTAAGATGATTCTTTGCTATCTGAGGGGCATTTGAGTATGGAAAGAACACTTACAATCCTTTGTGCTTTATTTTCTATTCACATATATATTAAATATATATGTGTACATTTTTATATATGAATATGTGTGTATATATAAGTGTGTGTATAGATATCTGTGTATAAGCAAATGACTTGGCCAGCCTTTTCCCCCTGAATACTGATTATAACTTAATTTACTAAATTCCCTTCAATAATTTAAATTACCATTACAAATAGAATATAAGTGATTCTTTGGATTATATGAAATCTGTAAGTAGTTGAAAAACATAAAAATTTCATTATATGTTTGTGTTTAATGTCTTCCTAGAATTATAGCAGTTCTCTTTTTGATACCTTTCCATGGTCATGATAATGCTACCATACTTTAAGTAAAAAGATTTCATCTTAGACTGGCCAGATTACAGAATCTGGCTTACTAACCAGACAATTTTATGATCACACGCAGGATCTGGTGACATCTATAAGGTGATTCAAACTGAAGCCATTGGTTGTTGGTCATCTGATGAACTCCTTTTATAAATGAACTTCAGTTTGCTTTTAAAAATTTTTTTTTTTTTTTTGAGGCGGAGTTTCGCTCTTGTTACCCAGGCTGGAGTGCAATGGCGCAATCTCGGCTCACTGCAACCTCTGCCTCCTGGGTTCAGGCAATTCTCCTGCCTCAGCCTCCCAAGTAGCTGGGATTACAGGCACACGCCACCATGCCCAGCTAATTTTTTGTACCTTTAGTAGAGACGGGGTTTCACCATGTTGACCAGGATGGTCTCGATCTCTTAACCTCGTGATCCACCCGCCTCGGCCTCCCAAAGTGCTGGGTTTACAGGCTTGAGCCACCGCGCCGGGCCTAAAATTTTTAAATAATAGTGTATGACTTTAAATAGAGTTTGCTTTCTTGTAGTCTGGTGCTTTGCCCCAGAATGATGTAAACTTTAAGTTTTGCTTGCTTTAAATATTACATCATTCCTTTTCTTGGCATCATATACATTGACCCAACTTGGAACATTATTGGAAACTTATGTTTTTTCTAATATCTTTTAATTTGCAGTGTCACCTAGAGGACTCATATTCTAAGAGATGAAGGTTAAAGTTTGACAGCACACCTCTGAGATCATTTGGCAAATTAATCATTTGGGTACACATTGTTGAACCTCTTTCTCAATCAAGAAATAACTATTGCTGATTCCCTATTAGGTTCCCTTCTACCTGGTTATTATTGGAGGCCATTAGTGTTGATTAGGTCTTCCTGTTTTTGGCATAATTCCTACTCTCCTCCTCTTGGATAGAAAAACAGTACATATCTATACTTTACATGCATATATTTAACCAAAGAAATAAAGTACCACTATGTAAATTATCCTGTTTTCTCAGATATTTTAAAAATGAGTCATACCTGTTATATTTACCTTTCTTCATATACCACCTTTTCATATATTTTTAATTTAATTCTTCTCTTTGTATGTTCTTGACAAAAGTGTGTTACCTTGGGAGGTTTGCCTGTATACCCTTAACCATAGTTTTCCACTTAAATTGGCTTAGCAAACCCTTTCTGTATGTTATCAAGCTAAGTAAATGTAAATTCCGATCAGAATTCTGGCCTGGGAATGTGCTTTGCTCTTCTGAGTTACATTTTTATATGCGGCTTAGAACAGTGTTGCCGGTAGAAAGTAAGTAATTTAGGTCATTACTGTCTTTGCAGTTCTCTTATTTTGTTTAATGTTCTATGTATTTTGTTCCATACATTACACAAAATAGCAGCAGCAGGAGATACAGGTACCTATCAGGATAAAGTACTGAACAGAGCCAAACCAGTCAGCAGCCCATGAACCCCTCAGAGGTGAAAAATGGGAAACCTCATAATGTTACTTATCTACTTATAAATTGTCATTTAGTCAAATTATAAACTATTTTTGTTACAAGAAAAATTTTAATTTGCAGAGAAAAGGCATTTTGACATAGAGGAGGGAGCATCAGTGGAGTATGCCACTTACCGTCTTACCCCTCCATCAGCAATGTGATAGCTTAATTAATGACCCGTTTCTGCTTCAGAGTCCCTCTCATCTGTTTGTGGCTTGAGATTACTGCACCGTCGGCAGAAGCGGATCATTGGGGGGAAAAATTCTTTAAGGTAAAAGTTTCTTCAAAAGAGATTTTTTTATATTATAAAATTATTTTTATACACAGAGTGTTACAAATTGAGGATGTTCTATTATCACATAAGGGACTTATACTCATTTTATTTTCTAAACTAAATTCAAATTTCACTGTCCTTTGACCTATGTTTTTAGGCCATGTTCTTATATCACCAGCCTGATTTAAGAGATTAGATGTGTTACTGCAAAGTTATATGTCAGAAACAAAACAGTTTAACAGGAGACCTGGAGATGTGTATAACTACAAAGATATATCTAAGTTAGAATGTATTTGTTTCAGGCTTAACTCAGTTTAATCTAAATTTTTTCTTTGTAGAATTTACTAAAGGAAAACCCAGGTTTTATTAAATACTTCTTCAGACTGTATAGGTGAGGCACAGAGAAGAGAAAAATTGCGTTTTAAATAATGAAATATAAAGAAGACAGCTTGTCAGATAGAGTATCAGATAGGTGGGATCCATACAAATGTCTATAGGCCCATCTTCAGAGTTGTTGATTCCAGGCCTGTTCAGAGCTGTGGGGTCGCCTTCTCAAAGTAGGAAGGGAGTTGCTTTTGCTTTCCTTTTCCCCCACCTGCAAGACATTAAAGTTACTAAAGCCGTTGCTTTAACCAGTGCTTTCCTTTGCTTTATTGCCTTTTACTGATGTTGATGTGTAGCTCATTTTCTTCTTAGGGGTGGTTGGCCTTGGCAGGTTTCCCTCCGGCTGAAGTCATCCCATAGAGATGGCAGGCTCCTCTGCGGGGCTACGCTCCTGAGTAGCTGCTGGGTTCTTACAGCAGCGCACTGTTTCAAGAGGTATGTATCCACCTTCCCAAACAAACCAGTGTAGCTTGTACTCATCAGTTATTCCAATCCCCTCATGCTCTACAGCACTCAAGGTGCCGCAGCCAGGCTGAACCTTCTTTGCTTGTGCCAGCAGCCCTGTGGAATGAGGGAGTGGCACAAGGAGCAAAGAGAGCCCTTAGAAAGCCACTCGCTACCCTAGTGTTAAAGCAAACTCCAGATTTAGGAAGAACGGAAGAAGAGGGATTTTTGGAGAGGAGGCAGTCCGCAGTGTCAGTGCTCCCCCCAAGATATATCTGAGGCTGAAATCGAATCTTTTTTTTTTTTAATCTAGTTGTGCTGGCTCTTATTTATTTATTTATTTTATTTTTTTAATTGCGTTTTAGGTTTTGGGGTACATGTGCAGAACATGCAAGATGGTTGTATAGGTACACACGTGGCAGTGTGTTTTGCTGCCTTCCTCCCCTTCACCCACATTTGGCATTTCTCCCCAGGCTATCCCTTCCCAGCTCCCCGCCCCCGCTGTCCCTCCCCTATTCCCCCCAATAGACCCCAGTGTGTGGTATCCCCTTCCCTGTGTCCATGTGTTCTCATTTTTCCTCACCCCCCTATGAGTGAGAATATGTGGTATTTCATTTTCCCAGCTCCCCGCCCCCGCTGTCCCTCCCCTCAATAGACCCCAGTGTGTAGTACTCCCTTCCCTGTGTCCATGTGTTCTCATTTTTCATCACCCGCCTATGAGTGAGAATATGCGGTATTTTTTTTATTGCATTTTAGGTTTTGGGGTACATTTGCAGAATGTGCAAGATAGTTGCATAGGTACACACATAGCAGTCTGTTTTGCTGCCTTCCTCCCCTTCACCCACATATGGCTATCCCTCCTCAACTCCCCACCCTGCAGTCCCTCCCCTATTCCCCCCAATAGACCCCAGTGTGTGGTATCCCCTTCCCTGTGTCCATGTGTTCTCATTTTTCCTCACCCCCCTATGAGTGAGAATATGTGGTATTTCATTTTCTGTTCTTGTGTCAGTTTGCTGAGAATGATGTTCTCCAGATTCATTCATGTCCTTACAAAGGACACGAACTCATCACTTTTGATTGCTGCATAATATTCCATGGTGTATATGTGCCACATTTTCCCAGTCCAGTCTATCATCAATGGGCATTTGGGTTGGTTCCAGGTCTTTGCTATTGTAAACAGTGCTGCAATTAACATTCGTGTGCATGTGTCCTTATAGTAGACTGATTTATAGTCCTTTGGATATATACTCAGTAATGGGATTGCTGGGTCAAATGGAATTTCTATTTCTAAGGCCTTGAGGAATCGCCACACTGTCTTCCACAATGGTTGAACTAATTTACACTCCCATCAACGGTGTAAAAGTGTTCCTATTTCTCCACATCCTCTCCAGCATCTGTTGTCTCCAGATTTTTTAATGATCACCATTCTAACTGGCGTGAGATGGTATCTCAATGTAGTTTTGATGTGCATCTCTCTAATGACCAGTGGTGATGAGCATTTTTCATGTTTGTTGGCCTCATGTATGTCTTCTTTTGTAAAGTGTCTGTTCATATCCTTTGCCCATTTTTGAATGGGCTTGTTTGTTTTTTTCCTGTAAATCTGTTTGAGTTCTTTGCAAATTCTAGATATCAGCCCTTTGTCAGATGGATAAACTGCAAAAATTTTTTCCCATTCTGTTGGTTGCTGATTCACTCTAGTGACTGTCTCTTTTGCCGTGCAGAAGCTGTGGAGTTTGTTTAGGTCCCATTTGTCTATTTTGGCTTTTGCTGCCAATGCTTTTGGTGTTTTGTTCATGAAGTCCTTGCCTACTCCTATGTCCTGAATGGTTTTGCCTAGATTTTCTTCTAGGGTTTTTATGATGCCAGGTCTTATGTTTAAGTCTTTAATCCATCTGGAGTTAATTTTAGTGTAAGGTGTCAGGAAGGGGTCCAGTTTCTGCTTTCTGCACATGGCTAGCCAGTTTTCCCAACACCATTTATGAAATAGGGAGTCCTTTCCCCATTGCTTGTTTTTGTCAGGTTTATCCAAGATTGTATGGTTGTAGATATGTTGTGTTGCCTCCGATGCCTCTGTTCTGTTCCATTGGTCTGTATCTCTGTTTTGGTACCAGTACCATGCTGTTTTGATTACTGTAGCCTTGTAGTATAGTTTGAAGTCCGGTAGTGTGATGCCTCCTGCTGTGTTCTTGTTGCTTAAAATTGACTTGGCTATGCAGGCTCTCTTTTGGTTCCATATGAAGTTTATGGTGGTTTTTTTCCAGTTCTGTGAAGAAAGTCAATGGTAGCTTGATGGGGATAACATTAATTCTGTGAATTACTTTGGGAAATAGCCATTTTCACGATATTGATTCTTCCTAACCATGAACATGGAATGTTTCTCCATCTGTTTGTGTCCTCTCATTTCGTTGAGCAGTGGTTTGTAGTTTTCCTTCAAGAGGTCCCTTACGTTCCTTGTAAGTTGTATTCCTAGGTATTTTATTCTTTTTGTAACAAGTGTGAATGGCAGTTCATTCTTGATTTGGCTCTCTTTAAGTCTGTTATTGGTATATAGGATTGCTTGTGATCTTTGCACATTGATTTTATATCCTGAGACTCTGCTGAAGTTGCTTAACAGTTTCAGGAGTTTTTGGGCTGAGGGGATGGGGTCTTCTAGGTATACTCTCAAGTTGTCTGCAAATAGAGACAATTTGGCTTCCTCCTTTCCTATTTGAATACCCTTTATTTTTTTTTTTTCTTGCCTGATTGCTCTGGCTAGAACTTCTAGTACTATATTGAATAGGAGTGGTGAAAGAGGGCATCCTTGTCTAGTGCCAGATTTCAAAGGGAATGCTTCCAGTTTTTGCCCATTCAGTATGATATTGGCTGTTGGTTTGTTGTAAATAGCTTTTATTACTTTGAGATACCTTCCATCAATACCGAGTTTATTGAGGGTTTTTAGCATAAAGGGCTCTTGAATTTTGTCAAATGCTTTCTCTGCATCAATTGAGACAATTGTGGGTTTTTTTTTTTGGTTCTGTTTATGTGGTGAATTACGTTTATAGACTTGCGTATGTTGAACCAGCCTTGCATCCCCGGGATGAATCCTATTTGATCATGGTGGATAAGTTTTTTGATGTGCTGTTGCAATTGGCTTGCCAGTATTTTATTGAAGATTTTTGCATCTATGTTCATCATGGATATTGGCCTCAAGTTTTCTTTTCTTGTTGAGTCTCTGCCGGGTTTTGGTATCAGGATGATGTTGGTCTCATAAAGTGATTTGGGAAGGATACCCTCTTTTTGGATTATTTGGAAGAGTTTCAGAAGGAATGATAACAGTTCCTCTTTGTGTGTCTGGTAGAATTCGGCTGTGAACCCATCTGGACCTGGGCTTTTTTTGTGTGGTAGGCTCTTAATTGCTGCCTTGACTTCAGACCTTGTTATTGGTCTATTCATAGTTTCGGCTTCCTCCTGGTTTAGGCTTGGGAGAACACAGGTGTCTAGGAATGTATCCATTTCTTCCAGGTTTACTAGTTTATAATATTCTCTGATGAAGGTTTGAATTTCTGTGGAATCTGTGCTGATTTCCCCTTTATCATTTTTTATTGCATCTATTTTGTTGTTCTCTCTTTTCTTTTTTAATCAGTCTGGCTAGTGGTTTGTCTATTTTGTTGATCTTTTCAGAAAACCAGCTCTTGGATTTATTGATTTTTTGAAGGGTTTTTTGTGTCTCTATCTCCTTCAGTTCTGCTCTTAGTTATTTCTTGTCTTCTTCTAGGTTTTGAGTTTTTTTGATCTTGCTCCTCTAGCTCTTTCAATTTTGACAATAGGGTGTCAATTTTGGATCTCTCCATTCTCCTCATATGGGCACTTATTGCTATATATTTTCCTCTGGAGACTGCTTTAAATGTGTCCCAGAGATTCTGGTATGTTGTGTCTTCGTTCTTGTTGGTTTCAAAGAACTTCTTTATTTCTGCCTTCATTTCATTGTTTATCCAGTCAACATTCAAGAGCCACTTGTTCAGTTTCCATGAAGCTGTGTGGTTCTGAGTTAGTTTCTGAATTCTGAGTTCTAACTTGATTGCACTATGGTCTGAGAGACTGTTATGATTTCAGTTGTTTTGCATTTGTTGAGCAGTGCTTTACTTCCAATTATGTGGTCAATTTTAGAGTAGGTGTGATGTGGTGCTGAGAAAAATGTATATTCTATGGATTTGGGGTGGAGAGTTCTGTAGATGTCTATCAGGTTTGCTTGTTCCAGGTCTGAGTTCAGGCCCTAGATATCCTTGTTAAATTTTCTGCCTGGTTGATCTGTCTAATATTGACAGTGGAGTGTTAAAGTCTCCCACTATTATTGTATGGGAGTCTAAGTCTCTTTGTAATTCGTTAAGAACTTGCCTCATATATCTGGGTGCTCCTGTATTGGGTCCATATATATTTAGGATCATTAGCTCTTCTTGTTGTATCGATCCTTTTACCATTATGTAATAACCTTCTTTGTCTCTTTTGATCTTTGTTGCTTTAAAGTCTATTTTTTCAGAGATGGGATTCGCAACTCCTGCTTTTTTTGCGGTCCATTTACTTGGTAAATCTTCCTCCATCCCTTTATTTTGAGCCTTTGTGTATCCTTGCAAGTGAGATGGGTCTCCTGGATACAGCACACTGATGGGTTTTGGTTTTTTATTCAATTTGCCAGTCTGTTCTTTTGATTGGTGCATTTAGCCCATTTACATTTAGGGTTAATATTGTTTTGTGTGAATTTGATACTGCCATTTTGATACTAGCTGGCTGTTTTGCCCGTTAGTTGATGCAGATTCTTCATTTTGTTGATGCTCTTTAGCATTTGGTATGTTTTTGGAATGGCTGGTACTGGTTGTTCCTTTCTATGTGTAGTTCCTCTTTCAGGAGCTCTTGTAAAGCAGGCCTGGTGGTGATAAAAATCTCTGAGTACTTGCTTGTTTGCAAAGGATTTTATTTTTCCTTCACTTATGAAGCTCAGTTTGGCGGGATATGAACTTCTGGGTTGAAAGTTCTTTTCTTTAAGGATGTTGAATATTGGCCCCCACTCTCTTCTGGCTTGTAGGGTTTCTGCCGAGAGATCTGCTGTGAGTCTGATGGGCTTCCCTTTGTGGGTGACCCGACCTTTCTCTCTGGCTGCCCTTAGTATTTTCTACTTCATTTCAACCCTGGTGAATCTGACGATTATGTGCCTTGGGGTTGCTCTTCTTGTGGAATATCTTTGTGGTGTTCTCTGTATTTCCTGGACTTTGAATATTGGCCTGCCTTGCTAGTTTGGGGAAATTTTCCTGGATAATATCCTGAAGAGTATTTTCCAGCTTGGATTCATTCTCTTCATGACATTCTGGTGCACCTATCAAACGTAGGTTAGGTCTCTTCCCATAGTCCCACATTACTTGGAGACTTTGTTCATTCCTTTTTGCGCTTTTTTCTCTAATCTTGGTTTCTCATTTTATTTCATTGAGTTGATCTTCGACATCTGATATTTTTTCTTCTGCTTGGTCAATTTGGCTGTTGAAACTTGTGCATGCTTTGCGCAGTTCTTGCGTTGTGTTTTTCAGCTCCTTCAATTCATTCATATTCCTTTCTAAGTTGTCCATTCTTGTTATCATTTCCTCGAATCTTTTTTCAAGGTTTTTAGTTTCTTTGCATTTATTTAGAACATGTTCTTTTAGCTCACAGAAGTTTCTCATTACCCACCTTCTGAAGTCAGATTCCATAATTTCATCACACTCATTCTCTGTCCAGCTTTGTTCCCTTGCTGGTGAGGAGTTGTGGTCCTTTGTAGGAGGCGAGATGTTTTGGTTTCGGGTGTTTTCCTCATTTTTGCACTGGTTTCTTCCCATCTTTGTGGATTTATCCACCTGTCGTCTGAGTAGTTGCTGAGTTTTCGATTGGGTCTCTGAGTGGACACCCATATTGTTGATGATGAAGTATTTCTGTTACTTAGTTTTCCTTCTACCAGTCTAGCCCCTCTGCTGTGTGACTGCTGAGGCCAACTCCAGGCCCTGCTTGTCTGGGGTACACCTGTAGCAGCTGTGGAACAGTGAGGAATGCTACCAGTTTCTTCTTCTGCTATCTTTGTCCCAGAATGATGCCCACCAAATGTCAGTCTGATCAGTCCTTTTTGAGGTGACTCTTTGGATATACAGGGGTCAGGGAGCTGCTTGAGGAGGCGGTCTGTACTTTACAGGAGCTCAAGTGCTGAGCTGTGAGCTCCGTTGATCATTCAGGGCTGATAGGCAGGTACGTTTAAGTCTGCTGCAGCAGAACTTATAAAACCCCTTTTTTTCCTCAGATGCTCTGTCTTGGGGAGTTAGGGCTTTCTTTATGAGTATCCATTGCACTGTCCTGCCCAGCTAGGAGGCAGTCTAGTCACTATGTGCCTGCCCAGGCTCCATCCTGCTGCCGTGGAGTCCGCTCTGTTGCCATGGGCTCTGCCCTGCTGCCGTGGGCTTCATCCTGCTGTCGTGAGCTCTGCCCTGCTGTCGAGGGATCCGCCCTGCTGTCGTGGGCTCCGCCCTGTTGCCATGGGCTCCGCCCTGCTGTCTTGGGCTCCGCCCTCTTGGTGCAGTCTCTCAGTTATGGCGGGTTGCCTCGGCAACACCACGCTGAGTCAGCAATGGGAGTGTACCTCAGTAGGGGCAGAATGCCTTGGTAATGGCGGACACCCCTCCCCCACCGAGCTGCACCATCCTGGGTTCAGCTGTGCCCGCAGTGAAACTCTCAACCCTGAGCATTTTGAATCACCATTTTGTTTGTCCCTGTGGGGGTGGGACCCACTGAGCCTGATCACCTGGGTCCCTGCCTCAGAGCCCTTTTTTTTTTTTTTTTTTTAAGTTGAACAGTTGACTCTCTCTCAGGTGTTTCAGTCACCTGCTGATAGGGCACTGGGATCTGTGTGATTTCCTGTGCAGTGACCCACTACGCAGGCTCAAACATCACTTCCTGGTAATCTCCTGGTTTGGCTCACTGTCCAAGTCCTGTTTAATCAGATGGATATGCTAATCTGCCCTCCCCAATCTCAGATTGCTGGTTTAACAGGGCATCCAGACCAGTGCATTTTGTGCGGAGTGCTTCTGCGCTGCGGCGCCGGCCGAAACAGCTGTGCCCGCCGAAACAGCTGTGCCCGCCGAAACAGCTGCGCCGGCATCCCATGTCTCTCCTACACCAGGGAATTTCCCCATTCTGTGGGCAACAAAGATCCGTCTGGAAATGCGGCTTGCACTCACCCTCTGCATCTTCACTGAGAGCTGCAATCCTGAGTTGCTCCTACTGTGCCATCTTCTTTCAGCTTTTTTTTTTTTTGAGACAGAGTCTCACTCTGTCACCAGGCGCCAGGCTGGAGTGCCATGGCACAATCTCAGCTTACTGCAAACTCCTCTTCCCGGGTTCAAGCGATTCTCCTGCCTCAGCCTCCTGAGTAGCTGGGACTACAGGCATGCACCACCACGCTCAGCTAATTTTTGTATTTTTAGTAGCAACAGAGTTTCACCATGTTGGCCAGGATGCTCTCGATCTCTTGACCTCGTGATCTGCACGCCTCGGCCTCCCAAAGTGCTGGGATTACAGGCTTGAGCCACCACTCCCGGCCTGAAATCATATCTTTGTAGAGGTAGAAGAGACATCGGGTTATTTAGTTATAAATAGTAAGGAGTAGGGAATGTAGTTGTAGTGTTTTTGATCCTTTGAGTCTTGGTCTTTTGTACCTTTGAGAAAGTCAGGTTGCATCTGTTTCATTGTCTATTTCCTATAGTTTAGTCCTAATTATCTCTTCTTGTCCCAGACATTTTATAAGTCTATTCTGAAGCCTTCTCAGTTCAGAGAAGAGGTCAGGAAAAGAAAATCAGTCCACCAGGGTCACAGAGCTCCTGGTGGGAGATCCTGCAGTAGAACCAGCTCTCCTTTGTCAAGTGCTTTTCTGTGGGCCTTGGTCATTGGTACTTTCCTAGCATCAATTTTGGTATTTAAATATGTATACCAATGCTTGTGATAACATTGATAAGTATTAATGCAATGTGTTGAGTACAACTTTCATTATACTATTTTAATTTTATGTGTTTGAAAATTGTCACAATGAAGTTTTAAAAAACGTGTACCACATGATTGAAACATTTTTACAAGCAGAAATTTGTTTTTTGTTTTTTCTTATGTGATATCATATGGTACGTACCTTTGCCTCATTATGTACTTGTAATCCATCATGCAGATTTGTTCGTTCACTTTAACTGCTATGAATTTTACCTGCTATTGAAAGACTGAACCAGTTTTTTATTCTCCTATTGCTGCATAGTTAGCTGCTTTCCATTCTTTCATTGGTAGAAAACAATGTTGCAGTAAACAACCAGGTACAAGTCTCAATGGGTGTGTGCACATGGGCACATTTTTCTGAGTCCTGGAATATGGATTCCCTTTAATTTTTCAAGCATACCAATTTATCCTTTGAAGAAATTGTATCCATTTATAACCCAGCAATGTTATGTTCCTGTTTCCTCATGACACCATCTAACCTTGACACTACCAAAATTTAAAACTTTTTGCCAATCACAGAGTTTGGGGTTTCTTTTTAATTGTATTTCCCTGACTAATACCTTCCTCTTTCATGATTTGTTCATATACTTTGCCTGCCTATTTGTCATTGATTTTTAAATTTTTGGATATGTTCTGTATGCTAAATCTTTGTTGTTAGGTGTTACGAGTACTTTTTCCTAGTTTGGACCATGTCCTTTTACTTGTTTATGGTCTTTTTCTTACAAAAATATCTCCATATATTTAAAATTGTCATCATTTTCTTAAAAGTTTTGCAAAAGCTTTGTATTTCTTATTTTAAAAATGTCTGCTTTACCCCATTTGGTGAAGAGATTCTGTTATGTTTTTCCTAAAAACCTTTATAGTTTTTCTTTTAATATTTAGAATTTTAATTTTTCCAGTTTATTTTTGTTTATAGTGTATGGTATGAAGAAAGGACCTAATCTTATACTTTTCTTTATAGATAGTTTTCTTAGCATTAAATTAAATATTCTAGTCTTTCCCCACTGATGATGCTAAGTCTGTCATATGCCAAATTCTCATATATCCTTGTTTCTAGGATCTCTATTTTATTCCATTTTTGTACTTCAGTCAATATTTGTGCAGTAATCTTCCACTTTCAAGGTGCTGCAGAGAATATAAACCTGTATTTTAATTAATTAATTAATTAATTAATTGAGACAGAGTCTCACTCTGTTGCCCAGGCTGGAGGGCAGTGGTGCAATCTTGGCTCACTGCAACCTCTGCCTCTGCCAGGTTCAAGCAATTCTCCCACCTCAGCCTCCTGAGTAGCTGGGATTACAGCTGTGCATCACCATGCCTGGCTACTTTTTGTATTTTTAGTAAAGGTGGGGTTTCACTGTGTTGCCCAGGCTGGACTTAAACTCCTGACCTCAAGTGATCCACCCACCTTGCCCTCCCAAAGTGCTGGGATTACAGGGGTGAGCCACCACATGTCTGGCCAAACCTGTATTTTATATACTAGTGGCCATTTTGGGGTATAATTGAGCTTCAGAGTCTGCCTATTTATAGTGGGTTTAACACATTCCTCTGTTACCTGAGTGGCACAAACAATTGACTGGTCCTCTACATTCCCTCCCCTCACCTGGCAAAATATATTGATAGGCTGATTCTAACAAGCAACATGGAATAAGAATGAAATAAAATGCTGCCTTTAGTTCCAGGAAATTTGGCTGAAATACAGCACAAGTGAAGAAGACTTACTGGTTTTAGTGTCCTGCAGCTTTGATAAGACTCAGTAATTGATATGGTTGCCCATGAAATTAATGCAGTCTTGGGTAGCACTGATGAACAGTGTCCAGCCATAGCAGTGAAGAACCTTGCTATTCTGTCTTTCTGTGCTCAAGCAACTGCCTCGGAGAAAAGTGCTGTCTCCATCAAACAGAGAGAACTGTGCTCAGTTCTGTGTGCCACAAGATGAGAAAAGGACATGGTGCACTAAGAAGGCAAGCAGAAAGATTGTTTGGGACTGGATTAGGTTTGCTGCCTTTTGCTTTAGATAACACAGATGTTAAAGGGAGATAAGATAATTTTTATTTTAACACAAAAGAGTTTTCTGTTGTTTAGTTTTTATTTCATTGACACTAGGACAGTTCAAAGATGGAATAGTCTATATGTGGGAGGAAAAGTGAGTTCTGTTATGGAGTCTGTTTAAGCAGAGAGAGGTTGGGTTTGTGTGTAAGTAGTGGCTGGTGGTAGATAAGATGTAATGTTCAGAGCACTGTGGTGAGGAAGCTAATGCTATGCTTGAAGAATGTTAGTTATTACCTAGAATACAGGAATCTGGGATTTGCTAGTGAACAGAAGAGAGGTGAGAATGGCCTGGGATGCTAGGGTTATGGATTTCTCTTTCATTTACTAGGCAGTGGGAAACCACTCAAGTTTTGAGCCTTGAGAGATGATCAAGGAAGAGTTTTAGGAGATGAGTCATTCAGAGATGTATGGCATATATCTGAGAAGGTAAGGCAAAGTTATTAATCTAGGGGGGCATCTGTGAATGGGCTTGACATGATATTAAAAATCTTTGTATGTATTTGTACTTACATGCTTTTTTCTGGCAAATTGATCTGTGTTACCAAATGATTTCAGTAGGAACTGGAGGGACTGTGAGGAAGGGACCTAATTTTATACTTTTATACTAGAGGGAGACCAGTTATAAGGTTTTTGTAAAAGAGGTGAAAAGGAAAGGAGGGAGTGAAGGTAGAGAGGCTGTGATAGAAATCAGTAGGGCTTGGTACAGTGCAACAGAAGGAGACTTGGATCTGGCCACCAAGATGAGGGTTACAGTTCTAGCTCTTCCGATTGTTCATTGTTTAACTTTGCAGAAATTATTTAACCTCTTGGAGTTACTTCATTTGATATGTGTAAAATGAAGATAATAATGTTCCACAGTGAGAAACAAATGATCTGCAAAGTATGTGAAAGTATTTTATAAACTGTAAAACTCAAAACAAAGATTGGCTATTTTTATGTTGGAGTTTAAAGGCAGAAATCGAAGACTGTATTAGTCAAAGTAGGGGACTGAGGATGATTTTATTTCACTTACTAATGGAGAAGAGTAAGGTAGAAAACTGCAAAAAATTTGAAGAAGCCTGTTTTGGGGCTTTGAATTTAAACAAGAACAATCTATTATCTTCCTGTTATCCAAGACTTCTTGTCTTTCAAATTTCAGCTAAAAGTTATTGTCACAGAAATTCAGGGCTTAAAGTATTTAAAGTAGGGAAATTGCTCAAAAAAGCTGCACTTGAGGTTAAAAACTTTAACTTTTGTGTTCCCTGGAAGGGCTTTTTTTTGGCACATGTTGGATTTATTTATTTACATGTCGTTATTTCTTCTTTGGCCTGCTCTTTCTAGATTATTGCTTAGAGTCAGTAATTGTCTCGTTTGTGTTTATACACCAAATGTCTACTGTGTGACTTGGCACACAGTAGATAAATGATTGTTGAATTATGAAAGTGGTGGCTCAGTTGCCAGATAGTGAAGATATTTAAGAATGTTGGACTATTTAGAGGTTGGTGGTATTTTTAAAACTAGATCAACAGATAATTCCTTCCATATGTCATTTGGAATTTCTCTCATCTGCACAGTTTAAGATAAAAATGGTTGAGTAAAGAGCAGAGGAACAGATTATGATACACAGCATTTTGATATGCTTTGGCTATAATACAAGATTCTCTTAATGTGAGTAAGGAAAAAACTGCTTTGCAAATGTGTTATATATCCTCTGACTTGGTCTTTAACCTTTGCCGATTTCATAGACTTCCTGTTTGAAGCGCCTAAGGAGGCTACAGCTCATATCTTTATTGCAGTAAATTTATTAAAAGGCATACAGCCTGTTACTAGTGATTAGAACAAGCTCCAAATTTTGTTTTAGTAGGTTTAGGGACTTTCGCTTAAAACAAATCCCTCTTTCATTATCAGAAACACTGAGATTTGCAAAATAGAGACTGTAGTATAGAAGCAATGTAGTTGGGCTCTGAGAGGTTCCTGTCCTTTTAGATGGCAGGTGAAAGATACTTAGTTTAATATAAGGCCTATAAGTAGGGGAACTGGACTTCATATTTTGAAATTAGCTTCCCCTCATCCCCTTTTGACATTTCCACTGCTTTATCAACTACTGGTCTTCTGTATCCATGAAGATTTTTTGTTCATCAAAACTTCCTTGGTACCTAATTCTTGCAATGATATAGGCCAGTGTTCTTGAGCAGCCGTTTCTAGACAATAAGGCATAGATTGTTATTATCATTTGTGTTATTAAACAGGATGAGAACTTTGTTGATTTGTTTGTCTTCATAGCATAGTCACTCTTTTACATAATTCTTATATTAGAATAATGTAGGAATGGTGACCAGACGAGGATGAGATCAAAATGCCATAATTCTACTATGCAATATTAATGCCATAATGCCGCTAGCCTCAGTTACACTCTTTTCATATCTTTAAGGGTACTTTATGTGAATGCTGGCAAAGTGTTCATAACTCAACTCTTATTCCCTCATAGCTTTTGCACATTTCCATGCCAGTGTAACAAGAGCACCTGAAGTAGTTGGTAAATCACTTTTTAATGACTGTCTCATTTTTTCACAATGTTAATGCAATACACATGGTATGCTGTATCCTGTTGGCAGTTTCAAGTGATAAATTTCAATTGGCACAATGTTAATGCAATACACATGGTATGCTGTATCCTGTTGGCAGTTTCAATTTGATAAATTCTTTCCTGGCTGGCTTGTGAATCTTACATAATATAAATTGCTAAGTTTTGCTGTTTTCTATTCTAGTTTGTAACTATAAGTACCATGAAATGACCTTGTATCTATTGTGGTACAGCAATATAATCGAGACAAAAGTTCCTGAATATTAAACTTATTTCTTTTAATTGCTTATTCTTATAACAAACATGATTTTCCAGGAATGAATGTACCTGAAACAAGGGCTTTCTTATTTCTGCAATTTTACTCCAAAGTGGATTTGTTCAATAATATAACTTTACCTGATGTTATTTCATTGACTTTTTGCCTAGAAATGCAATAGCAGCTGGAAATGGTTAGAAATTATTGCTCTGAAAATCAAAAATGACTAGATATTTCTAATTAGAAAGATGAGCCACAGAGGTAATGGGACTTAGTTTTTAAGAACACAGTGTGTCAGGTGCCTAATAGATGTTTTATCATGACATAGTATGTGGTAGAGCAGAGTTCTTAGGAACACAGCCTTTGGTAATACACATTATCACCAATCATGCTGAAACAATTTCTGTAGTACACACAGTATTTATACATGTGTAAGGGCTAATGCAAGATGCTACTGAGGTTTACTTCTCTGTAAGCATTTGGAACCATTTGCACAAACGACTTTAGTCAACTACTTTTTGAGTTTCATCCAGACAGAGAAAAACAGATTTTAGTAGTAGCAGATGTGCATGGCCTGATGTAAAATATTGTTTTCCTGTAGAGACGAATCCATGTAGAGGACAAACACAAAGAATAAACACCTGAATTGATTCCACTTTTAATTCTAGGAATTTGTTGTTGTCGTTGTTTACTTTAATCTGAGTCTCAGAGAAACTTGGACATTGGCTTTTAATAAACTGCTATCTCAGATCCTTTCTTGCTCAAGCTTGTCTGGGAATTTCATCCAGTTTTTATGTGAGGGGGAGTTGAAGGCATTTCAGCAAAGCAAACAACTGAATGATGTGTCAGATAAAACTTGAAATGTTAGTTTTAGAAGCATTTTTGGATATAATAAAGTCTATCAAAATAACAAAAGTTCAACTAAAAAGACCTTAAAATACAGTGCAAAAGAGGATTGCTTTATATATTGTCTTGAGAAGCCTGGAACCATTACAGATGCTTCTGAAGTCCACACACATATTGAGTACTTCAGCCAAAGTATTATTCCTAAAGCAGAGAATCATCACCACTAGGAGAGGTGACACTAGAAGACAAAAATCTGGTTGGAAAACTATTCCAATCTTGAGTCAGATGCTCTTCATATTCTAAGCACAAAATCTTTTCTAAGAATAACTGGAGTTAAAGGAGTGTGGGATTCCATTCTCAGGTTTCACTGGTTTATTTCCCTAAATCAGGACAACTTTGAAAGTATAGGTTCTACTGGGTGCAGTACCTATAATCTAAGAACTTTGAGAGGGCAAGGCAGGCTTATCGCTTGAGCCCAGGAGTTTGAGACCAACTTAGGCAACATAGTGAGACCCTATCTGTACAAAAAATAATTTTCGAAAATTAGGAAGCATGATGGCATGTGTGTGTGGTC
The DNA here is from genome assembly GCF_049354715.1 of Callithrix jacchus. Classification (NCBI taxonomy): domain Eukaryota; kingdom Metazoa; phylum Chordata; class Mammalia; order Primates; family Cebidae; genus Callithrix; species Callithrix jacchus. Next base: position 79,001,132 of record NC_133504.1, read on the forward strand.
CTGGCTGCTTCAGAGGCTGAGGCAGGAGGATGGCTTAAGCCTAGGAGATTAAGGCTTGCAGTGAGCCGTGATCGCACCACTGCCCTCCAGCCTGGGCAAGAGAGAACCCTTGTCTCAAAAAGGAAAAAAAAAATTGTGTGTGTGTGGGTGTATTCCATATACATAGGAACTAACAAAGAACTTCATTTTGGCAACAATGGTGCTGTTTGCCTTCTTATTAGGTAAATATTTTTATCCCGATTTAATATTAATGCTGATTGGTGAGCATACTAATTACCTGCCAAAATATACTTGATCCAAGAACACAGTATATATATGGAACATGTATGCTTTTTGCATTTTGGTATCTATCGGTAATCTCTTAGGATGCTTACTTCACCCAGTGAAATTCTGGGCACGTAGGGGCAGGAGTTATGCCCACACTTTTGAATCTTTGGTTCAGTAGTTCCCAGGTAAGACTGTGAATATCAACTACCCGTGATCCTACACCAGCCGTATTAATTTATATTCTCAGATATTGTATGGCTTAGACATTTATATTTTTTGAAGTGGTATAAGTGATTCTGATGCATAGCTAGCATTAACAAGAACATTGGATTTTCATGGGGATTTTTATATAAAATACAAAGCTTTGTGCTAGTTTGATATAATATGGTAATTAGTAAATCTCTTTTTAATTTCAGTAACTTAGGGATGAGAGTGTAAGTATGTATGTGGACGTGAATGTCTTTCAAAATAACTCATTCAATATAAATTAAGAGCTTTCTCTACCAAGCGCTTTGCTGGGTGCTAAGGATATAGCAGTGATCATGACATGGTCCTTGCATTTGAGGAGCCTTTAAGTCCTAGAAACTGTTACATATGCACTGAGAGTGTTCAAAAGGATTGGTTAGTTTACAGGAGAGCAGACGATTAGGAGGAGCCTCCTAGGAGAACTCTGACTTGATCTGGACAAAATCAGTTTTTGTCATATTAGGAGAGAGGGGACAAGGGAAACAACATTGCACATGGTTTGAATAATGACAGGTTTGTAAGACAACTCTTCAAATGGTTTAAATGACAGGAGCACAGGGGCCAGGCTAGTATCAGAGAGGGGAACAAGGGCCGGTTCTTAGATGCATTTGTGTATCATTTAAGGAATTTGAATTTATCACATGGATTGGGGATCCCTTGAAGAGTACTCAGGAGTTATATTATCAGGCAGAAAAAACATCACTCTGGCTGCAGCATGAGGGCTGGGTTGAAAAAGTTAAAACTTGAAGCAGCAAGGCCATTCAGGGGACTATTGCAATAGTCTTGGCATGAAATGACACATTGAGGCAAGATTGCCCAGGGCTTTAACATTGAGATTATTTAAAAAATAAATCGCCTTGTGGTAGTAAGGTCCTGTTTCTTTGTTTACTGGTTGAAGACTCAATTTTTATAGATAATGCGGAATAGATTTATAAGCCAGTTTAGCTGCAAATATTATTTTGGCCAAGGATCACAGCTTACAGAATGGAAAATATTGTTGCAATGAGACGTTTTTTTTTTTAAAGTTGAATAGTAACATTATTATCGTAAAAGATATAAAAAGTTGACATTTGAAGGTAGTGTCTCATTAATTCCAACTTAAAAATTACAAGCAACTTAGGACTGCATGGAACTCAGGTGCCTAGTTCCTGTAAAACAATCTTGACCAATGCTGTCTAGCAGAAATATAATGTAAGTTACAAATAACAAGGGATATATGTAACTTTGAATTTTTTTAGTAGCCACATTAAAAGATTAAAAACATGGCTGGGCATGGTGGCTCATGCCTGTAATTCTAGCACTTTAGGAGGCTGAGGTAGGAGGGTTGCTTGAGCCTAGGAGTTCGAGACCCGCCTGGGGAACATAGTAAGATCCTGTCTCTACAAAAAAATAAAAGATTAGCCAGGTGTGGTGGTGTGTATTTGTGGTCCCAGCCACTTGGGAGACTGAGGTGGGAGGATCACTTGCGCCTAGGAGGTTGAGGCTGCAGTGAGCAGTGAGCAATGGTGCTACTGCACTCAAGCCTGAGTGACAGAATGAGATCTTGTCTCAAAAAACAAAAAACAAAAATTAAAAAAAAAAAAAAAAAGATAAAGATAAAAACTCAAACAGGTCAAATTGCCTATTAATTGTTACAGTTTCAGTATGTGAAATAATCCTAAATTTTACTTAAATTTTGAAGTAGAAATGATAAGAGCATTTAGGAACAATATATTAAAAAGCCTCTGAACTTTAAAGATATGTGATGATTTAAGATTGAGAGTCTCAAGAAATCATAGATTATTAGTATTAAATATCGATAGTAGGTGGCTGTATAAGCCAAATAGTCTTTGTGGAACTGTTTTGTTTTTGAGTGCTGACAGCTAATTATATATACAAGACGGTCACAGCACTACTTAAGGATATTAGAATATTCAGGCATCTCATAACCTCCAGTACTTTTATAGAAGTGGGAAGTTTTATTTTAAATAGACACTAGAAAATGCCAAGTTTTTGAATACCAACTCTTCTCAGCTCACATTCAATTACAGGTCGTGTAAACAATGAATGAGTCAAGTTCCGGCAAAAAAAAAATTAAAGTGACAGTTCTTATATGCATGCTTTCCCCCTTTAATGGGCAGATGGTAGAATCCAAGCCAGATAATAAGGGAAGTTATAAAAGACTGAAATGAAAAAATAGTGGGGCCAAAGGATAGAAGTCCAATGGGTTTGAAGGATTTTAGAGCTGTAAAAATAGAAGGCAGAAATACAATATGCTTGAAAACAAGATTTCAGAGGTGTGTGGTTATCTGGTGAATACAACATCTAGGTCTTACATTGTAAGTGGGTTGCTGAGATGAGGTGGAGAATACATGCACTGCAGATGAGTAAGTCAGGGACCTACAAAATAAAAGTCATTGGAAATTAAGTCTTAAGAATGTTCTAAGTAGTGGAATGAAGTGAGCATGGTGCTGTAGTCTACAGTGAGAAAGAGGAAGTAACCAGGAGATGGGTTAGGTCATTCTAGGTCAGAGGTTCTCAAGTAGGGGCACTTTGCCTAACAGGGAACATCTGACCATGTCTGGAGTCATTTCTGGCAATCACAACTGGGGATGGAGGGTGTGTGTACCATGTACCAGTGGCATCTAGCAAATAGTGGTCAGGGATGCTTCTAAACACGCTATAATGCACAGGGCAGCTCTCACAACAGAGAATTATCTGGTCCAAAATGTTAATAGGTGCTGAGGTCGAGAAACCCTTCTTTAGGTGTGTTAGGTATGATGGTTGAAAAGTGAACTGAGAACTATCCATCTAGTAAATATTGTGTTTCTATTTTAACTATAGTTTCTCATGGAAAAAGGTACGCATTAACAATGAACATTTGTTCACTAACTAAACCATTTTTCTTGCATTCCTAATTAATGGTGCAACACTCTTCTAGGTGTTTTAGATTCATCAGTGAACACAACAAAGATCTCTGACCTGGAATAGCTTTTACTAACACAGGGAGGAGAGAAAACAAACATAATAGATTAGTTTTTAGAAAGTGGTGCTTAAAAAAGGAGAGTAGAGCAGATAATATTGGGAGTGTTGGGAGGACAAAGAAAGATGGGTTGCAATTCTAAATATGAGGGTGTCAAAGTAGGCTTCACTGAGGTGACATCTGAATAAAGATTTAAGAGGTGAAAGGATAGAATGAAAATGTTGATCTGAAAGTATAGTTTGGATTTGCATTCACTTTAGAGGGAAGGGAACAAGTTTAAGTCTACCTTGCAGGAATGAAGTGGATTGTACTAAGTACTGTGAGGGACATGAAGTTAGATCAGACAGTTCTGCCCTCACAGAGCTTAGTGATGAACTAATCTTGGAAATAACAGAGCAACAAAAATGGCAAACACAGAACAATGATTTTGACTTATACTATTTGTTCCTGTTTTGATCCCTTTTTATTTGGGAAATGACAGTTAATGATTAGTCAGTATTTTCCACTCATCTTCCACATTTGCTCCTTGGAAAACAGTAACCTAGATTACACAGTGAAATAAAGGTTATGACAATGGGTTTCCAGTAGAGGATCACCAATGGTGGGTCAGATAAATGGAAAGAAAGGTTAAATTTGCAAAAGGGGCTGATGATTTGGAAGAAAGGCTTTTATCTTCATTAGTCTTCCTTCTTGACAATTAGTAATTTTCACTATCTGAAGCTCAAGTTTCTCATTAGTACTCTGTGCCTCTCAGGTATGGCAACAGCACTAGGAACTATGCTGTTCGGGTTGGGGATTATCATACTCTGGTACCAGAGGAGTTTGAGGAAGAAATTGGAGTTCAAGAGATTGTGACTCATCGGGAATATCGACCTGACAGCAGTGATTATGACATAGCCCTGGTTAGATTACAAGGACCTGAAGAGCAATGTGCCAGATTCAACAGCCACGTTTTACCAGCCTGTTTACCACTCTGGAGAGAGAGGCCACAGAAAACAGCATCCAATTGTTACATAACAGGATGGGGAGACACAGGTAATGCATAATCAAAAAACAGAGCAGGGCACCTTTTTTTGTCTGGTATTATCCACTTATTTGGGCCTGTAATGCATAAGATCTTAAATGGGTTCAGGCTTATTTGGAGAAATTCTGCTTAGTGTGAAATGCATGCATGTAATTGAGATTCATATTCCGGAGGTATTGCTGGTTCTGAGAACTGAGAACTCAAGTTTCTTCATAAACTGTGAATTCAAGTTCAGTGAAGTAGACGAATATGAATAGATGCGCTAATGCAAAACCAGCATTAATGCATTATATGGTTTTAAATATACAGAATTCAAATATGAAAGCCTGCGCAAATGTGCTTTCTTTAGGTTACCTTCCTCCAGACAAATCCAAATGTTATTCATTATTCCTCAGTTCAGTACTGCGAAGTAAATTTGTAGAGGTTAAGACTGTGTCATTGTTAAAAAAGGCAGCTAACAATGGTACATACCATCTAGTCATTGCTCATTTTAAACACTAATGCCACAACAAGGATTTTATTTTCATTACTATGACATGCTAACTGTTAAAATGTTGTGATGCTTAGCTCAAATGCCACTAATCAGATGTTTGGTTTGAGTAGGACAAGCCTATTCAAGGACACTACAACAAGCAGCCATACACTTACTTCCTAAGAGATTTTGTGAAGAACGTTATAAGGGTCGGTTTACAGGGAGAATGCTCTGTGCTGGAAACCTCCATCAACACAAACACGTGGACAGCTGCCAGGGAGACAGCGGAGGACCACTCATGTGTGAACGGCCTGGAGAGAGCTGGGTGGTGTATGGAGTGACCTCCTGGGGGTATGGCTGTGGAGTCAAGGATTCTCCTGGTGTTTATACCAAAGTCTCAGCCTTTGTACCTTGGATAAAAAGTGTCACCAAACTGTAATTCATGGAAACCTCAAAGCAGCATTTAAACAGATGGAAAACTTTGAACCCCTGCTATTAGCACTCAGCAGAGATGACAACAAATGGGGACTGAAATCCGTGTTTTTGCTTTGTTTTGTGCTTAAAAAACAGTGTACCCCTTGCTGCTTGTGAGAATTTGTATTGTGAATATTTTCAGAGACCTCATTGTAGTGGAATAGTGATAACCCTTAAATGAGCATTGTTGTCTACCCAAATTTCACTGGAGTGACTTATTCTAAGTCTCATCTATCCGTGCCTGTTTTCTCAAAATCATTCTGTGCTGATTTCCCAAAAGTTCGTTTTTACATTTTGAGAATCCCTTATAGTTGAATCAGTGGTGTCTGAATTCATGTTATCTACATTTGACATAAACACCCTTTACTACAATCAGAAGAGTGCAGTATTTATGCTTTGATCTTTTCAAAAGACTTGAGAAGAAATCTTCATTTTCTCTATAGCCTTTGTTAAGTGAGGAAATCAATGGTTAAGGAATTCCATTATAAACTTTCAGGCCTGAATAGGATTACTAAGCCTCAAGGACATTTGCCTGTCACAACACTCTCTGTGAGAGTGATCTGATATTTGGAAACAAGTATCCTTGTTAAGTACCCAGTGCTGCAGAAACCATAAAATATTTTCTGCCTATAGTAGATAAACTACTAGCAAAATTTGAAAGGATTTCTGGTTAATAAAATGCCAGTTGGACATACAACCTAGTTTATTCAACACATTAACATATCTAGTATATTCATTTTTATCAAGCACTTCAGATTTAACTCAGAATAAAATGTTAACTTGTCCTTGGCATCATAGGCTATGTTCCCCGACCATGATCTAACAGTGCCACCTACTGACACTTTCTTGTAACTGACTTGTACCTGCAGGTTTTCTCCAAGACCAACCTGACACAATCCAATCTTAAAATACACTAGTCAAAATGCTTTCCCGGCCTATACATTGGAAAAGCTGTAGCAGCTTTCAGTTGTTTTAATGCATAAGCAGTTATATGCCAGGCACTACATTAAATGGCCATGCACATCACTTGCAATCATGTGCAATCACTATGCACATCATTTGCAAATGACACAAATGACAATTTGCAAAAGGCCAGTAGGATCTTATAGCAGCAGCCCTAGTTTTCAAATAGGGAAAACAGACTTACCTCAAAGCAAGACCAGTTGGTAAAACACTGATTCGTAACTCCAGGAGTCCCAATGCTGGATTTTCCCCCCATAATTCTCCCAAGAATTGTTTCCCTATGGCTATTTCTCTAAGGGTTAAGGCATAACTGCTTAACCCTAGAGAATTAAACTATGCACTTTTATGGGACATTCTCGGCAGTAATGCTCATATTTAAAAGGCACATTCAAGATACTTCAATGTCATGGATACTTCCCCAGGTCCCCAGTATAAATATAGAGGTTAGCATGAACTTTCAGATGGTTTTAAGTAATCCTCCTGAATGTCAGTCACGAAAGGACTTTGTCCTTCTACATCAAATTACGTCCTTTTCACAAATCTCCATTTCTGTAAAAGTGGTGCAAACCAAAAGGTGCTTTATAGTTTTACTACTTTGCAGATTTGCAATGCTGCATATAATGCAGAAGAGCTTTAAAAACTTTTGTAAAAACTTAAGGATTTTGATAAACTTTTAAAGCAGCATTTACATGTAAATAGAGCTACCCATGGCACACTTGCACAAGGGCTTGGGAAAAACGTGCAATATAGGTGAGAAATAAGTCTATTGAAATTTTCCCACAGGCTGCCCTTGTAATTAAACTACAGGTGCTGGTGCAAGCAACATCTATGTTTCAAGTCAATCAGGGACTAAACCTAAAAGGCAGTAAACAGCCTGCAGTTTACTCAACCCTGAAGAATACATGGTTCATATAGCATGCTTTTATTTAACCAATTGTCTTAAGTGTGACTTTTGAAAGATACTAGTGTTCTGTGCATCGTTGTGTAAATAAAGTACGTAATTTTTCACCTTGTATAGCTGCTTTAATTTTTTGTATGGTTTAGAAAAAATTAGAGTCTGTTCTCTCCCTTGGGGGTAACCTAGTCCTTTTTATCTTTTACATTTTTCACAAAAGCTGCAGCAACCTTGTAACTGTACTCATTCACACTACTTCCACGTGAGTGGGTAACATTAGGAAGTATTCTGCTTGCTATTAAATACCTTTCCGTCTATTAACCACTCAGTCAAGTAACAATGAGTAGCCACATAAAATTATGCATTTTATTTAAGAACCACCTTAAATATTACGTTAAAAAATCCAAGCCTATATTGAAAATGGGCGTCCTGATAACTTCCAGAACATCATTCGAAACATCAATTTCCCCGACTAAGATAAATCCATTGCAGGATGCTGAATAGACTTCACCCATTACCACTTTTGATTTCTTGAGTCTGCAAAAAGAGAAAAAAAAAATTATGAAACCCAGACCTGTGTACTTACCTCACTGCTTTAAGATCTTATCACTGAATTCAGTTGGCTGTTAACTCTTAAACTACAAAAGCCAGCAAAACAGGCCAACTTTAGCATTCCAGCGTCCTAACACTAAGGCATTTCAGATTAAGGAATAAGAAAAAAGAAATGTACCTCATGTTTCCATCATCCATCGTAATGTGTTCAGTTCAGCTTCCTAGAACAATTTAACAACAGTTTAGAAAAGTTTACCTAATAACCGGGCACCCTCCAGGTTTTTAACAGTGAAGAATGTTACTTGTGCAAGTCAGAATCTGATACCAATTAAATGGTGACAGCTTTGCCAATAAACAAGAATATGCTCTTCCATGGCTAGGAAGGGAGACTGCCACGGTTGACAGGTCCCAAAGATACATGGAGATTCACGATCCAGAGTTAACCAGCAAGCAAACAGCTACAGATTATATTACTTACCATCTGGTGCAAACTGAGGTTCTCGAGGTGCTAAGGCACGAAGAGCGACTAGACTCAAGATGGCCACATGACACCGACGGCCAAACTAACACGCTTCACCAGAGTCCCCGGGTGCACGGAACCTATCCCCGAGGGCCCACGGCCCACACGCACCCGGGTTCAGGGTCCTGGGCTGCACGTGGCCACCCTGCGACCTAATGAGCACTCATATCCGCGCATGCTTGTAAACCTGAGGGTTTCCAAAGCTGTCCCCGACCTACCAATATCCTGACTGCGCTGCCTTTCAGGTAAGGCTGTAAGTTTTGGCTCAATTATCATTTTAATTTACAAAAGACAACTGCGTGCCTTCACCTGATCCCGACGCTTCCCGAAAGTGAAAGGCCAAGGCTTTCTGCGCTAGCTATCTTATAGAACTGATGACGCTATTCCGGGGGAAGCACCGCGAGGGGTGGGGCCTATGTTTCATTCCTCGCCCCGCCCAGCTCCGCCGCGGCTCCACCTGTTACTTCGGCCACCTCCTCGGTGGCCCCCTTCACTCGGCTTCTTTCTCCCCTCCCCTGCCGGTCATCCAAGTCTGAGCGGGTCTCCGGCTCCGGAACCTGACGCATGCGCACGCACTGAAGTCCGAAGGTTCTCGCGATAGCGAAAAATCTGACGCTTACTCTTGTAGGTCACGGAAGCGAAGGGGAAAATTGTGGTGTTTCCTGTTTAGGATATTTATTTTACACAATATTAGAAAAAGGGGCTGGACGCAGTGGCTCACGCCTGTGATCCCAGCACTTTGGGAGGTCGAGGCGGGTAGATTTCTTGAAGTCAGGAGTTCGAGACCAGCCTGGCCAACATGGCGAAACCCCATCTTTACTAAAAATACAAAAATTAGCCGGGTGTGATGGTGAACACCTGTAGTCCCGGGTGCTCGGATGGTTGAGGCGGGAGAATCGCTTGAGCCTGGGAGGCGGAAGTTGCGGTAAACAGAGATCTCGCCACTGCACTCCAGCCTGGGCGACAGAGCGAGAATCCCTCTCAAAAAAAAAAAAAAAAAAAATTTAAAAAGGAAAGGATGTTAGACCCTTTGAGCCTAGGTGACACACCCGGTTTTGTGCGCGTGTGTACGTTTTTCATGTTGCAATCTGCCCCTGACCCGTAGTTTGTTGCTCACATTTGGGCGCCCCTGGACTCCCGAAAGCGGAACGCCCCAGTCTTAACTCACCCGCTGTACATCCCTGGAGGATGCAATGAAATAGAGCTACCGCCCTTGGAAAGTGGAATTTCCAACCTTCGGGAATAGTCTTATTAGATACGTGCTTTTAAAGAACGCTAAATTTCTTTTCTGTTTTCGCGTTCCTCCTGTATGAAATAAAGCAGGTGAAGTTTTTACGTAGTGCTGGATCATTTGGAGCAGCACATTGTACAATTGCTGTCAAGGAAAAAGGTATCAAGACGGGTGAATAAAGTACAGTGGAGATCTACAAAAACTTCATGAAGTCATTACATACTTTTTTGAGTAAAGAATTAGAGCAGTAACTGCCGTAAGGGTTGGAATGGACAAGCTTATAGGAGAAAAATTTTTGTTTGAGGTAATAGAGCGGCTTCCAAGGCTCACCATTATTTCACCCCATCTTACTTTGTCTTCTTACTTCACTCCCATTCATTCCACTTGTGAACCGAAAAGAATTATTCAATAACAAGGCTTGGGTACTGAATCACAGGAGGGTGTTCTGCGGAGTTACATTTTATTGAAATCTAAATAATTATCAATATTAGTTTGCTAGGACTCTCATAACAAAATACCACAGACCGGGTGGCTTAAACAACAAAAACTTGTCACAGTTCTGTAGTTTGGAAGTCTGAGATCAAGGTGTCATTAGCTTGTTTCTTCTGAGGCCTCTCTCCTTGGCATGTGTATGATGGTGTTTTCCTGGTATCTTAATATTGTTTTCTTTTTGAAACTGTCTCAGTTGGCTCTACCTAAAAGAACACTGGCCGAATTGGATTAGGGCCCTCCCCGATGAACTCATTCAAACTTAATTACGTCTTTAAAGACCCCATCTCCAAATACAGTCATATTCACAGGTACCGAGGATAAGGGCTTCCACATAATGAATTTTGGGAAGCACAGTTCCGCCCATAACACCATTCATTTATGCTAAGCTAAAAAGTCTGATTGAAGATTTGAAATTAATGTTTCCAATGGCTAAGGAATATGCATAACAGCATGTGTATATGCATGCAGGACTGTGTGCACCTGTGTGTTCTGGCCTTTAATTAGAACTTTGTGTTTTGTCTGAAACTGGACTGTAGAAAATCTGTTCTTTTCTACCCCCATATTTTATGATCTTTTTTCCATCTTGACTGCCTTGTCATCTATTTTTATCTGTCAGAATTCTACTCAGCTTTCAGTGCTTTGTTCAAATATCACTTCCATAAAATTTTGGTTACTTCAATTGAATTTGTTTTTTTTCTTTTTTTTAACATACTATAGTACTTAACTCACATTTTTCTTGCGGTGTCTTTATTATAAACTGTGGTGAAGGACTATGTCTAATTCTTCAAGTGCCTAGCAGAATGACTTTCATTATATGAACAGTCAGTTGCATTACTGAATGCTTTGAAATACTCAATATGTTTCTGAAATCGAAAAGGTTTTATGTTTACTTTAAATGCCATTTCTCTCCGGAAGATAGAGTTTAATTCCCCTTGCTGATCTTACCACCAACTTTATTGTGGGCTTGCTTTCAAGGGGTAGAGTACGGAAAGGGGAGAAAGCAGAACTTTGGTGAAAAGTGGCACACATTACAGAGTCCAGGTGATCAATATTTAACATCAACGATATGTCATGTTGATAATGTGTTCTCTTTTATCATGTGGACACTTCACCTCCATGTTATTCTTCCTCAAAGCCCATACCCCAGCCTACTCATGAGAAAAAAGTCACACGAAACAAAATTGATGTACATTTTACAAATTACCTAAACAGTACTCAAAAAATGTCTTGGTCACAATAAAACAAGAAAAGTCTGAGAAACTATTATACTAGAGAAAATGATACATAATGACTAAATGTAATGTGGTATCCCGACTGGGATCTCTAGCAGAAAAAGGGCATTAATGGAAAACTGATGAATCTGAATAAAGTGCGGAATTTAGTTAATAGTGCCAATATTGATTTCTTGATTCTGACAGATGTGCCATAGTATTGTTGACATTAATAGTAGGGGAAATTGGATGAGGGTGTGTGGGGACTCCCCCATACCATTTTTGCAACTTTTCTGTAAATGTAAAACAAAGCTTAACTTAAAAAGCAATTATAACTTTACAGTCTATTATATTTTCATTTTAGGACAAAGTAGTGATTTAGTAGTGGTTTCTGTCTGCTTTAGTGGGACATTTGTGGCTGAGATGACAGTATTTCTAAGTTTGACTTGAGATCAAACCCAGTGAATTTAGCTGTATTCAAACCAAGGCTTTGAGCCTTAGGAGATTCAACAAATAGAAGAATTAAAAACTGGTTGGTAAATGAAGGTTGGCTTAAGGATTTTATTTGTTTCTTTATTTACTTAGAAATATTCTTGCTCTGCTGCCTAGCCTGCAGTGCAGTGGCATGATCTTGCCTCAGTGCAACCTCCACCTCCTAGGCTCAAGTGATCCTCCTGCCTGGTGTGTGCCACCACACTTGGCTAATATTTTTAAGTTTTTCTTTTTCTTTTTTTGTAAAGACAAGGTCTCACTATATTGCTCAGGCTGATCTCCTGTGGTGAGCCGAGATTGCGCCATTGCACTCCAGCCTGGGTAACAAGAGCGAAACTCCATCTCAAAAAAAAAAAAAAAAAAAAAAATTATAATTCCTACCCTCCAAACACTTCTCACCTTCTGTGCTCTGTTTTTCTCCACAGCACTTATTGACTTTAACATACCATATAATTTGCATATTGTGATTGGCTTCTACCTTAATTTAGCTAAGCTAGTACTATGTTTCCCTTTCCTATAATTCCAGGATAGAATAGGCCACAGGAGATGTTTTGTATGAGTAAATGAAAGTAAAGCAGCATACACTTTTTACACTTGGAAGGTCAGTGTGGGGCATGAGGCAATGTTGCAGATCATGCAAGTTGTCACGTATCTACTAACCTGTCTTGTAAGTGTCGGGCAGTAGCTTCTTCAGTCATCCCAGATCTTCTGTTTCAACTTCAGCAACCCCTGAGTCTGTGACAAAGGGCATTGGCTTCTCTGGCAGATCATCCCCATCATCAAAGCTAAACCCTTGGAACCAGGAAGAGATTAGTCCTGATTCTAGTTCATTCTTATGGATTACAGCTCATTCTTGTAGATGCCAGTTTTCCTTGGTCCTTCCATTCCACAATTATGTAAGGTCAAATTCCACATATATGATTTTGAGTATATGTATTTCCTAGTAGTTCTGATTCTCTGATAGCACTCTAATACTCTTACTTGCATATGTTTTCTGCCACTAAAATGTAAGCTCCATGAAAATTTTTTAAATTCTGTTTTGTTTTATAGCATCTATGACAGGGCCCAATGGATCCATAGCATCTATGACAGCGCCCAACAGATCCATAGCATCTATGACAGGGCCCAACAAATAGTAGAAACTCATTAAATATTTACTGATGAAAAAAATGTTAATATAAGGTAAGAAGAAGAAATACTTTGCATTAAAATAATAAATACCTTACAATGAAATAATGTAAGGTACAAAGATGGCAAAAAAAAAACCAATATTTTCCAATGTTCTAGAGGAAGATGACTATAAAAAGAAAAACAAGAACTCAGATGTATCTTAAAGGATGGGTAGGAAGAATGGAAAATATATTCTATTATATGAAATAGAATGAACAAAAATACGAATGAGTATGGTAAGTGTAACATACATCATATGTTGGCCTGGGATGAGGAACTCTACCTGATCATCAGTAGGAAAGCCATTACACTTTCTATAACAAGTGCTTAACACATAGAAAATATTTGGGGAAATTTAATCTTTCATTAATATACTCACTTGATTGGAAGCGGGAACTAGAAATGTAGGGAGACAGCTCAGACATGTTATCTTATATTAGCAGTGTGATATGGTTTGGATTTGGATTTGTATCCCTGTCCAACATTGATTTGTAATCCCCAGTGTTGGAGGAGAGGCCTGGTGGGAGGTGATTGGATCATTGATTCCCTCTTGGTATTTGTGTCATAGTGAGTTTTCATGAGATCTGGTTACTTTAAAGTGTGTAGCACCTCCCCTGCTCTCTCTTCCTCCTTCTCTGCCCATGTAGGATGTGCCTGCTTCCCCTTCTGCCATGATTGAATGTTTCCTGAGGCCTCCCCAGCCATGCTTCCTTTACAGCCTATGGAACTATAAGCCAATTAAACTTCCTTCCCCTTATAAATTACCCAGTCTCAGATAGTTCTTTATAGCAATGTGAGAACAAACTAATACACAGTGTAGCAATAGAGAAAGGTAACTACAAAAATAATGTAAAAAGTTGTAATTTGGCCACTGTAGAAATCATTAGTGTTATAATAATACATTGAAATATTTCTGATTCTCTTCTTTCTAAGCACACAGTAGGATTCAATTTCCCCGTGCTTTTGGAGTTAGGTGTGGCCATGAAACTTGCTTTAGTCCTTAGAGTATGAATCAATGTAACATATGTCACATCAGAATGATGTGCTCCTGGGCTTTTCTTTCTTTCTTTTTTTTTTTTGAGACAGAGTTTCACTCTTGTTACCCAGGCTGGAGTGCAATGGCGCAATCTCGGCTCACCACAACCTCCACCTCCTGGGTTCAGGCAATTCTCCTGCCTCAGCCTCCTGAGTAGCTGGGATTACTGGCACGCGCCACCATGCCCAGCTAATTTTTTGTATTTTTAGTAGAGACAGGGTTTCACCATGTTGACCTGGATGGTCTCAATCTCTTGACCTTGTGATCCACCCGTCTTGGCCTCCCAAAGTGCTGGGATTACAGGCATGAGCCACCGCGTCCGGCCCGGGAATTATAATTTTAAAAAGGTGTTCAGGGAAAATGTTTTCAGTAGCTGACATTAGGTCAAATTGAAGAATGCGAGGGAACAAAACATGCAGACATTTGGAAGAAGAATATTCGACGCAACCAGTGCTTTCTCAGTGGGACCATACCTGATACAGTAGGTAAAGTTCCCAGTGAACCCCACCTCCTGTTAGTCCTTCCCTTATGTAATCTCTCAAATGGCAAAGTGTTGAAATGTCACTTCTGAGATCAGGCTATAAAAACTTGACTTGTGGAGTAGAGGACAAGGTCAGGAAGGCACACAACCAGATCGTGCTCGGAGTCGATGAGGGGGCTCTCACTCACCTGCTCTCTCCCTGCGGGCCTCGGAGATAGCATACCGCGTGGTGCAGAGGCAACTTGGCTGCAACCCGGACCCAGCTTGAGGAGAGAGAGAAGATGGCGCTGTAGGACCAACTCAGGATTGCAGCTTCCAGTGAAACCACAGATGGTGAGTGGACGCTGCATTTCCAGACGGATCTTTATTGCCCACAGACCAGGAGATTCCCAGGTGTAGGAGCTGCACAGGCCACCAGCACAGCTGTTTGGGCTGGCGTGCTGTTTGGGCCAGGGCCGCAGCGCAGCAGCACTCTGTACAAAATACACTGATTTGGTTGCCCTGTTAAACCGGCAGTTGGAGATTTCGGAAGGCAGATTAGCACATTCATCTGATTAAATGGGATTTAAACAGAAAGCCAGGCCAGGAGATTCCCGGGCAGCAACGTGGTTCCAGCCGCCACAGTGGGTTGCTGCACGGGAAATCACACAGATCCTGGCGCCCTTTCAGCAGGCGACTGGAACACCTGGGAGAGAGTTAACCATTCAACTAAAAAAAAAAGGCTCTGAGGTAGGGAGCCAGGTGATCAGGCTCGGCGGGTCCCACCCCCACAAAAATAAAACAGCAATTGGAAACGCTCGGGATTGAGAGTTTCACGGCAAGCACAGCTGAACCCAGGATGGTGCAGCTTGGAGGAGGTGGGGTGTCCACCATTACGGAGGCACTCCACCCCTATGGCGGTACACTGCCATTGCTGATGCAGCCTGCCATTGCCGAGGCAACCCGCCATAACAGAGAGAGTCGGCCACTACAGAGGCGGGCCATCATCACCATGGCAGCTCTAACCACACCCATATAAACAGAACTACAGGGAATCACACATGGCAGCAGGCAGAGCCCACGGCATCAGGGCAGAGCCCACAGCAGCTCAGCATAGCCACTACAGGCAAGAAGTGATTAGATTGCCTCCTTGCTGGGCAGGACAGTGCAACACTCATAAATAAAGCCCTAACTCCCCGGGACAGAGCACCTGAGGAACAAAAAGGGGCTTTATGAGTTCTGCTGCAGCAGACTTAAACGTACCTGCCTAGCAGCCCTGAATGAACAACAGAGCTCACAGCTCAGCACTTGAGCTCCTATAAAGTACAGACTATCTCCTCATGTATAAAGTACAGTCTCCTCAAGTAACTCCCTGACCCCCATATATCCAAAGAGTCACCTCACAAAGGACTGATCAGAATGACATTTGGTGGGCATCATTCAGGGACAAAGATAGCAGAAGAAGAAAGGGGTAGCAACCCTCATGATTCCACAGCTGCTACAGGTGTACCCCAGGCAAGCAGGGCCTGGAGTGGACCTCAGTAGTCCTACAGCAGAGGGGCCAGACTGTTAGAAGGAAAACTAAGAAACAGAAATACTTCATCATCAACAATCTGGATGTCCACTCAGTGACCCAATCGGAAAATCAGCAACTGCTTAGATGACAGGTGGATAAATCCACAAAGATGGGAAGAAACCAGCACAAAAATGAGGAAAACACCCGAAACCAGAACACCTCGCCTCCTACAAAGGACCACAACTCCTCACCAGCAAGGGAGCAAAGCTGGACAGAGAATGAGTGTGATGAAATGACAGAATCAGACTTCAAAAGGTGGGTAATGAGAAACTTCCATGAGCTAAAAGAACATGTTCTGAATCAATGCAAAGAAACTAAGAACCTTGAAAAAAAGATTTGATGAAATGATAACAAGAATGGACAACTTAGAGAGTTGAATTCAACTTCAATGAGTGAATTGAAGGAGCTGTAAAACACAACACAAAAACTTCACAAAGCATGCACAAGTTTCAGCAGCCGAATTGACCAAGCAGAAGAAAGGACATCAGAGGTCGAAGATCAACTCAATGAAATAAAACGAGAAACCAAGATTAGAGAAAAAAAGCGCCAAAAGGAATGAACAAAGTCTCCAAGAAATGTGGGACTATGCAAAGAGACCTAATCTACGTTTGATAGGTGTACCTGAATGTGACGAAGAGAATGAATCCAAGCTGGAAAATACTCTTCAGGATATTATCCAGGAAAATTTCCCCAACCTAGCAAGGCAGGCCAATATTCAAGTCCAGGAAATACAGAGAATACCACAAAGATATTCTGCAAGAAGAGCAACCCCAAGGCACATAATAGTCAGATTCACCAGGGTTAAAATGAAGGAAAAAATGCTAAGGGCAGCAGAGAGAAAGGTCGGGTCACCCACAAAGGGAAGCCCATCAGACTCACAGCAGAACTCTTGGCAGAAACCCTACAAGCCAGAAGAGAGTGGGGGCCAATATTCAACATCCTTAAAGAAAAGAACTATCAACCCAGAATTTCATCTCCAGCCAAACTGAGCTTCATAAGTGAAGGAAAAATAAAATCCTTTACAAACAAGCAAGTACTCAGAGATTTTGTCACCACCAGGCCTGCTTTGCAAGAGCTCCTGAAAGAGGCACTACACACAGAAAGGAACAACCAGTACCAGCCATTCCAAAAACATACCAAATGCTAAAGAGCATCAACAAAATGAAGAATCTGCATCAACTAATGGGCAAAACAGTCAGCTAACATCAAAATGACAGTATGAAATTCACATATAACAATATTAACCCTAAATGTAAATGGGCTAAATGCACCAATCAAAAGACACAGACTGGCAAATTGGGTAAAAAACCAAAACCCATCAGTGTGCTGTATCCAGGAAACCCATCTCACATGTAAGGATACACAAAGGCTCAAAATAAAGGGATGGAGGAAGATTTACCAAGCAAATTGAGAGCAAAAAAAAAGCAGAAGTTGCAATTCTCGTCTCTGATAAAATAGAATTCAAGCCAGCAAAGATCAAAAGAGACAAAGAAGGTCATCACATAATGGTAAAAGGATCGATACAACAAGAACTAACGATCCTAAATATATATGGACCCAATACAGGAGCACCCAGATATATAAGGCAAGTTCTTAATGACGTACAAAGAGACTTAGACTCCCACACAGTAATAGTGGGAGACTTTAACACTCCACTGCCAACATTCAACAGATCAACCAGACAGAAAATTAACTAGGATATCCGGGACTTGAACTCAGACCTGTAACAAGCAAACCTGATAGACATTTACAGAACTCTCCACCCCAAATCTACAGAATATACATTCTTCTCAGCACCACATCACACCTACTCTAAAATTGACCACATAATTGGAAGTAAAGCACTCCTCAGCAAATGCAAAACAACTGAAATCATAACAAACAGTCTCTCAGACCATAGTGCAATCAAGTTAGAACTCAGAATTCAGAAACTAACTCGGACCTGCACAGCTTCATGGAAACAGAACAACTGGCTCTTGAATGTTGACTGGAGAAACAATGAAATGAAGGCAGAAATAAAGAAGTTTTTCAAAACCAACGAGAATGAAGACACAACATACCAGAATCTCTGGGACACATTTAAAGCAGTCTCTAGAGAAAAATATATACCTATAAGTGCCCACATGAGAAGAGTGGAGAGATCCAAAATTGACACCCTATTGTCAAAATTGAAAGAGCTGGAGGAGCAAGATCAAAAAAACTCAAAACCTAGCAGAAGACAAGAAATAACTAAGATCAGAGCAGAACTGAAGGAGATAGAGACACGAAAAACCCTTCAAAAAATCAATAAATCCAAGAGCTGGTTTTCTGAAAAGATCAACAAAATGGACAGACCACTAGCCAGACTGATTAAAAAAGAAAAGCGAGAACAACCAAATAGATGCAATAAAAAACAATAAAGGGGAAATCACCACAGATTCCACAGAAATTCAAACCATCATCAGAGAATATTACAAAAAACTCTATTCACATAAACGTGGAAGAAATGGATAAATTCCTGGACACTTGTGTCCTCTCAAGCCTAAACCAGGAGGAAGCTGAAACTATGAATAGACCAATAAGAAGGTCTGAAGTCGAGGCAGCAATTAAGAGCCTACCACACAAAAAAAGCCCAGGTCCAGTTGGGTTCACAGCCGAATTCTATCAGACACACAAAGAGGAACTGTTATCATTCCTTCTGAAACTATTCCAAAAAATCCAAAAAAGAGGGAATCCTTCCCAAATCATTTTATGAGACCAACATCATCCTGATACCAAAACCCGGCAGAGACTCAACCAGAAAAGAAAACTTGAGGCCAATATCCATGATGAACATAGATGCAAAATTCTTTAATAAAATACTTGCAAGCCGATTGCAACAGCACATCAAAAAGCTTATCCACCATGATCAAGTAGGATTCATCCCAAAGATGCAAGGCTGGTTCAACATACGCAGGTCTATAAATGTAATTCACCACATAAACAGAACCAAAAACAAAAACTACATGATTATCTCAATTGACGCGGAGAAGGCATTTGACAAAATTCAACAGCTCTTGATGCTAAAAACCCTCAATAAACTCAGTATTGATGGAACATATCTCAAAATAATAAAAGCTATTTACGACAAACCAACAGCCAGTATCATACTGAATGGGCAAAAACTGGAAGCATTCCCTTTGAAATCTGGCACTAGACAAGGATGCCCTCTCTCACCACTTCTTTTCAATATAGTACTGGAAGTTCTAGCCAGAGCAAATCAGGCAAGAAAAAGAAATAAAGGGTATTCAAATAGGAAAGGAGGAAGCCAAATTGTCTCTATTTGCAGACGACATGGCAGTATATCTAGAAGACCCCATCGTCTCAGCCCCAAAACTCCTGAAACTCATAAGCAACTTCAGCAAAGTCTCAGGATATAAAATCAATGTGCAAAAATCACAAGCATTCCTCTACACCAATAACAGACTTAAAGAGAGCCAAATCAATAAGGAACTGCCATTCACAATTGCTACAAAGAGAATAAAATACCTAGGAATACAACTAACAAGGAACATAAGGGACCTCTTCAAGGAGAACTACAAACCACTGCTCAACTAAGTAAGAGAGGACACAAACAGATGGAGAAACATTCCATGTTCATGGTTAGGAAGAATCAATATCATGAAAATAGCCATACTGCCCAAAGTAATTTACAGAAGCAACGCTATCCCCATCAAGCTACCATTGACTTTCTTCACAGAACTGGAAAAAACCACCTTGAGCTTCATATGGAACCAAAAGAGAGCCTGCATAGCCAAGTCAATTCTAAGCAACAAGAACACAGCAGGAGGCATCACACTATCGGACTTCAAACTATACTACAAGGCTACAGTAATCAAAACAGCATGGTACTGGTACCAAAACAGAGATATAGACCAATGGAACAGAACAGAGGCATCGGAGGCAACACAACATACCTACAACCATACAATCTTGGATAAACCTGACAAAAACAAGCAATGGGGAAAGGATTCCCTGTTTCATAAATGGTGTTGGGAAAACTGGCTAGCCATGTGCAGAAAGCAGAAACTGGACCCCTTCCTGACACCTTACACTAAAATTAACTCCAGATGGATTAAGGACTTAAACATAAGACCTGGCATCATAAAAACCCTAGAAGAAAATCTAGGCAAAACCATTCAGGACATAGGAGTAGGCAAGGACTTCATGAACAAAACACCAAAAGCATTGGCAGCAAAAGCCAAAATAGACAAATGGGACCTAATCAAACTCCACTGCTTCTGCACGGCAAAAGAAACAGTCACTAGAGTGAATCGGCAACCAACAGAATGGGAAAAATTTTTTGCAGTTTACCCATCTGACAAAGGGCTGATATCCAGAATTTACAAAGAACTCAAACAGATTTACAGGAAGAAAACAAACAAGCCCATTCAAAAATGGGCAAAGGATATGAACAGACACTTTTCAAAAGAAGACATACATGAGGACAACAAACATAAAAAAATGATAATCATCACTGGTCATTAGAGAGATGCAAATCAAAACCACATTGAGATAGCATCTCACGCCAGTTAGAATGGCGATCATTAAAATATCTGGAGACAACAGATGCTGGAGAGGATGTGGAGAAAAAGGAACACTTTTACACTGTTTGTGGGAGTGTAAATTAGTCCAACGATTGTGGAAGACAGTGTGGCGATTCCTCAAGGCCTTAGAGATAGAAATTCCATTTGACCCAGCAATCCCATTACTGGGTATATATCCAAAGGACTAAATCGGTCTACTATAAGGACACATGCACACGAATGTTCATTGCAGCACTGTTTACAATAGCAAAGACCTGGAACCAACCCGAATGCCCATTGATGATAGACTGGACTGGGAAAATGTGGCACATATACACCATGGAATATTATGCAGCCATCAAAAACGATGAGTTTGTGTCCTTTGTAGAGACATGGATGAATCTGGAGAACATCATTCTCAGCAAACTGACACAAGAACAGAAGATGAAATACCACATATTCTCATGCCTAGGTGGGTGATGAACAATGAGAACACATGGACACAGGGAGGGGAGCACTACACACTAGGGTCTATTGGGGGGAATAGGGGAGGGACAGCAGGCGGGGAGCTGGGGAGGGATAGCATGGGGAGAAATGCCAGATGTTGGTGAAGAGGAGGAAGACAGCAGATCACACTGCCACGTGTGTACCTATGCAACTATCTTGCATGTTCTGCACGTGTACCCCAAAACCTAAAATGCAATAAAAAAATAAAAAATAAAAACTTGACTTGTGTTTTGCTACCACTTCCTCTTTTGCCTTTTTAAAAATAATTATTTATATTACTTTAGGTGCATAGTATATCTGTCGTTTCTCCCCATGTTATCCCTCCCACCCTCCTCTCCCTCCCCACCCCCACTGTCTCTCCCCTTCCCCCCCCGCAACTGCCCCCAGTGTGTGATGTTCCTCTCCCTGAGTCCATGTCTTCTCATTGTTCAATACCCACCTATGAGTGAGAACATGCAGTGTTTGGCTTTCTGTTCTTGTGTCGGTTTGCTGAGAATAATGGTTTCCAGATTCATCCAAGTCCCTATAAAGGACATGAACTCATCGTTTTTTATGGCTGTGTAGTATTCCATGGTGTCTTTTTGTATTGCTTGCTTTGATCTAGCAAGCTGCTGTGTTGGAGTGGCCCATGTGACAAAGAACAGAGAGTGGCCTTTGGCCAACAAGCCACAAGGAACTGAGGCTATCAGACCAGTAGTTCACGAGGAATTGAATTCTGTCAACAACCATGTGAATGAGCTTGGAAGTGGATCACTACCCAGTTGAGCCCTGAGATGAGTATAGCCCCAGCTGTTGATGGCAGCCTTGGAGGGACACTGTAGCAGAGGAGCCAGCTAAGCCACACCCGGATTCTTGTCCTACACAGTGAGTGAGATAATAAATTCTGTTTTAAGCCACTATGTTTTGGGAGAATTTGTTATGTAGGAATAGGTAACTCAACTTGGCATGTTTGAAGAACAAAAATTGAACCAGTTTGGCTGGAATGAGGTAAGTGAGTAGGAAGTGAAGTTAGAAAGGTAATGATAGGCTACCTATGGCCTTATAGGTCATTATACGATTTTTAGTTTTTTGGAATAAGCTGGATAGCCACTGGAGAGTTTTGAGTAGAATAACATGCTGTAACTTAGGATTTACATGTTCTCTCTCAAAGCTCTGTTTAGAAAAGTTCTAGGATAGCGATGGGGATAGGATTGGAATAGGGAAACAGGCTAATGTAATAATAAGATGAGAGAATGGTGTTGGGTGAGTGGTAACAGTGAATGAAATAAATGATTCCATTCTGGAAATATGTTTATGGTAAAGCTGACAGAATTTACTGACAGATTGGATATGGTATATAAACAAAAGTGATATAGGCTTTGAGAAAAATGACTAAGGTTTTTGATTATTTGCTGAGATGGGGACTGCAGGAAGAGCAGGTTTTCAGGGAGAAGTATTTAGGAGCACAGTTTTGTATGTTATGTTTGAGATGCTTTTCAGACATCCACGTGGAATTATTGAGTAAAGAGTTCAATATATCGGTATCGCGGTCTGGGGAGAGGTCTGGGCTGAAGAAATAAATATGTGGATTGGCAAACTATGGAAGGTATGTAAAGCCATGAGCTTGGATGATGGTACCAAGGGAGGAAGGTTAGATAAAAAGTAGAATAAGAGGCCAGGTGCAGAGGCTCATGCCTCTAACCCCAGCACTTTAGGAGGTTGAGACTGAAGGCTCTTTTGAGCCTAGGAATTTGAGATGAGCTTGAGCAAATGGTGAAACCCCATCTCTACAAAAAATTAAAAAAAATTAGCCAGGTGTGGTGGCATGCACCTGTAGTCCCAGCTATTGGGAGGTTTAGGCAGGAGGATTGCTTGAGCCCAAGAATTTGAGGCTGCAGTGAGCTATACTCGTGCCATTACACTCCAGCCTGAGCAAGAATCTGAGAACCCCTTCTCTTAAAGAAAGAAAGAAAGAAAGAAAGAAAGAAAGAAAGAAAGAAAGAAAGAAAGAAAATAGAATAAGAAACTCATCCCTGGAGCCTATCAGTATTAATCTACCAGGAAAAATAGTAGGAACCTGTAAAGGAGGTTGAGAAGTGATTTAAGGAGAAAAGCCGGCAGAGTGTGGTACCTTAAAAGTCAAAACGTTTTTGAAAAGAAGGTGGTCAGTTGTTTACAATACAAGCAGGATGGCAGTTGAGAAATGACTATTGGATTTAGCAATATGAAGGTCACTTGGGACCTTGATAAGAGTAATTTCAGAGAGAACAAAAGTATTGGAAATCACAGATTTAGAACAACTCTTTTGAGGAGTTAAACTGTAAAGAGGAAGAGAAATGCTGCAATATCTGGACAGGGATGCAGGATCGAGAGTCAGTCATTTTTCAAGCACAGGAGAACTTAAAGTATGTTTGTGTTCTGATGGGACAGATCTAGTAGAAATGGAAAAATTGGTGATGCAGCAAAGATTTGTTGAATTGCTTGGGAAATGAGATGGGATCTAGTGCACAAAAGTAGGGATTACCCTAAGATAATAGTTTAGGCAGTCCATCTATAGAAATAGGATTAGGGCTGGGGGTGGTAGCTCATGCCTGTAATCCCAGCACTTTGGGAGGCCAAGGTGGGCTGATCACCTGAGATCGTGAGTTCGAGAGCAGCCTAACCAACATGGAGAAACCGCATCTCCACTAAAAATTAAAAAAATTAGCCGAGTGTGGTGGTTCACACCTGTAATCCCAGCTACTTGGGAGGCTGAGGCAGGAGAATCGCTTGAACCCAGGAGGCGGAGGTTGCAGTGACCCAAGTTGTGCCATTGCACTCCAGTCTGGGTGACAGAGCAAAACTCCATCTCAAAAAACAAAACAAAAAAACCCAAACAAAAAAAGGAGTATATGGGTACATGTGCTTGTGGATGAGTGGTGGTATGATCTTCGAATGTTCTCATGTACTAATTTTTTTTTAGGATAATAGAAAGCCAGGCCATCAACTGAGAGTGAGGATCAGGTAATTATGGAGAGAGTGTTGGAAATCTGAGGAGAGAGGAAAAAATTAGGAGATAGCATTAATAGACTTGGAAAAGTAATTTCCTGAGTCACATTAGGAGCTCACTTGAGTTCTTGTAATGAATTCAAAGTCAAATCTCTAGCATGATTGTGTATTTTCTCTTCATCGTGCTCAGCTGCATAGGTGCTGGTATGGAGGTGACAGGGAGTTGGAGTTAACCAAGTTGTAGTTTGCCGAGAGAGTGAGCAAAGTCCGAGAAGGTAAAAGGAATGCATGCAAAGGACTGCTTATATTGATTTGCCTTGGGAAATAAGTTAGACAAGAAGAGATGATAATACTTGAAAACAGTGAGGGACATTGAAAATGTGGTTTAAGTTGGATCCATTAATTCCAAGGTGACGATGAATCAGAAGAATTTTAGAGCTAGGATATTAGAGTAAATTTTTGACATTGTGAAACATTTATAATACAAATGTATTGAAAAGCAACATGGTGAGCCTTTTATAGTTTAGCCTTAAAAATTGGAATTGCCCAGGTGTTCTATCATCTCATACTGGCCTCTGGCATTTTAAGAGTGAATGCCTGACTTGGTTGTAAAAAATTGCACATCAGTGAGTTTCTGCACTTATATTTCATTAAATATTTACCATCTCAGAAGCCTGACTTTTTCTTTCTTTCTTTCCAAGATGGCTTGTGGTCCGTGCTTTAATCTATTTCCTAGGGAGGCTTTTTTTTCTTTCTTGCTTTTATGCAAAGAAAACTGTTGTTTATTTTAACACTTAATATGGCATATTCAAAGAGATCTTGTTTTGGAGTATTTGTAAGCTAACAATTTAAAAATATCGAATGCTTTCATGATAAAATTTTCCTTTTTATCCACACAATATAGATACTAGAGGTTTTATGATGTCAAACATTTACTCTAGTACCCCAGGTCCAAATTACTTTTGCCCATTATCCGTAAGCTTATAAATTTCTGTATCAGTGGGAAGATAAACTTACATTTATGTAAAACTTGATGGAACGAAACAAAATTACATGAAACAACAATTTTTATAGGGCCACTAGATGGCTCTGTTACCCTATTATTTATGTATATGTTTAAACCTCTGAATTTGTCACCTTGTTTAGGTATAGTGTTTAAACCCCTTTGAATTAAATACATTTGTTCATTGTGCATGAATGTATTAATGTATATGTGGATAATAACATGAAAATGGCAGCATATTTAGTAGCTCTAAAAGCCTATCTTCTGGACTTCAGTTTTATATAATGAATATCTACAGTGAATATTGAAAACTTAAGGTTCTACCAGAAATGAACAATCTTCTCCAGATGCATATTCTAAATATACCATTGGAATACACCGGAACTTGATACATAAGTTTTTTAACATGCTGAATTAATCAGTTAGAGATTTAATTCATTTCCTACTGTGCAAATTATTTAACACACTGTTAATGTGCTAGATATCAAACTGGACAATGATTCTGTTGGAGAAATAAAATATTTCTGCCCGGTCTACTAGAGGGCAAGAATGTAGTCATATTCATCTTACCTACAGTAGTACTTTGGTGCACGCTCAATGAAACGTTTGTTGAATGAGGAAGCTAGGATGATAAAAAATGAAAAAGAATTCTGAGAAATTATGCATAATGTACAGAAGGAAAAATGAGTGCAGGGTGGTACATTTAAGCAAAAATGACAAACTTTCTTGAATGCAGAGTAGTATTTAAGGCAAAAAAATTACTAACTCTTTTGGCCTCAGGCACATCTTACCTTTGTCTTTGCCAAAAGGTTTAAATTAAGTCTCCCCCCATGTTAGGACTATATTTCAAATTTTGTAATGAAAATCATTTCAAAGGGAAAATTCTATGGCAAACTGTGGAACCAATTCCTATTAGTTAGTATTTATAACTGGAATAGATTGTCACTGTCTCTACCAAAAAATATAAAAATTAGCCAGGCATGGTGGTAGGCGCCTGTAATCCCAGCTACTCAAGAGGCTGAGGCAAGAGAATCACTTGAACCTGTGAGGCGGAGGTTGCAGTGAGCAGAGATTATGCCCCTGCACTCCAGCCTGGGTAAGAGAGTAAAACTGCATCTCGAAATAAATAAAGAAATAAAAAAGTAAAATAAAAGGCTTCAGATGCTGTATAAGAATACTCGTTTGGCTTGCTGAAAAGCTGCAAAGGCCGTCAGGATCCCACGCACGTGAGACTTTTACCTTTACCCAAGAAAGGAATAAAAGAGGTCAGACGATGACAACTATGTCCTCAACAGCCAGGCCTCAGGAATCGGTGGCTTTTGAGGATGTGGCTGTATACTTCACTAAGAAGGAACGGGCCATCTTGGTGCCTGACCAGAGGCCTTGTACTGTGTGATGCTGGAAAACTATGAGGCCGTGGCCTTTGTAGCAGTGCTACCCACTTCCAAACTAGCTTCTGTCTCTCATCTGGAGCAAGGGAAAGAGCCCTGTTTCACCCAACTACAGGGAGTCCTAAGCAGGAGGGGCTGGAGAGCAGGCTTTATAGGATATTTGGAACTGAGAAGATACACTTACTTAGCTAAAGCAATGTTATGTATAATAAAATCAAAAATTCTTCAAAATCATCAGTGCTGTGAAGACAGGAGAAAGAGTTTAAATTCTTGACATTTACCAGTTTTCCAAGAAAGCAGTTGACGTAAGAGCCACCTTAAATGATGTCAAATGCACATTTTATTTTTCTGTAGATTTAATGTGTTTCATTGATTAAAATAATTCATTTTGATGTATTTAAGTTAAATGATGAGAACACGCGGACACATAGAGGGGAACAATACACACTGGGCCTACCTGAGGATGGAGGGAGGGAGCGAGGAGAGAGAGGACCAGGAAAATTACTATTGGGTAATAGGCTTAGTACCTGGTGAGGAAATAATCTGTACAACAAACTGCCATGAAACGCTTTTACCTATGTAAGAAACCTGCACATCCTGCACATATGCCCCTGAACTTAACATAAAAATCTAAAAAAGAAAAGGAGAACTGATGCATAGTATGGCTAATACATGGTATAAATGAAACTCAGAACCATGCCACTAAGTGAAAAGAAGCCAGACACAAAAGACTACATACTATATGATTCTATTCATATGAAATGTTCAGAAAAGGCAAATTTATAGTGACAG
Source organism: Callithrix jacchus (assembly GCF_049354715.1). Taxonomy (NCBI): domain Eukaryota; kingdom Metazoa; phylum Chordata; class Mammalia; order Primates; family Cebidae; genus Callithrix; species Callithrix jacchus. Next base: position 79,028,379 of record NC_133504.1, read on the forward strand.
AAAACAGATCAATGACTGGCTGAGGCTGGGTTGGGGGCAGGTCTTATCTTCAAATGGGCATGAAGAACCCCATCTATCAATCTTCGTCAGAGATCTTCTGACATCAGATCACCACGATGGCTGTACAATCCTATTAATGACTCAGCAGTTAAGGGATGTATGCTTCATCTGGTGAGTTTTATAGTATGTAATCATACATCCTCAAAAAGTCCATTTAAAAAGACGTAAAAGAATAGATTAATTCTTGCCTTCCTGGGACAGTGTTCAAGCATCCTTTTCATATTCACTCTTTAAACTTCGCTCTGTCCCTGTGTATTCTACCTGTAACCTGTTTCTGGATTCCACATGCTAACACTGCATTGAGAATTGTGCCTCTTTATTCAGGAATATGATTGGTCTATAGTTTTGTTTTCTGCCATCTTTGTAAAGCTTTAAGCAAAGGTTAAAAATAAATGTCGTACTTACATTATAGGAAGATAAATAATTTTTTTTTTTTTGAGATGGAGTCTCACTCTGTCGCCCAGGCTGGAGTGCAGTGATGTGATCTTGGCTCACCGCAACCTCTGCCTCCCGGATTCAAGTGATTCTCCTGCCTGAGCCTCCCAAGTAGCTGGGGCTACAGGCACTCACACCATCATGCCTGACTAATTTTTCTATTTTTAGTAGAGATGGAGTTTCACCATATTGGCCAGGCTGGTCTCAAACACCTGACCTTGTGATCCACCTGCCGTGGCCTCCCAAAGTGCTGGGATTACAGGTGTGAGCCACCTCACCTGGTCAAAAATAAATAAATTTTATCTCCAAGTGAACAGTCATTAAAAAAAGAATACTCCAATTTAACATGTAAGATGTTTTAGTAGTTATTTCTTAATTTTATAAGTAAAACTGTAGAAAACTAAGTAGAATAGAACCAGATAAGTGACTTTTGTATTTCGTTAGTTTAAAACACTTTTATCAGTATGATAATTCATGTAAATGGACGGTTTTCTTAGGGAACAGAAAGTCCAGAAAGAAATTTCTGGAATTGAGGACTTAAATTTGATTAAAGTAATACAAATTTTTTAATACTCATCATTCTTTACAGCATTGAACAAAACTTACTGAAAAGGACTAAGAAGGGAAATTATGTAAAATGAGTGTAACACAAAAGGAGTTCTGAAAATAATTATTTATAGCATTTTTTTAAGACAGAGTCTTGCTCTGTCACCCAGGCCGGAATGCAGTGGTGGATTCTGGCTCACTGCAATTTCTGTTTCTCGGGTTCAAGCGATTCTCCTGCCTTAGCCTCCAGAGTAGCTGGGATTACAGGTGCATGCCACCACACCTGGCTAATTTTTGTATTTTTAGTAGAGATGGGGTTTTGCCATGTTTAACAGGATGGTCTCAAACTGCTGACCTTACGTGATCTGCTTGCCTCAGCCTCCCAAAGTTCTGGGATTACAGATGTGAGCCACTGCACCCAACTACAATTATTTATAGTCTCTAAGAGAGATAGTAATAATGGTGATAACTAGTGTTTATTGAGTATTTACTTGCTCATTAACTCATTTAATCCTAACAATTGTATGAGGGCTATACAATTATTATCCCCAATTTACAGATGAGTAGATTGAGGCACAGAGAAATAATGTAATTAACCTGAGGTTTGAAGTGGATTTGGATGTAAGCTTGCTGGCTCAGAGCCCATGCTCTTAACTGATGTTCTGTGTAACAGAAGAAAAATGATATTAGGTATAAAATAAGCCTGGGCTTTGCTACTTGTGAGACCTTAGGAGAGTTAACTATCCATTCCAAACCTGTTTCCTCATCTATACAAGGAAACCAGCAGTATCTTTTTGGTATTGTTGTTAGGATAATTTATAAGAATTATCTGGCAATTACCATTATTTAAGAGTTAGAGGTTTTTTATTTGTCTTACATTTAATAATTATTAAAAATTGAATTTATTATTATTTTTATTTAGAAGAAACACTTGTAAGTCTTTGTATGATTGGGAAAATATGTATTTTTGTGAATCAAATTTATTGATTTTTATAAAAAGTTATACTTTTTTTCTAGCACTTAAATATAAGAGCATATACTATGTTAAAACTGTCATGCCTTGCTTTTCCAATTACTTATTGTTAAATTAATTGATTCAACAAGTATTTTATTGAGCACTTATTATTTCAGAGACTAGACCCATTGACGTGGGATATATTGATGAAAGAAAACAAATAGTTTGCCTTCGAGAAGCTTATTTGAGTGGGAGAAGACAAAAGATCTAATAAAAATTGGTAAATTATACAATTAGTTATAAGATTATAAGTGCTATGGTTAAAAAAAGATTACTTCGGAGTAGTAGGAATCAGGAGTCAGGGTAGGGAGGAAGGGGTGAAATTTTATATAAGGTTGTCAGGGTAGGCCTTATTGAGTAGATGACATCTGAGCAAACACTGAACTACAGTGTGGAAGCCAGCCACGTTAATATTTGTGGGCACGTCAACACCAAGGTCCTGAGTAAGACGGTCAGTAAGGGAGCCAATGCAACCGTTGCAGAATGAGAGAGGAGGAAAAGGAGCTGCGGTTATGAAGGTGATGGATACCAGATTATGTACGGCCTTGCAGGCCACTGTAAGGACCGTAGCATGTACTCTGAATGAAAAGGAGAACTATTGTAGGAATTAAAGTGTTGTGATTTAATTTTTAAAAGGATTACCCTGGATGTTGGGTTGACAACAGATTGTAGTACAGATACATGGAAGCAGGGATGATAACCAGGATAAAGACTTTGGCATCTTAGAATGAGGTGGCAGCCGTGGATTTGGTAAGAAGTGGTTGGTTTTGGATAAAATTGAAGACTGAGCTAACAGGATTTCTTGACAGATCGAACGTGGGGTGTGCTAACCAAGGGATTCACTATCCTACAGTATTCACGGTTCATGCCTACACTCAAGGAAATAGGATCATATAAAGGGATCATCACTCTTAGAGCGTGTCTACCACAGAATGAAATAGTTTTTTGGAGGAAGATCATAATGTACAGATGTGCCTCAGTTGCAGACTCAACTACATCACTGTGCGTACCCTGGCTTATCTTAGCCAAGGCAGAGCCTATCACTAGCCTCAACCCTAGCTGATTGCCCTTTTCTCCTGAGTATCCGTTGTTGCTAATTGAACCTGGAATGTAATGCTTATGTAGTGGGTAAAAATTCCATAATTCACAACTTGTTCAAAATATAGCTTTCTTTTAGTTTTTAATAATTGTCCCTATTCAAGATATGATTCAGAACGTTAATGATTTTTAAATATTTTAGAAAAACCCAGTCAAAATGAAGATTCTTCTCTCCATTTCTTCCACAGGTGATTGTGATAGTGGACATGAAATGGTAGGGTAACACCTGGCCTTAGCCATCATCTCTCCTCTTCTGGCATTGGATGAACCTCAATAGGGTTGGTCAGTCTTTGTAAAGTGGTCTCTAGATTTCATGGTCTAGGCTCCTCCCATGGCCTGTAGCCATCAATTGGTGCAGGTTATTACATGCCCTCTTTGTACCAGCTGCCAGATCCCTTTGGATTTAAAAGGCTGTTCTTAGTGATTCCTACAGCTTATCTGGAGAAATGAAACTTTTATGTGTTCTCCTGTGCCCCTGTGGAAGCTGTGCAAACCAAGGACATCTATACCTAGGATACTGCAAGCTATCTCTACTATTTGGTGGGGGAGAGCCTTCACCATTGGTGGGCAGAGTACATGGAGGAGGTTGCTGCTTTGCAGTTTTAAATGGGAAGTAGGGTGCAGCTTTCTCTACTGTTTGATCCTCAGACTTAAAGCTCTCTCGTCTGCCATTCTTAGGGCTCAGCTTGGTGTCAAGGAAGAAGGCAGGGGAGAAAAAAATCCAAGTTTGTATTTACCTTTTTCTTTTCTCTTTGCAGTATTTGTTCATCTCCAGCCAGGCAACTCCATTCTGGGAGTAGAGCAGGAAGGTGGTGGCGGGGAGGTGTAGTCTGGCTTTCCACTGTTTTCTTTTTAGCCTATTGTTTATGGTGTAAGTCTTAGCTTTGGGTACTTAAATCACTTCCAACTCCCATGCCAATGGCTCTCATTCTTTTTAGTCTGGGGATCCTTTTACATTCTTAAACATTATTGAGAACCCCAAAGGGCTTTTGTTTATAAAAGAAATGATTCTATTTATCAATATTAAGATAAATTTATCAATGTTATAGATAATGCTGTATATATATTATAGTTATATTTATCAATATTTACTTTATTAGAAATTAAAATGGACAAATTAAAAAACATTAAAAAATAAGAACAAACCCATAATAAAGCTATAGTTTTAATGAAAAAATAACTGTGCTTTCCAAAATAAAAGAAAATGAGAAGAGGGGCACTGCATTACATTTTGGTAAATTTCTTTAATGTTTGGCTTAATAGAGACATTGAATTCTTATATCTATTTCTGCATTCAATTTATTTTGATAGGTTGTTTTGTTGAAGTATATGAAGAAAATCTGATCTCATACCCATATGTGTTTGGGAAAGGAAAGTATATGTTTACAGCCTTTTTAGATAATTGTGGATATTTTTCTTGATACTGCATTAAAAATTGACAAGTGCTATTGTCTTAAAGGATATTTGCAATGTGGAATCTGAATCAAATCAATGAACTGTTCATATTCTGCTATATTAAAATCTATTGGTTTATCTTACTCTGAGAATAAATCTTTCACTCTTATAATGATAATGCTATGTATACATATATTATTTATACTATGTATATGTGTTTTGTGACCTCAGCATCGCTTTTTTGGAAAATGGTTTACTGAGTTATGCTGATCTTTCAAATGTTGACACCTTTCATTATATAATATTAGAAAATTACATTTTTTAATATCACCACCAACCCCATCAGAAAGGTCTCTAAATATGAGTATGCTGTGAAGTTCACGGTAGCAATACAAGTTCTACAAAATTCTAATTTTTGCTTGAAAGCCGAAATTTTATAATTGGCAAGAAATACTGTCAATTGTGTTTTTTTGAAGTGACTAACTCACTTTGTTCCATTTTTAGAAAATATTTGCCAGTTGCTAAAGTCTAAATAGCCGCAATTCTCTGTCATTCTTTCAAGTAAAAATGATGTTCCACGAATAAAGTGGCTGGTTCCACTTGCAGCTCAAACAGTTGCTCAAGGGCTTTTTTTTCGAGAAAACCACCTGCTTCAGTATGTAGGCACATATTTAGGCACATTTCCCATTTTGTCACACAGAAGATTAAAAAGCATATACTGTAGTGTGGAAATGTAATAATACTCATAATTTTACTGCTTCGTCAAGGACAGTCATAAGTGACACTTTTAAAAGATCAGTGTGTGATGATGATGATGAATACAATAGTACAGATTAATTCTACTGCCTTTATTTATGTTGAAGCACCAGCAGTTTTACCTATTATTGCTATTGCACCATTAGTAACAATATCAACACAATGACAAAGGCATATAATGAATTCACATTAATATAAAAATCGTTTTGACCTTGCAGACCCTCTGAAGAGGACTCAGGTCTGCGAAAGGTCCACAGGCTATATTGTAAAACTATTGTACTGTAGTGATGAGACTCTTCACCATGGCAGAGGTCCTATTTACTAGTTGATTTCTTGTATAATATCCAGTATCTGATGCTGCTTAGATTTCTTGCTTCTGTGCTCCTCCTTCTGGACACAGTTGGTCCTGAATATACAGTCTTAGTCTTTAAAATGATAACTTATTGTTCTTATAAAGTAAAGCAAGTTATGCATTTGGAAATAAAAATTCCAATACTTTTCCCTGGTCCAGTACTCCAGTCCCACTTATCAAAGGCAACTCACTTTTGCCATTTGTTTAAGCTCTGCTGATTATTTTCATAATTCTAATTTCACTTTTACCCTAATTTCTTAATTTGTCAACTTTAAGCAGTATCTGTTGGCTCTCCACATGAAGAGGAGACATTTAGTTCACTCATATTAGTTCCTCACATTCATGCTTACCGTCCTAATTTTTTAGCATTTATTTATGTTTTTAGCTCTTCTTTTGGTTTTGTTTGTAGGTTTAAATAAACTTAATTTCTGTTAAAGTTAACACAGGCCAAGAGGATCGGGGTGACTATTCTTTGCAGGTATATCTCAAAGAGAAGTGAGGGAGACAGGTTGAGCTATTCAAGCCCAATTTCTGCTTCCAGTTTTACCACTTAGATAATTCATTGGTTTCTCCTTTATGGGAGAGTAGATCAGAGACAGAGAGAGTCACATGTTACAATAATTGATCTTCTGGCACATGGTAAACAAAGCAAGGAGAAAAGCATTCCCCTCCTTACCAATGATCACATGTGACTTCCACTGACAGATGCATAAATTGAGATCAGAAAAGTCACCTACAGAATGTTACTTAGTTAAGAATGGATGTTGAATTATAGTCCAATCTATCTTTTTTGCTATTCTGATTGCACTGAGGACATCCCTGTAATTAACTGAGAATGAAAACAATATGGTCTTCTCAGGATGATGATTGGTGAGAGGGAAAATTTATCAATATTATATTTTCATAGCTCTTTGTTGTTTTTAAAATTATAATCTTTAAATTATTAAAAATTTGTCAACTTATTCACTTGTATGTGAAGCAAACTTTATTTTTAATAGTATATTTGTTTTGTGGGCTTTAAAAAGTTTTGTTTGCTTTGAAGCATATAAATTGAGGTCTGAAACAGTACACTGAAGCACTAGGAGTAGACAGCATGTTGAGCTTGCATTTCCGTTTAATGTGGTTGAAACTGAAAAAAGTTTAGATTCAGAGTGTTATTTATCAAATAGAGAAGACTCATCTTCTTTGGTCCAACTGTATAAATTATGTATAATGTTTAAGAATCAGGTCTGGTTTCCATCTCAGTTATTGATTTGAAATAGAGCATTTTGGCATCAGAAATGTAGACAGCAGGCATTTCCTCCACTTAATGTATTCCCTCAAAACCAAGAAGCAGCTTGATGTAGACAGTTTTATGTAAGATTTGTCACGGATTCTGGGTGCTTTGGAAGCATCTCACATTTTATTCAGTGTAATTCACTTTTTTGTATGGTGAAATGTGGGCAAATACATTCTTTCTAACAATATCTTGGAGACTTTATACTGTTAGCATGTAATATGTAAAATTTGCTTTGACTTTTTTGAAAGGGATTGCTAAGTAAATGTGATGGCTAATTTTATGTGTCAACTTTGACTGGGTCAGAGGAAACCTAGATAGCTGGTGAAACATTATTTCTGGGTGTGGCTATGATGGTGCTTCTGGATGAGATTAGCATTTCAGATGGCAGATTCAGTTAAGCAGATTACTCCCCTCAGTGTTGGTGGGCATTGTCTGATCCGTTAAGGGCCTGAACAGAACAAAAAGGTGGAGGAGTATCCAGTTAACTCTGCCTGGCTGCTGGAGCTGGAACATTGAACTTCTCCTGTCCTCGGTGCTCCTGGTTTTTAGGCCTTCAAACCCAGACGGCAACACTATTGACTCTCTGGCTCTCAGGCCTTTGAACTACACCTCTGGCTTTCCTGGGTCTATAACTTGCTTTCCTGGGTCTATAACTTGTGAACAACAGATCATGGGTCTTTGCATCCTCTAAAATCATGTAAGCCAATACCTTATGATGAGTCTTTAAATACGTGTGTGTGTGTATTTGTATACTTATAAGTACATATGTGTTTATGTATCTGGCACTATTTCTATTTCTCTTGAGAAATCTGACTATAATATAGTAAATGAGATATTTGACTTGACTCTGGCAAGTAAATGTCTTTTTTAACTTTTTGATACTATTCATGATTCCTCTTTGAGAGACGCTCCAAACAAGATGGTGAGCATGTAACTAACTCCAACTTTAGTGATTTATTAATTTTTGTGTTTATAACTTTGGGAATAGACTGAGAAGTGATAGATACTTAACAATGAGGATAATTATAGGATTAATAGAAGAAGATTCAACTTATTTATTAGTTTCAGTACCAATAAATAAGTGAATAAATTTTACTCTAACATTTATTAAGAGCACTAAGTATGTTGAGAACTTTTATAGATAACAAATAAGGGATACTAAATGGCAAGAACTAGTAGCAGCACTGGTCTGGGAGAAGTGTCCTTACATTCTGTTGGGTATCCTTGGCTACAGCTGAAAGGCTTACTCGAAGTAGATAGCAAATATTTGCTGGGGATGGAATCAAAGTGAAACTGTGTGTCTTAAAGTTCTCCAGAAAAGCAGAATTAATAGGAGAGAGATATGTACATATGACATATTATGAGGGATTGGTTCACATGTTTATAGAGGCTGAGAAGTCTCATGATCTGCTGTGCACGCCGGAGACTGGGTGGTTAACAGTGTAATTCAATCTGAGACTAAAAGCCTGAGGACCAGGGAAGCCATAAATCACAGTCCGAAGGCAGAAGATGAGATGAGACGTCCCAGCTCAATTAGTGAGCTGTGAGCCATGTGTGTGGGAGGCAAGCCTGTGGGGAATTCAGCTGGTGTACTGAGATAAGGTGGGTTGCAACATGTGAAAAGCTCATGTCTAGAAAAGAAAGGGATTGGAAGAGAGAAAAGAAAATTTGTGGAGAATGAAGATAAATGGAAACTTTACACTCCCTAAATGCCCCCCTTCCTCCATTTTTTTTTGCAGAGATTGTTTTGCTAGATTTCTAGAAAAGAGAGATGAACACTTTTTAAAACTCTGAAGAAAGAAATGGGCAGAACAGAATACTGGGAGTAAGAAATGCTATAATTAAAGTCCATTTATTAACAGCTGTGTGGGCCTCGTACTTTCTTATTCTAGAGTCCCGTAAATGACCTAGGAGCTGCATTGTATTTATTAGAACTAAAAAAAATCACTGTAAGTAACATATACATTTAGGAGGAGAAGGATTTGTGAAAGGTTTTATAAATATAGGATAGATATATACCCTACTTGAAAGCTTTCTGTCTCTTCATTTTGAATTATGTTAGTGGTATCTATGTTCTATAACCACATCCCACTCACCCTCAGGCAAAGACAATAAAATACCTACTGATTACCTAAAATCACCAGGTCCAAACTCTTCATTTTCCTATCAGTTTATTGTTGTACATATGAGGTACCATGCTACTATCAGACTTATATCCAGGTTTTTTATTTTAAAAAACTCAGAGAAAAAAATGTTTCCAGTAATTTTCATTCAATGTGAATGACAAGAATATTATAGCTATAAACATTGAAATAACCATTTCATTTCTTCCTGAGGAAGTTTCATATTTTAAACAATGAAAAAGGGAATTCTATACAAAGCTAGTTTTAAATCACATTATCTCTCATTATTCTTTCATATGCATTTATGTTATTTTCAGATTAGCATATTAACCAGTTGGAGTATATAATGTGGAAAGTATGCATGTCCTCTAGAATTTGATGCTGTCTTCAAGACACATTGAGTGGTCAAAAATCCTTTCACAGCTTTGCTGCTCTAGGTAGTATAATACATGTACTTGTGAATGAATAAATTTTGGTAAGATCTCTTCCTTTTTCTTCTGCCTTTATAGAAACATGGAGTATGATTTTGACATCTGTTTGAAAGGATAAGGTGTTCAGTCAACTCGATCTACCTAGACAAAATTATGCCATTAGCAGCTTTGCTTAGTAGTTCAAATGTACATCTTACCATTAAAGCATAAATATGAGTTTTCCCTTTTTTTCTTATTATAATAAATGTCATTGCCAAATGAAAACAGCACTGTATATAACTGCTGGGGCCTATTCTTGCTACGTTTAACCCTCCTAAGCCAGTTTCTTAAAGTGGTGGAGATGGAAGACTATGGTAATTTTCCTAGCACGTCTAGCATGTGCTGCTTCAAAAGAGACAGCAGTAAGCATGAAGACTGTGTTTTCCATATTTGTTCAAATGACTTTGATTTTGCTTTTAAAGAGTCTTAAAAATTGGTTATTTTTCCAATTCTTTCTGCTAATAGTATATTTAAAAATTAGTATATTCTTTAGGTACATAAAACTTAAAAAAATTAGTAATTACATACATTTCAAAATTTATAGTAAGTGGATCTCACAATTTGTTTTCTAATTAGTAATTGATAATTTTACACATTACAATGACAATGAAAATAGCTTTTCCTCTCATTTTTTTTCTAATCATAGCTTTGATAATATTTTATAAAGGCTTATATTCATAGCAGGGAATCAATTTACTACTTAAATTTTATGTACATGCAAGTACATTTAAAAATTAAGTAGGCTGGGCATGGCGGCTTACGCCTGTAATCCCAGTGCTTTGAGAGGCTGAGGTGGGTGGATCATGAGGTCAGGAGTTCGAGATCAGCCTGGCCAACATGGTGAAACCCCATTTCTGCTACAAATACAAAAATTAGCTGGGTGTGGTGATGTGCGCCTGTAATTCCAGCTACTCAGGAGGCTGAGGCAGGAGAATTGCTTGAACCCAGGAGATGGAGGCTGCAGTGAGCTGAGATTGTGCCACTGTACTCCAGCCTGGGCAACATAGCAAGACCCCCCACCCCCACCCCCAAATTAAGTAAATATTAACAGGAAAATAAGTATGATGTATTCTTTTCCTTTTTGAATACTTTCTTAACCATATATATTATTTACAATTTAAATGTAAATATATTTCAAGAGCCATGACTTGCTCATCTTTGTACTTCCTGCATTTAATTTAGTAGCTAACCCATGTTACCTATGTTCTGCTATCTTCCACCAGAGTAATGGGTGAGATATTTTTGAAAATGGACCTCTACTCCACTTACATTTCTTTGCTGTATATCAAAATTATCATTGCAAACATTAGATTACAAATAATATATTAATTTGTTTTTGTTATAAATCTCTACATCACATAATTTTATTTTGAACTATCTTGGAAAATGGAATTTTTAAATAATCTAAATGTAAATAGCCTAACCACATCATCTAGGGAAACTGTTTTTAGTTTTTATTTAATAGGTTTTGTTATGGGGAGCATTAAAAAAAGGTATTCACATTTAAAAGTCAACCTGTTTCTGGAGATGACACATACCTCAGACTCTAGACATGCATTTCTGTAGAACTAGTGAGGACTACTGGAATAAATTCACAGCTTACAGCAAGTGGACACAGAATTCTCAATGACATGTCTTTAGATCCCTACAATTTCTCCCCTATAGAGGATTCAGTCAGAATACTTCACATGGTTATTTACTGTTTTGGCATACTGAGTGTGTTTCTATTTACCATCTACAGCTTTACAATATATAACTCAGTATAACAATTATATTGTGATGGAAGAGTTAGTAATTTTTACATATATTCACTAGACTATATATATGAAAAAAATCACTTTTCTTTAGCTATAGCACTTATCTTTTTTTTTTTTGGTGCAGATAAAGCTCATATATAACTTTTCCACTCTCTGATCTAGTACAAATTATAACTTAGAATTATTTCTAAATACTTCAGTGGATTGAAATTTTGGCAAGCATTTTGCATGGGTGTTATGCTTTTGACATTTTATGCTACATTGTGATGTTTATGTTGCTGCTCATTTCGTAGGACACTTTTTAGAATCAAAGAATAAGAAAACATTGTACAGGCAAACAGTGGTCTAGAAATCTACAGAGACACAATCTTAGTTGACATATAAAAGTGTAAATATTACTATGAAGTGGAACAGTTCTGCATTTGTGTTTGATGTTTATGTTGGTTGCAATTGGCTTCCACACGAGTGCGCAGTAGTCTACAATAATCCCACAGGCTCAGATATGGGTTAAGAGAAAGGCCATGGGCCTCAAGGCTTGTAACAATACTCTTTCTTTTTTCTCATCATCCACATGCCAGCACATGGAAGAAACTTTGTTCTTTTTTCTCATTGGAAGAGGTATATTTTTCAACTGCCTTTTGGTAGCTTCTGGAAGCTTTGGAAAAGGTGTGTTCTACATGGAAGATGAAGTCTCAAGTTTTCGCTCAGTGCTATCTTAGTTTCTGCAGCTCCTGTCTCAGCCAGGATGGCAGAGGCTGACCCAGTTTGTGCAGCAGCTTGGAGAGTTCCACATTGTGATCTCGATAGTAGCTTGACAGAAACGTCCTGCTCTAAGTGGAGAGGAGGAGAAAATTTTACATTTTATTTTGTTTATTATATTTCATATATTTTGACTATGTTGAAGTGTCAAGTATACCAGATCTGGATTAAAATTTGTATTATTAAGCATGTGGACTATTTATTTAGCACATCCTATGTTATTTTACTGACAGTCTTGGGTACTGGCATTTCATATTAGGAAGAGGCAAATGACACGGTGATAGTACTGCCCACTCTAATCCCTCCTACACTATTAAAGACCTCTTTACTATTATCTCCTTTCTGGATATTATTTTCACAAAATCAGCCACTCCCTAAATAAACCCAATGTGGATTACTCAGTAACCTTGTTGAGAAGAAATGATATCCTGAAAAGTTGTGTTTTTCTTATCTTTCCCTATTTTAGACCAGAGTAAAATAAAATGCTAAGAAAGATATTCTGCCATGTCTCTTAAACATTTTAGCTTTAATAAATTTGCAGGGAAATAGCTTTGATATCAATGTAGATGATATACTTTATATTACTTTCTTGAAATACTATAGAAATTGTATGTTAGTTTCTTCTAACGTTTTAGGATTGTTTTCAAAGTGCTCTGAAGTTATATTTTAATAATCAGCTAAAGAAAATTGGAGTTCTGAAAATGCAATTTGTTTATCAAAACAGCAGAAACCCCCTCTCTCTTCTATATATGATTTAATTAAGAGTTTACTGCAGACAGTCCCTGTATCTATCAGGCAAGGCACAAAATATGGTCCTCAAGGTCTTGTTAGATAAAGTATTCAAATAAGTTTAACCCACCTTAGCATCCTCAGACAGTCTTAGGGTTCTTAATGTAATATATTAATTGTGGGGGAAATATCCCAAATCATATTTTAATTTTTGAGATCTAAAAAGATTACAAATCATAATCTACTTGCATTCTTATATTGAAACTATATACTAACTAGACAAATAATAAATAACAATATAGGGAAATCTTAATATATGTCAAATAAGCATTAAACTAAAAATGTGGGGTATGGAAATTGAGAAACTGTAGCATTAAATAATCGCCATGTCACCATTCTGAACAGAATAAACACAAAGTGCTTATACTGCAAAGTGTGTGTCTACATTCCCCAACATCTAAATTATCTGCTAGTCTAATAGATGTTGGGAAATATATTAATTCTTTCATTTTATTAGCATTTTAACAGCTCGAAACATAGTGTGTGTGTATATATATATATATATATATATATCAGTAATTCATTATTGCCCAGAGCACACTTACTACAACAGAATGACCCAAGCAGTGAAAAAAAAATATAAATCTTTAAAAAAAATTTTTTTTGAGAAAGAGTGTCATTCTTGTTGCCTACGCTTGAATGCAATAGTGTTGCCTGGCTCACTGCAACCTCCACCTCCCAGATTCTAGCGATTTGAGTAGCTGGGATTACAGGTGCCTGCCAGCATGCCCGGCTAAATTTTTTTTTGTATTTTTAGTAGAGATGGGGTTTTACCATATTGGCCAAGCTGATCTCGAACTCCTGACCTCAAGTGATCCACCCATCTTGGCCTCCCATAGTGCTGGGATTACAGGTGTGAGCCACCGTGCCTGGCCAAAAATAGAAATCTTTTGGTCTTATTTTTCCTTTCCAACTGATAACATTTCCTGTCCTGGTTTCAGTTAACATTTATGCTAAAATTTTTGTGCAGGTATCATTTTTTTGGAATGAGATACTATCTTTTCGTTCTTATTCAGAATGTCAAATTCTGTTGTTTTCCTTTATTCTTGCATGACAGGTGATGCTATATTGCAGGTAAAATCAAAACAACCTACCTGTACTGATATTGAAATGGAACTTTTAGTTTTTAGAAAGGCTGAAATTTGGCTTTAGTTTTTTAAGAAAATAGATGATATTATTTGTTATCATTTTGCTGGTTGAGTTTGTATTTTCAAGCTCTATGCTTACATCAGAATCCATTGGAGGGTATTTTCTTCCTTTGCTCTTTCCAAGGCATTTTGTTTTACCTTCTTCCAGCAACTGACACCAGAAACCTTTATGAGAATCAAACCTAAAAAAATAAAATGAAACATATACACACAAAAAACCAGAAAATCATTTTTCAACCGATTTATATGACATAGTGACCAATACATAAATATTTTATTTGCATAACAATCTATAACCAGAGCAATTGAATTTATTTTTTACTATATTCCTTTGCATAAAGTCTGTTGGCATACTTCTAAATTCTCAGTCCATCTGTCATATTTGTGAGTTTGCCAGGTTCCTAATAGAAAAATTGTCAGCAGGTCTCCTATTAATAGAAATTAATAAGGCTACCTCCTTCATCTGGAAGGAAAAACTTTATCAATTTTCAATTTTTTTGTAGGGATTAAAAACAAGGCAGTCTTCATCCATGTCTATGGATTTAGAGGCAACTTGTATCACACAACTACAAGGTAATAGAAGAGAAAAGGTTTCAGTGTATCATGGGGTGATTACTTTTAGGATTCTCTAGCTATAGAGCTACTTTCTTCTCTTTGTATGAGCTCTGTATTAAAGTAATAGCACCTATAAATGAACTTTTTATGCCATAATTATAATAAACAATAATAGCACATTAAATCTTACCAAATGATTTCATGTAACTTTCTCATTTGAGGTTTCATTCTAACACTTAAGGATTTGGTGTGAAGGATTCTTCCCATTTTATAGCATACTGTTTTGCTCTTATAAACATGTGCCAAGTATTAGTTGAACAAAAAATGAGGAAGGGGAAAATGTTTGTCAAGCTTAATTTATCTTGTACTATATACTTCAATATTCAGGGCCTCCTGATTCTAGGTTTAGGGCTTTTTCTTTTTTACTCCTCTCTGAGTGCATTTTATATTATTATTCATTGTAAATAAAGCACTAATTTGTATGTTCAGATATAAAAGTGAAAGTAATAGCAATGATAATTCCTTTACATAGCTTTTGATATTCAATAATTCTATTGCCATTTTTCTTCCCAACTGGAATTATTACTTCAGATGATGTTTTTGTTTGCTTTTAATCTGTTCCACTTCTAGGAATGCTACTTCCAACACTTTGCTTACATTTATAATGTGAAAACCTGAAATACCTAGGGTGGCAGTTAACAAAAAATATGTGCAATGGCTGCACATTTAAAACTACCAAATAATGTTAAGAGAAATTTTAGAAAAAAAAAATAGAAAAAAAGTGGAGCTATGCCATGATCATAAATCAGAAGACTATTTTTAAAATACCAAGTTTCTCCAAATTTATCTATAGATTCAGTGTTATTCCTATCAAAACTCTAGTGAACTATATTTTAGGTAGAAACTGAAAATTATTCTAAAGTACGTATAAAAACGTAAAGGAAGCAGACAAGCTAAATCAATCGGAAAACAAACACAAATTTGGAGATCTTATACTATTTAATTTCAAGACTTACTGTAATTCTACAGAAATGAAGATTGTACTGTGTTGACATCAGTGAACCAATGGATCAATGGAACGAAATAAAGAGTTCAGAAGTAAATCTTCACATCTATGGTCAACTGATTTTCAAAAAATAGTTGCCAAGGTTAGTCAATGGGAAAGGATTAGTCTTTTAAATTGCACAAGAAAAATGGGATATCTATATGAAAAAGTGAACATTGACCCTTACCTCATGTTGTATATAAAAATTAACTTGAAATGTATTATTGAGCTATACCTAAACTATAAAAATTTAAAAATATATAGCTAAAATTATTAAAATTCTGAAAGAAAACAGGGAAAAAGCACAGAAAATTTTGTAACCTTGGGTTAGTTAAAAATTTCTCAAGATGAAGCATAAAGGAAAAATAATAATAATAATTGTGAATTCATCAAAATTTAAAATTTTGCTCTTTTAAAGACACTTAAGAAAATGAAAAGGGAAGCCACAGAGTGGGAGAAAACATTTGTAAAAAATATATCTAATACAGAACTTGTATTCAGAATATATAACTCAATATAAAGATAAAAATATCAATACAAACTGCATAAAAGATTGGAACAGACTTGGCGCAGTGGCTCACACCTGTAATCCCAGCACTTTGGGAGGCTGAGGTGGGCAGATCACCTGAGGTCAGGAGTTTGAGACCAGCGTGACCAATATGAAGAAACCCCCATCTTTACTAAAAACACAAAATTAGCCAGGCATGGTGGTGCATGCCTGTAATCCCAGCTACTCAGGAGGCTGAGGCAGGAGAATCACTTGAACCCAGGAGGCAGAGGTTGCAGTGAGCTGATACCATGCCATTGCACTCCAGCCTGGGCAACAAGAGCAAAACTCTCTCTAAAAAAAAGAATGGAACAGACACTTCACTAAAGAACACATATGAATGGTCAATGAACAAATGAAAATTTGCTGAACATCATTTGTCATTAAGGAAATACAAATTAAAATCACAAATTGAATAGCACTGTACACCCACTAGAATGACTGAATTTAAAAATACCAAGTGTTGGCAAAGATGTGGAATAAACAGAATTGTTGGTAGAAATTGAAACTATTTCAACTTTACTTTGTAAAATTTCTTAGAAATTAAAATACATAACTACTATATGACCCACCAAACCCATTTCTATGTTTTTACTCAAAGGCAATGAAAATGTATGTCCACACAAAGATCTTTACACAAATGTTCACAGTAGCTTTGTTCATGATAGCCAAAAAATGCAAATTACTCATGTCATCAACTGGTGAAAAGATAAACAAATTGTGGTACATCCATAAAATGGAGGACTACTTAACAATAATAAAGAATTGACTCCTGATAGATGTAGCAACATAGAGGAAACTCAAAAGCCTTATGCCAAGTGGAACAACATAGCTTGATGACTGCCAGGGAGAAAGTGTTGGCCGCAGAGAAGCATGAGGAAACTTCTTAATGGAAATGTTCTATATCTTGATTTTGCTGGTACAAAACTACTGTATACATTTGTATTCATCAATTGCATAATTACAAGGGGTGATTATATGTACATTATATATTAACAAAACATTTAAAATAATAGTGTTATTTAATGTGTGCATGTGTAGTCTACATGCAGCTGATCTTGTGGAATTTATAACTCTAGCTCTATGAAAAGAATGCAAACCTAGATTTCTGCCTCTGTAAGACTTTGTGTATTAGAGAGAATAATCACATTCCATTTATGAAAAGCCTGGTTTCTCATCATTATTAAAGCAATCGTGTCAGATCAGGACACAAAATTTTCTGTCTTCATGCTGTTTATATTCTTGTTTGAATCAATAAGGCACCTGAATAAATTAGTGCTATATTCAGAATTACAAAGAGATCATTAATAAAGACTGTATTATTTAAATAATCTGTACATGAAAGCCTTTGGGAAACTGTAATACAACATTTCTGGAAGTCTGCAATTGATGTAATATTTTTCATTAACATTTTGCTATCAGCAATTTTCAAAATCGAATTCTGACTCATTTTAAGTATTCAAGTGATCAAAATTCAGAATCCAGACCAGTTATTATTTTTTGCTAATGTAGCTTGCTGTAGATACATAACTGGAACATATATATGCTGTGTGTTAAAATGAGTAGTCTTCTGAGAGAAAGTTTTTCTAAGAAACATTGAACTCCACACATGCTAAAATTAAGAATCAAAAGAAAAATAGGTTTCTCTTTTATCTCTGCTAATTAATTAGATCTTATGCAGCAGGTGTCATGCTGAGCTTTACTGAGAAAAAAAATTATGTGTGTAGCTGGCACCTGGGCTAGGCATCTGTATGCATAAACTCATAGGCAATGGTGTGTGTCAGGGTGCAAATGAGAAGGAGAATCTGGAAAGGAAAGCATGTTTATTTACCCGATGGCCTGAGGAATTGGGTCTGGTCCTGCATAGAGAACTGTCATAGATAGATGAAGGCACTACTGTTCACTGCAGGTCTTATGAGTTTGGGACACAAGTGATACTATTTCAGAGCCCAAATGAAGAAGTGTAATAGAAGATGGAGAAGGATCTCCCCACATCTATTCAGAAAGCAGCAGTGTTTCTCTGAAGTCTGGTGGAACAGCTAGGAAACAATCTGTTTATGTAAGCACTGGCAACCATTGTCATGGCTGGGACCCTCCTTTCAAGGCTTTTAGGCAGTGAACATGTTGGAAAAGTGTTGATGTATTGTTTAGTGCCCACATCTATGGCTACCCTAACCTGGAGGTGGGGATACTTTGTTTATTATTGTGTCTCCAGAATCATGCATATAATAGTTATCTATAAAGTTTTGTTGATTTAAAGAGTAAAACAAGAAATGGATAAGAATGGCTCTTGAGCTTGTATGGAATGTCACCTGGGATGTTTAGAAGTAACTGTAAAAGACTTGTGGGCAGGGGCACCAAGATTCTCTAATGATTCAACCTCTAAACAGTGACATTTTTTTTGAGATGGAGTTTCACTCTTTCACTCAGGCTGGAGTGAAGTGGCATGATCTCAGCTCACTGCAACCTCTACCTCCTGGGTTCAAGCAATTTTCCTGCCTCAGCCTCTCTAGTAGCTGGGGTTATAAGTGTGCACCACCATGCCTGGCTAATTTTTGTGTTTTTAGTAGAGATGGGGTATTACCATATTGGTCAGGCTAGTCTCGAACTCCTGACTTCAGGTGATCCACCCGCCTGGGCCTCCTAAAGTGCTAAAGGTTTATAGGTGTGAGCCACATCGTCTGGCTGACACTTTTATATTAATAAAAACATGACTTTATTTCTACTCTTATTCAGGTTAATTCTACAAAGCATTCAGATTACATTTAGAAGACTAAAGTATAACTGAAATGCCTTTACATTGAAAAATCTATTTTTTTTTTTTGAGACGGAGTCTTCTTCTGTCACCCCAGTCTGGAGTGTAATGGTGTGATCTCGGTTCACTGCAACCTTTGCCTCCCGGTTCAAGTGATTCTCCTGCCTCAGCCTCCTGAGTAGCTGGGACTACAGGCACACACCACCACACCTGGCTATTTTTGTATTTTTAGTAGAGATGGGGTTTCACTATGTTGTCCAAGATGGTCTTGATCTCCTGACCTCGTGATCCGTCTGCCTTGGCCTCCCGAAGTGCTGGGATTATAGGCATGAGCCCGAATAACCATTTCTATGGGTGAATACTGAATTGCAAATAGCAATTCAGTAAATTTCAAAATCAAAATACCATCATGTAGATGTTACTAATACAGGATAAGCATAGAAATTTTTTAAATTAGTTCTCTTCTGGCAAACAAAAAAAATGATTCCTTTAATCAGTTTATGATTTAAGGAATCAGTTTAATGATACATATTTTAACAACCTTTTTTGAGATATTATTTACATATTGTTAAATGTACAAGTCAGCAAGTTTAAATTATATTTAGCAAGTTTATATAATTGTACAATTGTCACCACAATCTGGTTTTAGAACATTTCCACTATCCCTCCAAAACCCCAATTTTTGCCACCCATTGCAGTGAATCCCTGCTGTCATCCCCAGTTTCCGATATACTCTTTCTAACTCTACATTTGTCTCTTTTCTGGACATTCCTTTTTTTTTTTTTTTTTTTTGCTGGTGTGGATATAGCAAATCCATTCACCCGTTGAAGGACATTTGTATTGTTTCTAGTTTTTTAGCTCTTACGAATAATGCTATAATCATTCCCTTACAAGATTTTGCGGACTTGGGTTTTCTTCTATTTGGGGGTAGATTCATAGAAGTGAAATTAGATTGTTTGGATTTTAAGATTCTGTTTAGGTTTTAAGAAACTACAAAACTGCTTTCCAAAGTGGCCATATATTATGAATTACTATCAGCAGTGTGTGAGGATTCCAGTTTCTCCACATATTTGCCAACATTTGTGAAATGGTTTGGCTCTGTATCCTCACCAAATTGTAATGATACCCACTGTCAAGAGCAGGACCACCTGGTCCTGAATTACCTCCACCTGGTCCTGCCCTTGTAATAATTATAATAATCCCCAGGTGTCAAGGGCAGGACCAGGTGGAGGTAATTCAATCATGGGGATGGTTTCTCCTATGCTGTTCTTGAGGTAGTGAGTGAGTGCTCACGAGAGCTGATGGTTTTATAAGCATCTGGCATTTCCCCTTGGGGGCGCTTATTCTCTCTTCTGCCTCTTTGTGAAGAGGTGGCTTTTGCCATGATTGAGTTTCCTCAGGCCACCCCAGCCATGTGAAACTGTGAGTCAATTAAACCTCTTTTTCTTTCTTGCTTGCTTGCTTTCTCTCGCTCTCTCTTTCCGTCTTTTTCCCTCTCTTTCTTCCTTCCCTTCCTCCTTTTTTTTTTTTTTTACATAGTTTTGCTCTTGTTGCCAAGGCTAGAGTGCAATGGTGTGATATTGGCTCACTGCAACCTCCACCTCCCAGTTCAAGTGATTCTCCTGCCTCAGCCTCCTGAGTAGCTGGGACTACAGGCGCCTGCCACCATGCTGGCTAATTTTTTGAGTTTTTAGTAGAGATGAGGTTTCACCATGTTGGCCAGGCTGGTTTCATAAACTTCTGACCTCAGGTGACCCACCTGCCGTGGCCTCCCAAAGTGCTGCGATTATAGGCATGGGCCTCCCTGCCCAGCCTAAACCTCTTTCCTTTATAAATTACCTATTCTCAGCTGTTTCTTCCTAGTAGCATGAGAAGGGATTAATACAGAAATTGGTCTTGTCTTTTGGATGACAGCCATGCTAACGGGTATGTACGGGTATTTTAATGTTATTTTAATTTGCATATCTTTATGATCACATATTTACGAAGAAAAGTGACATTCAGTGCATCTGAAGATGGATTTTATTCATAATAAAGTCTGAGACAACTTATATAGTTCCTTTAAAGGTTCTAGTTTTTTTTTTTTTTAAGGAAGTACTTCCTGTTAATATCCTATTCACTAGTAAAAGTTCACAGTATTGTTTTTCTATGGTTCTAACATCCTGTGCCAATATGAGGAGATTAACAGGTTCGCAGTGTAGGTTCCCGAGATAACTGATTGAATTTCAATACTGCCTCCTCACCTTACTTGATGAGTGACTTTTGGCTTAACTTTCCTGTGCCCTGTTTTTTTTAATCTGCAAAAAGTGAGCTAATTCTACCTATTTCATAGTGTTTTTTATGAAGAGAGATATATGTATATATACAGAACATACAAATGTATATTTAGTTTGGACTGTTAAAACCACTTAAAAATTTATCATAAGAAATTAGATTTTTTTCTTTTCACTACTTAGCGTTTCTAGGTATTCTTTCATGACATCCAGCGAACCAATAGATTTTAGTTACTATGGCTACTATAATATACTAATAAGAAAGTTTTAATATAGTAATTGGTATTCACATTTATCTAAAGTGGGTAGGAAAATAATTCCTGGGCAATATAAATTTTCTTGCCAAGGAAATTATATTAAAAGTCGTTGAAGTTCTGAACCTTGAAGCAGCTTCAGTCCTTCATGACTTAGCCTAACCTTTATCCACAAAACAGTTATACTAAACGCCTGGCTTTCAAGTTCTCATTGCCCATTTATTGATGTTTCAAAGTGAATTAGTACTAAAAATTCATATAACAGAGTCTGGTTTCATTCATCTTGACAAATAAGTTAACTGACTGAGACATAAAGATGCCAGGTTCAGGTATTTAGCTAATTAATATTTCTAAACATGAAGACATCTGTTTAGAAATCATACCTAGCATTGATGGCTAGGTATAATTGTGAATAGATATATTCATGGCAAAACTAAAAGTTCATATTTTTCATTTTAGTGTATACAAATTAGCACAATTTCATGCTAAGCATTGTTTTTTTCTGTCTTATTTCAAATGATTGCTTCAAAACACTATATAACACATATCACAAAAGCTAATGTCAGTATATTAATCCCATTTAGGGATTAAGGGCATGTGGAACAAGAGTTGTAGATTATAATTTACTTGATTGAATGAGAAAATTATTATTTATATCTTTAAAGCTTACTTTGCTTATTTCATTCACACCCACAATCACTGAGAAAATTAGATTATTTAACATTAAATATGTCATTTAACACCCATGTTGACAGTACTAAATCATTTTAAGGCATCACAGATTCTTCAGTGACTTTCGTATGTCTTTGGAAGTCTTGAACCCTTTCTTTAACACTTGTGGAAAAGAATAAACAACAATCTTGACAATGGGGGCTTACTGTGATTCCTCTTGAAAATAGTTTTTATGCTGGAATTTGCTATCTGGAAGATAATAACTTTAAAGATATCTTAAGTTGAAGTACTCCTTCATGCCAAGATTACATAATAAAACATTTGTATAGACCTTGTTTTATTCATTTATTCTATGAGCAAAACACTAGATTTATGTAGCTAGTTGAGAATTCATATTGGTTTGCAGCTTACTATATCCTTGGAGGACTTCCAATGAGAATTTTTTTTAAGCACCAATAAAATAATCTTCATTATCACCAGCAGGAAATTAAGGAGCAATACCAAACTGTACAAAGGATCTTTTGCAAACCGGTATAAATGGCATTTCTGAGGATATATATTTTGTACCTCTAGTCATTGTCAATATTTCCCAAGCACTACAGAAACAACTATCAGTACAGTCACTCTAACAGGAGTAACTAAATTGTGAAGACAGGTTTCAGATAAACAACTGCAAAGGGCATAGGGTGAAGGATGATCAATTTAGACCCAAGACAATGACATGAAACTTCCAAATATTCTACAACTAATGCACTGCCAGGTTTTGCAAGGTGTGTCAGGCCAACTGATGACTGACCAAAACATATAAAAAGGAACTGAATGAAAGCACATTATCTCTATCCGTAGGGTGAGAGCCTGGGTTGCACTGCTGCACCAGAAACTGTGGTTTCAGGGACTGCACATATCTCATGTTGCTACTTCATCCACTGAGACCCCACCAGGTTACAGAATCATATAATCGGTAATTTTAGCTAGATACAGCCCAGGTGCAATGGACCCACACTTCTTTGTATATAGTATGTTGCTTTGATATTCTCTTAAGTTTACACTGCCTTTTCTCAGCAGTGGAGATGAATAAAAAGCTTGCTGCTGAGCTGGCTGCAGAGGGGACAAATACACAGCATGCAGGTCAAGGATTATTCCATAAGAAAAAGCAACTCTGTCTTTATAGAATACTGTACTTCTTTATTTCTGAAATACAATGCTTTGCTACAAACTCCATAAAAAGACCCAAAGATAACATAACTTGAAATAGAAAACTGTTTAGAAAATAAAAGCTTTCTTTTCTAACAGATACTTAAAAAGATATAAAACAGAAAATGGTCTTGAATTTTTAACTGCAAACTGCAATCATCAGCTTTCTTTAAGGTCTAGTAGAATGTTAAATGCCTAAGACCAGTGTCTGTGTTAGTACTTGAACTAAGTGCTACAAAACTCTGACAGTACTCATAGTATAGAAAACACAGAGGTCAGAAGGTTAATAATAACAGCAAAGCATAAATGTCTCTTAGGAAGGAAGCTCAAAACTGCAGAGTTCCACTTACTCCTTTGTCCTCTAAACCAAAATGCCTCCTTACATGTCTTTGTATTTGGTTTGTAGAACATAAAAGCAGTATTTGATGTTTTTCTGCTTATCTCATTTTTTTTTTTCTGCAAAGGTTGATGAAAGGTAAAGGAAACCTACCTCTCACTTTCTAAATTGATATTAAAAAGTACCAAAAAAAAAGGGAAAACTACTTGATCTATGGAACTGAATTTTATACTGAAAAGTGCAATGGAAGAATTCCATAATCATCTTTTTCAGTTTCTTTAAGGCTTAGTCTGTGAGCCTAAGGTAATTAAAAAAAAAAAAAAAAAAAAAACAACAACCCAACTTATAGTGCGAGTCAGGTCCATGATTTAATCCAACTCAGTATCTTCAAGTTGCCCTACACATGTGGGGTAGGAATGAATATAATTCTCCTAAATCTGATTGCCAACCATTTTAAATGGACAGAGAAAGATAGAGGTCTTCTTCAAAAATGCTAAATGGGCTGGGTGTGGTGGCTCATGCCTACAATCCCAGCACTTTGAGAGGCCGAGGTGGGAGGATCATGAGGACAGGAGTTTGAGACCAGCCTGGCCAACATAGTGAAACCTCATCTCTACTAAAAATACAAAAAACAAATTAGTCAGGCATGGTGGTGGGTGCCTGTAATCCCACCTACTTGGGAGGCTGAGGCAGGAGAATTGCTTGAACCTGGGAGGCGGAGATTGCAGTGAGCCGAGATTGTGCCACTGCATTCCAGCCCAGGTGACAGTATGAGACTCCCTCTAAAAAAAAGTAAAAATAAATTTTAAAAAATGCTAAGTGAGGTCCAGAGCCAGCACTAGGGTGAGGTAAGAGAGGCGCCTAGGAACAAATGTCAGGAGGCACTAAGTCTTAGGAGTGTGCACACCTCCGAGAGTGATTGCATTCTTAAATCCTAGTGCCTTGCCCCCAGTCATGGACCTTATAGAGTCAGTTACCTAAGAAAATCACAGGAAACCAGCAAAAAACCATGCAAATGAACAGAAAAATCAAACCAGTGCTTTAACTGCTGAGGCCTCTGAAGGAGAGGTGACAGGGTCAGATGAATAGTGGGTAAAGACAAAGATGCAAAAAAATTAAAAAAAGGATGTATGCTTAGGAGCAATAATAGTACATCTCTCTCTGCTTATTCAATTACCTATGGACTATTTTTTGCTGCCTGATACTGTTTCTGAAAATTACACAAATGAGAGAAGAGTCCGTTCCTAAACTACCTAATCACCGGTTCATACTTCCAAGAGGCCCTGTATTGCTTGTTAAATAGGCTCAGGCTTTACGAACTTATTTCAAGTAACTTCTTTTAAGGTTAGCGGTTTGTTTTAAGATTTACACCTGTTTTATTTCTCTATTTTCCTCCCAGGGAAATCTTTGTACAATTAGGAATCAACACAGGATTTAGGACATTTCTTTATCACACTGTTGCAATTTTTTTTTAAGTAGTTACTGTCAAATTGAAAAAATAACCAATATATGAGGAACAGATAACCTGAAAATTGTATGGCGAAACTGCAATTTCTTTGAAATCAGTTTTTTGCTGAAACTTCAATAAACTAATTCAAATATAAACTTACGTTAAAGCTTCAGAATAATTGTAATGAGGCGAGACTCCTAGAAACTTCTGTACATCATCCATCACTGTAGCAGGATCAGTTCTTAGTTGTTGCCCATCGATAATTAGCAACTAAATTACCAAAGAAATAAAAAAAAAATGCACATTGAAAAAAGACACGTAAACATTCATCCTCATTAATGACCTGGATTAAGAAATAAATCACACCAGTTAAGAACACTCATGGTTTGCAAGCTGAGAAGTCCTGCAAACCCTATGAAAACATAAAAGGCAGTTGCGAGACCAAGAGAGCTTAGAAATGTGACTGAAAAAATCACAAAGGGAAACCAACTTTCAAAACAGGCAAAGCAATGATTTGTCATTCAAGCTGCGGAGTCCTGTAGGAAAGAAGAAAGGTTGTAATGAACTCAGATATAAGATGACAGAGAACATGTCATTCTTCACAATTCCTTTCAGAACTGGCACTGTAAAGGTTGGAGAAATATTTTGATAAGCCATTTGGGGAATGACGTTAGACTCTCAGAAAACCTGAATATGGATAAAGTTCTTCAAGAAACTAAGGAGAAGTTGCTTGTTGCTCTGAGGAGGGTGGACCCTGCAAGATGAGAGGAGACCAGGATTAAAGGCCACAAAGCCTGTAAAGCCGGTCTTGTTTATCTGGACCTCTTCTCTGATATTTCTATTTAGTCTAGACCAGCACTGTTCAGTAGAACTTTGGACGTGTTGGATCTAACATGTAGCTAGTTGATCATTTAAAATGTAGCTACAGCAACTGAGGAACTGAACTTTTCATTTTATTTGATTTTAATATAAATTGAAATAGCCGTATGTGGTAGTGGCTGTCATATTGGACAGCATGGTTCTAGACTTACAGGCATTTGTCATGTCTGATGTGACTGGATTGCTTACACAATCCCACGCGGGGCTGATTTTGTAATCTAGGTTGATCCCTGGCAGATGCGATTCAAGGGGCTTAGAAAAACCCAGGACTTATAAAAAATTCAGCAAGATGGTTCAGAAAGGAAATAATGGCACTTAATTAAGCAAAACAATATTTGTCTTATTTGGTTAAGAGGTTCTCTTTCAAACTTTATTCTCGGAATAAGAATCAGGGACCTAAAGCTTTCTAGGCTTTTTACAACCAGGAGAGGTATGCACAGCAAATAGAGCAGGGAGAATTATCCTGAAATACTCGTGGAAAATTAAACAGTTTTTCTACCTCTGCCTATTTCTCCTTGCAGCAACCTCATTATTTACAACTAAAGAGGAAAAACGAGTAATAGTTTAGTGAGTGAAAATTTTCTTATCCTAAGGCAAAGTCATCAACTTAATGAGATTTGAATATGATGTAAATCCTTATTACTCCATACCTGAAATGGGGGGAAATAAACAAGCCATCTCTCGATGTGGTTGGCATACCACCCTGGGACCAAACATCTCTTCTGCAAGGCTCTGAGCTCCGAGGGTGCGTGGGGCCCTGCTGAGATCACTTCGTAGAAGCTAAATTTCAGGGCTGCAGGGTCTTCATGTGATCTCTGATGCTATGATGAAAAGATGGATAATTAAACTAATCTGAACCATAGGCATAAATAATTAAAAACCAATCTTTGTGACAAGTCTCAAAGCTAAAGAAGTGCCTCACTGCTGGAGAGTTATTTATTTTGAAATTAATAACATGAAAATGTTTGCTTGGAGCATCAGGATTTAAAGTTCTGATACTTATGGGAGTAAATTTTTGAGAACTTTTCTGGTAAAAGTTGAATTCTTATTGATAGGATTCCTTCACCAGCTTTACTGACTTGTTTCCTTAGTGTACATATTTTATTCTGAAAGTAAACTTTCAAAAGCTGCATTAATGCTCCCTTTCCAGTGCATAAGCAAACCATTTATTGTGTCCAGTGACTATCCATAATAGACAAGCACTCTACCTCTGCCAAATAGTTTTGCTCCATCTAGTAATGCAGTTTTAGATTAGAAAAGGCCTATCGGCTCTTTTAAATGGAGAAAGTAGTAGAAAGTCTGACATGTACATTATCTGAAATCCACAGCTTTTATCATACATTGCCTGGTATCTAAAAGCCAAGATTATTTTATCTAATGGTAACCTTTGTGACGAATCAGAATCATTTATTGTGCAGAAAATGCAGAAAGCAGCAATGCAAGTAGGAAAGTGTTTCATAATGGCTCAGGCTCAGGCCCATGGGTGTGAGTAAATCACCTTTTCTTTAAATTGGCCCATAAGTATTCAGGCTTAGTGGTGAGTTTGTGGATGTTTACCACATCTAGTTGAATAGCAGATTTTCTGCAATTGAGGTTCAAATCACTGGACTACAAACTCTCCTAGACTTTGTTAAGGCCTGCATTTTGCCGCTGTGATTTATTTGTAATATTTAGGACGTTTTTGTTAGCTTGCAGCCTTAAAGCCTTCTTTTTCTGTAAATTCCTCATTTTTCAGGGACTAAGTGGTTGCCAAGCTCCAATTTTCTTTCTCTTGGAGTCTATTAAGGCTTATTTCTATTTTCTCCAGAGACTTGGCGGAAAAGGTAAAAGGTGCAAAATCAAATCACTCAATCTGCAGTTTGCTGTATGTTTTGATTTAAAAGATGGCTTCATGTTTAGCATGAATGATTAGTACAGAATTGTGGATTTTAGCTTTCCAAGATGTCTCCACTCCCTATTATTCAGATTATTATCAAAATGCCTATCTAAGTTTTCTCTGCTTTCTATGACCTTTTCCCACTATGTTCCTGCCATAAAACCTTTCCCAACAATCCGTTCTTCCTCTTGAGAACTGCAAAAACTGCTTTTGTTAAGTAGCAAAAGGACTTAGTGATGATGAACTTTATTCTCTAATATTACAATTGTCTAGAATGTAGCTGTTTTAAATCAAATCAGTGAGAAGGGAATATCCTACTCTGGAAGGGAGGACCTAAGCCATGTGGGTCTCTTTAACACAGGAAGTAGTATATCCAGCCTACTTGCAGATTTCAGAATAGGGATTTTTGTACATAGAACATTCTATGTTTGTCTTCACATTATAGTTTCCAAGAAAATAGGACCCTTAGTCTGCTTTTTAGTACTGATCTGATGATAACTCCTTTACATAGCTCTGCATCTATGAAAACACTTCTTCATTTTAATTTTACCTAAATTCTTCCCTTACATATCTTTCCCTTACTTAAAAACGTGCCCATAGTTCTGGTATTTGGACTTCTCTGAGACAGCCATGAATAAATCTGCCTTTTCCCAGGTGGTCTTTGTCACGTGGGCCTTGTCGTTCTGAATAAGTCTGTATGTTCATCACTTATTACTTTCTAATTTATATGTTTGTTTATACATATTTCTCTACTTAGGCTGAAATCAATTTCAAGTATAGCATTGGATATATTTTTCAAATCATACTTAGAACAAAACCTTGCACACAGTAGTCATTAAAATTATTTAATGAATGGATAAACACATGAATAGTAGGAAAACATTTTTTAAATTACAAAACTGAGAAATGAGAACTAAGGATCCTAGAGACTAAAGACACTGACTCCATTAATTTTATTATGTTCTTATGTTAATTTTGACTGCTTCTTATTGAATCCTTCCAACTGGTGGTTAAAATATCACTGAAAGAAGTTTTAAAAGATTATTTCCTATATTTGTAATTTATTATAAAATATATATATATTTTCTATTTGATATATGTCTTATTACTAGAGTTTGTTAAATTACTTCAAAGTGATCATTTCTGTACAAGGTTCTAACCAACCTAAGAAAACAATGGCAATGAGTACACAAGAAACATTTAGACATGTTAGGCTCTCAGGGATGAAGGATTTTTTTCTTTTCTTTTCTTTTCTTTTCTTTTTTTTTTGAGACCATCTCCCTCTGCTGTCTGGGCTGGAGTATATGGTGCTTACTGCAGTCTAAACCTTCCCAGGCTCAGGTGATCCTCCCACTTCAGCCTTCCAAGAAGCTGGGACCACAGGCATGTGCCACCATGCCTGGCTAATTTTTCTTATTTGTGGAGACAGAGTCTGCCTATGATGCTCAGGCTGGTCTTGAGCTCTTGGGCTCAAACAAACTTCCCACCTGAACTACTGGGCTGAAAAAAATCTTCCCACCTTCCAAAGTACTTGGATTACAGGCATAAGCCATCACACCTAGCCTAAAAATTCTTATATTAGCTTTGCCACTAAGCTGTCTCTTTTGTACAAGCAGTTATTTAAGCTCTTTTAGAGCTAGGTCAGCAATTTATGGCCTACTGCCTGTTCAGTAAAGTTTTATTGGAACACGGCAGTGCTTATGCATTTACATATTGTCTATGGCTGCTTTTGAAATACAATGGCATAATTGCCTCAGAGACTGTATAACCCACAAAGACTGAAATTGTTGCTGTCTGACTCTTTATAGAGTACACATGAATTAGATGAAAAAATAATGATTTTAAATTATTACCTTTAAAATGCCAATATATAGAAGCAGAGATATAAAAGTAAGTATTTTCTAATATTTTAATTTAAGTTTCTTTTATTGCATTAATACATTTTATTAAAGAATTAAGTTAATAAAATAAAAAGTGGAGGAAATTTCTCAATGGAAATTAAGAAAAAGGTACCAATTTTTTCATAGATATCAAACAACTAGCAAATCTCTTTTGTGAAAACCTGAGGTAGTGGCTATTGCTAAAAATGATGCTCCATTGTCCATACTCCCCTTCTCCCTATTAGTTTTGTTTGCATTTTCCTTACCTGGTACCAGGAGTATGCTCGGTCTGAAGGGTCAATGAGAATGGTGATGATCTTGGCTTTGGGAACCAGAGAAGCAGCTCTTTTAGGGGCTTCCTCTGAGTGGAAGTAATTGGCACTCTTCTCAAACAAAAAGTCAGTGCTGACATTAGATGGGACTGGGAAGAAATCCATATACCTAGAAAAGGAATATTTTTCTCAAAATAAGACTCTCGTTCATACTCATATTCTGGTGACCAAAGATGTTAAAAGTGTCCCACAAATTCATCTGTTTCCTAAATAAAAGCCTTTTTCTTTACAGCATTTGTCCTCAATAGTTAGCAAAAGAAAACTACCCAGAACACTAATAACGTGTTTGGAAGATTTTTTTGAGGTAAATTTTCTTTGTGTTTTGCTTAATATCAGGAAAAAATATAAGAGATAACAAAAATGTAGAAACATAGTGATTAAACTGAAGCAGTAATTAACCTAACTGTATCAAATGTGTCTGAATGTGGAAACATTATACAGAGAAAAATTCAAGTACTCAAACAAAAAATTTTTATTAAAACAGATGATATGTTCAGTTCAGGCATTTTAAAAGGATTTAGAGGAGATATTTTTTACTTTATTGCAAGTGAAATAATTTCTTTTCCATGTATTATGCCAGTGTTATATTTAATCACATAGTGTCAAAGGTGCAGAGCATATCTGGTATAAATATTGCTTTTTTGCTTAATTTTTATCATATAGAGCCACTTATGTTCCTCTTTAGAATAATTATAGGAGACGTTTAAAAAGTGTGTACATTCCAAATATAAAATCCTAACAAATTTCCCAAGGTCATGTTCTATATCCTTATAGGTAGAGAGAATTCAAATTACCGGCAGAATGAACACAGGGATATCTATAGGGTTTAGCACTGAAATGTAGGATTTTGTTTAAAGTTCCACCTGAATAAAAGTTGTCAAATACAACTAATTCTGCATAGAATAAGAGATATTTCTGAAGCACTAAGGAACATCTTTTAGAGGAAAAGGGCTTTTTTAGAGAGACTATAAAAATATAGCTTCTAGGGATTCTTAAATTTTATGATAATGACCTCAGCCTCCACTACCACCCCCTTCCAATCATAAGCCATTATGACACTGGGCTACCAAGACAAGGTAGTTCAATAATTACTGAACAAAAAAGTCATTAACATTCATACAATGACCTGTTTTTTTTTTTTTTAAGTGTCTTGTTTTGTTTTGACCAAAAGATCATGAGATGTTCATAAATTTTTGAATGTGAGATCATATCCTAAAACATGATAAAGCTTCTGGTAGGATTCCAGTTGTTAACACATTGCAGTTTAGCTGGTGCAACACAGTGGTATCTTGAGATTCAGAGCAGTAAAATCCTTTTATGTTGTCTAGAATTGGCTTGTTGGTAATATGTAATTCTGGCACCCCTTTACAGAGAAAGAGATATACAAAAATTTCTGGAAGATTTGATGTGCTATTTATTCTGGTGTACATTCTATTTACAGAAAGTGCCAAATTTCAGGATACTCCTTATGTAGAAATTCACACCAGGAGTGCTAAGATTATTTAAAGTGCCTAGTGGTATCTTATTTGGTCCAAACTTGTCTCAAGCTTGCTTGTTCTGAAAAAGGCTTCATAAAATCACAAAAAAAGAGCAGAAATTTTAGCTTCTTAAACCTGTCCCACCTTCCTAGAAGACTTTTAATATGGAACAGTTTAGGCTTTGAAAACCCCCTCAAGCAGGTCTGAATCTTGGACCTATAATGTGTTGGTTTTGCCAGGCCCCAGGGGCTCATGGAGAGGGCAGGGCGCAGCTCTTGTTTGTCTATATGTCAAAATTTTTCTTTTCTTTTTTTTGGAGACAGAGTCTCACTCTTTCTCCCAGGCTGTAGTGCAGTGGCCAGATCTTGGCTCACTGCAACTTCTGCCTCCCGGGTTCAAGCGATTCTCCTGCCTCAGCCTCCTGAGTAGCTGGGATTACAGGTGTGCATCACCACGCCCGGCTAATATTTGTATTTTCAGTAGAGACAGGGTTTCACCATGTCGGTTAGGCTGGTCTGCTCCTGACCTCATGATCCGCCTGCCCCGTCCTCCCAAAGTGCTGGAATTACAGGCGTGAGCCATCATGCTCAGCGCTGCACTTTTCTAGTGTAGTTGCTAGCACTTACAGGCACTTGAAAGATGTTTGATGAACAGAGAAGTAAATAAAACGTTCATATTTTTAGTATGAAACCTGGAAGCTCTGCAAAAGGCTCACATGTAGAGAATGTAAATTGAGGTTATTAAAAAAAATTAGTGAGCCAATTGGAGTATTTTAACAAATTGGGGATTAAAAGTAAGTGCCTGCCTCCCTTAAGTTTTGAAAATGTAATTTTTTTGCAATATTCCACAGTTATTTGTTATTTGGGTTGACACTAAGTCTTTCTTTCTTTTTTTTGGAGATGGAGTCTCATTCTGTCACCCAAGCTGGAGTGCAGTGGTGCGATCTCAGCTCACTGCAAATTCCACCTTTCAGGTTCAAGCAATTCTCCTGCCTCAGCCTCCCAAGAAGCTGGGATTGCAGGTACCTGCCACCACACCTCGCTAATTTTTGTATTTTTACTAGAGATGGGGTTTCACCCATCTTGGCCAGGCTGGTCTTGAACTCCTGGTCTCAGGTGATACACCAGCCTCAGTCTCCCAAAGTTCTGGGATTACAGACACGGGATTTTCCTTAAAGCCAGATTACAATGTTTAGAAGTTCTAAATGCTGATAGGATTTCCTGGCTTTCTACATACTACTTCAGCCCTCCAATAAGTTCCTATGTAACTAAAAATAATAAGACCAAATCATGAAATACCAAATTTACATGTATGCATAAGTCAAACATTTTTCTTAAATCGTCTGATTGCAAATGTTGACTCTCTTGTCAAAGATAGTTTTTAAATTGTCATA
Organism: Callithrix jacchus; assembly: GCF_049354715.1. NCBI lineage: Eukaryota > Metazoa > Chordata > Mammalia > Primates > Cebidae > Callithrix > Callithrix jacchus. The sequence continues at coordinate 79,061,281 of NC_133504.1, forward strand.
TGCCCTACTTTGCTTGTGCCCTAAGCTTGTGCTTAGGCTGCTGGTTTTATCCAGTTCTCCAAAATAACAGATCTACACATTCAGATTAACTTAACTGTCACTGGGTTAATTCTTTAGGTGACCCTGGCACTCTGAGACCACATAATCTTCATAATCTTCAACCTGTGATATCACAGTCCCAACAGGACTGCTAAGGTGCTGATGCCTCATAGAGAGGCAAGGCCATTCTGAGGGTTTGAAAACATTTGATGTCATCGAGAGTAAAGCTGTAGTTATTGCTACACATTGACATTTGCAATTACTATTTTTTGTTATTTGCATCAGTTGACTTTTGTAAACAATTTGTCAATCAAAAGTATATGTATTTGGTGGTTTTAATGAGTTATATTTAGAATCTTTCATTGCTCTTTAGCTTTTTATTTATTTATGTCATCTCCTTGTAAACTGCTTAAGGGACCTTTTAGTTTTTTTTTTTTAACACAGTATTGCTCTCACCCAGGTTGGAGTGCAGTGGCATGATCTTGGCTCACTGCAGTCTCCACCTCCCAGGTTCAAGTGATTCTCCTGCCTCAGACTCATGAGTAGCTGGGAGTACAGGCATGTGCCAATATGCCCAGCTAATTTTTACATTTTTAGTAGAGACAGGGTTTCACCATGTTGGCCAGGCTGGTTTCGAACTCTTGAACTTAGGTGATCTGCCTGCCTCAGCCTCCCAAAATGCTGGGATTGCAGGCATGAGACACCATGCCTGGCTGGACTTTTGTTCTTATTAGAGTACCCATCCACATGATGATCAAAACATATTTATGAAACATTTATGGTAAAAAATTGATAACTTGTACAAATTTTTTACCATGAATTTTTCAAAAATGTTTTTTGATAAAAAGTCCTAGACAATCCAAGTAGTGACAGGAATGCAATGCTAATGCATTCCTGTCCACCTCCAAAGCAGTTTTTATTCAGTCCTTTTAGTCCTGATGTTAATATCATTTTATTCTACAATTACATACTGGCATATATATTTGAATCAGTGGTCACATACAGCTGAAGTAGCTGATGGTTTCTTTCTCTTCTTTTTCTTTTTTTGAGACAGTGACTCAGTCTGTTGCTCAGGCTGGAGTGCAGTGGTGCAGTCACAGCTCACTGCAGCCTCAACATCCCTGGGCTCGGGTGATCCTCCCATCTCAACCTCTCAAGTTAGCTGAGACCACAGGTGCCCCCCATCATGCCAGGCTAATTTTTGTATTTTTGGTAGAGATGGGTTCTTGCTATGTTGCCCAGGCTAGTCTCTAACTCCTGACTTCAAGTGATCCACCCACTTTAGCCTCCCAAAATGCTGGGATTACAGGTGCGAGCCACTGTGCCTTGCCGTTGTTGATGGTTTCTTGATTTTCCAGCTGTTATTTAATACAACACAATTAATATCAAGCCCTGAACTGAAAAGTTGGTAGTGAAATATATAACAATTAGAATATATGTAAATCCTAGGAGGGGCTCAAATTATGCTCAATCCATTTCTTTTTCTTTTCATTCAGATTGTTCACAAGCAGCTCCTCAGGGGTTGATAATTTTAAAATTGAGATCATGCAATTTGACAACAGAGGTTACTATATATGACAATGGTAAAATACATGCAAAATATATTTATGCTGTAGAATTATTATAATTCACTCCTTTATACCACTCTCTGTCCAGCATACCTTCATAACAAGACCTCTAGTACACTTTATGATGAACATGTTAGTTTGTACCATCTAGCTCTACTACATGACTGTATTTTGTGTATTCTGTTATTTTTACTTTTTAAGTGTTTTCTTCAGATGGTTGACATATTTCTAATTTCAGTTCAAAGGCAAAAATTAAATTTTGTATATTGATAGGTTTTTTATGGTTTTGATTATTTATGTAATATACAAACATTTCTAGTTTTATTTATTTTTCTTTTATGTGCCAAAGAAAATAGAAAATTACATATATTGGCTATAGTATCACTTAATAAAAATGCACAAGAAGAAAAAGATAGGAAGATTTTTTTTCCTTATGAGTAGAGAGGAATGAAATTTCCGAGTATTATGCTATTATTCTGACTTAATATCTGTAGTTACCATCAAATAAAATTAATACCAATTGAAATTACATGCGATCCTCTTGGGGAAACAAATCCCTTTATACACTTAGAAGAGTTTGTTCTGAAAAATTTCTGAGCTCCTTTATGATATTCAACCAATTTCCAAGGCACAGAGGTTAACTTTTATTTGTGACTACAAACTTATATGTTTCTAAATATTAGCGCTAAGTTTACACTGTACACAGTACATATACTTTTAGATTTATACTAATAACCCATCTTACCAATCAATCCCCCTGTGGTAGTTATTTCTATTAAAGAACTGTACCTCCTCAAAGGTTTTTGGGCTGGGGGAGTTACTAAGGATGGAAGGATGCATAACCAGGAACAAATACAAAGCAGTGGTACCTGGAAAGACAATAGAGGTTTAGAAATTAATTAAATGGAAACACAATTTCCTATGACTAGCACTTTAAAGTCATTAGTAAATTAAATATTATAATGACCCAAACAAATTTGTTATAACTACTCCTTGAAATAAATTGAATAGATAATCAGCAGTTTAATAGAAGCAGATTCTAAAAAAATGGAGATGCTGTGGTGTGAAAAGAGGCCTGTTGCAGAGATTGAGAACTGGCTTTCGATCTCAGCTCAATGACTGATTTGTCTGTGTCTTTGTCTTTTAGCGTCTGTTTTTCTCAGCTTTCTTTTTCTTTTCTTTTTTTTTTTTTTGAGACAGTGTCTCACTATGTTGCCCAGGCTGGAGTGTGGTGGTGGAATCGTGGCTCACTACAATCTCAACACCAGGCTCATGGGATCCTCCTGTCTCAGCCTCTCAAGCAGCTGGGACTATAGGCATGTACCACGGAGCCTGACTGAATTTGCAAAGTTTTTTTTATCTTTAGTAGAGATGACTGTGTTGCTCAGGCTAGTCTTGAATGCTTGAGCTCATGCAGTCCTCCCACCTCGGGCTCCCAAAGTGCTGAGAATACAGGAGTGAGCCACCTCACCTGGCCTGTCTCAGCTTTCTTAATGGAAAATCACCTGCCTTGCTTATTTCATCGATTTTCTTTGAGAATGAAAGGACATGTACCCGAAGACATTTTGATAGTAATAAGGCACTATATAAATGCAATATATTATTATTTAATATATTACATTACCAAAATCAATACTTGGGTTCTCATGTTATGTTTTTCCTGAGGCCTATGAGAGCTAATTAAACTTAAGACAGAATTTAATCTTTCAACAAGTTTGCTTAAGCTTGAATGTACTTATATTTTTATAAAAGTAGTAGCAAAAATTGTTTAAATAGCTAAATTGGAAAAAAATTGTGCCCTTTCTTAGTGATATAACTTATAAAATTTGCATTTAATAGGGAAGAGAATGATATATCACAGTTACTCATATATATTTGTGACTATTGGGGAGTAAGGGTATGATTTTTCAAAAAGTGAGCAACGTCATAAACTGTATGATTAGTGTTTTATAAGCCTAAGCGAAGGAGATAAAGTGTGTAGCTTGGTCAGATTGGTGCAAGAGAAAGTAAGGCAGTTTGGGTTTCGTTTGTCAAAATTTAACCGTGTATGTAATACTCGTAACTGTGACTGTGTTTTTAAGATAATATATAAATATTTATATTTATATTACATAATATTTATAGGTACTGGCTACTCCGAGGAGAGAAATATACTATTATTTACAGTATTATACAATCTGTGGAGCAGGACTTGTTAATTATATTCCAAGGCACTAGCTAGCAATAGTAATAAGACATGGCCTTATTTCTCTCACTTGGAGAAATTGCTACTCTAATTTTGCTTAGTAATTATGTCATGTTGCCATTTGTACAAAATTTTGAATTTTCTTTCAAGTAAGTTTTCTTTAGTATTTATGTACTTAAATGTATTAATATGGTATTATTAATAATACTGATTAAATAATAGTATAAATAGTATTAATATGATAGTATAGCATTTATTTGAATAGCATCAATATGCTAGTATTTACTTAAATAGTTTATATATATATTTTTTGAGATGGAGTCTTGCTCTGTTGCCCATGCTGGAGTGCAGTGCTATGATTTCAGCTCACCACAACCTTCTCCTTCTGGGCTCAAGTGATTCTTGTGCCTCAGCCTCTTTACAGGTGCCTGACAGCATGCCCAGCTAATTTTTATATTTTTAGTAGAGATAGCATTTCACCATGTTGGCCAGGCTGGTCTCAAATTCCTGATCTCAGGTGATCCACCTGCCTTGGCCTCCTAAAGTGATGGGAGTACAGGCATGAGCCACTGTGCCCAGCCCTTAAATAGTATTAATATGGCAGTAAAGTAGTATTTTAGTGTTGATTTGCTTAAATCGTACAAATATGGTAATATTTAAGTACACTAAATATTTATAAGTTAAGCTTTCTTTAGTATTTATTTACTTAAATCTACCATATCTATACAAAGAAAAGTAGTTAAAATAACTCTTCAATGGCAATATTGTCTTAAAAAATAAATCGAAAGAGGCAGTCTTCCCATATTACATCTGAGCCAAACAATGAACACTTTGTCTGTAATCATAGATCATTATAGGGAATAAAACATAGTAACCTATGATATATAAAGTAAAAATGTTCTTCACAAGCATGCCTTAAAACAGTGGTCCTCCAACTAACATGCATCAGATTCATGTGGGGGGCTTGTTAAAACACAGATAGCTCAGCTCTTCCCCAGTATCTCTGATTCAGCAAATCTTTGTTATAACCCAAGGATTTACACTTATCTGATTAAGTTCTCTGGTGATGCTTATGCTGCTGGTCTGGCAACCACCCTTGAGAATCACTGACTTACAATAACTGTGAAGCAATATCTAAAATTTATTGGAGAAAAAGATGCTCCATTACATGAAATCCATAGTAATATAGAAAGAGCATGTTCTTTGAAGTCAGGTAAATTCTAGGATCAAGATTTTTATTTCTTATACTTACCAGCAGTGTGAATTTGAACAAAAAATATTTAACCTCTTGAGTCTTAGTTTTTCCATCTGTGTAATGGGGAAGAAAATACTTAGCTTTCAGGGTTTATGAGGATCAATGAGGTAACCTATGTGAAATCACCTAAAGAGTGCCTATCTGAATATTCAAAAGGTATTTTTCCAGATAAAAACTTTATTGAGATATAACTTAGAATTATAATAAATAAATGCATTTTAATCTCAATTATGTACTTGAGATATAATACTTTATATGCATGAGGCATTTTAAAAATTAAAAATAATAAATCTTTTTGGAAATAAGTATTGCCATTATAATGTGAGAATGAAAAACAGATTAATTTCTTTCTTAGATCAACTGAAAACATTCTTTTCTGGATCTTTTTAAAAATTGTATTAAATACATTTATTTCACTTTTAGTAGCCTTTCATGACCAGCATTAATTAGACAAACAGAAAAAATGAATGTAACCTAATTATTTTACATAGTAAAAGGTATAATGCAATTTATCAGGGTTAAAAATTTTTTAATTGACTTGGTCAAGTCAATTCTAAGCAAAAAGAACACAGCAGGCAGCATCACACTATCGGACTTCAAACTATACTACAAGGCTACAGTAATCAAAACAGCATGGTACTGGTACCAAAACAGAGATATAGACCAATGGAACAGAACAGAGGCATCGGAGGCAACAAAACATATCTACAACCATACAATCTTGGATAAACCTGACAAAAACAAGCAATGGGGAAAGGATTCCCTGTTTCATAAATGGTGTTGGGAAAACTGGCTAGCCTGTGCAGAAAGCAGAAACTGGACCTCTTCCTGACACCTTACACTAAAATTAACTCCAGATGGATTAAAGACTTAAACATAAGACCTGGCATCATAAAAACCCTAGAAGAAAATCTAGGCAAAACCATTCAGGACATAGGAGTAGGCAAGGACTTCATGACCAAAACACCAAAAGCATTGGCAGCAAAAGCCAAAATAGACAAATGGGATCTAATCAAACTCCACCGCTTCTGCACGGCAAAAGAAACAGTCACTAGAGTGAATCGGCAACCAACAGAATGGGAAAAAATTTTTGCAGTTTACCCATCTGACAAAGGGCTGAGATCCAGAATTTGCAAAGAACTCAAACAGATTTACAAGAAAAAAACAAGCCCATTCAAAAATTGGCAAAGGATATGAACAGACACTTTACAAAAGAAGACATACATGAGGCCAACAAACATAAGAAAAAATATTCATCATCACTGGTCATCAGAGAAATGCAAATCAAAACTACATTGAGATACCATCTCACACCAGTTAGAATAGTGATCATTAAAAAATCTAGAGTAACAGATGCTGGAGAGGATGTGGAAAAATAGGAACACTTTTACACTGCTGATGGGAGCGAAAATTAGTTCAACCATTGTGGAAGACAGTGTGGCAATTCCTCAAGGACCTAGAACTAGAAATTCCATTTGACCCAGCAATCCCATTACTGGGTATATATCCAAAGGACTATAAATCGTTCTATAAGAACACATGCACACGAATGTTCATTGCAGCACTGTTTACAATAGCAAAGACCTGGAACCAACCCAAATGCCCATCGATGATAGGCTGGACTGGAAAAATGTGGCACATATATACCATGAAATATTATGTAGCCATCAAAAACGATGAGATCATGTCCTTTGTAGGGACATGGGTGAATCTGGAGAACATCATTCTCAGCAAACTGACACAAGAACAGAAAATGAAATACTGCATATTCTCACGCATAGGTGGGTGATGAAAAATGAGAACACATGGACACAGGGAGGAACGCACTACACTGGGGTCTATTGGGGGAATAGGGGAGGGACAGCATGGGGAGAAAGGCCAGATGTGGGTGAAGGGGAGGAAGACAGCAAATCACACTGCCACGTGTGTACCTATGCAAGTATCTTGCATGTTCTGCACATGTACCCCAAAACCTAAAATGCCATTAAAAAAATAAAAATAAAAAAGCTAGAATATAGACAGATAAATAGATGGTTGTTAATTGTTGTTTGCCAAGCACATTGTTGTAACTAGTTTAATTAAATATGTTTCAAAAAAATTTTTTTAAATTGTGGTTTCTGAATTCTGTCTTTACCTATATGTATTATTTGGTCTAAATAAACTGTCCTGTGTATATACTTTGTCAGTGGTAACTCAACTACATAATCATAGACACATTCTTAAATAATCACCTATAAATATTCAGTTTTATATTTTTGTCAACTTCCACACTGAAAAATATTTGAATATCTAGATAACTAGAAATCTGTGCAAAAATATCCAGAAAAAAGATATATAGTTTTTGAGATGGAGTTTTACTCTGTTATCCAGACTGGAGTGCAGTGGTATGATCTTGGCTTACTGCAACCTCTGCCTCCCGGTTCCAGTAATAATTCTGCCTCAGCCTCCGGAGTACCTGGGACTACAGGCACATGTCTGGCTAATTTTTGTATTTTTAGTAGTGACGGGGTTTCACCATATTGGTCAGGCTGGTCTTGAACTCCTCACCTCAGGTGATCTACCTGCCTCAACCACCCAAAGTGCTGGGATTACAGGCATAAGCCACCAGGCCTGGCCCAGAAAAATACTTTTGACAAAAGTACAGTTAAGAATGAAGCTATTTAATTTTCATGTGACTGATATGAGAAAATACTTTAATTAAAAAATAATCAGTTTCACAAAATATGGGTATCTACAGCAACATGAATCTCTAAAGTATTATGCTAAATGAAAGAAATCAGATGCAAAAGACTACACACTACATGCTTCCATTTACATGAAGTTCTAGAAAAGGCAAAACTGTAGTGGTAGAACGTAGTTGCTTGTGGCGGGGGATGTGGTGGATGGAGGGGATAGACTGCAAAGGGACATGGAGAGATTTTCTTAGGCTAACAACTATATCTCGAATGTGGTGGACTTCAGCTAATTGTACATTTAAAACGGGTGGATTTTATTGCATGCAAATTATACCTCAACAAAACTGGGAAAAAATCAGTTCTACAAAAAAGAATCAAGTTCTATAAAAAGTCTTTTCCAATGACAAATGTCATATCCAAATTGTTGCAAACATTTGGAAACCCAATTGAATTTAAGAGGACAAGTAATAATTCTACTCTCTAACCATGACATCAAAATGTCTGCGTATCCATACAAGAGGAAGTGAATCCTGCAGGACTTTCAAAGCAAAATGCTTTAGAAAGCCTTCAGGATGTGATCAGTCTTGACAAGGTTATGTGATGAAAGTGGGAGTTCACTGAAAGAGATTTTAAATGTTGTCCTAGTTGCCTTTTGACTTTAGATAGACAAGGACAAGTGAGGTAGGAGAAGAAAAGTATAAATATTTGTAATATTTATTGTTTCCAGATTGATACCTGCAAATGACATTAAGGAAAAAATGAATATGCTAAACTCCCTGTGTACATTGCACAGAACTTTCCTCAGTTATTTCTAGATAATTGAGAGGGAATGTATTCCCCTTAGCAAAAATAAGATTGTAAAGGCTGTATTCTGTGAAGCCAGAAACCAAGGGCCCCGAATAATTTATCATGCAGGATACAGCATGAATGTCTGGGAGTTTAAAGTTTCCATAGGGCATTAATACTGATTCTTAGAAACAAGAAGTTTATTGGGGAAAAATTGCACACCAATTTAAGAAAAGGGAAAAAAACATTTTTCCTGGATATGAATAAATACGTTTCTTAGCACAGAGTTTTGTGTATGTCTAGGAATTCTGCTTGTCAAACATCTTTTAGACTTTTCAAAAACAGTCATCTCTGCAAGAAATAGTTTACAAATAAACAATATTAGGAAAATGGCAGCCTAAGGGACTATTTTTCTAGAAAGGATTTATTATAATAAAAAGTTATAGGTACTTGTATGTGTCCCTCTTGACTTTTGATACAATCCTGTCAGTGATTAGCTTTGATTTTAGAAATGCTAATTACAATGCTTTTCAATTAAAATATTTGGGAAAAAATTACACGTGCCACCAAAATGACTGGTGGACATTTGAATGCTGTGACATCTGCTTTATTCTTTTCACTTAAAAACACTTTATATACATTACTCAGCTGAAGGAAAATTATGTCAGAGTTATTCATTCATTAGCAGTTATGGGAAGTTTATGAACTTATTGTGACAAGAACTCATTGTCTAGTCATCCGGAATTTTACACTGGTTAATCACAACATAAAAAGTTCTCACCAGTTTTCTGGGGTCCTATTACCAAGAATTTTGGTAAGCGATCACAAGTTTTTTCTTTAGACCAAATGTCTCTGTGGCGTTTGTCATCACAAGGATTCTAAATGAGAGAAGAACATAGACATTTTTTTCATGATTGTGTCCATTATGGGCTAGCTCTTCTAACGTGTGTTCTTTAAAGGTATACCAGGAAGCACTGGGATTAAAAAAATTAGGTTGTTTTAAAAAATGAAAGCCCTGAAGTAGCATCATGGAAGTTTTTTTTTTTTTTTTTTTTTTTTGCAAAGTTAACTTAATATCCCTTTTCTAATGCAGTTTTAACATGATAAATATAAACACACGTGATTTACGAAGTTATGTGCTAATTATCTACGTTTTTTTTAAGAAGGAGAGAGAAAAGGAATGAAGGAGAGGAAGACAGGAAAAAAAAGGGAGAGAGAACAGGAATGTTGTTTTATTCAAAAAATGGGTATTGAAAACCTCCTTTATGCCAATAATTGTGCTTAATAATGGCCGATCAATATTTCATTTAAACCTATGAGTAGGTGTGATGTGATACTGATAAAAATCTGTATTTTGCGTATTTAAAGTGGAAAGTTCTCCACTTTATAAATGTTTATTAAGTTTACTTGTTCCAGATCTGAGTTCAAGTCTTGAATATCCTTATTAATTTTCTGTCTCATTGATCTATCTAATATTGATGTTGAAGTCTCCCATTATTATTGTATGGGAGTCTAGGGAGTCTAAGTCTCTTTATAGGTCTTATGTATCTGGGTGTTCCTGTATTGGGTGCGTATATATTTAGGATTATTAGCTCTTCTTGTTGCATTGATCCTTTTACCATTATCTTTGTTGCTTTAAAATCTATTTTATGAGAGGCAAGAATTGCAACTCCTGCTTATTTATTTATTTATTTATTTTTGCTCTCCATTTGGTTGGTAAACCTTTCTCCATCCCTTTGTTTTGAGTCTTTGTGTATCCTTGCATGTAAAATGGGTCTGGATGCAGCATACCATTGGGTTTTGGCTGTATCTTTTGATTAAGGGATTTAGATGATTTAAATTTAGGATTACTGCCATTTGATGTTACCTGGCTGTTTTGTCCATTCGTTGATGTAAATTCTTCATTATGTTGATGCTCTTTACTTTTTGGTATATTTTTGGAAAGGCTAATTAATAGTGGTTGTTCCTTTCTATGTGTAATGCTTCTTTCAGAAGCTCTTGTAAAGCAGGCCTGGTGGTAATAAAATCTCTGAGTACTTGCTTGTTCATAAAAAAAATTTATTTTTCCTTCAGTTGTGAAGTTTAGTTTGGCTGGATATGAAATTCTGGGTTGAAAGTTCTTTTCTTTAAGGATGTTGAATATTGACCCCACTCTCTTCTGGCTTGTAGGGTTTCTGCTGAGAGATCTGCTGTAAGTCTGATAGGCTTCCCTTTGTGGGTAACCCAGCCTTTCTCTCTAGCTGCCCTTAGTATTTTCTCCTTCATTTCAACCCTGGTGAATCTAACGATTATGTGCCTTGGGGTTGCTCTTCTTGAGGAATCTTTGTGGTGTTCTCTGTATTACCTGGAGTTGAATATTTTCCTTCCTTGCTAGGTTGGGAAAGTTTTCCTGAATAATATCCTGAAGAGTATTTTCCAGCTTGGATTCATTCTCTTCGTCACATTCAGGTACACCTATCAAACGTAGATTAGGTCTTTTCACATAGTCCCATATTTCTCGAAGACTTTGCTCATTCCTTTTTATCCTTTTTTCTCTATTCTTGTCTTCTCATTTTATTTCATTAAGTTGGTCTTCAATCTCTGATAGCCTTTCTTCTGCTTGATCAATTCGACTATTAAAACTTGTGCATATTTTGCGAAGTTCTCGTGTTGTATTTTTCAACTCTGTTAATTCATTTATATTCCTCTCTATATTTTCTATTGTTAGCATTTCATCAAACCTTTTTTCAAAGTTCTTAGTTTCTTGCATTGGGTTATAACAAGTTCTTTTAACTCCCAGAAGTTTCTTATCATCCATCTTCTGAAGCCTACTTCTGTTAATGAAACACAGTCCTTCTCCATCAGGTCTTGTTCCATTGCTGATGAGGAACTGTAATCCCCTGTAGATGGAGAGGCATTCTGATTTTGGGTATTCTTAGCCTTTTTAGGCTGGTTTCTTCCCTTCGTTATAAATTTATCCATCTGCTCTCTTTGCAATTACCACCTTTCTAATTAGGTTTCTGAGTGGACGTCCAATTTACTGATTCTCAGCTCCGGAATCTGAGCAACCCACTGTGCCGGCCAAAACAGCGGTGTTAAGACTGATGGTGCTCTTCTGCCTGGGAATCTCCGGTCTGGCTTCCTTCTTGAGTCTGTAATAGGCAACTCTGCCTTCCTGGAGCTCCAAACGTCTGTCAGAAGGGGAACCAGTCCTGTTTACTCTGCACCAAGAGCTGCTGCGCCTAGGCGCCAGCAAAACCACCCACGCCAGCCACAAGAGTTGCACTGGTGATCCGTGGGGCTCCTCCGCTGGGAATCTTCTGGTCCGTGAGCAACAAAAATTTGTCAAAGTGTGGCGTCCTCTCGTTCTCTGCGCTTTCACCAGGAGCTACAATCCCGAGCTGTTAGTGATCAGCCATCTTAGATCTCTCTCTGTTAATAACTAACAGAAGTTCTGAATAACTCCTTTCCATCTTGAGGTTGAGAGTCTACAGAGGAGGTTGGAGAGGGGAAGTATTTCTACTTTGGGTCAACAGTCTCATAGCACAAAGAATTTAATCAGCTATTCGCAGTTCTATATATATATATATATATATTTAATAGTTAGCTTACTGGCTGGAGACTATGCTTCCTTCTAACCTAAAAGATGATACATTCTCAGTATTCAATATATAACTGAAATATAAGATGTCAGATTTTCATTCTAAATAACTTTGAGCTTTCCAGCTGTGCTTCAAAGGGATAGGGATCTTGCCAAAATAATACTATCTAAAGAGATGGCAGGTACTTTGCAGCTGCCTTCAAAGGTTGATAAATGTATATCTAAAAACGTAACTATGATGGTAGAAAGTCCTAAGTTTTAGCAAAAGGTCATAATGAGGGTGATTTACTACCTCAGGGATTCTGCTTTTGGTCTATAATATTTCACACCAACACCCACTGAGCAAGTCCTATTTAGAACAGCCTTCATTTTTAGAGCAAAGTATATATTATGTAGAAAAGGAGGAAGAATTATAATACCCTTTAATATTTCAGGAATGGGCAAACAGTACCACTTTTTATTTCTAGTCAATTAATATCATAGATTTGTGAAGTTAAATAAGTCTTCTGCTTATTTTTAATAACTAACAGATGTTAAGACTAAAGTGAAAGTATTCTTTTTGGCTGTTCTTCTGAAAAAGAAATAGTTTAAAACTTATCACCTGAAATAATGATTTCAGTTTAAAAACGAGGTTAAATTAGCAGGAAAGTTGCATCCTTTCCATGGGCTAACATTTGGTGATGTTTTGTGGTGGTTAAAATGAAAAGATGCTTGTTAAAACAACTGAAAAGTAATATGCAGTCGTAAGTCCACACCAACAACTTTAACCTGCTATATGGGCAGTTATGTCTGTTCTTGGAGTTATCTGTTTGCGCTCAGGAGGTTATTAACTTAGGGTTGAAAGCTGAATGTATTGAATATAAAGTTTAGAGTTAACAACTTCAATCTGTGGAATTTACTGAGTTCTGCTTCTGAAGATCATTACTGTTTTACCATCAGCTCAGTCTGTTACTCTAGTAGTGTTTAGAGCAGTGATTAAGAAGTACAGTGTTTGGAGCCAGATGGTCTATAACTGATTCTTGCTTCGCCACACACTAGCCGTGTGACCTTGGCTTAATTGACTCAGCCTTTCTGTACTTCAGTTTCTTCATTTGTAAAATGCAAATCATGACTGTACCTACCACTTAAGGTAGTTGTGAGGATTAAATGAGTTAGCATATGTAAAGTGCCCAGTTGGACATACAGTAAGCAATATGTAATTATTTATCAAAATTATTATTTTTCACAGATCATAGAGTGGACAATTTAAATTCAAAGTTGTTCCTGCAATTCTATGATACATAAGACTCTATGCTTTCATATCTAGGTTATCTTTATAACCATTTGAATATGCCATATGAATGTGGTATTTTAGCTTAAGCTCAGTGATTTTCCCATGAAATGCTTTCCCCCATATTAATCCTCAATTAATACTCTTGAAAGCTGTTCACATTCTGTGGCTGTTGGCTGTTGGTGTATGACATGGTTAAGAAGGCAGATGCCAGTTCTGAACTCTTCTTAGAGATCCTCTATGGTTTAGTTGTTGGAGATATGGGGATGTGTTGAAAGGCTACCTGCCTAACAACCTGTTTGCCATCTTCTTCTACTCTTCCAGCGTATTGCAATCTGTAGATTTCTCTCTCACTCCTGGTTGTAAACATCACACCCAGTGAATCTGTCACTGAGCTTTCTGAATCCCATAATTCTGAATGTGCAAGGGAACAGGGAATTGGGTACAATATGTAGTAGTCATGATAAAAGATTACAGTTTAGAAAGGAGTAGTTTCTCAAATCTAACATTTCCAAAATGCAGTTTTTTTTTTCAGATGCCTTCATTTTCAGATTTGGAATATCTCACAGAACTATGTTGCTGGAATTAATTGGTTATATCAATTATTGAATTAATTTTACCTGCCAGAGAGGGTCTTTCTGATCAGGAAACAGCTCAAAATACTTGTGGGCCAGTTGTACTGGAGGCAGGGTCTGAAGTCGCAGGTTGGTCCAGCTCTTCACAAAATTGGCCAGATTAACAAACGTATATAATCCCAGTCGGTCATTCCCATAGTTAGACAAATGGGTCATGAAAATGCTGATCTGAAAAAAGCAAATGAACTTCAGTGTAAATACCGTTTACTTTGACACTAGAGGGCAGAATAATCACAGTGATGCAAGTTGTTGTTTTTCCTTAAGTAGTTTGCATAGGGTTTCAATTCAGGGTGTGTTTTTGGATTTGGGACATATCCTCCAAACCCTAATTATATTAACATATACTGGAGGATGTGTTATCAGCAGGACTTGAGGATTTTTTCCCTGAAATTTTCATATATTCCATAACAAAAAATACATTCAATATCAGTAGCTGCATATACCCATGTTGGTACAAGACCAATGCTGAATAAAATAACCTATATGTTTCTCATGCCACTTTTCATATTCTTTAGTTCCATTATTCCCAATATAAAACACCTCCTTTAAAAAAAATATTTAACGGTTGGCTAGATAAAGCTGATTCTTCCTATGGAAGCAGCTGACCTACATTGAATCCATGCATTAAAAAAAAAATCACAGCAAGTATGGGAAACTTTATAATAAAATAAATTTGAACTTTGTAGGTTAGATTGTGTTGGCCTGGGATGTAGATGTAGAATGGGCATTTTTAAAGCTACTGCTAAAGTGAATGCAAATAATTTTTGTTGGTTAGTGTCGACAAATGAATTCTTCTGTATGAGGTTTTTAATGACAAAACCATTGTGGCATTTATGCTGCTATAAAAAAGATCATAAAATAATTTATGTGATAATAGTGCTTTCCTAAAATATATAATGTCATGTGAAAGAAACAACTGTTTATTAAAATCATAATACTTAGTTTAATAGGTCATCCATTAAGAGACTGAAAGCAATATTCAAGAAAATTCACTGAGGTAATATGACAGAGATGAGAGAAAATGTTATATTAAGATTTAATACAATAAATAAAACTGTAATTAACAGCTATGAGTAAGTGGAGGCAGTAATATCTTATATCTTATGGAACAAATCCTGCAGGCTTTTACATAAAAACCTTCATGTGATGAAGAATATTTGCATTTCTGTTCACTCTGCCTGAATGCCTATTAGATCTTTAAACTCTTGCAAACAAAATAACTATCTGTACCAGCGGACCAATGTAGTCATAGAATTGGGAAGTAAGACTTTTACTGATTTGGGTCTTTCTAAAAAATGAGACCTTTAAAATTAAACCTTCTGGTTATTTTTTAATAGTAGCTTCAATTCTGTGACTTAAATTTCCTCTTTTCCTCCTGTAAAATTTATCAGAACATTAGGTAATTGGGAAACTTATGAAAGTCATTCTTAAATTTGGAAGTTTTTTCTAACATTTGTTGGAGGTAGTCTTTACTAATTTGTTTTACATGGCACATTTTTCAATGTAGCTCAGTAAGGTAGCAAAATAATACTTCTGGTCAGCTTTCTCCTAATTAAAAAAAAAGCAATTAAAAAGCGTGTGTTTTTAACCTGGTTAGTAAGTTCAAATTTCTTGCTTTATTTTTATGAAAGATTTGTCAGTAAGTCTATATGTGTTATATTTCACTTGAATAATATATGCATGGAACAGAAAATGGGAAACAGAGATGCTATATGACCCTGTGATACTAATACCTTTGAAATCCCTCTGAATTCTCTATATTTTATTTTTATTATTTATTTATTGTTTTAGAGACTGGGTTTCTCCATGTTGGTCAGGACTCCTGACCTCAGGTAATCTGCCTGCCTCAGCCTCCCAAAGTTTTGGGATTACAGGCCTGAGCCACCGTCCCTGGCCTGAATTCACTTTTTAACCTAAGAAAACATTTTATTCTGACTATTAAAGCAGAGAGCCACTCTCTACCTCCATGACTATAGAAAGTAAAAAAAAAGTGCTACTCTTTCTGATAAAGACAGACACAACCCAAAATGGGTTATGAGCTTGTTAGGGACATTGCTTTTCATCAAACTGAACCTGATTTGCAAGAATTAAGGTGATACTTATAAGGTGTTGAACTTAGTCCTATAAAAGAAGACCTATGGGCCGGGTGCGGTGGCTCAAGCCTGTAGTCCCAGCACTTTGGGAGGCCGAGGCGGGTGGATCACGAGGTCGGCAGATCGAGACCATCCTGGTCAACATGGTGAAACCCCGTCTCTACTAAAAACTACAAAAAATTAGCTGGGCACGGTGGCGTGTGCCTGTAGTCCCAGCTACTCAGGAGGCTGAGGCAGGAGAATTGCCTGAACCCAGGAGGCGGAGGTTGGTGAGCCGAGATCGCGCCATTGCACTCCAGCCTGGGTAACAACAGCGAAACTCCGTCTCAAAAAAAAAAAAGAAGACCTATGTAGCCTCCAAGCACGGAACTTTTCCCAGATGTTCAAGTCTGTTTTTATATTCCCACTTTAATATAATGCGAGGTGCACCATAAGCTAAAAGGATGGTTCAAAGTAATGTCTTTGTAAGGCATGTTGCCTTATGACCCTCTTAGACTCTGGACTCACACCTAAGATTTGTTTTATACTCCTCAAGAAATACAAGGCTTTAAGGGAGTATAGTTTGTCAGGATGTAATACATTTCAATTTCTTTTTGAACTTTTTTTCATGAATCACAGTATTTTTTCTAGACAAGGAATATTGCATCTCTTTTGCTGAACATGTAACCTCTCAAGTTTTCTTTGTTATTTTTTAATTAGGAAGGTATACACATTAAGCAACAGAATTGGCAAAAACAGATATATAACAGGAATGTTTTGGTCAAAAAGTTAGCTTGCTTTCCAGACAGCAGTTCTTCCTTACCTATGTACTGACCTGTGACATTTATAATGTCATTTCACTTCTTGGCAGTTCCTCACCTGACAACAATTTCTGTACAGCATAGAAAGAAATAAAGAAAAGGCTGCTAGTTCAGGAGAAGTAGATATTATTCTTTTCCTAAGGATGATACTTCTACAATTTTAAGAGTACTTAAGGACTGAGGTTTATTTTTTGTTTGTTTTTTTAAAAAAGATGAAATGGGTCAAAATAAATTATTTTTATTGTACTTGTAGATTCCAATGAGAAGGAAAGTGTCAATAGAAGTGACAATTGCATCTATAAAACTATTTTTGCTATAAACACACTATAATTAGTTGTCATCAAAAAGTCTAATTAGCTGCTTAAAACTCAAATCATTGGAAACTCTGCTGAAGGCATAATGTTTATTTGATTAACAACTGATAAAACTCTTTCTAGTCTGCAAGATATAGATGTGTATAGCAAGATGGTTATCTGTGAATTTTTTTCTGTAAAAGGGAAAAGGTAAATGTCAAATACCACACACATTATGAGAAAGGAAACAGATACCGTTTTTCAAACTGTAACTAAGAGAAAAATGTGGGAAGTTTAACCCATACTTTCTAGCATCAGTCCTGTGACTTTATTAAGCCCAGGTGTGAGAGAATGCATGGATCACTACCAAGAACAAAAAGCAAAATGTAGGTCCTAGTGCAAACACTGTTGAAAATACAGTAAGTATTCTTTCTTTAGAGAAGGCTGGAAGAGAAGAGAAAATATGGATGTAAAGAAAGTATGTTATTTATTATAAGCTATGCCTTTCATGACCATGAAGTTTAAATCTACAAATATTTTTCTGATTATTCTGCTATTTGCTAGATGCTTTGCTTCATTCTGAGGGTGCAAATATAAATATGCTACTCATTCTTTTAAGTTTTGTTCATGAAAAGAGTAAGAATTCAGAAGGTAGAAGAGAGATTACAGCAAACTTTTTCCCTCAGCCAACAAGTTTTGTTTTGCTTCAGTATCCTTCTGGGTGACCAAAGATTCAAAAGGTTTAGGATACAAACAAATCAACTGAGAAGTTTTAAAACATTCTGATTACCAGTCTTTATACTCAGAGGTTCTGATTTTCTAGGTTTGATGGAGGCCCTGGTACCTGCATTTTAATCATCCCTAATGGTCTCGATGCATGTGTGAATTGGAAAGCAGTTTGAGAAAACCTGGCTAGACCCAGTCCTCCCAGAGAAACTTTTATTTTCCATTGAAATGTATATTTTATTCCCATAGAAAGGATTCAGATCATCAAACCCATTGGCTGCTTTGTAGTAGTCCTTTCTGAATACATTTTAAAAACAAGCGTGTCTTATTAAGTTTATACATATGTGTCAATGTCCTAGACTTAGAGTTGTCCATAGTATAAAAAACAACTTGGTAAGTGCCCTTGGCCATGCCTTTTGAGGGTTTTTGTACCGCTGACAGATGTCTGGTGATGTTCAGAAGATTGCTAAAAAGAGAAAGGGTTTATACAGACATGTTTATTTGGCTCCCGATTCCTTTCAATCCTATATATTTCATTTTTTAAAATTTTAAGTTCTGGGATATAAGTCCAGAATGTACAGATTTGTTATCTAGGTATACATGTGCCATGGTGGTTTGCTGCACTATCAACCTGTCCTCTAAGTTTTAAGCCCCATATGCATTAGCTATTTGTCCTAATGTACTCCTTCCCCTAACCCCCCATCCCCCAACTGGCCTCTGTGTGTTGTTCCCCTCCCTATATCCATGTGTTCTCACTGTTCAACTCCCTTACATGAGTGAGAACATGCGGTGTTTGGTTTTCTGTTCCTGTATTAGTTTGCTGAAGATGATGGCTTCCAGCTTCATCGATGTCCTTGCAAAGTACATGATCTAATTCCTTTTTATGGCTGTATAGTGTTCCATGGTGTATATGTACCACATTTTCTTTATCCAGCATATCACTGATGGGCATTTGAGTTGATTCCATGTCTTTGTTATTGTAAATAGTGCTGCTGCAATATACGTACGTGTGCATTTGTCTTTGTAGTAGAATGATTTATATTCCTTTGGGACATACCCAGTAATGGGATTGCTGGGTCAAATGGTATTTCTAGTTCTAGATCCTTGAGGAATTGCCACACTGTCTTCCACAATGGTTGAACTAATTTACATTCCTACCAACAGTGTGTAGAGTTCCTGTATTTCCACAGCCTCACTAGTGTGAGATGGTATCTCAATGTGGTTTTGATTTGCATTTCTCTAATGATCAGTGATGCTGAGCTTTTTTTCATATATTTGTTGGCTGCATAAAAGTCTTCTTTTGAGAAGTGTCTGTTCATATCCTTTGCCCATTTTTTTGATGAAGTTGTTTGTTTTTTTCTTTTAAATTTAAGTTCCTTGAAGGATATTAGACCTTTGTCAGATGGGTAGACTGCAAAAATTTTCTCCCATTCTGTAGGTTGCCTGTTCACTCTGATGATAGTTTCTTTTCATGCACAGAAGCTCTTTAGCTTAATTATAATTACATTTGTCAATTTTGGCTTTTGGTGCAATTGCCTTTGGTGTTTTAGTCATGAAGTGTTTGCCCATGCCTGTATCCTGAATGATATTGCCCAGGTTTTCTTCTGGAGTTTTCATGGTTTTGGATTTTACACTTAAGTCTTTAATTCTTCTTGAGTCATGTATAAGGAATAAGGAAGGGGTCCTATTTTTGTTTTCTGCATATGGCTAGCCAGTTTTCCCAGCACCATTTATTAAATAGAGAATCCTTTTCCCTATTGCTTATTTTTGTCAGGTATGTTGGCGATCAGATGGTTGTAGATGTGTGCTGTTATTTCTGAGATCTCTGTTCTGTTCCATTGGTCTATATGTCTGTTTTGGTACTAGTATCATGCTGTTTTGTTACTATAGCCTCGTAGTATAGTTTGAAGTCGGGAAGCGTGATACCGCCTGCATTGTTCTTTTTGGTTAGGATTGTCTTGGCTATCTGAGGTCTTTTTTTGGTTCCATATGAAATTTTAATAGTTTTTTTTTCTAATTCTGCAAAGCATGTCAACAGTAGGTGTGAAGGGAATGACATTGAATCTATAAATTACTTTGGGGAGTATGGCCATTTTCATGATATTGATTCTTCCGATCCATGAACATGGAATGTTTTTCCATTTGTTTGTGTCCTCTCTTATTTCTTTGAGCAGTGGTTTGTAGCTCTCCTTGAAAAAGTCTTTTCACATCCCTTGTAATTTGTATTCCTAGGTATTTTATTCTCTTTGTAGCAATTGTGAATGGGAGTTCATTCATGATTTGGCTCTCTGCTTGTCTATTTTTGGTGTATAGGAATGTTTGTGATATTTTGCACATTGATTTTATATCCTGAGACGTTGCTGAAGTTGCTTATCAGCTTAAGGAGTTTTGGGCTGAGATGATGGGGGTTTTCTAAATATGGAATAATGTTGTTTGCATACAGAGACAATTTGACTTCCTCTCTTCTTATTTGACTGCTCATTTTCTTTCTCTTCCTTGAATGCTCGGCCAGAACTTCCAATAATATGTTGAATAGCCATGGTGAGAGAAGGCATCCTTGTCTTGGGTCAGTTTTCAAAGGCAATGCTTCCAACTTTTGTACATTCAGTATGATATTGGCTGTGGGTTTGTCATAAATAGCTCTCATTATTTTGATATATTTTCCATCATTATCAGTTTATTAAAAGTTTTTAACATGAAGGGATGTTGAATTTTATCAAAGGCCTTTTCTGCATCTTTTGAGATAATCGTGGTTTTTGTTATTTGTTCTGTTTATGTGATGGATTACATTTATTGATTTGCATATGTTGAACCAGCCTTGCATCCCAGGGATGAAGCTGACTGGATTGTGACGGATAAGCTTCTTGATATGTGGATGGATTCAGTTTGCCAGTATTTTATGGAAGATTTTCACATTGATGTTCATCAGGGATATTGGCCTGAAGCTTTCTTTTTTTGTTGTGTCTCTGCCAGGTTTTGGTATCAGGATGATGCTGGCTTCTTAAGATGAGTTAGGGAGGAGTCACTCCTTTTCAATTCTTGAGAATAGTTTCAGAAGGAATGATACCAGCTCCTCTTTTTACTTCTGGTAGAATTCAGCTGTGAATTAGTCTGGTCTTGGGCTTCTTTTGCCTCAGTTTCAGAACTTGTTATTGGTCTATTCTGAGATTCGACCTCTTCCAGGTTTAGTCTTAGGAGGGTGTATGTGTTCAGGAATTTATCCACTTCTTCCAGATTTTCTAGTTTATTTGTGGAGAGGTATTTAAAGTAGTCTCCGATGATAGTTTGTATTTCTGTGGGGTCAGTGATAATGTCCTTTTTATCATTTTTATTGTGTCTTTGTGTCAATCCTGTTTTTTAACCAAACAAAATTCCCCATTTCTGCATGTACCTCTCAGGTGCATGGGTTATTTATGATTTATTTAAAAATGCTGCCTTTCACATTCACTATTGCTTTATTTCAAGGCATTTTAAGGGCAATATGGCAAAGAGTATATTAGAATTTACTTCCTGTTCTTCTTCCTCCTTGACTTAGATCCCCAGACCGGAAATACTCTTAACAGAAAAAGTAAGGAAACCAGCTGATTTTTATATAGGGCAATGAACAAACTCCGGAAGCTTCATTTTTATCATCGTGGAAAATATATGAGTTCCATCACTGTCAAGATTGTACTCCGTCACATGAGCACGTCTCATTCTGAAAAATAACTACAAAATTCTGAGCAGAAAGGATATTCTAATGATGCTCTGGACCTGAATTTCCTATTCTGTAATTCCCTAGGGTCTCATGAGCTTTTGAATTGAATGAAGTTCAGTGTGTCAGCCTGACGCACGATGTGGTCCCAGTTTAGTTTTACAGACTTCCCTTCTGTACCCCTTCTGTGTGCAGGGTCAACCAGCCAACTTGCCTTGCTTGCTGCTTTACAATATTTCTTGCACTTGCCTCTCCATGGCTTTGTTTATACAGTTTCTTCTCTTTGTAAATACACTGCCTCACTTTGCTACTTAGCTCAGTTTTATGTATTCAAGAGTGTCATGTCCACTATTTCATATCTCTCTAGGCAAAGACCTTGTTTTTAAAAATGTGAGCCCTAGAGGCCCTAGTTTTATATTTGTGACATTTTCTTACCCTGGCTTATCTTGCGCTTCTTAAACATACTTGTTCTATTCATCTCTAGATTCAAAGTTCCTTGGAGGATGGGAAGGACTTTTCAACTTTATTCTCTGAACTGTCTGTAATATATTGTATGTGCCTTGAACTGGCTCCAATAATCTTATTTGTAAAGTTGAAATAATCTAGGCTCAGTTATTTTTTCAGTGCCACTCATTCTGGTAATCTTTTAGCACCATTAAAATTGTTGGCCTCCTCAAAGTTGTCTCCTCTAACTTTCTCCCCATTCGCTGTGTATTCTTTTTTCTGAACTCTGCCTCCTTTGTCTCTACTTATTTTCTTACTGTCCATTTCCCTTTGTTTCTGTGAAACCCCACTCCTTTGTAAATAAACTGTTTATGTCTTTGACTCTGGCCTGTACAGTGATGAAGAAAGAGAGCTCAGCCACCTACTGGCTCCACGGTCTTAGCAAGTTATAACTCTCAGTACTTTACTTGTTTAAACGAAAACAAAAAAGATATAATAATAGTAATTACCTCACAGGGTTGTCATTACAATAAAATGTAAAGCTAAAAATTTTTTTTAAAACACTGCGTGTTACATAGTAATTGGTTAATAAATAAGAGTTATTTATTAATTGTTATTATTTTTGAGACGGAGTCTTGCTGTATCACCAGGCTGGAGTACAGTGTCCTGATTTCAGCTTACTGCAACCTCTGCCTCCTGGGTTCAAGCAATTCTCCCTCCTCAGCCTCCTGAGTAGCTGGCACTACAGGCATGTGCCACTATGCCCAGCTAATTTTTGTTTTTTTTTTTTTTTGAGACGGAGTTTCGCTCTTGTTACCCAGGCTGTATTGCAATGGCGTGATCTCAGCTCACCGCAACCTCCGCCTCCTGGGTTCAGGCAATTCTCCTGCCTCAGCCTCCTGAGTAGCTGGGATTTACAGGCACATGCCACAGTGCCCAGCTAATTTTTTGTATTTTTAGTAGAGACGGGGTTTCACCATGTTGACCGGGATGGTCTCGATCTGCCGACCTCGTGATCCACCCGCCTCGGCCTCCCAAAGTGCTGGGATTACAGGCGTAAGCCACCGCACCCGGCCAATTTTTATGTTTTTAGTAGAGACAGGGTTTCACCATGTTGGGCAGGATGGTCTCCATTTCTTGACCTTGTGATCCATCACTTGGCCTCCCAAAGGGCTGGGATTATAGGCGTGAGCCACTGCACCTGGTCAGTAATAGTTATTTATTTTTGTTGATGTATTACTGTTATTTTGGAGAAACATTATTTCTTATTTACAGTTTCTTTCTAGCAGCTCGTTGGCCTTATCAGGATAGCCTTGCAATCTCTTAACCCTCTTATTTTTTTCTGCATCAATCAATGTGCTTCTGATCACTTCTTCTATCAGGCAATATTCTATCTGCAATGATTTGAATTTCTCTGCTACCATTACCCTTGGATTCCCAGATCATCTTTCTGCTTTCAATGCTCTGCAAATATGAGACGTTGGGCCAGTTTTCCATTTAATTAGTTCACTTCTGCATATGGACTGTTCAGCACAGTTAGAGAAAAAACACACAATGGGAGCTATTCATAGCACATAAGCATATAGTCCCCAATCTTAATGGAATCCTTAGTACCACTGGATATTCTTCTTCTTTATTCATTGTCACCTTGCTCTTCTGTTCCCTTCAGCAGCTATTTCAAACTTTCATCCCTCTCTGGAGGCTTCTGCTCAGTTTTCACTTTCCTTACTTTCCCTAGCTAATCATCCCCTAATTAACAGGGAGTGCTGGTCATCAGGCAGGAACTCTTTCAAGTCCTTCTTCACACACACTTGTCTTTTAAAAATTCCTCCTGCACCTGGAATGTCAAGCAAAGGTGTTCCATTTTGTATTCAAGACTAACACATCCCCCAGTGCTTTTCATCCCATCTTCTTTCAACTCCCATGAGATCTTATTCTATCACATATTCCTGTTCATCTATTTTCAGTCCTCTCCACTGGTCCTTCCCTCATACCTGAAAACATATTTGAATCTGTCTCAGACTCTCTTGAGATTTTATCTTTCTAGCCACTGTCCTACCCAGTCAAGTTCTGCAAAGGAACAGTACTTAGCTCGATCTGTTAAATAGTTAAATTAATTTAACTCAATGTATACAAAGTCAGGTGCTGACTTTACTCCTCACCTCCATTCACGTTTCAGTACTTTGTGACTTGGGTTTTGTCCCCACCATCCCATGGAAAATGCCTTATCAAAGGTAAGCTATAGCCTCTTAACTAAATGTGGATACTTGGTTGTCATTGCATTAACCAATCTCCTCCATTAGACACTGTTGACCACACTTAAAATCATCTTCTTCCTTGGCTTTTTTTGACACAGTTTTCTCCCAGTTCTCCTTCATCTATATCTTTCAAAATTCTTCCTTCTCCACATGACCTTTAGATAGCTGGTGTTTTTCAGGGTTTTGTTCTTTACATGGTGTCTGTAGGTGGAATCACCACTATGATTCCCAAATCTCAAACTACCATTCCTCTCTTTCTCCTAAATTTTATATGTGTCTAGTTGACATTTTTAATTGAATGTACCATAGCCATCTCAGTTTAAACATGGATAAATTGAGCTCATTATGTGTTCACAATAGAGTGTAAGTAAGCTCCAGGAGAGCAGGGACCTTATCGGTTTCATTATTGCTAGTTTCCTAGCACCTAACAAGCTAAATAATAACTGGCACATAGTAGATGCTCAATAAATAATATTTGACTGAATGAATCTTTACAGCTACATCTGGTCTTTCTTTTATATTCTTTATTTTGCCTAAGATTACTAATGTTCATATGGTTATCAAGCCAAACAACTGAGTGCATTCCAGACTTACCAGCTCCTCATTTCTTATTGAACTGATCTTGTTTTGTCAATAGTCTCCTTTATAACTCCATCGGATCCTCTCTCTCCCTATTTGCACTTGTCTGGTTTAATCTCTCACTGAATCTTACCTGGATTCTTTAAAAACTTTCTAACCAGTCTTCCTCCTTCTAGGACTGTGCTCCTGTAATCTATCCTCTAGAACAATGCTTTCCAATAGATATGTATGGTGAGTCATGTGTAATTTAAAATATACATTTAGTAGCCACATTATGAAAAATAAAAAGAATTGAATAACATTAATTTAAATCATATACTTAATTTAACCAATTTAACCCAATGTATACAAAATGTCATTTCAGCATGTAATCAACATAAGAATTATTAATGAGGTATTTCTCATTTTTTACCAGCTGTGGCTGGTGCAGCTGTAGAGTTTGTGCCTTTGATGCTTCAAGAGTCCATCATGATAATGCCCCTACCTTCTTCTTCATCTTCATATGTTCCCACTTGCTCTTGCTTTTATTTTCCCTCCAAGTGCAAATGACTCCATGCATTGGTAGATGTTTTTTATTCTACCTGGAATACCTTCCTGTCTCTTGACCTACGATGGCTTTTCCAGTTTGAGGTCACTACTTCCTCTTTGTATCTCCACCTATGCTCTCTTATAACAATCATTAGAATTAGTTGTCTTGACTTGTTATGCATTCCTCTTGCTAAACTGCAAGCTTATCAAGAGCAGGGACCAGGAATCTTGCCTGGTAGAAGAAGTGATCAGATGCACATTGATGGATGCAGATAAGAGGGTTAAGAAAGTGGGAGGCTATTCTAATGAGGCTGGTGAGCTGCTAGAAAGAAACTGTACATAATAAATAATGTTTCTCCAAAATAGTAATGTATCAACAATAATAAATCTACAGTTGTGTATGATTCATTACAGAAATGTTTGTTAAACTTAATTTAATTGTATAATAGGCTACTGAAAAGTATTTGTTGAAGTCTATATCTTAAGTGGGCTTTCTGCTTTTAAAAATTATACAGTCAAGATAAAAACCAGAAAATGTAAAAAAGTGAAATTGCTGAATTATTTTCATATATACAATCTTATATATATAATTTATATATAAAATATGGATAACAAATTATGTATAAATTTTTATATAAAATGTGCATGTTAAAGTATGGTATAACTTGATACACAGTGTTTGTTGCTTAGCAATATGTCTTTAGCATTTTAATACATTGTTTAAAATGCTTTAAAATGTATGTGAAAAAATATATATATTTTTAATGGCTAAATAGAAATTTATCTTATAAATAATCACAATTTCCTTAGTCACCTTTTTATTTTTGGTCCTTTAGTTTGCTTATAATTTTTATTATTTTAAACAACAAAGGATTGGTCATCATCATTGATACATCTTAGTTTGTATCTGACTATATTCCTAGAAAAAATTTTTAGAAGTGGATGAAATTGAAGGTTCAAACAGAATGCATATTTTAAAGGCTACTATCTTATATACCACCTGTCTTGGGTTCAGCACACTGGACCTGTGCCCTGGGCTTCATTCCTATTCAGCTGAGGCATGAATAAGAACAAATCATAAAGAAGCAGTCTACTGGAATTCATGAATGGTGACAATTTATGTTCGAGCTGTGAGGAAAATTGTTCTTTTCATGTCAAATCACTGCTTTTTGTCTTGCATGATTCTTGCTGGCTGGGAAGCATTATTTGGAAATTGTGTTAGCTTTGACTACTTAGCTTTCAATTGATAAAGAGCTGCAGATGAAAAAGAAACCAAATGTGAATGAGACTAATGAGAAAGGCAGAAAAATAGTCTTTCATCAGACTATAGGGGAGCAAATGTTAGCTTTAACAGCTTCAGATGAATTACATGTGAGGATTCAATAAGATAATACATATTAAAAGTTCAATATAGTGTCTGACAGCATAGTAAGTATCCAAGAAATCCATGTTACCTGAGATTGGGTAAAATATGACATTTTGACTTGTCTCAAAATTCTTGCATGCAAGGCTAACCTGTCATAATTATTTGATCTATTCGGAGGAAAGCTTGTGAGTATACTTCTACTTTGGAGCTCATTTGGTCCTTTCCTCATGTATAGAAAAAAAATAAGTCAGCCATCCAAAGAACCCTTCATCCATTTAAAAATAATGTCCAAATCACGTAGACTTTAAGGGTGTAGGAGGAGTGGCTGGCAAGATGGCCAAATAGGAACAGCTCCAGTCTGCAGCTCCCAGCAAGATCAACACAGAAGGTGGGTGATTTCTGCATTTCCAACTGAGGTACCTGGCTCATCTCATTGGGACTGGTTAGACAGTGGGTGCAGCCCACAGAGGGTGAGCCAAAGCAGAGTGGGGCATCTTCTACCTGGGAAGCACAAGGAGTCGGAGAACTCTCTCCTCCAACCAAAGGATGCCAGGAGAAACAGTGTACTTTGACCCTGATACTATGCTTTTTCCATGGTCTTTGCAACCCACAGACCAAGAGATTTTCTTGGGTGCTTATGCCACCAGGGCCCTGGGTTTCAAGCACAAAACCGGGCTGCCATTGGGCAGATGCCGAGCTAGCTGCAAGAGTTTTTTTTCTCTCTCTTTCCTATTCGAGGGGTGCCTGGAATGCTAGTAAGATAGAACTGTTCACTCCCCTGGAAAGGGGGCTGAAGCCAGGGAGTCGAGTGGTCTTGCTCTTGACAGACCCCAACAAGCTAAGATCCACTGGCTTGAAATTCTTGCTGTCAGCACAGCAGTCTGAAGTCAATCTGGGATACCCGAACTTGGTAGAGGAAGGGGCATCTGCCATTACCGAGGCTTGAATAGGCGGTTTTCCCCTTACAGTGTAAGCAAAGCCACCAGGAAGTTAGAACTGGGCAGATCCCACTGCAGCTCAGCAAAGCCGTTGTAGCCAGACTGCCTCTCTAGATTCCTTCTCTCTGGGAAAGGCATCTCTGAAAGAAAGGCAACAGCCCCAGTTAGGGACTTATAGATAAAACTCCCATCTCCCTGGAACAGAGCACCTGGAGGAAAAGGCGGCTGTGGGTGCAGCTTCAGCAGATTGAACATTTCTGTTAGCCAGCTCTGAAGAGAGCAGCAGATTGAGCTCTGCTAAGGGACAGACTGCCTCCTCAAGTGGGTTCCTCACCCCCATGCCTCCTGATGAGGAGACATCTCCCATGAGGGGTCAACAGACACCTCATACAGGAGAGCTCCAGCTGGCATTTTGTGGGTGCTCCTCTGGGATGAAGCTTCCAAGGGGAAGGAACAGGCAGCAATCTTTGCTGTTCTGCAGCCTCTGCTGGCAATACCCAGGCAACCAAGCTATGCAAACTCCAGCAGACCTGCAGCAGAGGGGCCTGTTAGAAGGAAAACTAGCAAACAGAAAGGAATAGCATCAACATCAACAAAAAGGGCATCCACACAGAAACCCTATCCGAAGTTCACCAACATCAAAGATCAAAGGTAGGAAAATCTGTGAAGATAAGTTCCAAAAATCAGAATGCCTCTTCTCCTCCAAGGGATCACAACTCCTCGCCAGCAAGGGAACACAACTGGATGGAGGATAAGTTTGTTGAATTGACAGAAGCAGACTTCAGAAGGTGGGTAATAACAAATTCCTCTGAGCTAAAGGAGCATGTTCTGACCCAATGCAAGGAAGCTAAGAACCTTGAAAAAAGGTTAGAGGAATTGCTAACTAGAATAACCAATTTAGAGAAGAATATAAATAACCTCATGGAGCTAAGAAACACAGCATGAAAACTTTGTGAAGCATACACAAATATCCATAGCCAAATCGATCAAGCAGAAGATAGAATATGAGATAGAAGATCAACTTAATGAAACAAAGCATGAAGACCAGATTAGAGAAAAAAGAATGGAAAGGAACAAACAAAGCCTCTGAGAAATAAGAGACTATGTGAAAAGACCAAACCTACATTTGATTAGTGTACCTGAAAGTGACAAGGAGAATGGAACCAAGTTGGAAAATACTCTTCAGATATTATCCAGGAGAATTTTCTTAACCTAGCAAGACAGGCCAACATTCAAATTCAGGAAATACAGAGAACACCACAAAGATACTCCTTGGGAAGAGCAACCCCAAGACACACAATCACCAGACTCCCCAGGGTTGAAATGAAGGAAAAAATGTTAAGGGCAGCCAGAGAGAAAGGTCAGGTTACCCACAAAGGAAAGCCCATCAGACTAACAGAGGATCTCTCAGCAGAAACCCTACAAGCCAGAAGAGAGTGGGGGGCCAATATTCAACATCCTTAAGGAAAATATTTTTCAAACCAGAATTTAATATCTAGCCAAACTAAGCTTCATAAGCAATGGAGAAATAAAATATTTTACAGACAAGAAAATGCTGAGAGACTTTGTCACCACCAGGCCTACCTTACAAGAGCTCCTGAAGGAAGCACTAAAGATGGAAAGGAAAAACCAGTACCAGCCACTGCAAAAACACAGAAAAATGTAAAGACCATGGACACTATGAAGAAACTGCATCAACTAACAGGCAAACTAAATAGAAAACCCAGAAGAAATTGGTAGATTCCTGGACACATACACCCTCCCAAGACTAAACCAGGAAGAAGAAGTGGAATCGCTGAATAGACCAATAACAAGTTCTGAAGTTGAGGCAGTAATTAATATCCTACCAACCAAAAAGAGGCCAGGACCAAATGGATTCAAGGCTGAATTCTACCAGAGGTACAGAAAGGAGCTGGTACCATTCCTTCTGCAACTATTCCAGACAACAGAAAAAGAGGGAATCCTCCCTAACTCATTTTAGGAGGCCAGCATTATCCTGATACCAAAACCTGGCAAAGACACACACACAAAAAGACAGTATCCCTGATGAACACTGATGTGAAAATCCTCAATAAAATACTGGCAAACCAAATCCAGCAGCATATCAAAAAGCTTATCTACCAATATTAAGTCAGCCTCATCCCTGGGATGCAAGGCTGGTTCAACATATGCAAATCAAGAAACATAATCCATCACATAAAACGAAGCAACCACCAAAACCACATGATTATTTCAATAGGTGCAGAAAAGGCCTTCAATAAAATTCAACACCCCTTAATGCTAAAAACTCTCAATAAACTAGGTATTGATGGAATGTATTTCAAAATATTAAGAGCTATTTATGGCAAACCCACAGCCAATATCATACTGAATGGGCAAAATCTGGAAGCATTTCCTTTGAAAACCAGCACGAGACAAGGATGCCTTCTCTCACCACTCCTATTCAGCATATTATTGGAAGTTCTGTCCAGGGCATTCAAGCAAGAAAAAGAAATAAAGCGTACTCAAATAGGAAGAGAAGAAGTCAAATTGTCTCTGATTGCAGATGACATGATTGTATAATTAGGAAACACCAACATCTCAGCCCAAAATTTCCTTAAGCTGATAAGCAACTTCAGCAAAGTCTCAGGATAGAAAATCAACGTGCAAAAAAATCACAAGCATTCCTATACATCAACAATAGACAGTCAAATCATGAGTGAACTCCCATTCACAATTGCTACAAAGATAATAAAATACCTAAGCATACAACTTACAAGGGATGTACAGGACCTCTTCCAGAAGAACTTCAAACCACTGCTCAAGGAAATAAGAGAGGACACAAATGAATGGAAAAACATTCCATGTTTGTGGATAAAAAGAATCAATATCATGAAAATGGCTATGCTGCCCATAGTGATATATAATTCAATGCTATCCCCATCAAGCTACCATTGAGTTTCTTCACAGAATTAGAATAAATAAAAACCCTTTAAACAAACAAAAAATGGTGTAGGATTGTCCTGCTGTAAATTTGTGTCCTCTCTTACTTCCTTGAGCAGTGGTCTGTAGTTCTCCTTGAAGAGATCCTTCATATCCCTTGTAAGTTGTATTCCTAGGTATTTTATTCTCTCTGTAGCAATTGTGAATGGGAGTTCACTCATGATTTGACTCTCTGCCTGTCTGTCATTGATGTAACGGTGCCGGATTGTTCTGCTGTAAATGGTTATGGCATATTCTTGATGCTGTGTTTATGATATCAAATATTATATTAGGTGTAATAATTTCTTATTTCTAAAAGAATGAATGAATAACAATGTCTTGCTCTGTCCCCCAGGCTGGAGTGTAGGGGCTCCATCACAGCTCACTGCAGTCTCGACCTCCTGGGCTCAATCTACCTCACCAGTGGCTGGGACCACAGTTGCATACCACCCTGCCTGGCTAATTTTTGTATTTTTTGTAGTAATTGGGTTTTGCCATGTTGCTCAGACTGCTCTCGAACTTCTGGGCTGCTCAAGTGATCTGCCCGCCTTGGCCCCCCAAAGTGATGAAATCACAAGCATGAGCCACCAGGCCTGTCCTTTCTCTACTTTTAATCACAGACTGTAGCTGCCTCTATCTGCTGTATTTATAAAAAACAATTAATAAAATTCACTTTCTGGCATGCTTTTTCATCAGATCATCATACAAATTCCAAATGCTGTATTTGCACTGTGAATCCAAACTAACTATATCCCTCAATCAGCTTCTAATTAGATCCAAAAAGATGCCCCCTGCCATTCCAACCCTACCTGTCCTGAGGTAGCAACTTGTTTGCTGCAAGGGAAAGTGGAGTGGGAAGAAACAGTGGTCTCAAACAAGCTGTTGAAGAGGGTCTATGAAAGTGAGGGGCTTTGAGTCATTGCCTTCTTAAGTTTCTCCCTAAGCCCTCTCCTGGAATGTGGGCAAGCCTGAGGGAAGAGGAGGGTTCCTGAAGAGGACTTCTTGACACAGACACATAGTACACTTTCCTTGCAGTGTATTATTGTACATGGCAGTTTATGAGAGCCTAGTCACATAGATTTATGGATTGTATTTTCTAGCTTTAATTAAGCTAACCATCACAAAATGTCCCAGTGTCTTAAATAGATTGCTAGGAAACCATGGTTCATAGTGAATGCTATTAATGCTATTAATAATAATGAAAGCACAAGTGAAGGATAGGAAAGTGGCAGAGCCAACCCCTGTGCTCCTTCTAGTCTGAACCCTTGTCAACCCCTAATGTGATGAAAACAATGATGACATAATCACATTTAACAACAGTAGGCTTCCAAATTTCAAAAGTTTCAAGATTATTTGAAATATGGATTTATATCATTAATCATAATATAAGGCCATTGTGATTAGCAAGACATTTAAAAATCTTTTTCTTAGAAATTTTATATTTCTATGCATATTCATGATGTAAAAATCTGAATATAAAATCTTAAAAATAATTATGTAGATCACATGTTAAACAATTAGGATTCATGGGATATAATTATTAAAGCGATCTTTTTCCCACTGTCCCTTTAAAATTTGTTCAGTATGAGTTTTACCTTGCAGAATGGCCTCCCTAATCTCTTAGGTGACAGAAGTTGTCCTGTAGCTTTAAGTCTTGATGTAGAAGTTTAAACCTTTTGGTTCAAGAAAACCCCAAAATTCCAAACTTGTTGCAATATTAAATCTGCTCCTCTCATCCACCTGGGACCTGGTGCAGGAGAGTATTTGCAGGAGAGGCTGGGAAGAAAGTCTGATTGATGCTTTGTTCTGCAGTGAGTGATTTTACTCTACTTGCTTACTGAGGTTTCTGATCCCTTAGTAGTTGGGACATGGAGATGAAGGAATGAAAAGGATGCAGGGAAGTATTGCTCAACTGACATTGTCATGTGCATGTGTTTAAAATTGTCTGAGATCTTTGGAGATATCACTGCTGGGCCCCATCAGTGCAACTTCCTTCAGTAGCTTGTGCCTCCTCCAGTCTTTTGTCAGGAACCCTCTTGAGCAGAGTCCATTTTAAAAGGGCCCTAGGCTAATATTCCTTTTAAGAGTTGCATGTTTGGGTTCTTGGATTTGGAAGCTTTTGATATGTCTTTGGAAAAGAGGGCACATAATTCTCATATGTGGTTTTTTCTTCTTCTGACACCACTTTAGCCAATCTCTCTCTCGTACTTTGGATTTATTAGTTGTAATGCAGACACCAACCTACTGTGTCCCCCTTCAGCAGGGAACACCCCTCTCAAGCTCTCTGATGGCCTCAGTGACCCTCAAGCCAAAGCTCAGCTGAGCAGCAGAGTAGGCAGCCACCCCTCTGTTCTCCCGTGGGTAGAGGGTGATCGGATCATGCTCACTCTACAGCATGACTCTTTCCAAAAATCCTCTGCCCAAATCTGCTTGATTTCCAGGAACTTGACCTTTTTATTCTGGATCTGGGTAGATGTTAGAAATTTTGGCATGTTTGTCCCTCTCACAGCTCATTTTGGTGTCTATTATCTTTCATATTGTTGTGCTATTACAACTGTTTTATACTAAAAATTAATTTCACTTTATCACCTTCTCCAGGGGGAGAAAAAAGATGTCAGCTTAATGTCTAAGTTTTAAATTCTTTGAGTACTGTTTTTCTATCTGGCTTGTGCCTTAGTCATCACTTAAGAATCTCAAAGGAAAGCTCAGTTGCAGAATAATTTGGCAAAGGGCTTTAACATTTAGAATTAGGGATCTGATAGACTTTAAAGGAAAGCTGGAAGGGTAAATCAATTGCTCTCAATTAGGGACAGGTTTCAAAGGTACAGTGATGAGGTCAATGTAATTTAAAGCAATTTAGCTTGGAGGAGTTTGTCTTTTTTATAACATTTATGTCTCTCACTTAATTTTTCTGCCTATACTTTCAGAACTGCAAGTTCAGCCGTTTTATTATAAGCTAATGATTGATGATCAATTAACATTTCTGTTAGGTGTCAAAAGTAATTCTATTGGTTTAATGCATGGCTATTACTTTAGCTGCTGAACAAATATTTACATGTCATGAGAATGTCTCCAGTTCTCAGATCACTAATTTTCTATTAATTTTGAACTGTGTATTTTGCTCATGCTGTTCTAATGTTCTTTCTATATTACTCTGAAAGACCCTTTTGCAGTTAGAGACCAGACAACAGCTGTTCTTGTTCTGTTAGAAAGTGACAGATAATGAATACAGTTACATCTTGTGATAGATTTAAAAATGATTGATAGAAATCATTTTTTAAGCAGGAGCGTAGCACAAAGGTTATATTCAATTTTGCAACGAAAAATCTTTGTTTTCAAGCAGAAAACATTTTGCTTCTTCATTTTAAACCACTGCCTCTACAACATAATAGATATAGGAAGATAATTAAATTAAACATCTCTAATTGTGTTTAATTTAACTTAGAAAACCTGACAGAATTTAGAAAAAAAAAATCCTTTGAGAAAATTGACCCATGTGAAAATTTGATTTGGCCTCGTGAATGAATTAAACTTAGGTAATCACAAAGATTATCTTCACCATCAGGAGGTTTCAATTAATCGTATCTACTCATAAGGCTGAATTCACTCTGGGGGGAGAGGGGTATCAAAATACCAGACAAATATATTTATTTTGTGATTTTAAAAAATGCCAGGTTTAAAAAAGCTAGTGATCAATTGTTAAGTTTCTAAATATTCAAACATTTGCGGTTCTAAAAAATTTATTTATTTTAAGACAGGCCCTCTAATGAAGTGGTTTGTGAAATGTTGAAAGATTTGGAGAGTACTAATTTGGCACAGAAACCCAGTTCTTTAAGTAGAAAGTAAAGACTCAAAGGACAAAAAGAACAATGCTAAAGAATAAACACTTGCTAGATATTAACAAAGTCACCCAGGAACTGTTCCTTTATTAGAGAGAAAATACTAGGGCTTGACTGGGCCTATGCAAGCCACATCTGTTTTGACTGAAATAAGACATTTTAAGAAATAAAGTTTAGCACAAAGAAAATCTAAGTGAAGTAGTTCTCCCGGAGCTTTGCAGGTATGAGAAACTGACCCAGATACAAGAGTCAGCTAAGGTACTGTATAAAGACTTAATTAAGAGCACGATACCTCGAAAGGCATTTCTGTAGACATGGGGAAAAGAAATATAAAAAATTTCAAACCTTTATGAGTCAGCACTAGAGGACACCTACTGCCAAAGCTGCTGGCAGCTGGAGGGCTGTTTCAGATGCAGTGAAAATAATACCCTGATAGAAGTT
Source organism: Callithrix jacchus (assembly GCF_049354715.1). Classification (NCBI taxonomy): domain Eukaryota; kingdom Metazoa; phylum Chordata; class Mammalia; order Primates; family Cebidae; genus Callithrix; species Callithrix jacchus. The sequence continues at coordinate 79,096,234 of NC_133504.1, forward strand.
TCTAGCTCTGGGGATAAAAGGTGAGAAGTTCATAAAAGACTATAACTGGCCAGGCGCGGTGGCTCAAGCCTGTAATCCCAGCACTTTGGGAGGCCGAGGCAGGTGGATCACGAGGTCAAGAGATCGAGACCATCCTGGTCAACATGGTGAAACCCCGTCTCTACTCAAAATACAAAAAATCAGCTGGGCATGGTGGCGCGTGCCTGTAATCCCAGCTACACAGGAGGCTGAGGCAGGAAAATTGCCTGAACCCAGGAGGTGGAGGTTGTGGTGAGCCAAGATTGCGCCATTGCACTCCAGCCTAGGTAACAAGAGCGAAACTCCGTCTCAAAAAAAAAAAAAAAAAAAAAAAAAAGACTATAACTAAACCAGATATCTATCTATTAAAAATTTTGCAGTGGCAACTCACATTTGGTTTATTATTTGTTATTCTTGCTTTATAACTCCTTTAAATAACTTACTGATAGTTAAATCAATCTATAAGTTAATACTGTTACATAGTGGAGGGTTATACTTTCCGAAAGTAAATTATCTTAGGAACTAGCTAAACTAGCATGTAAAAAAGAACTAGGGTTTATAAATGTTTCCTTTTTAAAAATGTTAACCCTTCACATAATAATAAGTAGCCAGAACTGCACATAAGAGGCACAAGGAGACTTAATGAAGTTATGAAATCTGAAGCATAGATTCAGTCTTGACTAAATGTCAAGATTTCATACTGACTTAAGGAAAAATTTCTAAAAATATTTGCTTGAATATTATCAAAGTTAGGAAAGCCTCAGATATGTTAGAAGTTTGAAGAATTGTAAAGATTTTAATAAATGGTTTCATTAAACACCAATGTCTAGGGAATATTTCCTGCTGAATAGGAAAATTCACCTTATTAGGGAAGGTACATGGGTAACTGGTGAGGGAGAAAGAGGACACTTGCAGCTGTGAAGGCAATTTTTTATACTTGTCTGAATATCTGTTCCACTGAAGCTTTACTTAAAACTTTTAGTTTGAAATAAGTTTTTTTGTTTTTAACTATGCCATCACTTGTATGACTTCAGGTGAAACAATAAATCTCCAAGCATTTTGGTGCCTGTTTGGCAAACTTGGTATGACAATTATATTCTCCAAACAGATTACTTAAATTTTCTTTCTGCTTAAAGCATGCAAATCTATACCCATCTGCTTCATGCTGTAACATGGCATAATACTATTCAAAACTAGGCTTTCTACAAATTTCTGTTCTTGTAAGTCCATATTCTTCCTTTATAAATTTTCTCCCACTGTCAACCTCTAATAAGTTATCTATCCAATATTACAGGTATCACTTTGACTTTAGGCCTTATTGCTTTTAATATTTATTTTGGATTCAACAAGAAGCCACCAATATCATTTGTGTGTTTGTGTGTGTGTGTGTGTGTGTGTGTGTGTGAATTCTTCCAGAATTTATTTTTAAAACACAAATGGAAGCAAATGGTACACAATTTTATACATTGATTTTTAAAAAATTAGTACATCTTAGAGATTTTTCCAATTAGTACATACAGGACTTCCCCATTCTTATTGTATATACATGCTCTAATTCTGTTACTATTGATGTGCTATAAGTTTAATTAAGTTCTTATTAAGGTTTTATGCTATCATGAATAACTTTGTATATGCATCATTTCACTCATTTGAAAATACATGAGAGGATAAATTCTTCAAAGTGGAATGGCTAAGGAAAATGGCATGTGCATTTGTAATGTTGGTAGATACTGCTAAGCTGCCTGTCAGAGAGATTGTACTGATTTACATTACCACTAGTAATGTGTGAGAGTTAGGCTTTGTTACTTTTTGCTTGAACCACTCTAATAACTTCCTAAATGAACTTCTCCCTTTTGTTTCTCCCAGCACTAATATATCCCAAATGCTAACGCCAGAGAAATCCTCCTAAAACAAAACTCCTTTGCTTAGAAAATATCAATAACTCCTATTTTCCATAAAATTAAACTTCTTAACCTGGTGCTCAGAATCCTTGATAAAACAGGCCTAAATTCATTCTTGAGTTTTATCTTCTCCCACATATACCCTGTATTACAGACAAATCATTCCTTATTCCTATGCTGTGCTTTAGGCCTGAAACAGTTTCCTGTGTACAGAATGCTTCTCTACATATATCTTTCAGTCTAAATCCTATCAACTTTCAAGGACCATCTCAAATATTACCTACCTAAAGGTCCAAATAGATTAGCCTTTAAACTTATGTTCTTTGTTTTGCTAATTAATAGTATATACTCAGAATAAATAAATACTCCGAGTATAATAATTGGTTTTTGGTTTAGGTGAAATTCAAATCTTGGTTATGTAGTCACCCAGTTCACAGATGACAGGAAGGGAAAGCATGAGAGGAGATGGATATGGGTGAGTGTTGGGTGGTGTGGGTGTTATGGAGGATGGTGGTGAGAGATACATATTTATCCAAAGCCCAATAGGTGGCAGGTACTGCATATTTGTACTGTTATCACCTATAAGAAGAAACCTTGTGGAGGTGGATATTATCTCCATTTACAGTCAGACAAGTGATATATCTAGTCCACAGGTGACAGGATTTAAGCTCAAGTCTATCTGGATGCAAAGCCTAGACTCTCACATTGTACCACATTGACTTATCTTGCAGAGAATAGCAGCAAGAAATGACTGCTGTCTTGAACTGCATCTCTAAAGTTGAAGAAATAAAAACCTATGAAAAGCTGAGCAAGAACCTTAGCATCACTAACTGGAATGATCTAATATAGAGACAACTGTCCTATACTCTGTGCCAATGTATTAGAGCACAATGAGATAAGCAAATTATGAGTAGATATCCTGATTTATAGGGCAGGGAAAGGTTTACTGTATATAGGAAGAGTTCCATTCTATTTTTTAAATAACATGTAAATGAACTTGGTGTATCTAGCATATGAACTCAATTGCAATGTCTGTCATTCTGTAAATGATAAGTTTGTATGTGTATTGTGCACATTATTGTGTATTTTTCTGTTGTTGTCTTCGAGTGTCTATTTGTATATCTGAAGCCTATCTGCATAAATGAAATAAAGTGGAAGATAAGGCCTGCACAACTTTAGAGAAATGTTAAGCACATAGAAAATAGAAGCAATAACATTAACATTATTATTGAATTAAATAACATTAAATTAATTGAACATTAAAAATTCCAGAATTAACAATTATTTAGAGTTAACAAAATGAAATTAAAAGCAACTTTAATATAATAAGCAAATTAGTCTTACAGAGTTATAGAGTGAGTGAATGCTAAAAACCATGGGTTTGTTGACTCGAATTTCACATTGAACATGATGAAAAACTGTGTTCATGTTAGAATTAGCTCTGTTAACTTTCTCTGCTTTCTAAACTAATCAAATACATTGTTTTATATCTCAGAATTTTATTTAGTAAGCACTTCACTGAAGTGCCAATATCTTAGAGGATATATATATTTGTATTTCACACAGACACATATGTATATGCACATAGGCACATGTAATATTGTTAAATCAAGTTTATTTTAAAGTTGCTTCCTTACATATTTTAAGTTTGGCCTATAGTGAACAGTAGCAACAATGCCGGTTTAAATAGACAGTAATCTACCCTTGTGCTTGTCAAAAAGTTTTGGCCAATCAATGGCAAATCAGCTGTTCAAACCCTGTTCAAATAAGGCAATGAGCTGTAACCAGTCTGGCTGTTTGTTTACCTCACTTCCATTTTCTATATGTCACTTTCATTTTTGTGACCATAAATCTTCCACCATGCAGCTACACTGTAGTCTCTCTGAGCTTACTGGCTAAGGCTGCTGCCAGATGCCAGATTTGCAAATCATTCTTTGCTCAGTTAAACTCTGTTAAATTTAATTTGTCTAAGGTTTTTTTTTTTCAATAGATGGTATCAGAAGAGAAATCTAAAGTAGAGCTTCCAGTGACCCCCATTAGCAAGGTGTGACCAAGCAAGGTGACTGTAGGGCACATTGTGTCCACTGCTCTTTCATAGCAACTGGGGATCATGCTAAGTCCTCTGTCAGAATTCAAAGCTCCACAGATTTGTGTTTTGAGCTCTCTGCATTTGTTTGAGCAAATTTCTGAACGAAACTAGGTTTAGAAGTCACAAAAAAACTGAGTTGGGTCCAAAATCTGACTGAATCTGATAATTAACTGGCTTGGATCTAGTTAGAGGCCTCTTGTGTCTGAATGGGTCAGACAGAAACCAGTTGAAAATGGCAATATTTCAGGAGTTGCCAACTTTTGGCTTTGGAAATTTACAGGGATTTTTGTGTTCTACCACCTTTGTTTTTCTTGTGTGCTGATGTAGGAAAAAATTATTGGCTGAGTTGATTAAGAGGATATGAGAATCAAAGCTAAGATTCAAGGTAAAAATTGGATCCTTATTTTCATAAGAACTGAGTAATCTACCTTCTGGCTATGCCCACATTTACATGTATAAGTATTAGGTCCTAGAAACAGCAAACACTTTTAGAAATAGCAAAATCTTACTAGAGGTAATTTAAAATTACAATGGAACATGCCAAAGAAATAACACTGCACTTGAAGAAGTGCAGTTGAAAATGAGGGCTCAAGACTTTATGCACATAAATTAGAAAATCTAGGGGAAGTGAATAAATTCCTGGAAGCACACAATCTTCCAAGATTGAATCAGGAAGAGATTGAAACCCTGAATAGACCACTATCAACTTCTGAAATTGAATCAGTAATTAAGAACCTACTAACAAAAAAAGAGCCCTTGTAAATTTGTTTTAGTTTTTAAAGAGTCTGGATATTAATTCTTTGACAGATGGGTAGATTGCAAATTTTTTTTCCCCATTCTGTTGGTTGTTAGTTCACTCTAATTATAGTTTCCTTTGTTGTACAGAAGCTCTTTAGTTTAATTAGATCCCATTTGTCTATTTTTGTTTTTATGCCATTGCTTTTGGTGTTTTAGTCATGAAGTCCTTGCCCATGCCTATGTCCTGAATGGTATTGCCTAGGTTTTCTTCTAGGGTTTTTATGCTGCTAGGTCTTATGTTTAAATTTTTAATCCATCTGGAGTTAATTCTTGTATAAGGTATAATGAAGGGAACTAGTTTCATCTTTCCGCATGTGGCTAGCCAGTTTTCCCAACACCATTTATTAAATAGGAAATCCTTTCCTCATTGCTTATTTTTGTCAGGTTTGTCAAAGATCAGATGACTGTAGATGTGCGGCATTATTTCTGAGGACTCTGTTCTGTTCCATTAGTCTATATCTCTGTTTTGGTACCAGTACCATATTGTTTTTACTGTAGCCTTGTAGTATAGTTTGAAGTCAGGTAGTATAATGCCTCCAGCTTTTTTTTTTTTTTTTTGCTTAGGATTGTCTTGGCTGTGTGGGCTGTTTTTTGGTTCCATATGAAATTTAAGGAGTTTTTTTCCAATTCTGTGCAGAAAGTCAATGATAGCTTGATGGGATAGCACTGAATGTATAAATTACTTTGGGTAGTATGGCCATTTTCACAATATTGATTCTTCCTAACTATGAACACGGAATGTTTTTCCATCAAGAAGTGCGTGAAGGATATGAACAGATACTTCTCAAAAGAAGACATTAATGCAGCCAGCAAACATGAAAAAAAGCTGGCCATCAGAGAAATGCATCATCACTGGCCATCAGAGAAATGCAAATCAAAACCACATTGCGATACCGTCTCATGCCAGTTAGATTGGCAACATTAAAAATGAGGAGACAGCAGATCCTGGAGAGGATGTGGAGAAATAGGAACACTTCTACACTGTTGGTGGGAGTATAAATTAGTTCAACCATTGTGGAAGACAGTGTGGTGATTCCTCAAGGATCTAGAACTAGAAATACATTTGACCCAGCAGTCCCATTGCTGGGTATATACCCAAAGGGTTATAAATCATTCTATCATAAAGACACATGAACATGTGTGTTTACTGTGGCACTGTTCACAATAGCAAAGACTTAGAACCAACCCAAATGCCCATCAATGATAGACTGGATTAAGAAAATCTGGCACATATATACCATGGAATACTATGCAGCTGTACAAAAGGATGAGTTCATGTCTTTTGCAGGCATATGGATAAACCTGGAAACCATCATTCTCATCAAACTGACACAAGAACAGAAAACCAAACATCACATGTTCTCACTTACAAGTTAGGTATTGAACAATGAGAATACATGGACACAGGGTGGGGAACATCACACACCAGGGGTGTTGGGGTGTGGGGGTCTAGGGGAAGGATAGAAGGGGTGGGTAGGAGAGGGATAGCAGGGGTTGGGTGGCTAGGGGAGGAATAGCATTAGGAGAAATACCTCCTGTGGATGACGGGGTGATAGATGCAGCAAACCATCATGGCACATGTATACCTATGTAACAAACCTGCACCTTCTGCACATGTACCCCAGAATTTAAAGTATTTAAAAAAAAAAAGCCCTGGCTCAGATGGATTCACAGCTGAATTCTACCATACATACAAAGAACTGATACCAATCCTACTGAAATTATTCAAAAAATCAAAGAGGAGGGGCTTCTTTCTAACTCACTCTATGAAGCTAGCATCAACCTGATACCCAATTCTGGCAGAGACCCAATTAAAAATGAAACTTTGGAACAATATCTCTCATGAATATAGATATGAAAATCCTCAACAAATACTAGCAAATCAAATCCAGCAGCATATTGAAAAGTTAATACAACATGATCAAGTAAGCTTTATTCATGGAATGCAAGGCTGGTTCAATGTATGCAAATCAATAAATGTGTTTCACTTTATAAGCAGAATCAAAAGCAAAAATGAAATGATCTTCTCAATAGATGCAGAAAAAGCTTTTGATAAAATCCGACATCCTTTCATGTTAAAAACCCTCAATTGACTAGGCATTGAAGGAACATACTTCAAAATAATAAGAGCCATCTATGGCAAGCCCACAGCCAACATCATACTCAGTGGGCAAAAGCTTGAACTGGAAGTTCCCTTTGAGAACTGGAACAAAACCAAGATGCACAATCTCACCCTCCTGTTTGACACAGTACTGGAAGTTTTAGCCAGAGCAATCAGGCAAGAGAAAGAAAAGGAATCCAAGTAGGAAAAGAAGAAGTGAAACCATCCCTCTTTGCTGATGACATAATTCTATACCTAGAAACTCCTAAAGACTGCCAAAAGTCTCTTCGAATTGACAAACTCCTTTAGTAAAGTTTCAGGATACAAAATCATTGTATAAAAATCAGTAGCATTTCTATATGCCAACAAAGTCCAGGCTGAGAGTTAAATCAAGAACATAATCCCACTTACAATAGCCACAAAGAAAACAAAATACCTAGGAATATAGCAAGCCAAGGAGAATGAGAGAAAATATTTGCAAACTCCCCATCTGACAAGAGATTAGTAAGCAGAATATATAAGTATCTTGAACAGGACTGTAGGAGAAAATACAATAATTCGATTAAAAAATAGACAAAAGATTTGAAAGGACATTTCTCGAAGGTATAGAAACAGCAAATAGGGATATGAAAAAGTGCTTAACATCATTGATCATCAGAAAAGTGCAAATCAAAACTACAATGAGATGTCATCTGACCCCAGTTAAAATGGCTTATATCCAAAAAACAGGCAATAACAAATGCTGGAGAGGATTTGGAGAAAAGAGAACCCTCATACATTGTCGGTAGGAATGCAAATTAGTACAACCACTGTGGAGAACAGTTTGGAGATTCCTCAAAAAACTTAAAATAGAGCTTACCATATGATGCGGCAATCCTACTGCTGAGTATATGACCCAAAGAAAGAAAATCAGTATAACAAACAGATATCTGTGAGGGACTGTGTTAAGGAAAACCAAGTCTACAAGGGATGTGGTTTCAAAGGCAAGAGCTTCTCAGAACCATGCCTCCATCCACGTCCCCATCCGGCAATGTAAAGTTCTTTGTCTGACTTTCCTGTGTGGGATAGGTAGAAATTCCAGGTATGCTTCTTTGTTCAAAAAAGCCTGTGAAAAGCTCTGGGAGGAAGGCCCTCTGTTGCAGACCTAGCAGCCAATCTGATATTAAAGTCGAAGATCAATCAATCCAGCAGAAGTTTGAAAGAACTCCTCTCAGTGGATGAGAACATGAATGGGGTGGGAATACCTCAAAAGTTAAAAACCCACTGCTCCTTACCTGTATGGATTTCTCCCTTGGATCACCTCCCATGGCAGCCTGGGAGCTCTCGCTTTCTCTCTCTCTCTACCTAATAAATCACTCTCTGCTAAACTCTTCGGGTTCATGATATTTATTCAAATGGTAAGCTCACTGGGCCTCCAGGGCTCTTTTCCCCATTTCTGGGGCAAGAGAGGCCAAGGACCTGGGCACATTGGGGAAAACATTGTATCAGGGGAACTGAAAAGCATCATTGGGATGGTTCTGCTCCCTCCCCCAGTTACATCTTTGGTGAGCCAGCCAGGAGCAAACATTGGAGCAGTGAGTGTAGTGGATTCATTTCACTTGCTAAAATCTGTCCCATTCGCTGCTTTTAAATCTGCTAAAGAGAGAAAGCAGGCAGCCAGGCCTGTGTGAGACTGGGCGTGGTGCAGCAGCTGGGCCGGGGGCAGCTGCGAGACCCTGCCCAGCCTTTCAACAGTGTGGCTGCCAGGACTTAAAGACACAGGCACCAGGCTTTCTCTGAACCAGTCTCCTTTTTGGGCTGCTCTCTGTTTCTCAGGGCCAAGTCCTGGGCTGAGTGGTGGGCACAGATCAATGGGGAGGCTGTGGGGCACTGCCAGGCCAGTCCTGCAGGCTCTGCATGCTGCAGCTGCCCCCAGGTTCCCCTGCTGCCGTCCTCACTGTGGAGCAGTGAGGAGTGGGCAAGCTAACCTAAGCCAGCTGGCCTGGAGGTGGTGGTGCAGGGAGGGACCCAATATGCACACGTGGCCCTGGCTGCCGGCATGGCAGACAGTGGCACTGCAGGGGGCATGGTGTTGGTGGTCCCAGCCCCTGGACTGGGCTGTGGCAGTCAGGGACTCATGCCCATGGTGCCCACAGGCTTTTGCCTATGAGGACCTTCTGCAGTACAAGTGCACAGGGCCAGTTCCCTTAGTCCACAGTGCCAGGTTAAGTCCTAATGGAGCCAGAGTCTATCAGTGGGTACTGGAGGCTATAGGACATTGTGTTTTTTTGTCACCCTCAAATTTCTCAATCCAACTGAAAGATGCCAGAATCTAATGGCATCATTTGCGCAATTTGTTTCACCTAGGATTGGCTCTCCATATGGCAGAACTTTTCAATCTAGAATACTACAGTCAGACGGGGTCTGAGGCTTGAATAGTTAATTACAGGCCCCACAACCCTAGAGCATATTCTTATAATGGAAAGTGGGGTTGGGGAGGAGGCATGGCCCTGGGGGCATTGTTCCAGCCTGGGCCATGTGGCCATCCATTACCTTCTTTAAGGTTGTGCTTAGAGGTCCTTCTCTGGGAGTTTATCCTCCTAGGGCAGTTTTATGGTCAGGCCTATGTTAGTTGAACTCTAGCTAGGGAATATTGGCACCCATTGCCCAAGGCTCACTGGCCTAGTTCTTCAAGGACATACCAGTACAGGATTACTAATCCCAGCAGTCCCCATGTCCTTATGGTGTTCAATAAGGACATTTAGACAGTGAGAGTGTGCCTGTTACGCTGGTAAGCATGATTAAACCTGGCACATAGGGAGCCAAGAAGATGATCACATATCTAGGGTGCAAGGTAATTATAAGGTTCTATAACTAGGGGACTCCCCAGGGCTATCACTATAACTGGGGGATACCCCAGGGCTTGCACTTGCAAGGAATAACCAGGGATGTGGGTATCTCTGTGTCTGATTTCAGATGGGTGCTACTCTTACCAAGGCAAAATTGCCCTTAAAGTATATCCTGGATAACTGGGACCAATTTGAAACACAATCTTTGAAGAAGTGGCTCATTTTTCTCTGCCAAACAGCGTGGCCACCATACCCTCTTTCAAGTGCAGAAACTTGGCCTTCTAAGGGAAGTACAAACTATAAGACCATTCTACAATTAGGCCTGTAAGAGGGAAGATAAATGGATTGAGGTCCCCTATGTGCAAGTTTTCTTTTCTCTAAGGGATAATCCTCAGCTATGTAAGGCTTGTAACCTATACCCTACTGGCCCCTCCTTGGGACTACTCCCCATATTTAGGGCTCCCTGTGGCTCCTCCTTCCGCTAATGCTGACCAGGTCTCCTCAGCTCCTATAACACAAAGGGAGTCAGGGAAGGCCGAAACAGCCAAGGCACCTCAAGCTACTGGGATGCCCCAACTCTGCCCCCTACAGGCAATTGGAGGAGAATTTGGTCCAACCAAGGTACATACCCCCATTTCACTTTCTGACTTAAAGCAAATCAAGGTGGACTTAGGAAAATTTTCAGATGACCTGGACAAGTACATAGATGTTCTGCAGGGCCTGGGTCAGTCCTTCAAATTAGATTGGAAAGATAGCATGTTATAGCTCAGTCAAACTCTAACCAACAATGAGAGAGGCTGCCCTAACAGCAGCTCAAGAGTTTGGGGACACCTGGTACCTTAGTCTAATACATGCACAAATGATGCCAGAGGAGAAGGATAGATACCCTACAGGCAGACAAGCAGTATCTAGCATGGACCCTTGCTGGGATTTTGACTCAGAACAGGGGGACTGGAGTCATAGATACCTATTGACCTGCATACTTGAGGGATTAAGGCAAACTAGGAAAAGCCCATGAACTATGCAATGTTATCCACCATAACTCAGGGAAAGAAAGAAAACTCAACAGTCTTCCTTTCCTTGAGCTGTTATAGGCGGCCTTAAGAAATTATACTCCCCTGTCACCAGACCCCATCGAGGGTCAGTTAATATTAAAAGATAAATTTACTATGCAATCAGCAGCCGACATTAGGAGGAAGCTCTAGAAGCTGGCCCTGGGGCCAGAACAGAGTCCAGAATCATTACTAAATCTAGCAACCTCTGTGTTCTATAATCGAGACCAGGAGGAAAAGGCGGAAAGGAACAGGAGAAACCAGAGAAAAGCCACAGCCCTAGTCATGGCCTTCAGGCAAGCAGACCCAAGGGGCTCGGAAGAGGGAAGGGCTTGGGTTAGCTGCCAGTCTGGCAGAGTTTGCTATCACTGCAGCCTACCAGGACACTTTAAGAGAGATTGTCCCCAGAGGAACAGACCACCTCCTCATCCTTGCCCACTGTGCCAAGGGGGTCACTGGAAGGCACACTGTCCCAGGGGATGAAGGTTCCCTGGGCCTGAGGTGGCTAATCAGAGGATCCAACAACAGAACTAAGGGTGCCTGGGGCAAGCACCAGCATAAGCCATCACCCTCACCAAGCCCCAGGTAAAGCTAACCATAGAGGGCCAAGAGGTCGATCTTCTACTGGACACTGGCGCGGCCTTCTCAGTTTTGCTTTCCTGTCCTGGACAGTTGTCCTCCAAGTCTGTAATTGTCCAAGGAGTCCTAGGACAAGCAGTCTCCAGATATTTCTCCCAGCCCCTAAGCTGTAACTGGGGAGATATATTCTTCTCCCATGCCTTCCTCATCATGCCAGAAAGTCCCACTCCCTTACAAGGGTAGGACCTGTTAGCAGGAGAAGGAGCCATTATCTATATGAACATCATCAGGGAGGAAATCCCTCTCTGCTGCCCATTATTTAGAGAAGGGATTAATCCTGAGGTTTGGGCAATGGAGGAACAATTTGGATGGGCAAAGAATGCATGCCCAATTCAAATAAGGCTAAAGGATCCCACCTCTTTTCCTTACCAAAGACAGTACCCCCTAAGACTGGAAGCTAAAAAGGGGCTACAGGATATTGTAAGAAACTTAAAAGCTCAAGGTGTAGTAAAGTCCTATAACAGCCCTTGTAATACCCCAATTTTGGGAGTACAAAAACCTAATGGGCAATGGAGGCTGGTGCAAGATCTCAGGCTTATTAATGAAGCTGTGATGCCTTTAGACCCACCCGTACCCAACCCATGCACCTTGCTCTCTCAAATACCAGGAGAGGCACAATGGTTTATAGTCCTGGGCCTTAAGGATGCCTTTTTTTGTGTTCCATTTCATCCTCACCCTCAGTTTCTGTTCACCTTTGAAGACACTTTAGACCAGAATTCTCAGCTTACCTGGACAGTGTTACCCCAGGGCTTTTGATCTAGCCCCCACCTGTTCAGCCAGGCTCTAGCTCAGGACTTTTGTCATTTTTCACATCCAGGTTCTTCAATATATGGATGACTTTTAATTGCTAACTCAAACACAGTGTTAGCAGGCTACCCAGGATCTCCTAAACTTTTTTGCTACCTGTGGATATAAGGTTTCCAAACCAAAGGCCCAACTTTGTAGGCAAGAGGTAAAATACCTAGGACCTGTCTTGTCTAAGGACACTTGGGCCCTTGATGGAGAATGTCTTCAACCCATACTGGCCTTCCACTGTCCAGAGACCTTAAAACTGTTGCAGGGATTCTTAGAAATAACTGGTTTCTGCTGATTGTGGAGTCCCAGATATGGTGAAATAGCCAAACCCCTATATATTCTGATTAAGGAAACCCAAGAAGCCTAACCCCCATCTAATACACTAGGACCCTATAGCTGAGGCAGCCTTTCAGACCCTGAAGCAGGCATTACTGCAGGCTCTAGCTCTAAGCCTTCCTACAGGGAACAACTTCTCCATATGTGTTACGGAGAAGTCAGGAGTGGTACTGGGGGTTCTCATCCAGACTTGGGACCAAGCCACGACTTACTTAAGTCCATACCTAAGTAAGGAAATTGATGCAGTAGCAAAAGGCTGGCCACACTGCTGTGGGTCATAGCCACAGTAACTACACTGGTCTCAGAAGCTGTTAAAATAGTACAAGGGAAAGATCTAACTGTATGGACTTCACATGATGTAGCTGGAGTTCTGGCCTCTAAAGGAGGCTTATGGCTGTCCGACAACCACTTACTCAAATATCAGGCCTTAATGCCTGAAGGGCCTGTACTTCAGCTGTGCACATGTGCAGCCTTCAATCCAGCTACTTTTCTTCCTGAGGAAGGGGCAGACAAAGAACATGACTGTCAGCAGGTTATAGCCCAGAACTATGCAGCTCGAGAGGATCTCTTAGAAACTCCTCTAGCTGATCCTGACCTTAACCTAAACACTGATGGAAGTTCATTTATGGAAAATGGAGTTTGAAAGGCAGGCTATGCAGTAGCCAGTGATGAAACAGTGCTTGAAAGTAACTCTCTTCCTCCTGGAACTAGTGCCCAGTGGGCAGAACTAGTAGCCTTCACTCAAGCTCTAAAATTAGGAAAAGGAAGGAGAATAAACATATACATAGATTCCAAATATGCTTACCTGGTTCTGCATGCTTATGCTGCCATATGGAAGGAAAGAGTTATTAACCTCAGCAGGAACTCCCATTAAATACCATAAGGAAATTTTAGACTTATTACAAGCTAAGAACCCAAAGACATAGCAGTTTTATACTGCCGGAGTCACCAGAAAGGGATGAGAAGGAAGCAGAGGGCAATTACCGAGCTGACCTAGAAGCAAAAATGACAGCTAGACAAGAATTTAAAGAAGGATCTTTAATATGGGAAAATCCTTTCCAGAGAACTAGACCCCAATACTCATCAGAAGAGGTAGAGTGGGCAATCTCCCAGGGACATAATCTTCTTCCTTCAGGATGGCTGGCTACTGAAGATGGAAAAGTTCTCCTACCTGCTGTCAGCTGGTGGAAAGTACTTAAAACCCTGCATCAAACTTCCATATGGGTATAGAGAATATACAAATATACATCAAATGGCCAAATCTATATTTACAGAAAAATGTCTCTTCAAGGCTGTCCAACAAATGGTCAAAGGATGTGAAATATGCCAGAAAAATAATCCTTTGGCACATTGCAAAGTTCCTCCTGGGGAAGAGTGAACCAGTCATTACCCAGGTGAGGACTGACAAATGGACTTTACCCATATGCCTAAATCTCGGGGATGTCAATATCTGCTAGTATGTGTAGATACTTACATAAACTGGGTTGAGTCTTTCCCCTGTAAAACAGAAAAATCCCAAGAGGTAATAAAAGTCCTGATTAATGAAATAATCCCTGGATTTGGACTCCCTTGCTGTCTTCAAAGTGATAACGGCCCTGCCTTCAAAGCTGCAGTGACCCAAGGAATTTTCAAGGCGTTAGGAATACAGTATCATCTCCACTATGCTTGGAGGCCTCAGTCAGGGAAAGTGGAAAAGATGAATGAAATTCTTAAGAGACACTTAAATGGACACAGGAAACCCACCTCCTGTGGCCTCCTGTATTACCAACAGGACTCTGAAGGGCTCGAAACTGTCCTCAGAAAATAGGACTCAGCCCCTATGAGATGCTTTATGGACGTCCCTTTCTTACTAATGATCAAGGAAACAGCAGATCTAATAAAGGATATAACCCTCTTGGCTAAGTACCAACAGGCTCTTAGGACCTTACCTGAAGGACACCCTAGGGAAAAAGGGAAAGAGTTGCTCTGTCCTGGAGACTTAGTGCTTGTTAAGTCTCTCCCCTCAGTCTCCCTCTCTAGGTCTATCTTGGGAAGGACCATTTTTGGTTATTCTGTCTACCTCAATGGCAGGTGGGAATTGACTTGTGGATTCATCACACTCAGCTGAAGCCTTGGACACCTCTGAAGAAAATCATAGGCCCTCCCCTCCACAGCCTAAAGTTCCAGGAGACAACCCTTCATACACCTGCGAGCTGTTAGAGGATCTACGGTTGCTCTTCTGATGAGATCTCCAAGAAAGTAACTACTCATGAGTCTAACTTACAGTCTGGCATTAACAGGACTATCACTCTGAACTTTACTATCTGCGACCAGACTCTGTGCGATTGCCCCTATGGATTGGCCTAATAGCTCTCCTCTCCTTCCTAATGCCCACCCCATGACAATTTACACTGACTCTCAGGTGCAGCGTCTTCTCTTGGCCAAGGCCACACTATACTTGAACCCCAATTATTCCTTTCATGGGTAGGTGTGGGGGCGGAATAATAGGAGGACTTGGTACTGGTATTGGAAAACTTACTACCTTTACTCAATTTTACTATAAGCTACCACAGGAGTTAAATAATAACATGGAAAAGGTTGGTAATTTACTCTGCAGAAGCAGCTTAACTCTTTAGCTGCTGTAGCTTTTCAAAATAGAAGGGCCCTAAGTCTGTTAACAGCAAAGAGAAAGGAGGAGCCTGATCTTTCTAGGAAAAAAATGCTACTACTTTGTAAACCAATCGGGTATTTGTCTTAAACAAAGTTAAATAACTCAGGGATCAATCAAACACAGGGCTAAAACTCCTAAGAAGCAGTATCATATAGCTTAACAGCTGGCTGTCCTGGCGCTACCCTCTCTTAGGCCCATTTATAAACATTCTATTATTGCTGGCCTTTGGGCCTCTCATCTTTAACCTTCTTGTCAAATTAGATTCTTCAGAATTAAAGCCACGAGGCCACAAATAATCCTGCAAATGGAACCCTGGATGTCCTTGGCTCGAGTTCTACTGTGGACCTCTGGATCAACCTGCATCTCTGGAAGACTCCCCTCTGGAGGAAACCTCAAGTGCGGGGCCCCTTTTTTTCCCCAATTCAGCAGGAAGTAGCTAAAGGGCGATCGACACCGTGTCCGAACAGCAGTTGGACTTTCCTGTTCAGAGCGGAGACTGAGGGACTGCCTTAAGGAAGACCAAGTCCACAAGGGGCATGGTTTCAAAGGCAAGAGCTTCTCAGAGCCATGCCTCCACCTACATCCCCATCCGGGAATGTAAAGTTCTTTGTCTGACTTTCCCCGCTCACCGGCTAAGAAAAAATTCCAAGTGTGCTTCTTTTTTTTTTTTTTTCTTTTTGAGACGGAGTTTCGCTGTTGTTACCCAGGCTGGAGTGCAATGGCGCGATCTCGGCTCGCCGCAACCTCCGCCTCCTGGGTTCAGGCAATTCTCCTGCCTCAGCCTCCTGAGTAGCTGGGATTACAGGCACACGCCACCGTTCCCAGCTAATTATTTTTGCATTTTTAGTAGAGACGGGTTTCACCATGTTGACCAGGATGGTCTCGATCTGTTGACCTCGTGATCCACCCGCCTCGGCCTCCCAAAGTGCTGGGATTACAGGCTTGAGCCACTGCGCCCGGCCCCCAAGTGTGCTGCTTTGTTCAAAAAGAGCCCGTGAAAAGCTTCGGGAGGAAGGGCCTCTGTTGTGGACCTAGCTGCCAATCCAATATCAAAGTCAAAGATCAATCACTCCAGCAGAAGTCTGAAAGAATTCCTCTTAGTGGATGGGAACATAAAGGGGGCGGAATACCTCCAAAGTTAAAAACCCTCTCTGCTCCTTACCTGTGTGGATTTCTCCCTTGGATCCCCTCCCATGGCTGCATGGGAGCTCTCTCTCTCTCCTTCTCTGTTTCTTTCTCTCTCTGCCTAATAAATTGCTCTCTGCTAAACTCTTTTGGTCCATGATATTTATTCAAATGGTAAACTCACTGTGTCTCCAGGGCCCCTTTCCCATTCCTGGGGCAAGAAAAGTCAAGGGCCCGGGCACATCAGGAAAACACCGATCGGGAACCTGAAAGCGTCTTCTGGCTGCCTCTGCTCCCTCCCGGTGGTTACATCTGGACTGCTGTGTGTGGCAGCACTGTTCACAATAGCCAAGATTTCTGGCAACTTAAGTGTCCATCAACAGACCAATGGATAAAGAAAATGTGGGATTTAAATGCAATGGTGTACTATTTAGCCATAAAAAAGATTAAGTCATTTTTAATAACATGGATAGAACTGGAGGTCATTATTTACTATGAAATAAGCCAGGCACAGAATGACAAACATCAGTAGTCTCACTTAGTTGTGGGATCTAAAACTCAAAGCAATTGAACCCATGGAGATAAAGAGTAGAAGGATGGTTACCAGAGCCTGGGCAGAGTATTGGGGGTTCTGCAGAGTGGTGGATATGGTTAATGTGTACAAAAAATATTTAGAATTAATGACTAAGACCTAGTGTTTGATAGTACAACAGGTTAACTATAGTCAGTATTTTAATTATATATATTAAAATCACTAAAAGAGCATAAATGGATTGTTTTTAACACAAATGCTTGAGGGGATGCATCTCCGATTTTCCATTATGTAATTATTACACATTGCATTCCTGTATTAATACATCTGATGTATCCCATGTACACCTACTATGTACCCACAAAAATTAAGTAGGCCCTTGGGAAAAGTAGGTTTGCCTGTTTTTCAGACCTATCCATGCTGAGTCCAGGCACAGAGAATGCTTTCTTTGTTCTATTCCTTATTGGACTCCACCCTGAACTCAGTAATTTTAACTAAGAAACAATAGCTAAGTTTAAAAGATCACCTAACTGGAATACAGCTTTCTGGAATTTAGCTGGTTTTCCTGAAACCCTTTTGTAAAAGCAATTAACACCTATAAAGGAAATCTCCATTTGTAAGATGTCTGCCTAAGTACATTAGAAACTCCTACCATTGTTTTAAATTTACACAAGTCATACATTTGTTTAAGGTACTTTTCTGGCCATCTTGTCTAACTTAACTTTTACCTACACCACTTTCCCTTTGGTTTGAGCAAATGATACTGTATTTAGGTCTAAAGTGTTAGCTCTGTGCTTTTAAAATAGAAGTTTTGTTGTTTCACCAAACAATTTCCCTTTAGAAATGCAAATTTGTTGCCTAGTTAACAATTGCTTAGGGTGACAACAGGTAATTGGAAGATAGATAGGCTGAATGGGGAAAAGAAAAACTCTTTAAAAGCTGGCAAATGAGAATCATTTAAGAAAGCTATGAAATCTGCTTCAGTCTCTGTGTGTGTAGGTCTATATGTATTATGCATATGTGATAATATTTGATAAATTTGTTTTAAAATTGTTGGTAAAATAGGAATGACTTCAAAATTTAGTTGAATATAATTTGATGCTTGATTTGACTGTGAGCTTATGTTTTGGTTTTGAGCCTCTGGGTTCAGGTGTCTGGATGGGTGGCCATGGTGAGGTCTGGAGGAATATTCTCAGTTCCTAGACCAGTAGCCATGCAGCAAAGTGAAACCCAATATGGCCCTTTCTTCCCTGCCCCAGTTTTGCCTCCTGGTTATTTCGAGAGTGGTTAGCTTCTCCAGGTAGTCGTCACAGCTCTGCCTTCTGTCTTGACCTCTATACCTGGTATGCAAATTCAGGACTCAGGCCCTAACCTTCATAGTCCTCCTGGGTGCCACATGGGTACTTGGGACCCAAGATGATTAGGGAAGACATTAGGGAGGGTATCTGTGTCATAGTTTCATAATTTATTTCAATTATTTCAAATCTAAAAGTCATGCTGTACTAAATTAAGTAATACATAGTCATAAAATATCTGAATTATTTGTAAGTTAAAAACGGAAATATTACTTATTAAACATGAGTTTAATTCTATATACCTTGACATGTTATTTTTATATTGTGCAGAAAAGCTAAATATATTTAGATCTGTTAAAAAGCAATAACTTGAAGAACCATCTTTCTAAAAAATTATAAAATCGTTTTTATTTATAAATACTAATATAAAACAGTTCAAAATTACTTTCAGAGTTTTTACTAGAAATTAGAGTTCTAATAGTTAAATTATAATTAATAAATATAATTATATTACTACTAGATAGAAAACAATTCTGTATACAGAGTGTATAAACAAAAGCAAGATGTACTTTTGATGAAGAAAGTAATAAAGACATAAAATGTGTGTTTTAAAAAAATTTTGTCTAGTTTGAAGTTATTTAAAGGTTTCAAATTGAAGGAGTAAAAAATAAACAAAATTAGATAAACAGAGTTGGGGAAAAATGTAAAACATGAAAGGTCTATGGAAATCTTATGTGGTCAAAAGATGACAAATTTCATAGATTTATTTATAAAGTTCCATTACAATTCATGTTAGCATTGATAATACACTAAAAGTAAAGTTTGGTCTTCTTTCTTGAGCAAAAATTTTAATGTAGTATTAATAAATGACATTTATTATTCCCCAATTTTGGGGAAGTGCAAGTGTTGGCTTGTGTCAGGCAGCCAATTAGGTTGTCTGGAACCCAAAGATTTTCTTTGGTCATTTCAATTCTCAGGGGAGTTTGTCTTATAAGTTCTTGTCCTCATTGCTTGGTTAATAAAGGAAAACTGCCATCCCCATGTTGTTTGCCTGTTGTCACAGATTACTGTGTTTGTGACTGGAGGCATCTCACATATTTTGTGGGAGACAGGAGATACCATTTATATTAATATTGTCATTACTACCTGTGGCAATGAAGGACTTTGCTTTCTTAATCTCTGAAAATGAGCTTTCCATGATATTATTGATTTGAGTCACTATAGGAAGAATGTTTGAATTGTGGATTTTGGTCCTGGGTTGCCTGTTTGTTACTAATTGTTTTCCTCCCATGAGCAGCTTTTGTTTTCCTGTTTGTTTCAATTCGTGTCCTGAGTACTTGGCTTGGCTTTCTGCCTGTCAGGGGTATGCATTTTATTGAGACTGCTTCCATGATGAACCAGCTGAAAAGTGGCCTGGCCCCCAAAATATGGCCAGACAAAGATGTGGGTTGGACCCCATATGTAGCTAGTGTACCTATTATTGCCAGCTCTCAAAGTATTGTCTAAATCTTTTTCTCTTTTGGCTGACTTTGGGAAGCAGCTCTGAATCTTGAGAGGGCTGTATTTTTGCACCTCTGCAGAGATGATTTGTGGGTCCTTGGTTAAACCATAAATGACTTATTAGTTTTGGTCTTGGGTCAACTATTAGGTATAACTTTGGTTTAAAATTTCGATTTGTTTTATTTGTGTTAAATCCCTTAAATGAGTTTCAAATCGGCTTATAGATAAATGGACACTCATATGAATTAAATATACCTAAAACTGCCAAAAAATATAGTAACTCAAATGCTTCTCACTTTCATGTAATTTATGTAAATCTCTGGTAAATAAGACTAGTTCAGTATTACTGGTTTAAGGGAGAAAATAGAGCCAAGAATATTTGCCATTTTTCCCAGCTGAAATCTGATAATATTTGAAAAGATATTTAAAAGAGCTTTATGATTAGAAGTGAGCTTAATTGGAAGTTGATACTGAGCTTATAATTTCTTCGAGGCCTCTCTGGTCTCTCTATTGGATCCTCCTTCTCCCATGGGAACTTCTCAGGCAATGGAGGCTTCTCGGTCAATGGAAGCTTCTCAAACCCATGCTAACCATATGTTTAGCCCTTCTGTCTGCTTCCTTTCTTGTCGGCATGATTTTTGCTGAAGATAATGTAGAACTTCATTGGCCTTTTAGGGAAACAAGATCTCCTCGAACTGGCTCCTCTCAGATCTATTCTTTCCATTTCCTGCTGCTACTCCTTCCTTTTTACCATTGTTGATCTTCCATCCAGTTTCCTTGCATTCTTGATATGTTTCTCTTCAAGCCCCTACCTCCTTCATTTGGTGATCAGTAGATGGGAAATTACTAAGAGGAAATAGAGTTCTGGTGGCCTCATGAAGACACCTAAAGGAGACTTCTGGTGACTCTCATACGCTTTGAGGAACACAGGAAAGGTGCCACTGATTTATTTTTTGGAGTGCTCTGTCTTCTTCATGGAGCCCTGAGAGTTGTGAGTTGGGTACCCCCAAGTCTGAAGCTCTGCTCTCCTTTACATTGAGATACCTGATTTATTTGGCATTTTGGTTATCAAGGATTAGTTTGTGTTATGAGGGGGCATTTTGCCTGTTGAGTCACTGGCAAGAGCTATAGTTTAAAGGTAACTGACAGTAGTTATGGTAAATGGTTATTACTGCAGGGGACACAAACTCTGGCTTTTGGAATTCACAAGTATTTGGTTTCTCTCCTCTTTCTTTTTCCTGTGTGCTTAGATGAGGGCACTTAAGAGATTGAGTGTTCATCACTGAAAAATAAGATGCCTGTGAAAGGATAAGCTGGTCAAAAAATGGACTAGTTGATATTCAGTCACCCACTAGCCACTAGAAAATGTCTGTACAACTAGGTGCACAGTAGATGTACTACACGACCCAATCCTGTGGCGCTTTCCTCTTAGTAGGCTTTTATCTGGGCTCTGAGAAGACTCAAGATTAAACTAAAGCTAAATTGAAAAGCCACCTATCTAACCAAATTTGTCTCCAAAATATTACTTTCTGGCATTTAGCTGGCTATTTTGAACAGGCTGCTGAATTTTCTCCCAGCTCCATCTGTGTTCTTCTTTGTGCCGCTAAAAAAGGTACACCACAGAATATGACACAGCCATGAAAAGTAATGAAATTACATCCTTTGCAGCAACATAGATGTAGCTGAAGGCTATTATCCGAAGTGAATTAATGCAGGAACAGAAAACCAAATGCTACATGTTCTCACTTATAAGTGGAAGCTAAGCTTTGGATACTCATGGTCATAAAGATGGCAATAATAGACACTGGGGACTGCTGAGAGCAGAGGAAAGGAGGGAGGCAAGAGCTGAAAAACTAACAACTGTTGGGTTTGTTCTCATTACCTGATGGATCATTTGAAACCCAAACCTCAGAATCAGGAAATACACCCAGTTAACAAACTTGCATATGTATCCCCTGAATCTAAAACAAAGGTTGAAAAAGAAACAGAAACAGCCAAACAAAAACAAACCTGTAACTTTCTTTGGCTCTTACCACTCTTCTTCCTCCACTCCCCTTCTATTTTGACCCTAGATGTGTTAAGAACCATGTTAACTGGAGGAGTAAGGAAGGAAATAGAGACAAAGTCTGTCACCCTCATTTTCCCATTGAAGGGCCTTCCTTGCAGTAAAGTAGAGCTGTAGGATTAGGGCAGGGGTTAGAAGTTTTAACCTTGAATTACCTTTAGTACTTTGATTATTATATAATATTGGATACATTACTTACTAAATTGAGACTTATTCATAGCTAAAGTGACCGGAGAACTTTTTAATATCTGAGAATAACCAAAAAATGTTGAGGCTTACTTTAGATTTTTTTTCTGGTGAAAAGGGAAGAACTAGTTCTATGTATTGGCTTACAGGGATGGGCACAGGAAAAAGAAAGAGGTTGTTTCTTATTGGGTTTTATTAGTCTTGCTCATTTAAGCCTAGGATACATATGTATTGACCACAATAATAGATTTAAGACTACAGGATATTACTTCATTTTCCAGGCATCAAAATTTTTCTAGTTTTTACAAAAGTTTAATTGGGAGTAGACCTCCACCTTCCCTCCCTTACCACTTCCAAATTCTCACCATTGGTCAGATGACTGAAGTTAGATTTCCAGTCATTAAGGCAGAATGAGGGCTTGGATTACAGTGTAATTTAATTAAAACTATTTTTTTGCAAACCTCAAATTATAGATTGCTATTATATCTGATTTATAGGAATAAATATTTTCTTATGTAGGGCTAATATTAAAAATATGTGAAGATATTCATTATGGCAGGCTGTCAATGGTTCTCCCTATTTATGTAAATCTTATAAGCAAAGATACTGACTGCCTTTTTCCCCCCGGACTATCTTTTCAAGGGTGTTTGTAAAACAAGCCCCTTGAAAGACAGGAATAGTGTCTCCCCCCAGAGCAAAGGTCAGATTTGTCTATTGTCCACCATAATAAGAATCACGACTCTTTCTAGGGCAAAATCAGACAGGTTTATTATGTATTATGTGATATTTGGGTTCTCTACAGTTGGAGTTCCTCTTAATATATCTGATATTCTGGGTATTGCTATTGCTGTCCCTTATATTTAACCTCATGCCTTCTTCTAGCATCCATGAATTGCAGCTGGCCAATTTTTAGCTTGCAAGCAGAATAAATCACAATACTTGAGAATATTAAAATAATCTCAAACTTATAGCTACTATTAAAATGACAGAAAACATGTTGGTAAGGTTGTGGAAAAGTTGGAATCCCTGTGCACTGCTGGTGGGAATGTATAATGGTGTAGTTGCTATGGAAAACAGCATAATGATTCTTTAAAAAACTGAAGATAGAATTATATGATCCAGCAATTTTGCTTCTGGGTATATACCTAAAAAAGCTAAAAACGATCTTGAAGAGATGTTTGTACACCCATGTTCACTGCAGCTTTTATATATGATGGCCACAAGGCAGAAGCGATGCAAGTGTCCATCAGTGGATGAATGGCTACACCAAATGTGATATATATATACACAATGGAATATTACTCAATCTTAAAAGGGAAGGAAATTCTGACACATGCTGTAATATCAACAAACCTTGAGGACATTATGCTAAGTGAAATAAGCCAGTCACAAAAAGAAACATAGTTTGGTTCCACTTAAATGAGGTACCTAGAATAGTCAAATTTATAGAGATATAAAACAGAATGGTAGTTGCTAATGATTTGGGGCAGGAGGAATTGGGAATTATTGCTTAATGAATATAGGGTTGCAGATTTGCAAGAGGAAAATATTTTGGAGATCTGTGTCACAACAGTGCGAATGTACTTAACACTACTGAGTTATGTACTTAAAAATGATTAAGGTATACATTTTACATTATGTATATTTGACCACAATTAAAAAATAATAAAATAACACATCCAGATTCTAATTTCAGCCTTGTTATATGGATGTCGTATATATAATACAATTTTTTTTTTTTTTTTTTGAGACAGAGTTTCGCTCTTGTTACCCAGGCTGGAGTGCAATGGCGCGATCTCGGCTCACCGCAACCTCGGCCTCCTGGGTTCAGGCAATTCTCCTGCCTCAGCCTCCTGAGTAGCTGGGATTACAGGCACGCGCCACTATGCCCAGCTAATTTTTTGTATTTTTAGTAGAGACGGGGTTTCACCGTGTTGACCAGGATGGTCTCGATCTCTTGACCTCCTGATCCACCAGCCTCGGCCTCCCAAAGTGCTGGGATTACAGGCTTGAGCCACCGCACCCAGCAGTTATAATACAATTTTAAAAGGGACTTATACTTTTTTTTCTGGTGGATCCTTGAAACCCACAGAATATGTTTAAGAAATTAAAGTAGGGTGTGTGTGGTAACTGAATTAGTTACTCATTCATCTTAACTGTAACTATCCAACTTTATTTCTCAGTGTTCTTTAATATTTGATTTCCATTTCAGTGAAGCCCCTTTTGGATTTTCTAAACACTCCAGGATTATTCTTTCTGCAGATAGTTGCCTTCTTCACTCCTTCATCTAACCTAATCATGGTCATCCAGGAAAACTCATTCAAATCTTCCATTTTTCATTGAGACTTCAAGACTCTCATAAGAATGCTTCCCTTTAAAAAATCCCAGCAGCACTTGTGTTGCAGCCTTGATATACTTTATAATTGTGATCCAGGATTACCCCTATTCTGAAATATTTATCATGATCTGAAACCCAGAACTTAAATGATAACTCAAAAAGCAAACTCCATTCATTTTCTTTTGTTGTCAAAATATGTCTAGCTGTATTGTCCATAATAATTGTGGTAGAAAAAGCTATAGAGTCATGATATTTTCTTATAATCTTAAACCAAATTAAAAGAGGCTGACATTGATTGAGGGTACTCAAATTGGGATAAAAAAGCGTTTTAAATATTACTCAAATGAAAACTGATAAAAGCAGTGAACCCAATTATTTCATCAAAGACAAGAAAAAACTCAGTAGAAGGATGCTTTATTATTTGATTTGGTGATCAATATTCTAGAAGTAATTCATTCTCTACAGCATAGAGGATGCTGATATAATCTGCATGCCATTTTGATGAGAAAGAGGCAAATGGCAAAATCCTTCCTAATCTGTCTTTGCCCTAAGAATCCTATCCTATTTACTAGGAGCCCTTAATGTCTCTGTTATTTCCCAGTACCTTCATGTACATTGTCATCACAAACTTGATCTTTGCCCCAACCCTATGAGACTGACATTTTCCCTATTTTTTTAATAGTTAATAAATTTGATATTTGAATTATTTAAATGTTTTTCTTGTGACTCTTGGTTCTGTCATCTGACTTGCTTATTACTGTCTTACAGCTTTGCTCTTCCTTGTCCTGAATGCCTCCTCATTTCCTCACAATTCAAAGATAATTCATCGTCTATTTTCAATTTTAATTTAAATCTAAATTAAGATTTGGACTTAAATCTACCTTCTCCCTGAAGACCTTTATTATTGATGAAGTTGACATAATTTTCTTTTTCTTTCAAATTTCAAGTTGATGGTGCACAATTCAATCTCAAATTTCATTATTTTTCAGATGTTTATTTCATATCTCATGAAGTGAAATGTAAATTCTTTAAGAGAAGGGGTTATGACTTAAAAAGCTTTTTGTTTTATCCGTTAATGTAGTGAGTGTCTCACATTAGAAATTTAATAAATATTTCTTAAGGTAGCCTTTCTTAACCAGTTCTTGAGAACAGCCAACATTCTCTATATTATTATTTCTCTATATTACTATGGAGAAAATAATTCAAATGCCTATTTTTATAATTCTCACAACAATGGTACAAAAGCTAGAGAAGTGAACTCATCACATGCAATGGGTTCATAAGAGCATAAGGGCTTAATTCTTTCAGGTTGAGAAGAACAATTTAATGAACTGACCATCATCAGCAACAAGATGAAAGGTTAGATAATAAATGACCTTTGGCCATCATAATATGCAACTTTCAATCTGGATATAATGATATAAATGTATAGTGCAAAGTAATTTAAGAAGAAACAGTTAAAAGAATTTGTAATGTTAAATGTATGGATGGAGTATGACAAAATATGTAGGGGATAGGTTTGCTTGCAGGGTTTTTGAAATTTTAAGTTCTAGAGTACATGTGCAAGATGTGCAGGTTTATTACATAGGTGAATGTTTGCTTGCAGGTTTTTCTAAAAACTTAAATTCAAGAAAGGTAACTAAAATAATTATGTAATTATTTTAATCTAAATAAATATTGGAGAAGTACAAATAATTGCCAAAAATTTTAACCTTAATATGGCAAACTTTTTACTAAAGCTAATAAAGCATAATGATACAGATTTACATTTTTTGCCATTTTGGAGGTAAGAATGTACAATATGTTGACCAAAGTGGAGTGAGGATAGCACAGACCAACTAAGCAGTCTCCATTCACCTGAAATTAGCACAGAGAAAAAGACACACAAACAATTGTAAACATAGAAGAACAATTCCACAGTGAGAACACACATTTATTTAAAGACTCTTCTCTGGAATCTTTCTAATTCACAGTGGAAATGCCTGTTTGAATTTTCCAGCACAAGCTCTTTTCCAGCACAGGTCCAGGCTGAGAGAGAAGTTTGTTGTGTCTACATGCCCTTAGGAACAGGCAGAGGCAAACCACACAATTGAGGTTGTTATCAGTTGCCACAAGGATATGGTTTAGCTTCACCCCTATCAAGGAGGGCTCATGGCATGTGTCTCCCGGTGTGCTAGATAGGAGAATGTAGGTGTAATTTTTACCTAGAAGAGTCATTTTAATCCTTTGTAATAATTTAGGGGAAGAAAAGATACTCTTCCAAAGTTTTGTCTAGGAAAGAAAAGAACATAGAGACAGTGACTTTTAAGCCAGAGAAGTTATTAAATGTGGGCACTACCTAGTGATGGATGACTACTTATTATTAATATATGATATTAATCTGATTTTGGAGAAAAGAATGGCAATAAAAGGAACTAAAGGTAAGAGGAGCCTTAAGTTACTAGAAAAATGAGATAAGCAAAAACTAGGCATGACAAAGGTGAGAAAGAGGAAAGAAGAAATCGGAAGAAAAAATTAATGGTTTTATGGTTAAAGGGAGTTTGCTTGGGAATACTGGTATGGATAGGCTATTAAGTGAAAAAGGCAGAAAGATTCTGTTGGAAAGTCTCTAGGTACCTCTGTGAGGCAAGAAAACAATGAAATCAAGGATAAACAGTGGAGCATTGAATTGATGAGGTACACGAGAAGGTTTGTAGTCAAGTCTGAGAGAGGGCTGCTGGTAAAATACGGGGATATCATCAAGGTTGTGTGGAGTCCCCTGTAGACTGTATGTGATCAGAGTTCTGGTGATGGATTTTGGCTGTTAATCTTATGAGGATTATAAAATATGAAAGGAAGGGATGGCTTTTAGCATAGCAAGCTGGTTCAGAGCAAAAGAAATGACAAAATTATGGGTGACAGTGGAGAGACAGGCAAGAAGGCAGTCACAGAATTCGACTTTAGTCACAGTCGGATTCTAAAAAGAGCTACCAAAGATTAACTCAAGGACACTTGTACCTGGGTGAGCAACTACAGGGAGAATTCTTTCGAGGCTCAAAAAGTCAAAGAGAAGTAAAAATTAGAATGAAACAGTGCCAAATATCCTGAGAATGCTCATGAGTCTTCTTGTCTTGGAAATGGTGGATGGGAGCACTTAGAAACAAAAATTACGTTAAATAAAAATGTTTAAGTTAGCAGCATGCTGTCAAAATATTCCATCACCTTTCACTTGGAAACATAAATGCTTTAAGATCATGCTGGGCAGCACTGCTGAGATCTCTGTACAATGATAGTTAGATCACAGTCCAGCCAGCTGTACGGAATTATAAATATATATTTCAAAATTTTGAACAAAATAATGTGTTACTTCCTATATAGTTCATCAGATCTGATTTCTCTTGTAAATATAAGTAGGGATCATTTGCAAAATAACAGAGTAGAATTTCCTGTGCAGACAGATGCTTTTTATATTTATAAAGCTTGAGCTCCTTTTTTTTTTCTTTTTAATGTTCTGGGAAACTGGAAACTGATATGATTTTTCATATCAAGTTTAGTTTAACATATGGCAGTGAGCTCTCTGAGACTGTCTCCAAACTTTGCAGTTAACAGTTTCCAGCCTACACAGGAAACGAAGCTGTGCTTCTGACGCATTCCCATTATATGGGAAGACCGCAGAGAACAGCCTAAAGTTAAACCACAAAAATTATGTTTATACAAAGCGCAGCATTCAATTTAAACCACAGTAGCACAGAAATCTTCAGTTGATGCTTCAATTCCAGTTTTAAGTTGTTCTAGCAAAATGTTTCAAAGCATGTCAATAACCGAGTCACTGCTTCATCTATTCTTCAGCTTTTAGTTAGGTAGATGAGCAAAAAGCAAGTCTGACTCGACATTGGTTTCTCAATTTAAGAATCAGCTTGTGTTTAATTCTTCTACTGGATTTGTATGTATTACAAAAGCAAAGCAAGAGAAACTGATGAACAAAACCTCATCAATCCAGAACCCTTAAAGGAAAGATCAGCGATAATCATTGTGCAAAATAATTTTTATATATTACATTCCTAATACATATACATACTGAATACAGTGTGTACATATGGAGTATATGGAAAATAAAGTACTGAATAAATGATTACTTCAGCATGACATAGGGTTGTATATTTTGTCATAAAATAGTTCCATACTGCTTTATAGCTATGCTTTTTGAGTTCCTGGTTTGCTTTTTAACAGGGTTGTATTTTGTTTTTGTTTTCTGTTTGTGTGGTTTACTCTTTTGTTAGCTTTCATTCCCCATTGCTACTGCTCTAGCATTCTTTCTCTTCTTTCTGTCCTAAGGTTCTAATGTTTGTGTAGACTATATCCTTTAGGATAAGAAAGCAGACAAGAAGTGTGGCCAAATTCTGCTTAAAAATGAGGCTAGCCAAGGCTGAGTGTGGACCAGGGATATTCTATCAACAAAGCACAATAACAGTGGAAAGAACGTGGATTTGTCTCTTAGTTGTTTTCTTTTGATCAAATTATATAACCTTTGAACTTCAGTTTCTTCATCTATCAGAATTTTCAGTTTCCTAACAGAACTGCTGCTAGGGTAAAATAACATTTTATATATGTATGTATGTGTGTCTGTGTGATATATATATATATACACATATATGTGTGTGTGTGTGTGTATATATATACATATACACACATATATCACACACACACACACACACACACACATATATATATATATATATATATATATATATATACACATCTCCTCATAGAAGTTGTTGTGAGAATTAAATAAGGTTTTTATGAAAGCATGTAGCACATTGCCTGGCACAAAGTAGGTTCCTTTTGTCTTCTCTCACTTCTCAAGGGACCTTTCTTATTTATTCCCTTGTTCTGGTCTGAAATCCATACAGTTGTTACAGGGAGAAGTAGAATCACAGATAGTTGACATATTATTATTAGTGTTTTACCTCTCATCCCATGGAAAGAGTTTTAAGAAAGAGTTAATGTTTTGAAATGTGAAGAAAAAGATTCTTTATATACTCAAAAAGTATTATTTTAATGAACCCCTTAATATATTATCTTAAAATGATTCATATAAATGTTAGTACATAATTAGATGGGAATTCTTTGCTAAGAACTCATCTTAGCACTTTTAATCAGTGTTTTATCCTTCTTGTTAGAAAAAGTGATATAAAATCATTAAAGAAAAATTTAAAAATACAGAAGAGAAGAAAGAAAAATATACCCAATCCTCAACATTCAAAGATCCATATCTTTTCATTATTTTAATAATTTTAAAAATTGCCATTTATGTATAATTTTGTATGGTTTTTATACATATCTTTTATACCTCATGTTATTACCTAATTATTCATAAGCATAAATTTTTAAGTCTGTACAATAATCTAAGTGGTATGATTTATTTAAACATTTTTCCTGCATTGGACATTCTTGTTGTTTCCATTTTCTGTCCCCATTACAAGGAGCCCTTTTTCTGTATTTAGCACTCTTTCCTTAGGAGAGATCCCTAGAAGTGGAATCATAACATTAAAGGATATCAAGAAGTTTAAGGCTGTTGCCAAGTTGGAAAACAGCAATCTCAGAATCACAATTTTACTACAAAGGATACCTGGGCAAGCCTCCCTGGCATTTGTTCTATTTATGCCAAATGAATGCCTCAGCCCTTTGTTTTACTGTAGATAGGGAATCTCACCTTGACTATGTTTACTGATGGCAACTGCAGTGAGCACTGAGATGGCCTGATAATATTTTTCAAAACTTAATTTCTAATGTCTACTAAATAACTAATTTCTCATAAGAGAGAACTCTTATTATTATAGTGTTACTGATATTTTTACAGAAGAGGACATAGAAGAGTAGAATTAGCAAGAGAACAGCAATGCGCATGTCCCTCCTTTGTCATCCCAGGAGACCCACACCGCTTATTGGCCCCTATCTGGCTGTGAGCTCCTGACAGACTACATTTACCAACAAGCTCTACTTAACCCTGGGTTTGCTAGTTTGGAAGAAAAGATGTGGCAAACCCACTCCTTTTGGAACTCAGAGGGCCCAATTATTCAATTATCTGTGTTACTAATACCTCCCTTGAAAGCAGTAATCATATGACCTTCATAAAGACCAACAATTCCGCTGACATCCAAGACCAAAATGTGAGGAGCAAATACACTCCTATGCAAGTAAAGCTTCTGTGAGGGCCTCCACCCAAAGTAGGAAATCACTAACATCTGCAACAGGTGGCCCCATACTCTAGGGCCACAGGCAAGTGAGTTTACTCAGAGGACCAAGCAGCATTAGCCTAAGAAACCAGGCAAAAAAAAACAAAAAAACAAAAACAAAAAGACCCAAAAAAACCCAGTGGATTAAACTCTGCAAAGTAAACTCTTAAGAATCTACTGAGTTATGATCGGGAATGTCTCAGCAATCTAAATCTCAAATATGGTATAACATCATATGTCCTGAAAGTAAGATTGAAGCTGAGCATTAAGCATCCTAAGGGGATACCAATTTAGTGAAACTCCCAATTTGAGTGTAACTGGGACCTTTTAAAAAAATTTCCTTGCTGGCCAAGGTTTTCTCTCCTGAGCCAAATTTGTAGGTCTTTTTGGAAGCAGTGAGAAATGATTTGGCTTTGCCTGAGTTCTTTCAGGGCTGAAGCTTCCACTACAAAGAAAGAAGTGGATAGTCGGGGAGACGAGGTCAAAATAGGAACTCTCTAAGAAGTGTACACAAAAATTTAAGTATAAGATAATTGAAACATCAATTAAAAGTTGGAAATTGTAAACAACTTGCTGTTTTAAAATACCCCAAGCACACTCCTGGGGATTTTGTACTGCTATTTCCTTTGCCTGAAGATGAAATCAGAGAGGTAAGCTTTGGGAATCACACAGGGTCTTATAGGCCTTGGTAAGAAACCTGCCTTTTACTCCACGAGAGAAGATTGTATGGTTGTGAGCAAAAAAATAATGGCATCTGACTTATATTTTACTTTCTCCTCAATTAATTGAGAAAAATATTTTAAATCAATAGAAAAGGCAAATAATTAGTAGAGTGAACGTTTGTATAACCTTTATCTATTCTCTGATTACTTAGATTTCACTACACTTGCTTAATTTTTCTTTCTCTCTTTATTTTTTATTTTGCTGAATCATTTGAAAATAAGTTGCAGATATCAAGACCCTACCATTAAATCTTTCAGTATGTATCATGTGAGAGTAGTTACATTTTCTATATAACCAAATATCATCATCACAACTAAGAAAACTGGTTGTTAATTCAGTATCATCTATTATATAGTCCAGATTTAAATTTCCCCAATTGCCTCATTGTTGTCTGTGGTAAATTCAATTTTCCAGCAATGACTGCCACAATTTCTTTTTCTTCCAGAATGTTGTCAGTCCCCTATAGAGATAATTCATTTCTTCTCCCTTTGAATATGGTCAGGCTTTTGTGATAGCAAAAGTGATGCTGTGACTTCTGAATCCAAGGCAATTCTGCTCTGCCTTGCTTGCTGCATCCCTTGATGGAGCCCTAAAGCTGTCTGATTGTTCTGGGAAGAGACCTAGATAAGCCCCTGGGTAAAGATCACATGGAAAAGCCCTGCAACTACATGAGGAGATGCCCACCAGCTCACAGATGCTCTAGTCACCACCATCTAGTTTTCCAGCTCTAGTCACCATTTGACTGCAACTTCATGAGAAACCTGGAGCCAGGATCATCCCCAATTCATCTCTTTGTTTTTTGTTGTTGTTGTTGTTGTTTTTGAGATGGAGTCTTGCTCTGTCACCCAGGCAGGAGTGCAATGGCGTGATCTTGGCTCACTGCAACCTCTGCCTCCCAGGCTCAAGTGATTCTCCTGCCTCAGCCTCCCGAGTAGCTGGGATTACAGGCACCTTCCACCATGCCCAGCTGATTTTTGTATATTTTTTTATACAGACAGGGTTTTGCCATGTTGACCAGGCTGGTTTTGAACCCCTGACCTCAGGTGGTCTGCCTGCCTTGGACTCCCAAAATGCTAGGATTACAGGCATGAGCCACTGCACCCAGCCTAGTTCAGATCTTTCTGATTGCTGACATACAGAAACCATGAGAGATCATAAAATGATTGTTTTTTAAAGCCACTTTATATTGTGGCTAAAAAATAACTTAAAAATGACTTTTATAGATGTATATTTTAAAAAATTCTATATCCAGTGAAATCATAGGCTAATAAAATGACATATTATTATGTCTTTTAGTTTCTTTTAAACTAGAATAATCCCTTCTTCCTATTTTTTTAAAAACACGATATTGTCCTTTTTAGAAAAGTCCAGGTTATTTGTTTTATAGACTATATCTGTCCGATTATTTCTTCATTAGATTAAGAATACAAAAAGATATTTTAAAAGTTATTTCTTATTTCTTTCAAAAATTGTAAAACACATAAAATTTACCCTCTTAAAATTTTAAATGTACAGTGCAGTATCATTAATTATAGGTGCATGTTGTACAGTGGATCTCTAGAGTGTATTCATCTTGCATAACTGAAAATTTATATCCATTGACCCCTCCCCAAGCTCCTGGCAACCATCACTCTACTATCTGTATGAGTTTGACTGTTTTAGATATCTCATGTTAAGTGATATTTGTTCTTCTGTGACTGGCTTATTTCACTTAGCATAATGTCCTCAATGTTGATCCATGTTGTGACACATAGCAGGATTTCCCTGTTCTTTTGAAGGCTGAACAACATTTCATTGTATGAATATATCACATGTTTTTTACCCATTTGTCTGTTGATGGGCATTTATATTGTTTCCCCATCTTGGCTATGTGAATGCTGCAGTGAACATGAGAGTGCACATATATCTCTTTAAGATCCCAATTTCAGGTTTTTTTGGATGTATACCCAGACATAGAATTGTTGAATATATGGTAGTTCTATTTTTAATTTTTTGAGGAACCTCCATAGTTTTCCATAGCAGCTGAACCATTTTACATTCCTACCAACTGTGTTCAAGAGTTCCAATTTCTCCACATCCTCACTAGCACTTGTTTTTTAAAATATATGTATATATTTAAAAAATAATATATATATATCAATTTAGTGTCTTTTTTAACATCTATATTCATCAGGACCATTGGCCTATAATTTCTTTTCATATGTCTATCAGTCATGTCATCTTTGGAGAAATGACTATTCAAGTTCTTTGCTCATTTTCTAATTGTATTATTTGCTTTTTGCTATAGAGTTTTAACAGTTCCTTTTATATTATATCCTTATTAGACATATAACTTGAGACTGTTTTATCTCATTCCATAGGTTGTATTTTCTCTCAGTTGGTTATATATATTTTTTGCTGTGCAGAAGCTTTTTGATTTGATGTAATCCCACCACTTGTCTATTTTTGCTTTTGTGGCATGTGCTTTTGGTGTCATATTCAAGAATCATTGCCAAGACTAATGTAATGAAGTTCTTCCTTTATGTTTTTATTGGAATGTTTTATACTGTCAGATCTTACTTTTTAGTCTTTATTCCTTTTTAAATTGATTTTTGTGTATGGTATAAGATAAGGGTTCATTTTAATTTTTTATATGTGAATATTCAGTTTTCTCAACCCCATTTGTGAAAGAGACAATCTTTTCCTCATTGTGTATTCTTGATTCCCTTGTAAAAGATCAGTTGACAACATATGCATAGATTTATTTCTGGGCTCCCTATTCTGTTCCATTGGTCTATGTGTCTATCTTTGTACCAGCACCATATTGCTTTAATTACTATATCTTTGTAATATATTTTCAAATCAGAAGTGTGATTCCTCCAGCTTTGTTCTCCTGTCTCAAAATTGTTTTGGCTTTTGGGGGCACTTTGTGGTTTCATGTGAATTTTAGGTTTGTTAAAAAATGCTCCTGGGATTTTGATAGGGTTTGCATTGAATCTGTAGATTACAGATTGGACATTTTATAATATTAAGCTTCTAATCCATGAAGATGGAGTATCTTTCAATTTATTTTTATCTTTTTAAATTTCTTTTGGAAACATTTTGCACTCAGTGTATGAGTTGCTTACTGTTTGGGACAGTTTATTTCTAAGTATTTTATTCTTTTTTATGCTATTATAAATGGGATTGTTTTCTTAATTTTCTTTTTGGATAGTTTGTGGTTAGTGAAACATAACTCATTTTTGTATGCTCATTTGGTATCCTGGAACTGTTAATTCAAACAGTTGATTTTGTGTGTGTGCATTCATCTGTGCATGTGTGTGTATCTATGTGAACTCTTAAGGGTTTTCTACATATAAGATCATGTCATGTGGAAACAGAGATAATTTTACTTCTTTATTTACAATTTTAATGTCTTTTATTTTTTCTTGCCTAATTGCTATGGCTAGTATTTCCAGTACAATGTTGAATGAAAATGATGAGAGTAGGCATCCTTGCCTTGTTCCTCAGGCATGTTTTCAGGTTTTTATCATGAAGAATGATGTTACATGTCAGGTTTTTCATACACGGCCTTCATTATGTTGAGGTAATTTCCTTTTATTCCCAGCTTGTTGCAAGTTTTTATCATAAAAGTGTATTACATTTTGTCAAACAATTTTTCTGTATCTATTGGGATGATCATAAAATTTTATCCCTAATTATGTTATTTTGGTATATTACATTAACTGATTTTTGTATGTGGAACCATCTTTGCATCCTAAGAATCAGTGCCACTTAGTCATGGTATATAACCTTTTAATATGTTGTTGAATTTAGTTTGCTACTATTTTGTCAAGCATTTTTGTATCTATGTTCATCACGAATATTGTCCTGTAGTTTCTCTTCTCATAGTATGTTTTTCTGGTTTTGGTATCAGGCTGGTGCTGACCTCATAGACTGAGTTTGGAAGTGTTCCCTTCTATTCCATTTTTTTTTTGGAGAGTTTGAGAAGGATCAGCATTAATTCTGTACATGTTTGATATATTTCACCAGTAAAGACATCTGTTCCTGGAAGTTTCTTTGTTGGAAGCCTTTTGGTTAGTGACTCAATCTCCTCACTACTTACAGGTCTGCTCAGATTTTCTATTTCTTCAATATTAAGTCTTGGGGGTTTGTATCTGTCCTGTTTAATACAACCTTGTTAGTGTTTGAGTGTTTCCTTTTTTTCTGGTACAAGGTGTTCCAGACTTAATTTGTACTTTCCATGTATCTGACTTGAATTTAGCCTTTTCTCCAAAAGCCCACTTACTTTTGGGGAGAAATGGTATTTAGAAATTAAAATTTAAGCATTAGCTGAGCTCTTTGCTACTGGGTGTCATTGATTCTAGATAGAGTTAGGAAACCTTAAATTCTTATTAATCTCATATCAAATTGAAATACTCTGATTCTCCCTTATTATTCTCTTTTCCATAATTTTATTCTTTGTTTTCCAGTGAAAACTCAGTTCCCAACAGTATCAATATATTCTTTTATTTTCTCTATCTGACAATACATGAGAAATGTTTCATAATTCAACAAAAATTTACTGATAAAGTTTACATTTTCTATGCAATTTTGCCCTACATTTCACTAAATGTATACAGTTAGAATACTCTACTCAAAATTATTTTAATTATTTTCAGTAATATATTACATATGTCCACGTTAGAATTGTTCATTTTTCTTTAATTGTCAGGTTTGCTTATTTCCCCCTCATCTTTTTTCATTTATTATTTTGATTATATGTAAAACATTTCATGGTTCAAAATCAGAGCTATAGCCTGGGCGCTGTGGCTCACGTCTGTAATCCCAGCAGTTTGGGAGGCCAGCGTAGGCGGATCATGTGGTCAGGAGATGGAGACTATTCTCATTAACACAGTGAAACCCCATCTCTACAAAAAATACAAAAAATTAGCCAGGCACGGTGGCATGAACTATATAGCCCCAGCTACTTGGAGGCTGAGGCAGGAGAATCTCTTTAACCTGGGAGCGGAGGTTTCAGTGAGCCGAGATCCGGCCATTGCACTTCAGCCTGGGTGACATAGTGAGACTCTATTGTACTTAGTGAAGAGTTTTTCCCACTCACCCCCTTACTTTTTAAAAATTTCTATTAATGATTAACAAAACGCTTTTAGTATTTTGATGTGTTTTTCCTTTTTTTTTTTGTACAAGTAGGTAAATATCAATATGTATTCAGATTGCCTACTTTTTCCTCCCTTAATATATTGTGGAAATCACAGTACATCAAAATCTCCCTAATTTTATTTATATAGTAGTCTCATGTATGACTATACCACAGATTTTTTAAAGCAGTCTCTTATGGGTGGATGTTTAGGTTTTTCCTGCTATTCGATGTACAGATAATCCTATAATGAACAACTGAAAAAACGGTTTGCACTCAGACTGTTCACTAAAAATTTGACTTTGTGGTAATTCCTTCTTCAAGGTAGAGTCCTGAAGGTAGAATTTCTGCAGCAAAGAGCAAGTGCTATGTAGATTTGTTAGATGTTGCTAAATTTCTCCCATTAGTGTTGTACAATTTTGCTCACCCACCAGGATGTATGAGAGTACCTGTTTTCCCACAGACTTGCTAACAGAATATCTTATAAATAATTTGAATTTTTGTTAATTTGGTAGATTAGAATAGTATTTCAGTATAATCTTACTTTGCATTTTTCTTATTATGAGTGAAATTGAGCATCTTCTTGTAAATTCAATGACTTCAATAAGGCCATATGCTAGATGCCATGTTGGCAGGGAATAAAAGTCCAGTTAGTCAAACCCTCTGTAATCAAGTGAATTCTGTGGTGAGGTACTTCCAAGGCAACCAAATTTTCTTTCGAAATCCAAAGATAGTACATATGTAATCATGGGAAGGTAACATATTGTCATTTATTTAGAGTCTACTATGTGCCATTTATTTAAAATCTACTTTTGTAGTGTATGGTGAATGTAAAATAAAATAAGGCATGATGTTTTCCATCAAGGAAGTAAAAAATTATTGTAAGGTAAAGGTAATTGATTTTATGACTGGGCAAATTATAATTGGGTTATGCCTGAGTTCCATAAGAACACAGAGAAACATTGGAAATCAAATTGGAGGATTGGGGATGTCATCTTTAAAAAGATGGTATGTGAGCGCAGATTTGCAGGAGGGCATTCTAACTTGAGGTGGTAACACTTTAAGACATAGAGTGAGATAGCAAAAAGTTTTGTTCAAGGTACTATGAATTATTCTGTATGGATAGAATGAAAGGTACATATAAGAAGTTATTGAAAAAAGGGATCAGAAAAGCAGACAGGAGCCAGATTTGATTTTTTTTTTTTTTAAGTGAAGAAATTTTCTGTTTATCCTGAATGCTAGAAACAGTGTTTAGGAATTAACATCTGAGAACTAGCTGAGCTCTTGTCTACTGGGTGTAGAAAAGAGCTGGGTGGGAAACTATCAAAGGATTAAACAAAGAATAACATAATATTCATTTCTCAAATTAATGTCTATTTTCTTATATTTTAAGATAATATTCATTCCAAAAACTTGGAAGTTTATCATATTCCTATTTTTCTTAATTATGGAGGTCAAAACAACTTAATCATGCTTCCTGTGGTTATTTTAATCTCATAGTGACAAGTAACTACAGTAAATTCTCACTTAATGTTATTGGTAGGTTCTTGGAAACTACAAGTATAAACAAAATTTACATATAACAAAAGCAATTTTATCATTGGCAAAATAATCTAAACCAGGGCTAATTTCCTATGACATATTTCTGTTCCCCAAAATATCACCCAACTTCTAAACAGGAACCAAAGCACTTTAATTTTAAACATTGAAATAAATGTAAGCTCTACATACATTTAAGAAAGATTAATAAAAGCAAGTAAGATAATCATTTACCCAGTTATTCCAGTTTAGGATTGCTTGGGGGCCAGAGCCTATCCTGGCAGTTCACAGCACAAGGCAAGAACCAACCCTGGATGATATGCTATTCCATCACAATATAGACAGAAAAATTAACCTGATATGCACATCTTTGGGATGTAGGAAGAAACCAGAGTACCAGGAGAAAACCCACATAGACATGGGGAGAATGTGCAAACCTTCTGGATGGGAATTAATTTTTTCTTTATCAACATTGTAACTAAATGATATTAAATGAAATAACATTATTCAAGGACCTGCTGTATATAACACCACAGTTAGTGATGTAGAACATTAATAATAGAAAAATAGCACTGATGTGGAGGATAGCAAAGAAATAAAATGTTTCTGCTTTATAAATTTCAAAGTCTTATCATTTTATAAGTAACATCGATACAATGTATTGGTTTAAGATACAAAGAACATAGTTTTTTATTTGTAGTTCTTTTAAAGTACACTAGACATTTTTCCTTAACTGCTACTGCTTCTTACAGCTTTTCTCAAAAGCACTAATATTTTGCTTTTTAACCCTACATGGAGATGGTTTGCTTTTTCTTAAACAACAGCCTTGCGTGTTAAACTACTCACACATTTTCCCAGTACCAGGTCACTGAGTCATATTAAGAAGGAATGTGCAGAAACAGTGTGTTGTAGTGGGCGAAGTGGTGAACTAAGAGTCAGGAGGAATAGAGTTCTGGTCAAAATACTATATAAGTGACCTGCAGAGAGCTAAATAATCTCTTTGGAATTCTAGTTCTCCACTAAAAATTAGGAGATTGATAGATAACCTTCATAGTCTTTTCCAGTTTAATAGTCCTTTGTTGTGTGTCAGGTAAATTTTGTCGTCACTTGAAAAAACCTGCTAAAGATTTAGGGCCATCTACACATTTTCTGAATTCTAAATTTCATTTACTTGCAAGCAGAGAGTCTGCCAGATGCAGTTTTATTAAAACTAGGCTTGTTATTAACATTTGGATTTACCTTAAAGCAAGTCATGTCCCTGAAATATAACTCCTCATGCATTTAGTCAATCATTAAAATACATTTAGTAAACTCTTATTAGATTCAAACATTGATCTAGACACAATGGAAAGCACAAAGATGAAACACAAACAGATTACCTCTGTAATAAGAATGCCCCATTATACAGTGGAACAGATGCACACACAAGTAATTACACTGTCGAGGAGGTGTTAGGCAACATATGAGGCATAAGTCTTACAGATACAGAACAATTGGAACTGAGTAAATAGAAATTCTATTCCTGATATACCAATAACACAAAATAATTCCATTTTATATACATCACTATTAGATAATCATTTTCAATGTAGCATTTATTGTGTAACTCTGTGTGTGTTGTGTCTCTGTGTGTGTGCATGTGTTTGAAGTTTTTGGTTGTAACACAAATAGGTGTTCACTATAGATATTATATAAAAATTAGAGGAAGATAATGGAAATCATCTTCAGTCATGTGATCTAAGATGACTACTGCTTATATTCTGCTGAGTTCTTTCTAGTCTATTTCCATATTC
Organism: Callithrix jacchus; assembly: GCF_049354715.1. Lineage (NCBI taxonomy): Eukaryota > Metazoa > Chordata > Mammalia > Primates > Cebidae > Callithrix > Callithrix jacchus. The sequence continues at coordinate 79,135,871 of NC_133504.1, forward strand.
ATATCTCAATTTCTTGTAATTTACTTTTCCCATTGAGTAGATCATAAATATTTCCCAAGTCATTAAAATTACTATTATTATTATTATTATTATTTTAGACCAAGTCTCGCTCTGTTGCCCAGGCTGGAGTGCAGTGGCATGATCTCAGTTCACTGCAACTTCTGCCTCCTTGGTTCAAGCGATTCCCCTGCCTCAGCCTTCTGAGTAGCTGGGATTACAGGTGTGCACCACCATGCCTGACTAATTTTTGTATTTTTAGTATAGACGTGGTTTCATCATGTTGGCCAGGCTGGTCACAAACTCCTGACCTCAGGTGATCCACCCACGTTGGCCTCCCAAAGTGCTGGAATTACAGGTTTGAGCCACCATGCCCAGCTAAAATTATTATACATGTTTTTAAATGCCTGAATGTATTTTATTACATAGTGTATTTTATTATATAATGTATTATATTACATAAAGGTGAACATAATTTATTTTGCTACTGGCCATTCCCCCTCTCCCTTTTGGACATTTAAGTTCATTTATTCGTTTATAAAATATTTTTAAGCACCTTATAATACCAGAACTCTTCCTAGTGTGGAGGTTTAGAGTAAACAAAACACACGATGTAAATGCCCTATAGGAGCTTGCATTCCAAGCGAGTATGGAGCAATACATATAATAAAATGATAAAATTAATTGGTCCCACCCAAGAGAACTACTTATTCTACTCATACTTTACAAGCTTCAAAATGAATCTTTTGAGCCTCTCCAAAGAGATTCAGTTTACTCCCAAATCTATAGGATTGGCTAGAGACCAATTATTGCATTTTCCTAAGATAGGTGGAACTGGAAACTTGTTAAAATGGACACTGTAGTCTTACTAGTTGCTTTGTATAAGTATATATGCCATAAATTACATAGCGTTCTATTTACCGAGGGCAGATGCACTCATTGCCAATTAATTCTTTTGTTATCTTCATAAGTTTTAGTTGTTAGTACCCTTCTACATATTACTTTATGTAAATTAATAGACTCTTTATATAAAGTCAATAGACTCTTACAGGTTTTGAAAAGATATATGAGTACTCTGTAGAATTGTAAACTGATCAAGAATATTTATATCTGAGTATATTATATATTTGTGTAGAAACGTCTTGCCTATGTATAGCTAACAGTGACTCTGGGGTACTCCCAGTGGCTCTCTCCCATGGTATATCATGAGGTAACTCTCATTACTAACCTGAATCACAACCAGTTTGAGGTCTGTTTCTGGCTGACAAGCTCTAAAACCTGATCAAGCACACTTGCAGGGAGAGTCAGTTTTTCTGGAGCAGAATCAAATTAGCAAAAGCTCATGGAACCGATAAATAAAAACAGGATACCTTCTATTAGTTTAAAATGTATAATTGTAAATTAGAGAGGAACTGAAATACTCTACAATTACTGTCTATACAGTTAGAGGGCTCTTTCCAGGGGGTCTGGTTATATTGATCAATTAAAATAAAACTTGTAAAATTATATTGCGAATTATTCTCCCAAAGAGTATAAGTTTTTATGATTAACATATTTTTCTCCTATAGAAGGAGCTACATGAGAAAGTAAACCATAATGAGGAAGTCATCATTTGGGTTTAGAATCAGAAAGACTATAATTAGAAAAATTGAAATCTTAATGGTTCCAGGCTCAGATAGCCTGCTGGATCTGAACCTCAAAGTCTATTCATCGAAACCCCTGCACCCAACCTACATGAGAGGTGTCCAGGCCTATGACATTGGAAAGGCTCATTTAGAGATGACCGAGGTTTTCTCTACCCGAGACAGTGCTAACGTTTGTCTTTGTAATTCTCTATTTTGTTAAATTCACTTGATTTATACTTCTTTCTTGCACAATAACAAATATTTTGGTAACATTAGAACATTTCAGTCCAGAGAGTTATTCTGTTTAAGGAGTTTTTACCTTTTCTGTGATCTTTCCAGTTTAATTCTGAGGGGCACATTATTGTAGTCATCTCTCACCCCAGTACTGGTAAGTTATTAGAGCACCTTGATATTATGGTGACATGGGAAAAAAATTAAAACCCTCATTAACTAAAGTTCTGTTTATATTTCTGTTTTCAGCTCAAATGTATTTGAATGTATTTAAGTGCCATGTTTCTAATATACATCTATCTTTTTTGTAGTAAATGATAACCTCACTTGGCATTCTCAGAAAATGGCATTTCTAATTGAGGCCTGGGGTATTACACTTATAATGGCTATTTTTCATATCCACCATAATTAAAATTCATGACTTTCCTGCAGCTAATGTATACTTTGATTCTATCAAGGTTTTCTCATTTTCGTTCTGGCCTAATAAAAACATCATTTGCTAAATTACTGGCATGCCTTACTGTACCTGAATCTTCCTTAGTTTCAATACAAACTTTATCCAGGCACTTAATTGAAGGATGGAGAATTCATGAGAAGCATGCCACTACTCCTTACTCTATTCTCCAAGGCCACATCACTAACTAATGATAACAGTTTTCCCTCTGGCTAGATATGGGCTAAATCCAGATGTGGGCTTCTTAACCTCTTGTCTCCAGGTGAGTAGAATTGCTTCCAACATTGGAGTTGGTGTGCCAGATAAAGTTAGCTTTGAATTCTTTGTCTGTCTTGTGGTATCTGGCAAGATTTGTCATTTATTTTGAGTCTAGGTATTTTTTCTGAAAGTAATTGTCTGTAAGTTTTCTGAATCAGGAAAGAACAAGTTTTGTCCAGCTTACCCTGTCTCCCCTGCCGCCTTTATTCCTATGAACCTCCTCATCAAGACATAAAATTGCCAAATATCATTGATAAAGGCCTGAAAAGTAGTGAGGATTTGTTAAAGAATTTGCGCAGTTAGTCCAATTAATGTCCAAAATTAACATAAACTATACTGTAAGGTTTTTAAAATTTAAGACATAATTTAGTTTTTAATTAATGAAAAATGTAATATTTCTTATCACAAATGGGTGAAATTTTTAGTATGAATCCATTGTACGTGAATGATATAACTTTGAATTTCTTCCATGCTAAATGAAATTCATTCGGTTTAGAAATTCAGAGATAAAATACTATTACGAGCTTTTAAGAAATTCATGATTTGGAATACTATGCAGCCATAAAAAAGGATGAGTTCATGTCCTTTGCAGGGACATGGATGAAGCAGGAAACCATCATTCCCAGCAAATTAACACAAGAACAGAAAACCAAACACCACATGTTATTACTCATAAGTGGGAGTTGAACAATGAGAACACATGGACACAGAGAGGGGACCATCACACACTGGGGGCTGTTAGGGGGTGAGGGGCTAGGGGAGGGATAGCATTAGGAGAAATACCTAACATAGATGACAGGTTGGTGGATGCAGCCAACCACCATGGCATGTGTATACCTGTGTAACAAATCTGCATGTTCTGCATCTGTACTCCAGAACTGAAAAGTGCAATAAAAAAAGTTCGTGATTATTTGTTAATACTCCTGTTGCTCTATGATGAAAGTAAATATGAAGCATCAGAATTTTACAGATGACATATTACAGTGCTTACAATTATTGGTGAAAATGTTGGCATTTTAAGACTGTTTTAACTGTTTCTTCAGTTCATAACCAGGCATTGGTTTAACTCTTTTTGCCTGTATATTCCTGTACTGACTGAATTGAGAAAAAAGAAAAGAAAGCTGTATACGGACATTCAAAATACTTCCATTTGTGAAAATAGCTAAGTTAGAAGAATCATATTATTTCTGACGTTCAAACCAGAGTTATTGGTAATTTCGGGATCTGAAGGTTGATAAATTTCCAGAAGTCCAAATATCACACTACTTCAAACTATCCCCATTTTTAAATATACAAGCAGGATTTGTCCAAAGATGAGTTACTCTTTCTTCTATCTCATTTTCTAGAAGTTAAAAAATAGGTATAGTGTATGAATACAAGTAGAGTTAAATACAGTAAATTTCCTTGAATACAAGTAGATGCACTATCTGGAATTTTATTTGCAGGGACTATAAAACTAAGATCAAGAGAGGGGTTTTGCAAATTTTATTCAATTTATCCCTATCTTATCCAATTTGTTTACTGATAACATTTTTTTACATTTGGAAATAATTATTTTTTTTAATCTTGAATATTGCTAATGCCAGGAGCAAACCCATACATCATCTGATAAATAAACTTAGCTTTATTTTTATGTTAGTGATTTTCAGAAGGGAAATAAAATTCCTTCTTTCCCTTGTATAGTTTACTTCAATGTGTTCTTTTGCTACACAACTTTCTAATACTTGCCTCAAGCATAAATATATGCAAATGGTTCATTCATTGTGGATCTGACACACAAGTATGAAAAGTAAAAGACTTGCACATTAAATAGGCCTGCTCTGCTTCAGCCTATAACCTAACAACATGAGATCTAACATGAAGTAGAAAATATGACTCTATTTGCTTACCTTATTCCTCTACCATTTCGCTTCTACATTAACTTTAAATAGTAAGATAAAAAAGAATAATAGAGGTAATTGTTGCCTAAATGAAAAACAACAACAACAAAAAAACAATTGGTTCCCAGTGGAAATAGAGTTTTACAGGTGAAAAATTTTGTTCTCCATAAAAGCTTCTGATCACTTTCCAACGGGGAGGAGGATCTGCTGGAGCACTTCCCTGGTTCTGCCATGAATTCCTCATGTTACTACCACTTGTAGAATTGGTTTGTCCCCATTTCTAAATGTGGTTCCATTTAGTTTTTACTACTGTTTCGAAGCTAGAACTTCATATTGGCTTGGCAAAGGACTGCCCAATCCCTAGCCTCTTTGCCATGGTAATTTTTGCCAGCCCTATCATTTTTCACTATTTATTTGGAGAACAAAGTACTTACGGGGTTGAGAATGACAGTGAAGAAAAGTTCTCCTCCTTGGATACTTTTATCCAGCTCTTTAGGACCCCCTGGATATTCTTTGTAGAAAATGGTGTGAGTGAAAAGCCCACAGGTTTGTCTTGGGAGAACCTGAAGGAAAAATTTAAAAAAGTAAGGAAAAAGCTTTTTTCAGTCAATTTGTTGAAACTTAGCTTTTTGCTTATGGAAGATGATGCACAAGCTAGCGACATTATTCAGGTCTAACTAGGGCCTGGACAATCTATCATACTCTAGGTAAGAGAGGGAGATGTTAATATGGAAGGAAGAGTGGAGAAAGTTGAAGAAATATTTTAAAACTACAATAGGTATTGTGTTATTTTAGCCACTTGTTTGTTTTAAATATCAAAGTAAGTAATTCTATTAAGAAGCCTAGTAGGTTCCAGCATCTTAAAGAGATGTTTTTTAAGAGATTAAAAAAAAAGAAGTGAAAATGAGACTTTAAAAGTATTGCATTGTCTATGGTATACTGTAATCCTCATAGGCAAGAATTTTAAGAATAAAATTCTGCCATCAAATGCAATAAAAATTCTGCCAAATTCTGTCATGCATTAGAAAATGAAGTCAATTATCAACTCAATATGCTTCTTAGGGAATGACATTTTAAATTAGAATGAATATTTGAGAAGCAAATCACAGTACTGTTCCCGTCTGAAAGGACTACTGCAGGCTATAGTAATTGCCTCAGATTCTAAATGTGAAGCCTGCCAGTTCCAAGAGATTGTCCACTTAGTTTGTTACTTTTAGAAAGTGTAACAACAAAATGGTAAAAAGTCATTTAGCAAAAGGTCTTCTCTTCATCCTTTGTGTATAAGAGCTATTATCTGCTTCAGTTATATATACTTCTGATAAGTTTTTTTTAATTTTTACAGCCTTTTGCAATTATAAAAGGAGGTGTAAATTAAAGCTGTGCAAGATGGTAAAGCCTTAAGCTAAATATTTTCCAATGACTTCATGGTGACCTGTGTTTGTCACTATACATTTGAAGTAGCAGAACATTAATAAGTATACTTCAGAGAGCTACAAATGTTACAGAATCATATACAGGCAGGTCTTCTCGTTATTGTCCTAAGCAAATCAATCTTGATGTTTTCTGTCTCTACTCTTAAAGCATATTTGGTTCAGTAAGTGCTTTCAAAATATTACCTGTCCAGGACTTCTTATGTTTTGTAACCCTCTGGAAGTATACTAGTTTTTTAAAAAACTTGAAGGTATATTAAAATAAATTTTAATCTAGCTCTTGGACAGTACAATATTGGTTATATAATACAATCGATTATATAATCTAGTCCTTGAACAGACAGTTCAATCAATATATCACTTACTACTGAATAAACCAAAACTGTATATATCTTATTTATTTTGGTAAGTTGGTAGAAGTTACATCCTTAGAAGCTATTTTGTCTTAATAAAATAGTTTAAAAAATCTGTTTAAAGCACAGAATATTAGCTCTGATGTTTAAAGGCATTATATATCCTCAAAATCCTATCTATACATACACAAAAAACTAAATGCAAACACATTTTAGCAGAATTAAATATAGTTTCTAACAATTATTATAAATGTAATATTTGGAAATTAAAAATGAAATTTTGAATTTGGAAAGCATTTGGAACAAATTCTTTATATAGCATTTATTCATTTATTTAAAAATATTTATTCTAAACTCTATACTAGCCCGCAGAACAGAGTTAGTTCCATGCTAGTGGAACTAACTATGGACTCTATGTTAATCTGTTGCATGGAGTTAGTTTTATGCTAGAATGTTAGATGTATGTGCTAGTTTCATGCCAGTCCATGTGGGAGAACAGAAAAAGATGTTTTCTACTCTTGAAGAATTTAAACTATATCGGGGTAACGAGAAAGACCTCAAAGCTAAATAATAAAATGCTCACGTGTTAAATGCCAAGTAAATGTTATATTTTAAAAGTGTATGTCTATGACTGAATCACTTCTAGGGTTCAGTTTGAATCTCTTGCTTGGAAGATTATAGAATATATACAGAGCCATCCTTTTGACTTGATTACCTGGCTGATTCTGTGCAAAATGAAGAGATAAGTGAAAAGATATTTGAGTTCTGTCTGTCTCTCAAATTCTTTGAATTTTGGTGCAGTGAAGAGGAAGTGGCAGGCTTTACCCTGCAACTCCAGAAGCACTACTGCTGAGGGTATGAGCCCCATGGAGGGCCCTAGGGGAGTCAGTGGACTACCATAGGGGGCTATGGAGATAATTAAGAGTGTTAAAAGTGTCATATTCTACTGCCTTGCTCCTTAAATGCAGTGGCACCAAATAAGGAGCATGCTCCTTGAAACAGCTTTCTTGTGCTACAGAAAGGATGAGAAACGTTTTTAGGTATTCTGCTGTGGACAGCCCACTAGACTTGGTTCTGGGAATGTAACAACATCAAATTCAAACTTTGAGATGCCAGTGAACCCCTGGAAACTTTATTGCTGCTGAAAATAGTTGATGATGAAAGCCATGATCAACAAGAATCTTGGCCAATGGGAACTGAAGCCAACGTCTGTACCTAAGGCTCATTCAGGAGCAATTGCCAACAAATACTTCTGGGGAATACCAATAAAGACCACTTAGACGGTTTTCAGCAGGATTAATAGTAGACTCTACCAATGGGCATTTCCACTAAAAACAGTAAGTATATAGGCTGTGTAGTCTAATTTCTTTGAGTCTCTGGCTGATATGGTTAGAGTTTGTGTCCCCACCCAAATCTCATCTTAAATTATAATCCCCATAATGCTCATGTGTCAATAGAGAGACCAGGTGTGGAGGTAACTGAATCATGGGAGTAGTATCCCACATTCTGTTCTTGTGATATTGAGTTCTCACGAGATCTGATGATTTTATAAGAGGTCTTCCCCATTCATTCAGCACTTCTTCTTCCTGCTGCCTTGTGAAGAAGGTGCTTTGCTTCCTCTTTGCCTTCTGCCATGATTGTAGGTTTCCTGAGGTCTGCCCAGCCATGCTGAATGGTGCATCAATTAAACATCTTTCCTTTATAAATTACCCCAGTCTTGGGTATCTTCTCATAGCAATGTGAGATGGACTAATATACTGATTCTTTCTAGAGAGTCATGTTCAACAACCAGAAATTAGAGTAGAGAGTGCTGGTTTTCTATCAGGTCCTGACTGAAGGAAACTAAAATGGCTCAGTTGAAAATGCAATAAAACTGGAGGTCCAGAGATTTTGGTTAGGGCTCAAACACCTTAAAGTGTAATTGGTGTTTATGTTGCTGATGAAAATGTGAAATGATGTGTTATAGGAATTCAGAGGAGAATACAATCCCTGTAGGTATGAGTTATTAAGTTGCTATATACTAGGGTATTTTGTTTTCAATTATTTAAGATATGGGACTTAATATTGAACAATAAAGGTTATAGAAATAGGTAGAGAGTGGCCAGAAAGTCTCTTAAGGTGGAAAGAATGACACAGGCCTGGTAACAGCAATACTATTACAGGGTTTGGTTGGAGTAAGTGTATTTCAGCTACAGGGAATAGGAAATAGAAAGGTAGATAGACCAGATGTTTTTCAGGTCCCTGAAGATTATATTAGTGAGTATGGAAGCAATTGGAACTGATCAAGGTTAGAAAGGCCAGGATGAAGGCAGCATTTTAGAAAGATTAAAAGGTTGGCACTGTCTATGGGATAGACTGCAGTGAGGGGGTGGATGAAAGCTGTAAATAGACAAGTAGAAAGCAGCACCAGAGTCAACACATGAAAGTCAACGAAGTAGATTAAGATGGTGGCAGTGGGAAAGGAAATAAAAAGGATATAAAGAAATTATTGATGAAATGTAGACACTGATTAGAAGTGCTGGGGGGATAGAATGATGTTCAAATTACAGAACTGAATTAAAGATAATAGCACAATTGATAACTGGTTTAAAAGGAAAATAAGCCTTTTGAGTTGGATTTGGAAATGGATCATCAAAAAAATGTTGCTTTCTTCTCATACAACAAAATAAGAATGTGATCTAAAGTTTAGTCCTCAGTTCCCTTTTTCTAGATGCATTCTTTTCCTAGGAAGGCATATTGGCTCCTGTGATCTCTACTAGCTTCTCTATTTGGATGGCTCCTAGCCCTGTTTTTTCTCTCTCATTGTGTAATCTACTGTCTGCTGAATATATCCCATTTGGAAGCTCTCATCTAAGAGCCCACAAGCCAAATATAGAAGGTTTCCACAGATTGCTGCAAAAGTGGGCCCACAGAGACAGTTCCATCAAAACAGGAAATCTATTAGAGCCTCAATTACCTGCAAAATTCATGCATTTGTAATATAGATAAAATGTGTTTTTAGGAGAAATGGAAAATATAACCCAGGTCTTCTAAACTCCCTCTGGTCAGAACACTAGCAGCTTGAGCCACTGTAAGTTCATTTTCAGTACAGAGGAAGGGTAGATTGGGATAAAATGTGGCCATAATGTCCCCGTCTAGCATTTATATCAGTTTTTATTGAGGGAAAAGTCAAGATGGGAGATCATCCAAGTTATATGTCTATCCACTCTGTAATTTTTGCAGACATTGAAAAGAAGTCAGTTATAACCTAATTCTAGAGGGTAGACATCTCTTTAGACTTATCATTTCAACAGAGTGTTATGGTGGCTCATCGTATAGTGTTCTTCTGTGGTGTTTCTTCCCAGTGTGTGATTCTAAATTAGGAGGCCCGTTCCTAGCTATACTAGTACTTTGTTTGGATTTTCTGATTTAGGAATAAATTAGGATTTAATTGCTTACTTTGGGAGGTAGTAGCATATTTCAACAATATACATTTGCTAAAATTGTAAAAAGCAAAACAGAGAAGCCCAGATAGAATTCAGTGGTGTTTGCAAATGATTTAATTAACATCACCTGTCATTTTTACTCTATATTATTTTCTGTTAATGGTTATGCAGGGCCTCACATGTGGCTTCTGGCTGCAGGTGGTTGAGTTCTTTTTTAGTCTGGCTTGGTAAACAGAAGAACACAGTTTGACTGACTTGTCAAAGAGCAGCATGGTTAATATAGACAGAGTTGGTGTTAGTTTTTCATACTGAATAACATTTTGAAGAAATGATGTCTACTAAAAATTATCTGCAAGTTAAATAATTTTTTTTTTAGTATTTTAACATCAGTGCCTGCATACCAGTGGTAATGTCAGTAAAAAAAACCTTTTCCAGTTATATTTGAAGAATTGAAAAGAAGTGATTTTAATTAAAACATTTTCTGCTTAGATATGACAAATATGCTTCCTGGAGTATGGAGCTTCGCCTACAGTTATGTTTCTAACATTTGCTTTTTTCTTTCTTCCAATGAGGAATGTAAATCTGGCAGAATTAGCGGTACCCTATGCATACCGGAGGAAGCTCACCATGATGTTTTTGTGGATAAAACCCCTCCGGTATCTAGCTGGTTTCAGATGTGGATATTCTTCAGTGCTGGTGATTTTAATATTCCAGACCTTCTTCCAGGCCTCATAAAGCTGAACGTGCACAGGGTAGACGCCAGAATGGTGAGGGGCCACGGCGTAGCCCATGTCCGTAGGAATGCCATGCTCCTAAGACCAAGCAGATGTTAATCAGAGTGTGTAAAGATTTATCTTGATCCTATTGGTACCTCAAGAATTTCAAATGTACTATAAATATTTATGTTTAAATGCATCATTACTTAATTGTGTGGTAAAATTAAAGTACCAGCTATTAACACCTCTAGACGTCATGAAGCCTGGTAGCCATTCCACCAGTCTCTACGTTAATGCATCTGTGTTTGAGGGGTGGTGAGACAGAACGAGTGATTTTAATGAATAACCTGAAATAGCCTCTATTTTGCACATCCTTGTCATAACCACCTGTTTTCCCATTGCCCACAACATCGACAAACTAAATGTTAGACACTTATTAAAAACAAAACTAAGCATTTCCCACAAAATGAAGCCAATATTTATTAGAGGAACACATTCCAAAATCACTAGGCTGCTGACAAGATTTTATTTTGTCTGCTGTATAGTTTCTACCAAGTTTGCCACATTTCCATTGTCCCCTCAGCATGTGGCCCAGTAGTAACAATGTTCCCTGCCTTAGGTGAAGCACACACTTTGATTGAATAATGTGGTAGAATTCTATAGAGTAATTTTCTTTTGAAGTAAAAGCCCCTATAGTGAAGGTTGAAAATACTGACACAGCCAAATATTCTGGAAACTTAGTCGATTCGAAGTCAAGCTCTTGTACATTAAAATCACTCCAGTTAAAAAAGAAAAGGGTTAGAGGAAAATTACACAGGAACACAAAATGAAATGTGTCCTTTAGAAACAGACCACCCATGGCTTCAGTAGGTAACATGTATTTTTTTCTCCAAAATTACTTTTTATTTTTTCTGATTATATTTTTCAATTGCTTGAAAAAAGTCTTTGAAAATTCCACTAAAATAGGTTTCTAAAATTAATATCTGTCTTCATGCCCAATAATTTCACATGCACAGAATCATAGTATCAGGCTGCTGAATGAATTAAATTGTTGAAATATGCGGCCAGTTGGTATGGAAAAGTTAGAGATATGGTTAGCTTTGTTTTTTTTTTTTTTTTTTTTTTTTTTTTTGAGACGGAGTTTCGCTCTTGTTACCCAGGCTGGAGTGCAATGGCGCGATCTCGGCTCACCGCAACCTCCGCCTCCTGGGTTCAAGCAATTCTCCTACCTCAGCCTCCCGAGTAGCTGGGATTACAGGCGCGCACCACCATGCCCAGCCAATTTTTGTATTTTTAGTAGAGACGGGGTTTCACCTTGTTGACCAGGATGGTCTCGATCTCTTGACCTCGTGATCTACCCGCCTCGGCCTCCCAAAGTGCTGGGATTACAGGCGTGAGCCATCGCGCCTGGCTGGTTAGCTTTGTTTTTAAATCTAAATAATAACAGGAGGGGAAGAAAGTATATGAAGTGCCTGAATGTAGAAGGAAACCAGCTTGCCAACGGTTTCCATTACCTAAATACTTGTTCAAGTTCCTTCGTATGGCATAAAAGACCCTCAAAATTTGGTCCCAACCTACCTATATGGCCTCATCTCCTATCAGCGCTAATTCCCCCCAGTTTCTGATTTCCTTCATGTCATTGCTGTATACCATACACACTGTCCTCCTCAGTTGGAATGCCCTTTCCTTATCTTGTAAACTCTGCTTATTGCTCAAAACTCAGTTCAGTTGGCTGTAGTTGAGGATGCCAAAAATGGGAGCCACTACATTACTGCTGTGAGAAAGAGAATGGGTGGTATGGGAGGTGAAGTGGACCATTCCTGTGTTTCTGAAGTGTGATAGGGAAGTTTTACATTCTTCATTTGATTTGAATCCTTTGTAGACATTGCCATAACCACATAACCATCATATTCAGAACTCCACTAAAAGTTGAATTGAAATATTTCATTGCTTTTTTTCTTACTGTTTTAAAAACTCAAACTAAAGTAATTTCTTTCCCACTAAACATCACTTATCAACACATAATTTGTGTTCATCTAAAGTGGTTGAAGGCTAGGGAAATGGTGATAAAGACCAGATGAAGAAAAATGAATTTCAATCACAAACACTATAAAATGAATAATTATAGATTAACAACTTTAAAAAAATGTAATTTTTTATTACGGTAACTTTATTATTTCTGTAATGGTTGTGAAATAGTATTCTTTTATTTTGAATTTCAACTTTTAGATTCAGGGGTGCATGTGCAGGCTTGTTACATGGAAATGTTGTGTGGTGCTGAGGAGGTTAACAGCTTTTTGAAGAGTATGGGAAGAAGTGAGGAAGAAATTCACAATGACAGGAGTTATGTTATAAAATTCAGGTATCTGCAAATTTGTAAGAAATTATGCTTTTCCAAAGCTCAAGGTAATTTTAAATACTCGTGAGTGGTCAGCTGTGTCTTTGGGACCCACATAGCACAAAACGATGGCCCAGCACAGCAGAGACATTTCCTTTATTTTGAATTTAAAAATATTTGGCAACCAATGTCTCTACAGTTTTTACTTTTTTTCTCCCTAGATTTAACACTAACGATCTACTGTGATTTTTAATTAATTAATTAATTTATTGGGACTGGATCTCACTCTGTTGCCCAGGCTGGAGTACAGTGGTGGTGAACATAGCTTACTGCAGCCTCGTCCTCCTGGGCGTAAACAATCCTTCCATAGTAGTTAGGACTACAAGTGCACACCAGCACACCTGACTAAAGGGGGTTTTTAGTTTCATCTTTTATTTGTGTGCTAGTGCAGTGTGGCACAGTAGCAGAAGACATCACTTCTGGAATCGGACGTATCTAGCTGTTCATGCTGTCATTTATCAACTGCATGGCCTTTGGCAAGCAATCTATGAGCTCTAAGCCTTGTTTCCTGTTTTCAAAAATGCTAATAATAAGGGCATTAACTCAAAGGGGTTCAGAGGTAGCTCTGAAAGGCAGTTAGTATAGTTCTGGAAACATGACACACACTTAATGAATTTTTAAAATTATTGTTGTCATTACTACCCTGCTTCTATTATTTTTATATGCTATGATTCTACCATTCAACTATAATGTGGAAATTATGAAACTATTGGGCCACTTTTTTTTTTCCAATAAAAGAGACAGACTGTCTTTCCTGCTTTCCCTGCAGATTTTGGGATTCTTTTTCATGAGGCTTCTGTGGTGAACTCTGACTACTATCCCAATACTCCTTCCTAAGCTCACTTCCCTTCTGATTCCTCAAAATATGCTCAGCCACTGCCATGTGGTTCCAGCTTGTGAGTCATTCACAGTTAGTAGGAGGCCTCTTTTAAATTCGTTTTAGAAAAAAGCAACATCAATTTGCTTCCAAATTTGCATTCATCACCAGAGAGAACACCTGAAATGTTACCGTATAGAAAAGTTTGGGCTACGATTGCAGGTGGTGTGATCTGGAAGGCAGGCTATCATGTTTTAAAAGGTTTAGCCATCATGCTAATATTTTGGCTGATTAAGTAATCAGCCAAATACTGATTAAGTATTGTTCAATTTGAGATTAAGCAAATATTATTTTATAAACTGCAGTAAAAAGTTTACCTTAAAAGTTAATTCTAATTATTCTTTTCATTAATCCTTGTTTGAAAGTAACATCTTAGATCCAGGAACTATATGTCAGGATTTTTCTACTGGAGGGTATGGGTCAAAAACCCTGAGGAATATGGCTATGTAACTATAAAATATGATTAAATACTTGGAACACAAGTGGAATTAATAATCTTAATAGTTGAATTCATGATCTCCACATCTCAGCCCTACCAGATACTGTCTTTCTCCAGGGTTTCACCATATTATTAAATGACATCATCAACCATCAACAAACAAGTTGTTGTATTGAAAGATAGAATTTTGACCCCTCCTGTTTCTTCTTTCCTAAATCTAGTCCATGGTCATGTCCTATCAGTACTATCTCTGGTATACATCTTAAGTTTAGCTACTTTTCTTCAGTTCTATCATTATCATCACTCTAGTCGAATACACCATCTTAGCCCATTGCCTTGCGGCATAGAATCCCATTTTCTCTCTTGCTTCCTTCTAATCCATTCCCTGCAAGGCAATATTTAAGAGACATAAATATGATTATGTGACCGCCTACTCAAAATCCTTTCCTGATTTCCCTTTGCACTTAAATTACAAAACTCTTAGCATGATCACAAGCACTGCATATGATCCTTGCTTCTTTAGCTAGCCTCAACTTGCACTACTCTCCATCCTTCACTGAATTTTAGTCACGTGAACCTTTCCCTGAAACTCACTAAGCACTTTTCTACCTCAGCATCTTCCTATATATAGTTTCTTAGCCTGAACTGTTTCTACTCCAAATCTTCACCTGGATAAATCTGAAAGTAATTTATTCTGTCACGTCTTCAGAGAAGACTTTGCTGACAAGGCCCTTTAAATGAAGTCGATAATAAGACTTCTCTTAGTAGCTTTCCTTGGTTTTACGTAATACACAGCACAGTTTGTAAGCATGTATTTTTTTGCATAGAAAAGATATTTATATAATATCTCTCTTTTTCATTCAACAATAAACTTCATGAACTTTAGGCTCCATTTTATCCACTGCAATATGCTCAGTGTCTTTCCAACAGCAAGTACTCATTTAAATATTAGTGAAAAACTACATGGTCTGATTCTGATTACGTCCCTCTCATTTCAGTGTTCACTCTCTCAATTATCTTTGTTACACTGCCTGTTTGGCTGAAGAATAAACACATGATAACTCTCAGGGAAATTTTAATATCTGTGTAAATAATACTTGAAAGTACTTTTGAGACTATAGTTAAAAATTATGAGGGTGGAGCAGGATGGCAGAATAGAAGCCTACACCATTTGTACCCCTTGTAGAAAGACCAAATTTTAACAACTACCAGTATACAGAAAAGTGCTGTTTAGAAAAAACAAAAATTAGGTGAGCAATCATAGTACCTCATTTTATCTTCATAAAAGTTAATGAAAATGGCATCAAGGAGAGTTGGAGACAGTCTTGAATTACCAGCGCCACCTTTCCCCTGTCCCTTGGCAGTGGCCATGCAGTGCAGAGGGTCTATGTACTCGGGGAAGGGAGAGCCCAGTGACTGGGGTACTTTACAATGGGCTCAATGCTACCCTGTCATAGTAGAAAGCAAAGCCATGCTGGGTTCAGCCAGTGTCCACACATGGAGCATTTGGACTAGACTTACCCAAGGGGAATTCACGCATCTCATCAGTCAGAGCTCGAGTTTCTTGTCAAGTCTAGCCACATGGGCCAGCATGCTCTAAGGTCCTAGATAAACTTGAAGGACAGTCCAGCACACAAGGACTGCAATTCCTAGGCAACTCCTAGTTCTGGATTGGGCTTAGAGCCAGTAGACTAGGGTAGATGTGACTTAGGTAGACACTAGTCTGAGCAGCTAAAGGATTGCTTGTGCCACTCCTCCCCCAATCCCAGACAGTGCAACGCATAGCAATGAAAGTGTCTCCTTCCCTTTAAGGGGAGGAGGGCAAAGAGCAAAGAGGACATTGTCTTGCATGTTGGATACTGGCTCAGCCACAGTAGGAGAGGGCACCAGACAGAGTCATAAGGCCCTCTTCCAGGCCCTAGCTCCTGGAGAACATTTCTTGACACACTCTGCGACAAAAGAGAACCCACTGTCTTGAAGAGAGAGACCTAGTCTTGGAAGGATTCATCACCTGATGACTAAAGAGCCCTTGGGCCTGAATAACCATCAGTGATAGCCATGGTGTGTGCTGTGAGCCTTGAGCACTGGGACACAATGACTACATGTGCAACTTGGCACACTCCCAGCTGTGGTGACTATGGTGAAAGACTCCTGTTTGAGAAAAGCATAGGGAAAAGTAAAGGGGACTTTTCTTGCACCTTATATATCAGCTTGGCCATAGTGGGGTAGAGCAACAAGCAGGCTCTTGGGGTCTCTGAGTTCAGGCCTAGGCTCTTGAACAGCATTTCTGGACCTTCCCTGGGTCAGAGGGAAGCCCACTGCCCAGAGTGTGAATCCCAGGCCTGGCAGCATTCACCATAAGTTAAAAGAAGAGCCCTTGGGCTTAAGTGAACACCACTGGTGGCTTGGCAGAACCCTGCCATGGGAGGGTTGGTATGGTACTCAGAGGGAAAGGCTTCTCTCCCTGTGGAAAGGGGAAGGAAGAGTAGGAAGTACTTTATAGTATGGTTTGGGTACCAACTTATCCACAGTAGCATAGAACATCAAATTTCTAATGTTTTTCACTCTAATCCTTGGCTCCCAGACAGCATCCCTGGACCTGTCTGGGGCCTGGAGGAACTTGCTGCTCTGAAGGGAAGGACACAAATCTTGCTGGCTTTGCCACCTGCTGATTGTAGTGGCCTAGGGCCTTGAGTGAACATAGCTGGTAGCCAGGTAGTGGTTAAAGTGGGCCTTTGACAAGACTCAATGCTGTGCTGACTGAGTCTTTAGGCCTGACCCAGTGCAGTCCCAGTTGTGGTGGCCACAGAGGTGCTTGAATCATCATAACCCCAGTTCCAGGCAGCTCAGGACAAAAGAGACTCTGTTTATTTGGGAGAAAGTAAAGAAGATGAACAAGAATTTCTGCCTAATAAGCCATAGCCTTCTTTTAGATCTTCTTCAAGACCACCAAGATGATACCTCTATGAGTCTGCAAGAACCACAGTGACCTTGGGCCTGGGAACCAAGCACCTTTGAATATCTGAAAAGCCTTCTCAAGGACAAGTACAAACAAGCCCAGACTGCAAAGGCTATAATAAAGACCTAACTTTTCTGTGCCCAGACACAGATGAACATCTACAAGGGTCAAGATGATCCAGGAAAACAACCTCTCCAAGTGAACTAAATAAGGCACCAGGGACCAATCCTGGAGGAACAAGGATGTGTGGCCTTTCAGACAGAGAACTCAAAACGGTAATTTCTGAGGAAACACAAATTCAAGATGTACACAGATAAGAAATTCAGTAATCTATCAGATAAGTTTTAAAAGAGATTGAAATAATGAGAAAGAATCAAGCAGAAATTCTAGACTTGAAAAATGCAATTGACATGCTGAAGAATGCATCAGAGTCATTTAATAGCAGAATTTATCAAGCAAAAAAAAAAAAAAAAAGAATCCGTGAGCTTGAAGATAGCCTATTAGAAAACATACTGTCAAAAGAGACAAAAAAAAGAATAAAAGAAAAAACAAGAAACAATATAGCACACGTATAAGATATAGAAAATAGCATCCAAAGGGCAAATCTCAGAGATACTAGCTTTAAAAAAGAGATAGAGAAACAGATGGGGGTAAAAAGTTTATTCAAAGGAATAATAACAGAGAACCTCCCAAATCTGGAGATCAGCATTCAAGTACAAGAAGGTTATGGAACACCCCAGCTACTCAGGAGGCTGAGGCAGGAGAATTGCCTGAAACCAGGAGGTGGAGGTTGCAGTGAGCCGAGATCGTGCCATTGCACTCCAGCCTGGGTAACAAGAGCGAAACTGCATCTCAAATAAATAAATAAATAAATAAATAAATAGAAGACTACCTCAAGGCATCTAATAATCAAACTCCCAAAAGTCAAGCACAAAGACAATATCCTAAATGCAACAAGGAAAGTAACAAATAACATACAGTGGAGCTTCAATACATCTGGCAGCAGACTTTTCAGTGGAACCCTGACAGGCCAAGAGAGGGTGGCAAGACATATTTAAAGTACTGAGGGAAAAGAACTTTACTGCTAGAATAGTATATCTGGTGGATATATTCCTCAAGCATGAAGGAGAAATAAAGACTTTCACAGACAAACAAAAACTGAGGGATTTCATCAACACCAGACCTGTCTTACAAGAAATGCTAAGGGGAGTTTTCCAATCTGAAAGAAGAGACTATTAATGAGCAAGAAGAGATCATCTGAAGGTAAAAATACTGGTACACTGGTAATAGTAGGCACACAGACAAACAGAATATAGCAACACTGCAATGATGGTGTATAAACTACTCTTAAGTAGAAAGACTAAATGATGAATCAATCAAAAGTAATACTACAAAAACTTTTCAAGGCATACTTCAACAAGACATAAGGAGCAATGAAAAATTAAAAAGTGATGAGATGAAGTTAAAGTGCAGAGTTGTTATTAGTTTTCTTTTTGTGTGTTTGTTTATGCAATCAGTGTTAAGTTGTCATCAGTTTAAAATAAATAGTATTTGCTAGTCTCATGATAACCTCAAATAAAAAAACACAACAGAAACAAAAAATAAAAAGCAAGAAATTAAAGCATACCACAAGACAAAATTACTTTCACTAGAATGAAGACAGAAAGGAAGAAAAGAAGAAAGAGAAAACTGAAAACCAACCAGAAAACAAATAACAAAATGACAGGAGTAAGTTTCTACAAATAAATAACAACACTGAATGTAAGTGAACTAAACTCCCTGATCAAAAGACACAGAGTGGCCAAATGGATAAAAAATACAAGGTCCTATGATCGGTTGCCTATAAGAAACACACTTCATCATACTGTAAAGATACACAAAGACTGAAAATACGGATGTAAAAAGATATCCCATGTCAACTGAATTAAAAAATGAACAGTAGTAGTATATAAGACAAAATAGATTTGAAATCAAACACTATAAGAAAGGACAAAGAAGGTCACTATATAATGATAAAGGAGTCAACTCAGTAATAGCATAATACAATTTTAAATATATATGCAACCAACTCTGGGGCACCCAGCTATATAAAGAAAATATTATTAGCTAAAGAGAGATAGACTCCAATACAATAATAGTTGGAGATTTCAACACTCCACTTTCAACATTGGACAGATGTCCCAGACAGAAACTCAACAAAAAATATTGGACTTAACACTATACAGCAAACGAATCTAATACATATTTATAGAACATTTCAACCAAAGGCTACAGAATACACATTCTTTTTCTCAGCACATAGATCATTTTTAAGGATAGACCATATGTTAGGTCATAAAACAAGTCTTAAAACATTTATAAAAATCAAAATAATATCAAGCACCTTCTCTGACAATAATGGAATAAAACTAGAAATCAACAGCAAGAGGAATTTTGGATACTATACAAACTTAAAGGAAACTAAACAATATGTTCTTGAATGGTCAGTGGGTCAATGACAAAATTAAGATGGAAATTGAAAATTTTTTGGAAAATAAATTCTAATGAAAACAAAACATACCAAAACTTATGGGATACAACAAAAGCAGTACTAAGAGGAAAGTTTATGGCTGCAAGTGCCTACATAAAAAACAAACAAAAAACCTTTAAATAACCTAACAATGCATCTTAAAGAACTATAAAAGAGCAAACTGAACCCAAAATAATAGAAGAAATAACAAAGATCAAAGCAGAAATAAATGAAATTGAAATGAAAAAAAATACAAAAAAGTCAATGAAAAAGTTTTTTTTCTAAGATAAACAAAATCAGCAAAAGTGGCCAGATTAACAAAGAAAAAAATGGATGAGAACCCAAATAAATAAAATCAGATATGAAAAAGCACACTACAACTGATACTGCAGAAATTCAAAGGATCAATAGTGGCTACTATGAGAAACTATATGCTAATAAATTGGAAAATTTACAGGAAATGAATAAGTAACTAGGCACATACAACCTGCCAAAATTGAACCATGAAGAAATCCAAAACTTGAAAGGACCAATAAGAAGTAATGAGATTGAAGACATAATAAAATGTCTCCCAGTAAAGAAACACCCAGGACTTGATGGTTTTACTGCTGATTTCTACCAAACATTTATAGAAGAACTAACAGAAATCCTACTAAAACTATTCTGAAAAACAGAGGAGGAGAAAATTCTTCCAAATTCATTCTATGATGCTGATATTATACTGATATCAAAACCAGATAAAGATACATCAAAAGAAAAGAAAAAAAACTACAGGCCAATATCTCTGATAAATATTGATGCAGAAATTCTCAATAAAATACAAACAAAACCAATAACACATTAAAACATTAAAAACACATTAAAAAGATCAATTATGACCAAGTGACATTTATCCTTGGGAGGCAAGTTCAGTATATACAAATCAATCAGTATGATACATCATATCAACAGAATGAAAGACAAAAATCTTAGAATCATTTCAATTCATGCTGAAAAAGCATTTGATAAAATTGAACATCCCTTTATGATAAAAACCCTCAGCAAACTTGTTATAGAAGGTACATACCTCATCATAATAATCTATGACAGACCCACAGCTGGATTCATACTAAATTGGGAAAAACTGAAAGGCTATCCTCTAAGATCTGGAAGACAATAAGAATGCCCACTGTCACTACTGTTATTCAACATAGCACTGAAAATTCTAGCTATATAGCAATTGGAAAAGAGAAGGAAATGAAGGACATTCCAATTGGAAAGGAAGCAGTTAAATTATTCTTGTTTCCAATTGGTATAATCTTATATTTGGAAAAACCTAAGGACTCCACCAAAAAATTATTAGAACTGATAAACAAATTCAGTAAAATTTAAGATACAAGATCAGCATTCAAAAACCAGTAGCATTTCTATATGCCAATGGTGAACAATGTGAAAAAGAAGTCAAAATGTAATCTTATTTATAGTAGCCACAAATAAAATTAAATACCTAGGAATTATCCAAAAAGTTAAAGATCTCTACAATGAAAACTGTAAAACACTGATGAAAGAAATTAAAGAGGACACCAAAAAAATTAAAAGTTATTCCATGTTCATGGATGAGAAGAAATATTATTAAAATGTCCAGACTAAACAAAGTAATCTATAAATTCAATACAATCTTTATGAAAATACCAATGATATTTTTCACAAAATATATAGTATAACCTAAAACTTTATATGAAATTTCAGAAGATCCAGAATAGCCAAAGCTATCCTGAGGAAAAGAATCAAAACTAGAGGAATCACATTACCTGATTTCAAATTATACTATGGAGTTATAGTATGGAAGACTAAACGCTACTGGCATACAAACTGATACCATAGACCAATGGAATAGAAAAGAGAACCCAGAAACGAATTCATGCTCCTACAGTGAATTCATTTTTGACAAGGTGCCAAGAACACACATTGGAGAAAGGGCAATCTCTTCAATAAATGCTGCTTGAAAAACTAGATCTGAACCCCTATCTATTGCCATATACAAAAATCAAATCAAAACAGATTAAAAACTTAAATATAAGGCCTCAAACTATGAAACTACTGTAAGAAAACATTGCAAAACTCTCCAAGACATTGGTCTGGGCAAAAATTTCTTGGGTAACACCTCACAAGCATAGGCAACCAACAAACAAATGGACAAATGGGATTATATCAAATTAAAATGACTCTCCATAGCAAAAGAAACAATCTACGAAGTGAAGAGACAACCCACAGAATGGGAGAAAATATTTGCAAACTACCCATCTGACAAGGGATTAAAAACCAGACTATATAAGAAATTTAAACAACTCTATAGGAAAAAAAAAATTAGTAATCTGAATTAAAAATGGGCAAAGGGCTTGAATAGACATTTCTCAAAAGAATACATACGAATGGCAAACAGGCATTTGAAAAGGTGCTCAACATCACTGATCACCAGAGAAATGCAAATAAAAACTACAGTGAGACGTCATCGAACCCCACTTAAAATGACTTTTCTCCAAAACGACAGGCAATAACAAATGCTGGGAAAGATGTGGAGAAAAGAAAACCCTCATGTGCTTTTGGTGGGAATGTAAATTAGTACACCCACTATGGAGAACAGTTTGGAGGTTTCTCAAAAAACTAAAAATAGAACAACCATATGATCCAGCAATCCCTCTGCTGAGTATATATCCAAAAGAAAGGAAATCGGTATATCAAAGAGATATCTGCACTCTTGTTTGTTGCAGCACTGTTTACAATAGCCAATATTTGGAAGCAACCAGTGTCTATCAACAGATGAATAAAGAAAATGAGGTATATAATGATATATATATATATGTGTATATATATATATATATATAATATGTTTGTATAATATATACATACAGTGTAGTAGTACACATTGGTGCTATTGTATACTATTATATATAGTACACACATTTCAGGTATCCCATATATATGTGTGTGTATGTATGTATGTATGTATGTAACTGAATCCCATTTTTTTTATGGCTGAATAGTGCACCATTGTGTACTATTATACTGTATGTATGTAGGTCTATATATATATATATGCCTATATATACAGTATATATGTATATATATGTATGTGTATATATGTATGTATGTATATACACATACATATATGTATATACAGCTATATATATAATATATACAGATATATACATATATACAGGTATATATACATACATATATACATCCATACTGTATATATATGTATACATACATACATACATACATACACATATAAGTATATACCTACATACATACAGTATAATAGTACACAATGGTGTACTATTCAGCCATAAAAAACAATGGAATTCAGTTATCTGCAACAATATAGATGGAACTAGAGGTCATTATGTTAAGTGAAATAAGCCAGACACAGAAAGACAAACATCACATGTTCTCACTTATTTGTGGTATGTAAAACTCCAAACAATTGAACACATGAAGATAGGGAGTAAAAGGATGGATACCAGAAGCTGGGTAGGATAGTGGATGTTGAAGAGGAGGTGGGCCTGATTAATGAGTACAAAATATAATTAGGAAGCATGAATAATATGTAGTATTTGGTAGCACAACAGGATGATTATAGTCAAAATTGTATAAATGTACATTTAAAAATAACTAAAGGGTATAATTGGATTGTTCATAACAGTAAGGATAAATGCCTTGGGGGGGTGGATATTCCATTTTTCATGATATGATTGTTATACACTGCATGCCTCTATCAAATATTTCATGTATCCCATAAATATATACCCCTACTGAGTACCCACAATAATTAAAAATTAAAGAAAATTATTGTTCCAGTGAAGACAATTTTATTTCAATAAATTCATGTTTGTTATATAAAGTTAAAAATTACAAGATTTTCCTAAATTATGGATTGAAATATTTCCAAATAGACAATGTGAAAATAACATAATTTTGTCAAGCAAAAAGTAATGCTGTAGTCTTTAGAACAGTTTCCCCAAGAACTAAAAAAAGAATCAAACAGCATTCAGATATTTGAGAAATACAATTAGCCTCATTACTGAAGAAAAGATTGTTTATTACTGTCTTTAATGATGTGTCTTTATTTTGACTCTTGCTAGTGATTAAGAATGTTACTGAACTTTTAGTTTTTGTCTCTATTTCAAGTTCTCTCTAAAGAGAAAAACCTTTGTAATTTTCATTAATGACTAGACTTATTGCCTGTTTCCATATTTTGCAGATTAGTAAATATGCAAAGTAATTTATGGAAAACCCTACCATGATAGGAAATCAAACAGACATTCTGTGTGCTACAGTAAAAAAAGAGTCCCAAACTTCCTTACAGTATAACTTGGAAATACTTCAAAATGCTTTTCTGCAGTTCATTTTGGTTGGAATGTCCCATTTCCTCAGTACACAGAAGTTCATGCTTTGGTTAACTATCTCGTAGTATTGAGAATTTACATACATAATTTACATGGGTTGAAGATAAAATTTCCCTATATTTACATTTGATAGCATATTTTGAAGTTGATCTAGAACAACATTTTTTCCCCTAGAGTTTCAAAGGGGCTTTGTTAAAAACTATGGCTTTTGGGGGAAAAACCGTGCCTTCCTTAAAAACTGTGGCTATTTGAGATATTATTTAACAAAGAAAAGAATACATTTTTTTTCTAGATGATAGGAGCATAATTGTGACCACCTTCTGCCTCCTTCTGTTTAGAAAATGAAATTGGCATCTTTTAAGACATAAGGCACTTGCGTGAGTGCAGGCATACACGTGCATGTGCACACACACACAGATATATATGAAGAAAATAAATATATGAAACTATTTCCTTGAATTTGTGAAGCATTTTCAAGCTTCTAAGGATGATTTATTTTCCTAAGGTAAAACTGATGGGCCACACACACAATTCAGCTTGTAAGATCCTGTGGAACCTCTGGCACCTGTGGAAGGAGTCCTGTAGTAGCTGCAATCACTGAGAGAAAGTAAGGAATGGCATGGCTGTGGGCAAAGTGGCCCAATATATGTAAAGTTGCTATTCAAAGGAAGCTGACTGTCTTCTTAGCATACAACAAAATAAGGCAAGCCAGGATCATTAAGTTAGGGAATTTAGGTTGGATACTTCATGCAAAGATTATTAAGTATTAGACTCTGTCCCTGTGATAAATGAAAATTCTGGTATGGTTTGAAATGAAAAATCTTGAAGTGACTAATTACATTAGCATAGGAATCTGATTTTTTATTTTCTAAAAAATTTTAAAATAAAGAAGTTGTGCAAGTAGTCACTAAAGTCCTGGTTTATAGTTCTGTGTTTCTTTGACATAATCTTTGTGGTTTTAGAAATGATTTTATATTCAGATGCTAAATATGAAAGTACTATTTTTAATCCATGAACAAATATTAAACTCCCATGTACAATTTTATTTCTACATACTTAAGGATGTAATAATCTTCTAAAATATGATAGGCACAGTTAGGTAAATCTGGTTAATATTTATAGATTTGATCACCAAATATTTCTCTAGTTTTCTTACATGATGCTCTTTGATTCATAATATAAATTTTGGTTTGCTGGCTAGAATGTGAAAAAATTTCTGTGATGACAATGCTGTTTTTAATAAATTTGCTCTAAGAGTTCAAAAATCATCCCCTCTTAGCAGCTATTGTATTAAGAGATAATTTGGTCTTCCTTATCCCTGATTCCTGGGAGATAACTTCTAACTCTGGGATTTCCTGAGTGATAGAAATGTCTTTGTTATTTATGATGAACCCCTGAAACTGTATCTGAGTTTATGCTAGCAAGATGACTCAGGATGAAGCTTCGTCATACCAGGAAGTCCTACCATGTAATTAGAGAGTTAGAGCTTTGAGCCAGGTGATATCAGCCTGACCTTAGGGTAGGCGAGGGGAGTTAGAGATTGAGTTCAATCACATGGCCAATAATACAACCAAACATGCCTACA
Source organism: Callithrix jacchus (assembly GCF_049354715.1). Classification (NCBI taxonomy): domain Eukaryota; kingdom Metazoa; phylum Chordata; class Mammalia; order Primates; family Cebidae; genus Callithrix; species Callithrix jacchus. Next base: position 79,161,395 of record NC_133504.1, read on the forward strand.
TAATGAAACTCTCATAAAAAAAAATCTGGAACTTGAGGTTTAGGTGAATCTCTCTGGGTGGTGATATTCCTATGGATCCACAAACCCCAGGAAGGAGATATTCTTTGTCTCACAGATAGCAAAAAATATGGCTATAAAAGAAGAGTAACAGAAGTCCTTGGGTGAAAGTGTTAAAGGTGTTAATAATGAGATCTTGTAAAACCGAATGGCATTATAGCAACTTATAAAACAGAAGTGTCACCTTATCACTCTGGAGTTACTCATCTCCGGAAAAGAGATGAATGTATGGTGTTTAATTTAGTATATGGTGAGAAAAGAGTCTTATTCTTTCAATATCTCAAAATAGCCAAACCCATGACAATGAAATTATCCTTGTACCAGGAATCCTAGGGATGGGGAGTAGCATATATCATGGAGAGAGGACAGATTTAGGAGAGCACAGATTTGAGTCCTGGGCTCAATCTCAGTGCTTTTCTTCATTGGTCCGAGGACCCTGGCAGGTTATACAAAGTCCCCATACCTCCATTCCCTCACTTGCCAAGTAGGGTTATTACTAATGATCTCACAGAATGGTCGAGAATGAAGTGTATAAACAAAGTTATTGGTGAAGTGCCATTTAATTTTCTTTTATTCAGTTAAAAGTATTCTTTATTTGGGGGGAAACAAACACAAGCTTAACAAACAAAAAGGTAAAATAAGACTCCTCTAACCAGCACTTCCATCCTCAAACAACTCAGAATGCTTACTTCAGAGCAGACGTTCCTCAGAGAAGATATATTGTAATTATCAATCACGTCTAAAAGCAAAGTCTTACTAAACAGTATACATTTCTTCTATTATACATACTAGATATTACATATAAAGTGGGAGGAAAGGAATAGCCCTGGTTGACCATAAATTTGATAAAGCTGTAGCAATAACATCAGCAAAAACCCCTTTTTGACACCATGCATTCCTCTTTAGGTATTATCCCAAGTTAGCAGCTAAATTATGTGAAGAAATGGAATGACATTTTCTAAGCCAAATGTAGTAAGAAATTTCAGTAACAAAAGTTAACTAAAAATGTAGTATCAATACTGAAAAAGGGTTATAAAAGGTAGCGTACTTGGCCTTAGTCTTCATTTTCACTTGTAACCTTTAAGAAAAGAACTATTCGGGGGACAGTGACAGATTTTCTCCTAGTCTTCCCTAACAATTATAAAATTTATTTCAAGTACATTTTCATTTAACTGAGTATGTTGTTTTTCTCTCTTGGAGTTCCCTCCAGAATTTTTGAAGTGTTGTCATATCTTTGTTGAGTGTCTCATAAGGAAACATAGCACTGAAAGATGTGCTTTTGTGAGAATACTCAAAAGAATGATGTAAACACTTGTGCTTTGCACAGACCAGGTTGGTATTTTTGAATTGCTGGGGTGTATTCAAGTAAACACAGGAAGAGTTTTATAGAAATGTAAAAAAAATGAATTTATGAAAACTTTTTATGCTGTAGCAAAACAACTGAAAAGAAGATTATCTGGATTCATAATGGAGGAATTGGAAAGTTTGGTTTAATTCAGCTTTGAATTTTGGTTTAATCTCAGACTTTGAAGCAATGAATTTTATGTGAATCTATCGCGGTCTTTGAGGTAAGAAAGCTATAAATAATCAAGGACAGCCTCAAATTCTCAGAGTATGTGCACACACATTTAATCTCTCTGAAAATATGCAAGGTTGATTAGGAATCTTTAAGGCTACATAGTACTAATTTAAATGAAGTTTAATATTTCTGAAAACATAAAAAGTAGATATTTATTTTTGTTATAACCACTGTATACCCTCTGGTATTTATAAAAGCCACCAGGACAGTAATGTTTGCAGCACTGAGACCACAAACACAAGAAACTACATAAATCATATAAACAGTTATTTAGGAGAAGTAAAAAGTCAGATTTGTATTCTGAATTTGTTTAAAAATATAAGGAAGTAATAACATTTTGATATGAGGTCTGTGTAACAGTAATAACAGTATCAATGGCATGGCAATTTGTTAATTATAAAAACTGTGGTTGTTACATGGGCTTTGGAATTTGACAGACCTGAGATAAAACCCTTTCTCCAGCTTTCCCTGGCTGTGTGATTTTAGGAAAATTATATAAGCTCTCTAAGCCTTGCTTTCTGCATTTTCAATACGAAAATAAGCAACCTTGCAGGTGGTTGTGAGAATTAACTGAGGATGTATGGAAAGCACTGAGCACAATGTCTAGTAAATATTTGCTCAACAATTTCTCTTCCTGCATTTCCTCAGGAGAGTCAAGAATCTTTCTCACTGAAATGTAAGGTTCTGTTTCATGCTGGGAAAACAGAATCACAGCATTTCATGTTTCACGTTTCCCGGTCTGAGCAAAGATTAGTGGAAAAAAGGTGGAAAACAGGAGAGACTAGTATGGAGGCTGCAGCAATAATCTAGGTGTGGGCCGAAAAATTTGGAAGTGAAGTAGGGATGGAAAATTTTGAAAAGGAGCAGGAGCTGGTACAAAAGAAAAAAAAATGGAAAGAAATTGTTAAATGAGTGGGAACTTAGAGTGGGAGACATGAAAATGCCAAAGCAGAGCCAAGGTTAGCACTCATGTGGAATTTACTCTTCTTCTTCTTCTACCATCACTTCCATCTCTGCCATGTTTATAACCACTTCTCAGAATGCAAGTGCCCCCCGCTCCATCTTAAGCAAATGAAAGGCATAAAAGGAAGGAACATTGAAAATTTGGGAGCAGCAGGCATGGATCCGGAAATAGACCTGCCCCACCCTCATACCCACATCTAACTCCAGCCCACCAGTAAGAGTTTCTAAGAGAATTCATAAAGGCTTTTAGTTCATTTTGTGTCCACATAAATTTGGACAATAAGGCACTATTTTCATGCAGTACATGTGCTAAATTTATCTCTCTTTTTATGAAATCCTGTTCAGTTACCAGATAAATGTGCCGAAGATGAAATCTAGTATTTCTGTTAGAGAAAAAAGGGAAAGGAATTGAGGAATTCTTTCTACAATGTCTATCTTGTTAGAGAGTATGAAGTCTTCTCATAGGATAGAAAAGAAGGTAGTATGGACAGGAATTTACAAAGAAAAGGATTCCAATCAAAATCACTTTCAAAAGTTCAATGATATATCCAAATGAGAATAAATTTTGTACCACTGTAGATATGGGTAGGAGGGGGGGTATCCTCATGTAGGTGAAATATAGAACTTCTAAAGAAAAAGCAGCAGTTCACATATGCAAAAAGTTTAAAGAAGCACACACAGGTAGAAAAGTGGGTGGCTTAAACCCTGATGTTATTTTTGACCTGTTAGTCCCTTTTGCTTCCTCAACATCCATCTGATTAAAAACCTTATTGAATCTATGTCAGAATTGTTTTTTATATCTCACTTCTTTATGATCCCTCTTCCACTGGTTTAGTTAAAGCTGGCTTTTATTTCCTGTTCTTTGGTTAATTTAATAGTAATCCAGTATTTCTACTTATATCCAATTTTCCTTTGCTTGTCTTCATCCTAAACACTCCTGCTCTAATGTTCTGTGATTCTACCACATATGTATAAGTGCTAGAACTTGGGAGTAGATAACAGTGTTATCTTGGAGTTCAAGATACTTAAAATATATAATTCTAAAAATAACTAGATATATTTCAATTTAGAAAAGCAGATTTTAAAATATTCTGGTGAAAAAATAGTTGTAAAACAATTGCTAGAAATATACCAAGGGAACACAGCTAAAAGATATGTATTCCTATTATGTTCAACAATACTGATAACTCAAAGGTACAAAAGTCATACTTGTAAAACATAGGGATTACACAAAGCTGGGAAAGATACAAAGTGTGTTAAATAACAGAGTTAGTCTTTATCAGGATGTTGTAATTTCAAGGCTAGCATTTAGTTTACAAAATCAATTGGATAAAAATAAATACTTGAAGGTTTAATAAATGGCTCATGGACAGAGGGTTTGGCAGACACTGGTGTGATATGATGGTGTAAAAATTTAGTGTGATCTTTGGCTATGTTAATAGAAGTAAAGTGCACATGAAGAAAAAATATTTTACCATTTTCTGGTTTGATAACACCACATTAGTGGACTATAATGTTCAGATTGGGGCATATACTGGCAAGAAGAATGACAAATTAGACATTGTACAAATATGATAGCTGGAATGATGAGGGGATTTGAAAACCCATGGAATGCGTCAAGATACATAACCAGGAGAAAGCATCATGCCTCTTTATTTTCTGTATTTCTGATGCTTTGATATCTGGGGACTTGCTGGATGCCTGGAGAGACTGCAGTTGCCAGGGCTAGCCGATTTGCAGACACCCTCTTGAGAGCACTCTCAAATGTAAATCAAGCAATTCAGAGCTCCTACCCTCCACTGCTTCCTTTATCAGACTCTTTTATGTTGAGGAATTATCTCTGCTCTAATCACCACAGAGCCAAGTACCAGATGACTAAAGACAGCCCGTACACCCAGAGCACACTGAAATTATTCGAAGTAGCCAATACTGAGCCTGCTTACCCTGCCTTGCTTACCTTTCCTGCAGAAACCACAATAAAGGCTCTTGCCCACATTTCCCCTTGCTTCCTCTGCCTTCTGAGCAACCCTGGTGCTTCCCTTTGTGGCCCTGCATCCATGGCACACTCCCTCTCTTGGGAACTGTGATTAACTAATCTTTTCAATGGCAGTCATCTCCTGATCTGTGGGACTCACCATATCTGAATAATAATAAAACCTACATTTTAATACAGTAATGATAGAATCTTGAGGGCTAGAAAAAATATTTACTTTTATTTTTATTTAGAAAACATTGAGTACCTACTAGATGTCAAGCACCATTCTCCATACAAGACTTACCTAGAGTAGAAGAATTCCTTAAATCTATATGACTTCCATACCTTTCCTTATAAATATACTGATTCTAGTACCTTCTAAATCTTAAGTTTGACTGATTGTCTTCTGGAGTGATATTCAAAATATCTACCAACCAGCATGCCATGCCACTGACCAATCAGAACTGCTGCCAGCTGGACAGCTGGAGACTCTTTTTGGGCCAGGCCCCTTTAGTTCCTGAGTTATAAGGAGATTTGGAACACCTTGGGGAAGGATCTGATGTTGTAGTGGGGTAGGGGCAAAGTGTTACCACATTTCAATATTGTAATAACTGGCATGGCCATACCAGTACTCTTAGTTGAATATTAGCCGTGATAATACATCTCTTAGCTGTCTCTTTTATCTCTTGCCTTCTTGAATTTTTTTCAGCTATTCACTTTATGAAGTAAATTATAGACTTCACCATATTGGCCATTTTGCTCTGAACAGTGGCCAGCATCTTTCTTAAACTGTGCTGCTTGGATTACTCTAAAGTGGTTTACCAGCTCACTGGACTCTTTGCAGCCTGACTGGAATTCTCTATTAGGATGCCTAGAATTATACTTTGTGTTCAATATCAATAAAATGAAAATCTCATATGCCTTTTTATAAAGTATGTCACTGAAATAAAAGAGATAGTATTCATTCATTCTCTAGCTGGCAAGGAAACTAATTAAAAGATCATCATATATTCCTTAAGCCAGCAAGTCTTTCAATACATTTTAAATTACATTTTGATACTATAATCTTTATTTCCATATTGGAAAAGTTAACATGCTCACTAATCTAAAAAGTTTTATAATTGACAGTAGACATTCTAGCTAATGTAAATCAACAGGTTCTGCTGCACTTGGAAAAAGGACAAGAGGGAAAAAGGACACCATTTAAAAGAATGATGATAATGCAATTACAAGTACAGTCTTCAGTAAGATTTTGTTATCAGGAATACTGTTCTAATTTTAATAGTATTGTCTATAAAAGCACTAAATATCATCTTACCACCATTTCCCAAAATGTAGGTATAGTTCTTCAATTGAGAGTATATACTATTGAAGACTTTTTTGAGGTTTAAATAGAATATTATTTTACCTTTATAATGATATGTTATTCTATTTTAAAAACTGTACAGTAGATATTTTAAATTTTGTTGTAGGTCATTATTAATGATAAATTTAATCTTTGTTTCAGAATTTATACCTCTCAAAAAAGAATCCCCTGTTGAAATTTAGGTTTACCACCTGAATTAGCCTATATTTGGTAACTAAAAAATTTTTTCAATCAACTTCTAAAGCTGCATTTCCTGATGGCTGTAAACATCAAATGCAAGTTTGCTTAAAGGAGTTACTTGACCTTTCATAATAACCTATTAGAACCTTCAAAAAATTAAAATTGATGTCAAAAATTTGTTTGTGAGTCAAATGTGTCTACATTGTGAAAAAGGATAGTAGATAAGACATGTTTGTTAAAACTCCATGAAAATAGGTGTTTGGCTGTAGATGATGGTAGCAAAGGCCAAAACCCTAAAGTTTTAGATCGGAGTCTCAGATTCTTTTAGTTGGAAGGGCACACCAAATGTCCTCTACCCAGTTACCCATTTGAGTAGTGCATCCACGACCTCCATTCTTGTTTGAACGCCCATTTGCTCACAATGTCAGCATGGAGGAGCACTATTCTTGCTTTCTTGACAAAATATCCACATATGGCAAAAGTGTACCTGAAGCTCTTTGTTTATTTTGGGGAATACATTAAAGCTAAAAGACAAATATGGGCTTCTGATGCCACCAAAAAGTATTTGGTCTTGTATATCCTCAAGAAAAAAAATATAGTGTATAAATTCTAACCCTGTCTTGTATATTTGAGTAAGGTACTGTGAGCACCAACTAAAACTTCCTACCTCTAGCAGTTGATGTAGAATACCATTCCATGTAAGTGTACCTTGGTACTCTTTCTGATCACAAGCACATTTTTTCTTCATAATGTGCTAATTTAAACTTTTACTATAAATTTCCTTGTCCTGAATAATAAACCCTTCAGTATTAAACTAATTAAACTAATAATAAACCCTTCAGTATTAAACAGTGTACCTTGCTTCAGCAAAGGAAATGTTCCATCCATAAAACATATATACTTGCAATGCTTTTAACTGTTTAGATTGAGTCTTTATTACCTTATGCTGTCATTATGCTCTCCTGCCTGGTCTTTTCCCTCAGCCTTATCATTCCAATTCATCCTGATACCTAAGACTTATTATTTCAGGATGTATCTAAAATCTCATTTCCATAAGAGCCATCTTGGGCTATTCCTAATGATACTTATTTCTTTGAACTATGGGTTTTATGTCTGTATGGTTTGGCATTAGGTCATAAAAAAGTATTTCATTTGTTGGGAATTGTTTAACGTGCATATTCCTGCCTCCTCAGTGCAGCAGGAAACTCCTTCTAGACAGGAGCCATGTTTTAGGAGCTCTGGTCATAATGTCATAATACATCTTGTATCTTGTGAAGTTCTTAAATTAGTTCCTTCAAAACATTAAGCATAGTGGCGAGAACTCAATACAAATTCAAGAGCCATATACTGAAAGGCAGCAATACCAAAATCTTCTAAATGATCAAATGGAAAAGCTGATGGCGGGGTGGATAAAGCAAATCACCATGGCATGTTTATATCTATGTAACAATCCTGCATGATCTGCACATGTACCCCGGAACTTAAAGTATAATAATAATAAAAAAGTGCCACTATGCCACAATAGAAGAACCTTTTCATTTCTTTAATCAGTGTAGACTACTTCAATGCAACAGTCAAAGTGAGTTACTTACTAAGGCAAATTTTTTGTTGAGAATCATCTGCTCCACCAAAGATGACTCATTGTGGAAGAGGTGGGGCTGCATATGGCTCCACATGTGAGGAAACCACCAGAACTCATCCACAGACCCCAAAAGACAGTCATCCCCTTCATCTTCCTCTTCAGTTCCTTTGGGGGGGAAAAGATTATCCAATTAATTCTAGTTACACTAATCTATGGATCTATGATCTACCAATCAGTCAGTCTAATCTATTCTCATATATGTATTTAGAAGACATCATTTTTTTCTGTTTTACACACATATAAGGCTGCCATTGAAAATATGGGAGGAGATTTTTATCCACACAGAAGGAACATCATAGAAGAACCTACTACTCTGAGAGCTAATTGGATTCAATGTTGTGGCTAAAATTCAAGTGTGGCTGCATGGTTTTGTAATGACTAGTATTATGGACATACTTGTGGAGAAAAATCTCCTCCCATATTTTCAGTGGCAGCTCTGATGTGATTTGCTTTATTAGAGCCCTCCAGGCTAAAGACAGAGAATGGACTGCTGCTCTGGACCAGTCAACTAAACCCAGTTCCTGTTAACATTGTTTGTTCATTCAATTTCCCAAGAGAAGTTGGTGGGGGGTGGGGGGTGGGGGCAGAGACTATTGGCAGGAAAAGAGTCAGGTCCTATGATTTGGTGGGAATTGAAAACCTTTACTAAAGATAAAGGCATACTGTGAGGTTTCATGGCCATTCTAATTTACACAGGAGAAACAAAGATTGAGTGCTGTGGAGTGAGTGGAATAGCACAGTCTTTCAACAGGGAGTCTTCGGTTTCACTTTCATATGCTTAAGTACTCTACTGGATATGAAGGATCTTCCTCTCCCCTACATATAAAGATTACATCTTTAAATCTAATGTTTTATTTTCTGTATTTTTTCTTCTTCACATACACTTATGTTACCATCGTATGGTAGAACAAGTATAGCCTTTGGAGTTAGAAGTTTTTAGTGTATTGTAGGTTCCAACACATTTGAGTTGTATCGCTGAGTCACATGACCTCTTTAATGTCTGTATTGTAAAAAGATGGACAGCAACACCTATTTTATTTTTTAGGGGGAGGTAGTGTTTAGATAATTCTAGCACATATTGGGTAACTTATAATGCCCCTTTCTTTTCCTCCTGTATTTCCTACTTCTGTTTTTCTTGTGTTTCCTTGCATGTCTCCTTGGGTTTTTTTCCCCCTCATTATAATACTACATGAAAGGAGGGGGTAGTTTTCACATGTGCTATGTGGCAGAAGTGACATTATGTTCAAAAACTGACCAAGTGATTATGTTAACTCATTGGCCTGATTAATGAATGAGTCACCAGCATTCTTGGAGCTTCTGAGTGGTTATCTTATGGTTCAGGGAAGGTTTATAGAGAGAAAGATGAGAAAAATAGGAAGATGGATTCAGGGGTTTAGAAACTCTGATGATCCCAACCATAGCAGGTTCTTGGGTCCTACTAAATTTGAGGTGATAAATAAGGTGACCTTGGTAAAGAGACATTTTGTAGGTGTGACTGGTGGTCTTAAACACGTTTTGCTTGACATAAGAATGATGTCATTTAGTTTCCCTGCATTTAAACATCTCTGCTTCTATCCATGATACTCCTGTTGCTTAACATTTTGTAGTCTCCAGGATGCTTTATTAGAGTCAGTTATTTGTTGCCGTTTTATTTTCTCACACTGAGAGCAGGCAGAGTCTCTTGGAGTTTCCCAGTAATTGATTCATTCCTGATTTCCACATACCCAGCAATGTCAGTGAGCCAAGATTCCCAAGTTTATGAGAACTCTCCTCTTCTACTGCTTTTAAGCTCTATTCCCTGTTGCCCATAATTTCTGTCTTTCCTTGCAACTTTCCTGTCATCTTTCCTTTATTATTTTTTTTAGTTGGCCCCTGCTCAAATTTATCAGAACAGAGCAGCAGATCTCAGGGTTCTTTGAAAAGATCGCTCAGGCATTTGTCGTCCTTTACTGAATATCATGGTGAAATCTGTGCCTAAAATATTCATACATTTGAATCATGCAAGAGTTAGACAGATGATGTCTGCCTTCTGACATATTTGTCTCAGTTCATAGTAGGCATAATGTTATGTCTTTTCTCTTTATACGTTTATCTTTCTTTTAATCCTACTTTGAGGATGTTTTACATTAGAATTACATTGAGAACAAATGTCTGTTGCTTATTATTTTAAAAATTATGATTAAAAAGCAGTTGAAATATAATTAACTGTGGATTAATTACATTTGATTGGACCGTTGTGGCCTCTTGCCACCCCTTTGCTTCCCCACTTTGCCCACCTTTGTCAGAACTGGAGGAAGAGAGAAGAATGAGAAGTCAAATTCCTCAATTTTAAGTGCCTTTTCTTTCTTTGCTTTGGGGATAGGGGAAGAAGCGGGTTATATTTATTTTATTTTCAACCTTTGTTTTAGATTCAGGGTGGACATGCAGGTTTGTTGCCTGGGCAGAGTTCATGATGCTGACGTGTGGGATATGAAAGATCTTATCACTGAAGTAGTGAGCATAATAAACAACAGTTAGTTTTTCAACCTTCGCTCTTCTCCTCTCTCTGCCATTCGTCCCCAGTGTCTATTATTGCCATCTCTATGCCCATGAGTACCCAATGTTTAGTTCTCACTTATAAATGAGAACATGTGGAATTTGGTTTTCTGCTCTTGCATTGATTCACTTAGGATAATGGCCTCCAGCTGCATCCATGTTGCTGCAAAGGACATGATTTCATTTCTTTTTTATGGCTGTGTAGTATTCCATGGGGAATAGGTATCAGATTTTCTTTATCCAATCCATCACTGATGGATACCTAGGTTTACTCCACATCTTTGCTAATGAGAATAGTGCTGTAGTGAATATGTGAGTACATGTCTTTTTGATGGAATGATTTGCTTTCTTTGGATATATAATATATCCAATAATGGGACTGCTGGGTTGAATGTTAGTTCTGTTTAAGTTCTTTGAGAAATTTTGAAACTACTTTCCACAGTGTTAAGTGCTATTTCTTAACTTGTCATAAAACTATGCTGAAACCATATAGTTATTGTAAACTATATTTTATTTTAATATATTTATATAAATAACTTGGCTCTACACTATTTTATCTGTAGTGTTTCCTATTCCGATATTATATTTAAAATAATCATTGAGACAGCATTGTGTCAAGCACTGTGTTGAGTACTTCACAAATATCATTTCATTTAATTCTCAAAATAACCTCATGAGGTAAGGGCCACTGCAAATCTCATTTTACAGATAAGGAAATGGATATTTAGAGAGGTAAAATAACTTGTTCCATGTCACTGAGAGGTTTGAGACAGAACTTGAATTCCAATCCTGACTCCTAATTCAGATTGAGCAACTCCAAATTCAGGGCTCTTAGCTATCATTCACTGGCCAAACGTGGAGTCTAGAAATAAGACCAGCATTTACTCATTCAATATAACATTGCTCTTCCCATTGTTAATTTATTCTACAGTGTAATTAGAATATACAGGTACTATTGGATCTCAGTGATTTGGGGAAATACAAAACAAACCTATAAATAAGGAGAATCTTTTGCCATTTAGCTTCCCTAATCAAGGATGGGTTAAGACTAATTTTTTTTTGACACTTCATTAGCTATGTGACCTTGGGCCCCTCTAAGTTTCTATGTTCTTATCTAGAAAATAAGTTAACATATTCTTTAACTTCTAGAATTCAGTAAAAAGGAACATGAAAAGTGCTTAACAAAGCACCAAAAGAGAACTATGGTTTTTATTTTTTTCATCCCTTTATTTCTCATATAAAAATGCACATACCCTTCAAAAATTAAAATAAATCAAACAAGATAAAGCTCTCTCTGACATAAAGTATTATAATTATGACAATGCAACTTTTCTTTTTCCCTTCAAGACTGAGTAAAATGGATAGAATTTTTTATAGAAAAAGGAATAGTAATTTCTTCATTTATAAAGGAAGACAATGTAATTCAATTATATTTTATCCCTTCTAATTTTTGAAAGGCCAAGTATTAAATTTTGTACCTATTCCCTCTAAAAAATGATTTAACTGATCTTAGCCCTGGCTACAGTTTTGTGGAAACTCTCATATTATACACAGATAACAAGACCCCTTCAAACCTTGGCTTCCGTTTCCACCTGCGTTGTACTTTCTCTGCCTTGGGGAGAGGATACTTTTATTATGAGCTATTGGAAATGCCCAAGTAAAGAAAGAGGACAAGCCTTGCAGAGATGAGAAGGAATGACATGAATTGGCTAGAATCATTCCCCAGTATTCAGCAATAGGCAAAAAAAATAGTGGAGTTGTCAGGAGCATTTTCTTATATTTATTAAGCAAATCTGGGCTGTCCTCGTTTTGCTATGATGTCTCTTCCTATTATCTCCATCTCCTGCTAAACACATCACATATTTCACCTTAATCTTGCCTTGGTGATTTTTTTTATCCCCATGATAATTTTATTTTATTCAATGGATGTCAAAGAATCTAAGATAATCATCCTGAAGTTAGGATATCCTAACCCAGAAATTTAGGAAGAGGTTATGGGCAGCCTTCTGTTTCCTTAAACTCTTGGGGCTTGTGAAAGTTGTGAATCTAACTTTGCTAGGAAGATGAACTGAACTTCTGCATGTAAAGTTCTCACTTCATATATCTATTGCCAAGATAGCAGAAGTTTCCTATAAGCAAAAGATTTAAAATAGATCTCTAATTATGTTTTCATCTTTGAGGTTTCATTAAGAACCAACTCACTGAATCATAAAACAAAGTCAAACATGATCATGAGGTTCCCAGGTGTTAATATTTCAAACAATCACAGAAAAAGTATATTTTACATATTGATCTAAGAAATTCAGGGCAATAAAAGCTTCAGAGCTTCTTATGTTTAAGGTATTCTTAAAACCCACAGAATTTTCAAATTGATAGGTGAAAGTTACGTGCAGCTGTATGATTACACATATTGTATTCATTACACAGTCATACAATAGAAAAACACTATAGTCAAGTCTCATGGCTCTATAACTTCCATGGAAACAAATGGAAATTCACTTACTCTAGAAATACAGTATTACTTCTATCTAAAAATGGAATTACTACTTACGTTGTTTATATGCATATGGAAATTATGTTGATGTTAGTAGTATGTAGATAAAATTCTCAGCATGATATGTTTATTAAACGCTTAAGGGTACTCATCAAATACATACAAAATAACTCTTGCTCATATTATCAAATTTAAATTTTGAAAAGCACTTGCAATTGTAGAAAATTGATAAACTTGCTTAAATATTGTATCACTTTAAAAAATTACTTACATGTTTATTCATTTAGATCAAATACACATAAAATGCAAAGGCCCAGAAAAAATTTAGTAAAAAATAACTTTTCTTTTCATCTCTCTTGTTTGATTCTCAAATTCTCTTCTTCACTCAAATCTCACCTTGAATTGTAATAATCCCCATGTGTCAAGAGTGGGTCACCTGGAGATAACTGAATCATGGGGGCAATTTCCCCCATACTGTTCTCATGATAGCGAATCAGAAATCTCACCAGATTTAATGATTTTATAAATGGGAGTTAGCACAAACCTTCTTGCCTGCCACCATGTAAGACACCCCTTTGCTCTTCCTTCATCTTCTGCCATGATTGTGAGGCCTTCCCAGCCATGTAGAACTGTGAGTTCTGTAAACTTCTTTGCTTTATAAATTACCCAGTCTCAGATGTGTGTCTATTAGCAGCATGAGAACTGACTAATACATTCATGGGTATTCATTCCTATCAGTTTATTATGACTTCTTTCACAGATATCCTATACCTGTATGAATAGCTCTGTGACTGTGGGCAAGTTACTTAACTACTCAGTAACTGAGTTTTCTAAGCTATAAAATTAAGAGTTCTATACATGGAGTTGTATAGCTTTCACCTCCTCCTTTATTTGTATACAAATGGGAATATATTCTAATCACTGTACTATACCTTGATTTTGTATAGCTTTTACCTTCTCTTTTATTTTTATATAAATGTTGTAATCACTGTGCTGTACACTGATTTTTCAGTTTTTTTGAGCTCTTTCTGTATAGTTTATGTTTAAAATTATCTCTTTTTAATGACTGCAGATTATTCCATCTTATGAGTATACCAATAAATGTAATCTGTTTTTTTAACTTCTAAAAATACAGATTAATTCTTTCAATCATGAAATTGTGTTTGGCTATCCTGAGGCAAATCAAAATATCTTTACTCATTTTGTTTGTGAAAAAACTTTTTAATTATTCTAAATATTTAGAGTGATCTCTTTTCACATTTAATAGCAGAATCCAGAATCAGAGTCCACAGTTATATGGCCATATAATTTATGATAATAAGATACTATGAAGCAGTTGGAAAGGATGGTCTTTTTAATACTGGGTGCTAATTAGATTTTTTTAAAGAGACAGATTCTTGCTCTCTTGCTCAGACTGAAGTGCAGTGGCATGATCATAGTTAATTGCAGCCTAGACCTCCTGAGCTCAAGTGATCCTCCCATCTCAGTCTCCCAAGTAGGTGGGACCACCAGACACATGCCATTATGTCTGGCTAACCAATTAGATATTTTTTTATGAAAAAAAAGAAACTAAACTTACCCCTATCTGATATATATACCAAAATCAATTCCAGATGTATCACAGATTTATAAATTGAGCAGCCTGGGCAACATAGTGAGACCCCTTCTCTAAAAAAACGTTAGCCAGGCATGGTGGCATGGGCCTGTAGGTCCAGCTACACAGAATGCTGAGGTGGGAGGATTGTTTGAGCCCGAGAGGTTGAGGTTGCAGTGAGTTGTGTTTGCACCACTGCACTCTTCCCTGGGCAACAGAGCAAGACCCTGTCTCAAAAAGAAAAAAATGTTATGATCTTGTGGTATGCAAAGATTTTTTAAATAAGACAGAAAAGGCTGATCATTTAAAAAATGATAAATTGAGCAACACTAAGGATTTTTGTTCATTAAAAACACCATAAGGAAAATGAAAAGACAGCCAGACAGCAGGAGAAAATACTTGCAGCACGTGGAACTGTGAAAGAAGTTCAAGGAAATAATTTCTACAAAAGAATTTCTCTTTTTCTACAAAAAGAAAATCCAGATACTTCTCAAGAGAGGATATCCGAATAGCCAGTCAACATATGAACAATGATCATTTACTGCTCCTGAGAGAAATGTACATTAAAACCCTAATATGATATTTCTACATGTTCACCAGAAAAGCTAAAATTAAAGAGACAAACTATAAAATATTAGCAAGCACAAAGAGCAACAGGAACATTCATACTATTGGGAACATAAATGGGTACAACCATTTTGAAAAATACTAAAGCTAATTATAAGTGTGCCACACAATTAGCAATTCCATTCCTAGTTGATGATTAACAGAAAAGAATACTCAAGTCATCTGAATGACAGATATAAAAATGTTCATAACAGGACTATTCAAAAAAACCCAAAGTTTGGAAACACCCAACCATCTACAGTTGAATGGACTAGACAAGTAAATTTTGTATGTTCAAACAATGGAATACTGTACAGCAAGGAAAAGGAAAGAATTGTAACCTATAGACAATAACATCTATGAAGCAAAAACAATGTTGTACAAAATGAGCTGATACAGATGAATCTTTACTGTATGATTCCTTTTACATATCTCTCAAAGTCAAGCAAAATTAATTCATGATATTACAGTCAGGATACTACTGTTCTTTGAGAGAAGCTAGTTAGTGTGAAGGGCTCAAGAAGTAGAGATTTTGGAAGTGTTCTCTTTCTTGATCTGCCTGTTGTTTACACAGCTGTGTACACTTCAAAAATTCACTGAGCATCACATTTACTATTTATATACTTTTATATATGTAAATTATAATTCAGTAAAAATGAAAAGCCATCAGATAGTTCCATAAACTTTTAAACCATTAACTTTTTACAAAAATTATAAAATAGCATGTTAAATTGAATTATAAAAATTGAATTGAATTATAAAAAGTTGGGGAGGGACATAGGGAATGCAGGAAGGTGTGAGCAGAGTGTGCAGTTTTAAGTAGAGTGTCAGAGAGACCTTAGTGAGAACAGTTAATCCTTTTTTCTTACCTGTATGGTAAAATTTCCCTGAAAATCCCAGGTTGAATGTAAAATTTGTGATTTGTGCACGCAGAAGATTCTGAGTATCAAGCAGGGCCTGAAATATATAATTTAAAAAATATATTAGGTAAAGAATGGCATTAAAAAGTTTTCAAAAGATATCTCCTTTTTGCATTCAGAGGAAAAAACCAGTTCACTATACATGTGAGAATTAAATGAGGAAAAATAGTTTCATTATCACTTTAAAAGTAGAGATACTTTCAAGATTACATGAAACCCATAGTTTTTTTATCCTTTAGCTTGCAATAAATCAGCTAAAGTGTCAGTTGGAAAAAGGAAGTTAAATGAAAAGAGAAGTTTATTTTGCATGTATCAAAGGAACTAGTATCTAAATATCTAAATATATAAAATATATCCAGTTTACCCTTTAGGCACATCAATCACCAATTGTCAAAAGAAGGGCATTCGTTTTAAGTGAAGCTATGCAATAACATATGTTAAAAGAAACAGATGATTTCTCAGCAAATCTTTGGTATTCAGAATCTAAATCTGAGATTGCCAAATGATAATGATTGTTATTCAAAAGGAGATATCATGATAAAGTAGATCTCTAATTTGCCCTTTCATTAAAAAAAAGACAAAATATCCTACTTCTAATAAGTAAAACTATTTTGAATTAGAGTTTTAATTGTGATATCCTATAACATTTACCATGCTGAGTATTTAATGTACTTTTCTTTTTTCTTTCTCAGTCTTACTTAAATTCTGACTCTTATTTTCCTTCTCTGTCTCCCTCTCTGTCTCCATCTCTCACTCACACACACATACATACATATATACACACACAGAATAGTTGAGTGCTCATTTCAAGTAGGCAGAAAGTAGTGCTGTTAGATTTAGCGGTAGATCCTAGCTTAAGGATATAGATCCAGATTAGGTGCCCCTTTTACTCCACTACACCTTATCTTCTTTCTGCCTTTCCTTAGTTCACTTGGGTCCACAACTAAATCTTGTTTTCTTAATCATGATTCTGACATCTGGAAAGTCTACCTCATCACGTTCATGGTCCCAACTTTTTTGGAGCATAAGCTGATATACAGTTTTTTATTCATTGACTACTGCATATTGTATGCTTTATCTGAATGCAAGATATTCTTCCTGATTGTAAAAGCAGAGGAAGAGAATTTCTGGATTCAAATTTAAACTTATCTAGCCAATGTAAGTTTTTGAAATTTAGCTATCTAATTCTTTTTGTATCACTACTCTCTTAACATGACCAAGCTTTTCGGTGTGCATAACTGAACCATGTAATATGTGCATTCTAATGACACTCAAAAATAGAAGACAGGCCTGTTGGTGGATCTCTACACCTAACTATGGGAGCACAAGAATTAACTGACATCAATGTCATCAGGGACAGGTTAGGTGCTTACAAGGTGGGGCATGCGTTGGGTGGGAGAGGGGGGATCCAGCCAGCTGAGCATGATGAAGTTACAAATGGGACTTCTAGACCAGATACTGGACCCTGGTGAGGGGAAGGATGTGCCTAGGTTTAAGGTGTTTAGTATACATATATAAGCGTGTGTATATGTATACTATTGACAATTATAATACACACACATTTTGTGTGTGTATGTATATGTATCCTGCTGACAATTATATCTTCCCTTTCTTTCTTCTCCCCTTCTTCCTCTTTCTCGATTCTTTTGTTCCCCAGTTGAACATTCTAGCCTGCTCTTCCTATCTTTCCTTCCCCTTAGATCATATCTTTATTCTTTTTCCTTTTTAACTCACTTCATTTCAGTCTCTTATTTTTCTTCTTTCAGTGGTTAAAATATAGATTCCAAATCTATTTGAAGATTATTTTTTTTTGTGTTCAATGTTTTAAGTCTTACCGTTGGTAAGATGAATATTCTTTCTTTTTGCCTTTCTTTTTGTTCAAACTAAATTTGAATTTGAACTTTACTTTATGATCTTTGATTGTATTTGTAATATATATTTGCAAAACTTGATAAGAAAAATGATATATAAGAAACCTGTCCTGTTCTTAGGCCTTAGAAGCTAAATAAAGTTCCTGTGAACTAACCTCTCAGTCAACTAGAATACAATGATTTAAGTTACTAAATTAGCCCAGAATTTGCAGATTCGAGTTGCCATTTTACATATTTACTTGATATTCTAGAAACAAACACTAAAACACCTAAAAGATACACTGAAACAGATGGCAGATACTAATTATGCCTATATATGGTAAAGAGGGGAAATTTATTTCTAGGTGATATTTTATAACCTGTCTGATAGAGTACTGTGTCCATGGAGGAGGTAAGGAATCACGACTGTCTGAAGAGGTACAATTTAGTGATCACCTCAAATACCAGTCCAGGAACCCTAAGAACACAGATTTCTATCTTCAAAAGTGGTTTGATTATTGAAAAAAATGGGACTTTCATTTTCAATTATTCCAAAGTACTGTATTATATATAGGGATGTAATTTACAATTCCATATATCAATGGTTATTTTTAAAATAACACATTTTTTCTAATTAAAAATAATTAAAATCACTAAAAAAGTATTACAATGTGTTTTCTTTCCATTTTTCTCAATAATTATATAAATCCATATATCTGTATTTACAGATATATAGATATATAGGTAAATTGGTATCATAAAATAAAAAATTGGAGCCATACCAATCAGGATTAAAAATAGAGTTTTGAATTTTTCATTTAACACTGTATCATGATCTTTCTCCTGTCACATTAATCTTTCAAAACCAGAATTTCTGAAGAATACAGAATATTGTATCAAATGAGTATACTATAATTTATTTACCCATTTTATCTTAATGTTGTACAACTAATATAAATACTGCTGTGTATATCAATACGTATTTATATAGTTCTAAACCTTATAACTATGTTTTGTTCAACAGTATAGCACATATATTATGGTGGTCCTAGGTGTGTAGCAGGCTATACTATCTAGGTTTTTGTAAGTATCCTCTGTGATGTTTGCACAACAACAAAATCGGGTAACAACACATTTTTTAGAGCACATGTACATCATTAAGCCACTCATGACTATAGCAATGAAGCAACAATTTTTACAGCAGAAAATAATTCTGTGTATCCTTTAGCAAACAAAACATTTGAAAGTGCTTATCAGAGTGTTACAAGAGAATAAAATATGCAATTCAATTATACAATAATTGCATTTCAAATACAATTTAACACAAAAATTTCAAAATTATCTTTCAAATTTTAATATGTATGCTACCCCACTAACTTTGTTTCTTTTTCAAGTCTTCATTCTGCAAAGCTAAGAAAGTTTGCAGGCATTAAAATATCTAGTCGAAGACAAAAAAAGATCTAATTTAAAGAAACCGAGTTCTGAGAACTGAGCAAAATGATAGCCTTTGCATTTTCTCTAACTTTTGTTAGCAGAAGAAATCATCAAATAGATGAAGAGGCAGAAAATAAAATGAAAAGTAATTGCAAAGAAGTTTTACATGAAGATTTATGTTAGTGTTCATGACATGTGTGGCATTCTTGGTGGAATGTCTTGATAATTTTTTGTTTCTTATTTGTGCTTCTTATATTTTAACCTATGTTAACAGACAAAAATATTTTTAAGCACAGTACTTTGAGTTAATATTTTATAATCAATCGTATACTAGATATATAAATATCTATATTTGCTAGAGTAAATGAAATCAACTGGACAGCTAATGATAAGCTCCTATGCCTACATGTCTATCACACAACGTATATGCACATATACCTCCTCCAGTCATCAGATATACTTAGTGTACTAGAGATTACTGTTCCCATTTCAAAAGTGGTGGACATCATTTATATAGATTAAGTGGCTTTCTCTTGGTCACGAAGCTATTTAAGAGCTAAAGAAGTGATTTAAACAAGGATTTTAAACTGCTCCTGTTGTCCATGGAAACAACAAAATACCAACATGAACCCTATTATCACTGGTATACAGAACTGTGGTGACATAATCTTCCAGAAAGGAACAGAAGGATGCTCTATTTTTCCACTTTCACTATGTAACTGTCACTTTGTGTTTTCAAAGCCTAAATGTATGAGGGGAATGGGAAGACTAGGTTGGTCAGTGAATAGTCAGCTATATTATTTAGGATTTTCCAGAGATAAAACCAACTGGCAATAGATACGGACATAGATATAGGAGGACATTTATTATAGGATTTGGCTTATGTGGTTTTGGAGGCAAACTGGAGAAATAAGAAAGCTGGTGATATAATTCAATTTGCATCTGAAGGCCTGAAAAATTGGTAGTGGTGGTGAGTGGTGGTGTAAGTGCCAGTTTGAAAGCCTGAAGCCAGGAGTACTTATATCTGAGGTAGATAAAGATGGACACCTCAGATCAAGCTGAGATAGTGAATTTGCCCTTCTACCACCTCTTTGTTCTATTCATGCCCTCAGCAAATTGGATGATGCCCACTACATTGGGGGGGGGGGCCATCTACTTTACTCAGCTCACCAACACAAAAGCTTACTTCTTCCAGAAACACTCCCACAGACACACCCCAAATCAAGTTGTAGCAGCAACATGGGCATCCCTTAGCTTAGTTACATTTACACATGAGATTAGCCACTATATCAGCCAAACTAGTAATGTATACCCACTGGCATCAAGATTAAAGAACAGTTATTCATTGCACCATCTGCAGAGTTGGACTGCAGGACACTGGAGCACTATGAAGTGCTCTCATGATCTGTACCTTAGTCTCTCTCTGACCAGGTGTAGAACGGGAAAGACTATACAAAACTTGTTCTTAGACAAGAAAAACATTGAAACATGCTGGAAACAGTTAATTAGGTTAATATTAGAGCAGGGCTTCGTGCACAATTAGAGGAAAGATACCCTTAGAGGAAAATAATAAATAATAAGGCCAGGATCAACTTTACTATTTGACCTACCTACACAATTGACATTCAGCAGGGAAATAAGAAAGAATACAGGAAAGATGGGGAAGCTAGTGGGAAGCATAATACCTGGTCAGTTTTTGCAACAGTATTTAAACTCCCTTGACAAGAAATCTATAGAAAGCACTGCATTATCTAACTTAATAACACTCCTAATTGCAAAATAATCACTCAGCTCTCAGCTGCTCATATTCTAAATGTGAAGTCTACATATAAAAAGGTAGAAACTGTATTTATCCTGCCAGATTAAAACAGTCTTAAAGACCAAAGGCTGGATTGTGTTTTCTATGAGCTTTCATGTAGGAATTTGATAAGTACTGTGAGGAGTTTTGGAGGTTATCTTCACTCTTGTTAAACTGTCTTAGGCCAAGGCCACCATCTGCTGAATGCCCAGTTCTTGAGTATGTCCTCACCAACGTGACCATGACATAGAGCAACAGATTGAAATGAGAGTGACTTAGAACTCTGACTCTGCTACTCGATTACTACGTGGTAATATTAAGCTTGGACAAGTGAAGCTTTCCAAATCACAGTTCTTCCTTTGGGAAACAAGAATAGTAATATATAGCTCACAGGTTTTATATGAAGATCAAATGAGAAAATGGACTATGGCCCCAAATCCTTTCCTAACACACAGAGTTGAGTTTTAGCTCTGTGAATGAAATCCTTTGTTCTTCTGCCAACCTTAAAAGGTTCTTTTTGCTTAGAATTGACTTGGTTATGCGGGCTCTCTTTTGGTTCCATATGAAGTTCATGGTGGTTTTTTCCAGTTCTGTGAAGAAAGTCAATGGTAGCTTGATGGGGATAGCGTTGATTCTGTAAATTACTTTGGGCAGTATAGCCATTTTCACGTGGGTGATGAAAAATGAGAACACATGGACACAGAAAGGGGAGTACTAAACACTGGGGTCTATTGGGGGGAAAAGGGGAGGGCCAGTGGGAGGGGGAGGTGGGGAGGGATAGCCTGGGGAGAAATGCCAAATGTGGGTGAAGGGGAGAAGAAAAGCAAAGCACACTGCCATGTGTGTACCTACGCAACTGTCTTGCATGCTCTGCTCATGTACCCCAAAACCTAAAATCCAATAAAAAATTAAAAAAAAAAAAAAAGGGTCTTACTGTCCTGTCAGAAAATTCCATGTTTTATTACTTTCTGATACTCACATGAAAACATCAGGCAGATGCCTAAAATTTTAAAGTATATTTTTAAGTTGAGCCTTAACAGTTTTGGGGTTGTCTAATCAGCACGAAAGGAGATAATGCAAGTAGCGGTACTATAGTAACTTCCCAGAGCTTTATATTGCTTGGTATTTCTTTCTAAAAGACATTAGTGAATTTTCATTCTTCACCTGAATGCTTATGTATTTTATTGTTCCTATTGTAGTAACTGAGTAAGGACAAAGGTTTGTGTGCAAGCAGAGAAGAGTTATATAGCAATCTTGAGTTCTGTTACATACTTTAAATGGTCTTGAGCATACATTATATATAACCTCTAACTTGTAGGGTGAAGGATGATTTTCCCAGAAGATTTCTTGAGCTGAAATTGCAAATAAAGATAGGTGAGTGGGGAAAATAGAAAACTATTAAGTAAGTGCTACCATCACTAAGTATTCACTTGAAATTGTTATGTATAGTCTATTTAGCTTCTGGTTGACATGCTTAGTCAAAACACTAATGTACTTTTTAAAAGAAAATAAGTATTAAAAATAGTTCACTATTTTTTACTATATAGTATCTTTAGGAAACTATTAGTTAAATCATACTCATTCAATTGTGCAGAAAAGGGATGTTTATATATTACTATAAACATAATTTTAATACTTTAAATTGAAATGCCTGCTTTTAGCAGCAAAGCAGAAAAGGAAGCAGAGCTGTAGGATTTCACATGAGGAGATTGAAGTGTCTCAATCCACTTACTGTTGTTGTAAAACAAATTAGATTTCCTTTTAGTTGCAGAGGTATGAAACTCCTTAAGTAGCAAATCTGTTCTGCTTGAGACGTGAAAATGCTAAATACTTATAAAACACCACAATGATTAAATGTTCAGCAACCCACCCCCCTCCAAAGAAAGGTTTGCTTTAGGTGTTAAAAACAAAATGTGAGATTAAAGCTGGATTATAAACTCCGTGAATAATGTCCATCCTATTCACTGCTGCATTCCCAAAACCCAGCATGAGTCAAGAACAGAAGGGAAAGTATTTATTGAATGAGGACATGAATGAATTTCAATTGATCTAATAAGGCAATAAACTCATAAAGATTTGAACATGGCCTTATAGAACATTCATTTACTATTTTATTTTTGTAAACTGTTTCGAATCTTGGTGAAGAATTTCAACATAATTCAATTGAAAAAGTAATTAGAAAACATTTCTATTTATTTTGAAAATTGTTAAAATAAAAGCATTTCCTATTTCAGTGGTTCTCAAACTTCTGTGTACACAAAGATTATCTGGGAAACTTAATAAAATGTAGACCTCCAGGTTCTAACCCAGAGATTCTAAACAATCATCCTGAACAAGGGAATGTATCCTGGGTGATTTTGATATAGGGGGCATCATACCACCCTCTTAAGAATCACTGTTCTATTCCTTGATTTTAAATAGTTCAATGTAGTTTCTAATTTATTTTATGTATGACTCGTTTTTCCTTTTGAGTATAAAATTTTGACTGTCACTTCTCAGTACAGTTACTGGTACATATTAAAGAAATAATTCAGCTAATCAATGATTTTATAAGCCTCATAATTAATAGATACTGTGGATTCTCCAATAAGGCATATTCTAGACAACATGGGATATATAGGAGCCATCTGAATACAGTTGAGGTCCTAAAAATTGTGCTGGCTCAAAAGTCCTCTGTAAGTGTTAACTTAAAAGTACTCTTGAGTTAACTTGAATGAGCTATGGGGTGCCCAGATAATTGGTAAAACATTATTATGGGTGTCGGTGTGTGGATGTTTTGGATGAGACTAACATTCTATTAGTAGACTGACTAAAGCAGATTGCCTTCTCTAAAGAGGGTGGCCCTCATGCAATCACAGGAAGTCCTAAATGGAACAAAAAGATTGATTATTTTGCAAGTAAGAGGGAACTCCTTCTGCCTGACTGCCTTGAGCTGGAACCTTTTCCTATCTTTAGACTTAAACAGAAACATTGATTATTGAGTATTAAACCTGTCAGCTTTTAGACTGGAACACACACTATCAGTTCTCCTGGTTTTCAGATTGTCAAACCTAGACAGGAACTACACATTTAGCTCTGCTGGATCTCCAGCTTGCTGCCTGCATATCTTAAGACTTCTCAGCCTCCATAACTGCATAAGCTAATTCCTGATAATAAATATGCCTGCCTGCCTATCTATCTATCTATCTATCTATCTATCTATCTATCTATCTACCTACCTATCTATCTATCTATCGACCTACTTACCTACCCACCCACCCAACCACCCACCCACCCTAGCCATAATGGAGTATGTATTGGGGTTCTCCAGTGACACAAAATCATTAGAAGATTATCCATCTATCCTTTATATATATCATGACTAGAGTAGTTGGGGTTAGAAATTATACAATGAAATTTTAGCTTCTAAAGTTTAGCTTTATATTTTTATTAATTTTATTTTTCTTAGTTTTTCTAATTAAAGTCCATTTCAACTGGGTTGGGAGAACCAGCTAATCAGGTTGTCAGTTTTGGTAAAGTGTGATAACTCAATATGAACAGCTCCAAGCTAGAAGCAAGTGGTTGCAGACAACAGAAAGCCCTGTCTTATGATGGTTCAAGTAAAGATTTTTCAGCTTTATTATGGTGTAAAAGTGATATGCATTCAATACATGAGAACATAATCCTATTGTATGTCAAGGAGCATCTGCATGTAGAGGGGCTTTAAGAATCAGAGTGCAGTGGGACTGTAATGTAATACGGTTCAACTTCTTTGGAAAACATTTCGGTAAGTACTCAGAAACTTAAACATACAATTACCATATGACCTAGCAATTCTCCTTCTAGGTATGTACTACAAGAATAAAAAACAGTGTTCAGACAAATACTTCTACATACATGTTCATAGTTGTACTATTCACGACAGCTAAAAGGTAGAAACAATCCAAATGTCTATGCATGAATGGAGAAACAAACTGGGAAATGTACATACAATGAAATATTATCCAACTATAAAAAGAAATGATGTACTGATACATGTTAACGAACTTCAAAAACATTGTGCTAAGTGAAAGAAGCCAGACATATATGGCCACATATGGTATGCTTCTATTTACAAGAAATATCTAGAATATGTACAGCCATAGATAGACTGCTAGTTACTAGTGTAGGGAAAAATTGGGTTCAGCTGCTTAATAAGTAGGGGTTCCTTTTGGAGTGATAAAAGTGTTATGAGCTAGGCAGAGGTTGTAGTTGTACAATACTGTGAATGTACTAAAAGCTACTGAATTGTTTACTTTAAAATAGTTAATTTTATGTAACTGAATCAACCACCACAAGAAAACCAGAATGTGCAACTGTGAATACTGTTGTCTCCATGTTTTTGCCTGAATTTTATTAAAATGGTATTATGCAAGTTACCCTACCAAAATTATTTACAATAGATGTCCTATGCTCTTTACACTGACTTTAAGAAAACTATCTAGAAGTAGCAACAAATCAAACACATAGTGAATTATTGGGAAGTAGTGACAACTGATGTTCAAAAATCCCTACATGGCCCTTCTTAGGCCTTAAATTTTATCATTTCCTTTCCTACTCACTATGCTCTAGACATACTTGCCTTTATGCTACTCCTAGAACATACCAAGTTTGTTCACACCTCAAGGTTTTAGTCTTGCTGCTTCCTCTTGAGGATATGCTTTCCCCAAATACTCATGTGGTTTACTTCCTTAGTCTTTCAGGTCTCCACTTACTCATAACCACTTTGGTGAGGCGTTCCTTAACTCTCTTCTTTCTTTTTTTTTTTTTTTTTAAAATTTTTACCCAGATCTGTTAAGGTATAATTGACAAACAAATTGCCTATATTCATAGTGTACAAGCTGATGTTTTAATAAATGTACTTGTGGGATGGTGAAATTAAGCTAATTAACATGTCCATCATCTCACATGCTTGTATATTTTTTGTGACTACCCTCTTTTAAATAAATGCTCAGCCTATTACTATGTACTTGGATTCTCTCCTTTATTTTTTTTAAATAGAACTTATTACTATTACTATTGGTATATATTTATTTATAGCCATCCATTTAACTCTTACCCTTAGAGCTATTCATTTAGCTTTCTAACAGAAAAAATATAACTTCTGTCTCTACAATGCTAAATCCACAGTGACCAGAGCAGTGCTTGGCATGTAGTAGACTCCCAGTGGAGTCTTGCTGAAAGAATGAAAGAATAAATGAGTTACTGGTAATGCCAAAAAATTCTTAGTCAGAAGAGGAAAAAATAATATTTGACTGAAAGTTTTTATAGTTTAAAGGTTAAATAGAGGTAATGACTTCTATGGAAAGGACATATTAAGGGTACCCCATTACTGGAGGCACATTTACAATCATGTTGCACCAAGTGGGTAGATCATCAATATTGGATGGGAACCTTTGCTTCAGTGAGGATAAAGAAGGGCTCAGATAAACCTGTATGCTGTGGATACTTCAGATAAATGAGATCAGCTTTGGTGTAATGGATAACCTCTTAATATGGCTTTAGATCATATCATAGATTTTATGTTTGATGTGATGAACTGCTTTTTTTTTTTTGGATGCAATTTGGGGGAAAGGCACAATTGTATATGGTGCCTAACAACTTTAATCCACTAGAATTAAATTACAGGTGCAGAAATAAGCAAAATGTCTATGAGATCAGACAGCTATTAGGAAGTAAGTAGTAAAGCTATTGAATTTTGCTATGGTCTGAATGTGTTCCCCACAATTCATATGTTGAAACTTCATTGTCAGTGTGGTAGAATTAGGAAGTGAGGCCTTCAGGAGGTGATTCAGTCATGAGGGTGGAGCTCTCATGATTGGGAGTAATGACCGTATAAAAGGGCTTGAGGAATCGGGGTTGCTTCTTTCTATCCCTTCTGCCATGTGAAAACACAGTGTTGTCCCCTCTGAAGAATACACCAACAAAGTGCCATCTTGGAAGCAGAGAGACTTAACCCTTACCAGACACTGAAACTGCTGGTGCCTTGATCTTAGACTTTCCAGCACCCAGAACTAAATTTCTGTTATGTATAAATTACCTAGTCTGTGGCATTTTGTTGTAGCAGTACAAATGAACGAATGCGAATTTATTCTTTAAGAAAGGGTTTCATGCTCTCACGTAAAGTCACTTTATTTTACACATAAGTCTAACAGGCCTGTGATCTGGTTTCCAGGAATACAGAAGATTAGATACGACAAATCAGGGATGTACAGAAACTGATTGCAAAGAAAGATGTTAAAGAACTTATTGGAAGAGTTAGGCAGAAAAAGTGTAAATTACTACAAAAATTAGATACATATATAAATTAGGGTGCAGGCAAATGGCTAGATACATCTTTATAGCCTCTGAATCTTCACTGAATTATAATCCCATCACTGATGTTCAATAATAATGAACATGGTAAAGCTGAAAAATTAAAAGTTCTGCCCTAGAACTAATAAATCAACTAATTAATCCCATATGCATTTACTGAGTGCTTACTCATGTCTTCTGTAGTTACTGGGATAATCAAATCAAATTACACTCATCACTCAGTGACAGCATGTTTTGAGGAGAAAATGAGATAATAACTGGGAAAAGGCTTTTTACTCTGTGAAGCACTAAACACATGTATAAAAAAATTAATAGAATCTAAAATAAAATTTCTGGAAAATGGTTCATATTTTAAAAGTCAAATGCCATTCTTGAATGAATTATAGATGAGTCAAGCAATTTTAGGACTCAATTCATTCTCACTCAGTTCCAGCACACAGGCCTTCTCGTCGTTAGGGAAACAAGATTATTCCTGTTTCTGGGCCTTTGCTCATGCTGTTCTTTTTCTCTGCCCCTAAGTCTCTTCTTCAGAGCATCACTTTGAAATTCACATTTCTTTTATGTCTCTGCTCAAATATTACCTTATCAGAGAGGCTTTTTCTGGACATCCTTATAAGCTTAACAGCACTCCTCTATTTTCTGAGGCTCAGACTTCTCTATTTCCTTTGCCCCACATTATTTTCTCCACTACACCTGCCAGTATCTGATATGTTACACTACATGCTTACTTGTTTATTGTCATCTATTCCCAGAGCAGGGTGCATGTCTGTTCCATTCACTACATTGCCCAGTGCTGTGTAGTAGGCACTCATAAATATTTATTGAATGAATAAACAAACTAATTAATGCTTCTGACCTGAAATTTAGAGTAGTTTAGGCTTAAAGCTGAAGTACATTTCTGGGGCCAAAAAAAGGAACTGAAATTGTGGGAAAGGTATTTCCAGAGAAGATGGATTGGAAGTTTGGAGGTTCAATGGGAGGACAGGAGAAAAAGCACAAAGATAATGACTCTAAAGAAGGAAAGAGAGAAAAGGCCAGCTGACTTGAGGAATCAGAAAGAGGAACGGCCTGCTTTCTGACAAAGATTTCATGTCTTATCAAGCTACCAAAATAACTTATTATGATTTTCTGACAATATTCTAATGGAAGATTCTTCAGAAAGATAATTTGTAGTATGGTTTTTGGAGGGAAGTTTCCTGGGCTTGAATCTTAGCTCCAAGGATGCTGAGTAACTTTTCCTCTTGGCAAGTGCCTTTCCTGAGTCTTGGCTTCCTTGTTCTCAAAAAAAAAAAAAAAAGGAAAATACCTACCTCACAGAGTTATAAGTTTTGGACTGCATAATCTGTTTAAAGCCTCATAGCTGAAACATAATCAATACAATAAAAATTTAATGCTATATCCCAATTCAATAAAAGGATTTAAAGTCATCATAAGTATGTATAACATGAAATATGATAGACATTGCATATAAGTGATTAAGAAAAAGAAAAATATAGTAGAGATATAAAATGAAGTCAATTATAATACAAATATGAAAAGTACACAACAATACTTTGGGCACTAATATTAGGTCTCTATAGGCTCTACTTCAGTAGACGTGGTGGTGGTGATGGTGGTGACAGTAGGGCACAAACATACTGTAAGAGATCCCAGGAGTTCCTTCATAGAAATAGTCTTCCATTCCCTCAGTAAGTGAAAGCAGGAGAGGTTTGGCAACTAGAACCTTAGTAGAGAATCCTCTGCTTGGGGTCAGAGTAAGGATGCATCACATTAATCATGATTATCACAAACAAGGATTTGGAGCTGGAAGATACCTTCGAGACTGACATGCTGAATTTCTCAAACTGTTGCAGGGAAGTTTCTCTCACTAAAGAGGAGGATGAACGTATTTCTGCCCATCCCTCAAACTTCTGGGACCGTGTTGTATAGACTGACATGGTTCCTACAAAGAAAAAGATTTTTGAGGGATCGTATCCTTTATTTGCAAAATCCTAGAAGATTTTACAATGGTCTGCTAATGATCCCTAAATTTTTTTCTTTTCCAACTTTTATTTTAGGTCCAGGGCGTAGGTTTGTTAGATGGGTAAACTGTGTGTTGTGGGGGTATGGTGTACAGATTATTTCATCACCCAGGGAATGAGCATAGTATCCAATAGGTAGTTTTTCAGTTCACATGCTACTCCCACTCTTCGCTGTCAAGTAAGCCCTGGTATCTATATCTACTGTGCCCTTCTTTGTGTCCGTATTCTAACAGCATTTTTTTTTTTTTTTTTTTTTTAGATGAAATCTCTCTCTGTCACCCAGGCTGGAGTGCCTGTCTAACAGCATATTTTTAAAAATAGTTAAGTCATAAAACCAAAAAAGCAAAACAAAAAATTGCATTTGTTTAATTTGTATAACATAATTGTAACTACCTATTAAAATTTTTCTCTTTATATCTGATCCAATCAGACCCTTTCATAAAACTCTTCTATATTGTAAAGGCTCTAGAATTTTTGTCTGAGATTCTGCTAAAGAAGCCACTTTTAATACTGAGACCAGCTCACAAGACATTTGTAAATTGCTTATGTCTGACCTGTTTACCCAGTGAGAAATAGACAGATTTCTCTTTTTTTTATATATTTTATATTATAGGTTCCAAATAAGTAATGAGATTAATATTAGTCAAAAATAGTGTAAGCAGATTTCAACATCATGTTTTATATTTATTTGTTGGTGAAAAAATAGCGTCTTGTTGAGACTGTTATCCCAACTTCTACCATTTCAAGCCTCTGTTGTACATAGGAAGAAAGTTAATTTATTCATATTTTGTTTAATTAAAGGTCAAAGAATCCCAAGCCAATTTACATAGAATTAAAACCCACCACTGCCATCCTTATATTCATTACAGGGCATTGATAGGATGGGGCAATCCATTCCAGTTCAGAATGAGCCTTTCAACCATTTATAAATGCCTCAAAAATGGATTACCCAAAGCAGAACCAAATTTTACATTATATTTGCTCTCATACTTTAACTTGCTGTTTAAAATATTTGATATTCACCTCTTTGTGAAAAAAGAAGGATCAAATGCAGAACTGCTCGATGCCCTCCAAGCCCTGTCAGCAGGATTGTGCTAGTTATATAGGTGTAGATATAGCTGGTTTTAATGGTTTCTTATTCCTAATGGGGATGTAAGGAATGCTTTAAGACAATGTCATGAGGATCAGAGGGTCCTTTGCCATAGTTGCCCTGTGGGCTAGGGATATATATTTATTTTATTCATTTGTGGTAAGTGGCAGGTGGTCTTACTGGCACTCTAACCCTTTGTGCCTTTTCCTCTTAGGTGTGCTCTTTGTGCAAAAACAAGGCTGACATTTATCTCCATGATGGAGTAAGCCTGACATGGGCTTCTTCTTTGACGAGATTTTCTTTTATCGTTATCACCTCTGCTTTCACCTTGTACTCAAAGTTTATGTCTTACTTTTCATCTTTTCAGGATGAATAATGTGTTCCTCCTTGCATAAAGCCCTTCTCATTCTAAATATATCACCTTTTATAAAATAGTTTTTCATAGGTCTTTCATTTGGGAAGACATTGGGAATACACTCCAGATCTTATGTTTAATTGGTGCGGGACATTCATATATACACAGGTGAAGCATAAAACATCAACTTCAATGTTTTAGTCTTTGAAACAATTAAACAGAATATCTAAGATCACATTTGTTTATGTTGTAACCTCAGATGAATCTCAATATTTCTTCTAATAATAAGTTGTAGGTTTGATTTAAATTTTGGGTTATAATTGGTCAGATGACTCAAACTGGGAAAGATGCCATTATTTTACTTTGTTTACTCTATTTAGGCCACCAGATAGTCATTGGTTTTCAGTGACCCAGTTCAGACATCAGAAGAAGTCCAGGATAACATGTATTCTTTAATGGGAAAAGTATTTTTTCTTTACAAAGGTAACTTCAAAAAAATGTAGTAAATATAAAATTGTCTAGGTAATTTATGTGGACCCTTTAAGTTCTACATTACTATCTGCATACCACTGAAGAACATAATAGATGTTCTTTACTAAGGAACAAAGGATTTAAAAATTAACCTATTTTGTTTCCAAATAAATTATATCTTAATTTGAAATTCCAAAATTGTATCTTCAGGAGTTTATTTTGTCCATTTCTGTGTTTACTATAGAATAATGACTTAGAGAAAAACTGATAAGAAACTTTCAAAGACTTTAGAACATGCTCCTTTTTCATAAATGTTTCCAATATCACAAATTCTAAATAGGAGTTAAATTGGTCATTCCTTGAAACTGTGAAAATCAATTGCTTTAATTGAATAGACCTAGAAACCTATAGCTTTCTTTTGTTTGTCTTAAGGGGAATCTAATGACAATATCATAATAGAGACAATTAACTATCAGGGAGGAAGCAACAGTCTAGACCTGGAAGCTGTGAGTTAATAGACAAACTTCTCAACGAAGGCGCACTGAGTGTCAAGAAAGTTACTGTCCACCTTGTTCTTAATTCTTCTGTTTGAAAATATGAAAATGGCTTAGAAAGTGTACTTTAGAAAGGCCCTTCATGAAAACGAGTCTTATTGGCAATTTGAACACAAACATTTTGGAGTCACCCCAAATCGACAAAAACTAAATTGAGGTTTCTTTGTTTTATAAGCTCGCTACTATTGGTTGTGTAAAAGCTAATGTAATTCCAAGAAAAATTATAAAGATGCTGACTAGACTAGGAGTGAGGTGTGGCTTCTTCAGGACGCCTGGTACTGTGAGAAGGTATAATGTGAAGCTGATCTTACCTTGGCTACGCATTATTTTGAGTCAACTGAGAAAACAGAGTGCATTTGCTTTATATAATTTTGAGTTTCATATTATTTGTATTCCGTAATTCTTTCCATCCACAGTAAATACCTTTATCAGCCTAGGAAATAACACATTTTCTATTTTGACCAAAGTTTAGCCACAGAAAATTATTCGAACATGAATGACTGAAGATAACCCTAAAATTTTACTTTCATCAAATTCTGAATAATGATTATTTTAAGAAGGTATCTTTTGAAATATGATTTAAAGTTCTCTCATGGCTATTATTTTAATTCATAATACATGAATACTACTGGGGCTTATGTAGATGTCTGTCATTCCTTTTACTTGACTGGCATTTCACAGAAAAGTTAGTGGTTAAGGTTGTATTGCCAACTGTTTCACTTATTTTCAACTTCATCTGAATAAAGGTGGAAATTGAAACCAAAGAAAGAAAAAATGACACAACCTTAAAATTCTCCTCTAATATCTCTCATATGGTGAGTTTCCTTATTATGAAAGAAAGTCTCCAATTGAATCTGATGACATTCTACAGCATCAACATGGAGAAACTTATCCCAGTTAAGAACTGGTAAGGTCAAATTCCATGCATTAAAATCTAGACTTCTGGGCTTGGAAGTGTCTCCTCAGGAGAAGTGTCATTAGTCTGTACTGGCCTTAAGTGTGCACTTTAATTATCTTCTATGTGCTGTCCTTTGTAACAGAGAGAGAAAACCTTGTATGCAAATGAGAAGAGATTCTTTAAAAAGCTATCCTTTTCAGAAGGACAATGACCTATGCATTTTAGAGACACACATTCTCTTTCTCCCTCCCCCTGCCCAATCATACATGCTAAGTATGGACACTGGAGATGCTCTAGGTTGGCAGCCAAAATTCCAGTTTTAATAGACAGTGATGATTTGTGCCAGGCCCAAATTCCCAGGATATTCTGTAACTGATTCACAGCTGAGAGAAATGTAAGTCTGAGAAACACAGTGGGATTTTCTTTGAGGTTCCACGAATCTATGTATGTGTAGGTGGAAGGGCTGTGGGGAAGGGAAGGGATACAGAATACAGGGGATCTTCCAGGATTCTCTTTATCAGCTAGAAAGAGTTAAAGCTTTCCCTGCCTTCCTAGGGATCTTGCTAAAACAGTAGCCAATCCAAATGAGATGATACGTAAAAGCTTTTCAGAATTATAAGCAATTAGAAAAACATAAAGCTACATTGTGCTTTTACATACCATCGTATTTGATCTTTAAAACAAAGAGAGAGAGGGCATGCATGATTCCATCACTTTACATATAAGGAAACTGAAGCTCAAGTATGTTTAAAGATTTGCTTGAACCCACACAATAAATAAAAGGTTAAATGGGAGATTTAAGCCCGTATTTCCATATGGTCTAAGCTGTCTTGTAGAAACAAAAAAACTAAAAATATCCTGACCAATATTTCTCGGTATAACAATTTATCTTGGCAAGTCTTTCGATTCATTTTTCTTAGACCATAAAATCACCTTTCCTGCCATAAGCACTGCTTTTTAAATAACTTTCTGCATGAATATTTTTGTATTAGCATGAAAAGATAACATGTTTTGCTAATATTATGTTTATTTCTTAGTCCACATTCTCTCCCTTAATATATGTATAATCTTTCCTGAATATGAATTAGCCTTTCATTTTCTACTACAAAAAAGCATTTAAAATGGATTTAGGATTATTAGGCCAAGAAGCTTATCCAAACCCATGAAAGCAAAAGCGTAGCATTTATGAATTCCCTCATTTGTAGTATAGAGTGTAGATTAAGGCCTGATGTCCTGTGAGTTAAAGTCCTAAAGTGCTCTATTGTGATTTTCCAACAAGCAAGAATGACTTTTACTTTGACACTAAATGTGATTTTTTGTCCTTAGGCCAAGATGGTTGGCAGATTGCTTTTATGTAATTCCTGTGAAGCTGGCAGGAGGTGACTCATATGCATAAATGCCTCTTTCAATCAGGAAGAAGGTGTCAGAGGGCGGGTGGGTGGTGTCTGAATGACTAAGTTTTAAGATGTTAGGGGTACTGAAAAAAATGGATTAAATTGATGGTTTCTAGGGAGATGCACACAAAAGGATCTGTATCACATCAATAAATGAAAGACAAACTTTGAAAAGATTTTACTACATTGCTTGAGTTTTAGTTTATGTTTTATAACTCAATGCAAATAAAAATTTCCAAAACGATTCATAAATTAAAAACAGTCCAAAGTTTAAACAAGGTCCAGGAATGAGACTTGTTTGCAAGATGCTAAAATAGAAATATAAGTAATTACATTGCATGACAGGGACAGAAGAGGTATAGGTTTGAAAAACTATAAGAAAGTCACCTAATTTTCAGATACAGCCACAGGGGAGGAGTATGTTTCTGAAAAAGTAAAAGAGCCTACTCACTGCCACATTCAAGTAAAATAACAAAGCTTTCTTACGATGGTAGTCATATGGAGCAGAATAAAAATGTCTATTGAGAGAATAGAGGATTCCAGATGAATGCAAAGTAACACCATGGCCATGTATCTAGGCAGCAGTCCAAAATTGCTGATGTTCTCTGTAAATGCTCAGTGGAACACGTAAAAGCCAATACCGTGATTGAACTCCCAGGGAAAGCTAAACAGGTTGACGGAGTGAAAATCTTCATTTCATGGCTTTGTATTCTGGTTTTCTCATGAGACCGTGTTATTTATCTGTTGTGTTTTTTCCCTAAAAAATTTAAAGAGGGCAAAGCAAATAAAAAACAAACAAACAAACAACAATAACGAACCCCCACCTAACCCAAAGAGAAGCACTAGTATGTTCAACTTGAGCAAGGGTTGCAGTTTTGATTCAATGATGTCATCAACAAAAGGTTGCACTTTTTCCACCACTTAGCATTCTGCATATTATGTTCATTGATTGGCTTGTGCAATATTATAACATCAACCTATTATTTTCAGGAGCTCTGTGATTATACTGGTAATTACAAACTGGAACAATTTCTATTAGTACTTTTTCTCTATTATCTGTGTAAAGATTGTATATGAATTCTAAATGTCTTTAGGTAGTTCTGGGACTATTGTATGAACCCTTCTTCTAGGCATTTATTTTACTTTATTTTAAAAGTTTCTTGATGTGGAACATTTGTTTAGAGAGCTGAAAGCATTATTTCAGAAGACTTTTGATATGGTCTGCTACTGTCAATAAAGATTTCGGTATACAAAATCTTAATTCCACATGCTTGATTTAATGTTAAGATTATTTCCTGATATGGGTTTTCATTACAGTTGTTTTAAAATATTGTTTAATTAGCTTTTGGGCAGAGTTAGTAAGAAAGAAAATTCCTATGGAAGTAAGTTAAAAAGGCATGTCTTTTACCTTTATTTGTATAAGGTAATTTATAAGTAAATACTTATAAATAAATAAGTAAATACTATTTACTTAGTATAATAGTAAGAGTCTATCTCTAAAAGTAAAATACAAGTCCTTTCATTTTCCTGAATGAGGATTTTGTTATTATTGCAGGCTTATTATCACTTAGTATTTTCTGTTTAATGTAATGCCCTTTGTAAAACCAAACGATAGAACAGAGGTCATGCTTGCATTTCTCAAAGATGTCACTTTGTCATTAAAGTTCCTGAGAGAGATATCAGAGTCACTGAGCTAGGAATCAGATAATTTCAAAGTGAGAAAAACATGTTGACTAAGCCTATGAATCCAGCAATAGGCTTTGGTACAAAAAATGGCTTTCGGGCCATAAGTTGCTCAAGCCTAATACATCATGGATACTATTTTTTAAAAAATAAATTTTATCGGGTATAATTAAGATTAAAAAATAATGTTATGGGATACATATGGATAGTAAAATGATTACTATAAATGAAGCAAATTAACATATCAATTGTCTCACACAGTTACCCATGGATTTTTTGTTTTTATGGCAAGAGTAGTTAAAACCTCATTTATCAGGAATTCCAAATATGGTACAATTTTATTAGCTATAGTTCTCATGTGGTACATCAGATCCTTAGACTTGTTCATGCTACATATCTACTACTTTGTGTCCTCTGACCTACATATTGTCATTTCCTCAAAAAAGGTCAAATATGAAGAGATGGATATCATTTTTAGAAGACTATAGGTGGATGCATAATCTCTTTTGCTGCTGTGATCCTATTGTTCTCATTGGCAATGGAGTCTAGAGAGTAGAGGGGATTTTCTGTCACAAAGGCATAGCAAGTCCCAAAAGACAGAAAGATTGTTCAGGAAAATAAGACTGAATGGTTAAAAATTGTAAAGGCACAGTCAGACTAGAGTGAGGCTGGGTTTGACTCCTGCTTTTCCATTACAAAGGGTGTGACCTTCAGTAATGTCTGAATGTCAGTTTGCTCATCTACAAAATATGCCTTCTTTATGAGAATGCTATTAAGAATGAATGAAATAATACCTGGAAGCACTAGGTCAGATAATCAACTTAAAACACATAATAAATCTTCAAAAATATTACCTCCTTGTATCGCTACACTTTCCTGATAAATGGCTCTATAGCAACAAAAGGCAAACCAGCACTCCCAAGGTACATTTGGAAGTGGGCTTAATGGTGGTGGTTTGGTGGAGGGGGTATTTCAAGTACCTCTCATCAAAGAGTACTTATAGTTAATTTATACTAATTAAAACTAACACTTATGGAGAAATGAACACTTATTAAATACCAGGCTCTGTGCTAAGCATTCTATATGGACTATCTCATTTAATCTACTCAACGATCCATTGAATTAAGTATTATATTTATTTTTCATTATACAGGTGAGGAAATTGAGGTACGCATAGGTTAAGTAAATTTACTAAAAATTGAATTTCCATTTACTTAAAGGATTTTAGGGAATTCTTTGCAAGAAAACTGTGATTTTGGTATTATGTATTCAAGTTATTAAGTCCATATTAACTGTAAAAACTCATGTATTGAAAACACTATTAAACTGTAATACACTTTCATGAGGAAAAAGCATCAGTGGTATTTTAAAATAATTCATGGTACTGGATATGGTTTGGATTTGTGTCCCCACCCAAATCGCATGTTGAATTATAATCCCCAGCGTTGAAGGAGGGTCCTGGTGGGAGGCTACTGAATCATGTGGTGTGGATTTCCTGCTTGCTGTTCTGGTGATTGTGGGTGAGTTCTCACAAGATCTAGTTGTTTAAAAGTATGTAGCACCTCCCCTTACCTCTCCCTTCCTCGTTTTCTGCCCATGTAAGACATGCCTACTTTTCTTTCACCTTCTGCCATAATTTGAAGCTTCCTGAGGCCTCCCTAGTCATACTTTCTATACAGCCTGTGGAACTGTGAGTCAATTAAATCTCTTTTCTTTATAAACTACCCAGTCTCAGGTAGTTCTTCATAGCAATGCAAGAATAGACTAATACAGTATTCTTACATTTATGCATGTCTTGTGGGCAGAGACACTTAGTGCCTGTGCTCTGTATAGTTGTTTTGAGGACATCTGTAAACAGCCTTGGAAAATATAGTGTCTTTCATTGTAATAAAAACCAATTTTGTTTATTTTGCAGTATAAAAAGACAATATTTACTTCTGTGGCAAAGGTCACTCAGGCTTACTGTCCATTAGAAAATATTAGGTTTCCCTAAGCTTAGAGTTCCTCTCCTATAATGCAACCCATTGCATGTGCAGGTATCATCTGGCACTCTCACATCACCATGTAGGAATCAGAATTTGGAGAACCAGTTCAAATGCTGCCACTCTGGCTAATGCTAATGCTGTGAGTATTAAAGTCCTTTTGTCTTTGACCTAAGAGTGTTGTGCCTTCTGCCAGCAAGTATGAAACTGTATCTGGTTGACTTGTTAGTTTGCATGTGAAGTCTCAAGATTTTTCATTGCTCTTGACAAGTGGCAAAGGAAACCTGTTAGTATCCATGAACAGCAAGAGATTCAGTTTATTTAAGGTACTATCTGAAGCAGTGGCATGAGGATTTAAAAATAATCAGGAAAAATAATCATCCCCAAAGGCTGTGTTTTATGATGTACCAGAGAGACTTGGTGATAGAAATTTGTGTTTGTGCTTGCAAGGAAAAGGAGAGGGCAAAGAAAACATATTGCTCGAAACCACGGAAAACTAATAAATATACATGGCTGTAAACAGCTTTTCTAAAGGCAGGTACATTGTACTGAACATGATTTATATGTTTGCTCCTGGCTTGAAAATGAGCATTGGTACTAGATTCACAAAAGCTGTTAAATTCTTCTGAGGCTCAATGCTGTGGGAAATTGTTTCATATCTATATTCTCAGGAAGCCAACTGGCTAGCTTGTAAGTTTATGCAACTTTTTTATCTGACAAATTGAGTGGAGAAAGAAGGGTTAATTTACTGTGAGGTGTAACTCATAGCTAATAAATTGTAAAAAGCATCAGTAAGTAAAGAGACAGTAGCATAATGGAGACACAGCAAACAGGCATTTTTTTCCCCTTTAAATGTACTTAATTAGCACAGTTCATCCTCTCGGGGGCAGGAAATAATGAGACCATAACAGTCTTTGCCTCTGGATGCTGATAAGTCTGTTTAAAAGCAGCAAATCACTACAGTGTACGAAATCCCTCCTGTTACATCTGAAGGATCTTGTCACACATATATTTTCATTAAGAAAGAAGTAAATTTATTTATGTAAAACTAAGTACATTTTTTATACTGCAGTGTACTTTTGTATCAATAGATCTCTCTCCATTTCTCTCTCTCTCATACATACACACACACACACACACACACACACACACAATATGCCACTTGCGGTGTATGCATCATTTAAAAAATAAACTGAGTTTTATATGCATGTAATTGTGAGCTGTGTTCTAAGCATAATGAATTCATAAGTGCAAAAACCTTCCATAAAATGTAGTATATTTTTTAGGAGAGATAAGGAAACTAAAATGTGAGTATACAATTTATGCCATAAAAGATATGAGTTCTTTAACTATAGGGCTCTTTTCCTATAATGCAACACATTGCATGTGCATGCATCACCGGACCCTCTTCACATCACAAAACTCATGTAGACCTTTTCAAACTCCATGAGGTAGGTATTATTATCATCCCTATTTTAAAGTCGAGATGAGTTCACATGACTAAGTAACTTGTTCAGGCTTCACAACTTATACAGATGTGAGATTTGAGTGCAAGTTTGCCTAAGTCTAAAGCCTCATTATCTTTTCACTTTACATCCCTTCCTTGGCAGTAGAGAAAGGTTTTAGGAAGATAAGTTTATTCATGAGCCTACATTCATCTTTGGTTTCCCACAGGGTTCACATTTTTTCCCTAATAAAATGAGTTCAGTTTATCTTCTTTTTCAGAGCAAAATAATTCTTGTCTTCAGTAGATAGTCCTTCATATGGTACCATGGAAAAGACAGATTATTTATCATAATTTCTTTGAATAATTATCCCAGCAGACATTTATTGAAGGAGCCTATGTGTATTACTCTGTGCTAGGAACAGTGAAGGACATTAAAAAAATATGGCATATAACATCACCATGAGGGACTATAATCTGATAGGAGAACATATGAGTGAAATGTAAAATGGAGGGCAGTTTGTGATCCAGAACTTCAAATGAGACTTTCATGCATTAATTTAGAAATAGGATGTTCCCTAAAAATAGAGTGAAGTAAATAATTCGTTCAGACTCTCAAGTCATTTCTGTGACATTAGAGTATATGTGGCCATGACCTTCATGGTGACATACCCTAGGGATGATCCTTTTTTACTCTCTTCTCTTCTTTCTTTTCCTAGATGATTTCATCCGGTGCCAGGACTTTAAATACTATCAATATGCCAATGAGCTCCTGATTTATATCTTTCCTCCTGACATCTCTCTGAACTCTAGATTTGAATGCGCATCTCCTGCATATCTCCACTTGGACATTTAACAGTGTAGAAGAGAACTCTTGCTGCCCCCTCCCCATCCACTTAATAATAACTAAACTAGGTACTGTTTTAAGTACTTTACATGTGTTTAATAATTTAATCTGCAAGGCACACCTAAGTAATAAGTGCTACTATGATTCCAATTTTACCAAAAAGGAAACTGATACAGAGGATAAGTAACTTGGCCAAGGCTAGTAAGTGATGAAGAGGGGATGCTAACTTAGTGCATGTCTCACAACTACTGCAGTACAGTCCTCTTCTCTAGGCTTCCCCAACTGGAGGAACATACTCTTGTCAGGACAAAATCCCAGGAGGTATCCTTGATTCCATTCTTTCCTAGTGCTCCCCACATACCATCCATGAGCAAGTTCCTTCAGCTATATTTTCAATATGTCTCAAACCTGTTAACTTCTCACCATCTTTGTTACCGCTGTTATTACTTGTTGGGCCTAATTCAGTAGCTGCCTGAGTGGGCTCTTACCTTCCATTATTTTATTTATAGTCCATTTTCCATATGACAGCCAGTATAATTTTAAAAACTGTAAATCAGGTCTCTGCCAAAGATGTCCAATGGCTACTCCCTGAAATCAGAATAGAACACTGATTCCTCTCCATGGCCCACGAGACCCCATGTAATTTGGTTCCTGTCTGTTTTTCTGAACTCATGTCATCCCAGGCTCCCTCACATCCACTGTGCTCCATTCACAGTGACCTTTTTTCTCTCTCTCTTGATTATACCAGGCTTGTTTCATAGTAGGGCCTGTTTCCTTTGCATATAACTCTCATAACCAGGTATTTATGTTTATTCTAGGCTCTTCTCTTTCAGGTTTCAGTTCTCATGTTACACCATAGAAGATTTCCCTTTCAGCTTCTCTAAATCAGCACTCCCCTTGTGCTCAACCTGCCTGGCATATTCTACCACTCTGTATCCCACTGACCCTGTTTTATTTTC
This sequence comes from Callithrix jacchus, assembly GCF_049354715.1. NCBI lineage: Eukaryota > Metazoa > Chordata > Mammalia > Primates > Cebidae > Callithrix > Callithrix jacchus. The sequence goes on from NC_133504.1 coordinate 79,202,419, forward strand.
TTCACAGTTCTCTTAACCCTATAAGATTATTTTAGTTGCTCATGTGTTTCTTGTTTTCCTCCTCTCATGATCTCGGCTCACTGCAATCTCTGCCTCCCGGTTCAAGCAATTTTCCTGCCTTAGCCTCCTGGGTAGCTGGGACAACAGGTATGAGCCACCATGCCTAGTTAACTTTTGTATTTTTAGTAGAGATGGGGTTTCACCATGTTGGCCAGGATGGTCTCGATCTCTTGACATCATGATCTGCCCACCTTGGCCTCCCAAAGTGCTGGGATTACAGGCATGAGGCACTGTGCCTGGCCAGGGGTTCTTATTCTTATTTCAGACAAAACAGACTTTAAACCAACAAGGATCAAAAAGGACAAAGAGGGGGCATGACACAATGATAAAAGGTTCAATTCAACAGGAGTTAACTATCCTAAATATATTTGCATCTAACACTAGAGCACCCAGATTCATAAAATGAGTTCTTAGAGATCTATGAAGGAACGTAGATAACCACATAGTAATAGTGGGAGATTTTTATGAGGCAGGAAACTAACAAAGATATTTGGTACCTAAACTTGACACTTGACCCAGATGGACCTAATAGACATCCACAGAACTTTTCATCCAAAACCAACAGAATGTACATGCTTCATACTGGCACATGGTATATACTCTAAAATTAACCATACAATTGGCCATAAAACAATTTTCAGCAAATTAAAAAAAACTGAAATCATATCAACCACACTCTCGGACCATAATGCAATAAAAATAGAAATCAATACTAAGAAGATCACTCAAAACCATACAATTACATGAAAATTAGGCAACCTACTCCTGAATGACTTCTTGGTAAAAAATGAAATTAAATCAGAAATTAGGAAATTCTTTGAAAATAATGAGAACAAAGGTACAACATAGCAGAATCTCTGGGATACAGCTAAAGCAGGGTTAAGAGGAAAGTTTATATAGTACTAAATGCTCATATAAAAAGTTAGAAATACCTTCAATGTAACATCACACCTAGATGAACTGGAGAAACAATAGCAAACCAACTGGAAAAGTAGAAGAGACAAGAAATAACCAAAATCAGGACTGAACTGAATGAAACTGAGATGTGAAAAGTGAACTGCATAAAATTGAGACAGAAAAAAGCATATAAAAGATCAACAAAACCAGAAGTTAGTTTTTTTAAAGAATAAATAATATTGATAGCTAACTAGACAAAGAAAAAAAGAGAGAAGATCCCAATAAACAGAATTGGAAATGACAAAGGGGACAATACCACTGACCTCACAGAAATAAAAAGACACCATCAGAGACTATTATGAACACCTTTATCCACAAAAACTAGAATACCGACAAGAAGTGGACAAATTTCTGGAAACATACAACCTCCCAAAATTTAACCAGGAAGAAATTGAAACCCTGAACAGACCAATAATGAGTTCTGAAATTGAATTAGTAATAAAAAGCCTACCACCCAGGAAAATACCAGGACCAGAGGGATTCACAGCTGAATTCTACCAGACATACAAAGAAGCGATGGTATCATTCCTACTGAAACTATTCCAAAAAGAATTGAGAAGGGGCAACTCCTTAACTTATTTTATGAGACAAGCATCATTCTGATACCAAAGCTGGCAAAGATAGAACAAAACAGAAAACTTCAATGACATTCTTAACAGAATTAGAAAAAATACTCTAAAAGTCATATGAACCAAAAACAGTGCCTGAAGAGTCAAAGCAATCCTAAGTGAAAAGAACAAATCTGGAGATATCACCTGACTTCAAACAATACTACAAGGCTATAGCAACCCAAACAGCGTGGTACTGGTACTAGAAGAAACATATAGACCAATGGAGCAGGTTGGATAACCCAGAAATAAAGCCTCACAGTTACAACCATCTGATCTTCATACAAACAATGTTCAGCATAACTAATAATTAGAGAAATGCAAATTAAAACCACAAGGAGATACTGTCTCATACCAGTCAGAATGTCTATTCTTAAGAAGTCAAAAAATAAATGATGCTGGTGAGGTTGCAGAGAAAAGATGACATACAGTGCTGGTAGGAGTGTGAATTAATTCAGCCACTGTGGAAAGCAGTTTGGCAATTTCTCAAAGAACTTAAAACAGGACTACCATTGCAACCATATTATTGGATGTATACTCATAGAAATATAAATCGTTCTACCATAAAGACATATGCATGTGCATGTTCATGGCAGCACTATTCACAATAGTAAAGACATGGAATCAACCTACATGCCCATAAGTAGTAGACCAGATAAAGAAAATGCAATATGTATACTCCATGGAATATCATGCAGCCATGAAAAAGAACTAGGTCATGTCCTTTGTAGGACAACCCAATGGATGGAGCAGGAGGCTATTATCTTAGGCAAACTAATGCAGGAAGAGAAGGTCAGATACTACATGTTCTCACTTATTAGTGGGAGCTAAACATTGAGTATACATGAACACAAAGACAACAGCACTTACTTGAGGGTGGAGGGTATGAGGAGTGTGAGGATTGAAAAAATAACTATTGGGCAGTATGCTTATTTCCTGGGTTAGGAAATAAGCAAACCAAACCGCTGTGACATGCAGTATTCCTATATAACAAACCTGTACATGTATCCCTGAAACTGAAATAAAAGTTATAAGAAAATCTGAAAGTCATGATAGGAATGGTTGAAGTCTACAGAATTGAGGGTTGAACACATCGATGACAGAGTTGGTAAGAATCACAGGCTGGGAAATTTGTTTCAAGTTAAAAGTAAGCTTATGGACTGTATCAAAATAATAGATGATATGGAGTAATCGTATAAATACCTACAGAATATTTTAAACAGGTTATGTACCAGATGGATAATGTTATTCAGGGAAACCAGACAGACTTGGAATTCTTTGCCTCGCCAGAAGTCAGGGAGGCCAACCACACCTCACACATGCATTCATTGGGGGCTGTTATGCAAAGCATACCACGTGAAGGAAGGATGGGAGTTGTAATTCTCAGAAGCAGTGTTCTGCTTATTCTGTTTCATCCTATAATTACTCTGTTCAAGTCAACTGGTGGTGGGCTTTCCTTAGTAATGTTTTAAAGAATTTCACAGAGTTAGAACTGGTCAAGATCTTAGTAATGATTAAATCTAATTGTCCAATCCCAGGAAAAGAAACAAACTCAGAGATAAAGATTGGTGTGAAAGCACTTTATGAATCACCAATCTTTATCTCTGCATTCTTACTTCATTGCCATCTTTGCAGGGGACAAATGAACACTGAGAGGTTACATGTCAGTAAGTTGCTCACTGCAGGAACACAGTGTGCCAGGTTCTACAACCTGATATCTTTTGAAAGAGGTCGCATCAGCTTTCCTCCTCTATGATATTAATAAAACCTTTTAATTTGTAACAATTAAAACTTTCTGGGAATACAAATACATAAAGGTTAAATAGCAACAAGGGAACAAGCTGTTCCATTTATGGAGTGTGAAATAAGAGGAAACATAATAACTAATTGATCAAGAACAAAAATAAACACTCCAACATAAAACTATTGAAAAGAGACAATTCTCAAAAGGGAACTACAAATGGACAATTAACATAAGTGACCATATTAATCCTTTCTTACATTAAATGCAAATAACATTTAAAGAATGAATGAAATTAAAAGTTTTACTTATTAGATTTTCAAACATTAAAAATTGACTAAATCCAACATGTAGAGAGACTGAGGAGAGATTTTGTTTTTGCTTTTTTCTTTGTAGTTTTCTATATTAATTATTTTCATTACAAAAATGCATGGATTGTTTATATTTAAAACAATAACTTATTTTCATTTTGGACATTTGGACAAAAGCCTCCAAACAGGGCTCACCCTAATTGTAGTTTCTCATAGACAAATGTGTAAAGCTTCCTAAGATAAAATTTTTTTATTCAAAATACTTCTCTTGCTAACATTAAAAAAAAAATCACCTAATGAGGTACTCTATCACACCTATAATTCAACCCCAGATCTCTTTTGTAATTTCTTTGATATCCCATTATAAGCACAGTCAATTAAATCTGAAGTATAATTAATCTCTCTCTCTCTCTCTCTCTCTCTCTCTCTCTCTCTCTTGTCATTCCCCTTTAGGAAAACATTCCCATTTCTCTATCCTAGCTCTTAAACCTCCGGATTATAACTTTCTCTGCTGGAGTCTTTCTCTGATTGATCTGATGTACAGGTTCCTTAAAGATCACAGAAGTGGTCAAGAGATCGAGACCATCCTGGTCAACATGGTGAAACCCCATCTCTACTAAAAATACGAAAAATTAGCTGGGCATGGTGGCGCACGCCTGTAATCCCAGCTACTTGGGAGGCTGAGGCAGGAGAATTGCCTGAACCCAGGAGGCGGAGGTTGCGGTGAGCCGACATCATGCCATTGCACTCCAGCCTGGGTAAAAAGAGCGAAACTCCGTCTCAGAAAAAAGAAAAAGATCACAGAAGCAATGTACCTTTCTTTACTTTGTCAAAATTATTTAGTGTCCTCTTACTAGGCAATACTAACAAGTCATCCACTTTCTTCAATCTTCTGTTTCTTATCCCTTCATGTAAAATCCACCCTATTGATCTTCATAGGCAATTTCACCTGTACACATATTTGGTAAAATATTATCACACAGTCTTGGTATATGGTTCAAAATAACTAAATATAAAAACGTTTCCAGCATCAGACTGAAATCAGTCACAAAACTATTAATTCTATTGTGATGTATTTCCATTATATATTTGCTTATATATGTAAAATTAAATATTTTTATGCAACGTGATTTTAATATACTTTCTACAGGGAAAAAAATAGGATCCAGGCCTTCGTATTTTACAATAATATCTAATGTAGTCTATTTAAGCCCATGTTTCCCCAAATGTGCATTTCTACTACCTTCATTAGAATCATCTAGGTGATTCGGGCCCCTCTCTTCCCCCCAATCTACCAAGACAAAACTCTTTTAGTGTGGAATTGTGGGATCTGCATTTTTAAGCAAACATTTGCCTTTTCTGTGGTTTGGAAACTCGTGAAAATAGTCTTATATTGATAAGTGATTAAACACATTTGAACATCACTGAGTATTTAAGTGGAAACTAGTGACTTTCCTTTAAAAAGATACAGTAGCACTTTGCTTTCTGTTCATTTACATGTTATAATTAGATCCATCACTGGTGACCAGCAATATCTGTGCTATAGGTTCATCAACAGTAAAAGTACAGTTATACTTGTATGTACTGGCATGTGCCTCTGATTTCAACTACTTGGAAGGGTGAGCTTGAGCCTGGGAGTTCAAGTTCAGCTTGGGCAACATGGTAAGACTCTGTCTCAAAAAAAAAAAATAATCAGGTATAAGCTGTGGACTGTATCATACATAAGTGACTGGAAGAATTAGTTTTAATTGAGTAATAATTTTGCTCTTTAAAGACGTTCAGTTACAACAGAGACCCAATCTGAAATCTGCTGATGACTTGAAAACAAAGATGTGTAGTTAAGTATCCTCTTAGGCTTTCCTTGCTTTGAAGGATGTTGCATTGACATTATGTCAATTTCTTTCCTTTATTTTTCCCTCCCTCCCTCCCTCCCTTTCTCCCTCTCTCTTTCTCTCTTTTTTTCTCTTTCTTCCTTTCTTGTTCCAGGATACATATGTAGAATGTGCAGGTTTGTTACATAGGTATACGTGTGCCATAGTGGTTTGCTGCACCTATCAATCCGTCACCTAGGTTTTAAGCCCAGCATGCATTAGATATTTGTGCTGATACTCTTTCTCCTCTTGCCCTTGCCCCTCTTGACATTGCATCAATTTTGAAGTGCAGAGCTTTGAACATAGGATCTCCTAGGCCTCTTCAGAGGCTCTGAACTATTTTGAAGTTTGATGAACAACTAATGGCATCCTTAGAGATAGAGTCCACTTAGGCAAACATAAATTTTTTGAATACAGCTGTGTCTTCTTTGAGAATGGTGACTGAACACCAACTAGTTCTTGCAAAGTTGCAAATGACAGTGCTATTGGAGATCTGCTTCTTGCAGGACAGTCCTAGCAAGAAGGAAAAATGTGCCTTTAGTTTTCCATTGCTCATTTCTCCCTCAGTTAGAGCAATGACAGTGTCCCTGTATCACATAAGAAATGACATAGACTGGGAAAGTATTTTCTTCCTTTACTTCCTTTAAATGCATAATGCATTTCTACAGCAGACTGGCAAATTATGTCAGGATCCTTTGAATATTAACCTAACTTACTTTTTCAAAGCAATCACACTAGAGTTAAATGGTTTTTCAATGTCTTCTTTTTCCTAAAAATACTGTCAAAAATTTTTTGTTAAATGTTATACAAAATTTCCTAAAAGTATTTTTCAGTATATCAGAAATCTGAGTTTGGCAGGGTATAACTATTAACTGCTCCATTGGCAGCAAGTCTAATCTTCATTTTATTGTCAAAACCACTGAATTCATTTATTCAAGACTATCAAGTAAGTTGTCTTTCTGTGTGAACTCAAATACTTTGTCTCTTAGAATTCCTAGATAAAAATGGCCCTGCTATATGTTGTTCTGGTATTAAATATATATATATATATTCCAAAAGGATAGTGAAGGATTTATTATTATTATTTTTAAGGATAGATCATTGTTCAATGTCTCAACCAGTTGGCCTAATTTCTACAAGTAATGTTCTTCTTTCCCAGAAATCTGATTCTACTCAGTTTATACAGTCAGAGAAAAAAAAAATAGAAACAAGTAGTTACATAAAAATAAAGATGTAAGTATGAAGGGAAAGAAAAGGTACATTCTTGAAGCAGACACCAGGATATCAAAGCAGGGGAGATAAAGAGAGAAGGGATAAACAGATAAAACACCGTTGTTGTTTTTAGATTGGGATAGTTGAAACAGAAATTCAAAAGAGGGAAAGGCTAATACATAAAATAAGGGCACTGAAACTGAGGTTGATGCAGAAACATAAAGAGAACAAAAAAGAAAAAAAGTATAATGAAAATGTTGACAATGAAAATGGTAAACTCTGCTTAGGTAGCTATGTGGTAGTCCCAATCAACTGGCTTTCAAAAAGGATTCTAGTCTCATAATTGATGCACTTCTAGAAACATGATATTAGAAACTCCAAAAGTAGTGAATTGATGATAGTCACACATCTGCTCCAACTAGGCAATCTTTGGAGAGCTACATTTTTTAAGATATCTAAGTGAAGGAAGGGTTACTTGCCCACCCATGTTAACCTCCAGAGTGTAAGGGGTATGAAGCATTTAACAGCACAATAATTTAATTTTCCCCAGTTAACTACTATTGACTCAGAGATCTAGAGTAATTATTTGAGCATGTATATGCCATCAAGATTTCATTTTCCAGTGAGGAAACAGTAGTAAAGTAGTAAACTTTCTTGAGGAGTTGAGTCATTGTAGGAATCATGGCGTGATTACCTGAAGAGCATAGCTTGTTGTACATGGAATATCGCCTTTACCTCCCCTGCCAAGAAATCCATGTCCTAATCCCTGGAACCTGTGAATGTGGACATTACATGACAAAAGAGATTTTGTAGATGTGATTAAGTTAAAGACTTTGATATGGGGAGATTATTCTGGATTATCCAGGTAGGCCATATGGGTCTTTCCAGTTTTAGTGAGTGAGTAAGAGTGAGTGAGAGAGAGAGAGAGAGAGAGAGAGAGAGAGAGAGAGAGAGAGAGAGAGAGAGAGAGCGCCACTCTCTGTGGCAGAGAAATAAGGCACAGAGAGTATTGCTGGCTTTGATGATGAAGTAAGGGAACATGAGCCAAGGAATGTGGGCAGAATCTAGAAGATGGAAACAGCAAGGTGATGGGTTTCCCCCAGAGCCTCCAGAAAGGAACACAGCCCCATGGACACCTTGAACTTAGCCCAGTAAGACCCATGTTGGATATCTGATCTTCAGAAATGCTAAATGCAAAATGACAAATTTAGGTTGTTTTAAGCCACTAAGTTAGTGGTATTTTGCTTTGGCATTAATAGTAAACCATACATAGCTATTTTAGTAATTGGTATAATTAATAACTATACTAATAATCATGTATAATCATAACTATTAATATTAAAATGAGAATGTATGTAATCTTTAAGGTAATATTCTAATATGTATTAAATGGGTAAATTTTAATTTTAATTTTTAAAATTTCAGTTCATCTAGAAGTTTAATAAGTTGGCTATATTTATTTAGTTATAACAGTTTATAAATTATCCCAAGTAGATCTCATGATTTATTTTATTTTAACATTATGACTTTAAGATTCATTTTGTATTTCAATCTCCAGTTTTATTATGCATGGAAGCCTGTAAAAGTTAAGAATAAAAAAAGTGCTTTAGCTATTAATTCATGTTTCCCAAAGACTAAGTAACAATACGTCAGAATTTCCTTGACTTTTTCTATTTGTTTGTGTGCTTTAAAAAATGTTAGGAATGCCGGCATAAAGCACTTTAAAACGTCACACAGACTTTAAAATCTGAGTACATGCAGATAGAAAAAGTGAAATTATAAAAATTATGGGCAATTTTGGTTTTTTAATTGATTGAGTGCCAGAAGTGCCTGCCACTATGCTCTCACTATGCCACTCGAATTCATCCAAAACTTATTTCTGCCCAAGGCATTTCAAGAGGTGACTAATACTAATTTCTGTTCCAGACTTATAAATAAATCTAGGGCAAAGCTTCAGATACAACCCATCAAACTATAATGGAAGCTGATAGGATATAATTTACTGTAAAATAGAGTTTGATAGGAAGAAATTGCTATGGACACTACCTAACACCAGTTGTGTTAAGCTCACAACTGTGAAGCACATAAGGTGGAAAAGCTCAGTTTTGGAGCCAGGTAGATCTGCATTTTGTATTCTAGGAATGCCAACTTACTAGTTGTAAAATCTTGAGCAAGTTAATCATAATCTATAAACCTCAGTTTCTTTATGTAAAATGATGCTGCTTATAATCTTTGTTTTACAGAATTTCTATGTGAATTAAATGTTAAAGCAAAACACTTAATGTATGTACTCAGTAAGTGTTTTTTATCTTGGCAGTAACTTACTGCGTTTTTTTATAGATTTAACAGCATAAACCACCAGCATAGAGATACAAAAATGATTTTTTTACTGCCGATTTATTTTCTAGAAACACGGAATATTAGAAGAAATAAATTCTCTTAACCAAGAGAAGGACATAATCCAGTAACTGGCAAATAGTACAATTTTCTCCAAGGTTTTTGATTTATCAAAAAATGTATTTCATTAGTCATCAGCATATCCTTTGAAATCCTTACGACATCATTTTAAAAGAGTAAATGAGCATAATTTTCCTACTATCTCTAGAACCTAAATCTCTGTTCTGAATTTGACTCTTGGATTCTTCTGCTATACAGTAAGTAGAACTCATCATTGTCTGGTTGAGCTTTGATACCATCTAGGACAGCCCTCCAGTAACATGCGTGGGCTGGATTCATTGCATCAGACCTTTAAAAATGTAATCAGTAACCACATATCCTGTTTACACATTCATATGTTCAATAACCACATCTTGCCTTCTTTAAATGATTTATAACTCGTTCTTTGAGAATGTCATTGCATAACAAATCACTCCTTAATAGTAGAGAAATATTCCATTTCACAATGTAACAACAAATTTAATAAAATATATTAAACGTAAGTAGATTATGAAATAGTTTTTCCCTTTGCTAATGTATTTTATGATTTCCATATGTTAAATTATAAAGTTCTTTCCTTAAAATAACTGTATAGTTGCTAGCACATTATGACTATTTGAATGTGATAATATTGAGAGTATTTAATTTTTCTGTGTATTAATATAATCACATTATATCATATTTAGATAATACGTGTTCTACCAAACTAAGAGAGAGAGTGAAGTGGGGGGAGGGAGGGAGGAAGGGTGGGGGGGAGGGGGAGAGAGAGAGAGAGAGAGAGAGAGAGAGAGAGAGAAAGAAACATTTCATATACATTCATAAGAATGACCTCAAATTGTGTAACTTTGTGATAATTATAAAACAATTAGGGACTGGTGGAACTGGACATTCTATTACCACAAATGTTTAGGTGACTTCCAGGGAGCACCAGTCTTCCCAGTATGAGCAACAATGGATATATGTGAAGGAACTGTTAACTAGGCATTGTAAACTCAACCAAACTATCTTTTGAGGATGAGGAAACATAAAGATATTTCCAATGCATAAAATCTGAGATGGTTTATCATTAATAGATTCTCATTGAGGGAACTCTTTAAAATAAAGTTCAGCCTAAAGCCACCTCCTTACATAATTTCAGTTCAGCCTAAAGATTTTTCTGTACATCGTGAACTGTAACAAGTGGAGGTATAAACAGACTATAATCTATGCTTGGCAATCACTGTGTTTTGGCCAGTCAGTTGTGTTCAAACCATGTTCAAATAAGGCAAACACCAACCTGTAACAAATCCAGCTGTTTCTGTACCTCACTTCTGTTTTCTGTATGTCACTTTCCTTTTTCAGTCCACAAATCTTTTTCCACCACGTGGCTGCGCTGGAGTCTCTGAACCTACTCTGGCTTGGGAGGCTGCCTGATTCATGAATTGATCATTGTTCAATTAAATTACTTTAAATTTAATTTAGCTGAAGTTTCTCTTTCATGAAGGATATACTTCAGAAAGAATGCAATTCATTCATTCATCAAATATATACTGAGCTAGGTACATTTCTCTGTGCTGGAGATACATCAGTGAACAAAATAGATAAAAAAAATCTTGCCCTTGTGAAGCTTACATTTTAATACTCAAAATGACAAAGTAATGGCAAAAACTGCAACTACTTTTGCACCAACCTAATAAATTAGTAAAATATATGGTATGTCTGGTAGCATGCTGTGAAACCTTTAACAACTGGGTCTTTGTGAAAAAAAGCCCAGATTTTTGGCATTTGTCCATTTTTATGGTGTAAATATTCCTTCCATAAAGCTGGGAAGAAGTGCACACAATTGACCTTATAAGCCCATGTGAGCCAGTTTTAGCATTGATGATCATTGATGACCATTGATGATCATAAGTGCTAGAATGAAACCCTATCAGGAAAAGATGGGGAGATTTAAGGGTTGCAACTCTAAAGAGAATAGCCAGGCGCAGTGGCTCACGCCTGTAATCCCAGCACTTTGGGAGGCTGAGGCAGGTAGATCATGAGGACAAGAGATCGAGACCATCCTGGTCAACATGGTAAAACCCTGTCTCTACTAAAAATACAAAAAATTAGCTGGGCATGGTGGTGAATGCCTGTAATCCCAGCTACTCAGGAGGCTGAGGCAGGAGAATTGCCTGAACCCAGGAGGCGGAGGTGGCGGTGAGCCAAGATGGTGCCATTGCACTCCAGCCTGAGTAACAAGAGCGAAACTCCATCTCAAAAAAAAAAAAAAAAAAAAAAAAAAGAGAATGGTCAGAGAAGACTTCATTGAGAAAGTAACATTTCAGTAAAGACCTAAAGGAAGCAAAGAAGAGAACTATGCACCAATTTAGGGGAAGAACACTTCAGGGAGAAAGAACAGTAAATGCAAAATTCTGAAACAGGAGTGGGGAACAGCAAGGAAACTAGAGCGGCTGCAGAAGAGTGAGTGAGGGAAAAGGAGGTGGGCATGTACCACCAGAGATGAAGACACTGAAAGTCAATGGAGGGTTTTGAGGAGAGGAGGGTCATGATCAAAATTATGTTAATGGTGTGACTTTGGCTGTTCTTTACAAAAAGGGGTGAGATGTAGAAGCTGGGAATCACATCAGATGAGAAAAAGTTAGCAAAGAAAACAGTAGAAATCTTGCAAATCTAATCAAACTTTGATAGTGGTAAAACAACAGTTCCTATTATCTGGGGCAAAACAACAACAGAGTTAATATTCAGAACAAGAATAGCCCATCACCCAAAGGAGAGAAAGCATGGTTAGAGAAAGAACTCTGTACCTTTCGACTGAGATATGAAGATTTTGGCACTTGTTTAACACACATGTTTACATTTCTGGAGAAACTACTCAAAAAAAAAAAAAAAGATAAAATACATTAAACCAGAAATGGATAGAAAAAAGAAAGAAACTGACAATTCAAGTGAAGGTAATAAGAAAGAGAAAGGAAAGAAGAAATATAACAAGTGGGGTGAATATAAACCACCAAATTAAGTAGCTGAAATAAATCCATATACATTGATAATACAATTAACTATATGTAGATTGATCTTGTTAATTAAAAGACAAAGATTGACAGAGTAGACAAAAAGTAAAGTTTATCTAGAGGCTGTTTTCAAAGCTAACTTATAGTGCAAAGACAGACAGGAGAGAGATTAAAAATATATAAAAGGAGGTAAGTTATATTTCTCAAATAGTAATCAAAAGAAAGCTAGTATAGCTGTTTAGTATTAAGCAAAACAAATAAAGGCAAAACAACATTGATAAGGTTAAAAAGATAACACAGAATCTTAAAACATTATATTAAAATATAATAAAAGATATGTACTTAGCATAGCTTCAAAATATAGAAGGCAATAATTTTCATAAGAAGGAAATATTTACAATCAACCATCAGAGTTAGGGAATTAAACATAACTCTTTTGATAGCATCAGGCATACCATTCCTCTCCCTCATCCCCGTGCCCCCAAAAAAGAACACAGTAAGAAGACAGATTTGAAAAATGTAGTTAACAATGTTGTACTGATATACCTTGATTGAAGAATATATGTCCCTGTCAAGTACATGAGGCATACTGTATTCAGTTATAAAGTAAATCTAGCAAATTTGAAGTATTGGTATCAAGCAGATACATGCTTCTAAATAGCATAATTAAATTAAATGAATATCAATAAATAGTTAAGAAACATCAGATATAATGAAAAGAAACTCAAGAAATATGAGTTTAGGAGAAAAATGGAAGAACATTAATACTATGTACAGTGTACAGGTCTTGACATCCATACAGAGCACATGAATAGTGAACTGTCTGGAAAACTTTTTGCTTCCCTTCTATGTGTACTTATGACAGAGTAATTGACTACAGTTGTGTTTTCCCACTCCTCCCAATATGTGGTATGTTGTTATTTTTTAGTGACTTTTTGAAGCCTCTGGCTTCCCCTTAGCGGGGGTGGTGAATATTCGTGGTGAAGGCAAGCAGCACAGAATGCACCTTTACACTCCAATTAGAGCCTTGCACAGTCAGCCCCAAGCAAGACTAAAAAATCAGCCAAGTTTGTCTTCTGAGCTTGATATCTCTTAGTTTTTTACAGTGTTCTGGCTTCCCTCAACTATTTTCAGCATTTTCTTTTCCCTAGGCCCTCTTGGATCTTCCATTAGAGAGGCAAATAATGATGAAGCCACTGGTGACATTGTATTAAAGATTTAAGAACTGCCCTCTTTTCTGGTGCCACTTAAAAAATGTAGATGTTTTAAAGGGCTAATCCACAAATACACAAGTTAAGATATATTGAAATGAAAGAAAATAGTGGAAAATCTGGGGTAGTAAAAAAAGGAAAGTGGCTGTTGAGTACCTCTAGGAAGAGATACAAGGTACCCCAGGAGGGGCTATGGTCACCTCTTCAGTAAGCTCAGGTGGGACTGGGCAAGTTCTTCATTTTCTGATGAAATTTTAGAAAGTTTCTCAAAGTTTGAAAGGAATGTGTACTTACTACAGAGTTAGAAGAGAGATGTAGGAGGGAGTGATATGTAACCTCTTTTATGTATTGAGAGTATTCAAATTCAAGGAGTTCAGTAAAACCCTGAACAACCACCTTTTCCATAATCTTCCCATTCATCTTCTCCTTTGTCTTGGGAAATAAACGTTATATGAAATGGTAGGTCTAAAGGTACAATGGATCTTACGACAAGAGTGAGTTAATGCTTCTAAAAGACAATATGGGTCATTAATGTTCACTGGGTCATGAAGTGCTTTCATGTAAAACTAAAATGCTTTAATGTTAGAAGCTTTTTTAAATCATAGAAACATCACTTTCTCTCTACAAAAACCCTTAGGAAGTTTGAGGGTAGGTCTTAGATCACAAGGAACTTGAAATTTTGAACATCACTAGAACTCATCCAGAAATACGTTTGCATGCATATGTGCCCGTGTGCGTACACACACACACACACACACACACGGGCACATACATCTTTTACTGACTTCAATTTAACTGAAATTCGTCCTGCCTTTTTAAAGGAATATTTGAATTATCTAAAACAATTTTATTCTTTGATTCTTTACAGGCTATAGCTTGTAGCTTGCATATTCTTAGACAAATGCATACCTCAACTTAGGTCTGTTTTTTCTTTTTTGTCTTTTTGTGGTACAGAAAATGAAACACTTCATACCATGTCAGAATTTCTTTTATGGCTTTGAGGCTTTTTAAAGTATACTCATATTCAACATCTAGGCAGGCAAAGCTGATATTGCATTGATATTTCAAATCTTCCCATTAAATAAGGAAGCACATTTTCTGTTCCACATAAGGAAAAAAACCCAACATCCACGCAGTGATTAGTTTACTAGTCTACCAGTTAAAATGATCCCCAGTGGTGAGTCTCCAGTGATCTTTGTCTTTTCCCAAAGGAGACTTATTAGTACTTACTTCAGTGGACCCTGCTGTTGGGTTTTATACTGGTGATTACACTCTTTCTGAAGCAGTAGTATCTCAGCCTCCTGGTCTCTGACTGTTCTTTTAAACTCTTACTCAAGGGATGTTTCCCTCTACTTGTTTTCTAAAAGATGATTTTCCTCAAGATTCGGCATTTGATCGTCTTGTCTCATCACTCTATAAATTGTTTCTCTGGCTGATCTCACACACTTCATGTGGTGAATGATTCCCTATAGGATGGTTAATTTGAAGTCTGTATTTCCTACCCAGACTTTTCTTGTGAGGCAACTACTTGTGAAATACCTCTGCATCCCACATGCACTTGAATAAAACTGAAATTTTTATTTTGACCTTTAATCCTTTTATTTGATCCTTTTCCTTACTGTTGTTGATATCATCAATTGTTCATCTATGCTAAAAATCCTAATGTCATCCTTCTATTCTCTTTCATGACAAATTCTAATGTCATGATTATATTCTCTTTTATCTCCATTTAACCAATTACTAAGTTGTTTAATTTTACTTCCTAAATAGATCTTATTTGGTCCTTCCTTCTCAATTCTTACTCCAATTTCCTGGTTTCAAGAAATTGCTGTCTTTGTCTGAATTACTGCTACACCTTTCCAAATCATCACACAAATCTAGTCTTGCCTTTGAACTCTGTCCTACATACTTAATAGTTACAGATATGTAGCACACACTGTAGTGTTTCCCACAACATAATTTATATAAAACTGTGTAGATATGTTTGCTATTGTGCTTAGCATGTTGTAAGCTATATACCTATTTATCCTCCCCATGAGACACTTTATTTATCCCTAGAGCCTGCCTCTGATGTATCCCTAGAGTTTGTCTCTGTGCCTGGCATGGGATATAGCCATATGAAGTACAGAACAGATAGATGCTCAGCATAATGTGCTTTCCTATGACTCTATTCTCCTCTACCCCTCTTCTAAAGGAATGGACTGCAGTTCAAGATTATATCTGTAAGTTCCAAAAGATGCTTCACATGTAGTACACACTTAATAGCTAGTTACAGAATTAATACATGAATGACTGTTTATACTCCCAGAGCAACTGACTACAATAAATTAGTGTTTTGAGACACAATCACAGATGCAATTTAGAAGTAATTAAAAACTCAGATTATTCAAAACATATTTTTTAAAAAAGCCTTTAGGCAGTTTAGAAAATATATTTCTATTGAAATATGAGCAATTCATAAAATACACTTGCCAATTCTTTAATGTGTTCAGTAAGCCTCTAATTTTTCATATCCCTGAAAACTGGCTTAACTTCTAGATCTTAAAAGGCATTTTGTTATTTTATATAATATTAGGGGAAATGGGGGCTACATACAAAACTCAGGGATTTATTTACCATATTTTAAAATTCCATAACAATATATATTTGACATTTTTAAACAATTTTACATCAGAAATATATTCATATTGAAAACATTTCTTACCAAAATAATTTCAAATGAAAAAAACAGAAGAATTATGTATTACTTATAATCTTCAAGCACATAATAACTGCTTAAACTGCCAGCTTGGTTTTAATTTAGCCATACTTTCAAAAGTAAATGCAAAGACTTAATGGAAACTTAAACACAGCTTCTTTATTAATTAATTTCTATTTAGCTAAAAGGAAGGGACTAAAATAATGCCAGGAATATGGGCTTTTTTTTCTTTTCAGTCTTCACACTCTGTTACAGTAATATTTAGTTGTCCTCTGGCGTTCTTAGCTCATGTAACTAGTGTTATGAACACTACTATTATTTGCCAGATGTTAGTGACTAGAGAAAAGGACAAAGTTTTCAAGACATATTGTTTTCTATTTGATTTGGTTCTAGATATTCCACCAAAAGATCAAAGCTGTAGAATAAAAATTATGTATAAAACGTCTCACTTTTATGAGAAATCAATATGTAGCATAAGAGAGATAGAATCCTATGGCATTTCAAATGGGAAACAAAGATAAATGTAGAGAATTGTAAATTAATATTTTATTAATAGTAAACAATCAGCGGTTTACGTAACACAATCAATTCTTAATAATGAAAAACTCTTTTCTGTTTAAGGGCAGCCATTTTACACAATAAGAAATGTAATGCAATTTAAATGCAGCATGATCAGCTTCATATGTGTGTCAGAAGTGTTCACTGAAATCAGGTTAAATCCTCATATTTATATGTGAGTAAATACGCTTGTACAGTCATTGATCTTCATATTTAGTAGTGCTGATTTTCAGAGTTTCAGAAAAATACAAGAGAATATGCATTGTATATTTGACCTCCAAAAGTATCTGAACTTGCTACTATGAGATCTGTAATTTTTGAAATTTGTGAAAATATTTATTATCATTAAGACACATTCACTTTAATTTCATATTTAAATGAACTAAGTCAGAGATTAGTAATCGTTTTTCTGAGGTAGTTTCTGGAAAGTAATTAAACAAAATGGTTTCTACTCTAGTTGTAAATACACGTAGAAAACCATTTCAGGATGCTGCCACACTCAATCTTTATTTTTCTTGATTCAGATATATTATCTTCTTAGTTGATTTAGGGTGAGCAATAATCTTAGATTGCCCAGATTTTTCCAGTAAGTTCCATTTCCTGGGTAATTCAGTTGTGGTACAAACTGTGATAGTTGTAGCCCTGCTGGGAGATAAATTAAACTTTGAAACTTGAGAAAATAGAGCCTTACCTTTACATCATAGGTATTCATTCTTGTTCCCTCTTTTCCTACAAATATGTCATCAATGTCCACAAGAATATACCTGTCCAAGGACAACGTCAGCCTCTTCCCTGATAAGAAGGAGATGGCATCTATGAAGATGAGCTTGTGCAGCCAAAAGTTCAAGTTGTTGCCAAAAAGAACCCTCTGAATTCCATCATGAAGCCCCAGGTCATGTATGATAGTGGCATAAAAAGCACCTTTAGAGATGGAAGGAGAAAGGTTTTCTGGGGTCTTTACTTTGGCAAATATTACTGGTTGGTAGGCCGAATGATTAATCTGAAAAACTGTCCAGTCGGTTCCAGGTAAAGAACCTTTTTCAAGCTTGGAAGATTTGGTCACATGAAGCAATGGAGAATGAGGATTAATACAACAATCTTTAACTGCAATATTTCCATAAATGGAAAAAGGGAAACCTTTTAACTGAAAGCTCTGTACACTCTTCTCACTAGTTTTGTGGAATCCAATGACACCCACAGCGTATTCTACACAGTATTTGTCTAGAAGGCTTCGATTCCAAGAGTCCATATTTATATACTTTAAAATATTCTCATAAATAATAAGAACATATTTGCCTTTCATTTTGTCTATAAGCACTGGGAGATCTCCCTTTCCGGAGGCAATTTCAATGTGATACTGAAATCTACTTGATTCTAGAATCGTAATGATGTCTTGACCAAGAGATGAGTACTGGCTCTCTACAAATACTAGGACTATGGGGTCTGTCCTTGAGGCATCAAAAAGCTTCATTGCTTTCACTTCCATTAGCCTATACGGTAGGTGTTGGAGGTCCCCACAGTCAACTTCTGAAGCCATCTCAGAGAGTTCATTTTCCTGTTTGTAGCCACTATACAGGTAGTAAGCAGAAATGATAATGCTCACCATACAAAAAGTGGCAAGCAGAATGACCGTTCTTTGAAAGTGTCTGTGAAGCTTCATGATAAAACTCATGTTGTAGTAGATACTCTCCTTAACTCTGCCAATAGAAGCACCATAAAATGTAAAAAAAAGATGGTGTTTCAGCTACTTTTCCAATCTCAGTCAAGAGTTTATGTCACCATTGCAGCTCATTTGTATCACTTGATCAGGACTCACAGAAAATATAGTCTGAAAAATAGAAAAGAATATAAAACAGTCAGTCTGCAACATGAAAATAAGCAAGTCTTATCTTGTTGACTAGCATAAGTGGCAGAGTATTTGGCAGATGAACTGAGTACAGTATATTTGAAGCCCTCCCTTTCCTTCTTCCAGATCTGTGTGAAGACATGGGACTGATGGAATGAGGAAAAGGGGTCCATTGAGCCCTCTATCCCTAGTACAAAAAAGACTGGGCTAACAGGAAATTTCATGATATTCACTGTGCTTTGCATCAAACTCTATAGATAATATAGAACAAAGACCACGGAGAGGTCGCCTGAGCCATACACTGGCATGTCTTGCCATCTGGCTACACATTATGTAATACATACTCAAGCTGTTTGTGTTTAATTACATGTACTGAATGTTTATGCCACAATTAAAACATGTTTTTTCTTTTCTGAAAAGTTGTTAACACAGTCAGTTTTATCATTGTATATATATTTTACATTCATTAGAGAAACACCCTTATGATAATTGTTCTCATTAGAATAACCATTTCAAGATGCATATCTGGTCCCACAATGCAATTAGTCATTTTAGAACTGTATATTTTCATAGTTGCATTTTCCAAAAATCAAAACAGTCATGTGATAAGATGAATGTGAGGAATAAAATACTTTCCAGGGTTTCTGCAAATCTGGTGTGAGACCATAGAGAATCATATGCTCTTGGAGAAGAGCATATTTACCCATTGATTCACTTTCTATACCATTCTATTTCTGCTTTTTGAGAAGGAGTTTAGCAATGATGTGAAAAACTACTCCAAAAATGTTTTTAAAAAATGCAAACACCTTGTTATGCAATAGTTTGAAATCCCTTTCAAGTCCTAGTAACCTTTGAACATTTAGTAACTTGGAAAAATAATTAGAAAGAAACATGGGTGCTTTTTTAAATTTGGGTGTTCTACATTTATTAGGATTTCACTTCTTTGGATATCACAGCACACTGATACAGATTTATTGTTAAGAGTATTTTCAGTGTATGAAGCTTAAACAAACTGTGTATAGATCTCTGTCAACTGAACAATATTTTTTCTCAAGTAATTGAACTAATGGGAAACTTAGTTCAATTACTTGAACTAATTTCCTGGCTAGTCAAATCCAAAATAATATATAGCCATACTTGGATTTACCTGGGCACCTAAGGAATTCTTTTCCTTTTAAAAAAAATGCAACTGCTATTTTAGAGTGTACACATGAAGGTTTACTACCTGGAGATACTGTGGGATGCTGACGTTTAGAGTATGCTTCCTGTCACCAAGAAGTGAGCATAGTACTCAATAGGTAGTTTTTCCACCATGCTCTCAGTCCTTCTCCTCTGTCTAATAGTCCACAGTGTCTACTGTTTCGTGTTTATGTCCACTTGTGCTCAGTGTTTAGCTCCCATTTATAAGTGAAAACATGTGGTATTTAGTTGTCTCATCCTGAGTTAGTTTGTTTAGGATTATGTCCTCCAGTTGCATCCATGTTGATACAAAAGGCATGACTTCATTCATTTTTATGGCCACATAGTATTCCATGGTGTATTTGTACCACATTTTCTTTATCCAGTTCACACTTGATTGGCACCAGTTTGGTTCTTTATCTTACTATTTGTTGTAAACAGTGCTGTGATAAATATACAAGTGTATGCATCTTTAAAGTAGAATGATTTATTTTCCTTTGGACATATACCCAGTAATGGAATTGCATGGTCAAGTGATAGCTCTGTTTTAAGTTCTTTCAGAAATCTCCAAACTTCTTTCCATAGTGGCTGAATTTTTTTACATTTCCACCAACAGTGTACAAGCATTCCCTTTTCTATGCAGCCTCACCAGCATCTCTTATGTTTTAATTTCTTACTAATTGCCATTCTGACTGGTATAGATGATATCTCACTATGGTGTTGATTTGCATTTCTCTGATGATTAGTGATGATGAGCATTTTTTCACGTTTATTGGCTACTTGTATGTCTTCTTTTAACAAAGAGATGATTTTGGCAGAATCTTTAGCATTTTCTAGCTATAGAATCATATCATCAGTGAAGAGAGATAATGTGACTTCTTTTTCTATTTTGATGCCTTCTTTCTTTCTCTCGCCTGATTGCTTCTTTGAAGAAACATCTGCTCATGTCCTTTGCCTGTTTTTAAATGGTGTTGTTTGTTTCTTGCTTGTTGATTTGTTTAAGTTTCTTGTAGACTCCAGATATTAGACCTTTGTCAGATGCATACTTTGTGAATATTTTCTCCCATTCTGTAGGCAGTTTGTTTACTCTGTTGACAGTTTCTTCTGCTGTGCAGGTCTTTAGTTTAATTAGGTCTCACTAGTCAACTTTTGTTTTCATTGCAATTGCTTTTGGGGACTTAGCCAAAAATTCTTTGCCAAGGCTGATATCACAAACAGATTTCTTATATTTACTTCTAAAGTTTTTATAGTTGATATCCTGCATTTGAATTAATTTTCTTACTTAATTTGCTTAGGATTATAGCCTAGGCAACATACCTTGAGTTAATTTTTTTTTAATATGGTAAAAGGTAAGGGTCCAGTTTCATTCTCCTGCATGTGGCTAGTCATTTATCCCAGCACCATTTATTGAATAGAGAGTACTTTACCTATTGCTTGTTTTTGTTGGTTTTGTTAAGGATCAGATAATTATAGGTGTGTGGCTTTATTTTTGAGATTTCTATTGTGTTCCATTGGTTTATCTGTCTGTTTTTGTACCAGTACCATGCTATTTGGGTTACTGTAGCTTTGCAGTATAGTTTGATGTCAGGTAGTGTGATGCTTCTGGCTTTGTTCTTTTTGCATAGACTTGCTTTGGCTATTCAGGATCTTTTTGGTTCCATGTGAATTTTAGAACATTTTTTTTTTCTATTTATTTAAAAATAACATTTGTAATTTGCTAGGTGTAATGATGAATCTGTAAATTGCTTTGGGCAGTATGGCCATTTTAATGATGCTGATTCTTCTAATCCGTGAGCATGAAAACTATTTTCATTTATTTGTATTATTTTTCATTTATTTCAGCAGTGCTTTTTGGTTCTCCTTGTAGAACTCTTTTACCTGCTTGGCTAGCTGTATTGTTAGGTATTTCATTTTCTTTGTGGCTACTGCACATGAGATTGCATTCTCCCTTGGACTCTCAACTTTGACATTATTGCTATATGTATAGAAACACTACTGATTTTTGTGTATTGATTTTGTATCCTGAAACTTTCATGAAGTCATTTATAAGTTTTAGGGCCTTTTGGCAGAAACTTTAGCACTTTCTGGGTATAAAATCATACCATCAGCAAAAAGAGATTGTTTGACTTCTTTTTTTATTTGTATGCTTTATTTCTTTCTCTTGCCTTTGCATATATACCTGATTGCCTAATTGCTCTGGCAAGGACTTCCATTACTATAGGAGTGGTGAGAGTCGGCATCCTTATCTCTTTCCAGTTCTCAAGGGTAGTGGTTCCAGCTTTTACCTGTTCAATATGACATTGGTTGTGGGTTTGTCATAGATATCTCTTATTATTTTGAGATATGTTTCTTTAATGCTTGGACTGTTGAGGGTTTTTTCATTAAGCTATGTTTGATTTTTATTGTAAGCTTTTCTGCATCTATTGAGATGATCATATGATTTTTACTTTTCATTACGTTGATGTGGTAAATGACATTTATTTATTTGCATATGTTGAAACAACCTTGCATCCTAGGAATAAAGCTTACTTGATCATGGCATATTAACTTTTTGATGTGCTGCTGGATTTGGTTTGCTAGTATTTTGTTGAGAATTTCTGCATCTATGTTCATCAGAGATACTGGCCTGAATTTTTTCATCATGTCTCTGCCAGATTTTGGTAACAGGCTGATGCTTGCTTCATAGAATGAGTGAGGAAGAAGTTCATTCTCCTCAATTTTTTGGAATAGTTTCAGTAAGATTGGTACCAGTTCATTTTAGTATGTCTGGTATAATTCTGCTGTGAATCCATCTGGTCCAGGGCTTTTTTTGGTTGCTAGGTTTTTAATTACTGATTCAATTTCAGAGCTTGATATTGGTCTATTCAGAGTTTCAATCTCTTCATGATTCAATTTTGGGAGATTGTGTTTCCAGGAACTTATCCATTTCCTCCAGATTTTCTAATTCATGTGAATAGAGATAGTCATAGTATCTTTAAGGATTTTCTATTTCTGTGGAATTTGTTGTGATGTTATCTTTTTCAGTTTTGATTGCTCTCTTTTGGATGTTCTCTTTATTTTTTCTTTATTATTCTAGCTATTCTAGCTAGTGATCTATCAGTTTTGTTTATTTTTTTCTAAGAACAACTCCTGGTTTCATTGGTCTTTTTTTATGGATTTTGGCATCTCAGTTTCATTAAATTCTTCTTTAACTTTAGTTATTTTTTTCCTGGCAGCTTTGAGGCTTTGTTCCCTTTTCTTAATTCCTTTAGGTACAAAGGTAGATTGTCGATTTGAGATCTTTCTAACTTTTTGATGAAGGTATTTAATGCTATAATCTTTTTTCTTAACTTAGCTGCATCCCAGAGATTTTGGTAAGTCATGTCCCTATCTTCATTAATTTCAAAGAATTTTTTGATTTCTTGCTTAATTTGGATGTTCACAAAGGAGTTATTCAGGAGCAAGTTGTTTAGTTTACATGTAATTGTGTAGTTTTGAGAGATCTTCTTGATATTGATTTATTATTTTTTAATTGCAGGGGTTGACGAGTGTTCTTGATATAATTTCAGTTTTTTCAAATTTATTGAGACTTGCTTTATGAACAAACATGTGATCAATCTTAGAATATGTTTTATGTGCAGATGAGAAAGATGTATATTTTGTGGTTGATGGGTGGAGTGGTTCTGTATATCTATTAGGTCTAGTTGGTCAGGTGTCAAGTATAACTCCAGAGTTTATTAGATTTTCTCTCTTGAATATCTCTCTAGCATTGTTAGTGGGGTATTGATGTCTTCCATTATTATTGTGTGGTTGTCTAAGTTCTTTTGTAGGTGAAGAACTTGTTTTATGCATCTAGTGCTCCAATGTTGGGTGTATATATATTTAGGATAGTTAAGTCTTGTTGTTTGATTGTGCTCCTTATCATTATGTATTGCCATTCTTTGCCTTTCTTACTTTTTATTGGTTGAAAGTCTGTTTTATCTAAAATAAGACTAGCAACTCCTGATCTTTGTATGTTTTTCGTTTGCATGGTAGATCTTTCTCCATGCTTTTACTTTGCACCTGTGGGTACCATTACATGTGAAATCAGTCTCTTGAAAACATCAGATGGTTGGGTCTTGTTTTTCTATCTAGCTTGCTATGCTGTGTGTTTTCAGTGGGATGTTTAGCTCATTTACAATCAGTGTTAGTATTGATATGTAAGATTTTGGTCCTGTCATCATGTTGTTAGCTGGTTGTTATGTAGACTTGATTGCCTAGTTGTATTATAGTGCCTGCAGGCTATGTGCTTAGTGTTTTTTAGGTAGCAGGTGTTGCTTTTCAATTCCATATTTGTCACTCCCTTAAGAACCTCTTGTAAGGCTGGTCTAGTTGAAATGAATTCATTCAGCACTTGCTTGTCTGAGAAGGATTTTCTATCTCTTTCTCCTAAGAAACTTAGTTTGGTGTCATATGAAATTCTTGGTTGGAATCTTTGTTTTTATAATGCTTCTGGCTTGTAAGGTTTCTGCTGAAAGGTCTGCTGCTAGCTTAATGGGGTTCCCTCTGTACATGACCTGACCCTTCTTCTCTCTAGTTGCCTTTAAGAGTTTTTTCTTTTGCATTGACCTTGGTTAATCTGATAACTGTGTGCCTTAAGGATGGACATCTCATATAGTATCCAGCATAGGTTCTCTGTATTTCTTGAAATTGTAGCTCTGCCTCTCTAGTGTGATTAAGGAAATACATTCATGGACTACATACTCAAATATATTTTCCCAGTTGCTTATTCTGTCCCTTCTCTCTCAAGAATGCCAATCATAAATTTGGTGTCTTTATACAATCCATATTTCTCAGAGGTTTTGTTCATTGTTAACAATTCTTTTTCTTTAGTTTTGTCTGATTGAGTTGGCTTAAAGATCCCGTCTTGAAGATTTAAGGTTCTTTTCTCAGTTTGGTCTATTCTGTTGTTAATACTTCTAATTGTATTATGAAAGTCTTATACTAAAATTTTCAGCTCCACAAATTCAGTTTAGTTCTTCCTCACTTAGAACAAAACTGGATTGTATTTCATATTTCATCTCTTGGATAGTATAAATAAATTCCTCGAATTGGTTTCCATTTTCCTCTGAATCTTGACCTTTCTTGTCATCCAGATTCTAAATTCTATGCCTGCCATTTCAGACTGGTTGAGAACCATTGCTGGGGAGCTAGTGGACTCATTTGAAGGTAAGGAGACACTCTAACTTTTTAAGTTGCTAGAGAGAATTCTTAGTATAATTTTTTGCACATTTAAGAAGCCCAGTGTTTCTTTAACAGTGATGTAAATTGAGTACTTCAGTTGGATTTGTTTCTGGATGTTTTCACATGGCCAAGGCTTTATATAGGGCCTATATTTGTGGCTGAATTCTTGCCTTTGGTTTCACAGGGGTGTATAGTGGCAAAATATTTTTGCAGTTATAGTTTGGGCTGGGATCCAGTAGATGATGCTGGAGAGTAATGGGCAGTAGACGGCCTCTTCTCTAGCTGCATGGTTCCTCTCTATTTTTCACATTTGCAGCTGTGCTCCGAGGTGGTAAGGGAGAGAGATGACCTCTCATCATGTCCACTCTGAGACCTTGGGGGAGCCCCTCTGATCACTGACAGTGTGTCTGCATTTCTTTTGTTAGGTGTTCTGGGCTGCAGGGCTCCCAGGCCAGAAGATGCATCACAGAGATAGGAGACAACCTTTCCTGGTCAGTCCTGGGGAGGGAGACATGCCCAATCCCATTCCAGCCCATGAATGTCTCACCCCTCTTAGTGCTTTGAGAGTGTGAGCTTCTCTTCCACTTGACTGCCAGCCACAGAACTTGGCTTGGCACTACCAAGCTGGCTGTTGCAGCCCTCGAGCACTTGGATTGGCTTGAGGGTCCATCCTTCAGGCACTTGGAGCTGGATTCTGG
Organism: Callithrix jacchus; assembly: GCF_049354715.1. Classification (NCBI taxonomy): domain Eukaryota; kingdom Metazoa; phylum Chordata; class Mammalia; order Primates; family Cebidae; genus Callithrix; species Callithrix jacchus. The sequence goes on from NC_133504.1 coordinate 79,227,997, forward strand.
GTGTGGTAAGGAAAACAAAGTACTCCCAAGCCACCAGGAACATAATCAGGTGGAACAACGCAGCCAGGCTGGGCAGCAGAGATGGTACTGTGCACACATTCCTGTAGGGCTGCTAGGGTGTGGCCCTGAAAGTGCTGGCAGGCTGGAAGTCCTGAAAAGCAGACATAACTGAGTCCCACAGGGAAGTCAGCCCTACTTTCTTCTAGCCCAGTGGTTAGCTTGGGCTAGAGCTTTTTGGAGGGAGATGGGGAGACCTGGGTTATGCAATCCTATTATCATGTTCTGCCAGAGCTGCACCATGTACAAAGGCCCCTGTTTCATGCTGGATGAAGCTCTGTCTTTGTCTACTCTCCAATCAGATCCCCTTGTCAGCTCAAATATCATGGGGGATGTGGGGCCCTCTAAGTCAGGGTCCCATAGGCCCGTGGTAAGGGTGGACAGTCCCACAGTCCCTTCATGTACCTATTCCTCAGAAGCTGTTCAGGGCAGGGGACTAGCCCCCACATTCCAGTACCTTATGCCTGCCTTCTCCCTTCTAAGCCTCAGCATCTGCATTGTATCTCCATCTACTTTTAGTATTTTCTCTCTAGAGATCTGTCCAAATTATGTTGATTTACTCAAACCCTTGGTTTTTCTCAGTGGGAATAGCATTTCTTAGTTGGCCATCTTGCCCTCCTTCTCTGGAATTTCTGGGTGCTTCTTAGAGCAAAAGCTTATAAGACTTTTATGGTCCTGGAACTTTGTGAGAAATTATAATGGAAAATTAAAAAAATTAAGACAGGTCTTGTGATTGTACATAAGGCAGGCTAAAAGCTAGCTGGTAAAACAAGCAGCACTGGTGAAAAATACTGTATTTAGTGTTTGTGATAAGATTAGGGTCTATTGCACCTCTGCTTCTTATTCATTGTGTCATTTGGGCCCCTGTACCAACTAAAATGATATGCTTAGAATAAATGATCACCAATAACATTCTGGTTCCCAAATTCTATGACATAAGCAGTGAATAATATTTTGAACAATACGTTTACCTTTATGAATAATATATTATGGAATAGAATTGTAGGATATTTATAGGATATTCTATTTACAGGATAAACATGTTATTAATCTTTTAACTTATATATTGTAGTTCATTCATTAAAATATTTAGGATATATATGTCATACATTCAAATATTTACGGGGCAGCTCTCATTCTCTTTAAAATATAAATGTTCAGCAGAGTGAATTTCTTTAAAACGTTCTAAATTATAAAGCAGAGACAGTGACAAGAATGATAATAATGTGTGGGTTATGGATTAGCGACGATGACAATAACAGGATGAGAGAAGTAAGTGATCATGGCAAGTGGGGGAGTCTGTGAAATGCTCCAGAATGTGTGAGTAGGATTTGGGTAGAGCCTTGAAGGATGGGAGTAATTTGAACAGACATTTGAGATAGAGGGAATGTTACAGTGGCAGGAGGGAGAGCAATATTGGGAAAGGATCATGAATGATGAGTGGGAGGAAAGAGTGAGAAATACTTAAAAAATAAATTTGACTATGTATGGGTAACCCAGATTATGGGAAGACTTGAGAGTACAGAGGTTGTGAAAGTCTATAGGGTGATCTTACGGTTTGCATGTGTCCCCCAAAGTTTTGTGTTGGAAATTTAATCACCAATGCAACAGTGTTGGGAGGTGGGGCCTAATAAGAGGGTCTGCCCTCACAAATAGATAAATATCATTATCTTGGAAGGGGGTTACTTTTCTCGAGAGTGTTATAAAAGCAAGTTTGGCCTGCTGTTGCTCTCTTGCCCCTTTATGCATGCTATCTTGCCCTTCAACCTTCCACCATGAGATGACACAGTAAGAAGGCCCTCACCAGATGCCAGCACCATGCTCACAGACTTCCAGACCTCCAGAACTGCAAGTCGTATAAATTAATGTTTATAAATTACCCAGTCTACGGTATTCTCTTAGAGCCACACAAAACAGAATAAAGCAGAAGACATTATACTTTCTTGATTAGGGGGATAATATAACAGTAAGATTTTTTCAGGGAAAATAATTAATAACATGAAGAATATCATAGAGCAATCTTAGAGAGTTGAGCTGGCAGGCCAGTGCAGTCTGATTTCTCACAATGCAGTCATAAACTGTTAATCATATAGGTTAGGGAGAATTGTAGGGAGGGGACAAATCTTACAAACACTGCAAAGAAAGGCAGATGAGAACTTAACATGCCATATGAGGGCTCTTTTAAAGACTCTGGTATAGGTACAGAATATATTTGAGCAAATAAAAATTTACCTGGGCAACAGAATTTTTGTTGTAATTATAGTTATTTCATTTGATAAGTAATAGTACTTTTAAAGTTATGTACATGCTTATGACTATAGTATTCTGGAGCATAACAGCAGAATACCAAATCTCCTATCTTCCCATTTCTATGTTTCAGTTTTACTTGTGAAGTGTTTTTGACTAGATATAAAATGTATTGCTATATTTTCCATTTCAGATAGCAGCATTTTACAATTTGTTCCCTTTGTCAAAAGTGAAAGGCATGTAACTCATACAATTCTTATCTGTGATGAGGCAGAGTGGTGAGAAGTATTTGCTCTCACTATTTAGGACAGATGTTAGGAGCCTATCAAAGTTACCTTCTCTGTTAGCCATTATAAAATGCTGAAGGACATTTCTTTTCCATTAAACTCTTCAAGTTTCCTCCTGATGCTAAAGAAAATTCCAATGTATGTCCCTGAGGAATTGGTCTAACATATTTATTTTATTTTTATTTTATTTTACTTTAGGTGCATACTATATCTGGCATTTCTCCCCATTTTATCCCTCCCTACCCTCCCCAGCCCCCACTATCTCTTCTGTAACCCTGCAACTGCCCCCAGTGTGTGATGCTCCTCTCCCTGAGTCCACATGTTCTCATTGTTCAACAGCCGCCTATGAGTGAGAACATGCAGTGTTTGGCTTTCTGTTCTTGTGGTCTAATACATTAAAATTCTCCTGTTTTTTTTTCAAACCCCTTTCAATTGCATATCTCACTTTGCCATATCAACGTCAGTCCCTGGTATAGATTCTCAGAACTTACTATTCATACTGCAAACTCAGCCAAGGACAGCTATTTCCCATTCTCTGCCATGTTTCTATTAGCTCTGAAAACTTCATGATAGACTGAACTGTTGCTGTCATTCCTCCTGTGGAAGGTGGCACTGTAGCAGTAGGCAGAGGCAAAGGTAGACTTCACCTGAGCCCTTCATTTGTGAGGCATCATGCAGATGGATAAATGTGGAAAATTAAGCTCTTCCCCACAGTTGTCTTGTGGTGCCTTCTCTGACTTTTCAAACTTGGTAAGACTCAGTGGGTATACACGGTCTTTGTGAAAAGAATATCTCCTTTGTGCTTATTGCCATAATGAAAATTTTGTTTAAAGCTAGCCTCTCTGTATGCCTGGAAGCTCCGAGAAGGTAGAGATAGTAACTTTCCTTTGTCTATCACTGCACCACTTGTGCCACAAAAAGCAATGACTTTTTTCGGAATTAATGGCATACAATGGCATCTTATGCCTGTAGGTTAATTTGACACTTTTACTTTATTCTAATGCTTTAACTTATCTCTTGAGGTTACAAATAACTCTAACATTCAACCTTAAGTTAATGTAATCATAGCATCCCAATATGGGATAAATTTAATATCATGGAATCTATGGTAGATAAAACCTTCACTCACCAAAAACACTTATCATTATGCAATTAGTGATCAGGTATTTATTGAACACCTACTTTGGAATTAGTGCCGTACTAAGTGCTGCGGACACCCCAGAAGTAAATTAGAATATTAGGAATAATCATTTCCCCTAGAGAATGGACTCTATTAAGGTAAATGAGACTTGTGAAACAGCAGCTAACAGTATGTTATACATAATAAATAGTGATTTATGTGGTACAGACTCTCTGTTACAGGTTTCAAGAGAGAGAGAGAGAGACAGAGACAGAGAGAGATTAGTAAAGCTTAGGAAAGTCAGTGGCAATTTCTAAGAGACATGGCACTTGAAAGGGACATGCCATGATGCACTGGGTTTGAATATGAGGATGGGGACAACCTGTCAGGCAAAACTTCCTGACAAGGGTGAAGAAATGGAGTGGTTGCAGTGTGCTTAGCTCAGAGTGAAATTAACTAAAACATAGGATACTATGTTTTGAGTTGAAACTGAAAATAATTGATTAAAAAAGTGCTGCAGATTAATGAATATCCTTGAAACATTGTGAAGTACAAGGGCATGAACTTGAAAATAAAGAGCATTGGGTGCATTTGAACAGAGGGATTTGACAAAGATGGTGTTTACAGATGATTAGTGTAGTAGTGACACCCAGAATGAAGAATAACATTAATATGAACAGAGAGAGAACATGCCACTGTACCGAGTGAAGAAGTAGGCAGTCAAGACAGTCCCAGCTAAGGGGCTGCTGCTGTAATCCATGTGGGAGGTGGTGGAGGTCTAGGTTAAGGTTGTTAGAAGGAGAATGGAAGTGAGAGATATTTGGGAAGAAAGAAAAGAACATGCTTATGGTTGGGAGGTAGCAGGCTTGTGGACTAGAAGATAAAGATGCCAGTATAATAGAAACACAAAGCTGGTAGGGGAAACTTGCTTGATTCAGTGATGTACACTTCAGATTCAGATAGATAGATGGACCAAGTTATACATGTGATTAGACAACAAAATCCTAATATTATTTAAAATAGTTGAATGTAGACAAAAAAATAAAAAAATCTTTGGAATTGACAGGTCACAGAAACATCTGAATGTACTACAAAACCCCAATCCCTGAGGAAAGCCTTTGCTGACCAACTCTGTTCTTCCCCTTTAGACATCTCCCTTTGGAGACTTTATCATCATTCTTACAAAATATTATTAACACTATTATTTATCTAATATCTGTCTTCGTTGTTAGACTGAAATTTCCAAGGGCATATGGCTCACATTTTTTCACAGTAATTTTTCAAATAAGAAATGAGATGAAAACACTTTTAAAGGCCAACAATATCAACATGTAAACATTTCAGTATAGTGATGAATATGTTCTTAAAACACTTTCACAAAAACATAGAAAATTGAATATTTTTGCATGGTCAGTAGGGTACTCTGAATAAGTACAGAGCAAACACACTAGCCTGGATGTCAAAGAGTTCCCATGGACACAACTATCTTGATCAACAGTACAGAACTGACAGCTGTGGTTGAATTCTGCTCCCTGTTCAACCTATGATGAGGACTATGCTGAATTACGAAGAAACTGTATTTTAAATTTTGAAAATCAACAAATCACTTAAGCAGGCATTCTGAAATAGTTAGGTTCAAGAAAGTTACAATGTAGGATCAGTTATAAATGTCACCACATCAACAAGATTTCCTATAAGGCAACCTAAAGGAAATAATATGATATGGGAAGGCAGGATAACAATAGCAATGGAGTTAATATTAACAAACACTTACATAGGTACTGAAATTGTGTTAGACCCTTTAGAGGTTCAATAACCTGCTCAAAATGCCACAATTAGTAGAGGTAGAACTGAAATGTGAACTCCAACAGCCTGCATCAAAGATACCACACACCTGGGAAGATGACTGCAACACGATCCTTCCATGCTAGGAACAAGTAGGAAATGCATATTGGGAAGCTATTACCTTTAGATGCTGCAGTTTCCTTATACGAAAATTGGCTACTATGATACCTTCCTAAGAGGGTTTTAATGAGGCCAGGTGCAGTGGCTTACCCCTATAACCCTAGCACAAGGGGAGGTGGGCATATCACTTGAGCTTGGGGGTGGAGACCAGCCTGGGCAACACAGCAAAACCCCATCTCTATTAAAAAAATATATATATATATATGTATATTATATATATTACACACACACATATATATATTGATATATATGTATATATGTATGTATGTATGTGTGTGTGTGTGTGTGTATTAATTAGCTGGGTATGGTGGTAGGTGGTCCCAGCTACTTGGGAGGCTGAAGTGGTTGGATTGCTTGAGCCTGGAGGTGAAGGCTACAGTAAGCCATGATCACACCACTGCACTCCAGCCTGGGCAACAGAGTAAAGCCCTATCTCAAAACAACAACAACAACAACAACAACAACAACAACAAAACAAAGCTCTTTATAATGGTGTCTGGCACATAAAATGAACAAACAAAATTTATCTGCTATAATGATAATAATATAAATAACACAGGAAATGAGAGAAATATCCCAAAGATGGCCAGTAAAAGTGTACTAAGGGTTCATAAAGGGACAGGTATGAGCACTTTAGCTTGAGTAGAGTGTGGGAAGCACATAAGCCTACCCTTAGTGCAGAGATCTAAAGTCAGATGGATCTTAGAACAAAGAAAGAGGCTCAATCGGAGGCATCACTAGCACCATGCCCTTGGGCTTCTTTTCATCCTTCCCCCTTTCCTTAGATGAGTTCATATACTTCTTAATTTCCATTACCATCTACACTCTAGTAAATTCCAAATGTTCATCTGTAACTCCGACCTCCTTCATCAACTTGATATAATAGTAACAACAACTCACATTGACTGTGCCCTTTCTTATTATATTCCAATAGAATCATGTCACAAGCAAACTTAACCTGTCTAAAGCTGAATTTATAATCTTCCCACTAAATCCATCCTCAGGTCCCCACAATCATCTAATTGTGCATCCTCAACACCTTTCACTTGCAGCAACTAATCTCATCACAAATGTTATTGGCTCCCTCTACCATTTTCTCAATGCAGCATCAAAGTGGAACTCTGTTACTTCTTTCCAGCTGAGATCCTGTCAATGGCTGCTTATTTTATTTGCTGGTTAAAATTCATATTCTTGTGCATGTCCCACAAGACCCTGTGTGGTATGCTTCCCACTTTTATCTCTCAGGCTTGGTTATATGATACTCTCCTTTCTAAGTTCCAGGCAAATGGATCCTCTTTCAGTTCCACATGCTATTAGTCTGGAAGTTTTTTACTCCACTTTCCCATCTGGCTTCATCTTCCAAATGCTATGGTTCTAAGTATAAATATCCCTGTCTCACAAAGTCTTCCCTGATCCCCCTGATCTGTCAGGCCTCCCTGTTACACATTCTCACATCACTCTCTACTTTACCTCTATAGTGTGTTCCAAAGTTATAATTACTTATGTGATTTTCTGTTATAATTAGTTATGTAATTTTTCTATACAGCTTGGAAGCATCTGTAAGTACTTGTCCTGTTCACTTCTGTATTTTAAATGTCTAATAGAGTGCTTGAAGTGAGAATAGCCCATTGAATAGTTGTTGAATGAGAGAAAAAAGGCCTCTACTAAATTTTACAAATAGCAGCTGGCACTCACAAACTAGGGCAATATTTAAGTCAAACCATCTTCCATGAACGGCTACCTTCATCAGTCACACTGGCCTCAAACAGTCAAGGCGATAATATAAACATTGCGAATAGCAGTGACCACTTGATCAGAGCCATAAATCAGGTGTATCCAGAATGTGCTTTTCACTGAAATTTACTCAACTACTTATTTTTTTCCATTCTGAGATTTTTCAGAATTCAGCATGAATAGAACTGCTTTGCAGTGCATCCGTTTTTAAAGACTCCACCAAGCAAATATTAGCCATTAATTATTTACCATTAACAAAAGGCAGAGGAAGTAATTAGTTTTTGGAATCACAGACAAATCCATATACATAGTGAAAGAACCCAATATATGCAAACATATATTTTGCAAGTAATATTTGCAAGAGGAAGTGCCTACTTGTCAATGTAACCTATCTTTTCTCTTCCACTAACACCCACCATCATCCCAAAGTAAAAATCAATTTCTAAATGAAATAGAATCATGTTAAAGTTGGCAGTACAAGAAAAGTGAAAAAAGATTACCATCTGGAAAATGAGTATTAATAACTAAAGAGCTTCAGGTTCTAACATAAATGAAAGATATTTAAAAGATGCTGACAATATTCCTTTTCCTGAAAAAGGAATGAACTATAAAACTATAGTTTGCAATGTTGAAAAATGCAGCGGGAGGCCTCAAATACATTACATGGATTTGTGAAAAGTAATTTAGTAATAATATTAAAAATTGACAAGAGCAAGCTTTTCTTGGGGAAAGAATGTGTGAAATTATGTCATGTTAATTAAACCCTGCTGTGGTAGGCAAGTAAGAAGCTGATTTACATGGAATACGACCAAGAATACACTCTGTCTCTAGAACTGCAATTTTTAAAAGATGGATGAGAGAATAGCTGCACTTGAGAGCATTAGCTTTGTTTGGTACATTAAATGGAAAATGACTTTCTATTGTAATTCTCCCTCCCTCTTTGTATTAAAAATTATGAAGGGAAGAATATGTTTTACTTACCTCCCTCAGTGTTATGCCATCCAATGATGCAAGAGAAGAAAACCACTCCATTGCTGTTTGCTGTTTATTCTGCCTCTATGACTTAAGGGGGAAAATGTCTGCCTATACCCTCTAAGATTGGACCAGAATGCATGCATCAAAATATACTGACATCTTCTGTCACGTGTGCTCACATATGACACATGTGAGTGCTGACAATGCAGCTTTCAGGGTCTAATCCAAGCCTTTTCTTTGTACTTCATTAGAATCATTGGAATAAGAGAGTGTTAACCTGACCTCTCTCTCGTTAGATGCCTGGACCATAAGATGTAAAGTTACGAATCAGTGTTGGCTCTATTAGGTTACATGAACTGCAGAAGGAAGACACCCAATCTGTAGAGAGAAGATGATGCAAAAAAGTAGAAAGGAATAATGAAAAAATATGATACAGGGAGTCTTGAGGAGGTTGAAGGTTCTATTCAATGGACACATCAATAAAGGAGTAAGGTAAATTATTCCTCTGTTACCTTGGGCACCTTTTAGAACAAGTGAGACTCAACCTAGCATAGCAAAAGAGGAGAAAGAAATCACCTAAACTAAACTGAATACACTTAATCAGGGAAGGCAGCTCATTTAATTGTCCTGTAGTGTGCTTTATGCCTGGCACAAAAGTAGATGCTTGGTAAATACGTACTAGGTGAATGAATGAGTATTTCTTATGTAAGGGAAGTGGTGGTAGAAATTGTTGGGGTGGCATATGGATTGCCTCTGTTACATCAAGAGGCATATCAAGAACAAATATTTGAAACCTGTAGAGAAGTAATGTAATATAATGGTTAAAGGAATGTGTGTTGGAGCCAGACTCAAAGTGAACTCCAGCTTCGCCACTTGCCAGGGATGTGATCTTAGGCATGTAGGTACCCTCTCGGTGCCTCAATTTCCTCATTTGTGAAACAGGAATAATATTTACCTTAAATAATCTTTGTGAAGATTATATAAGCTAGAAATTAATATGCAAAGTAAAACAGTGCCTGATACAAGGTAACCATTCTATGAGTATAAACGGTAACATCTCTACTAGCAAAAATCTAGACAATAGTACTTATCACCAAGTTAAACTTTGTATTATTCACTGATGTTTTTTCATGTGTCTTTGTCCTGTCCTCCAGAGCAATTTCTAAAATGCTGAACAAACAGGATGAAAAAGGGTCTCTGGAATCCTCATTTTTCAGGTGAGGAAACCAATCCCCAGAGCCAGCAAGGGAGCTGTTCAAGGCCACTCCTCTCTTGGCAGAGCCAGGCCTAGAATTTAGATCTACTTTCATGTTATTTTCAAATATTTTAATCAAACACAAACATTCAGCAATGAAATACATGTAAAATGGATACTTATCACTGAGATGCTTAAAGGTTTTAGGATAGGACTGCAACAATTGATTTTTAAGCTCTATTTGGCAACAGATAATCAAGAATTATAGTCCTCAGTAATTTGTAAAAAATTTTGGGAAACGATTTATTATAGACATTAATTAATTGTAGTAGAATCTACTTTTCCTCTCTCATCCTATAACTCACATGAAATTGATGAAAATATTTAGAGTAACAGGAAAGAATAAATCACTCATTGTCATATCCAGTTATGTAAGAGTGTAGTTTTTTACCATAAACAAAAAGCAGACAAACCAGCAAATACTAAAACCACCTCTTCACTAATCTAAGAGAAACTTCAGTCATACAATAGTTTTGACCATTGTTCAGACTGATTATCTTTATGATGCAAGTCGTTACTTTTGCGGCCTGGCTGCGTTCCCTAATCTGGACAGGTGTCCAGAGTTCATGCATTTCTGTGTGAATGCTCATTTACAACAGACATAGCACAGGGAAAGTGAACTTCCACTGTCTTCTCTTACTGTCTGTACTGTTAAGCAATGAGAAATTCAAAGCATTCATTTAATCGAGAATAGTGTTTTTATCCTTTATTCAATTTCCCTGATTTTATAGCACATATAAATCACAAAGTATTTATATGTAGTTTTAAAAAATATATTTTGCATCTTAACAAACGCACATTTAGGTTACAAAATTGGCCCTAATCACCAAAAAGCAGTTGAAACTCAACCAGGTTTCAAGGAAGTCATATAATCAGAGTCCCAAGATTGAAAGAAAAAGTTGTAATTTTTTTACATTTTTAAAATTTCAAAATGATGGGTAAACAAATATTTATATTTTAGCTTTTAATAACTTCTTTGGCAGAATATATTGTTTACAAACAGAACCTCTAATGCCTGATTATCTCTTCTACTATGTATACTTTTAACAAACTTTTCAGTTACACCAAAAATTAATAGTTGTTGCAATGTTCAGAAATAATGCTCTTCTCAAGAAAATTTAAAGAAGGTATATATAACTCCACCTAATTAAACTATAATGAATATCTCCAGAAAGAGATAAAAGTTTTATTTTATCTAAAACATTTTAGTAATGTGAGAATCTTTCATTTTAAAGACTATGAAGAAAATTAACTCATGTGATGAGCTTAAAATGAACATTATTTACACAAAGAAACAAATATTCTATTTTTACCATCAAGATGCTAAAGAAAAACAATAACAAAATTAGAAATGGTAAATACTGTGTTAACCAGAGAAAGAAAAAAACAAAGAGTTTATCTTAGGCAAGCCTCTTCATGTGTTCAGTACTGTTTTCAAAGGAGCCTCTTTCAAACTTATATCTGAAATCTCCATCTCAAATATAATATTGATAGGAAGCTATGGATGAAGAAAAAGAAAAAAATTCCCTACAGCTAAATATCAAACATTCTACAGTTTCTGTGTCGTATCATTCTGCTCTCTTGTGGTGAACAGCATTGCTCAGTAGTTGATAAGATGATATTTCTAAAGGCAAAAAAATTTAAAACAAAGTGTGTCCCAGATCAGTTGCACACATCTCAGTATTTGATTTGTGTTTTATTTTAATACAAATGTATTAAGAATGTAGCTGTTTACATTACCTAGATGTGGTTTCTTCTAAATTCTTCCAGATTACATATGTTGCTGTATTTCAATGTTTATAAAGAATATAGATATTAATATATTTTCGACATTAAATAACTCTGATGCTTAAACAGTATCCAGCTATTAGAAAAACTATTTGAAAAAGGATCTGAGAAAACTCCTTAAAGATGTAACTTTGTTTTTACCTGCTCCCACAAAATGAATATATTAAATAGAAGATATATCTATTTTCTTTAAATTTAAAGTTTCTCTATTTTATATCTAGACTGATTCTTTCCAGTTGCATTTAATTTTATTGATTGTATACTTTTAAATAATGTCTACAAAATAAACTGCATCCAATAGAAAGCCTTTAGAGGATCATTACTGTGTAGATAGGCAGGTAATTTAGTTTAAGTCTCTGATGTTCCTTACAAAATTTTGTCAAGGCAACAGACATGTGATCTGTTAAACAAATCTGCAGAATCATTATAAGTTGGTGAATATCTTAAACAACTTCAAGAGGTTATTTCTTTAATACTGTAATCTTATGAAAGGGAAGCTTTAAAATTATTCCTGAATGAGATGGTCCTTTGTTTCACTTAATGTAATCAAAATGCTCTATATTTCTTTTTCAAGAATAAAATGAGGCACTTGTTCAATCTTGAAATTTTTAGATATGGAAACAAAGTTATCTCTTAAAAGCCCCTGTATTTCTGAGTGAGGCATTAATGCATAGTATAAATAAATAAATACACTTACCTGGAATTAAAGTTCAGAGCTGAAAATGCTTGAGAAAGTTGCAATAGATGGAAAAGAAACGGAAACTATCACTCGCTACCATCGGCTCAGGCTTTTTGACTTTACAAGTGGCAGCAACACCAGTCCTGGCCCAGTACTCTCATATTATGTAACATCGTATTAATATTAGCCATCAAACTGCTACCAAGCTGGTGAGGCACTAGAGGGCAAGAGTGTCACATGCAAAACCCGTCGCCAAGGGACTGACTTTGGTATCACTTTGGGGGAAGACAGATGCTAACTAAGCTGATAAATAACAGGATGCCCGTATGCAACAGCAAACTTGTAAGGTTCCTCAAAGCATATTTTACATGTCAATTTTCTGACTAGCCCAAGAATTAACAGGTTAATAAATATGCGCAAGCAAATAACCACACCATGAAAAACTTTCAGGATTACATTTACAAACCCACAGTTACCCAAGAGGCTGTTTGGTTTTTTTCTTTCCATTGTCTAAATAAACTTATTTAAAACAGGAGAAAAAAAGCTGGTTAAATAAAACGAGCGTCAGTTTCAGGACTCCCTTATTTCAAGCCGCGATTAACTTGTCTTGTCGAGGTGCAGCCTTTGGAGTCCGCCTTCCAAGGCACCCGGCTCGGGTTTCTGGGCGAGGAGACCGGCCAGTCCTCCACGGAGATTACCTGGGGCTGCAGCCAACGCGGGCTCCTCCTCCTGGGTCCTCGGCCTCAGCCGCTTCCCAGGGCGGCCCCGCGTCTGGGCGGCGCTCGGGGACCGCACTGTGCCCCGGGTCCGACGGGGGCGACCCCTCCCCTCCGCGCCCTGGATCCCTGCGGACACAGCTGGTGGTGGTGGCGACTCCGACTGCTTGGGCTGGGCGGCGGCGGCTGCGGGGCGAGCGCAGCGGGCACGCCGGGAACTCCGGCGCTGGAGAACCACGGCCCCAGGACCCGCCGGGCCACGCACAGCCCTCGCCGCCGCCTCCCAGCTCCAGGCCCGCGCGCGCCCGCCCCGGGGAAGGGGAGGGAGTGGGAGCTGGGGACGAGAGCCTCCTCCATGCGCCAGGCTCACGCCCCAGCCGGCAGTGCGGATCTGGCGGCACGGGCCTGGGTGAGGAGATCCCAGAGGTTTCACTCCCGGGTTGCCAGGTCCAACAGCCCCTCCCGGCAGGTTGGCGGTTGGCGGCAGCCGCCACAGATAAAACCTCTTGTGGCCAGGGAAAGGGGTGCGAGTCCCTGAGGTGATGCTGGGAAGGTGGGGCGCACTCGCGCAGTCCCGTCCCCGCCTGTCGCTCTCCTATGGTCGGCACTGGACACAGGGTGGCTGCGAGGCTACAAGTTTCCTCTGTTCGCCGGTTTTTTCAAAGGCCATGTGCTCCAGCTTCTGAAGACAAGTGGAAGGCCAGCGACTGAAGAGATATTTTGGATTCAAGGTGTGACGTTGCCCTCACCAGAATTATAGTTTGATTAGAAGTCTGAATCGAATGATAATTATTTTTTAAAAATTTCATTTGGTTCCACTAACATGTGAGTTTTAGTAAGGGAGGTCTACTAATGATACTTTGTATTGGCCATTTGTGGTTTTGCTTCCCAACCCTCACTCTTGCTGAAACAGTACCCCTGTTTATTTTGGAAGATCCAACCACTTGATCCCACCCCTCAGCCCATTTGCTTCAAGAGTCAGTCTCTGCTCTGACTCGCTGGTAGACCCACAGCTAAGGTCTGGCCAGTGGTAGCTTTACATCCTGGTAGCATGGGTGGGTATGTAAACCAAGTCTGGCCAATCAGAGACAAAAACCACCATTCTGGGACTTTTTTTTTTTTTCTCTCCTTCCCTTAAGGAAATGGACTCTCTTCTACTGGACTTTGTTTTATGAAGAAGATGTGAGCTTAGAGCTTTTCGTGTTTCTATATGAAGTCTGAAAATAAAGCTGATACTTAAGAAGGCAGACCTGGGAGTTGGAGAAAAGTGAAACCCAGATGGAGATTTTCAAGCTCTGAATCGAGTTTTGGCTGAAACAAGTTCTATCTCTGGATATTTTTCATTCATAAACAAATACATTCACTTTTACCTTAAGTCAGCTTGGACTGCATTTTCTACCCATTGAAACTGAGAGACCCAAATGATGATACAGAAATTAAATATTCTGGTTGTTTATTAACTTTATCAGAGCATTTTGATTCATAGTACAAGATCTTCAGTTAGAACCCAATTCCTAAAAAGGTTAGTTGGAATTGTTTTTAAAAACCAGAAAGTTATACATCCTTTTTGTTCTATGTTATAGAGTGGTTACAGAGTGATGGAACCAATTGCTCCTTCTGGAAGCCCACAAAAATGTTAGGATGCTAGAATTCTTTGACCAAATAACATGTATTAGATTGGTTTTATTTATTTTAGTTTTCAGTTGGAGTCCCCTGGAAGTCTTGTGTCTTTCAGGAATTTTAAGAACCTGCATTTATTTCTATGTATTTCTTACCTGAGAGAGAGCCTGCCTTGTCTTCCGAGTAGCCATGCATCATCATTTTAGTCATCAAAACATTATTGAACACCTACTAAATGGCTCTGGGAATACATAATATTGAAAAAAAGAAAAGCTTTATCACTCTCTTCCCTTCAGTTGCTTATACTGATAAAGCAATAGGTGGTCAGGCTCTTCTACAAGATTTCAGAGAATGGACAAGATACATGAATCCATAAATTATGAAATGTTTCAGGGAATGTAGGCAGGTTGAGAAATGATACTCACTTTTTCTTTTCTTTTTCTACCTCTTCTGCATAGAAAGAAAAAAAACAGAAAAACTACAAAATAAGATATTTACTATTCTTATGGCTGTATTTTGGGTTTTTTTTCAGCTAGGTTGGATAAGAGACGTAATCAAATTTCTCATTGCTTTTGTTTGGGAGAGTTGCTACCTTCACCAGCTGCTGCTCCTTCCAACCTTCCATCAGGAATTACAAACAGCTTAGGGTCATGCTCTTTTCATCTTTTTTCCTTTTTTTGAGATGGAGTTCTGCTTGTTGACCCAGGCTGGAGTGCAGTGGCATGATCTCAGCTCACTGCAACCTGTGCCTTACAGTTTCAAGCGATTCCCCTGCATCAGCCCCCAAGTAGCTGGGATTACAGGCGCCCACCACCATGCTGGGCTCATTTTTGTATTTTTAGTAAAGACAGGGTTTCACCATGTTGGCCATGCTGGTCTCAAACTCCTGACCTCATGATCTGCCTGCCTTGGCCTCCCAAAGTTCTGGGATTAGAGGCTTGAGCCACTGCGCCCTCTCAAGATGGTCAAATCTTATAGCTCTATTAGAGACGTCCTCACCTGCACATATATGTCATCTAAGCCAGGGTAGTAGCAGATTGATATGTTGCATATATTTCCTTTCACTCCTGGGCTGTGTGCTCAGCAGAGAGGTAAGAAAGGACAGACAGCATGGCCAACCATTGCCCCTGTAGCCATCTCTTCTGATCTTCTGTTCCTAACCCAGGGACATTAAGGCCAGTGAACCTTCCTCCAGAGAGATAGGCCTATTCAGTTTAACACTGTGGCAGTACCAAAGTAGAGGTGGAGAAGGCCATCTGGTTCAGGGCCAGACATTTGTGAAGCACTTCACATAGAGTCATCTCCAAATGAACTTGTGCAACATTTTTTTTAACAGAATAAATGAATTAGGTTTAGTTTAGTCTTTTGGGATATTCTACAGTTTTTGTAACCACCTTTGGCATTCCTGTTATTACTGTTTACGTAAATACTGAGAATCTCAAAAAATGGAAGAATCTCAGACTTCGGACAAACTCTGAGAAGCCTTGAGACAATATAAAATATTTTTATTAGAATCCCTGCTTCAGACACAAAAGGAAGCATCTGCTTGTAAATTAAATGCCTATAGAAATCATTATAAAGAAGAAAAAAGAATAAAACTTGTACTTTTTATATTGAAATAATCCTTGTATTTAGTCACCGAGGCCAAAGGCATTGAATAGCAACTCATGGTGATATAGATATTTAATAACTTCTGCTTTATATAAACTAAAAATTATTTGTATCTTTTGATGGGTTTTTGTCCTATATCTAAATGCTTTTATGTAGAGAATGCTGATTATAAAAGACTTTTGGGAAACTAATTTTAATTTCCAGAGTTCTATTTTTCAGTGATGAATTTAAAGCCATATGTTATTCTATTATGACAAATATAAAAAAAATACAAGCATTTATATAGGACACATTAGTATTTCTCACTTGAAACAGCTAATAAGCATGTGATTACCATTTCTTTAAAAATCTTCAACGTGGACTTTATAGTAATTAATAACACTGTTAAGCTGCTTAAAGGTAATAGGGTGAAGATTTTGTGGAAATCGTATTCTAACTAGGAAGTGCCAACACAGTGCAAGGAAATGGACTCCAACTTTGATTGTCTTAAGAGATGTCAAAGTGAAAACACATCAAAACCAAAAATCTCAGCAAAATGATTGGTTGGGAGGAAGGAGGAAGGAGATGGTATACCCCTTTCAGGCTGCCCTAAAGTTGCAGAAAGATAAATACCTGCTTCTAAGTCTCCTTGCAAACCTTTCCTGTGAAAAGTAAAGAAGGCTGAATTAGTAGTATGAAAGTCTAATTTGTATGAAACACCACTTTAAGCTTAACAGACTAGATTAGAACAGTGATTCTCAAATTTTAGTGTTCCTTAATATCGCTAGAGGGCTTACTAAATCACAGGTTGCTTGGCCTCACAGAGTTTCTGATTCAGTAGACCAGGAGATAGGGCCTGAAAATTTCGCATTTTAGCAATTTCCTACGTGATGCAAATGGGGTTTGTCTGAGGCCATACTTTGAGAATCCCTGGATTAGAGCATTATTGCGAACCCAGTGTCTTTATGTGGGTCTATAAAAATGAACGTGTATTACTGAGTAAGTTATTTGATTTTCAAAGCCAATTTTCTGCTTCTATAGTTATCATAATAAATATACAGTAAATTCAGTATTTGAATTGGTTTTTTATATCATCAATTAGATCAACTACCAAAGAAAATAAAATGACTTATTCAAAAATATACAGCAGAATTTGGAAATGGGAAAATGGATGGTGTGCTCTGACCTCCTCGAGGGCTGCCTCTATTACCCATGTGTTTTGTGTTTCCCCCTGCTCTAGGTGCACTGCCTTGCACACCAATGATCATTTAAAACACACAAATAAGAGAAAGAAATTACTTTCTTAGTGTAACAGGTAGTGTTTTACACTGTACCTGCTGAAGGAAGGAACCTTATTTTATCCTGTCAAAAATTAAAAAAAATTCTTAGCCAAAAATTACCTCTACACATTGTTTTCTGTTTAAATTCTGAATGCATTTTTCTCAAAAATAGCTTTTTATTTTCTCTATGTGAGAGTATTTTAAACTCCTATGTGGATTGTAGGTATGTCGTTAATTACAAGCTTTGGGCGATGGCTCTTTGGTAGTAAAAACATATTCATATCTATAGGTTTAGCATAAACTATTGAAATTATTGTCATTTTGCTCCATCTTAATGGGGAAATATAAGCAATTATCAGATTGTAGAACAATTTGAATCTTCAAAGCTATCTTGTAATATTCAGGCAGGACAAAATATCATTAAGGTGTTTCTTTGATCTAGCTTGCAACATTAAAACATCATTTTATAGCTTGGCCTTATGCCATGTAGTACAAGAGAGATTCATTTTGTGAATAAAATGGATAATTTCTTTCCCAATTTGTCTGAAAACAAGCTTCATAAACACTCCAGAATATTTTCTCTACCATGTTACAATGATGTATTTTTATTATACCCAATCTTCAGATTTCAGGAGGTTGAAGAAAATAAATATTCAAGAAGTAGGAGTTGTATGAATTAATTTAGTTTAACTCCTTTGAAAAAATGTTTTTGAAAAAGTAATATGAGACATTGGTATAAAAAAGAGAAATAAAAAATCCCCTGTACATTATGAATTCCAAATCCAATACTGTTAGGCTTGAGGCTTTTTGAATGATTTCTCCACTAAACATCTGAGTTACAATTAGAGTACTGTGAGTATAAAAAAGAAAATTTAATTGGAAAATGGAACAATCGTGCGTATGGTTTTTCTCCCTCAAACGTAAACAAGTACCTTCAGTAGTAACAGAAGAAATAAACAATGGAAACCCTGTTCACACAGCACTAATTCAAGTGTTGCACCACACCTTTTGCATTCTGGAAGATAAGAAAGTACATGCCCTCATTAATTTTTCTTTTCTTTTTTTCATATAACAGGTAAGTTTAGAGAGATTACATTTCATGAGAATCATTAATTTTTCTTAACACTCACACTTGAACTCAAGCACTCAAACACCTAAATAAAATGAAATTGCAGAAACTAATGGTTAAGCACAAAATATTCTTCTTTTGAAGTCTCATTTTAGTTATTGGGAACCATGATCCTTTAATACTCCTTTCACAGGATACAGCTCAGCTCTCTGGGAAAGATCAAGGTAAATAATACTGATGGGCAAATGAATTCAATTCTTAAAATTTTATTTTTCTTAAGCCCTGTAGGTATAATATATTTAAGAATTAATTTTTGAACAATTCTACTAGTAGTTTGTGTTTGTGGTATTATATATAAATTACACATTTAAACTTTATTATTGATCAAGGCAAAGGTATAAGGTTAGCAGAGATGCTCCAGAGTTCTAAAAGTTGTAACAGCTTTGTACTTAGAGCAGAATAAAACAAATTTAAACTGGGTTAAAGGATTTTGGTGGTATTAGAATTATTTTTTATTCATACCTGTCTATGCTAGGGGTGACAGTTTTCTTTTGGTTGGAGCTACAACAAGCACAGCAAGCAGAGAAAGAGAGATGAAATGGAAAGTCATCAATTATCTGGATATTACTACATTTCTGGAGCATGACCAACATCAAATATTTGTCCAAATGGTTAATATATTCACACTTTTGTTCTTCAGTGAAATCAATTTCTTGACAATATAGTTTAGTGAAATCTATGTAGAGCTGCATGACCTGGGATTCAGCTCTTGGCTATGCCACTTGCCAGTTACTTAACTTTGGGCTGATTGCTTCACCTCACCTAGTAAGTGAGAACAACGAACACTTCAGAGGAAAGAATTGAAGGTAAAACGTGAGAAAATGCTATGAAATTTACTGAAACATATGTAAATAAATTATATTTTTAAGAATATGGGATTATCAGATTGGTCATGTTTATAAGAATGAAAGTATTAGCTAAGATAAGATATAATTGACTTACCTAACACTTAAATTTTAGTGTAAAAATGAAGTGAACATACTTTTCTACTCAAACCCTTTTCTTTCTTTCTTTTTTTTTAAAGGAAAATTTAGTTTCTATTCTATTAAAAATACTAACTAGTAGTAAATATAGTGGCTATAATCATAGGACATCATTTGACCACCTCTGAGACTGCCAGATACTGTTTTGTTCATCTCATCTAATTGCTACAGGAGTTTTGATTGGAAGGTCTCTGATTGGAAGGCAATCTGCCAGTTGTCTTCCAATATTTAGTCTCTCCTTCCTCTATAATAATAGCACCTGTAATAGGACACATGACGATGCAGAAAGGCTCCAACAAGGTGGGGCTCAGCTCTAGCCAATGGGTTGTAGAGGAAGGACTGTGTGATTGTTTCTGGGAACTGTCTTGTGGCAGACAGACACTGGAGAAGCCTCCGTGGTACTCACTCCTTGCTGTTCAGGTCCTTGTAAAATACACTCCCTTGGAGTGTGGGCAGGAACTGTGACTTATTTATAACTAATAGAATCTGACAAATATGATGGGATTTCACTCATGTTGTTACGTTACATTACGCTACACTATGTTACGTTATATTATGTTACATAAGACTTCATCTTGCTGCCAGATGATCCTAGTGGCTCTCCTTTCTAGCTTGATGAAGCAAATGGCCACACTGGGGAAGCTCATGTGGCAAAAAACTGTAAGAGGCCTCAATAAATAATGAATAGCCTCTAGGAATTGTGAATTCTAGGATATCAGGGAAGCCTCCAGCCAACAGCAAGCAAGAAGCTGAAGTCCCCAGTCCCACAGCCACAAAAAATAAATTCTGATAGCAACTCGAGTCATCTTGGAAATGGATTCTTCCCCAGTCGAAAGCCCAGATTGTAATGCAGCCTAATCAACACCTGATAGCAATATCATGAAACCCTAAGCATAGTATCTAGATACGCTGTTTTTGTACTCCTGACCTAGGGAAACTGTGAGATAATAAATGTCTGTTGTCTCGGTTGCTAAGTTTGTGGCAATTTGTTATGTGGCACTAATACAGTCCTTCAGAGGCAGCTGGCACATACTCTTTGCCCTTTTTCTTTTTTCGTGTCTTCTTTCATCTTGTTGCTTCGAATTCAACTATAACTTTACTGATCCAAGAACCTGAAGGGTCATTTTGAAGATGATGAATACTTGAGCTGAAAGAGATTCAGGTTCTTGAGGGGTATTCATGTGAACATAAGCGTTTAACTTGTTTGAGTCTTTGTTATTTTGCATTTTCTGTCATTTGATGCTGAATTATTCCAAATAGTACAATAAATATTGTTAAATAGCATTTGTTTTATTTTACTGTTTACTGTAATAAGAATTCATGTTTATTATAGGTAGTTTGGAAAGTACAACATATCCAGAAGAAGAAATATTACCCATTACTTTACACTCAAAGACATCCACTATTAATATTTTGGTGTACTTCTTTTTAGTATTTTGATCTAACATTTTGAAAATGAAGACCTTTTTTTTTTTTTTTTTTCTGATTACTTATCGTTTTTTTTTTTTTTTAATTTTTTATTGGATTATAGGTTTTGGGGTACATGAGCAGAGCATGCAAGACAGTTGCGTAGGTACACACATGGCAGTGTGCTTTCTTTTCTTCTCCCCTTCACCCACATTTGGCTTTTCTCCCCAGGCTATCCCTCCCCACCTCCCCCTCCCACTGGCCCTCCCCTTTCCCCCCAATAGACCCCAGTGTTTAGTACTCCCCTTTCTGTGTCCATGTGTTCTCATTTTTCATCACCCACCTATGAGTGAGAATATGCGGTGTTTCATTTTCTGTTCTTGTGTCAGTTTGCTGAGGATGATGTTTTCCAGATTCATCCATGTCCCTACAAACGACACAAACTCATCATTTCTGATTGCTGCATAATATTCCATGGTGTATATGTGCCACATTTTTCCAATCCAGTCTATTATCAGTGGGCATTTGGGTTGATTCCAGGTCTTTGCTATTGTAAACGGTGCTGCAATGAACATTCGTGTACATGTGTCCTTATAGTAGAAGGATTTATAGTCTTTTGGATATATACCCAGTAATGGGATTGCTGGGTCAAATGGAATTTCTATTTCTAAGGCCTTGACGAATCGCCACACTGTGTTCCACAATGGTTGAACTAATTTACACTCCCACCAACAGTGTAAAAGTGTTCCTTTTTCTCCACATCCTCTCCAGCATCTGTTGTCTCCAGATTTTTTAATGATCGCCATTCTAACTGGCGTGAGATGGTATCTCAATGTGGTTTTGATTTGCATCTCTCTGATGATCAGTGACGATGAGCATTTTTTCATATGATTGTTGGCCTCATATATGTCTTCTTTCGTAAAGTATCTGTTCATATCCTTTACCCACTTTTGAATGGGCTTGTTTGTTTTTTTCCTGTAAATCTGTTTGAGT
Organism: Callithrix jacchus; assembly: GCF_049354715.1. Lineage (NCBI taxonomy): Eukaryota > Metazoa > Chordata > Mammalia > Primates > Cebidae > Callithrix > Callithrix jacchus. The sequence continues at coordinate 79,249,822 of NC_133504.1, forward strand.
TCTTTGTAAATTCTGGATATCAGCCCTTTGTCAGATGGGTAAACTGCAAAAATTTTTTCCCATTGGCACCATAAAAACCCTAGAAGAAGATCCAGGCAAAACTATCCAGGACATAGGAGTAGGCAAGGACTTCATGAACAAAACACCAAAAGCATTGGCAACAAAAGCCAAAATAGACAAATGGGACCTAATGAAACTCCACAGCTTCTGCACGGCAAAAGAAACAGTCACTAGAATGGATCGGCAACCAACAAAATGAAGACCTTTTTAGCAAATATTTGTGACATTTAAATGTCATGGCTTCTATGTTTATAAGATAAAGTTTTTTAACAAATTACTTAAAACATCTGGTGGTGATGTAAAAATCCAATCAAACCAGCATGTGGCATAAAAGAGGAAAAATATCCCACTTACCATTTTTATAAAATTTAACTATTTTAAAAAAGTCAATTTAGACCACATATTTATGTACTCAGAAATTTGACCTCAATAACTGAACATAAAAGAAGTCAGATTTCTGACAATTGGCTATTGTAGCTTATTTTAGGTACTCAAATTAGATTTTTTTGTGTGTTCACTGATAGATTGCAGGTCATTTCTTAATTTTTAAATTTGGACATATATATATACTATGATTTTGCTAATATTTTCAAATGCTTGCTCTATTTGTCTATTCTCACTCTGCTATGAAGAAATATCAGAGACTGGATAATTTATTAAGAAGAGGGGTTTAATTGACTCACAATTCCACATGGCCAAGGAGGCCTCAGGAAACTTACCATCATGGCAGAAGGTACCTATTCATTGGGTGGCAGGAGAGAGATGAGTGCCAGCAGGGAAAATGCTAGACACTTACAAAACCATCAGATCTCATGAGAACTCACTCACTGTCATGAGAACAGCAGGGTGGAAACTGTCCCAATTATTCAGTTACTTCCCATGGGTCCCTCCCATGACACATGGGGATTATGGGATTACAATTGAAGATGAGATTTGGGTGGAGACACAAAGCCAAACTGATCACTAGCTTAAACATTACACAAACTTGAACTTACTATATTATTAATTATAGCTTTTTAAAATTTAAAGATTGGCTAAATCTTAGTTTGAGAGTTTTCTTTTAAAAATTTTCAAGTCCAAGGTTCATAGTAGTTCTAATCCTCTACATAATAGTGCCAATTTGTCTTCATAAACTTATCCCTAAAGCAAACCTTTGTTCCTGGCAAATTAGTTTGCCAAATTAGACAGCTCCCTCTTCCAACCTTTTCTCAACTTTCCAGCCTACAATGATCTCTAACCTGCTTTGCACTTACCTAATTAAACTTTTCCTTTAAAGTTCAGTTGAACTTTTAGCTTCTTTATGGAACCTGTCTTAGATTGACTCAGTCCTCTGTGATTTCTCCATTTCCTAACCCAGATAATTTTCTATTTGCACTACTTAGATGACATGAAGTACCTGATACTTTCTCCCTATTGAAAAGGATAGTCTCAACCCCACCTCTTCTGCATTTTCTAGGGCAGTTAATTGATAAATACCGACTAAAATTTATTGACTATATTTTGCACTTATTAAAAAAGGTAAGATTGTTTTCAATGAAAAGTATGTGAGTTTAATTCATGCCTGAAGAAAGATTTAAGAAGAGTATATAAAATGAGGAACTATAAACCTGAATTCTGTAGCAATCTTATCTTCTGAACTGAAGTTATATTAAGCAGGTATAGCTCTGGGGATTGCATTTCCTGTGTATTGTTCTTGATAGAAGTAATCCTGTCCGTGTAATCTTACTATATTTCCTTTGGAAGTAAAGAAAATTAAGCAAAAAAATAAGAAGTACAATATGACATTTTAAAATGTTGGAAATTTATAGAGACTTTCCAATTCAAAATGAAGGTGTCAGTTAACACTCAGAGGCTTTCATGTTCAAGAGTACTTCACAGAGTATAGATAACTCCTATGGTTTGAATGTGTCCAAAGTTCATGTGTATTAAGGAAACCTAATTCTTAACACAGCAGTGTTGAGAGGTGGGACCTTTCAGAAGGTCATGAGGGTTCTGCCTTCATGAATGAATTAATTTCATCATCTTTGGAGTAGGTTCCTTATTGTGGGACTGGGTTTATTATAAAAACAACTTTGGCCCTCTCTTGCTCTCTCTTATCCTCTCACCTACCATCATGCAGTGCTTCAGCAAGAAGGCCCTCATCTGGATATCAGACTTCCCAGCCTCTAGAACTGTGAGGGGCAAATTTATTTTCTTTGTACATTACTCAGCTTGGTATTCTGTTGTAGCAACATAAAATGGACTAAGACAATAACCAAATTGAAGCGGTCTTTTTCTAAAATTCTCCAGGGTATTTCAATATGACTTTGTACTGTAGAACAATGGGAGCGCTGATGGTAGGGTCCCATGATGCACAGTCCAGTGTACTTAGTAGAGTAGCTGAAACCTTTAAAAAATTCGATAATGCCTTATGATTATATTAGAAACATTAAAAAAAAAACAGAAAGAGATTCCATAACTAGGAAATCAAAATATAGGTGGGATGTAAGAAGATGGCTTTATGCTTTGCAAATGCTTTTGTAATTTAATCTCCTTGAAGTCTTAGATGATTTCAGATATTATTACACAGGTGAAGCAACCGAGGCTTTTGGAGGTTCAAATTAGTGGTAGAATGAAGCCTTTGATTCTGGTTCTTAAATTCTTTCCAAGAAACTACTCTCATTCTTGTGAAAAGAAACTTATTTTTGGAGGTGTGGTATTTTAAATACATGGCAGATAATTAAAGAATTAAAAGCTCTGTGTTTATTTAAATTGCAAGAAGCTGATAATTATCCCTAGCTAAACAACTCAGCTTTCTCTCCCTCTCTGAAAATAAAAGAAACTCTATATTTCTTACATTTCACACGATTTTAGATTTGGTTGTTTTTCTAATTGATTAAGGTAGAACATGCAAGGACTCTGCCTCTGGGAGGTAATGTATGAAGCTGGTTGAAGGTGGAGTGGTTTATTGTTTCCTCTCCATAGGCAAATTGCTTCATACATTTGATGTGTCACTCCAGATTCTATTTTGCTGCAGTTTGATTTTCAAAGTTTCTATGGAAGGTAAAGTATTTAAATGATTTTCCATTTTAAAGATGAGTTTCAGTGAAGTACAGTACTTAAAAAAAAAACAGCAAAATAGAGTACATTTAATGATGTTAAATCAAATGCTACCAATATCTCATATGTTCCCAGGGCATTTCTTTTCAAGGTCGTGTTATCCTATAAATTCACCACTAGTTAGAGGTTCTGTTCTAGCCCAAATCACGTTTAGAGTGTCCAGCTATATCTTTGATCAGTAATCACCAATCAGATCTTAGACATTCTCCTCCGTAGCCAGAACCACAATAATATGGAAATAGTCCAAGTGACTGCTGTGTAACTAAATGAATGGAGTCAAGTTGGAAGAGAGAATGAAGTTTCTAGTTGCTGATTTCTGTAAGTGATGGCCAAAACTCAGTGATCACTTTGGAATTTTAATGTATTCAACTTAGGTATCAGGTTTAATAGCACTTTGTTTAAAATTGAATTTAAAAAATCCATAAAAGAGATCCTGTAGTGTAGCAGAAACAATATTGAACTTGGAATCAAGGCCCCTGAGTTCTACCCATTTATTTAAGTGTTTCTCAAACAGTCTTTGAATCAGAATCATTGAGAACATTTGCTAAAAGGCAGATTCCCACTAGACCTATTAAATTAGAATCTTTGTTGGGAGCATGAGGGAACCATAGTTTTACCTTTCACCTTAAGTGATTTCTATGCACTCTAAAGTTTCAATTCCTATTTCTTCTTTTTAAATTTTCCTTATGCATGAAGTGAAGCCATAAAATGTTTAGAAACTGTAAATCTCTTTTTATTCCCTGACTCTAGTGATTCCATTAGTCCTTATGTGCCATATTTTTTGGTATAGTGGTTGGTTTGTTTAAATAACTATCATCTCTATAAATGAAAAATTGTAATCTATATGTAGACATTCTAGGCAATGCAGACATTGTAGCCATGTTTTATTTATCTGTGCTAGCTTTGATCTAAAAATTTCAGGATTTAGTGCTGTGTGATTTCTCCTGCTCCTATTTTAGAACATACAGTAAAACACTTCTTCCCACAAAAGGAATGATAATAGTTTTATGTTATGCCCTTAAAAGAACGAAGATATAACAGAGACAAAGGAGATGCTCAAACAAACTTAACAATCCCACTGTCAACAAATCCTATAATGATTCCACAGTCAGGTTTTATTTCAATAAGATTTTGATGCTGAAGAAAAACACTGAAAATAAAACTGGAAAGACTGAAGAGCCTTGAAGAGGGATGAAGAGAATAATAAAATGAAATTGTCGAGTGGGGTACTAAAATCACAGATGACGATGAATCTTCACCCCTATAAGTGCCACAAGCTCTACAGGGCAAGCAGAATCTTATAAAGTTCCTGAGTAGTATTTAAGCTTGATTTTAAAAATAATATGTTACTGCTTCTTATTAATATCTTTTTTCTCTTCCCATAGTATCCTGACTCCATTGCAAGGGAAAACACATACTTCCTTTGAAATGATAAGGAAACTACAGAATGAAAGAATTTTTTAAATGCAGAATAAGAAAGGAAGATGTAGATTTGAAATCAAGTATGCTTCACATCGTTATCTGAGACAATATTTGAGGCCTGGGACCAGTCACACTGTGAGCTATCCTGTTCTTATGCCCTGCATATCTTTATATCTCACATGCCCAAGTATTACACTGGAGAGATCAGATTGAAATTTTTCATCAAACATAATATTAATGCAAAAATATAAAAACAAGACATACAGCCTGAGGCCTATATGCAGTAGTAAGAAGAAAGAATAGAACTCATTTTATCTTGGGAATAATGCTACATATGGGAAACTGCCATTTGTTAAAAAAAAAACACTGGCTGAAAATTAATCTTTATTTTTCTACCACCAGTAGAGTCCCCTCCCAACCTGGAACCTGGATGGTAGGTTAGGTTTGAGATTTTAGTTTTAGTCATTGGCTTTTGATTCAGGAGAATAGGAGCTTTCCCATCATCTAAAATGCACAGATACAATAATAAAGAAATTAAATCTGAATATTAAATATACCTAAGAACATTTCAAGATGTGTTTCTCACTGCTTTAATATTGACTTATAGCAAACATTTTTTAAAACATCACAACATTTCAGTTGTCACAGTATTAGATGTTATAAGCATTCCTTTTTGAAAGTGGATAAAAATAATTGCAATAGACAACATTGCAAAAATCAGCAGATCTGTGGTAATTTTTCGGAGTGTCCTTTTTAAAGAGCTCATCAATCTATTTGACCTCTTTCTTAGACATATATTGTTCAACATGTGCATTCTTCTATAATGTATTTCCTTCTAATCCTTCTCATAATAGCTTTAAAACAGATCTCCAAGGAATACTCTGACAAGAAGACAGAAGTATAGTAAAGGAACAACAGAAGAACCTGGGGATAAATACTTAAGCTATAATATGAAATGAATTATCAAATATTAGAAAATGATTGATGCATAATTGACTGATTGTATATGTTATCTATAAGATGAGATTGTAAGATTTTCTAAAATGATTAATTGAATTTATCTCTATTGTGATATTACCTAGTAAAAATATTCTAGGATAAACTTAGAATAGCTAGAATTTGAATTTGTTTCATAATGCTTGCCAAGCCATATTGTTTGCTAGAATAAGGTTTTTCTTTTTGAGCATAAAATTTGTAGTTACATCAGTGCTAATTTAGCTAATTCCAACTGCTGATTGGAACTTGTTCCTAATCATAGATTAGTAGAGATGAATACTGTTCCTTTAGCAAAGGAACACAGTATAACTTTTCTTGTCTAGCGGTGGTAATATTTGTTCTCTTTGACATCACCCATGTCCCAAGTACTCCTATGAAGCCACATGTGGTACAAATGGAACAAACATCAAATAATTTATGCACACTTGAGTGTGGTATATGCCTGATTAGATAAAGAAGAATTACTGTGCTATGCAGGGACCTACTCTTCCCCTCTAAATTCGTTATTTGTAGATTTATAGGCCTTGGCCTGAGGTCTACTAAAAATGTGTTTTCACATAGTACCTCTGTTTTTCCACTTCCTGATGTCTGCTATGTGACTGATCACTGCAGTATTCCTGCAGGAAATCTGAGTTGGATTCCACTTTGGACAGAACCCAGTCTCTACAAGCCTTAGATTGGTCGTTATACTACTTGTTCATATGTTATTTCTATTGAAGGATTTCCAGTGGTGTATGTCATATTCATGTTTTTCTCTATGTGACTTAATTCCTCTAATTATTTTTCTTTTGCTTGTGTGTGTCATTTTATGAGGTCAATAATGAACTTTCTATTAATGCACTTTGGCTAAAGCACTTTAGTACAAAGAATAGCTTTTAGGGATCAATAATTATAGTGAATTAAGTAATGCATTAATACAGAAAAAGATCACTTGCCATTAACTTCATAAATGTACACTATCTTGTGGTTTAATGGACAAGCTCACTTCAATTTATCACTCTACAGAGTATTATCATTTAGAGTCTGACGGCTATTTTATCAGAAAGTGCCAAGGCAAAGAATTAAGCTGCTAGGAAACCAAAGAAAGGCTATGTGATCTCATCTTTTAGCCTCAGGGAAATATTTTGCATAAAATCTGTTTCCTGATGCTTTTAAGTTTAGGGTTATGGAGGTCCTTTGATTTTTCTTTTTGATTTTGCTGATGTGAAGAAAGGTCAAGTGGGAAAGACAATTAAGTAATTTGGATAGTGAAAGACTTATTTGTTCCAAAACTTAAGTAGTATATATTCCATTGCTAGAAAAAGTCTACAGTTATTCATATTTGTGAAAAAGAATAGTTTCAGATAAAATTGTTTTAGAGATAAGCAGCAATATGATGTCAATCTATTTAGAATGTAAAGGTTTAAAGTACTAAAAAAATCTTTAATTTGATTTCATAATTGAAAGTTTAAAGGTAAACAAGAGAGGACCTCTAAAGTTGTTTGCCAGTCAATGAACGGCATTTTTTGCAACGGCTCTTGCTTCATGTGGAGCAGCAGAGGTGACCTCATTGATTATAAGCTTGCGGTCAAATCCTATCTCATTTTAATGATGTAGACACCAAAGAATGAAGAAATATAGATAGGTGATAGAACAATTGAAGGATTCTGAGTTGGGAGGAAAATCTAAAGGGCACAAAAAATGAGAGGAAATTATTTATGAAGTAATCCCCAAATTCAAAAATAACGACATAGGCTTTTCATTCAGCTACTTTGAAAAATATTATTTTCATATATTCTAAGATACTATCAATTCTTAACTGTTCAGAACAGGTAAGAGATTGCTTTCTTAATGTAATTATGTATGAGTATGCTCTAAAATGAATGAATAGCATCAAATTAAATTTTTCTGTTTTAAATGTTTTTTGCTTTTGATTATTAAGACAATTCATGTTATAGAACTTTAAAAAAGTCAACTTTTGAGTAACTTCAATACTTTTCTGTATATTTGTGCAGGTGTATTAAAGATATTAGAAAAATGAATATATCGGCTGAGATCAGGGGCGAATCACGAAGTCAGGAGTTTGCGATCAACCTGGCCAACATGGTGAAACCCAGTCTATACTAAAAACACAAAAAATTAGCCAGACGTGGTGGCACATGCCTGTAACCCCAGCTACTCAGGAGGCTGAGGCAGTAGAACGGTTTGAACCTGGGAGCGGAGGTTGCAGTGAACTGAGATTAGTGCCATTGCACTCCAGCCTAGACAGGGCAAGACTCCATCTCAAATAAAAAAAGAAAAAGAAAAATGAATATATCTATGTCTACATATACATACGTGTACACATATATGAAAAGAAATGAATTTTTATGCAAGTAGATTATTAGATTATTTCTGTATTGTTTTATTTCCAATAGTTTGCTCTTACAAATATTGTAAAATACATGTGCAAAATGGCAATTTAATATTCTTCTTTAGAAATTAGCCAAAGAAATAATCATGGATATAAACAATCAACACAGACCTTTGTTTATATCTGTGATTATTTTTTTGGCTAGATTTCTAGAGAAGGAACTTCAAATAATAAAAGTATTTTTATAATGTTTGATGCATATTTAGGAGTTACTTTTTAGGCAGGTCATGCCAATTGATAATCTTTATAGCAATGCGTGAGATTTTTTCTTACATTTTACTTAAGAGTTGACATATTTTTGGAAATTTGATGGGTAAAATATGAAATTTAACCACTGTTTTAACTTGCATTTATTTGTTAATTAAGATAAACTTTAAAAATTTATTACTGACAAGAATGCATTTCCTCTGACATACATGTACCTATATTCTGTTTTATTTTCTCTTGGTATTTGGGGATTTTCTCAATAATTTTCAGGAGGATTTTTATATTATAGTTTTTTAAAAATTGCATTTTAGGTTTTGCGGTACATGTGAAGAACATGCAAGATTGTTGCATAGGTACACACATGGCAGTGTGATTTGCTGCCTTCCTCCCCATTACCTATATCTGGCATTTCTCCTCATGCTATCTCTCCCCAACTCCCCACCCCCCACTGTCCCTCCCCTATTTCCCCCCAACAGACCCTAGTGTGTGATGCTCTCCTCCCTGTGTCCATGTGTTTTCATTGCTCAACACCCACCTATGAGTGAGAACATGCGGTGTTTGATTTTCTGTTCTTATGTCAGTTTGCTGAGAATGATGATTTCCAGGTTCATCCATGTTCCTACAAAGGACACAAACTAATCATTTTTGATGGCTGCATAATATTCCATGGTGTGTATGTGCCACATTTTCCCTGTCCAGTCTACCATCGATGGGCATTTGCATTGGTTCCAGGTCTTTGCTATTGTAAACAGTGCCGCAATGAACATTTGTGTGCATGTGTCCTTAGTAGAACGATTTATAGTCCTTTGGATATATACCCAGTAATGGGATTGCTGGGTCAAATGGAATTTCTATTTCTAGGTCTTTGAGAAATCGCCACACTGTCTTCCACAATGGTTGAACTAATTTACACTCCCACCAGCAGTGTAAAAGTGTTCCTATTTCTCCACATCCTCTCTAGCATCTGTTGTCTCCAGATTTTTTAATGATCGCCATTCTAACTGGCGTGAGGTGGTATCTCAATGTAGTTTTGATTTGCATTTCTCTGATGACCAGTGACGATGAGTATTTTTTCATATGTTTGTTGATCTCATGTATGTCTTCTTTTGTAAAGTGTCTGTTCATATCCTTTGCCCACTTTTGAATGGGCTTATTTGTTTTTTTTTCTTGTAAATCTGTTTTATTTCTTTGTAGATTCTGGATATAAGCTCTTTGTCAGATGGGTAGACTGCAAAATTTTTTTCCCATTCTGTTGGTTGCTGATTCACTCTAATGACTGTTTCTTTTGCCGTGCAGAAGCTGTGGAGCTTGATTAGGTCTCATTTGTCTATTTTGGCTTTTGTTGCCAATGCTTTTGGTGTTTTCGTCATGAAGTTCTTGCCTACGCCTGTGCCTGAATGGTTTTGCCTAGATTTTCTTCTAGGGTTTTTATGGTGTTAGGTCTTATGTTTAAGTCTTTAATCCATCTGAAGTTAATTTTAGTGTTAAGGTGTCAGGAAGGGGTCCAGTTTCTGCCTTTTGCACATGGCTAGCCAGTTATCCCAACACCATTTATTAAACAGGGACTCCTTTCCCCATTGCTTGTTTTTGTCAGGTTTGTCAAAGATCGGATGGTTGTAGATGTATGGTGTTGCCTCTGAGGCCTCTGTTCTGTTCCATTGGTCTATATCTCTGTTTTGGTACCAGTACCATGCTGTTTTGATTACTGTAGCCTTGTAGTATAGTTTGAAGTCCGGTAGTGTGATGCCCCCAGCTTTGTCCTTTTTGCTTAGAATTGACTTGGCTATGTGGGCTCTCTTTTGGTTCCATATGAAATTTAAGGTGTTTTTTCCTAGTTCTGCAAAGAAGGTCATTAGTAGCTTAATGGGGATAGCATTGAATCTGTAAATTACTTTGGGCAGTATGGCCATTTTCACGATATTGATTCTTCCTAACCATGAACATGGAATGTCCCTCCATCTGTTTCTGTCCTCTCTTATTTCTTTGAGCAGTCATTTATAGTTCTCCTTGAAGAGGTCCTTTACGTTCCTTGTTAGTTGTATTCCTAGGTGTTTTATTCTCTATGTAGCAATTTTGAATGGCAGTTTGTTCTTGCTTTGGCTCTCTTTAAGTCTGTTATTGCTGTATAGGAATGCTTGTGATTTTTGCACATTGATTTTGTATCCTGAGACTTTGCTGAAGTTGCTTATCTGTTTCAGGAGATTTTGGGCTGAGACGATGGGGTCTTCTAGATATACAATCATGTTGTCTGCAAATAGAGGCAATTTGACTTCCTCCTTTTCTATTTGAATACCCTTTATTTCTTTTTCTTGCCTGATTGCTCTGGCTAGGACCTCCAATACTATATTGAATAAGAGTGGTGAGAGAGGGCATCCTTGTCTAGTGCCAGATTTCAAAGGGAATACTTCCAGTTTTTGCCCATTCAGTATGATATTGGCTGTTGGTTTGTCATAAATAGCTTTTATTATTTTGAGAAACATTCCATCCATACCTAATTTATTGAGGGTTTTTAGCATAAAGGGCTGTTGAATTTTGTCAAAGACCTTTCTCCATCAATTGAGATAATCATGTGGTTTTTGTCTTTGGTTTTGTTTATGTGGTGAATTACATTTACAAGCTTGCATATATTGAACCAGCCTTGCATCCTGAGGATGAAGCCAAGTTGTTCATGGTGGATACGCTTTTTGGTGTGCCGTTGCAATCAGTTTGCCAGTATTTTATTGAAGATTTTTGCATCTATGTTCATCATGGATATTGGTCTGAAGTTTTCTTTTCTTGCTAAGTCTCTGCCAGGTTTTGGTATCAGGATGATGATGGTCTCATAAAATGATTTGGGAAGGATTCTCTCTTTTTGGATTGTTTGGAATAGTTAAGGAGTGGTAGCAGCTCCTCTTTGTATGGCTGGTAGAATTCGGCTGTGAACCCATGTGGACCTGGGCTTTTTTTTGGGTGGTAGGCTCTTAATTGCTGCCTCGACTTCAGACCTTTTTATTGGTCTATTCAGGGTTTTGACTTCTTCCTGGTTTAGGCTTGGGAGGATGCAGATGTCCAGGAATTTTTCCAGTTCTTCCAGGTTTACTAGTTTATGTGCATAGAGTTGTTTGTAATAATCTCTGACAATGGTTTGACTTTCTGTGGAATCTGTGGTGATATCCCCTTTATCGATTTTTATTACATTTATTTGTTTATTCTCTCTTTGCTTTTTTATTAATCTGGTTAGTTGTCTGTCTGTTTTGTTGATTTCTTCAATAAACCAGCTCCTGGATTTATTGACTTTTTTTGAAGGATTTTTTTGTGTCTCTATCTTCTTCAGTTCTGCTCTCATCTTAGTTATTTCTTGTCTTCTGCTAGGTTTTGAGTTTTTTTGATATTGTTCCTCTAGCTCTTTCAATTTTGATGATGGGGTGTTGGTTTTAGATGTTTCCTTGCTTCTCATGTGGGCATTTATTGCTATATATTTTCCTCTAGACACTGCTTTAAATGTGTCCCAGAGATTTTGGTATGTTGTGTCTTCGTTCTTGCTGGTTTCGAAGAATTTCTTTATTTCTGCCTCCATTTCATTGTTTATCCAGTCAACATTCAAGAGCAAGTTGTTCAGTTTCCATGAAGCTGTGTGGTTCTGAGTTAGTTTCTCAATTCTTAGTTCTAACTTGATTGCACTGTGGTCTGAGAGACTGTTTGTTATGATTTACGTTCTTTTCCATTTGGCGAGGAGTGATTTACTTCCAATTATGTGGTCAATTTTAGAGTAGGTGTGATGTGGTGCTGTATATTCTGTGGATTTGGGGTGGAGAGTTCTGTAAATGTCTATTAGGTTTGCTTGTTCCAGGTCTGAGTTCAGGTCCTGGATATCCTTGTTTATTTTCTGTCTGTTTGATCTGTCTAATATTACAATGGGGTGTTAAAGTCTCCCACTATTATTGTATGGGAGTCTAATTCTCTTTGTAAGTCATTAAGAACTTGCTTTATGTATCTGGGTACTCCTGTATTGGGTGCATATATATTTAGGATCATTAGCTCTTCTTGTTGCACTGATCCCTTTATCATTATGTAATGTCCTTCTTTAAAATCTATTTTATCTGAGATGAGAATGGCCACTCTTGCTTTTATTTGCTCTTCATTTGCTTGGTAAATCTTCCTCCATGCCTTTATTTTGAGCCATTGTGTATCCTTGCATGTAAGATGGATTTCCTGGATACAGCACACTGATGGGTTTTGGCTTTTTATCCAATTTGCCAGTCTGTGTCTTTTGATTGGGGCATTTAGCTCATTTACATTTAGGGTTAATATTATTATGTGTGAATTTTATCCTGCTATTTTGATGCTAGCTGGCTGTTTTGTGTGTTAGTTTATGCAGTTTCTTCATTGTGTTGATGCTCTTTAGCTTTTAGTGTGATTTTGGAATGGCTGGTACTGGTTGTTCCTTTCTATGTTTAGTGCCTCTTTCAGGAGCTCTTGTAAAGCAGGCCTGGTGGTGACGAAATCTCTGAGTAGTTGCTTGTTCACAAAGGATTTTATTTTTCCTTCACTTATGAAGCTCAGTTTGGCTGGATATGAAATTCTGGGTTGAAAGTTTTTTTTTTTAAGGATGTTGAATATTGGCTCCCACTCTCTTCTGGCTTGTAGGGTTTCTGCTGAGAGATCTGCTGTGAATCTGATGGGCTTCCCTTTGTGGGTAACCCGATGTTTCTCTCTGGCTGCCCTTTGCATTTTCTCCTTCATTTCAACCCTGGTGAATCTGATGATTATGTGCCTTGGGGTTGCTCTTCTTGAGGAATATCTTTGTGGTGTTCTCTGTACTTCCTGGACTTGAATATTGGCCTGCCTTGCTAGGTTGGGGAAATTTTCCTAGATAATATCCTGAAGAGTATTTTCCAGCTTGGATTCATTCTCTCTGTCACATTCAGGTACACCTATCAAATGTAGATTAGGTCTTTTCACATAGTCCCATATTTCCTGGAGACTTTGTTCATTCCTTTTTACCCTTTTTCCTCTAATCTTGCCTTCTCATTTTATTTGATTGAGTTGATCTGCAACCTCTGATATCCTTTCTTCTGCTTGGTCAATTCAGCTGTTTAAACTTGTGTATGCTTCATGAAGTCTCTTGTTGTGTTTTTCTGCTTCATTAATTCATGTATATTCCTCTCTAAGTTGTTTATTCTCATCAGCATTTTGTCAAATCTTTTTTCAAGGTTCTTAGTTTCTTTGCATGGGGTTAGAACATGTTCTTTTAGCTCAGAGAAGTTTTGTATTACCCACCTTCTGAAGCCTGATTCTGTCAATTCATCACACTCATTCTTCATCCAACCTTGTTCCCTTGCTGGTGAGGAGTGGTGATCCCTTTTAGGAGGATAGGCATTCTGGTTTTGGGTGGTTTCATCCTTTTTGTTCTGGTTTCTTCCCATTTGTGTGTATTTATCCACCTGTCATCTTTGTAGTTGTTGACTTTCAGATTGGGTCTCTGAGTGGATGTCCAGTTTGGGGATGATGAAGTTATTTTTTTCTGTTTCTTAGTTTTCCTTCTAACATTCAGGGCCCTCTGCTGTAGGACTGCTGAGGTCCACTCCAGGCCCTGCTTACCTTGGGATCACCTGCAGCAGCTGCAGAACAGTAAGGGTTGCTGCCAGTTTCTTCTTCTGCCCTCTTTGATCCTGGATGGATACCCGCCAGATATCAGTCTGAGCTCTCCTTTATGACGTGACTCTTTGGATATATGGGGGTCAGGGAGCTGCTTGAGGAGACAGTATATCCTTTATAGGAGCTCAAGTGCTGAGCTGTGAGCTCTGTTCATTCGGAGCTGCTGGGCAGGTACATTTAAGTCTGCTGAGCAGAACTCATTTCTGCAAACCCACCCCCTTTTTAAAAAATCTATTATTATGACATATTTGACTTTGTTTACTTTTAGTTTTTCTTATGCTTTTTTGATCTATAAAGCTTTTAATATTTATATAATTAAATACATATCTTTTTTCTTTATGGAATTTTCCTATTGATTTTATCCTTAGAATTTCTTCCTCCAACCAGAAATCAGAAAAATATTTACCGACATTTTCTCCTAGACTATTATGATTTTCCATTTCATGTTTATATTTTTAATACTTTGGAATTAATTTTGATGGATGATGGCAGGTGAGTGATTCTTTTGTTTTTCTTTTTCATTCAAAATAGCTAATTATTACAATATCTTTTATTGAATAGTCCATTGATTTCCTACTAATTTGTGATAATTCTTTCATTATTTGTTGAATGTAGCTTATATAAGCTTTGTATTCTGTTTAAATGGAACATGTCTAGTCTTGAATCTTAGCAAAGTTATAATTTGGTTCTCTAACACATTTTAATATTGAATACAGTTATGTTCTCATATTTAAAAATAATTTCCTTTTCAAAAATATTGTCTGTTTATTCTTCCTCATGAATTATGGAATTATTCTTGGAGTCATGAAATAGTTCATAATTTATTTTGATTGATATTAATATTTGCTAATAATTATTGATTATAAAATATTTAATCTGAATATTATTTGAGGATAATAAATATATCTAAGACCTTTGGCTTTCACTCAGAAATATGTCTTCATTTATTTTAGTCTTTAAAAAATATTTTATAGAAAGAGGTTTTAAAATTGTCTTTATATGTACATTCTTCTGGTCAAGATTGTGTTTTCATCTTTCACATATTTTGTTATTGTAAATAGGAGTCCTTTAAAACTCTTTGTTACTCATTGTAATATGAATAGTAAAAGCATTGAAATCTCTGGATTTTTATCTATCTGCTCTGTTGCATTTTTTAAATTAAATCTACAAGTTTTGTAGTTAGTTCTTTTAAATTGTCTAAGCAAACAGATGATAAAAGTATTATTTTGATCTTTATTTTCCAATCAAAATACACATGTATGTATGTATCAGCTGTTTCCTTTATTTAATTTTGGCACTAGAAAGAAATTTCAGGTCAATATTAGTTTTCAGTTTGATAGACAACAACCTTGACTTCTTTCCAGTGTAAATGGGAATATCCATGGTATTTGGCATTAGGTAATATTTTGTGATATGTTGTATTGATCACAGTAAGGATAACTCATCCTAAACTTAACTAATTTTATTTTTTAATCCAAAAGCAAAACCTTTACAGCAACTCAGATACTACAGTATTTTAAAATTTGACCTATTAATTTAACCTATCTCAGAAAAAGTCTTATTTATTGAAATATTCATCCTTCCTTTCCTACCTTTCTTCCTGCTTCAGTAAACATGCATTATGAGTCTGTCATGGATTATTTCTTTAATATTTTTAATTTTTACCTATAAATAATGTTACTTGATGAAATGCATCCTGATTAGATTATAATTTTGGGGTAACATTCTTCAAAAGGTATGTAATATACTTATTGAACTAACTTTTCTAGAAACCTTATTCTGTTGTACAAAATCATAGAAACTAGCTTTATTGTAACTGACAATTCTCCCAATGTGAAGTTAAATTTTATTTGCCAACATAGTGAAAATTTGGTCAAGCAAAAAGAAAAAATGATTTTTGCAAATTATACACGTAATGCAGAAATTTATCTCGTTTTCAGCATTATAAAGAAATGTTTATTATTAGTTCATTTTAAAGCACAATTTTAAAGAAAAAGAATGGAGAATATGTTTTAATAACCAATATGAATACTTGGATAGTTATTTTATTCAACTCTGGAACTCAATTTCATAACATTTTTCTTAAGCATATTACATTTATTATTTTGGTAAAAGCAAACTGTACAGAAAAATAATTTAGGGTCAGCTACAAAAAGCCTTTAGTGTGACTAATCCATTTGGTGAAATAAACTCTTATAAACTACTGATAGTTGAAATTAGGGGGATAATATACGCAGCTGCAATTAACCAGATGAATAGATTAAGAGACATCTATCTACAATAGCACATGGAGAAAAAAGCAGAAAGTGTGGACTTTGCTGTAGGCATTTGAAAATATCTCATCTTTAGTAACCCTCACACCCAAATAGTCTATGTTTTGCTGTTCTTCTAAAGTTGAAGTTGCATTTGAATTTTTTGAAATGTTTCCTGTTGTGAACCTAATCAATTAAAAATGCTTTTAAAAAAAAATCAAGGCAGCCATATGAAGAAAGATTAAATGCATCCAACTTTCTATGATTCAAGTATACAGAACTATTTCAGAGCTATATGAAAATATATTGCAGCAAAGAGTTACTTAACCTTTGGGTATATGTAGAACATTAGAATGCCCCATTATGGGAGTCACCTCTAGAAAAATAATTCCATGTGGACAGATGATTTCATAGCAAATGATTATGCTTATCTTAGTCCAGATTGGAATAGACTGAGGAAATTCTTTCCCAATCTCTTTCTCTTTTTCCAGCATCCTTGTGGTATTAAGACTCATTATGAGTGCACTTCTTTCTATTTAGGAAAAGGAAAACCGATTATCTAATTGTTTGGTCTAGTGTATGAAGTCCCATGTTAAAATTTTTGGCTCAACTAATATTCAAAGGAATGCAAATTTAAACAATAACGGGGCAATCTTAACAACTTTTAAATGAGCATAAGCATTAAAAATGATAATAGCTTGATGCTGGCAGGTTTCCAATAAAGCTGGTATATTAAATTTGGATTCTCATACCTCTTGGAAAACACTTGGTACTATATATCATAAGCCATAGAGAAGTTTATATTTATTGACTCTGTAATTCCACTCTTGGGAATGTACTTTTCTTTAAAGTATAAGAAAACTATGAATATAAAGAAGCTTGTTACAGCAATGATTATAATGGGAAGTTTAGAATGAAATTAATACTATAAACATGAGAATAATTAAGTTACAGTATAGCCAGTTGATGTCATATTATAGTGCCATTAAGTAAAACTCATGCAGATGGTTCAACATGGAAAAGTTATTTATGATGTCAGATTAAATGGCAAAAAGTGAAAAGCAAAATTTTGTGTACAAGATTATCACAACTATAAATCCAAGTCCATATATATATCCTGGAAGAAAAGTTAAAAAGAAATAACTAGCTTGAGACATGTAAGTTGAAGACTTTTTTCTTTGAAATGTCTTCTAATGTTTTAAATGTGTATACTGCATTTTAGTAGTTAGTTAGCTAATGGTTTATTAATGATTTATTAAAATATTCACAAAAATAATTTTTTTAATAGTTTATAGCTTAGGTTCCATCCATCTCATATTTAACATTATGGATTCAGAACACTATATGAAATATATACAACATTGGATGGTTTTAGTGAATCTGCTTTGAAGATACATATGATCCAGGAGCACACCACTTACGTTTCCTTATCTGATAACATTTGTTCTCTGTATTTCATCTACTTATATACATATAATTTATTGTATTTCCAAAACGTGTCTTCTTACAACAAAATCATATATATAATCATAAAGATGATTACACTTTATAGTAAATAAATTGTAAAGCAATGATATACAATGAAAATAATAGAATAAATTACATATCTAATCATATTCCATCCTTTTGGTGTATATTCAGAGTATTCAGACATTTTGGGAGCTCAGGAATTCTCTTTCATTTTTTTTTTTTTTTTTTTTTTGAGTTGGAGTTTCTTTCTCTCGCCCAGGCTGGAGTGGAGTGCCATGATCTTGGCTCACTGCAACCTCTGCCTTCTGGGCCGAAGTGATCCTCCTACCATAGCCTGCATAGTACCTGGGACTACAAGAGTACCACCATGTCCTGCTGATTGTTTGTATTTTGGTAGAGACAGGATTCACCATGTTTCCCAGACTGGACTTGAACTTCTGAGCTCAAGTGATCTGCCCACCTTAGCCTCCCAAAGTATTAGGATTAGAGGCATGAGCCGCTGTGCCCGGCCAGCTTAGGAATTTTCTTCTTCCATTTTGTGATGCTATAACAGCATATCACAGACTGGGTAATATGTAATAAAAAGAAATTCATTTGTTATAGTTCTCATGGTTGAGAAGTCCAAGATCAGGGGGTCTGCATCTTGTGAGGGCCTTTCTGCTGTCATCCCCTGGTAGAAGGGCAAGAAAGTGCAAGAGAACAAGAGAAGGCCACAGTTTATTTTTTTTTATAAAAAGCCCACAGTGGAGATAACTAACCCCTCATGAGATAATGACATTAATCTATCCATGAGAGTGCTGTACTCATGACCTAATCATCTCTTATTAGGCCCTACCTCTCAACACTGTTTCATTGGGGTTTAAGTTTCCAACACCTGAACCTGAGGATACATTCAAACCAGAAAAAGAATCATGTAGAGGTTGGGTGCAGTGGCTCATGGCTGTAATCCCAGTACTTTGGGAGACAGAGACTGGTGGATCTCTTGAGCACAGGAGTTTGGGACCAGCCTGGTCAACATGGTGAAACCCTGTCACTACCAAAAATATAAAAATTAACCAGGTGTGGTGGCACATGACCATAGTTTCAGCTACTTGGGAGGCTGAGGTATGAGAATTGCTTGAACCTGGAGGTAGAGGTTACAGTGAGCTTAGCTCTGCCACTGTACTCCAGCCTGGGTGATGAAGCGAAACTCTGTCTCAACAACAACAAACAAACAAAAATACCCAAAAAAAGAATTATGTAGATCAGGAGTTATAAACTCAAATAATAAATAAACAGGGCTGTTTAGGTTCCTTTTATAGTGTATGACTCCATCAAACAGGGCAACAGTGACCGAGGTCTTGCTGATAGCTGTGGAAAAATATAGGGTGACTGTTCAAAAGAAGTTAGATAACTAGAGTTTTATGTGAACACTCTTTTTAGCATTGAAAATTAATTCAAATTAGAAAAATAAAACCACAGTGGGCCAAAATGCATTTATTCGCATGCCATATCTAGCCCGGAGCAGTTTGTAACCTCTGGATTTATTACTAATTTTAAAATTTTGTTTATTGTATCTTATTTTACTTTAAAGTCATAGCACTCAAAAAAGTGAAGTGATTTGTCTAAGATGATAGCATGTGAGTTCCAGAGCTGTCTCTAGAACCGGGTCTCCTGAATCTTGGTTCTCTGTTTTTTTGAGGGAAAATCTGATTTTTATTTTTTTCTTTGAAGAATAATTATTTACTATCCCCATTAGAAGGTATATATTTTTTTGGCTACAGATTGTAGAAGAGTGTCCTATTGGTAGAGAATTGATATGGTTTGGAATTATATCCCTGACCAAATCTTATGTCAAATTGTGATCCCAGTGTTGAAGAAGGGGCCTGGTGGGAGGTGATTAGATCATGGGGATGGATTTCCTCCTTGCTCTTCTTGTGGTAGTGAGTGAGTTCGCATGAGATCTGGTTGTTTAAAAGCGTGCAGTAACTCCCTCTGCTCTCTCTCCTTCTCCAGTCATGTAAGATGTGTCTGTTCTCCCTTTGCCTTCCATTGTGATTCTAAGTTTCCCGAGGCTTCTCCAGCCACACTTCTGGTACTGCCTGTGGAACTGCGAGTCAATTAAACCTCTTTTCTTTATAAATCTCCTAATTTCATGTAGTTCTTTATAACAGTGTGAGAATGGTCTAATACAAGAATATTTAATTTTAGTGCTATGCTTCTAAAACTCCTTTTATATAGATTTCCTAAACCACAAATTTGCCGTGAAAACCAAGCAAATGGTAACTATCCTATATTCCCTCCAACAACCCCCTCCCTTAAACCTTGGGTTTGAAGCATTCTTCCAATAATATGGCAAATAATTCCTCTTAAAAAAGGCTGCTATACAGAGAAGTAGAAATTTGGTAACCTTTCTATACCCTCAATGACACTGGCTTTCAAGACACTATTTTAAACAGAGCATTTTGTGTTCCTACTTCATTTAGCAAATGTCAACTCTAAGAAGGAGTGCATCAGAATGTTGAGCTCTGGATCTTCTTGTACTTTCAGAATAATAAAAGATTTGCAATATTATTTACATTTTGACATTTCCTATGTGTGATAAGTCATATTCTCTAACCCAAGACAATGCTTACATTCAGATTTTTTTTTTGCTATCATTAATATAACTTTCCTACTTTTGCCAATCAACTTAAAGGCACTCCATTTACAAACATTTTTTACATATACTAAAAAATAATTACCATAAGTATATTTTAACATAATTAAATATCTTACTCTGAGTCTCCCTTCTTCAGCTTTCCTTTTTTTTCAACCTAATCTGCCTTCCAGTCTTCAAGAAGTCTATCACATTGTTTTGACTCGGTCATTCCCCTGCTCAACAACCTACAGTGTTTCTCATTACAGATTAATGGTAAAACCCATAGTTCCCAAACTATGAGCTAAGTCACCCAGGGTGTCATAGTGAATTCACAGGGACACCACAGATTTTTTGTAAAAATTGAGGGAAGCACAGTGAACGTTTGTTAGACACTGTCAAAATGACTATCTCAAAGTAGTTCACAGTTTTAATATTTACATTGTTTTAATTATCTTTCTTTCCTTTTGATGACATCCTTTCTTTTCAAAGGCGAATTTTCAACAATTACTGTGATACAAGGCAGTACCACTCAGAAAATAATGTGGAACATGAAATGAAGGTAGTGATATCCAGTCTGATTTTGATGCCTGAGGAACTGTGCAATGCCCAGCAGACATACATGTCTCATTACTAAACAATCTTGGCTGCTTAAGAATGAAATAAAATATACTTTTTTCTTTAATGGAGTGTATTTACCTTTCCAATGATTAGTAAGTTTTCAGGATATAAATACGTAAGTTATTTGAACCTACTTAGTAAGTGGAGGTATTTCTTTTAGTCTAATAGTGCTATGAAAAAGTTACTGAAATAAGGGTGAATCACGAAAGTTTGGGTATGTCCAGTCTAAGCCTTTTAGCCTTGCATTCAATGACCATTAAATACACCTCAACTCTTTTAAAATTTGTCTTAGACCATTTTCTTATTTTAATTCTCTATGATCTCTAACGTGGTATATTCATTGTCTCTTGATCATGGCTCATCAAGCTGGTATTTTGGGTGCTTACTTTCCAAGCTGCACTTTTGTTCATATATTTTCCACATGTGCCAGTATAATTTGTTGAGATATAATTTGTGTTTTGTTATCTCTTTTTCCGTCTCTTTTCCAAACAGGTTCTTAGGCATTTCAGATCGTTGGATAAAGGAGGGTGGGTGGTAGAGGAGAAATTTCCTCTAGTCAGAAAAGAGAAGCTATTGTCAGACAAACCATTTTTCTGATTTTATTTTATTCAGAAGGCCAAAGTCCTTGAGAGATTTATGTTTGGGGGTTGGGGAGGGCAGAAAGGGGACTGTGTTGCAGGTGGGAAAAAAAGAAAAGCAGAATGTACTAGTTCCCTAGGGCTACCACAGCAAATTAACATAAAGTTGGTGGCTTGAAACAACAGAAATGTATTTTCCAAGATTCTGGAGACCAGAAATTCAAAATCAGGATTATCAGCCAGGTTGGTTTCTTTTGGAGGCTTGGAGGGAAAAGGTTTCCTGCCACTCTTCTAACTTCTGGTGGTTGCTGGCAGTCCTTGGCATTCCTTGGCTATGGAGATGTCACTCCCATCTTTGCCTCAGTCTTCATGTCATGCTCTCTTCTGTGTGTCTCTGTCTTCTCCTCTTTCTATAAGGATACTTGCTTTGGATTTAGAGACCAGCCTAAACTCAGGATGATTTCATCTTTTGATTATTAATTATATTTGCAAAGACCCTATTTCCAAATAAAGTCACATTATGAGGTTCTTGGTGGGCATGGGTTTTTTGGGGAAAACATTTAAGCCACCTAAAGACCGAGAGTGGAAAGAGATTGGCAGCTAAAGAATACTGGGGACTACAAGTGTGGCAAAATATGAAAAGGGACTGAAAAGGTTTTTATTTTACCACATAGGAGAGAATTTAGGTACTAGAGTTCTGGCAGAACCAAGATTCTTCGGTCCAAACTTGGTACAGGAATGGTAGTCACTTGCCTTCAAGGGACCACACAAGCTTGGAGCACATTTAATTTGAATGAAATAATTTCACAATCTTTATACACCCAAGTGTATAAAATATACAACTACAAACACATTTTTCCCACCTATCCTCCAAGTCTGAGCTCAAATTCCCTTTCTTTATAAAAACTTAGACAAATGTCATTCCATTTTTCATTGTATTGATGGTGACTTTCTTTTAGTAATTAATGTTGTTGCCTCATCTCATTTTTTCCTCTCAAAGTATTTGTATTTTAAGCTTGTAAAGCAATTTATCATTTCATGTCTTTATTTTGTTTCCCTGCTATAATAGATTTTAACTTAAAATTTATTCTAGTGTTTTATATATCTTGGTAGCCATCTTCATTCTTATCACCATGCACTGTTGTGCTGAACTCCCTAAAGGAGTTTCCTAGAGGAGGGAACTAGGTTCAAGAGGTGGAAGCAAAGACCCAGAGCCAGCAAACAAGGCAAGGAGTTTTATTAGGGGATGACATTCAGTGGAGAGAGTCCAGTGGCAGTGTCTGGACAAGAGAACCACCTTACATACAGCCCAGTGGCTGGGGGGCTGGACAACATGACTGCTTGGAACAGTGATAGTGGCTGGGTGGGTAAACCATAAGTGCTTGCAAACAACGCACAGTTTAGATAGCATTTTCACTTAATAATCTCTCCTTAATGATTTCTGCCTGGCAACCTTCATTTAACCCAAAACTCAGGACCTTGATCCCCTGTATGGCCCACTTGTGTTCCACAGGATGGGCTGAGGTCTCAGATGTTCCTCATAGGCAAGGAATCACTCTCTGGGTTGGCTAGTTCCAGGTTCCATAGCTAGAGCACACATTCAGATGTGACTGTCTGTCCTTCAGTGTCATTCTCAGAGTATGCTTAAGTTATTGATGTCAGATGCATTTATGCATATACTCAATAGGTAATGGATTTAATTTGATTGACTGTTTTTACTTTGTGTTCCTGGTGTTTATACCTCTTCCTATTTCTTCTTTGATATATTTAAAAATATTTTTGAAAACATGGTAGTATATGGCATTTTTCCATTGCAAAGTATATGGGAATGTTCAGTCTGCAAATATTCTTTATGATTTTGACCAACCCATCCCAAGATAAATGACAAGTGAAATAAGTTTTGTTTTCTATGTCCCTTGCATCTCAGGTGCCCTGGAATTGCTTCCTTTTGTGTTGTACAGCATTGCTAGCCAAACTTGGTTACTTCTAAATGTCACAATTTGGCTTGCTTTATCAGATGTGTATGGCAGTGAGCTCTTAGTAAGTGATAAATGAATTACCATTTGATCTACAAACAGATCCTCTGGGACACAGTGGATGTTCTTGTAGGAATGCACTGCTCCATATCTTTTCTTTCTCTTGGTGTGTGGCATATAATATCAGACCTGGAAATAACACAAAACTTAGGAAAAATTCAATCCCAGGATACATCCGTTGTTTTCAAAGGAACTCAATTCATCTTCCATGTCTAGGACCGGGAAGCATGTGGTCCTAGACATTTTCTTCTGTTTGACTAGATGGAATGGCAGACTTAAGCATAAAGTGAGAATGCCTCATATCAATGAATGTTTTTTCCATTCCAGAATGTTCTATGCCCAGAGTGGATCTGAATAGCTGTGAGAAAATTTGTAAGCCATAATATTCTATAGGCAGACTGTCACATTTCAGATCTGTCATTACCTATGACCTAACATAGATATTTCTTGTTTAAATATGAGAAACTTAGGCAGTATCTTTATTAAATATGAAATTTATTTAACCACACTTTTCCCAAATGGCTATTGTTAAAAATGCCTTTAATCAACTAAGAAGGAAAAGAAATATCTTAGATTTATATGCCAAATTATATATCATTTATCACAAAAAAGTATTTTTCACCTAATCCTAATATAAAAAGTCATTTCTCTCTTAAATTAGAAAACTGCATCTATTTCTGAAAGCTTTACTGATTTTTTTTTCTTAGTGTGGCAACCTCTCTTACTTCTTCTCTTAGATGTGCAGTGTATTCAGCTGAACCATTTAACCTCTAACTTTAGGGTGGGCTGTGCCTCAGTTTTGAATTGGTGGCTATCATTGAAATTTGATGATTTTACTTGAAATTTGTCTTCTCTCTAAAAGTTAGAAGATGCAAAAATTCATGATACATATTCCCAAAAGCAGAAATATGACAGAGCTTACCCTTTTACACGGGTCCTGACATAAATCATGTACTTAGTCCAGTACTCTGGGTTTTTTTCTGCTGGGTTTTCCCTGGCCTGGAGAAGGTAAGACTTGTTGCTGAGTACAGCCATACCTGGAGGACCCTGGTTTTATTAACTTGTTTCTGCCTTAATTATCTTAATGGTGTCCTAAAAATTGTTCTGGTCCTTCAGGTTCTTTGTACCCCTGTAATGCCATATATTGACCACTGAGCTCTGCTGTTGTTCACTTGGAGCACTCTGAAGCTCTGCATTCCTGATCTCTGCCTATGACATTTTTTAGACACCCCTGCTCCCCTTAGCCCTCCAACAGCTGCACTCTGTCTCGTAAAGATTTTTTAAGATTGCTTTTTATTTTGTGGCCATAGCATTATTCTGAAAATTAGCTAAACTTACAGAGGAATGAAGAAAATGGAACCTAAAGAAAGACAAGTGAGAGCACAGGGTAGTGGGGTATGAGAACAGATGTCCCCAAATTAACAGGGATTGGTTGGGTGTGCCAGAGCCCCACATTAGAATAATAATGATCTTGTCACTGGTGGTGGCTTTGCTGGTACCAAAACTTTTTATGGTTTCTATAACCCCTGTGAGGAGATTTCTTGCTTGCTCAGAGACTGCATGATTTCCATCCAGATAACCAGCAGGGCAGTTGAAAACTCTAGAACCATTTGTATTGTGTCCAGTATTTGCCTCCAGCAAGGTGCCAGGACCAGTGTGTTTCCAGAATTGTTAACAACGTATTTCTCCTGGTAGATGGATTTTCTACCAGTGTCATTGTAGCATGTAAAATTATTATCAGACATGAAAACAGAGTAAAAGTTCTGTAAAGAGTCTTGTCATGAAGCTCTTTGTTTCCCAAACACCAAGAATTTTCTGTGATTTTTAAAACTTTGAAAATAGCTTCAAACAAAGGAAAAGAAAGGGGACTAATTGTCAATAGCATATACAACAGTGAGTTGGTCCTAGCAAGAGTCAGCCCAGCCTTTACGTGTTGGCAGCTCCAAGAGGCAGAGATGTGCAGAGTGCCTTGTTTATTTCTTTGACATCCACCAAAGTCTGTTCATCTTCTTTTGGATACTATTTCTCCTCCTTGCTGGATTCTTACTATCTAAGACTGATTTATGTTTCTCAGCACTGTTATTTCCTCAGCAGGGAAGATTGGTGCCCAGGTTCAGGTTTCTATCTACTATCTGCTGTGAATTACTGTGTTGTGTAACTAGCTGGAACAAGAGATATAACAAATTCTCTGCATCCATGTGATATGGTGGGCTCTGTGTCCCTACCCAAATCTCATTTTGAATTGTTAATAATCCCCACATGTCCTGCCCTCTTAAGGGCAGGGCCAAGTGGAAATAATTGAATTATGGTGGAGGTTTCCCCTGTGTCGTTCTCATGATAGTGAGAAGTTCTCATGAGATCTGTTGGTTTTATAAGGGGCTTCCCATTTCACTTAGTTCTGATTCTTCTCTTTTCTGCTGCCATATGAAGAAGGATGTGCTTGCTTCCACTTCTTCCATGATGGTAAATTTCCTGAGGCCTCCCCTGTCATTCTGAATTGTGAGTCAATTAAACCTCTTTTCTTTATAAGTTACCCAGTCTCAGGTATGTCTTTATAGCAGCATGAGAACAGACTAATACACCCTGGATCATGTGTTCTGATTTAGAGTTAGAAGAGATGAAATGCATGATGCAATTTCCTGGATGACCAGCAGTGGCTCAGCACGGTCTCACAGTACGACAAGGAAGCCGGGTGCTGGAACAAATTCCGAGACAATACTACATCAAGGAGCAGCAAAAACCCCCACATTCTTCTCAAGCTCCTATGGAACACTCATGGTGACAGACTATACTGTGGATGACAACTTAACATCATATATTTGAAGAATAAATATCATTGAAAGTACATTCTCAGATTATAGCAGAATATATGAGAAATCCATAACAGAAAGATAGCTGGAAAAAGCCTAAAGAACATAATTCTAAATCACACATGGGTCAAAGAAGAAGTATCAAGATATTTAAAAAATAGATCTAGGGGAGGACTCAAGATGGCACTGTGAGAACAACCCAGGATTGAAGCTCTCGCTGGATGCACGGAGAGGGTGAGTTGGGGACCCATTTCCAGGCAGATCTTAGTTTCCCATAGAATGGGGAAATTCCCAGGTATAAAAGAGACGCGGGACGCCAGGCAGAGGTCTTGGCTGGTGTAGCCGGCAGCCGGTGCGGCTCCGGCCCACGCCGGAGCACAGAGGCGCTCCACAGCGCTCCATACAAAAGCGCACTGTTACGGGTGCCCTGTTGAACTGGCAAACTGAGACCTGAGAGGGCTGAACTTGAGACTGAATGGGACTTGGACAGTGAGCTAGCCCAGGAAATCCCAGGGACACAGCATTTGGGGTAGCGCAGTGCGACAAACAAAAGGGTGATTCCAAACGCTCCTGGTGAGGAGGTTTTCTTAAAGCACAGCTCCGTGGGGAAGGGGCGTCCGCCATTACCGAGGCAATCAGCCCCTACTGAGGTACACGCCCATTGCTGATGCAGCCTGCCGTTGCCAAGGCAACCCGGTACAACAGAGAGACTCCGCCACAGGGCGTAGCCTGTGGCAACAGGGCGGAGACCACAGCAGAAGGGCAGAGCCTGCAGCAACAGCGCGAACCTCACACCAGCAGGGCGGAGCCTTGGCAGGCAAATAGTGACTAGACTGCCTCCTAGCTGGGCAGGACAGCGAGGTGGACACTCACAAGGAAAGCCCCAACCGCCCCCCCAAGACAGAGCATCTGAGAAAAAAAGGGTTTTTTTATGAGTTATGTTGCAGCAGAATTAAACACAGCAGCCTAACAGCCCTGAATGAACAACAGAGCTCACAGCTCAGCACTTGAGCTCCTACAAAGTACAGACTGTCTCCTCAAGTAGGTCCCTGACCCCTCTATATCCAAAAGACTGACATTTGGCAGGCATCATTCTGGGAAAAAGAGAGCAGAAAAAGAAACTGGTAGCATCCCTCGCTGTTCCGCAGCCGCTACAGGTGCACCCCAGACAAGCAGGGCCTGGAGTGGACCTCAGCAGTCATACAGCAAAGGGGCTAGACTGGTAGAAGGAAAACCAAGTAACAGAAATACTTCATCATCAACAATCTGGGTGTCCACTCAGAGACCCAATCAAAAAGTCAGCAACTACACAGACGACAGGTGGATAAATCCACAAAGATGGGAAGAAACCAGCGCAAAAAGGAGGAAAACACCTGAAACCAGAACACCTCGCCGCCTAGAAAGGACCAAAACTCACCAGCAAGCGAACAAAGCTGGATGGAGAATGACTGTGACGAAATGACAGAATTAGTCTTCAGAAGGTGGATAATGAGAAACTTTTGTGAGCTAAAAGAACATGTATTAAATCAATGCAAAGAAACTAAGAACCTTGAAAAAAGATATGAAAAAAGATTTGAGGAAATGATAACAAGAATGGATAACTTAGAGAGGA
Organism: Callithrix jacchus; assembly: GCF_049354715.1. Taxonomy (NCBI): domain Eukaryota; kingdom Metazoa; phylum Chordata; class Mammalia; order Primates; family Cebidae; genus Callithrix; species Callithrix jacchus. The sequence goes on from NC_133504.1 coordinate 79,277,631, forward strand.
ATATAAATGAATTAAAGGAGCTGAAAAACACAATACAAGAACTTCGCGAAGCATGCACAAGTTTCAATAGCCAAATTGACCATGCAGAAGAAAGAATGTCAGAAGTCGAAGATCAACTCAATGAAATAAAATGAGAAACCAAGATCAGAGAAAAAAGCGCAAAAAGGAATGAACAAAGTCTCCAAGAAATGTGGGACTATGTGAAGAGACCTAACCTACGTTTGATAGGCGTACCAGAATGTGATGAAGAGAATGAATCCAAGCTGGAAAATACTCCTCAGGACATTATCCAGGAAAATTTCCCCACCTAGCAAGACAGGCCAACACTCAATTGCAGGAAATACAGAGAACACCACAAAGATATTCCACAAGAAGAGCAACCCCAAGGCACATAATCGTCAGATTCAACAAGGTTGAAATAAAGGAGAAAATACTAAGGGCAGCCAGAGAGAAAGGTCGGGTCACCCACAAAGGGAAGCCCATCAGACTCACAGCAGATCTCTCGGCAGAAACTCTACAAGCCAGAAGAGAGTGGGGGCCAATATTCAACATCCTTAAAGAAAAGAACTTTCAACCCAGAATTTCATATCCAGCCAAACTGAGCTTCAGAAGTGAAGGAAAAATAAAATCCTTTGCGAACAAGCAAGTACTCAGAGATTTTGTCACCATCAGGCCTGCTTTACAAGAGCTCCTGAAAGAGGCACTACACATAGAAAGGAACAACCAGTACCAGCCATTCCAAAATCACACTAAAAGCTAAAGAGCATCAACATAATGAAGAATCTACAACAACTAACTGGCAAAACAGCCAGCTAGCATCAAAATGGCAGGATCAAATTCACACATAACAATATTAACCCTAGATGTAAATGGACTAAATGCACCAATCAAAAGACACAGACTGGGAAATTGGATAAAAAGCCAAAACCCATCAGTGTGCTGTATCCAGGAAACCCATCTCACATGCAAGGATACACAAAGGCTCAAAATAAAGGGATGGAGGAAGATTTACCAAGCAAATGGAGAGCAAAAGAAAGCAGGAGTTGCAATTCTCATCTCTGATAAAATAGACTTTAAAGCAACAAAGATCAAAAGAGACAAAGAAGGCCATTACATAATGGTAAAAGGATCGATACAACAAGAAGAGCTAACAATCTTAAACATATATGGACCCAATACAGGAGCACCCAGATACATAAGGCAAGTTCTTAATGACTTACAAAGAGACTTAGACTCCCACACAATAATAGTGGGAGACTTTAACACTCCACTGTCAATATTAGACAGATAAACCAGACAGAAAATCAATAAGGATATCCAGGGCTTGAACTCAGACCTGGAACAAGCAAACCTGATAGACATTTACAGAACTCTCCACCCCAAATCTACAGAATATACATTATTCTCAGCACCACATCACCCCTACTCTAAAATTGACCACATAATTGGAAGTAAAGCACTCCTCAGCAAATGCAAAACAACTGAAATCATAACAAACAGCCTCTCAGACCATAGTGCAATCAAGTTAGAACTCAGAATTCAGAAAACAACCCAGAGCCGCACAGCTTCATGGAAACTGAACAACTGGCTCTTGAACGTTGACTGGATAAACAACAAAATGAAGGCAGAAATAAAGAAGTTCTTCGAAACCAATGAGAACGAAGACACAACATGCCAGAATCTCTGGGACACATTTAAAGCAGTCTCTAGAGGAAAGTATATAGCAATAAGTGCCCATATGAGGAGAATGGAGAGATCCCAAATTGACACCCTATCGTCAAAATTGAAAGAGCTAGAGGAGCAAGATCAAAAAAACTCAAAACCCAGCAGAAGACAAGAAATAACTAAGATCAGAGCTGAACTGAAGGAGATTGAGACACGAAAAACCCTCCAAAAATCAATAATTCCAAGAGCTGGTTTTTTGAAAAGATCAACAAAATAGACAGACCACTAGCCAGATTGATTAAAAAGAAAAGAGAGAACAACCAAATAGATGCAATAAAAAATGATAAAGGGGAAATCACCACAGATTCCACAGAAATTCAAACCATCATCAGAAAATATTACAAACAACTATATGCACATAAACTAGTAAACCTGGAAGAAATGGATAAATTCCTGGACTCCTGTGTCCTCCCAAGCCTAAACCAGGAGGAAGCTGAAACTATGAATAGACCAATAACAAGGTCAGAAGTCGAGGCAGCAATTAAGAGCCTACCACACAAAAAAAGCCCAGGTCCAGACGGGTTCACAGCCGAATTCTACCAGACACACAAAGAGAAGCTGGTACCATTTCTTCTGAAACTATTCCAAATAATCCAAAAAGAAGGAATCCTTCCCATATCATTCTATGAGACCAATATCATCCTGATACCAAAACCCGGCAGAGACCCAACAAGAAAAGAAAACTTCAGGCCAATATCCATGATGAACATAGATGCAAAAATCTTCAATAAAATATTGTCAAGCCGATTGCAACAGCAAATAAAAAAACTTATTCATCATGATCAAGTAGGATTCATCCCAGGGATGCAAGGCTGGTTCAACATACGCAAGTCTATAAATGTAATTCACCACATAAACAGAACCAAAAACAAAAACCACATGATTATCTCAATTGTTGCAGAGAAGGCATTTGACAAAATTCAACAGCCATTTATGCTAAAAACCCTCAATAAACTCAGTATCAATGGAATGTATCTCAAAGTAATAAGAGCTATTTATGACAAACCAACAGCCAATATCATACTTAATGGGCAAAAACTGGAAGCATTCCCTTTGAAATCCGGCACTAGACAAGGATGCCCTCTGTCACCACTCCTATTCAATATAGTACTGGAAGTTCTAGTCAGAGCAATCAGGCAAGAAAAAAAAATAAAGGGTATTCAAATAGGAAAGGTGGAAGCCAAATTGTCTCTATTTGCAGACGACATGATAGTATACCTAGAAGACCTCATCGCCTCAGCCCAAAAACTCCTGAAACTGATAAGCAACTTCAGCAAAGTCTCAGGATATAAAATCAATGTGCAAAAATCACAAGCCTTCCTCTACACCAGTGACAGACTTGAAGAGAGCCAAATCAAAAACGAACTGCCATTTACAATTGCTACAAAAAGAATAAAATACCTTGGAATACAACTCACAAGGAACGTAAGAGACCTCTTCAAAAAAAACTATAAACCACTGCTCAATGAAATCAGAGAGGACACAAACAGATGGGGAAACATTCCATGTTCATGGTTAGGAAGAATTAATATAGTGAAAATGGCTATACTGCCCAAAGTAATTTACAGACTCAATGCTATACCCATCAAGCTACCATTGACTTTCTTCACAGAACTGGAAAAACCACCATGAACTTCATATGGAACCAAAAGAGAGCCCGCATAGCCAAGTCAATTCTAAGCATAAAGAACACAGCGGGGGGCATCACACTACCGGATTTCAAACTATACTACAAGGCTACATTAATCAAAACAGCATGGTGCTGGTACCAAAACAGAGATATAGACAAATGGAACAGAACAGAGGCATCAGAGGCAACACAACATAGCTACAACCATACAATCTTTGATAAACATGACAAAAACAAGCAATGCGGAAAGGATTCCCTGTTCAACAAATGTTGTTGGGAAAACTGGCTAGCCATGTGCAGAAAGCAGAAACTGGACCCCTTCCTGACACCTTACACCAAAATTAACTCCACATGGATTAAAGACTTAAACATAAGACCTGGCACCATAAAAACCCTAGAAGGAAATCTAGGCAAAACCATTTAGGACATAGGAGTAGGCAAGGACTTCATGAACAAAACACCAAAAGCATTGGCAACAAAAGCCAAAATAGACAAATGGGACCTAATGAAACTCCACAGCTTTTGCACAGCAAAAGAAACAGTCTCTAGTGTGAATCGGCAACCAACAGAATGGGAAAAAATTTTTGCAGTTTACCCATCTGACAAAGGGCTGATATCCAGAATTTACAAAGAACTCAAACAGATTTACAGGAAAAAACAAACAAGCCCATTCAAAATTGGGAAAAACGTATGAACAGACACATTATGAAAGAAGACATATATGAGGCCAACAATCATATGAAAAAATGCTCATCGTCACTGGTCATCAGAGAGATGCAAATCAAAACCACATTGAGATACCATCTCATGCCAGTTAGAATGGTGATCATTAAAAAATCTGGAGACAACAGATGCTGGAGAGGATGTGGAGAAAAAGGAACACTTTTACACTGTTGGTGTTAGTGTAAATTAGTGCAACCATTGTGGAAGACAGTGTGGCGATTCCTCAAGGCCTTAGAAATAGAAATTCCATTTGACCCAGCAGTCCCATTACTGGGTATATATCCAAAGGACTATAAATCGTTCTACTATAAGGACACATGTACACGAATGTTCATTGCAGCACTGTTTACAATAGCAAAGACCTGGAATCAACCCAAATGCCCATCGATGATAGACTGGATTGGGAAAATGTGACACATATACACCATGGAATATTATGCAGCAATCAGAAATGATGAGTTTGTGTCGTTTGTAGGGACATGGATGAATCTGGAGAACATCATTCTCAGCAAACTGACACAAGAACAGAAAATGAAACACCGCATATTCTCACTCATAGGTGGGTGATGAAAAATGAGAACACATGGACACAGAGAGGGGAGTACTAAACACTGGGGTCTATTGGGGGGAAAAGGGGAGGGCCCGTGGGAGGGGGAGGTGGGGAGGGATAGTCTGGGGAGAAATGCCAAATGTGGGTGAAGGGGAGAAAGCAAACAAAACACACTGCCATGTGTGTACCTATGCAACTGTATTGCATGCTCTGCACATGTACCCCAAAACCTAAAATGCAATAAAAAAAGATCTAAATAAAAAATGAAGTTAAAACTTAAGAAAAAAAAAGAGAAATCCATGATGCAACATCACTGACTATGAAAAGTGACAGTTGAAAGATGGATGGTGTTACTGTAAAGATTTGGAAGTGGGGATATAAAAGAGGATTCTATTTTGTGTTTGTGAGTGAAGAGCATCAGGACAGAGAATTTCACTTCAAATGACCACTTTTGTAATTATACATGTAGTTTAGTATAAATGTAAATGATTAACTGAAGCTTGTAGAGTTTCGTATGTTCACTCACTTGAGTCTTGTTAAATGTTCAGGGTCAGCATGTTCTGGACCAGGGCCCTCTTCTCCATGCTCGTTTATAACACCACCGTTCTTAATTAAGGAAATATTCACTGTGCTTAAAACACTGAGAAGTATTAATAAAGAGAAGTAATAACTGAAGTTATGAGAATATTGATATTTTCACTTTAATCATCTTCTCCTTAATCTCTTTCTATGTAAGTTTTAGGGCTTGCACAAATCAAGTGGGACTGAGTCTAAAATATTGAATTAGTGGCCAATGGCGAAAAACTGATAAACTTCAAACACAACTCCTGATATCTGTTTTCTTCCAGAAAAAACTGGAAGTTGTAACAATTTGTGGTCACATTTTGAAGCTGTTAGCATCCCCACTTTAAGACAGGGCATTTGTTCTTTACATGTCCTGAACATCACAGCCCTGCACACTTCCTGCTTTCTCTCAAATGGTTCTTACATCTGACTTGCTTCACTTTTGTATTGCTGCCAAGCCACTACAGGCATTTAAGAGTCAACTACTTTTAAGTCATGTCAGCATTCTGTGAAAAAAAGATCCAATACATTTCACGTATGCAATACATGTATTGTCTTTACTTATGCAACACAGGTATCACAGAAAACAACATCCTTAATGTAATAATAGCCAGAACCTCTTAACTTAGAAAATCTCTTGAAAAGAGGAATCTGGAGACCAAGACTCAGCTTTTTACAATATATTTCTATGCTTTAGTGACTAGCACAACAACTATGTTGACTGACCACAGGGTGGCCAGCTACTCTCTTAGTACTCTGGCCAATGCATGAAGGTAAATTCTGATTTTGATTTTTTTCAAAAGCAACCCAGAAAACCTGAACTTTTCAAACATCTTAGCAGTGAGAGATATCAAAGAATTCGATATAGGTGCAGCATAGAATAAATCCAAATGTTCTTGATTACAGAGTATAGCTTACTCCTTGGAGATACCAGGCCCCATCCGATTCCATATGAAGTGATAGTTACAGCTCCTGCTTTCTGAGTGCCCACCATCTGCCAGTTACTAGATTGGAACATTATTTATTTATTCATTTTCACTAGGTTTTCACAAAAATCTTGTAAGATATATGTATTTTCTCCCATTTTCCAACCAGTAGACATAGGTTGAGAGGCACAGCAACCAACAATACATCATAGAGCTCTTTAGCCAAGCATCTGGGCTTTTGCCCCAGATCTGATCCTGGAGCAGACACTTTGGACATAGTGCTGTACTAAGAAACAGCTAGCTTACAACCTTCTTTTCCTTGTATCAGGCCTAGCTCCACACGGCTGGCAGCCCGTTTAACATAGATCTCCAGCACGTCATGTTGAAATCTGGAACGAATAACATTATACTCTTCCACAAGAGGCCTGTTTTCTCAGTTGTGTTTTCTGGATTAAGATTAATTTGTGTCAATTGATCTTGAGTCTTACAAACACATTTACAGATGAGTGGCTTTGTATGTTTCTTAGAGCTTGATCTGTCTTAAAGCTGCAGTGTTGGCCTTCATACTGTGGTCATGTCATTTTTGCTGAGTTGGGTGGTAAATTTTCTTGGAGTCCTACTTAATTCAGACATAATAAGAAGAGAAGCAGTCAGGCTACTGTACTGATAGAACATGGAGCCACTGCTCCATTCTAGTAGGTTGGAATGGAGAAAACAAATAATTCTAGCAACACACACAGACCAGATCGATTAGAAGTTTCTTGAATCCAGAATTATGACCTGTCTGTGACTTTTATGCCAAGGCTTCTCACATCCCTGCCTCTCTTCCCAGTGGTGGGTATAGTTTGGGGTCTTTAAGCAGCAACATCAATAAGAAGAGGGGGAATGTGCATAGAGATGACAGCAGAACTCTGTGCTGGGTACCCACAGGGGTACTGAGCTGATGCAGCATTAGTGACATGGGCCACAAGGTGAACACTATGATCCATCAGCCAGAATTCCACTTCAGAATTGAAGAATTTACTCCTTTTGTTGTTGGGAGTGCTGCAATCAGAAAGACTTCAGCTGTCACCCCTACAGAAAAATATGCCTCTGCTGAGAAGCCACCTCACCCAAGGTCACATTGCATTTCTAGGGTGACCTGCATGCAATGGCTGATTTACATGGGATGTAAAATTTTGACCTTATCCTCCTAACTCAGGGCAACTCTGAAGGGTCATTCAGCATCACAGCTTTTCATAGAGGCGGCTGAGGCCTTCACTGAAATTGCACTGATGCTGAGCTTCTTTTGCCCCATCTTAATTTTTCCTCTTCCTTTCCACAGGAATTGAGCCCAATACTTCCTAATAACTGTCTTACATACTAAGCTCAGTCTCAGCATTTTCTGCCTGGAGAATCTGACATGTGACAGCCACAAGTAGCATGTAGATGAGAGGGGGCTGCTCCATTCATAGCTGTAGTTGGTCTAGTGATCCATGTGGATTGTTCTAGCAAGAAAAATCCTTCAGTTGCAGAGTCGGAGAGGACTTGAGGGCAATTCTGGATGAAATAAGTAGGCTGGCAGAAACTTTCTAATGTTTTTAAAAACACCATTTCCCCATTTATTTTATCTCAGTAGGTTTCCAAGGCTTTTGGAAATGCATCTTAAAATTAAAACTTGATTTATTTAGAGGCCAGTGGAAACACAGGATTTCTCTGTACAATATAACAGTAGATTTCACCTCATACCTGAAACCTTTTCTGATTAGTTAGCTGATAATGATTTTCCTTGTCTATAATTCTATATCACTTAGCCTGTACTCCATAACTGGCTACTTACCTCTAGGCTTCTGCTCTTTGTAGAGAGTAGCCTTCTACATTCTAATGTGAAGTCTTTTCTTCTTTATAAATTTATGTATTTTTTAAGAATACCTATTTTATTTTCTAGGTTTATATTCACCGTAATACATAGCTAAGAACAGGACACACAGGAGACATGATGCATATTTTCTGACACAACTCAGATTAAACTCTCATTAATGGTTTGAACAATGGATACACAGTTCGAAGAGCTATGTCATATTGAGAGCAAAATTGGGTCATTCATGCAGTTTGTCAAGAAAATGGTATTGGTTCATTTAAAAAATTATTTATGAGTCCTTGTTACTTTCCTTCCCCTTAGTTTTGTCTCAACACAATGATACCTATTATATTCCAAATTTTAAAACATGCCTTTATATGCTTATATCTCATATCTAAAACAATTTGGGGCATAATCACTGTCATTCATCTTTGGTAATATGACTGGTGAAAAGTAGTATGTTTGTATTTATTTCATTACTGATGAAATTAAACATTATTTACCACATGTTTATTAACATGGTACTCTTTCCCTCTTAATGAGAGCCTGCTAATATCTGGACACTGTGCTGTATATTATAAGCTGTTAACACATTTAGTAAAATAAGATTGTGAGGTCTTTATTTTTATCTCTATCTTATTAAAACTGAGTACTTAGGTAATTTGACAGAGATTACGGAACTAATATGAGAAAGACTCTACTTGTCTGTCTTACCTCTTAGGATTCTAGGTCCCAGACCATGTGATTATCACCTGGGAAGAGTAAAGTAAGGATAGGGAAACAGTCTAGAGAATTACAAAAACAGACGAAGAATTTGTGAGCAAGATAAAGGTCCGGTGCTGGAGAGGAAGAAGGAACGGTCTCAGATTGAGAGTATAGTCAGAGTAAACTCCTGATGCTTTCTTGACTGGCCTTGTGTATGTTTCCTCTTGCTGGGTGTGCTTTCACCTTAGGTACCTGATGTCAGGAGACTTCTTTTTTTTTTTACTGTGCTATGATCTTGTGATATAGAGATAAAAGGTGCCTTATTTTTTTCTCTGAACAACTGAATGACTCTGCTCAACTTACTGTTACTCAAATGGGTCATGTAAAGATAAAGTTCTCTTAGAAATAAGCTTCACCATCCTCCTTCTTTTAATATGTAAGGACACAGAGCCACAGAGAACTTGAAGTCCCAAGATTCTAGACCTGATTGGTAGTGGACCTAGAGCTGGTGACTGGAAGTCCTGATTGCTGGTCCTGTCATCTTTCAGTTATCTTGTTCCCTCCTTATATACTCAGACACCTTCTAAAGACTGGTTATAGGAAAGTCTCCAGATTAAAATAAAAATAACCATCATGAATAAAAAGATGGGAATTATAAAAAATAACTTGGTATTTGAGTATCCAGAAGGCCTTTAGAGCTAAAGGTCTTATTTCATGGCTGAGTGGAATAAGCTTGTTAGAAGAGGAAATATACCTCTTACTCAAGGTGGCAGAGATGATAGATTTAAATGGCCTTTAAAAAATATTGCTTTCCTAAACTCACAGAAAACATTTGTCAAACTGCTGTTGCTCTTATTCTAGTAAAGTACGGTTAGTAAAAAAAAAGAAGAAATAATATGCATATTAAAAAGATTATAAATCAATGGGTATCAAATACATTCTATACTGTATATATTTATATTTTGGCTGCTACCCAGCATCCAGTTCTATTTCCAATTGACACCCTGATTTTTCTTGGGAGTATTCAAATTTCTTACTCTAAGTAATACGTTTAAAATTTTCCTCTGCAGCTCAGAGAAAAATAAATTGCATCACTTCCCACCAAACACATACATTTATATGAAACTAAGCAAGCTTCAGCAAAAGTATTACTAATGGTTATAGATTCTGATATTTCTATTTCTATTCCATATGAGTCTACTCTTGAAAAAATTATTACTTGGAGTTTGTTGTATTGATGCATGTCCCACAAATGATTATCATCTATGGTTTGGAAAATACTCATTTAACTCATTATGGTTTGCATGTAGTTGAACTGACCTCAGGAATGGTCAAAGGACCCTCAGTAGAGATCTGTTGGAGGAGGGGTAAATAACCTAGACAGAGTCAATGATGTCAAAGAAAACTTTTGTTGGAACATAAGGATGTACATTTTATAAACCCACAGGCACTGTGCTACCATGAAGAAGTCACTGGTTGGAGCCTGAGGCTGCACCTTTCACTAAAAAAGCATAGCAGAGCCATGGAAATACATAAATCATGGGTGCTATTATTTGAGTAACTGTATCAAGTCACTTTATCAGTCATAATTCTAGACATTTCAGTTTTGTAAACCAATAAATTACATATATAATTGCACAGAATGAAAATCTAAAATTTTATTTTATAATTTAAACTACTATCTGTTATTACAGAAAATATAAATTTTTTCATGGATCTAAGTTGTGGTTGGGAATTATTAACAGGAGTTGGGATGAGATGATCCATTTAAATTTGTTGCTTGCTTCAGTGAATTCTGTATAAATGCACCTTCTTGACATTGACAGCTTAAACTCTTGAGAAGAAACACATTCTTAAATGACCCATTCCTAGAAGAAGTGAGAGCTTTGTTTTGAGGACAGTGTTCACATCTATTTGGAATGAAGGGGATGCTACACTACATCATGGACAATTCTACATTATTTGTGTGCTTCTAAAGCCTAATGGAAGTAATAGGGGGAACAAAAGATCCAATCTTTCTGCTCTGGGAAGGGGATTCTTTAGTGGTATGGAGGGCCACAAACCCAGTGCCATGATAAGACTTTGAGAGGATTTCAGATTTGGATGGAAGTGCCCTACCTAACAAGTGCCAGTGTCCTTTTAGGGATTAGGACACCAGCAAGTTACAAGGGAGAAAGACATCTTGCTTTGTTGGATAGATGAAGTAACTAAACTCAAATGTTATTTTTGTGTTCCAAGTCTGGTGACTAATTCAAATACAGAATTATAAAATAATTGTGGAACATCATTTTCGAGATGCTGGCATTAACTGTGTAGGCCAGTGGGAATCTTGTGAAATCTTAGAAATAACATACATCAGTTTGACTGAAGTGTAGCTGAGCGTGCTTATTTTAGTTGGGAGGTGAACATTACTTTGAAATCTGAGGGTGAATTGAGAATGAAGCACTGGATCCAATGCTTACTTGTTCATAATCTTTAGTTAATTTTGACTTTTAGAAAATAATTGAGATATATCTATTTACAAGGATAGTGTGTTGATCTTTAGAAACTTTCCAGTAGAGAATGCAGCACAGATAAAGAAATCATGCTTGAAGCTAGATGTCTTGGTTTTGCCATGTATTATCTTTGTGACACTTAGAGTTTCCTTAGATTTCCTTTTGGGAAATGAATATAATGCCAATACCTGTAAAACTGGTTTGGGAACATTTTTATGTAGTACTATAAAATACTATATATATATATGAAATTATTTATGTACATTTATAGAAAGAAACAGCTCTGGCAGTATTAAGAAAGAAGTTAAACTAATTTTTATTTGTTAAAGAGGGTCAGAATATGTCTCAATTTTTATGAGTTTAGTATTTATAATTCTGTCTGAACATATGAGTATATATTATAATATTTTCATCTTTAGGTGACCTTGTAATTAATTGTGTCAGCCAATTGCTGAAAGTGTTCGACAGCCAAAGTCTCCTTAAAGAGTGGTTACAAGCACAGTAAGTATTTTCAACTACAATTACAGTTTGCTCAATGCTCAATTACCTCATCTTACTCAATGCTGTTATGTTGGAAATAGGATCTTAGAGATCACTGATCCAATATTATCATTTTACAGATGAAAAAAACTGATGTCCAGGAAAGCGAAGTGAGCTGTCAGACTAAATTTTGAGTAAGTGAAAATTATTATTTGGGATTTTTTTCTTCCTTGTTTTTTTTCTTTTTTTTTTCCTCAGAGATCCATACTGCTTCTCAAGAAAGAACAATGCCCTGGCTATAGTGGATTTAATTTTTGAGTGGGTTAAACTTGAATGCATATGTCATTTCTACTGCTGGAGAAGAAATAGCTACAGAAATGTGTGAAACAACCCATATTTTATGTATACCAGATGTTAACAACTAGTGATCCTCGTAGTAGAGGAAAAAGTCCCATTGAATGATTACTGATTATAAGGGGACTTCCAGTCTTGGAATAAAATTAAAAAAATTATGAAATCACTGCCTTTAAGGGTTTTTTTTTTTGTTGTTGTTCCAAAACGTAGTGGTGATGATTGTAATGAAAATTCTTAAAGGTATAAGCTGAAGACTGAAAAAAAGGAAATGTTTGAAATACATTAGTCAGATACTTTGGCCCTTTCCTGCATCCTATACAGGTAGGAACCTGTCCCTCCCTAGCAGGAATCTGGAGATTTCTTTTTTGGGGGCAACTGAACCAAGGGATTCCAGGCCAGGGACAGAAGGCTTAGCAGACTATACACAAGAGGTGCCATACCAAAAAGAGACAATTATGTAAAAACGCACCTACTGAATGGTGAGATCATCCAGCTCTCTTTTGCCTTTTGGATTTGTGCCTCTTGTTATAACATTGCTGGTAGATTAAAGTTTACTCAGTAGATGTTTTCTTGGACAAACTGAATAGTTCCCAAGGAAAGACATATGGTTACTAACATTTGGAAATATCTCAACAAATTGGCAGGCTTCCACTAAACAAAATGTACCCATTCATGCAGAACTTCCAATCTGCTCATTAGTTTCTCTTAAATATGAATAAACCAAAAAATAATCATTAAATATTTGAGAGAAGCCTCCAAGATAAAATACAGGAATGAAGGCAAATTAATAGAAAGTGGAATTCAAAGAAAACACAAACAATACAGGGACAGAAGAAAATTTCAAAAGAGGTAATATTTATCTATGAAAACAAAAACATACCATTATACCATACAGGGATAATAAGAGGATGCTTACATTTTAAAAATACATACAAATAAAAATATGTCACTAAGAAGATAAAGTCAAAGTAAGCTACCAGAAAGTAACCAAAAATTCAAAGAGATCTATCACTGTGGGGAAAAGATAAGAAACTTAAGGAATCTGAAGATGTTCGATAAACAACTTTTAGGAGTACCAGAAAAACAAAGCAGAGTTAAAGGCGAAGGAATCAAAGAAATAATTCAAGGAATTAAACACTTATTTTCAAATTCAGAAGGTTCACCATCCATACCATGCAATTTCATCATAAAATTTCAATATCAATAATTTCAATATCAATTTGTCAATATCAATAATTTAGTCAATTTAACAAAACTTTATTGAGTGTGTATTATGTGCCAAGTCCTCTACTAAGCACAGGAGATAAAGTGGGAGCCCAATGAGCGGGAGCCTGTTCTCATATATCTTCTCCTCTAGTGAGCCAGAGAGACAGGAATAAGCCATCTCGCTAAATAATGTAAAACTTCCATTGTTACACTTACATCACATAGTCCAAGCAAGACTATTTTAGGGGCTTTGGCTGTGTAAGAGAGATTAGCAAAGATTTTTCTGAGGAAAAGATATTTGTGTTCTGATCTGAAGGAAAAGTAGGTATTATCTAACCAAAGAGAGCAGGGATGAGTGTTTAGAGCAAAGGAAGGCCCAGTGGGATAAGGCAGAGACTGAAGGGAATTCAGTGTGGATGAAACAGAGGGAACAAGTGAGGAACATGGGGTGAGAAAAGGTTGGAGATCATAGGTCAGTGGGATGATGCCATCTTAGAATTTTGCTTTTTTCCTATGGGTACATAATTGGAAGTTACTGAAATGTTTAAGCAGGGATGGAGAAGGAGTAAAATTTGTGTTATTGTGCTGGTCCCTTTGCCTGCAGTGTGGAGAATGGATTGGAGGAGGGTCAGGGAGAGAATGTTAGCAGAGCTGTCAGGGGCTTTCATAGTTGCCATTCAAAGGATGATGGTAGCTTGGTCAACCAAGTCTGATAATGATGAGTATGAAGTGAAAGTTTTTGAGAACTACTTAGTGGATTAAATCAACAAGACTTTGTTGATTTAATATCAAGGTTGATTCTCTGAATATTCTAAGGAAAAACAAACTGGCTAGTCTCACCAAAGAAGCAGAGAGGGAAATATAAATTAAGAACATGTAAATGTCAGAGCAAATATATCAACTTCAAACAAGAGTGTTAAAAATTTTACCAGTAAGTGCTAGGTATAATTCTATACAGTAAGTTTGAAAATCTAGGCAAAAGGATAGTTTCCTAGGAATATTAAAATTACCACTTTCTTTCATGGCTTATGATATCCTGAATCTGCAACCTGGAAATAAAAGAACCAGACCCTTGTGGCTCCTGTGAAGGGGAGTGGGAGGATTTAGGTGCAATTGGACAGCTGTCTAATTATGGCATCTGGAAATATTCTAATCAGCTCTGCTGTGGTCCCTTTTTATCTACCCATGGTCCATGTTTGCTCCCTGCCCTAGTGAATAACAAGCTTGGCATTCCTCTGGGGAATCACTAGACAGACAAGTTGTCATATCTGCAATAGCCTCTCCTGAATATATTGCTTATATAATTTTATGATATTTCAGCAGGACTGTAGGGAAAGAGAAAATAATATATTTTATTTTTATTATTTTTATTATATTTAAGAATATATTTTTATTCTATTAAATCAGAAGCAGTAGTAGATATTTTTCTGAATGTATCTTTGAAGTTAATTCTCATTAGTGTAATAATTTTTGTTAATATAATCTTTGAATTAAATTCAAAGAAAAATATTTTTCTTACATTTATCTCCCCTTTGTTTTAATATTCTTATTTATGATGAAGTTTATTTAGACATAAGGAACATCACCATTATTTATTGGTACACATGTTATATTTGTATATAATATAGAATCATGCTTGTGGAATTAGGAATATAATCTGAAGAATTTAAGAGAAAGTAGTCTAGATATAAATTTCTGAATGCCAAGGAAATTTCTGTGCTTTAGAGCTTTTTGTGTCTCTGTTTTAAAAGATCTGGCAGAAATGAGCTCCAACTGAAGCAGGGTGGATAATTAGATTCTACTTCATGCAACTTCAAGGCATTTTGGAGTAAAAATAAACTATAGCAACCAAAGAGCAAGTTATGTTTTTCACAGATTACAAATTATGCAGTTGTACAAACCAATGCTGTGGTGTGCTGACTTGTCATTAAAAGACTAAGCAGCATACTATCAAAAAAATGGTTTGATTGGTTCTGACACAGCTGTACTTAAAATCTTATGGTCTATTTTCATAAATGGTGGCTTGGCTTAGAACACAAAGCCAGGGATCAGCCTACATATGTTACTTTACATGAACTTTGCAGATGTGATTAAAGTGATGGATCTTGAGATGGGGAAATTATCCTATATTACCCAAGTGAACTTAGTCTAATTACTTGAGTTTGTAAAAGCAGACAGCTTTTCATGGATGGAAAGAACTATAGGAAAAACAGTACAAGTAAGATTCAACCAAAAGTAGCTGGTTTTGAAGATGGAGGAAGGAGCCCATGAACCAAGGGATGCAGGCAGCTTCTAGAAGTTGGTAAGGTAAATAAATTGATTCTTCCCTAGAGCCTTCAGAAGTGAATGCAGGCCTGCTCACAGGTTGATCTGACACCACTGAGACCAGAACCAAACTTATGACCTACAGAACAGTAAGATAATACATTTTGTTCTTTAAGCCACAAGCATGTGGTGATTTGTGACAGCAGCAACAGAAAACTGGTACAGATGAATTGTGGGGGAAAAAACCCCTAGGATGGAGGGTTGCAGGAAGCAGATACTAGTTAATGTCACTTTTACTCTTCCAAACTTCTCCTTTGCAAAAAGGAGGCTTTACTCTCAGCTCCCCAGGAAAAGGCAGCGATGGGAAAAGGCTCTCTGTCTACATAACTGTAACTCTCCACTATGGATGGCTACTTATTTCTGGGACCCTGTGCAAGAGGAAATTCCAAGACATTTGTTCAAAAAGCAGAAAAAAACCATTAAAGATACTAAAATATTATGGTTTTTCTTTTCCTCTATTGTCTCTCAACTGGAAGTGTCTTTTTTCTCCTTAGTGTTCTGAGTAAAGAAAAATTATAAATTTAAATGTTAACATGAATTTTACTGTTCTTTACTGGCAATGACACTTTTAAATACTAATATAGGTTGTGCACGGTGGCTCACACCTGTAATCCCAGTACTTTGGGGAGGCTGAGGCAGGTGGATTACTTGAGGTCCAGAGTTTGAGACTAGCCTGGCCAACATGGTGAAACCCTGACTCTACTAAAAATACAAATATTAGCCGGGCATGGTGGCAGGCACCTGTAATCCCAGCGACTCAGGAGGCTCTAGCAGGAGAATCACAGATGGTGTTTGGTTGCATGGATGAGTTCTTTAGTGCTGATTTCTGAGATTTTAGTGCAGCCATTGTCTGGGCAGTGTACACTATACCCAATATATGGTCTTTTGTCCCTCACCCCTTCTCCCACCCTTGCCCCTCCAGGCCTCCAAAGCCCCTCGTATCATTCTTATGCCTTTGCTTCCTCATAGCTTAGCTCCCACTTATAAGTGAGAACATACAATGTTTGGTTTTCCATTCCTGAGTTACTTCGGTTAGAATAGTGTTCTCCAGTTCCATCCAGGTTGCTGCAAATGCCATTATTTCTTTCCTTTTTATGGCTGAGTAGTATTCCATAGTATGTATACACCACATTTTCGTTATCTACTAGTTGATTGATGAGCATTAAAAGCAGGTTCCATATTTTTGCAATTGTGAATTGTGCTGCTATAAACATGATTGTTCAAGTATCTTTTCTGTATAATGACTTTTCCCTCTGGGTAGATACCCAGGAGTGAGATTGCTAGATCAAATGGTAGATCTATTTTTAGTTCTTTAAGGAAACTTTTCTTAAAGATTCCATTGTTTTCCATAGTGGTTGTACTGCTCCCACCAGCAGTGTGAAAGTGGTCCTTTTTCACCACATCCATGTCAACATCTATTGTTTTTTGATTTTTAAATTATGGCCATACATTCGTGAGAAAGGTGGTATTGCATTGTGGTTTTCATTGGCATTTCCCTGATAGTTTGTGATGTTGATCATTTTTCATATGTTTGTTGGCGATTTGTAGAATTGTCTATTCATGTTCTTAACACACTTTTTGATGGTATTGTTTGTTTGTTTATTGTAAATTTGTTTGAGTTTCTTTTAGATTCTGTGTATCAGTCCTTTGTCAGATGTATAGATTGCGAAGATTTTCTCTCACTCTGTGGGTTGCCCCTTTACTCTGCTGATTGTTTTTTGTGTTGTGCAGAAGGTTTTCAGTTTAATTAAGTATCAATTATTTGTTTCTTTTTTTTTGTACGCTTGTTTTTGGATTCTTGGTCATGAAGTCTTTACCTAAGTCAGTGTCTAGAAAGGTTTTTCTGATGTTATTTTCTAGAATTTTTATGGTTTCATGTCTTAGATTTGAGTCTTTGATCCATCTTGGGATGATTTTTGTATAAGGTGAGAGATGAGGATCCAGTTTTATTCTCTTGCATGTGATTTGCCAATTGTCCCAGCACCATTTGTTGAAAGGAGTGTCCTTTCCCCACTTTGTTTTTGTTTGCTTTGTCAAAGATCAGTTGGTTGTAAGTATTTGGGTTTATTTCTGGGTTTTCTATTCTGTTCTGGTCTATATACCTATTTTATACTAGTACCATGCTGGCATAAATGGTATAGATTTGATTGCTACTATTTTACTAAGAATTTTTGCTTCTGTTTATCAGGCATATTGGTCTGTTGTTGTTGTTTTTTTTTTTTGTTATGTCCTTTCCTGGTTTTGTTATTAGGATGACACTGGCTTCATAGAATGGTTTAGGGAGGATTCCATCTTTCTCTATCTTTTGTATCAATAGGATGGGTACCAATTCTTCTTTGAATGTCTGGTAGAATTCAGCTGTGAATCCATGTGGTCCTGGACATTTTTTTGTTGGTGACTTTTTAATTACCATTTCAGTCTTGCTGCTTGTTACTGGTCGGTTCAGAGTTTCTATTTCTTCCTGGTTTAATCTAAAAGACTTGTATATTTTCAGGCATTTATCTATCTTCTCTAGGATTTCTAGTTTATACACATAAAGGTGTTCATAGTAGCCTTGAATGATCTTTTGTATTTCTGTGGTATAAGTTGTATATTAATATCTCCCATTTTTTGAGCTTATTTGGATCTTCTTTCTTTTCTTGATTAGTCTCACTAATGACCTATCAATTTATTTATCTTTTCAAAGAACCAGTTTTTCATTTAATTTATCTTTTGTATTTTTTTGTTGTTTCAGTTTCATCTAGTTCTGCTCTGTTCTTGGTTATTTGTTTTCTCCTGCTGGGTTTGGGTTTGGTTTGTTCTTGTTTCTCTAGCTCCTTGAGGTATGACCTTAGATTGTCTATTTGTGTTCTTTCCAACTTTTTATGTAGACATTTGATATTATGAACTTTCCTCTTAGCATTGCCTTTGCTGTATCCAAGAGGTTTTGCTAGGTTGTGTTACAATTATCATTCAGTTCAAATAATTTTTAAATTTTCATCTTGATTTTGTTGTTGACCCAATGATTATTCAGGAGCAGGTTATTTAATTTCCATGTATTTGTATGGTTTCAAGGGTTCCTGGTGGAGTTGATTTCCAGTCTTACTCCACTATGGTCTGACAGAGTACTGGCTATGATTTCAATTTTCTTAAGTTTGTTGAGACTTGTTTTGTGGTCTATCGTATGGTCTGTCTTGGAGAATGTTTCATGTGTGATGAAAAGAATGTATATTCTTCAGTTTTTGGGTAAAGTGCTCTGTAAATATCTGTTAAGTCCATTTCTTCTCAAGTATAGTTTAAGTAAATTGTTTCTTTGTTGATTTTTTGTCTTGATACCTGTCTAGTGCTTTCAGTGGAGTATGGAAGTCCCCCAATATTATTGCATTGCTGTGTGTCTTATTCTTAGGTCTAATAGTAATTGTTTTATAAATTTGGGAGTTTCTGTGCTAGGTGCATATGTATTTAGGATTGTGATATTTTCCTGTTGGACTAGTCCTTTTATCATTTTACAATGTCTCTCCTTGTCTTTTTTAACTGCTGTTGGCTTAAAATGTGTTTTGTCTGATAAAGAATAGCTATTCCTGCTTGCTTTTGGTGTCCATTTTCATGAAATATCTTTTTGCACCCCTTTACCTTAAATTTATGTGAGTTATATGTGTCAGGTATCTCTTGAAGATAGCAGTTACTTGGTTGGTGAATTCTCATCAATTCTGTCATTCTGTATCTTTGAAGTGGAGAATTTAGGCCGTTTATATTCAATGTTAATATGTCTTATTTGAAGTTTGTGGTCTTTAGTCATCTCATGGCACCACTTTCCACACTTTGGTTTCTTCTTTCTCCTAGAAAAACAAATGCTTCTTTCTGTCTCAGGCAGAGAATTTCTGGGTGCATAAGGGTCTAAGCTCCTACTGTAAAAGGACCAGCCAAGGAGTTTCTTCTGAAAGAATACCATCCTTCTCCTGAAAGGAATACTAGAGAAAGATATTTCTTCTCCAGTTCATTGCATAAGTTTATTTTATAGCTTCCAAGTAGCTTAGCTCAGGCTTGGAGCTTGAACTATTTAATATTTTTTCCAAGTGCTCCCTGCTTCCATTCTATACTGCATGGCACTCCTTACCCTGTGACTCTGTAGAGAAAGAATTCTGTGTCTGTATTGTTCATCTGCAACCATTAAGATAAGTGTTATGCTCTGAATATTTGTGTTCCCCCCAAATTCCTTTGTTGAAAACCTAACTCTCAGAGTATTAGGAGATGGGATCTTTGGGAGTGATTAGGTCATGAGAGCAGACTCTTTATGATTGGGATTAGCACCCTTTAAAAGACACCCCTTGTCCTTAGTTACCTCCTAGACTCCACCCTATACACCTCTTTGCTTTGCTACTTCTAATCTGTATGCTCTTGCTGTCATAAACTATACAGTGAGTATAACAGCTTTTTTGGGAGCTTGTGAGTCCTACCCTTAATCATCAAACCTGAAATTGGTATTGGAGCTCCTTGACACTATTGGTGATTGCTGTGTAACAGGAAGAATGAAACAGGAAAAAGGGCTGCCACTTTCCAAAAAGAATACTTGTGGAAAGTTGAGCACCATACTTCCATTTATATATCATTGACTAAGATCTAATTATTAAACCATAATAGCTGTAATCTTATAGCTTGGCAGCAGCATGTTCATCCAAAAATTAAATTTCTTGTCAATAAAATAGTGAGGAAAGTAGATGGATATTAAGAACTAATTGGTAGTCCCTTTCACAAGGAGGACTGAATGTGATTTATAAGCAAAATATCCTGTTAATCTACTTAGTTTTTAAAAGTTTTTTAAACATTTTTTATATTTAACATAATATAGCTTTAACTTAAAAGTTAACAAATTTATTATTATCAAAATCTTTCTTCATTGAAAACTTGATGTTTTAACATGGATTTCTCTGTTTTCCTTATTTATTTTCATATTTAATATATGAATGAGGTAAGCTTTACCCAGTCCTCAGTGCTAAATTAATGAGGCACTGCTAATGGAGGTAACTTTACCTGATGAAGATGAAGTATTTGCCAGGAATTTAGCTGTTACTTAGGACAAAAATAAAATCGTAGTTTTATGCTAATCATCTAGCCATTTATCATCTATCTGTTAATCAATCATTTACTTTTCTGTCTATTAATTAATGAGCTGACATTCCTCACTGAGTCAGGATTGTTTTTAAAAATGTTCCTCAGAGCACATAGATTCTTTTTCTAACCCTAATGTAGGTCCTGTGGTGCATAATATCTGTGCTCTCTGTATAGCACTCTGGATATATTCTCTTTCCCCTCCTCTCGTCTCTTTGAATCTATTTCCCTTTTTCCCATCACTGCTCTATGAGACAGCTTGGCCAAGATACTGAACTGTCTGAGGAAAGTTACCTTACCTACAGCTCCTGCAAAGAGATAGGGTGACTGTGGTCTATACCATATGACTCCCCTGTTCCTCACTGTCGGCCACATGTACCAGGGTGGGCAACTGAGCAATGTGTAGGCTTACCCATGAGGCAATTTGAGAGGTGGAAACTCTGCCCGCAAAAAGGATAAGCTGGGAAATTTAGACCCTTTCTCTTGTTAATTTCAACGGGAAATAAGGACCAAGAGATTAGGGAGTAGAAGCAGAAGTTGAAAACGACATTCAAAAAAGTGGTTGGACAGGAAGCCATGAGAAAATAAGCTAATAGTAAGCTCAATACCATGCAGGCAGAGAATTAACAGCCTCCTGCCTCACTGCAGGTAATAAGAAAATCTATTGAAACTCCAGAGTTCTGCCTGGGCCTCCACTCTCCAAACTGCATTTTAGTTTCTGTGACATTTTACGCTCTGGGATTTCTATGAGATTTCAGAGGTCCTCATGTGAAAATTGATCTTTACAATAAACCTCTCATTACTTGAGGTTATCCTGCATGAACCCAACTCATACAGCTGCAATCAGTTTTGCTACTTTAGATTAATTCTCTATCATTTACCCACAAACAACAAACTATTCTTAATTCTGAACTTTAATCCTCTCGTCTTTTAGTTCTTCACAATTTAATTCTACACACTATAGTTCTTCACAATTATATTCTTGGGAGAGTTCCCTTTACTTTCAGCGTGACATGAACTCTTTTACTCATTTTACAGTATATCTCCACAGGGACTCACAATTTATGTTTATGTACTAAAGCAAACCCTCACTGGCTGCCATTAAACATTTAAACCATCCCTCACCTTGCCTCACATTTTTTTGTTATAAGACATACTACCCAAAGTAGAGCATATTCTCCATGCTTCGTATCTTTGTATCCTCTTTTTCTTATAAACCAGTAAGTTTATATAACTTCTACAAAGCTACAGCTGTCATGAGATTTATAAATAAGAACTTGGAATTTGGGAACTTGGGAATTGCTGGAGTGATTCATTGTACTAAATGATATGCAGGACACGTTAACAAAATGTGTGCCAAGGGATTTACATTTTCATTTTCAAAAATCTTACTGATGACATTGTCCCCAAGCCAGTGGTTTTCAAAAATTCTTAAACAGGTGAACCATTTTTTTCCAAATGTGGAATCCCAGCACAGAGAGGAACTGCTTTGTTGGGAACAGAAATGGAAAGCTCAAAGACTCTGTGTTCCAGTACATTATCCAGCCAAATCCCTGCAGGTGGAACCTTGAGGCACCTTCTTGTAACCTCACAGCTTGTTGGAGTACAGTTTGAAGATCACTTCTCTGAATTTTGAGATGAAGCCTCAGTGAAAGAAGTAAACAGTTGACTGCTATTCAGGATCAAATGTATTCATAGCCTTGAGAAGCACTGAGTGATGCTCTTACAGTCTCAAAGAGGAAAGGATTCCCCCTTTCCCACCCTCTAATTTCTATAATTTTTTGTATCTATAAGACTCCATTATTTTGTATATCTGAGAAGACCATTCTGGCAGCTTTATGGATGGTCCCAGCTGACTTTTCACTTGCTTTTTGAGGGAGTCTAGTAATTTGTTTTGAAGCTTATCTGTGCCTTTCCCTAAAGCATACTATTCGTTCAATTTTTCCCATACCCCCATGCCATCAGAACTATGATATGTGCCCCATGAGCAGTGGCAAGTTCCTGGTTTCTGTGATGTCAGACACAAGAGGTGGGGGACCAAAGACAATGAGAGGAGGAGCCTCGTTTGGTGTCTAACCCCTGCAGATTCTCTAGATTTTGGTAAGCAGTAATTGAGCTTCCTACGTACATGAGAAAAGACAACAGGGTTGGTGCAGGTGGGAGATGCTCTGGCAGCCCCCATGTCTGAGGAATTGCCATAGTATTTAGCTGGGCAAGTGATATTGGCCAGATCAAGTGTTTCCTAATCACAGGGCTGCAGTACTTTGGGATCTTATCTGTCTTGGTATGATGGCCTCCTTTTTTTAGAGCTCACATATTCTTTGCCCCTACTTTAAAAAAAAATGATTTAGGTATAATAGAAATACCTCTTACTCAATGTAACTGATTGACTCATAGAGCTCTGTACCAGGGTACAACATCAAGTTCCCAATACAACTTTTACTTCCCGCTCATCTCCTGCTCTGTATTCATGCGAGGTGACAGTGTAGCAATGCCAGTTACTTAGGGAAGTTGGTAGATAGTTCTCTGACTATGAGTGTCCATGTGTGAGTTCTCCTTTCATGGGTGACTCAGGATAACAAACAGGAATTCTGTGTGTCAGCTTGAATGTCCAGGAGATATTAAAGGACATATCACAGGATATGGTTATATAGGGCAGTGGTCTCCAACCTTTATAATACCAGGGACTGGTTTCATGGAAGACAGTTTTTCTACGAACAGAGCTGTGAAGAGGAAGGGATGGTTTCAAGATGAAACCGTTCTACCTGAGATCGTCAGGCATTAGTTAGATTCTCATAAAGAGCATGCAGCCTGGATCCCTCTCATGTGCAGTTTACAATAGGGTTCATGCTCCTATGAGAATCTAATGCTGCCACTGATTTATACATCTGTGGCCCCAGGGTTTGGGACCCTTGATATAGGGAATATTAATCTTGTCAAAAGGGAGACTTTGAGTGATATTGTGGAGTTATGTAGTTTAGGTGGAAGCAGAATAAAGTTACGTAAGGATTCAATTAGAATATATATGTATATTTATAAATATACATACACATATGTATATATATCTCTTATTTAGCACAATTGGCCTTAATAAATGGCAGTAATTGCGATTATCATTAACTTTTTTTTTTTTTTTTAGTGAATATCAACCTGTGTCTGTGGGACCATAGGTGTGTGCCACCACGCCCCATCTAATTGTTGTACTTTTAGTAAAAACAGATTTTCACCATGTTGGCCAAGTTGGTCTTGAACTCCTGACCTCAAGTGATCCACCTGTCTTGGCCTCCCAAAGTGCTGGGATTACAGGTGTTAGCCACCGCACCTGGCCTAACAATGTGAAATTAAATTCTTATGAGGACTCGTTAATTTTGTCTTTCTTAGAGTACACCACTGGCCTAGTGTTTCTGGTTTGTGTTGTTCAGCCTTGTGTCATTACAAGTTTTCCAAAAATTTGTGGAATGACTGAATGAGTTCCTGACCTTGGCATATTGTTTCCCAGCTGTATATTCTGACATATCAGTGAATCATGTACATTTATTATTGTGAATGGAAAAGGAAAACAGAACAGCTTATTTTAACTAGTGTCATTTTAACTGAATTTTGGATTTGCTTATGCCCCAAGTTTTAATGCCAGTTTTCATTTTTAGGCTCTTTGCTTGTAGAGGGGACTTCAACATTGTTACAGGAGCATCCAAAGGAGGGTTACAGATGTTTTCAGCCTGTGTTTATTAAGTGTTACCAGCTACGTGAGGATGACTTTTCACAAGTGCAAAGTTGTTGGAACATAGAAGTTGCACATCATGTGTAAAGTGTTGTGCCTTTGCCTGCACTTTCTTTGATTTTTAACAATTTGAAACCAATAGCTTAGAAAACAATGGCTGTTAAAGCTGGGTTTACAGTTCAGTGAAAGTGGAAAATTTATCAGATGATAAACTTTTATAGTTGGTATTCATGGTGTGGTTGGGAAAGGAATAATTAAAATCTATGGCATATTCATTTTTCTCAGTCTATTTTCTTTTAACTCAAGGCCACCTAAATGCCCAACTAAGTCAGTCAGCCATGGAGACAAAATGTTTTCTTCCTGCATCACAGATATTCTTACACTTTGGTAGGAAAGTCAGAGAATATTTCCACAGAACATCTACCTTTCTTGATGCTCGTGCTTATTGGGGCCCCATTGCTTGCATTTGAGGAAGCAGTAGGCCTTTACAGGAGGAGAAAACAATCAGAAAAAAACTGTATTGTGGTGAGTTTTGCCTTGTGGTTATGAGGATAAAGGAAGAGACCAGCATGTAAGTAACTGTTTTTCAAACCACACAAGGAGAGGAGACCAATTACTTCCTTTAGTTATTTTAAATGCATCCTAAGCAGACATCCTGATATATTTACGTTGCTTTATTTTTCTGTGCACTTTCAATTTTATAATGTTGTTGGCTAGCTTTATATTTGGTGTTAGGTAATCAATTCAAAAATAGCATTTTATAAGTACATCCTCTCTTAAAAATTATAAAGCTGAGTTCTGCAAATACTGGTAGAAGATATTAAAGAAGAGCTTAATATATTGACATATACAGGTTCTGGTCATGAAACATTAACTCCACTTATGTGTAAACTTAGTGAAAGAAACTTAAATTAGTACCTTAGAAACATTAGAAATATAATTCTTTAAAATAAGTTTTAAAGAATTCTTTAAAATAATTTTTAAAGAATTCTTTAAAATAATTTTTTGAAAATAAGTCCAAATAATTCTATAAAATAAGCCCAGTTCACCCTTGAACAACACAAATTTGAACTATGTGGGTCCAAATATAGGCAGATTTTCTTCTACTTTTGCCACTCCTGAGGTAGCAAGACCAACCTTTCCTCTTCTTCCTCCTCCGTAGCCTATTCAGTGTGAAGATGAGGATGAAGACCTATATCATGATCCATTTTCACTTAATGATTAGTAAATATATTTTCCTTTCTTATGATGTTCTTAATAACATTTTCTTTTCTATAGCTTACTTTATTGTAAGAATACAGTATATAATACATATGCAAAATAGGTGTTAATTGCCTGTTTGTTTTATCAGTAAGGCTTCTGGTCAATAGTAGGCTATTTATCATTGAGTTTTTGGGTTGCAAAAAGTAATACATAGATTTTTGACTGTGTGGGGGTTAGAGTTTGGTGTCCCAAATTCCTGCATTGTTTAAGGTCCACTGCATATTTTTTGAGAAATAAACAATTATTACTGGTTAATCTGTAATTATTTTGTTGAGCATCAGTTATGTGTCTAGGACTGAAATATGAGGGTAACAAAAGAAATCGAGTATGCAGCATTGTCTGGTAGAAATTCAAAGGGAAAAGATATTGAGTGGTTTGAATGGTGACTTTTAATAAATGGTATTCACTGGTGGCTCCAACTTGTTGCTCTACTCTGACAGTCTCCATCAGAGTCACCTAATCTTCAAACAAACACGGTACATTAAAATAAGGCCAGGGCCAGGCATGGTGGCTCATGCCTGTAATCCCAGCACTTTGAGAGGATGAGATGGGCAGATCGCTTGAGCTCGGGAGTTTGAGAACAGCCTGGGCAACATGGTAAAACCCCGTTTCTACTGCAAACACAAAAAATTAGCCTGGCATGGTGGTGCAGGCCTGCAATCTCAGCTCCTTGGAAGGCTGAGGTGGGAGGATCCCTTGAGCTTGGGGAGGTTGAGGCTGTAGTGAGCCATGATTGCACCACTGCACTCCAGCCTAGCTGACAGAGTGAGACCCTGTCTTAATGAAATAGTCCAGGTTAAACACAACTCTGAGAAACATTGACCCTCATCTTCTTCCACTTTTCCATGCCACAAATGGTCCAATCCACTATCAATTTTGGAGTTGTGTGATGCCATCACCTGTTTTCAGAACTGAAAATTTTGCTGTTCTGTGCATCATAAAAGAAAATATATCTTTATGAAAGCTCTCTAGTCTCAGAATTATACATTTTTTCCA
Source organism: Callithrix jacchus (assembly GCF_049354715.1). NCBI lineage: Eukaryota > Metazoa > Chordata > Mammalia > Primates > Cebidae > Callithrix > Callithrix jacchus. The sequence goes on from NC_133504.1 coordinate 79,304,222, forward strand.
TGTCTAGAGAAGTGATAAGCTCTTTATCACTTATAAATTATAGCTATTACTTAAAATATAATACTTATAGTGCCTATAATAGGTATTATTTACAAGTGATAAGTTTATTTATATTTTTATTTTAAGGTCACAGAGTATATATGCAGGTTTGTTACATGGGTAAATTGCATGTCACTGGGGTTTGGTGTACAAATTATTTCATGCCCAAGTAATGAGAATAGTAGCCCAAAAGTTTTTTATTTTCACCTTCCTCACACCCTCCACTCTCAAGTAGATCCCAGTGTATCTTGTTCCCTTCTTTTTGTCCGTGTGTACTCAAAATTAGCTCCCACTTATAAGTGACAACACGCAGTAGTTTTCTGCTCCTCTATTAATTCACTTAGGATAATGGCCTCCAGTTGCATCCATGTTGCTGCAGAGGACATGATTTTGTTCATTTTTTATGAAGGTATGATTTTATAATATGAATGTACCACATTTTCCTTATCCAGTCCACTGTTGATAGACATCTAAGTTGGTTCTATGTCTTTGCTATTGCAAATAGTGCTGTAATGAACATATGTGTGCATGTGTCTTTATGGTAGAACGATTTATATTCCTTTGGGTATATATCCAGTAATGGGATTGCTGGGTTGATGGTACTTCAATTCTTATGTCTCTGAGGAATTTCCAAACTGCTTTTCATAATGTCTGAACTAATTTATATTCCCACCAGCAGTAACTAAATCTTCCCTTTCTCCTTACCCACACCAGCATCTGTTCTCTTTTGAATTTTTAAAAGTAGCCACTCTGATTGGCATGAAATGCTATCTCATTGTGGTTTTGATTTGCATTTCTGTTATGATTAGTGATATTGAGCATTCTTTTATATATTTGTTGGCCATGTATATATCTTCTTTTGAGAAGTGTCTGTTCATGTCTTTTGCCTATTTTTAAAAGTGGTTGTTTGCTTTTTGGTGATAAGTTTAAGTTCATTGTAGATTCTTGATATTAGACTTTTGCTGGATGCATAGTATGCAAGTATTTTCTTCCACCCCTTAGGTTGTTTGCTTACTCTGTTGATAGTTTCTTTTGCCATGCAGATCTTTAGTTTAATTAGGTCCTACTTGTCAATTTTTGTTTTTGTTACAATTGCTTTTGGCATCTTTGTTATGAAATGTTTGCCAGGGTAAGTGTCCAGATTGGTATTTTCTAGATTTTCTTCTAGAGTTTTTATAGTTTTCTGTTTTGCATTTAAGTTGTTAATCCATCTTAAGTTGATTATTGTGCATGATAAAAAGTAAGGGTCTAGTTTCAATCTTCTGCAAATGGCTAGCCAGTTATCCTAGCACCATTTATTGAATAAGGAATACTGTCGCTATCGCTTGTTATTGCTGCCTTTATTGAAGATCAGATGGTTGGGGGGGTGTAACATTATTTCTGGGTTCTCTGCTCTTTTCTATTAGTCTTTTTGTACCAGTATCATGCTGTTGTGGTTACCGTAGCCTTACAGGATAGTTTGAAGTTGAATAGTGTGATGCCTCCAGCTTTTTTCTTTTGGCTTAGAATTGCTTTGGCTATTTGGGCTATTTTTTGGTTCTCTATGAGTTTTAGAAATTTGTGAAAAATGACATTGGTAGCTTGATAGAAATGACATTGAATCTGTTAATTGCTTTGGGCAATATGGCCATTTTTACAATATTAATTCTTTTTAACCATGTCATAGAATGTTTTCCATTTGTTTGTGTCATCTCTGATTTCTTTCAGTGGCGTTTTATAGCTATTGTTATAGAGAACTTTCACTTTACTTGTTAGCTGTATTTTTAGGTATTTTCTTCTTTTGCACCTATTGTGAATGGAATTACATTCTTGATTTAGTCTCAGCTTGGATGTTATTGGTGTATAGAAATGCTACTTATTTTTGTACATTGATTTTGTATCCTACAAACTTTGCTGAAGTTGTTTATTAAATAAAGGAGATTTCAGGCACAGACTGGAGGTTTTCTAGGTGTAGAATCATATCACATTTTCGGTGAAGATATATTATTTGACTTTCTCTTCATATTTCAATGCCTTTTCTTTCTCTTGCCTGATTGCTCTGGCTAACACTTCCAGTACTATGTTGAATAGGAGTGGTGAGAGTGGGTATCTTTGTCTTGTTATGGTTCTCAAGAGGAATGTTTCCAGTTTTTACCTGCTTAGTATTGACTGTGTGTTTGTCATGGATGGCTCTTTTTATTTTGATGTATGTTCCTTTGATGTGTAGTTTTTTGAGTTTTTTTTTTTAACATGAAGGGGTATTGAATTTTATAGAAAGCCTTTCTGAGTGTATTGAGGTAATTATGTGGGTTTTTTTGTTTTTTTGGTTTTCTTTATGTGATGAATCACAATGACTGATTTGCATATGTTGAACTGACCTTCCATCCCAGAAATGAAGCTGACTTGATTGTGGTTGATTAGCTGTTTGATGTGCTGCTGTACTGACTTTGCTTGTATTTTGCTGAGGACTTTTGTATCTATGTTTATGAGGGACATTGGCCTGAAGTTTTCTATTTTTTGTGTGTGTGTCTCTGCCAGCCTTTGATATCAGAATGATGCTAGCCTCCTACAGTGAGTTATGGGGGAGTCCTTCCTCCTCAATTTTTGGGATAGTTTTAGTAAATTGGTACCAGTTCTTTATACATTTGTAGAATTCAGCTATGAATTTGTCTGGTCCAGGGCTTTCCTGGTTGGGTAGGATTTTTTGATACTGATTAACATTCAAAACTCATTTTGGCTTTTTTATGGTTTCAGTTTCTTCCTGGTTCAATCTTGGAAGGTTGTATGTTTCTAGTAATTTAACCATTTCTTGTAGGTTTTCTAGTTTGTGTGCATAGAGGTGTTTGTAATAGTCTCTGAGGATGTGTGTGTGTGTTTGTGTGTGTGTGTGTGTGTGTATTTCTGTGAGGTTGGTGATAATGTTCCCTTTGCCATTTCCGATTGTGTTTATTTGGATCTTCTCTCTCTTTTTCTTTACTCTTCAAGGTAGTTGTCTATCAATCTTTTTTCTTCTTTCCAAGAACACGTTTGGTTTTGTTGCTTTTTTGTATAGATTTTCACATCTCAGTTTCTTTCAGTTCAGCTCTATTTTGGTTATTGCTTTTCTCCTACTAGCTTTGGGGTTGGTTTGCTCTTGCTTTTCTAGTTTCTCTGGATGTGATGTTAGGTTTTTAGGGATATATCTTTCTAATACAGGCATACAGAGCTATAAACTTTCCTCTTAACACTGTTTTAGCTGTGTCCCAGAGATTTTGGTATGTTGTATCTTTGTTTTCATTAGTCCCAAAGAATTTCTTGATTTCTGCATTAATTTCATTGTTTACCTAAAAGTCATTCAGAAGCACATTGTTTAATTTCTACATAGTTGTATGATTTTGAGAGATGTTGGTATTGATTTCTGTTTTTTTTTTTCACTATGGTTTGAGAGTGTGGTTGGTACAATTTTGATTTTTAAAAATTTGTTGAGAATTGCTTTATATCCAAGCATGTGGTTAATTTTAGAGTACATGCTATGTGTATATGAGAAGAATGTCAATTCTGCTGTTTTTACATGGAGTCTTCTGTAGGTGTCTGTCAGGTCCATTTGGTCAACTGTTGAGTTTAGGTCTCAAATATCTTTGTTAGTTTTCTGCCTTGATAATCAGTCTAATACTGTCAATAGGGTGTTGAGGTCTCCCACTATTGCTGTGTGGTTACCTTAGTTTCTTTGAACTTGTTTTTTCTGAGTACTGTTGTGTTGAGTTCATATATATTTAGGATAGTTAAGTCTTCTTGTTGTATTGAACTCTTTATCATTATGTAATTTCCTTCTTGGTCCCTTTTAATAGTTGGTGGTTTAAAGTCTGTTTCATTTGGAATAAGGATAGTAACCCCTGCTCTTTTTGTTTTCCATTTGCACCATTTTTTCTCCATCTATTTACTTTGAGCCTTTGGGTATCATTGCATATGAGATAAGTCTCTTAGAAACACCATAAATTGAGTCTTGCCTCTTTATCTAACTTTCCACTCTCTGCCTTTTAAGTGTGGCATGTAGCCCATTTACATTCAAGGGTAATATTGATTTTTGCACATTTTATCCTGTCACTATGAAATTAGCTAGCTCTGATGTAGACTTGATTGTGTAGTTCCTTTATGGTGTCAATAATCTATGAACTCAACTCAAGTGTTTTTTTTTTCTTAGCCAGTAATGGTCTTTTGTTTCCCCATTTCACAATCCCTTAAGGACCTCCTGTGATAAAGAATTCTCTTAGCATTTACTTGTTGGAAAAGAATTTTATTTCACCTTTGCTTATGAATCTTAGTTTGGCTGGATATGAAATTCTTGGTGGAAATAATTTTTCTTTAAGGATGTTGAATATTGCCCTCCCCCTCCAATCTCTTTTGGCTTATAAGCGTTTCTGGTCAAAGCACTCTGCTTTTAGTTGATGGGTTCCCTTTATAGGTGATATGCCCCTTCTCTCTAGCTGCCTTTAATATGTTTTCTTTCACAGTGACCTTGGAGAATCTGATTACTATATGTCTTGGAGATGGTCATTTTATGTACTTTCTTGCAGGGGTTCTCTGAATTTTCTGAACTTGAATTTTGAGCTCTCTAGTGAGGCTGGGCAATTTTTTGGGGACAATATTCTCAAATAAGTTTGTCAATTACTTGCTTTCTTCCTGTCTTTCAAGGATGGTGGTGAGTCACAAGTTTGGTCTCTTTACATAACCCATATTTCTTAGACATCTTGTTCATTCTTTTTGATTTTTTTTATGTTTGTCTGACAGAGTTGATTTGAATTGTGGTCTTCAAGCTCTGAGATGCTTTCCTCAGTTTGGTCTATTCTGCTCTTAATACTTCCAATTATATTATGAATTTCTTATAGTGAGCTTTTCAGCTCTAATAGATCAGCTTCATTCTTTTTAAAAATGGCTATTTCATCTTTCAGCTCTTGTATTATTTACAAGATCATGTGAGGCTTAGCTGCATGTAGGTGCAGCCAGGCAAGAGACCCTGGGAGAGGCTGGTAGACAGCGAGGCACTGAGATCAGACTGGCCCCATCCTACAAGATAGCCCTGTTCTTTCTAGAAACCATTGTCAACGAAGGCCAAAGCCACCTAAAGGAGTGAGATGAGCCTTGGAGGACGGGCATCCCTGGCTGTGCTCCACTGCAGCTGTTCCTGTGCCAAACCAGCTGGTCTCCACACAGACTGGTTGTCCCTGTCAACTCCTCCAACCAGCTCTCCTTGCAAGCTCAAATGTCCATGGAGGTCACTGGGTCTCCTCCAGCTAGGATTCCAGAGGTCTATGGTGAGACCGGGCCACTCCATGCCTATTTAACTCACCCCTTTCCCAGGAGCTGTTTGGGGCCAGGAATGATTCCTGGTACTCAGTAGCCCCATGCAGAGTTCCTAGCTTCCTCCCTCTTCATTCTAGTGTCTGCATCTTCTCTCCATCCACTCTCAATGCCTTCCTTCCAAAGATCTACTTGGAGTGTGCCAGTCTTCTTGATGGCAACCATCTTGTCTTTTCCCTCAAATAAACGTTGTATTGACCATAGTTAAAGAATTTTACTCAAAGAAGAATTGTATAAATCTTATGAGACAGGTTCATTCTCTATTTTCCTTGCAGGTAAAAGAAAAGACCTCTTAATATAAGATTAAGATATATTAGGAAGGAAGGGGTGCTTGTGAGCACACAGACTCACTCTTCTACCAGTACTTTTCAAGGTGAATGCATAATGACTCTAAATTATCACATATTCCTATTTGAAATATATTTCCTTAACAAGCATTCTCTCAATATAAAAGTGGTACTCAAGTATCATTACTTGAAGAAGATCTGGCTGTATTTCTGGAAAAACCACTAACTTCATCTGAATAGCTATTATAAACAATAAGAAAGTTCAAGAAATCAATATATGGAAACCTTATAGCATTACAAAATATAGTTAAAATATAATCATGAAGAAAACTATTGCTACAATCAGAAACAAAAGGAAACCTAAAAATAAGAAAAGACAGCCTGTGCTTTGAGTGGGAAGATCAGTTTTTTAAACCTGTTGGTGCCATATAAAGTAATCTACAAGGATTTAAAAACTATATAACTAGATGAATGGATTCAAAAGTGTACACTGTATATAAAAATGTGCAAGAACAGCCAAAATAAAAAGGAAAAAAAGAATGGTAATTGAACGAACTAGCTCTATCTGATACTATAGCATACTATGAAACTGTTATAATCAAAATGACATGATACTGATATAATTTTGTGAAACCTAATAGAAAAAGGCATCTATATTTATAAAAGAGTAGTGTTAAGATTTTACATAAATGAAAAATGATGAATAAGTGACAACTGAGAGCACGTGGATAAATAAACTTAGATTTCTGTTTCACTACTTATAACTGAATCATTTGAAACTGTAAAAGTATTGGAATAAAACTCAGAAAACAACACATTACTATAGATGAGGACAGCAATGCAAAAATTCAAAAGCCATAAATATTGATTTTTTATAGAAAAACACTATAAGCAAATTCAAAAAAACAAATAGCAAGCTTGGAAAATATTTGGAAAATGTGAGAAAAGCCTAATTATCAAATACAAAAACTCCTATAAATCAGTTACAAAGGCTGTATAGGCTGTATCCATATAATTCAAACACGAGTCAAGTATTTGCCCAGACTTTGCAGGAGAAAATAAAAATAATTTTTAAACAAAAGAATAGAATTCAACTTTGCACATAATAAATATTTTGGAAAATAATATTAAGTAAATAAAACCTTTTTATAAGTGACAGAATTTTGAGTAGCAAAGTTGATTAATATACTGACAGATGTATTCTCTCTTCTATTGATGGTGGTATGAAATGACATAAAAAGAGCTTTTTGACAATAGCTATTACAATGTAAAATGCACGTACTCTTTCACCTAGCAATTCTACTTTGAGAATTTATTCCTATAGCTTAGATATGCAATGTGCATGTGTAAATGTATCTGTATAATTTCTTTAATAACACGATTTTTGATAGAAAGACTTGAAACCACCTACATTCCCAATGGTAGGTCATTGGTTAAGCAAATTATAAAATACCATAATATGGAATTCTAAGCAGCCCTTAAAAAATAGCAAAACAATTTCATAAACAGTAGCCCCCTTTTATCTGTGTTTTTTCTTTCTGTGGTTTTAGTTGCCTGTGGTCAATGGCGGTCTAAAAATATTAAATGGAAAATTCCAGAAATAAGTGGCCAGGCATGGGTAGCTCGCACCTGTAGTCCTAGTACTTTGGGAGGCTGGATCATGAGATCAGTAGTTTGAGACCAGCCTGGCCAACATGATGAAACCCCATTTCTACTAAAAATACAAAAATTATCCAGGTGTGATGCTGGGTACCTATAATCTCAGCTATTTGGGAAGCTGAGTCAGGAGAATTGCTTTAACCCAGGAGGCGGAGGTTGCAGTAAGTCAAGATCGTGCCATTGCACTCCAGCTGGGAAACAGATCAAGACTCCATCTCAGTGGAAAAAAAGAAAACCAAAAATAATTCATAAGTTTGAACTGCGAGCCATTATAAGTAGCATGATGAAATCTTTTACCATCCTGCTTCATCTAACCTGGGATATGAATCATCCTTTTGTCCAGGATATCCACATTGTATATGCTATTTGCCATCACTTAGTAGCCATCTTAGTTTTTGGATAGAAAAAATAGAGTATATGTGGGTTTGGTGCTATCCACTGGGGCATTCACTGGGGTCTTACAACATATCCAGAGGATAAGGGTGGATACTCTATAGTGTCATATAATGAGCCTTAAGAGCAATGGTAAAATAAAAAATAGAATAAAATGTATAATATATGTACAAATTGTGTACTATTTTTAAAAATAATGCACACAGAGCCGGGCGCGGTGGCTCATGCCTATAATCCCAGCACTTTGGGAGGCTGAGGCGGGTGAATAATGAGGTCAAGAGATCGAGACCATCCTGGTCAACAAGGTGAAACCCTGTCTCTACTAAAAATACAAAAATTAGCTGGGCATGGTGGTGCGCGCCTGTAGTCCCAGCTACTTGGGAGGCTGAGGCAGGAGAATTGCTTGAACCCAGAAGGCAGAGGTTGCGGTGAGCCAAGATCGCGCCATTGCACTCCAGTCTGGGTAACAACAGTGAAATTCCACCTCAAAAAAAAAATAATAATGCACACAATGCTATGTTATTCTAGGAACATATCTAGAAGAATTCACCAGAAATTAATAACATTTATTGCATCTGAAGCATGGAGGAAGACAAGAAGAGAAGATAGGGCAGGGAGGAAGATTTTTTTAATTTATACCTTTTTTTGGCTCCTGGAGTGAATGGGGCTATGCAAATTGATAACTAGAACTTACAAATATTTGAATGCTTTATCATTTAGAATACTTTTATCATGTAATTTAGCAATCATATTAACACAGTGAGATAGTATCATGCCTATTTTACAGAGGAAGAATGAAAGGCTAAGAAAATTTAAGTATGCAAGTTTAAAAAGTTTATTAGGGTCAGATTCAGGAAGTGACTCCAAAAGGCATTTACTGGGAATAGACACCCCTGTCCTTCATGGCATTCAAGGTTAAGTCATATTTGGCATTTTGGGTATTGCCACCCCTCTTAAAATTCCTTGGGATAGCTTTCCCAACCAATGGCACATGTTTAACTTTGGTGATATCAAAGAATGAGGCCACCATTTAGTATCTGGAAGAACACACACATACATATACACACACAGTGCTGAATTTATTGCTTGCTTAAGTAAGGGAGAACTATGGTGGTTAGGTACATCCTCTCTGAGCATAGCAAGGAGCTGACAGTGTAAAAGGTTTTTGGGAAATAATGAGTCAGGACGTTAGTTGGTGGAGTTTTAGGGATGGATTGGTCTCAACTTTAGAAACATGGTTACTTGGGCAAGAGTATATATAGTTGATAGATTGGCTTTTAAAAGCTTGCTCATGAGGTAAGCTTATTCTTATTTAGCTGATTTTTGAAAGCAAAGGACTGTCATGGATTGGTTTGCAAAAGTGTGTTCACTGAGGTAATCTATCACTGATTGATTTAAAATGAATTTTCGTGGTTATTTGTTTTAATGACTACAACATAATCAGAATTTTTCTAGGTGTATGGGAACTTTTAAAATGTTAGTCTCTAGATACATTGTAGGTATTCCCCATTCTGGGCAACCTATCTAGATTATTTTCTCATTTCCGAACAACTTCTGCTCTTTAGTGCCATACAAGTATGTCTTCTGGGTTACCTAGTATGTAGACATTAATGATTTGTTTTTCTAGTTCACCCTTGATCATTTTCTTCTCTCACATAAAGAATGTATGAAAGAAGCATCAGTTAACATTTTGAGGAGTAATATTCTAAAATTCTGACATCAGCCTAATCTTTTTGTAGCCAGAATCCTTGTTAAACCCAGAAACAGTTCAGACTTCTCTGGATCTATTTGAAGAATTTGTGATTACAAGCAATCAGTGGTCTATTTACATGACAGCCTGATAATTTTGGCTGAGAGAGGAAAAGAGGTTGGTGCACAGGATCTTTGAGAAAAGACAATGAAAGAGTCATTAAGGGTCAGGTTCTCTTTCAAGCTGCCTACACATTTTCTTGAGCACCTATGGAAAGAGGCATGCAAGGAATATTATTTTCATTGAAACTTTTTTCAGATATAATGAGAAAGTACACAATAGTTCAAGTTAGATCACCTGTGTGGCAACAATTGACAAATATGGGGGCAGGCAGTTTCACTAATGGCTTTCTGACTCTTATGAATTGTTGGCTTTGGGACGTTTGAGAGGCAGCATCTTTGTTGAGTTCTTATAGGAAGCAGCATCAGAAATCACAGCAGTTGGGCATCTTCAGCCAGGTGGGGGAACAAAAGTTATTGCTAAGGAGAAACTAGGGCAGGAGAACAAGGTCAGGGCAAGTTTTCCAAAGGCAGGTTTGAGAGTCTATATAGGCTCTCACATAGAGAGGCTGAAGAAATATTAGGAGACATATTTTCTAGAAGACTAGAGACTTTGTGGGTAAATGGAGACAAAAGCAGAATATTTATATGATTACTATATAACTTTAACTGTTAAAGTGACTCCCATGTGCATCAGTGGAATTAAGAATTAGGGATGTTCAGTTTACATTTATTTAATTCTGATTAAAAACCAATGTTCATCCTGTTCTGATTTTCACTTTTTGTTCTTCAAGCCTCATGAGCACTTATCTCTTTGTGTTTCTAGTCATAGTAAGTTTATTCATTCATTTATCTAGTTTATTTCATTCAGGCTTTAAACAACAAACATTTAATAGTTGCACACAATGATGAAAAGACAGTTTCTACACTCATAGTGTAGTGTTTGTGACTTAGTAGTTAAAAATCACAGTGATAATTATAATATTTTGATTTGTGTAATGGAGTTATACACAGAGTAAAAAAAAGTTGTACAGAAAATTATGTTCTTAAATCAGCTGGGTAGAGTCAGAGAAGACCTCCCATAAAATGAAATCTGAGTCATCAAGGAAGATTAGTTGGTTTCCAGGTGGTGACACTTGAGGGGGAGTACCCCAGGCAGTTATGTTCAAATGCATGAGATTTGTCAGGGAACAACAGATGATGTTAAATTACTTGAGCATTTAGAATCGAAGTGGAATGGTAAAAGATGAAACTGAATGGATGTTAAGAATAGACATAACGAAATGATACTTTATGCCCTAGTAGAGAGTTTATTATGGGGAGCAATTGAAAAAGTTTAAACAAAAGAGTAATAGAATTAGATTTGCATTAATGTAAATCACATTGATGACTTTTTTCAGTACGATAAACATAAGTAATTATATAATTATATATCTACATCCTTTAATCACTTTCTCTATTTTTTGCAAACTACCTCCCTAACTTCCTTATATATTTCTTCAATACCTAGTTCAATTTTACATGAAACTGTCTCATAACTATTTAGAGGTAAGAAAAGAAAATTCTTAAAATGGATTTTAGGAAGATATGTGGAAATGCCCCATATGACAGCCGATGTCATCTTTCCAGTCAAGAAGTAGCAGTCCTATTTTTGCTAAATATGCTAAAAATATATCTGGAACTGACTACTTGAGAAACATATTTGGAAAAGCCCTTCTTCACAGAAGACTGTCTATCTCTACTGCTCCAACAGTGCACTTAATTTCTAGATTGTCAAATAAAAGTTCTACTCTACGTTTTCGTGGCTGGGCATAGCCTTTTTTTTCTTTCTTCTTCTAGCTCCTCTTCTCATTAGTAATGTAATTCCCAGAGGAATCTCTGCATAAAGAAAGACATCTGTTTTCATTTTCTTCTTAGAGGAACAGGATCTCTATACATCATTGAATAGATTAGTGTCATGAGTGTTAGCACTTTCCATGAAGCACAATCCCAAAGACCAAGAAAAATTGAGATCCCCAAGGGAGAGGATGGAAAGTGCTTCCCCCACACCACAGGGTGTTATACTGCTGCTGCTGCTGCTGCTTAATGTAAAGGGCATACATTTCTGTTTGTTTTTTCTTTTTTCCTTCTTCCCTCTCTTCTTCTCTTCCCTTTTTACTTCCTCTTTTTACGTGCAGAGTTAGTAAAGAGACAGAGGTATTTTACTTGTATTGAGCATGTAAATTTCCATTTACATTCTAAATTAGAAAATAATAATATGATTTTGTTTTCTGTAACATCTTAGAAGGATAATGTGTCTCAAATGGATTTGCAGTTCAAAAAGAAGTATTAATTTTAAGTTAAAAATACATGATATAGGAAGAGATGCGATAATAATCCATGAGAAAAGAGAGATGCTATATGTGTCTCTCAAGCAGCACAGTTAATTAAAATCTTTTGGTCACTTATTTTGGGTGAAGTATACTTCATGCATTATGAATATCTTCAATAATAAGGGACCGAGAAATTAATTCAGTACTACACATCATATATTTTTATTTTAAAAGACATAGATAACTTCAGCTAGGTTAAAGTGTATCATCTGTGACTTTCTTTTGCAGATTATGTAGTTCTATCAGTGGGTCTTATGAAATTTCTCTTAGAATTATATATCAGTCCAATGCTTAGGGTTGATTTGGATGTGGCTGTGGAAAGAATACAGAAGCCAAGGCCATGTGCATAAAATGAGGGGTTCGAGTTAGTAGTCACCTCGGGGACTTTTTCCATTTTGCAGTAAGATGTTAAAAGAAATTATTTGTAACCTGCCTCTGCTCATTGGGCAGTTCATTTCAAAGGGTTATTTGCCTCATCTCCTATTTTCAGTGAAATCTTACGTGTAATTGTGTATATTTAATTCCACCATGGGAACAGAGAACACCTGCTTAGGGTTGCACTTTAGACTGGTGTCTGTTTTATTAATACAGCTTTGCCACAAATTCTCCTTTATCTTTTAAAAATGTTATAGCTTTAAATTATGACTTATTTTGACTGTGGAATAAATACATTAATGAAAAAAAACAGAAAGTTTGAATATTTGTTAAGAAATACACCCCCATTAAGCATGTTGCATATATAATATTTAAGCATTTATATAAACAAATGTTAATAATTGTTTTTGAAGATAATGTTCATTTTTTAAAAAGTCACTTAGCTTGAAGCTGACAGTAGGAAACAATAAGGAAATCAACCTTTATCAGATGCACACTGTGTAACAGGCCTGGAATAAAGAACATCTTATTAAAACTTAAACTCTAGGTTCGCTGTTGTTTTTTCCATTTTATAGATGATGATGCTCAGTCTCAGAGAAATTAAGAGAGCTGGCCCTGTTTGTATAAAATCCAAGTATTGGAGCTTTGAATAAAATTCAGATCTGTCTGGCTTCAAATCCATGCTCTTTTCATAATATTACATAAAGGATTTGGAGACTAATGACACTATTGAATAAATTATGTGTTTTGTCCTAAACTCAGATAATTTTTAATACAGGACTCCTTGAATTTGTTTTAAAAATAAAATCATCCTCAAGTAAAATTCCTTCATTGTCTGAAGTGGCCATTTCTTCAAGGTAAAAATTGTTTCATTTGCTAGTTTTCACCTTGATAAAGTTGCAACCTTGTGAGATATCTAGAAACTTTTGAAGGGTTTAAGGATAGCCCAGTAGGTTCTGGAGAAATGAATAGTGTAACACTGTTACCCTTTATGGCTGGTGGGGGACACTGACAAAATAGTCATTTCTCCCCTGGCAAGTCCTGATACACTTGTTCCTTGAGTTATAAACTTCTGTCTCATCAGATACACATTAGCTAAAGATTTTAGCTGGGAGTTGAGTGATTTTGTTGCTTGGTTTTCCTGAACAGAATTATTAACTCATTCAGTGATTCATGTATTACCTTGTATATTTTTATTAGAAATCAGTGCATGTAACAAAGACTATGTATGTAAAAATGAAAAGCCATTGCTTGAATTCCAGGATTTTTTCTCAGTAATATAAAATATTATAATATATATATATATATATATACACACACACACACATATATTTATTATACACACACACACACACACACATACCTAATTTTCACACTTTATAAAATAGGTGTCTTAGTTTATCTGGGCTGTCGTAACAAAATATCTTAGACAGGGTAGAAATTGATTGTCCACAATTCTGAAGGCTGGGATGCCCATGATCGGGACACAGAGCCAGTTGGTGTCCGGTGCAAGCTTGCTCTCTGCTTCAAAGATAATACCTTCTTGCTATGTCCCTATATGGCAGAAATGGGAGAGGCAGCTACCTTTGACTTCTTTTATAAAGTTTTAGAAGGGAGGCTTGGCAGCAGAAAGAGACCCTGTCTCTACAAAACAAAACAAAAAACCAACAACCAACAACAACAAAAAAACCCAAATTAACAGGCCTAGTGGTGTACACCTGTAGTCGGAGCTACTTGGGAGGCTAAGGTGGGAGCATTCCCCTAGCCCAGGAGTTTGAAGCTGCAGTGAGCTGTGATCACCCCACTGCACTCTAGCCTGGACAACAATGTGAGATGTGTCTCTGAAAAAATAAAATTTTATGAGGGCAGCGCCCTCATGACTTAATCACTTCACAGAATATCCCACCTCTTAATACTATCACATTGGGTGTTAGTTCCTAGCACATGAATTTTGAAGAGACACCAACACTCAGACCATAGCAACAGGTTTCATGGAGCATGCTTCTGTATAAGTTCACTTCGTACACTTTGGTTTCTCAACTTCTGAACTACTGATATTTGGGTTGGATACTTCTTTGTCACTGGGGGAGCTGCTCTTTTCAGGATATAAAGGCATACCTGTGTTCTATTCACTAGATGCCAGTAGCATCTCCTCTTCTAAGTCATGACAACATAAAATATTTTCAGGTATTGTCACATATCTCCTGGGAGCTGAAATTATCCCTAGTTAAGAATCACTGCCCTGGGTCCCTAGAGCTTTATTTCTGGTCAATTTGGAATAGGAAAGAGGAAGATAGTCTTGAAGATATAGAAGAAAAGAAGAAAAGATAGGAAAGTAGGTAAGTAAATAAAATTAGATGTGAGCAGGATTATTAATAATATACTCAAACTGAAAGCAATCCAAATGTTCACCAGCTGATAAATGAATAACATTGTGATGTGGAAATTCAGCAACATATAGGAATGAACCACTGAACAATGAGAAACAGATTGCATTTTGAGTGAATGTTTAAACACCATGCTCAGTGAAAGAAATCTGACACAAAAGACTACATACATTATGATTCTATTTATATGAAGTTCTAGGAAAAACAGAGCTATAGTGACAGAAAGCAGATTATGAATGCCAGAGGCTAGGGGTAGGAAAATGCAATTGACCTCAGAAGGGCATCTAGAAAATTTTTGTGGTGATGAGAATATTCTTTATTTTCCTTGCTGTGGTGGCTGCATGACTGTGTACATTGCCAATATGCATAAAATGTATACTTGCCAAGGTTAATTTTATTGTATTTAAATTATACCTTAAGAAAAGTTGTAAAAAAGTAAATGTGAGAATGTAGGAAAATAAATACAATATAGTGGACAGGAAGGGGGTGGGGAGAAATTTCCAGACTCATCTTTGTAAATAGTCTGTGACAATTGACCTCCCAGAAGTGGAGACGATGCTCAGGGCTGGAATTGATTGGCAGGTCTGAATTTTTTTGGGGGGGAATATCCCCCATAGTTGTCATTTTTATGCAATGGCTTGCTTCTAGTGGGGCCAGTCAGACTTTTATCAAAGATGATCTGAAAACTCCCAGATCCTTGGAAACTATTATCAAGGAACCCAGAGGCCCTTTTGAGAAACTATAAATAAATAAGAGATCAGAGGTTAATACTGGGGTTCAGTATCCCCAATAAAAAGTCATACAGCAGAACACCATAGGTTGTTTCTAAAGTTTGCTTAGACTGTGAGATTCCAAGCAAACTTTAGAAACAACCTTATGGTGTTCATTAACTAAGCCAATTTTCAATGTTTCTTTCCTCCTCAACCTGCTTTAGGAGCTTTTTGACTTAAAAGAAGGTGAGTAGAATGATCTTAATGCATTCTTAGCATAAACTTATTCACTTCTTCTAGAAAATGGTAAGGAAAAAGGAGTGAAATTATAAGACAGAAGCCAGAGAGTTAGAAGAAGAAAGGGTTTGTTTGTTTGTTGTTTTTTAAAGTTTAAAATTGGTTTTAAAGAAAAAGGCTTTAAAACTGGATAGACCCGGTTCACATCCTGGCTCAGTCACACTCTTTCTCACTGAACTTAAGTCAATTACTTTCTTTTCTGAGACAGAATTTCTAAATATAGAAAATGGGACAGTAGCATCTGCTCCTCATCGTTTTTATAGGAATAAAATGAAAATACTGTATGAGTTTCTGATGGCTGCTGTAACAAACTATCATAAACTTGGAGTCTTAAAAAACAAAAAACTATTCTCTTAAGTTCTGCAGGCCAGAAATCCAAAATCAAGATGTTAGTAGGGCCACACTCTTTATTTGGACATTAGAGGACAATCCTTTCTTGCCCCATCCAGCTTCTGGTGACTGTCAAGACTCCTTGGGACTATATCATTTTAATCTCTGTTGCTATTTTCACATGGCCTTCTGTGAATCTCTGTTCAATCTCCCTAAGAACACCTGTCACTGGATTTAGTGCCCTCCCTAATCCAGGATGATCTTGTCTTAGGATCCTTAATTATATTTGTACCCTTTTTTCAAACTGGTTCACATTCATAGGTTCAGGGCGATATATCTTTTCAGGATGGGGTGGGTATGCCATTATTCAGCCCACTACTGGTACTACTTCTAGAGAGCACATAGCGTCAGCTCAGGACTTAGCCTATGACTATGCTCATGATTTTATTTTATAATTTCATGAGGGCTAAACAACAAAAACAGACAAGAAACTTCTGCAATAATCATTTCAATGCCTCAAATTACATGGATTTCTACTCTCGTAGGCACAATAAGGTATCAAGATAACTCAATTTTAAAACTAATGAAAATTCTACATTTAGTTATTTTTCCAGTGCTGTGACAATAGTTCTCTTTTGTCTTCTTCCAATCATCTATGTAGCCTCACATTTTCCAGTAAGTGTGAGCATGAAACCACACAATTGTAATTTTTATTTTGTATACTATTTTAATAACAAATATTTATTAAATGATTATGATAACAATAAATCAGGGGTGATACAAAGAATAAAATCGGATAATCTGGAAATTTACTCTAGCTGTATGGAATGGAAAAAAAGGTAATCTGTTAGTATCACTTTTTTACACAGACTAACACAGAGGTGAAGTTACTTGCTCAAGGTAACATAAGCAGTGTGATTTAAGGGAGATTCTTACATATGGAACTATTACTGAGTTAGCTGACTTAAGGAGCCTCTCTATATAAGGAACTATTACTGTAATACACAAAATATATAAAGTTCATTATCTCATCCCTCCTTCTAAGTCAAAATTTTTATTTACATGCCTTTAAAGTGCAATAGGTTTTGAAGTTATGATTAAAATAAATCTCTGCTTTGCTCAGCAGGATTCTGTTGAGTATCTTAAATAACTCCAAAGAAACTTTGTCTCCCTTTTCATAGGCTTAATAACAATATTTTCTCCCTTGATGTTCCTTTGTAGTGATATACAGGCTTGGTGTTTTCTATAGATAACACAACACAAGATCAAGATGTACAGAAGTGAAATAAATGGCATATGAGGCTCATCTGCCGTCTGTAGGCGGCACGTTGGCAGCGATTCTGTTTGCTTTACTGCGGTCTTGACAGGCATCCTGCTCCCTGACAGTGAAGCTAACATGCCTCAGCAGTGGCTGCAAAAGCAGCTTCGGGTGATTAAATCTCAGTCTTTCTGTCAGGAAACTGCCAGTGATGTCTTTTCTCACAACTACTTATGCCTCATTACAAGCCTCCTTTCTCCTCTGTAGATTTGACTCAGGCATTGCACAGAAAAAATGCTCACCTTGCATGTCTTGTTTCCAAATCCCTTACCTTTATATTTTAGGTGACAGGATGCTTTATTTGCTCATTACCAAAGAAGCTGAAAACAGAGGAAAATATTTCTGAAAATATTGAAGCTTGCATATGCATTTCTAGTCTAAATATAAATGCTTGATTTCTCTCCCCCAATAGATTATAAATACACATGGTTGCTCTGTTTTCACTGATATTTTCCAAGCAAATATTTCATTTCAGCATCTTAGTGCCTGTGATGTAGTGTATTTGTGAAGTTCATATAAATATATAAAACATAAATTTAAAAAACTAATTAAGGTAAGTCTTCTAGCTAAAACATGGGTTTATATGCACAGAAAAATATTGTAAAAAACATGTATGTATTTAGTCTAGTAGTCTGAACAGGCTTTTGGATGGATATGATTTTTAAAAAAGACTTGAAAATGATGAATAATATTGATCTGGGGTGAGTACAGGGGAAAGCTATTTCGGGTGTGGAGTATCATCTGTATGACTCAGGAATGGGTATTTATTAATTTTTTTTAATTTTAAGTTCTGGGGCACATGTGCAGGACATACAGGTTTGTTATATAGGTTAATGTATGTCATGTGATTTGCTACATCTTTCAACCCATCACCTAGGTATTAAGCCCAGCATGCATTAGCTGTTTTTCCTGATGTTCTCCCTTCCCCTTCCTCCCCAACCAACAGGCCCCAGTGTGTTGGACACCCTTCAGGTGTCCATGTGTTCTAAAAGATAAAAAGAAATGTATGTTAATTGTTTGATTAAGGTTGGCTCTCATTTTTAATTACTCTTGTTAAATAATAATGCTATGAACATGCTTACAGATACAGCTTTCCCCTTTATTTCTGTTAATTGTATCCTGTTTGACAAAGGGTGCAGCTGTTATTTTTCATTTTTTTCTTTTGTTATTTCAGTAGTTTCTAGAAAAAAATCTCAGCACGAAGAGGCATGCCTAAATATTATCATCGGTTTTGGAGAAATTGGTTTCTATTAGTGAAATTAGAAACTATTACTGGTATGTGTGTGTGTTTGTGTGCATGCATGTGTGTGTCTGATATTAAGCTCATGGATAAGATGACTTAAACACTTTTTCACAATTTTGCATAACTTAGAGGTGCTTACATCTTTTCAAATTTTCTGCTACTCAGAAAGTTAAAGGAGCTGGTTTAAATTGCTATGTATAGTAAGAGTGTTGTTTTGAGGTAAAATTTGTGATACATATAGTTATATTTCAGTTTAGTCCATAGTTCGTTTTGGGGATTCAAACTTAGATCGACTTTTGAACTTTTTCCTTTTTGTTCCAAAATACTATTGTGCAACTATTTTATATTCTTCTTAATAAAAAGGAACGATAGCAAATCTTCAACAAAACCCGAACTTTCATTTTTATCTTCCACCTTCTTTCTAATTCCTAATCATGATTTTTCTTTCCCGTCTCTCTCTTTTGTAATAAAAAAAATTTATTTGAAAGACTGTTGAATAATTTGAAGATTAAAACAACATTAACACTTAAGTAAAAAAATCACTAGGTTAGGTCCAAGTTTGACTTTTATTTCACTGAAATTACTTGTAACTGAAGGCTCCCTTGGATTGAAGAATCTCCCTTTTTGTTATTTGAGAAAATTTTTATTGTGCTGTATCTCTGAATATTATTCTTCCATTTTAACATCTGTGATTTCTAGCTTAAAATTATTTCTTATGTTGTGCTTGTCTTTTTTCTCTGCATTTTTAATGAGTGCTGTGTTTTTCTTTCACACTAGAAATTCAATTTTTGGGCTATGTTTTTTTTTTTTTTTTTTTTTTTGAGACGGAGTCCTGCTCTGTCGCCAGGCTCCAGGCTGGAGTGCAGTGGTGCCATCTCCGCTCACTGCAACCTCTGCATCCCGGGTTCAAGCAATTCTGCCTCAGCCTCCTGAGTGGCTGGGACTACAGACACGCGCCACCATGCCCAGCTAATTTTTTATATTTTAGTAAAGACGGGGTTTCACTATGTTGGCCAGGATATGGTTTGTTTTTATAGCCTTCAGTGAAATTCAAATTGTAATTGAATTTTAAATTTCCCTGTTTTTGTTTTTCATGCCATTCTACTTTTATCCATGATTTTTCTTTTTTTTCCATTTTGTTTATTTATTTATTTTGAGATGTAGTTTCGCTCTTGTCACCCAGGTTGGAGTGCAATGGCTCGATCTTGGCTCGCTTCAACCTCTGCCTCCCAGGTTCAAGTGATTCTCCTGCCTCAGCCTCCTGAATATCTGAGATTACAGGTACTACCACCATGCCCAACTAATTTTTGTATTTTTAGTAGAGACAGGGTTTCACCATGTTTACCAGGCTGGTCTCAAACTCCTAATCTCAGGTGCTCCACCCACCCTGACCTCCCAAAGTGCTAGGATTACAGGCATAAGCCACTGTGCCTGGATTTTTATATTATCCCGAAGGCTAAGCTTCTTGATTTTTATTAAAACTGTATGACAATTTGTAAAAATGTCAAGAATGCCAACCAGATATTTTGTTTCTTAATTTTCATGCATTTCTTGAAGAAATTCATTTTCATATCTGTAATTTTTATTTTCATCTGTGTCTATAGAGCAATGAGTCTTGCTCTGGAATTTTCCACATTCTTCATTTTTCCTTCTTGTTACACATTCTAAGAGTGGGGGCTACCCACTTATAGAATGAACCACCCTGGCAAAGCTGATGATGTGTCCTTAGCCCTTCAAATAATAGCTTGGTTATTAGCAGCCTCACTTTTCTGATCTAATTCTGAAAATCATGCTCATAGTTTCTCCCCTGTTTAATATGCAATGGCTAGTAGATATTTTTCTACTCCAAGTCTACCGTACTGAAACTATATTGTCTCCTGTTACTGATTTGGGGGTTCTGCGACTTCCTTAGAGAGTTAGGGATGGCACATGACTGGGTTCTCCTCCAGCTGGCTCAGCTCTTGGAGCTCATTCATTCTTTGCTCCAGTGTATAACTTTGCTTGCGGGTTCTGGGTCTCAGAAATCTATAAAACTGTGGCTTTCTCTTCCTCTTCTGCTGGGAAGCTGAAATTAGCAATCTTTGTATTTAAGTAATCACAGTGTTGAATTTTACTTAGCCTTGTCCTCCTGGAAAATATATAGTAATAATGTAAGAAATCCTCTTACCCTTTTGTGTTCTAGGATATGACTGACTGCAAAGAACAGCCTTCTTTTACCACATGGCTAGAAAAGTATCACACATGCCCCTAGTTACCTATGAATGCCAGAAACACACCCTCCGAATGTCCATTCTTTGCATCATAAATGTTAGCTGGACTGTTTTGTCCCCAGTGATAATTACAAAATGCATGTTAATGAAAAGTTTTGGTAAAGTTTATCATCATTCCCAGATGCCTGAATGTTAATCCATTCCCAGCATGAGCCAGTTCTTATCAGTCCCTCCTGAGATTAATCTGACCTCAGTGTAGAGCAGGTCCTGATTTAAGGTACCCCTCTTGTTTATCCCACTTACTCACACTGATTCTTTCTAGCCTTGTTTACTCCTCCTTATGTATATATATATATATAAAACAGCTCTCTTCTGCCTCCCCTTTGAGATGCCTACCAATCTCCTGATTCGAGTGTTCTACCTATTACAATATTGATTTTACTATACGGTGAATGATAGGATCTAGCTTTATTCTGTTGTATATGAATATCCAGCTGTCTCAGCACAATTGGTTGAAAAGACCATTCTTCCCAAATTTGATTCTCTGGGTATCCTTGTCTCAAATTAATTCACTATAAATGTAAGAGTTTATTTCTGGACTTTAAAGTCTATTCCATTGATCTTTATGTCATCCCTATAGACATTGCCCTGTACCACATTGTCTTGACTTCTGTAGCTTTGTAATAAGTTTTGGAATCAAGAAGTGTGAATCTTCTTTCTTCTTTTCAAGATTGTTTTGAGTATTCTGAATCCCTTACATTTCTTTATAAATTTAAAAAGAGGTTTTCAATTTCTGCAAAAAAATTCAGCTAAGGTTTTGACAGAGACTGCATTGCCTGTGTAGACCACTTTGGGGAATGTTACCCTCTGAATATTATTCATGCTCTCAACCACTGAATATGAGATTTCCTTTTATGTATTTATGTCTTATTCCTTCAGTGATGTTTCACAGTTTTCGATGTTTCACAGTTTTCAATATCCACATCTTGAGCCTCTTTTATAAATGTATTACTAAATATTTTATTATTCATGAGGCTATTGTAAATGGAATTGTTTTCTTAATTTTATTTTTAGATTGTTCTCATTGTCATTTTAACATTTACTTAGCAAGAAAAGTTATTCTGCAAATATTTGAAAACTCTGGCAGGAGTTAGCTTGGTAGGGCTACCATAACAAAACGCCAGAAACTAGGTGGCTTAGAACAGCAAAAATGTATTATCTTACTCTTCTGGAAGCTAGAAGTCCAGAATCAAAGTGTTCTCAGGGCTATGCTTCCTCTAAAGAGGAATCTTTCCCTGCAGGAAAATTGATCTTTGATGCTTCCTAGTTTTCCCGTAATTCCCAGAGCTCCTTAGCTTATAGATGGATCACTCCCATCTTTACTTCTATCACCATTTGTCCTATGTCTTTGCATGGTGCTTTCCTCTTATAAGAAAAGGACACTAGTTTACTGAATAAGGGCCCACCCTAATGACTTCTTAAGTTATTACATCAGTACTGACATATTTCCCAATCAGATCACATTAACAGCTTCCAGGGGTTAAGACTTTAGCATAACTTTTGGAGGGCCACAATTCAACCAGTAATAAGCCCTGTGAAGTTTCTGGGTTATCTTAGGCAATAGAACATTCAAGGCCTTCTTCAAATTTTAAAACCAAGTTTTCATTAAAAAAAAACACCAAAATGTCCAGTCCAGGTCAAAGGTAAGCCCTGTAGACTTCCTGCCCATTATAGAAAAGTGTAAAATGGGTTTCTTTTCTCTGTCTTGCTAGGCTACTCTACCACTTGCAAGCTGCTGTTTCTAACCTTTTTGGAGTTTGGAGGAAGGAAGATAAGAAGAATAATGGAAGAAAGTTCTTATTTTACTGGTCTGGGTTATAAACTGCCATCATTACTTCTAGGCCTAGATTATACTTACCATGGATTCTTTGGAAACTTCTTTTAGGTCCCTCCAATTATAAATTATATGGTGTCTCTTGTATGCACACTATTCCTCCAGCTTTTTGCTCACCCTTCCGCTCCTGGCTTTCCAGCAGTACTCTCCAAGCAGACACTCTTTGTTGGAGACCATTTGCTATTCCCCATCGGCAGCTCTACTGTAAAGAAACTTACCTTGAGCTAGTTTTACTACTTCATGGCCCATGTCTTGTTCACATACTAAAGTAGTTTTTTGCTCTGAAGAGGTTAGCTATGTCTCTTTGGATGAGGTAACTAGTAGCCCATGTCTTCTCAGTTAAGATTTTTCAGATGGTTCACTCCCCGATGCCTCTAAACTATAGAAAATATAAACCAACCTGTCCATCCCTGTAGCCCTTCTTAATATACTTCAGGTGAAGAAGGAGGCACACTTATGCTCTCTCTTTTCTCAGCAGGTAATACACACAGCATTCTAATATCTATCTCCAAAGATTCTTCCCACATCCTCTTGAAACTCCATGTGTCTATATAATTGGTCTAGATTAAAAACTAGCTTATATAACTTGTTCTTATAGTTTGAATTACCCCAGAAACAGACCTTAAGACAAGTTTTGAGTATAAGTAGTTTATTTAGAAGGGGTAAGAAATATTAGCAGAGGAATAAGGAAGGGAGAAAAGGAAGAAAACTTCTAGAAAAAAACATACAACTTTAAAATGGCTATCGTGATGAAGGATGGAAGTTTAATCCTACAGTGAAACTGGGAAACTGTAAAATGCATGCTTCAGAACTAGCCCAGCAGAGGAGCAAGAGAAGGTGGTATTTATAAATCAAAGTTGGTTGAAGGATACTTCTTTCTAGCAAGAAAGAGAGATTAAAAAAAAACGTGTTAATTTCCTGACATTTCCAGCCTGCAGCACCTGTGAACAGAACTGTTTTGTAGAGATCTAGAATAAGCTTTCAGACACACAGATGCAGATTCTGGCAGTTGGAAGATTTCCAAATAGCACCATAATTGAAAGGCTCCAGGAATATGGGTAGGGCACTAACTTCATTTGCTACAGCCTATTTCTTGCATGCTCACATTCCATTTGTCAAGGTGGTGGCTGGTCACAACTTTTTTAAAAAGAAAAAGGCCTTACTTACACTACAAAGATTGGGAGGCCGAACTGCAAGCTTTAGTCTTTGCTACTTCCAGTTGTCCCAAGGTTATGAATGATATTTAGCACTTCTCTGTTGCTTGCCCAGTGGTATAACCTAGACAGACTGTAGCAGTTGCTTTGCTACAGCTGCTACAAGAAGATGTGTCCCTTCACTATTTTTTTGTGCATGCTGCCTCTGAATGTTCTTTCATGTCCGACAGTCAGTACCTGCATTATATTGCCACTGCTCAATCATCAGGCTGCTGGAACCCAGTTTGTCTACAGAAAAGGAAGTGCATGGGAATTTATGTCCACGTGGGGGGCATCTCTTAATGACTGGCAGATGAAAGGATATAGGTATTCCAATTCTCTTACCTCCTTTCAGTACCACTCTGAGATGTAACATACACTGTTCCTGGAGCTGTCTTGTGGAATAAAAAAAGTTTCCATGAATCTTTGCCTGGCATCATACCTTTGACTGGAATGGACTTCACCCATTCCCAGTCCCATTTAATGTACTAGGGAAATTTCCCTAATAAATACATTTTCACAAGAATCCTTGTGGTAAAGTCTCTTTCTGGAGCTTCACCTTAAGTGATTGGAACCCATGGCTACCATGCCTTATTAGGCACATTTACATTTAGCCTTTAGAAGCACCAAGAAAACCAGTCAACCTTTTGAATTTCAGAAATACTCTTCCCTTCTCTACTGTGAAGCAGTAGCATTGTCTGCTCATAATATTCAGGATCAATTTCTTTTACCTTTATAGTAAATCTGTTTTTTTTTTACCTGCTTGTCTTCTGGTACCAAAAGCACCAGACAGTAGTCTAGCCCTAACTTTAATGGATACCTTAGCATGTCTTCTGTTAGAGACATCTCTTCCCTGGAACCAGGACCTCTAGTTCAGCAGAGCTTGATGAAAGCACAAATTTCCCAAGAGTGAGTAATGGTGAGAAAGCTGCTTCTAATTCCATGAGTAAAGTTCCAAACTTGTATACTCTACTTTTCAGGGATCATAATAATTTGTTTAAATTTTTATATATTTGTTTAAAGTATATAAAGGATATTGAATGACAATGTCAAAATAGTGCATGATAACATCTCTGAACTAATGCCTTACTAGCCGAGGCTTTCAGAGGCTATTGTGAGGTTACAGGTAGCAGCTGTTGGGTAATTTGATAAATTGTTAAAAAAAAAAAAAGAATCTATAGACTCATGGTGGTACCTCTTAAACTGAAAAATGGACCCCACAGGTAACATATGCAGGATCCCATGATGCAAATCAGATACTATGTGTACCCTTAAAATGTTAAAAGCAAGTTATTGTAGGCAAGAAAGCCAAATCCAAATCTGGAAGAAATATTGATTCTTGTCAAAATAAATTGCTGTTCTTTGTTACTAAGTTGCTGGTTGGTTTCCTTGAGGGGTAGTTTCATGGAGGAGGGATGTCAGTGCTTTTCTTGGTTGGACTTTAAACACTTGCAGTAACCAGATAAGCCATAGTGAGCTGTATGTCTTGCTGTTGAGCCATCCATAGCCTCCATATCTGCCACCACAACTGTCTGTGCCTTTTTCTTACCCACTCTTGATTTGTTTTAGTTGTGTAATAAGAGCAATATGTTTGTATTGCTCATGTTGCCTGACCGCCCATCTTGCCCATAGGAACACTGGATTATAATCCATCTACGGATCCCTGAAGGTCAAGGCTCATGAGTGCTATTCTGAGAAGCTTGTTGTGGTAATTATGTCTACCTTGCCTCTAGTTACAGGTTGCCAAATGACTTTTTCTGTTTTGAAAAATGATGATCTGCATTGACCATTTGAATCTTGAGCTCCATTGAATTTAATGTCTTCTTAGGTATAATTCTTTTTGACCCTGGCTTTCTTTTAGTAATCTCATGTTTATTTGTTTTAAATAGAGCATCTGTTTTCTAAAAAGAAGCTCTCAGTATGTTTTCCCCAATTAGATTATCTATAAACAAGTGGGCTAAAAAGTTCTTAGATTTATCACGTTCTTTTCTTTCTTTCTTTAAAGGTATCTAGCATTTGTGCAGCTCTTCATTCATAATGAAAACCAATCAAATTTTGTAAGCCAACAGAGACTTTAAAGATAAATTAAGTCTTCAACTTGCCTTTTCCTTTCTTAGAATTTACCAAAATATTACATAATTTTTTCAGTTTTCTCTTTAAGATGTTGTTTCCTCTTAGTTTATTTCATGTCAGTTTCAATTACTGATACTCTCTTCTACAAGCCAGTCACTGAAGCTTCAACTTCTTTGTCCTGCACCATTTTCCTTATAGGCACACCTCATTGCATGTCTGTCTCTGTCATGAAATTATCAACTCTTTGTGTGAAGCAAGTGTTATTTTCACCTCTGCATTTACTTTGCCAAACGTAGTAGGCACTCAATAAATGTCTATTAAGGGAATGAATACATGAGTAAATGAGACTGCTGAGGGCACAGTTTCTCCTATATGTTTCTGATCTGTAAATATCATACACTGTTTTCCTCTGGGTTTTCAGGTTTGTGTAGAAATTCCAGCAAATAGATTGGAAGCAGTTCTGCTAAATATCCTCTGCTTACTTTCTCTTTTCCTTTAAAAGTCTTACTTTTGCAAAACATCTTCCATTGCCTAGGCAACTTAGCTGTTTGTCTTCTCCTTTGCTTTTACTCTGTGATGCTAAAATTGGACTCTTTCTTCTTCTGAGTTTCAGTTGAAATATCAAAGATCAGAAACATACAATAGGAATAAGCATTTACATAACTTAAAGGGAGTTATATAGGATGAGATAAATGTCTGTAAAATTGATTCTGCCAAAATAAGAAATCTTCTAGCTCAGTCCTATAAAAGAGTGGGGATTGTAATCCCAGCACTTTGGGAGGCCAAAGCGGGTGGATCATGAGGTCAAGAGATTGAGACCATTCTGGTCAACATGGTGAAACCCTGTCTGTACTAAAAACACACAAAAATTAGCTGGGCATGGTGGCACGTGCCTGTAATCCCAGCTACTCAGGAGGCTGAGGCAGGAGAATTGCCTGAACCCAGGAAGCGGAGGTTGCGGTGAGCCAAGATCGTGTCATTGCACTCCAGCCTGGGTAACAAGAGCGAAACTCTGTCTCAAAAAAAAAAAAAAAAAAAGAGTGGGGATTAGTGAATATAAGGAGAGGATTCCATTAGGTAGAATTGGTAAGTGTAATGACATATCCTGCACTGACCTCCCACTCCTAAGGATGAGAGACGAGTGTATGTGTGGGATTCTTCCACTTTTATGTAAAAAAGAATTCAAGAGAACTACTCAGAAATATGGAGAGGTGCCTTCAGAATTTAAGAGAATATCAAGGCTAAGATGAAATGCTGTGTCTAGATTGGTCTGAGGCAGCAGAGAAGAGAAAAGACAGGATTAAGTGGGAAGTCAACTGTACTTTCACCATCAGTGGTGGGGCCAAAAGTTGTTATCACCCATAGACCAGATATGGACTATGTGGGTGGGATCCTTTCTGGAGCTTTCTTCCAAATGGCTATCAAGATGGGTAAAGTGACCCAGTAAAAAAAAGAACAGAACTTCAGAAGCCCAGAAGATGTGGGGGAGTCAAAAGCAGCCAGCTGGAGGATGTCGCTCTGGTCAATGCTTGCAGATGGAAGCTTCCAGTGAAGGGCTATCACATGAACGCATCAATGTGACTCATAGGAGAAAGTGTGAACTGCAAACATCTAGCAAACCTGGAGGACACCAAGGATAGATCACCACCTTTCCAGCCAAATGTTTGTTCCTTTTTCATTTAATCTCTTTTCTCTCTGTCAATTATACAGCATAGAGAAAGTAGGGATGAAAAGATGTTAACTTCTCTGAATGAAAAATAACCCCCAAACTTGTTTGAAACACAGTATTTTTGTATAATGAGATTTTAATTTCCTTTGTTAAATCATCAGTATTCCCAATAAAGTAAACCATTTTCTGATATTTAATGGGATTAAGACTTGCTTTGAGAAATTATTCATCCTTTACCCACCTACTCCACTGACTATTATTCATCTAATGGACCTATTCATTCCTTTCAATTTAGGTTTAATCTAATAGTCTAATAATTTTCAGACCATGTTCTTTTCTTATAAAATGTTCCTGCCAAGAGAAAATTGCTGAATAAGTCTGCTAAAGCCCTTCTTTTTTTTTTACAGCAAAAATTGTAATAAAATTTGGATGCCCTTTTATACATTGTCAGAGGTTTTTTGTTTACTTATTTACTATTATTTTTTAATATACTTCTTATTCTTCAGGCTTCTAAGCCTAAAGCAGACCTGAGATGGGTCAAGAGATATGTTTATATTGAATTCGTCTTGAAGTCATAATACTACATTAGATTGGACTGGAAATTTTAATTATTGAAATGAGATTACCCTTGTGACTTAGATGTGCTATAAAGGCCAAATGACTTAATTAAAGGGATTAAGGAAAGAACTAGATTTTAGAGAGGCATTGACGCAGCAAAGGGAGAAAGAATAAAATAGCTTTTTTGATTGTGCCATCTTAAAGCAGCACATCAACAGTTATACATCTTACCATATAAATATGATCCATACTTAAACAATTTCTTATTCTATTAACTCATAAACATACTCCTATAGCATTAATTCAGTGTATTGTATTTCAGTGTGTGGTTCTAGGTCTTTTCACTGGTTTGCTGATGATAAATGCTTAATGTAGGCAAATGTCAGAGATATTGTGGATTTGGCTCCAGACCACTGCAATAAAGTGAATGTCTCAATAAAGCAAGTCACACAAACTTTTTGGTCTCCAAGTGCATATAAAAATTAAGTTGACACTATACTGGAGTCTACTGTGTGTATAGTAGTAGTATGCTTAAAAATATACATACCTTCAAAAATATTTTATTGCTAGAAAACGCTAATGGTCATATAAGCCTTCAGCAAGTTGTAGCCTTTTTGCTGGTGAAGGATCTTGCCCCAATGTTGATGGGTGCGGACTGATCAGGGTTGTGGATACTGAAGTTTAAGGTGGCTGTGGCATTGTGTCTTTGTTAAAATGACAGTAATGAAGTTCCCCGCATTAATTGACTCTTTTTATTAATTGACTTTTTAATGAAAGATTTCTTTGTAGCATGTGGTGCCGTTTGATAGCATTTTACACACAGTAGAACTTTGAAAATTGGAGTCAATCATCTCAAACTCTGTGACAGCTTTTTTGACTAAGTTTATGTAATATTTTAAACTTTGTTGACCTTTCAACAATGTTCACGGCTTCTTCATCAGGATTAGATTCTATCTCAAGGAACCACTTTCTCTGCTTATCCATAGGAATCAACTTTTCATCTGTTTTAGTTCTATTATGAGATGGCAGCCATTCAGTCACATCTTCAGGCTTAACTTTTCATTATAGTTCCCTTGCTATTTCCATCACATCTGCAGTTTCTTCTTCCACTCAAGTCTCAAACCCCTCAATGTCATCCATGAGGGTTGGAATCAACTTTTTCCAAACTCCTGTTAATGCTGATGCTTTGAACTCCTCCCCCAAATCTGAATGTTCTTCATGGCATCAAAAATAGTGAATGCTTTTAAGAAGGTTTTCTTTTTTCTTTTTTTTTTTGGGGGGGGGGACTATCAAATAATTTAATACAATTTTCAGAAGGACTTAAGCTGTCAAATTGAAAGGATCCACTAAGTAGCCCAGAAAATAGTTTCAAAGTTGATTGTTTTGAAGTTTCCTTTCTCCCTAGTTTATTTTAATCTCTACATCTAGTTACAGCTGTCCTCATGAGATGCATCTTTATTATTATTCTCTTGTGCCAAAACATCTATTTCTTATCCCTGTAGGTTTTCTTTCTTGGAACATCCCCTAAATAGTCTTAGAAAGGATGCATCGGAGGTAAGTTTTTTTTTTGAGGCATCAAACATCTAATGAAGTCTCTATTCTTCTTTTCTTTTGACATGATTTATTTCAAATATGTGAGGGCAAAGTCTTATTTTCTGTGCTGCTATTTAAAAGTCCTAATGTAATTCTTTTTATAGTTCTCTATACAGTGTATGTGATTTTTTTTTCCTCTCTGGAAGCATGTGGAGTCTTCTTTAGTCCCCTGTGTTCTGAAATTTCAACAGAAATACCCTTATTAAGGTCTGCTGCTTGGTCTCTATTCTCCATGTTAAAACTTTCCACACATGTTTGGTAATCCTTGAAGTGGTTAAATTTTCAGTTATCTTTTAGATAAGAGAAGAAAAAACTTTGCAAAGGTAGTTTTTGTGCTTACTCATGTATTTCCCATTTCTGTTGTTCTTCATTCTTTCCTGTAATTCTTAGTTCCCATTTAATGTCATCTTCTTCACCTGAATAACTTCTTTCAGTGCAGATTTCTGCTTATAAATTCTCTCAGTTTCCATTTATCTCATAAGGTCTGTATTACCTTTATGTTCAAAGGGTCTTTTTACTGGATATAGAATTCTGTTTGATAGTATTTTGTTGTTGTTAATTTACTTCAATAGTTAATATATAGTCTAGTTTCTTCTGTCTACACTGTTTCTGATGAGAAGTCAGTATTTGTGTTAGTGTTCCTCTGTATGTAGTATGTTCTTTTCCCTCCAGCTGCTTTGAAGGTTTTCTTCTTTTTTTTTTCCATTAGAACTTCTTGTTTTATTTATTTGTTTTAAGAACTTTTCATTTTTTAAAAAAACAGATGAGATTTCTCCATGTTGCCCAAGTTGGTCTTGAACTTCTTTTTTTTCAATTTATTTTTTTAATTTTAATTTAATTTTTTTTTAATTGCATTTCAGGTTTTGGGGTACATGTGCAGAGCATGCAATACAGTTGCATAGGTACACACATGGCAGTGTGTTTTGTTTGCTTTCTCCCCTTCACCCACATTTGGCATTTCTCCCCAGGTTATCCCTCCCCACCTCCCCCTCCCACTGGCCCTCCCCTTTTCCCCCCTATAGACCCCAGTGTTTAGTACTCCCCTCTCTGTGTCCATGTGTTCTCATTTTTCATCACCCGTCTATGAGTGAGAATATGCGGTGTTTCATTTTCTGTTCTTGTGTCAGTTTGCTGAGAATGATGTTCTCCAGATTCATCCATGTCCCTACAAACGACACGAACTCATCATTTCTGATTGCTGCATAATATTCCATGGTGTATATGTACCAGGACACATGCACACGAATGTTCATTGTAGCACTGTTTACAATAGCAAAGACCTGGAATCAACCCAAATGCCCATTGATGATAGACTGGATTGGGAAAATGTTTTCTTTTTTCTTATTGCATTTTAGGTTTTGGGGTATATGTGAAGAACATGAAAGATAGTTGCATAGGTACACACGTGGCAGTGTGATTTGCTGTCTTCCTCCTCTTCACCCACATCTGGCATTTCTCCCCATGCTATCCCGCCCCAGCTCCCTCCTGCTGTCCCTCCCCTATTCCCCTCAACAGACCCCAGTGTGTAGTGCTCCCCTCCCTGTGTCCATATGTTCTCATTGTTCAACACCCGCCTATGAGTGAGAACATGCGGTATTTCATTTTCTGTTCTTGTGTCAGTTTGTCGAGAATGATGGTCTCCAGGTTCATCCATTTCCCTACAAAGGACACGAACTCATTGTTTTCTATGGCTGCATAATATTCCATGGTGTATATGTGCCACATTTTCCCAGTCCAGTCTATCATCGATGGGCATTTGGCTTGGTTCCAGGTCTTTGCTATTGTAAACAGTGCTGCAATGAATATTCATGTGCATGTCCTTATAGTAGAACGATTTATAATCCTTTGGACATATACCCAGTAACGGGATTGCTGGGTCAAATGGAATTGTTATTTCTAGGTCCTTGAGGAATCGTCACACTGTCTTCCACAATGGTTGAGTTAATTTACACTCCCACCAGCAGTGTAAAAATGTTTCTATTTCTCCACATCCTCTCCAGCATCTGTCATCTCCAGATTTTTTAATGATCGTCATTCTAACTGGCATGAGATGGTATCTCAATGTAGTTTTGATTTGCATTTCTCTAATGACCAGTGATGATGAGCACTTTTTCACATGTTTGTTGGCCTCCTGTATGTCTTCTTTTGTAAAGTGTCTGTTCATATCCATTGCCCACTTTTGAATGGGCTTGTTTGTTTTGTTCTTGTAAATCTGTTTTAGATCTTTGTAAATTCTGGATATCAGCCCTTTGACAGATGGATAAACTGCAAAAATTTATTCCCATTCTGTTGGTTGCCAATTCACTCTATGACTGTTTCTTTTGCCATGAAGAAGCGGTGGAGTTTGATTAGGCCCCATTTGTCTATTTTGGCTTTTGTTGCCAATGCTTTTGGTGTTTTGGTCATGAAGTCCTTGCCTACGCCTGTGTCCTGAATGGTTTTGCCTAGATTTTCTTCTAGGGTTTTTATGGTGTTAGGTCTTATGTTTAAGACTTTAATCCATCTTGAGTTAATTTTAAGAAGGTTTTCAATTGAATTTGCTCAGATCAGAAGAATCACTACTAATGGCAGCTATAGCCTGATGAACATATTCCTTAAATAATAAGACTTGAAAATTAAAATTACTGTTTAATCCATAATCTGCAAATGTGTTAGCAGGTAACATGGTTTGGATCTGTGTCTCCACCAAATTTAACGTTGAATTTTAATCCCAGTGTTGGAGGTGGGGCCTCCTGGGAGGTCATTGACTCAAGAGGGTAGATCTTTCATGAATAGTTTAGCATCACCTTGATGCTGTTCTCAAGGGAGTGAGTTCTCATGAGATCTGGTGTTTAAAATTGTGCCTCTTTGCCGTCTCTCTTCCTCCTGCTTCAGCTATATGAAGTGCTTTGTGTTCCATCATGACTGTAAGTTTCATGAGGCCTCTCCAGAACCCAATCAGATGCTGCCATGCTTCCTGTACAGCTGAAGAACTGTAAGCCAATTACAGCTCTTTCTTTTATAAAGTATTCAGTCTCAGGTGTTTCTGTATAGCAGTGTGAGAAAGGACTAATATAGAAGGCATGAAAAGGACACTCATTTCTTTATACATCTCCATTAGAGCTTTTGGGTGTTCAGATATATTATCAGCAAACAGCAATATTTTGAAACAAATCTGTTTTTCTTAGCAGTAGGTCTTAGCACTGAGTTTTACATATTCAGTAAATCATGCTGTAGACAGGTATACTGTCATGCAGGCTTTGGTTCATTTGTAGATATGCAGAGTAGATTGAGCATCATTCTTAAGGACCCTGGAATTTTCTAAATGGTAGATAGTGTTGGCTTCCACTTAAAGTCAACAGCTGCATTAACCTGTAACAAGAGTCAGTCTGTCTTTTGATGCTTCCAAGCCATGCATTGATTTCTCCTCTCTAACAATGAAAGTCCTAGATGGCATCTTCTTTCATATAAGGCTATTTAATCTATACTGAAAATCTGTTGTTTAGTGTAGCCACATTTACCAATGATCTTAGCTAAATCTTCTGGATAACTTGTTGCAGTTTCTCCATCAGCACTTACTGTTTCACCTCGTACTTTTATGTTATAAAGACAGCTATTTTCCTTAAATCTCATGAACTAGCCTCTGCTAGCCTCCAACTTTTCTTCTGAAGCTTTTTCACCCTTCTCAGCCTTCAAAGAATTGACTAGAGGTAGCAACTTGCTCTGGATGAGGCTTTGACTTAAGTTTAAGAGAACATTATGGCTGATTTGATCTATCCAGACCACTCAAACTGTCCATTTCAGCAATAAGGCTGTTTCACTTTCGTATTGTTTCTGTATTGACTGGAGTAGCACTTTAATTTCTTTCAGGAGCTTTGCTTTGCATTCACAGCTTGGCTGTCTGGCACAGGAGGCCTTGCTTTCAGCTGATCTCTGTTTTTGACATGCCTTCCTCGCTAAGCTTAATCATTTCTAATGTTTGACATAGAGTGAGAAACGTGTGACTCTTTTTTCCCTTGAACAAGTATAGAGGCCATGATAGGGTTATCAATTTGCCTAATTTCAATATTGTGTCTCAGCAAATAGCTGGGCCTGAGTAGAGGACAGATATAGGAGAAAGGCTGGTGGTGGAGCTGTAAGAACATGTATTTATTTAGTTTGCCATCTTATATGTGCATGAATTATGGCACACCAAAACATTTACAGTGGTAACATCAAAGATCACTGATTGCAGATCACCATAATAGATATAATAAAAATAAAAATGTTTGAAATATTGTGAGAATTACCAAAATGTGACAGAGTGATGAGGTAAGCACGTGTTGTTGAAAAATGACTTCAGGGGTGGGGCCAAGATGGCTGACCAGAAGCAACGCCATTTGGAGGCTCTCATCAGAAAAAAAAACCATAACAAATGTGTGAATCCTTCACTAGCAACCAAGTTATTCAGATTTTCTCATCAAAATTGATTAGAAGGCTGACATGGCCCA
Organism: Callithrix jacchus; assembly: GCF_049354715.1. Classification (NCBI taxonomy): domain Eukaryota; kingdom Metazoa; phylum Chordata; class Mammalia; order Primates; family Cebidae; genus Callithrix; species Callithrix jacchus. The sequence goes on from NC_133504.1 coordinate 79,338,356, forward strand.
TGGAGAGAAGGAAGAGCAGTGTAGTGTGGGAGGCCCACCTGAGAGCTACACGGGGAAGGGGAACCCCCTCACCCAGCCAAGGGAGGCAGTGAGTGAGTGTGCTACCCAGCCAGGGAAATTGTGCTTTTTCCATGGAACTGTGCAACCCACAGTTCATTCATGAGTGGGATTCTTACAGCCTCTCAGTTGAAGTCTGCTTAAGCCTGCTGAACTCCTGGGGGGAGGGGCAACCAGCACTGGCTGTGGCTGCCTCCTGTCTAAGCCTTTGGAGCTCCTTTGGGGAGGGACGGCAACCAGCACTGAGACTCACAATGGCCTAATGTGCTAAGCTTCCTGTGTTGGGGTAGGATGGCACCATGCTGTGCTTTTCTTCTTCTGGAGTCAGGGTGGCTGGACGGCTTGGTCACAAGACCTGTCCCAACAGCCCAACACAATGGCTGTGGCACTGTGCAGCCAGAGTGCCACTTCAGGTCTAACCCTGACCCATCCTTCCTCAGTGGATGGGGCTTCCCTGCAGGATCTCCAATAACTCCAGCCAGAGGTTCAGGGAAAGAATTTGGATCTCCCTGGGCCTGAGCCCCTAGGGGGAAGGGTGGCTGCAGTCTCTGCTGAGCAGACTCAGCCTCTTCTCCTGGTAGTCCCGAGGAATCCAGGCAGCCCAGAGGAGTGGGTTTCTCCCCAGTAAAGCATACCTCATCACTAAGAGACAAAGTGCTTCATTAAATGGGTTGTGCTCCCCTTGCAACCCAATTGGGTGAGACTCTCCAATAGGGGTTGTCAGACACCCTATACAGGAACAATCCCTACTGGCATCAGGTTGGTGCCCCTCAAGGTCAGAGGTTCCAAAAGAAGCAGGCACTTATCTTTGCTGTTGTCCAGCATCCTTGAGTTACAGCTCCAGGCATGTTGGAGAATAAGATGAATAGGGCCTGAAGTGAACCCCCAGCAAATGGCAGCAGCCCTACAGAAGAGGGACCTGACTATTGAAAGAAGCATAAACAAGCAGAAAGTGATAATAGCATCAATAACAACAAAAAATGCCCCCACAGAAACCGTATCCAAGGTTCAGACGCCTTAAAGACTGAAACTGGACAAACTCATGAAGATTAGAAACAATCAAAGAAAAAATGCTGAAAACCCGTCAGAGTGCTATTCTCCTCCAGATGATCACAATGTCTCTCCATCAGGGAGGCAGAACTGGATGGAGGATCAGATGGATGAATGGACAGACATAGGCTTTAGAAGATGGGTTATAAAAAACTACGATGAGCTAAATGAGCATGTTCTAACCCAATGCAAAAGAGCTAAAAGCCTTGATAAAAGGTTAGAGGAATTGCTAACTAGAATGACCAGTTTAGAGAGGAGCATAAATGAGCTTATGGAGCTTAAAAACACAGCAGGATAACTTTATGAAGCATATATAAATAACAACAGCCAAATCAACCAAGCAGAAGAACAGATATCAGAGTTAGAAGTCCACTTTACTGAAATAAGACATAGAGACAAGACTAGAGAAAAAATAATGAAAAGGAATGAACAAAGCCTCCACGAAATACGGGACTATGTGAAAAGACCAAATCTATGATTTACTGGAGTACCAGAAGGAGATGGGGAGAATGGGAACAAGCTGGAAAACACACTTCAGGATATTATCCAGGAGAACTTCCCCAACCTAGCAAGGCAGACCAACATGCAAATTCAGGAAACACAGAGAACACTGTTGAGATACTCCATGAAAAGATCAACCCCAAGACACATAATCGTCAGATTTTCCAAGGTTGAAATGAAGGAAAAAATGTTAAGAGCAGCCCGAGAGAAAGGTCAGGTTATCTACAAAGAAAAGCCCATCAGAATAACAGTGGATCTCTGTGCAGAAACCCTACAAGCCAGAAGAGAGTGGGGGCCAATATTCAATGTTCTTAAAGAAAAGAATTTTCAACCCAAGATATAATATCCAGCCAAATTAAGCTTTATAAGTGAAGGAGAAATAAAATCCCTTCCAGACAACTAAATGCTGAGGGATTTCATTACCACCAGGCCTGCTCTGCCAAAGCTCCTGAAAGAAGCACTAAATATGAAAAGAAAAAACTGGTACCAGCCACTGCAAAAACACACCAAAATATAAAGACTGACGACACTGCCAAAAAACTGCATCAACTAGTGCACAAAATAAGCAAATAGCATCATGATGACAGGATCAAATTCATACATAACAATACTAACCTTAAATATAAATGGTCTAAATGCCCAATTAAAAGACACAGGCTGACAAATTGGATAAAGAGTCAAGACTCATTGGTGTGCTGTATTCAGGAGACCCATCTTAAATGCAAAGACACACACGGGCTCAAAATAAAGGAATGAAAGAAAATTTACCAAGCAAATGGAAATAAAATAAAAAAGCAGGGGTTGCAATCCTAGTCACTGAAAAAACAGACTTTAAACCAACAAAGATCAAAAAAAGACAATGAAGGGCATTAATTGGTAAAGGGAACAATTTAACAAGAGGAGCTAACTATTCTGAATATATATATACCCAAAAAGGAGGACAAAACAAGATCTTAGATTCACAAAACAAGTTCTTAGAGTTCTACAAATAAACTTAGACTCCCACACAATAAAAGTGGGAGCTTATACTGAGCAGTGTGTCTAATACTGACCACACTGTGAGTATTAGACAGGTCAATGAGACAGAAAATTAACACAGATATTCAGGACCTAAACTCAGATCTGCATCAAGTAGACCTAGTAGATGTCCACAGAACTCTCTATCCCAATTCAACAGACTATATGTTCTCAGTGTCACATGGGACTTATTCTAAACCTGACTATGTAATTGGAAGTAAAACACTCCTTACAAAATGCAAAACTTGAAATCATAACAACATAACAGTTTCTCAGACCACAGTGCAAGCAAATTATAACTCAGATTTAAGAAACTCATTCAAAACCACAACATTTCATGGAATTTGAACAGCCTGCTTATGAATGACTCCTGGGTAAATAATAAAATTAAGGCAGAAATCAAAAAATTATTTGAAACCAATGAAAACAAAGAGACAATGTACCAGAATCTCTGGCACACAGCAAAAGCAGTGTTAAGAGGGAAATTTTATAGCACTAAATTCCCTCATCGGAAAGATAAAAAGATCTCAAATGGAAACCCAAACATCACAATTAAAAGAGCTAGAGAGGCAAGAGCAAAGTAACCAAAGCTAGCAGAAGACAAGAAATAACTAAGAGAAGAATTGAAGAATAGAAACACTAAAAACCCTCCAAAGAGAGACTAATTAAATAGACACAATAAAAATGATAAAGGGGATATCAACACCAACCCTATAGAAATTCAAACTATCAGAGAATACTATAAAGATCTCTATGCAAATAAACTAGAACATCTAGAAGAAAAGGATAAATTTCTGGATGCATGTACCCTACCAAGACTAAGTCAGGAAGAAGTTCAGTCCCTAAATAGACCAATAACAAGCTCTGAAATGGAGGCAGTAATTAATAGCCTACCAACCAGAAAAAAAAAAAAAAAGCCCAGGACCAGGCAGTTTCACAGCTGAATTCTACCATAAATACAAAGAGGAGTTGGTACCATTCCTTCTGAAACTATTCCAAACAACTGAAAAGGAGAGACTCCTCCTGAACTCATTTTATGAAGCCAACATCATCCTGATACCAAAACCTGGCAGAGACACAACAGAAAAAGAAAGCTTCAGGACAATAAACTTGATCAACATTGATGCAAAAATCCTCAATAAAATACTGGCAAACTGAATCCAGCATCACATCAAAAAACTTATCCACCACAATCAAGTTGGCTTCATCACTGGGCTAAAAGGCTAGTTCAATATACACAAATCATATAAACAGAACCAAAGACAAAAACCACATGATTATCTCAATAGATGCAGAAAAGGCCTTTGATAAAATTCAGTATCATTTCATGTTAAAAATTCTCAATAAACTAGGTATTGCTGGAACATATCTCAAAATAATAAGAGCTATTTATGACAAACCAACAGCCAATATCATATTGAATGGGCAAATGCTAGAAGCATCCCTTTGCAAACCAGTGTAAGACAAAGATGCCCTCTCTCACCACTCCTATTCAACACAGTATTGGAAGTTCTGGGCAAGGCAGTCAGGCAAGAGAAAAAATAAAGGGTATTCGAATAGGAAGAGAGGAAGTCAAGTTGTCTCTGCAGCTGAGATTATTTTATATTTAGAAAACCCCAATATCTCAGCCTAAAAACTTCTTGAACTGATAGACAACTTCAGTAAAGTCTCAGGATACAAAATCAATGTGCAAAAATATTGCAAGCATCCTTTACACCAACAATAGGCCAGCAGAGAGCAAAATCATGAATGTACTCACCTTCATAATTGCTACAAAGAGAATAAAATACCTAGGAATACAGCTAACAAGGAATGTGAAGGACCCCTTCAATTTCCTTGTGAAGAACTACAAACCACTGTTGAAGTGGTTTGAAGGAAAACTACAAACCACTGCTCAAGGAAATCAGAGAGGACACAAACAAATGGAAAAATATTTCATCCTCATGGAAAGGAAGAATGGTGACAATGGCCACAGTACCCAAAGTAATTTATAGCTTCAATGCTATTCTCATCAAACTACCATTGAAATTCTTCACAGAATTAGGAAAAACTATTTTAAATTTCATGTGGAATAAAGAAACACTCCATAGAGCAGTCCTAAGCAAAAAGAACAAAGCTGGAGGCATCATGTTACCTGACTTCAAACTGTATTACAAGGCTACAGTAACCAAAACAGCATGGTACTGGTACCAAAATAGACATATAGAACAGCGGAGCAGAACAGAGACCTCAGAAATAACAGCACACATCTACAACCATCTGATCATCAACAAACCTGAAAAAAACAGGCAATAGGGAAAGGATTCCTATTCAGTAAATGGTCTGGGATAACTGGCTAGCCACATGCTGAAAGCCAAAACTGGACCCCTTCCTTAGGCCTTATACAAAAATAACCTCAAGGTGAATGAAAGACGTGAATGTAAAACCCAAAACCATAAAAATCCTAGAAGAAAATCTAGTCAGTACCATTTAGGACATAGACATGGCAAAGACTTCGAAATGAAAACATCAAAAACAATTGCACCAAAGGCCAAAATTGACAAATGGGACCTGATTAAACTAAAAAGCTTCTGAACAGTCAAAGAAACTATCATCAGAGTGAACAGGCAATGTATAGAGTGAGAGAAAATTTTTGCATCTACCCATTTGATAAGGGTCTAATATCCAGAATTAAAAACAAGAGAAAAGACAAATTTTTACAAGAAAAAGACAACACAATCAAAAAGTGGGCAAAGTATATGAACAGACACTTCTAAAAAGAAGACATTTATGTGGCTAAGAAGCATATGAAAAACAGCTCAACATCACTAATCATTAGAGAAATGCAAATCAAAACCACAGTGAGATACCATCTTATGCCAGTCAGAATGTGATTATTAAAAAGTCAGAAACAATAGATGCTGGCAAGGCTGTCCAGTGCCTTTACACAGTTGGTGGGAATGTAAATTAGTTCAACTGTTATAGAAGACAGTATGGGGATTCCTCAAGGATCTAGAACCAGAAATACCATTTGACACAGCAATCCCATTACTGGGTATATACCCAAAGGAATATAAATCATTCTACTATAAAGACACATGCATACATATTTTTACTGCAGTACTATTCTCAATAGCAAAGTCATGGAACCAACCCAAATGGCAGTGAATGATAGACTGGATAAAGAAAATGTGGTACATATACACCATAGGGCACTATGCAGCCATAAAAAGGAATGAGATCATGTTCTTCGCAGGGACATGGATGAAGCTGGAAGCCATCATCCTTAGCAAAATAACACAGCAACAGAAAACCAAACACTGCATGTTCTCAGTCATAAATGGGAGCTGAACATTGAGAAAACATGGACACAGAGAGGGGAACGGCACACACCAGGGCCTGTTGGAGTGTGGGGGGTGAGGGGAGGGAACTTAGATGAAGGATTAATAGGTGCAGCAAACCACCATGACACACATATACCTGTCTAACAAACCTGCATGTTTTGCACATGTATCCTGTTTTTTTGAAAATTACTTTAGAATAAAGGAAAAAGAAAAAGTAAAAAATAAAAGAATAAAAAAAACTTCAATAGACTTGCCTGACACAGGTTGCTGCAAGTTTTTATTTTGTACAAATTATAATATCTGAGAAGTAAAATAAAGTGAAGTACAATAAAATGTGTTATTGTATACTAAATACAGGAATTCCTTTTATTAACTATACAAATGGTTTCAACATTTTGTATTGCATTGGTCTCTATTAGTCAAGTGAAAAGGAATTTATAAAAAGGAATTGGATATTCTTTCAGCTTTTAAATACTTCACTATTTCTTCTAATTAATAAGTCCATGATATAATTTTTGAACTCATTAATATTGTAAACGTATCACATCACATTCAATTTATAGATTGTTTGTTGTTTGTGAAAATTAAACAGGAGCAATGTTTATAATTGACATCAATGTTTAACTACCTGAACTTCATTCCTAGACCAATGTCTTGCATATAGTCTGTGCTTAATAAATAGTTAAATTGAATTAAATAACATAGTCTCATAAGCAAAGGAAAATAAAGCCATGTTTGCAAGTTTTTGCAGATATAAAACCATGATAATTGCTTCTGTTCTCATTACTCCAGCAACATTTCACAAGTGTGTCAATTCTATCAAATATTTAGTCTGATTTTCTTTGTTATTAGATACATATGTGTTTGTATCTTTATGTCAATTTTTGGGATTTGTGTTTTATTGTTACTAAAAGTCGTTTATGTAAGTTAGTTGTTTGCATTTGAATTCTGTTTTATATTGTACTGACAATGCCACAGTTCTGTTTTCCCATTGCTGTTGTTTATTTGATACATTTTTATCACTCTTTATTTTTAATCCTTTAAAAAATCACTTTACTTTAGATATATTTCTTTTTGACAGCTTTTCTTTTCCTTCCTTCCTTCCTTCCCTTCCCTTCCTTTCTTCCTCTTCCTTTTTTTTTTTTAACCAAAGCCACTTGTTTTTCCTCTAATGGTGATTTCTATTACAAATATACAGTGTATTATGTAGGATTTCCTTTATTTATCTTCCAGTTCTCTGATCTGAACTTTGATTCTAATTCAGTCTGAGGGTCATTGAATTATGAGAGCAGTATTTAGCCTATTTATGGTTATTTGTTCCAGGGCTCCTGGTTTATAGCTACCCTTAATTATGTTCTTTGTATACCCAGTTTATACTTACTTTTAATTCTACATTATTTGTATTATTACTTGATGATTTATACAGTAAGTCTCCTTTCTTCCAGGCTTAATATTTCATTCATTTTTAAAATTTATTTCCCCTTTTGAGTTATGGCATATGTATTCTGTTTGAATTTTATGCACACTCATTTAATATTTGGGAGTGGCTATTCTCTTTTTTAATTGCTTGATTGAATCTTAAATACAGAAACCATATTTTGAAAAATCTTTATGTTTACTAATTGTAACTATTTAGCTAGTCTTATGATATTTATATTATAATTCTCTTGTATATTTTTCAGTAGTTCAGCATCATCAGAACAGCACTTCTCTTTGTTCAGTTAGTTATACCTCCTCCCAACTAGTGTGTCCCTTTAAATGACTTGTGGATTTTATGTACCTACCTATGTCAGGATTTAGTGGGATTGCTCTAAAGCCATGTACGTTAGTGAGTCAGAACTCTAGGCTATGTAAGTTTAGTCTCTTTGGAAGTGGGGGACAGAAGGCAGTGAAAGATGGAGTTGAATTGTTGTTGTTGGTGGTGGTGGTGGTGTGTGTGTGTGTGTGTGTGTGTGTGTGAAGGATCTGTTGGAAATCTGAGACGTTTCTTCTGAATTATTTTGAGAATTTTATTTTGAAGTAAAAGTGAGCTTTTAGGCATAATTGCCATTTCCTGACCATGCTGCCAGTGTGAGGGAGAAGCCCATCTCTCCTAACTCTGGACACAGCAAATGAATAGAGACTGTCAGGAATTCACTCAGGCCAGCCAGCTGGCTCCCTAAGTCACCTTTGACCCCCATTTCAATAGGCAAGTCTCTTAAAAAGCCTCGTAGTCCTGGTTTCCTCCTTCTTCTGCTTTTGCCATTGCTCTTTATTTTCAAAGATGTGTTTCAGAGCTATCTATGTTAGCTCAGGTAAAGAGAGGCTATTGCAACAAAAAGCCCTAAAAACATAATGACCTAAAAGCTAGTTTATCTCCTAATGAACTGCCTTAGATGAGTGACCTAGAGTAACAGTCAGCTCTGCTCTACACAAATGCTTCTATCATGTGATGGTCATCAGTACTATCAAAGCTGAGTTGTCATAGATTATACCTGTGGGAAGGGGAAGACCCTGGGGCATGTGCATGCTTTTCAGGCAGGCCTGGAAGAGACACACATCATTCCTACCAACATTTCATTAATAGAAACTCAGGCAAATGGTAACACCTGGCATAAGGGATGCAAGGACATATATTCTCTGGTTGGCAGCCCTGTTATAGATACGACTATTTCTATGGAATAAGAGGAAAATGGATTTTGATGGACAGTTAGAAACTTCAACCACAGTATTCGTGCTTTTCAGAATATATATATCAATGAGCCCAATAATTAGCTTGCTCTTTTAGATGGGTTTCATCACTCTCCCCAGAAGGGACTTGGGAATAAAATTTGGTTGCACCTTATATACCTAGAACATTGGAGAATTTTGCACTATTTCCTATATAAACCTGCTACTGGGACAGCACATTATTAGCACCTATTAGCACCCTGTGGTGGTTATGTAATTTGCTGGCTAAACGGGACACCGTTAGCAAAAAAATGGGGTGTTATTAATAATTATAGACTACCCATGACTTACAATAGTTTCAACTTTAGAATGGTACCTATACAAGCAGTCTGCTTTTCACTTCCACTACAGTATTTGATAAATTACATGAGCTATTCAACACTTTATTTATGAAATAGGCTTTGTGTTAGATGCTGTTACTCAACTACAGGGTAATGTAATTCTGAGCATGTTTAAGATAGATTAGGCTAAGCTATAATGCTCATTAGGTATATTACATGCATTTTCTACTTAAAATATTTTTAATCTATGATGAGTTTCTTGGGAAGTAACTTCATCGTAAATTGAGGAGCATCTGTACACCAGAACACTAGAAAAACTGCAATGTCTAGTAACTCTATCTTGAATTCTTAACTCCGGAGACTGAAAATCCCCTCCCTCCTTCCCTCCGTCCCTTTCTTCCTTTTTCCTTCCCTCCCTCCCTTCCTTCCTTCCTTCCTTCCTTCCTTCCTTCCTTCCTTCCTTCCTTCCTTCCTTCCTTCCTTCCTTCCTTCCTTCCCTCTCTCTTCCCTCCCTCTCTCCTTCCCTGCCTCCCTACTCTTTTTCTTTCTTTCTCTCTCTCTTGCTTTCTTGCTCTTTAAGTTCTGGGGTACATGTGCAGAGCATGCAGGTTTGTTACATAGTTATACACATGCCATGGTGGTTTGCTGCATCCGTCACCCTGTCATCTACATTAGGTATTTCTCCTAACGCTATCCCTCCCCAATCCCCCCACCCCCTGCTATCCCTTCCCTAGCCCCCTACCCCTCAACAGGCCTGGGTATGTGATGTTCTCCTCCCTGTGTCAGTGTGTTCTCATTGTTCAACACCCACTTATGGGTAAGAACATGTGGTGTTTGGTTTTCTGTTCTTGTGTCTGGCTGAGAATGATGGTTTCCAGGTTCATCCATTTCCAGGTTCATCCACGTCCCTTCAAAGGACATAAGCTCATCCTTTTTATGGCTGCACAGTGTTCCATGGTGTTCTTATTGTACTATTCCTTTGCTCTATATTCTGGTTAGTAATGAAGAAATAATTACTAACCAAACCAAAGCCATTTCTGCAGATTTCCATTTTTTTTCTACTGACTGCATAGTCTCTAGGATGATACAAGAGAATCCTGACTCACAGGCTTATGCACAATGCAACAACTAACTCATATTACAGCTTTCAAGATCTTTTCACATATATTGTCTCTTTTGACTATTAAAATAACTTTTTGCAATAAGTGGTATTATCATCTCTGTTGTATTAATAATGAAAAGAGGCCAGGAGGACTAGATTATTAGAGGATACAACCAGAACTAGAACTAAAATCTCCTAATACCATTGGCTGCGCTCTCTCACTACACTTGGCAGTTTTCTCTCATTCTGACAATAGCTTTTCCATTGAATGGATTTATTGCTAAGAACAGAATGGATTTAGCTCCTTGTATTAGCTGAAAACAAATGCTGAGTGCTATCTTTGGAAATATTGTCTTTGGAGCTAAAAACTGAAGACAAAATGAAGTGCTCATCATTCTCTTTAATCTCAGTTTCCGTTATGGATAAGTTAATTTCTAAGAAGAAACATTTAGTTTTTCATCATTGCCCTTTTTCCTTTATTAATAATAACTTGGCATGTTTTTAAACAGATACTTATTTATTCCTCATTTCTCTCAGATTAATTTTTCAAAAAGAAGTAAAATCTTAGGAGAATACTTTTAGGCTATCATGTAATAATGTAATGTTTTCCTGAATACTTTGTTAATAGTTTTAAGCTAACCTGAGCATGTCACAATACAGCTATTCTAATTATGTGGCTACTGTTTGTCTTTTTGTTTATTCATAATTTTTAATACTATGTATGTTTCACTATTTATAAAATATAACATCTGTAAAAGATCTTAGAGATAAAATAATTTTTTTCCTGAATCCCCATTTTATAGTTGAAGGTAGTATTCAAATTTCTAATTTCTTTCAAACAGAAAAAAAGAAAAATAAAAATAAACAGGATAAAACAACAAAACACATAAAAAAACAAAACAAAATCTACAACCCAATTTTAAATGAAAAATAAGCTGTAAGTATAATAAAATAGTAAATATTCTGTATACTTTATTTAGGTTGAAAAGAAATGGTGGTATATGTATTCAATGGAATATTTTTTAAGCTTTGAAAGAAGATACTGCCATTTACAACAGGATGAACTAGCACAGAAATATAACTCTTTTTATTTATAATTCAGTTTTATTTGTTGGTATTTGGGTTATCCTAGATATATAATAGTTTCCAGAAATTATAAGTTTTAAAGTGTTTCATTATATCTCCTTTGCAATACCATGAACGGCTCTAAGTTTTTTCATTTCACTTCCTAAAAATAATTCTTACAAATTCTTATAATCCACATTACCACAAACATAATGTGTTAGAAAACTGAAATTTATTTCTAGTAGACCCTATTAATGTCTTGCCCACATTTCTTAGGCATTCACCATTTCTAGGCTTATTAATGTCTTCCTGTTGCAAATAACTGCCACTTTCATCCAGAGGCCTTTCTCTGTTTGCAAGAGTATGCTTGGTCCCCTGAGCAAAGCAAACCAGAAATGCTAAACAGTAAATGTCCCTGGGAACAGCCCTCAATCTGTCATGGGTAAGAGTAGAAAAAAAATCTGAGCTTCTTTACTACTGAAAGTCCAGAATTAGTGCTGCAGGCAGAGAAGACAATCTATGCTGAGAAAATGTATGTAATCCTATGAGGATGAAACACTGTATCCTACCTAATGGGAAGTTTTGTAATAAATCAGTGACGAGGTATCTAGCTGTTCCTGCCAAATATAGTGACATTTCAGAGTCTCAGCATTGGCCTGACCTGTAAGTTGGCAGGTTGGGCAGTTAGCAATGATGGTAGCTAGATCAAATCACAAAGCTGATCTCATACATGGCTACCATCCCTAATGCCTTCCTCAGTTCATATATTGGCACATTCAATAAGGAAGGACAGGAGGTGGCCGGTGAAGAAGACTTGACATTTTTAGAATGGGTCTTCTTGTGCTCCCATCAGAATTGATTAGAATTGTTCTCCTTTGATTTTTTTTTTTAATTTTTTTAATTTATTTTATTTTATTTTTATTTTTATTTTTTATTGGATTTTAGGTTTTGGGGTACATGAGCAGAACATGCAAGACAGTTGCGTAGGAACACACATGGCAGTGTGCTTTTCTTTCCTTCTCCCCTTCACCCACATTTGGCATTTCTCCCCAGGCTATCCCTCCCCACCTCCCCCTCCCACTGGCCCTCCCCTTTTCCCCCCAATAGACCCCAGTGTTTAGTACTCCCCTTTCTGTGTCCATGTGTTCTCATTTTTCATCACCCGCCTATAAAATGCTCATCGTCACTGGTCATCAGAGAGATGCAAATCAAAACCATATTGAGATACCATCTCATGCCAGTTAGAATGGCAATCATTAAAAAATCTGGAGACAACAGATGCTGGAGAGGATGTGGAGAAAAAGGAACACTTTTACACTGTTAGTGGGAGTGTAAATTAGTTCAACCATTGTGGAAGACAGTGTGGCGATTCCTCAAGGCCTTAGAAATAGAAATTCCATTTGACCCAGCAATCCCATTACTGGGTATATATCCAAAAGACTATAAATCGTTCTACTATAAGGACACATGTACACGAATGTTCATTGCAGCACTGTATACAATAGCAAAGACCTGGAATCAACCCAAATGCCCATTGATAATAGACTGGATTGGAAAAATGTGGCACATATACACCATGGAATATTATGCAGCAATCAGAAATGATGAGTTTGTGTCGTTTGTAGGGACATGGATGAATCTGGAGAACGTCATCCTCAGCAAACTGACACAAGAACAGAAAATGATTTTGTTAATATAAAGAACTTGATATGACTGGTTTTACAAAAGAATTTGTAACCCAGTCATTAGAGTCATTCATTTTCTCAATTTCATTGAACTATCCCCAAAAAAAACTTTACAGAAAAAGGCTCCAATTTTACCTGTTATTCTTTCACTTAGAATCTTATATTTGAAAATAGACTAAATTGGGATAAAATCAACCCTGTAAACTTAGAACTTAATTACGAACAAAGACTTATATAATCATGACACATTTCAAAGTTTTCAAACTGGCATTAAAGGCATGTATTCGCATGAGGGATTGGTTCTAGGTTGCCTAGGGATACCAAAATCCACAGCTACTCAAGTCATTTATATAAAATAGTGTAGTATTTGCAAAGAACCTATGCATATCCTTCTGTATACTTTAATCTCCAGATTACTTATGGTACCTAATACAATGTAAATACTATAGAAAACATTGTTCAACTGTATTATTTATTGTTTTTATTTTTTATTTTATATGTTTATATGTATTGTTTTATTGTTGTATTGTTATTTTCATTCCTTTCAACATTTATTTTAGAATCAAGGTGTACATATGTATATTTGTAACAAAGGTAAACTGTGTGATATTGAGGTTTGGAGTATGAGTGAACCCATCACCCACATGGTACATAGGCATAATACACAGTAGGTAGTTTTTCTCTTCCCCATCTAGTAGTTTCTGGTGTGTATTGTTGCTGTCTTTATGTCCACATGTAGCCCAAGGTTAGCTCTCACTTCTAAATAAGAACATGTGGTATTTGGTTTTTTGTTTCTGTATTAGTTTGCTTAGGATAATAGCCTCCAGTTCTACCCATATTGCTGTAAAAGATATAATTTTATCCATTTTTATGGCTGTGTAATATTCCATGACATATAGGTGTCACATTTTCCTCATTGATTCCACCGTGAATGGGCACCAGGATTGTGTCCATATTTTTGCTATTGTGAATAGAACAGCAATGAGCATATGTGTACATGTGTCTTTTTGATAGAATAATTTATTTATTTTTTTGGTTATCTATCCAGTAATGGGATTGCTGGGTTGAATGGTAGTTCAAATCTTAGTTCTTTGAGGAATCTCCTGCTTTCCACAGTGGCTGGAATAATTTACATTCCCATCAACAGTGTACAAGCATCTCTTTTACTCCTCAGCTTTGTCAACATCTGTTATTTTTTTTTTTGACATTTTTGCAAAAGCCATTCTGAATGGTTTGAGATGCTATCTCTTTGTGGTTTTGATTTGCATTTCTCTGATGATTAGTGATGTGAAGCCCTTTTTCATATGTTTGTTGGCTAGTTGTATGTCTTCTTTTGAGAAGTGTCTGATTATGTCCTTTGTCCACTTTTATTGCTTTTGATTTAAGTGCCTTATAGATTCTGGATATTAGGCCTATGTTGGATGCAGTTTGCAAATATTTTCTACCATTCTGTAGGTTGTCTGTTACTCTGCTGATAGCACTCTTGCTGTGCAGAAGCTCTTTAGTTTAGTGAGGTCTCCTTAATCAGTTTTTGTTTTTGTTGCAGTTGCTTTTGAGGGCTTAGTTATAAATTCTTTGCCAAGGCCAATATTGAGAAGTGCATTTCTTAGGTTTATGTTCTAGGATTTTTATAGTTTTAGGTTTTACATTTAGGTCTTTAATCCATCTTGAGTCATTTTTTTGTATATAGTCGGAGCCCAGTCTCATTCCTCTGCATATGGCTTGCCAGTTATCCAAGCACCATTTATTGAATAGGAATTCTTTTTCCCATTGCTTTTTTTGGTCAAATGTGTTGACGATTAAATAGTTGTAGATGTACAGCTTTATTTCTGGGTGATCTATTTTGTTCCTTTGGTCTATGTGTCTGTTTTTGTATACATACTGTTTTGCGTCAAAACAGTGCCATGGTGTTTTAGTTACTGTAGCCTCATAATATAGTTTGAAGTCAGGTGTGATGCCTCTAGCTTTTTTCTTTTGGTTTAAAATTGCTTTGACTCTTGGGCCTATTTTTTTGGTTCCATATGGATTTTAGAATGTTTTTTTTCTAATTCTGTGAAAAATGACCTTGGTAGTTTGTTAAGAATAGCATTGAATCTGCAAATTGCTTTGGACAGTATGGTCATTTTAGCATGGAATGATTTTCCATTTATTTGTGCAGTCTTTGACTTCTTAAACAGTATTTTGTAGTTCTCATTATAGAAATCTTTCATCTCCTTGGTTAGTTGTATTTCTAAATATTCCATTTTTAGTGTGGCTATTGTAAATGGGATTGCATTGTTGATTTGACTCTCAGCCTGGACATTATTGTTTTATAGAAATGCTACTTATATTTGAATATTTATTTTGTATCTTGAAGCTTTACTTAAGTCATTTATCAGTACTGGAAGCCTTTTGGTGGAGTCTTCAGGGTTTTCAAGGTATACAGTCATATTGCCAAGGAAGAGTTTGAGTTCTTCTTTTCCAATTCTGGTTGCTTTTTATTTCTTCCTCTTGCCTAATTGCTTTGGCTAGGACTTTTAGTAGGAACGATAAGAATGGGCATCCTTGTCTTTTTCCAGTTCTCAAGGGTAGTTGTTCCAGCTTTAGATCACTCAGCATGATATTGGCTGTGAGATTGTCATAGATGGATTTTGTTGTTTTAAAATATGTTCTTTCCATGCCTCATATGTTGAGAATTTTTATCATGAAGGAATGTTTGATTGTATTGAAAGCTTTTTCTGAATCTATTGAGATAAACAGTGCTCTGAGGGTGGGGCTTCTCCCTGGCTCAAGCACCGGCCACACATCTCAGCTCTGCACTCCTGAGCGGTATGATGTGACCTTGGGGCACTGGGAACAGGTCCATGACTTTTTCCTCTGACCCCTTAGGCTCAGACATTGGCTGTGCTAGGGGAGCCAAGGCGCTCCTATGCTGCTGGCAAAGCAAACCTGTGCCATGTGCGCACTCTTGTGGGAGCATTAAGGCAGGAGCCTTGGGAGGGCTGGTGGGCCAAAGGGCCTCCAGATGATACATGCTCCAGTCCTCTGGGAACAATGGCCTTGCTGTCTCCTGGCCTGGAGGTCAGCTGGGGTTAGAGCTACTTGAAGGAAGATGAAGAGCCTTGGCTGATTGTTGTGTATGGCCATGTTTTTCTGCAGCTGCCCAGCACAGAAACTCCCCAGGCTCTGTGCAGGCTGGAGCTCTTTCTCTGCCTACTCTCTGGACAGATTCCCCTGCCAATTCAAGTATCTATGAGGGTTGTGGGATCTCGTGTAGCTAGAATCCCAGAGGTCCATGGTGGCAGTGGGTTGTCCTGAAGTTATTTCACTTGCCCCTACTTTAGGAGCTGTTCAGGAACAGGAACTACTCTTGGTGCTCAGCAATCCCATGCAGGGCTCTCAGTTTCCTTCCTCTTCAGCCCCAGTGCCGGTGTTGACTCTCTATTGATGCTCAGTGTTTTCTCTCCAAAGATCTGTTTGAAATTTATTGGTTTACTTGATAATTTTTGTCTCTCTCATTGGGAGAAATGCTTCCTGGCTTTGTCCAGTTGGTCATCTTGTCCCTAGGGAAAAATTTTTTAATCATTATTTTTTAATTGTTTTCCTTTGTCCTGAATATTTTCAATTTGCAACTGATTAAATCTAAGGATTGAGAATACACAGATATAGAGGGCCAACTATAACAGATAAGTAAAGAAAACTCTTGAAAATTTTAATAAGTAAATATAAATTAATTCTATTTTATAGCTTTATGCAGTTAAGGTAATAATTATGCATATAAAAGAATTAGAACAACATAATAACTGAGAAAGAAGACATTCATATTGAATCCATATTGAGGAATTCATATTGACAATCCATATTGAGGTCAAGGTGATTTTCTAGAGCACAGATGATTACTTTTCAGATTGTACTTTGGAAAAATTTTATCCTACAATTAATTGTACATAAATAAATGTTCTAACATCCATAGATATACAATTTGGTTTATTTTTTTCAGAAATTGTAACCTTGTAGCTATCAGAGATATGTTTCTTTTAGAAACTCAGATGACAGAAGAAAGATAAGCTGGTTTGAAGACAGATCAATGAAAATTATCCAACCAGAAGAACACAGAGTATAAAAATTTATGAAAAATGAACACTGCTGCATGCGTTCCCTGAGTGACATATAGAAAGTCTAGCAGTCTAGCATATGGATAATTAAAAGCCTAAAACATGAGAAAAACTTTAAAGAAGTAATAGCATAAATCTCCCCAAAATTGAAAAGAAAAAGCCTTGGGTAGGCCCAATGTGCTCTGCAAACCCTAAGCAAAATAGACACAATTAGGCATATTGTATTAGGATGATGCAAAAGTAATTGCAGTTTTTGCCATTAATGGTAAGATTGCTGAGAATCAAAGATAAAGAGAAAAACTTCCAAATAGTCAGAATTATACACACAAGGTTACAAATGATAGCTGACTTAACATCAAAACAATGAAAGGATAAGATAATTGGACAAATTTATTTAAAATGTTAAAAATTACCTGTCAATTCAGGTTTTTATATCCAGCAAAAATGTCAGTCAAAACTGAGGAAAAATGAAAGCATTTTTACATAAATGACTGCAGAAAGAATTCAATTTCATGAAACCTGCACTACAGGAAAGGTAAGAGGAAGTTATTTACTCACTGAATTGAAATGACACCTACCAGGTTTCAGATCTATGGGAATAAAGAGCACTAGAAATTATAAATGTGCTAAACATATAAAAGACTATAGTGTATAGAGGAATTTATAATATATATAAAGTTAAATAATGTTAACAATATTCCAAAGGATAAGTGGAGACAAGTATATGGAATTATATTGTATAAGAGGTTTTTATTTGTAAAGTGGGAATAGCAATGTGTCAAAGGAACAACACTAAGAGATTTTGATTAGTAAATCATGTGTATAGTTTCATTTAGAGGAAATTAAATACTATACATATGAGTAAAACACCATTAGAGGAAATAAAATTTGATGCTAAATGTATTTGATTAACCAAAAGTAGACAGAAAAAAAGCCATAGCAAGTAAACAATTTGGGGAAATTGAAAAATTTTAAAGTGGTAGACTGAAATGCAGCTACAACAATAATTATATTTACTTGATGTAAACATTCCCATTAAAAGACAATTATTGTAATACTGGATGAACGACAAGACCCAACTAAATACTATGTGCATGAAAGGTATACTACTTAAAGTGATCTAGGTAGGTTAAAAATAAAAGGCTGAAGAAAAGGCAGGCATGCAAGCAGTAACATAAGATATAGTTCCTATGGCTCTGTTTGATTCAGACAATGTAGTCTTCAACACAAGGGTCAATTTTTCAGGGAGACATAGCAGTCATAAATCTATACAATAGTCATCAAAATAAATGAAGCAAAAAGTGTCACAATACATAGGATTAATAGGTTATTTGTTTAACATCCTTTCAGCACTTGATAAAACAAAGACAAAAATAGTAATATAAAAGATATGGAGAACATTATCACCAAATTGCTCAAATTGCCCAAATTTATATTTATGAAATAATATATCCAATAAATTAAGATTATAATGCTTCTGTAGTGCATATTGAACACTTATCAAGATACACTATATACTTGACCTTAAAAAGTCTTAGTAAAATTAAAACATTGAGTTCTCCAAGTTGTTCTCTGACCACAATGTAATTGAATTTAAAAATTTAAAAAAAGTTATATAGAAATCCCCAAATATTTGGAAATTAAATAGTATAATTTTAAGCAACTCATGGGTCAAACAAGTAGTATTAAAAGAAATATTTTCTTAATTCATTTATTTTTCTCAATTAAAATGACATTGTATAAAAATTTGTAACATGTGGCTAATATAGTTGTATTAGGGTTCTCCAGAGAAACAGAGCCAATAGAAAATATGTACATATTTAGAGGAAACAGAGCCAATAGGATATATGTACATATTTCCTCTGTGTGTGTGTGTGTGTGTGTGTGTGTGTGTGAATTGGCTCATGTGATTATGAACTAAAACGTCCCACCACCTGCAGTTTGCAAGCTAGAGAACCAAGAAAATTAATGATGGTGGAATTCAGTTCAAGTCCAAAGGCCTGAGAACTTAGGATGCATGGGTATGGGGGTGAAGGTGGCTGCTGACGTTACTCCTGAAATCCAAAGACCTGAGAACCAGGAACTCTGATGTCCAAAAGAAAGAGAAAAACATCTCAGCTCCAGAAGAGAAAGAAAGCCACCCGTCCTCTACTTTTTTGTGCTATTATGGCCCTCACGGAATTGGATGATGTGCACCTTCATTGGAGAGGGAAGATCTTCTTTACTCAGTTTACTGATTCAAATACTAATCTCTTCTGGAAACATCTTCACAGATGCACACAGAAAGAATGTTTTACCAGCTACTTGGGTATCCCTTAGCTCAGTGAAACTTGACACAGAAAATTAACCATAACAGTAAGTCCTAGGGGACAATTTAACTTTTTAAATGCCTATTGTATTAATCTGTTCTTGTACTGCTATGCAGAAATATCTGAGACTGAGTTATTTATAAAAAAGGAGGTTGTTTTGGTTCACAGTTCCACAGGCTGTACAGCATGATTCTGGCATCTTCTTGGCTTCTCAGGAGGCCTCAGGAAACTAAGAATCATTGCAGAAGGTAAAGAGGAAGCCAGCACTTCACATGGCCAGAGCAAGAGGAGGGAGGAGGTGCTACATACTTTTAAACAACCAGATCTTATGAGAACTCATTCACTATACAGTACCAAGGGGGGGATGGTGCTAAATCATTCATAATGACAGAAACCATGAGATTTCTGTCATTATGATCCAATTACCTCTCATCAGGCCCCACCTCTAAAACTAGGGATTGCAACTGAACATGAGATTTGAGTGGGGACACAGATCCAACCATATCACTGATATTATAGAAGAAAGACAAGGAGAACTATAAAACACTGCTGAAAGAAATCATAAATGACACAAATGAATGAAAACATATCCCATGATCTTGGATTGGAAGAATTAATATTGTGAAAACAACCATACTGCCCAAAGCAATCTACAGTTTCAATGCAATTACTAGCAAAATATCAACATCATTTTTTACAGAATTATAAAACAATCCTAAAATTCATATGGAACCAGAAAAGAGCTGGAATAGTCAAAGCAATCCTAAGCAAAAAGAACAAATCTGAAGGCATCACATTACCAAACTTCAAATTATACTACAAGGCCATAGTTACCAAAACAGCATCATACTGTCATAAAATAGACACATAGCCCAAATGGAACAGAAAGACAACCCAGAAATAAAGCTGAATTTGTACAGCCAACTTATCTTTGACAAACAATTCAAAAACATAACTTGGGAAATGGACACCCTAACTAATAAATGGTGCTGGGAAAACTGGCAAGCCACATACAGAAGAATGAAACTGGAACCTTATCTCTTATCTTATACAGAAGTCAACTCAAGATGGATCAAAGCCTTAAATATAAAACTTGAAGCCATAAAAATTCTTGAAGAGAATATTGAAAAAACTCTAGTAGACATTGATGTAGGCAAAGAATTCATGACTAAGACTCCAAAAGCAAATGCAACAAAAACAAAAATTAATGTATGAGACCCAATTAAACTAAAAATCTTCTGCATAGCCAACGAGCAGAGTAAACAGATAACCCAAAGAATAGGAGAAAATATTTGCAAACTACACATCCAAGAAGAACTAGTATTCAGAATCTACAAGCAACTCAAACAAATCAGCAAGAGAAAAAGAAATAATTCCATCAAAAGTGGGCACAGGTCATGAATAGACACTTCTCAAAAGAAGATATACAAATGGCAAAAAAAATATGAAAATGCTCAGCATCACTATTAATCAGGGAGATGCAAATTAAAACCACAATGAAATACCATGTTTCTTCTGCAAGAATGGCCATGATTAAAAAATGAAAAACCAATAGATATTAATGTGGATGTGGTGAAAAGGGAACAGTTTCACGCCACTGGTGGGAATGTAAATTAGTACAACCTCTATGGAAAACAGTGTGGAGATCTCTTAAAGAACTAAAATAGAACTACCATTTGATCCAGCAACCCCATTACTGAGTATCTACTCAAAGGAAAAAAGTCATCGTATGAAAAAGAAACTCACAAATATGTGTTTATAGCAGCGCCATTCACAATTGCAAAGAAAAGGCACCAACCTAAGTGTCTGTCGACCAACAAGAGGATAAAGAAAATATGGTATACATAGGTATATATACTCCATGGAATACTACTTAGCCATAAAAAGAAACAAAATAATGTATTTGGCAGCAACTTGTATGGAGCTGGAGGCTATTATTACAAGTGAAGTGACTCAGGAATGGAAAATAAAAAACGACATTCTCACTTATAAGTGAGAGCTAAGCTATGGGTACATAGAGTGATATAATGAACTTTAGAAACAGAAGGGAAAGGTTAGAATGGCGGGGCAGGTAGGTGTAAAAAACTACATATTATCTACCATGTATACTACTTGTGTGACAGGTGCACAAAAATTTCAGAATTCACCACTATCTAATTTATCCATGTAACCAAAAATCACTTGTATCCCCAAAGCTATTGAAACAACAAATATTTTTAAAAATTATATTTTAATAAGGTAAAATAATCAGTGGGAATTTCTTTACCTCAGCTGCTTCTGAAGGTCCACAAATCATAGTCTGTAGATGGAGCTTGAGCCACTGCTGGTGAGTCTGGCAGTTGGGAAAAAAAGCTGGATTTGGAGCTAGGGAGACGGAAGACAATTTAGAACCTGTGGCATCTTTGCTCCTTTCTGTCATTGCATGTAAATATAACTACTTCAGGGATTAGTGGCTGCTGCCTTACCTCTGTTTCTCAAATTGTATTACATATTGCTCTGATGCAGAACCCTGTAGGGAATTCTGGGACAACAGATTTCAGATTAAACAAGTTGACACAGTTCAAACCACCTCAGTAACCACAAATCACTACAATTCTATTTTTAGAAGTGAGAAAAACCCGAGTCTAACAATTTCATCCACCAAAACTTGAGAAAATTGGGAGAAAAAATATGTAAATTCATAACTGTTTGCTAAAGGGTAATTTATCCACTTGATATTGTTAGCTGTCAAATTAACTTCTCTTCATTTGCACACATGAAATTTATTCATAAAGGACTGTGCATGGTACACTGAGCAGCAGAGTATTTCTGGCTTCTTTACATTCACTACTCAGTATTTTTTTAATTTTTCATTTTACTTCCTTAGTGTTTACCATCAAGCTATTATTATGTATGCCTTGTAAATATATAATTACACACCAGGTTTGCATCTCACTGAACAACCCTATTTCAGGAGGAGGGAGATATGTATAAGCACAGCTGCTGTTATTGTGTTGCTCTCAGGCTTCCCACCCAAAGACAAGGAGAAAAGGAAAGAGAAAGATACACTTCTATTCATCCTTCTGGCGCTGCACAATAAATTTGTGACTAGAAATCATTTTTTATTTCTTTACCAGTTTTAGTTGCTAGATGGTGACTTCTCTTACTCAACTAATGAGCAATCTGACACATGTGAGTGAATTGCTGATAAGCACAGTTTTTATACTTATCCTGCTGCTGTGAAACTTTTATTCTTCCAAAACTGCTTTCCCTTGTCAATATTTTCATTTTGTCATTAACATTAATAATTTCTAGGTCTGTGAAAAAATTTAAAATACAGACATTACCCACTGAACGATGGCTATGGTAATTACCCTGGTTTGATTATTATACTATGTATTCATGTGTTGAAATATCACTTTGTACCCCATAGCCATATACAATTATAAATTTAAAAATTTGATAAAAGGAGGAAACAAGTGCTTAAGAAACAGGCAAACATGTTCTTTATTACCTTATTCAGTTATTAATCAAATCCCATTAATATGTATTCATTCTTCTATTTAACATTTATTAAATATCTAGGTGTTGGTAAAGAAAATGGGCTCAGGAAGTGGGAGGGAAAAAGGTGAATATAATGTGACCACAGCCCCTCCTCTCCATGCATTCCCATGGCTGCTGGCTCCTCCATGCCCCATGGGATCAAATGTGGTTTGCTCTTATGAGACTCATCAGAAGGGATTCACAGTACCAACCAATCAAGCTTAGTAAACTCTGTTGAATATATCTTAAGGAATCTCCTGCAAAACCCCATTGCACAAATTTATTACCATTGCTAACTTCTCCGAAATTTACTTCCCACTGACCCCATCCAAACTCAATCCTACCTTATCCCTTCCTCATCTGCTACTCTCCTCCTCAATGTACTAGGTTCAAGGCCATTTGCCAGGCTTACTGCTATACCGCCATCTGGGGTGCTTTCCTTCCTTGTCTTCATATACTACCCATCTTTTAAAATCCATTCTGACAACTCTTATTCTATATTCTATATATGAATTTCTAATCTA
This sequence comes from Callithrix jacchus, assembly GCF_049354715.1. Taxonomy (NCBI): domain Eukaryota; kingdom Metazoa; phylum Chordata; class Mammalia; order Primates; family Cebidae; genus Callithrix; species Callithrix jacchus. The sequence continues at coordinate 79,361,595 of NC_133504.1, forward strand.
TAAACATTGTTTAATAATACAATGACACCAGTCTGTTTTCCTCAGTCTTTGTTTCATGGGTGTATGTTTTTCTAAGTAATTTGTTAATTAAAATCCATCTACGTTTTATGCTGAATAGCTGCAGGCAGGCCATTTAATTCACAGACATCTGCAATGAAGTGATTAGGAGCCTAGCTTCTGAAACCCCATACTGGATTTATATCTGAGTTACTGACTGTCTTATCATGAGCTCATTTATAATAACACTTACCTTAAATACAAACACATTGATCAGTGGTACAAAAATATTTTTTCTTTAAATTCCTATTATATAGGCATTTTCCTACTTTAAACATTTTTTTTTTATTTTTTAACCTCTTAAAACATTTTTTTTTTGTTGAAAATAGAGACACAAATACACACACCAGCCTAGGCTTACATAGAGTCAGCATTATTAAATATCACTGTCTTTCACCTCCATATTGTCCCACTATAAGGTCTTGAGGGGTATTAACGTGCATGGAGCTGTCATCTCTTATGATAATGATATCTTCTGGAACACCTCCTGAAAGACCTGCCTGACACTGCTTTTTATATAAAATTCTTTTTATATAAAGAAGAAATACATTTTAAAATGGCAGTTAAAAGTATAGCATGGTAAACACATAGAACAGTAACACAGTTATAATCCCATTGTCAAGTACTATGTAGTATAAATAATTATATTGTTATACTTTTATATCACTTGGATACCAGTGGTTTTCTTTATACTGTCATCACCACAAACATGTAACTAATGCATTGTGCTGTGATGTTATGAGGGTCATGAAGTCACCAGGCAATAGGAATTAATCTGCTCCATTATAATCATATGGACCATTTCCATATACATGATCTGCCTTTGAGAGAGTTGTTATTGCTGCTCATGACTATATTTACATAGCATTTACATTGTATTAGGTATTAAAAGTAATATAAAAATAAAGTATATAGGAGGCTGTGCATAGGTTACATGTAAATACTATACAATTTTATATAAAGGACTTGGGCACCCATGAATTTTCATATCTTTGGGGTCCTGCAACCAATACCCTGTGGATACTAAGGGACAGCTGTAGTCATGAATATATAATCTTCAGAGTTTCTACTTTTAGCATGCTCACATGGCAAGCCTTCCATCCTGGTCAAACCGAATTCTCCACAGACTGTTCGATTGCACCTTTAAAAATAAAATTTAATTTGGAGAAAGCATACAATGATGCTGACAGGTCTCAGTTTAAATTTATGGGCACTAATTTTTAGTTAACTCTTAGGGTGGCCTGGCAATTCATATTTTCCAGTCCATTCATGATTTTACTGTTCTTGGGCAGCTAACTATATCATACCTTCTCTTCACATCTGAATCTTTTATTAGTTTATTCTCCATTTTTATGCTTAATGGAAAACCAAACTTTCTCTCATAGCAAACAAAAGAGACATTCACAGGTTACCACCAATATATATTCCCTCTTTCCTGCCCCTGTATCTAAAAGACTCTACCCTTCCTCCTGTTAATATAATTAGCAGTTAGTGCTACTAAGGTCAACCCTTTAAATTGTATATGATAACGATTTCTTTTGACTACTCAAGAACATCATCCAGCATTTCTCCACTTTCTTGTAGGCATGATTAATATTTCACTCTCTCCTGGATTAGTTTTATTTGCATATAAACATGCAGTTATTTCTCTCATCGAAAACACCTTCTCTTGGTTGCCACTGCACCTTCCAGCTATCAGGTTATCAGTCTACTTCCTTTACAGCAAAATTCCTTAAGAGCTGTCCATATTCTGTCTTTTCTTTCTCTTTTTTCCTTTTCTTTTGAACCTACTCACATTAGTCCTTTGCCTTGAGCTCCAAAACTGCTCTTGCCAAGATCACTAGTGATTTCTCCATCGATAAATTGACAAAGACAGGCTTTAAGATTCCCCTTAGCTTGACTAAACTTTAAACAGTTTCTTCTTGACTATAGGCCTCTGACCTCCCTTTCCTTAGATCATTTATTTCAGAACTCTAGCAATTGTAAGTTCTATCTTTGCCCCTTTGATATAAATCTCTCAGACTCCCGTCAGTTTTACAACTCAGGACTGTCTTTCTCAAGGACCTGAGAGCTGCCTCTTTGCAATATAGTCATCAAGAAAGATAGCACCCCTATATCCCGGTCTGTGGGACTGTAGGAGTCTATCTTGGATAAGCACCAATTAGCAAACACAGATGGCCTGATCATATTGACCAACCTCTTCCATTGTCCTCTAGGAGTTTTCTGTTAGCTCATCATTGCTTGTAAAAACCCTCTCACCTTTTTCTCAGTGGAGTTGAGTTCAATCTTTCTTTCCTATTGTGAGCCTTCTTTGTTTATTTAACTCCATTTGGTACAATGGGCAACTCTCATTGCTTATGTTAATAACATATCAATAATATATGGTATAATTGCTCACAATCTTTTGAAAAACTTTGTGCTCTTCTTTTTTTTCTAACATATTGGCTGCTACTTCTCTGTCTTTCTTGCTTGTTTTTTTTCTAATAAAATTGACCTTTAAAGATAAGACTGAGCCAAGGCCCACTCCTTACCTCTTATTTTCCATAGCTATCATATGTAAATTTCTCTAGTTTTACAGCTTTAAGTGCCATCTACATCAGTTAATTTAATCAGAGAAGCAGAAACCCCACGAATGATATGGAATTATGGAATAAGATTCATTGCCGGTGTTATAACTGCTCTGGTTGCTGGTGAAGAAGTCTATGGAGGGCTGTTGGCTCTGCATCTGGTATGAGCTTAGGATCATAGGAAATCCTCAATGGTGGCAGTTGGGAGAAAAATCTGGATGTGAACCATGGGAGAGTGGAAACAACCCAGATCCAATGAATAAGCAAAAACTAGATTTCACAAGGAGAAACTGGAACCTGCCTCCAACTTGGACAAAGTGGAAGAAGCTAGTAACCTTCCTCATGGAACTACACCTAGGTGAGTCCAGAATTTGGAGAAGATAAAGAAAGGAATTTGGTGGAAGCTAGACAAATTATAATCTGGACGCTGCCACATGCCATTAAGGTGCACAAGCCGATCAGTGACAACATGAGCAAGTTTACAGCAATGTCTGGTGCTCCAACCTCCAGAACTTTGGGGCTTCTGGTAAATTTCCACTTTCCAAATCTTACACAAATGTATTGCATGGCCCACTCTACCATAGAACCATACAGTAAGGAAAATTTGTGGAAACATTTCAGTAGTGAATTTAATATCCCTAAAAGTGACATCCCTTATATACTGACAATTTCTAGTTTTGTATCTGTAGCTTAAATCTTTTCCATGAACTCCAGATTTGTCTATATGCCTATTTACTTTCCACTCAGATATCTAGTAAACATCTTAAACTTAACTTGTTCTCCTGCAGTTATTTGCATCTGAGTAAATTCAACTTCATCTTTCCAGTCTCTTTTATGCAGCCAGAGTTACCCTAGTCTTCCCACTGCTTCCCATATATGACCCATTAGAAGATTTTATTAGGTCCAACCTCACAATGCAGGTAGCCCTTGTTATCTAAATTCTCTGTGTCTAAAACTCAGTGGCTTAATTAATTTCAGTAACTGGTAGCTTTTGTTACCTAAACATGCAATCAATGCTGCGATTTGAATATATGGACTAAATAGAATAGCACAATAAGGCCTGTATATATATTTAGGATCTAATATTTTCACCATCTCTGTCAAAACCACTCATCTCCTTCCTGATTTATTGCTGATTGATTTGTCTCCCTCTTCCACCCTTGTGCCTCTGTAATCTATTTTTAACCTAGCATTCAGAGCAATTCTTAAAAAAAGCCAAATCATGTTACCCATTGATTATAACCCAGTAAAATTCAAAGTTGGTGTTACTCTTGCCAAAGTCTTTGTAATATGGCCCCTCACAACCTCTGAGACATCATAGCCCAGTAACGCTCTCCTTCATCCACATCCACACAACTTTTGCTTTATCTCCACGGGTCTACTCCCTGCTCATAAACATTCTACTTCAGCTTTGCATTGCTGTGTCCCCTGCCTAAAAAACTGTTTCCTCTCCTCCCTTCAATAGGCCTGTGGCTTATTCTTTCTCAAATTTTCCAAATTTTTCTGAAACGTCACTGTGATAGTTAATTTTATGTGTCATCTTGGCTAGGCTATGGTGCTCAGTTGTTAGGTCAAATACCAGTCTAGATGTTGCTGTGAAGGTAGTTTTAAAGATGTAATTAACATTTAAATCAGTAGGTTTTGAGTAAGGCAGGTTACTCTCTGTAATGTGGATGGACCTTGTCCATTTAGTCGAGGGTTTTAAGAAACTGATGTCCCCTGAGGAAGAAGGAACTCTACCTTCTGACTGCTTTGGGACTGAAGACTGCAGCGTTAACACCTGCTGGAATTTCCAGCCTGCTGGCCAGCTCTTCATATTGCAGACTTACCAGCACATTTGTGTGAGCCAGTTTCTTAAAATAAATCTCTTTCTCTCTTGCACTATCCTGTTATTATTTCTCTGGAGAACCCTGAATAAAACAGTCACCTTTTCATTAAAGTTTTGCTTTGTTCAAAATAAGAATCATTCTCATGTAAATGCCCCAAGACAATTCCTATTCCACTTAACTGATTTTATTTTTTTCCTAGAGCCCATGTATACCATGTTCATATGGTTATTTATACTATCATTTTCTTAGCATGTGCCAGAAATTCTAAACTTCATAAAAGCAGGCACTTTATCCTGTCCTCTGCTGGATCCTTAGCTTTTAAGAGTGTGTGGCTTAGAATAGGTAGTTAGTGAATATTTGTTGAGTGGATGAATGAATGAATGAGTGAATATTCATTCAATGAATTTGTTGAATGAATGAGTTTTAAATAAATGGAGTTTCCTATTTAGTTGAAAAATTTTTGGTGATGATTTAGTGAGTCCTTGGAATGCCATGAAAACGTGGCAGGGAAGTTGTAGACAGGAAGAGGAAATTATGACAACATAGATGTATGAAAATTGTTGTAAATCAAAGAAGAAACAGAAGACAACCATAAAAAGCAAGGAACTACTTTTCATCTTCATCGTGCAATGTTTAAATTGATAATGATAGTTACTGTTTTTCTTGCTTCTGCCTAGAAAAGAAAAACAGTCCAAAGAAAATTAGCTTTCAGAAATAAGCACAAAGAAAAAGAAAAAATTGGAGAAAAGTAAAAGACAAACGGTCTTAATGAATGCCAGTGCTTAGCTAAGATTAGGAACCACAAATGCTAATGCTACCTATTTACAGAGATTGTAACACTGCTTATCTGTTTTGTGGAGAAGAGAAATTAGCTTATGCTATAAAATATAAAAGTGAATAAAACACTAAATATTTATAGCCTGCAGAATAAAATTGAAAAGCAAAGCTTATTTGTGTAATTTAAATATTTTATGCATTGCATTTTGAAGGATATTCTGTACCACAGTCCTGACAAAAACAGATAAAATAAAATAAATAGCTTGCTCGCTCCTTTTATGTGAGATATCCAGCCCAGACAATGCCTTGCAAGACTAAGGTGGCTTTTAGTGTTTTCTTTATTCGTTTTTTCCTTATTCATTTATTCACAAAATATGCATTGATTACTTCCCATGTGCTAGACATAGTAATAGGCATTGTCTTTATGAACTTGTCAGTTATGATCTTTGATTTGTAAAATTAGAGGCTACTATGGTAGCAGATGCTCAGTACTAATCAGATACATATATAATTGTAAATGGTGACAAGAGATAAAAAAAAGAAGGAAATTATAAGATGTTATGAGCTACTATAGATGGGAGACTTTGATGGATTGTCAAAGACACTGGGGCATGTTTACAATAAGACCTGAGGAATGAGTAGGGCTTAACTAAGCAATGAATGGAAGAATTTAACTTTGGAATAGAAGGAACAAAATACTTAAAGCAGAAAGAAAAGACTTGGTGCAGTTGTGGAAATAAGTCCAACATGTTTGGGGGAGAAACTTGGTTTTTGAGGAAGACAGTAAGGGACAATTCCTATATGTCACAGGGTTCTTTGTTGAAGATTTAGAAATTCATTGGTACCTAAAATATCAACACTGGTGTGTGAAATTTTAAAAATACTATCAGAATTGTATGTACAGAAAAGACAAGACAATATTATTTACAGGAATGTTGGTATTATTTACGGGATATTTTATTGGTAGAATCAAGGGAGACAGGCTTTGCAACAGGAACCACCAATAAGTAACTGCAGCTATCTTAATGTCAGATGCAGACTCTTAAGATTAGAATTTAAATGCAAGTAGTTTGTTTGAGAGCTGATCCCAGGAAGCACGGTAGGAAAGCAAATGAAGTGAGTCAGATGAGGGAAGAAGGCTGTCATAGGCTGAAAAATTGCTCCCAAAGATAGCCGTTCTAATCCTCAGAACCTGTGAATGTTACTTACTCTGGTAAAACGTCTTTACAGATGTGACCAAGGTAGGGATCTTAAGGTGAAGAGAGTATCCTAGATTATTAGGCTGAACCCTAAATGTTGTTACAAGTGTTCTTATAAGAGGAAGTAAGTGGAGGTTTGATTACAGAAGAGGGGAAGGCCACATGACTACAGAAGCAGAGATTGAAATAACTTGCTTGGGAGATAGAAGATAGGGGTCGCTAGAAGCTGAAAAGGCAAGAAATAGATTCTCCTCCATAACCTCCAGAGGAAGTATGACTCTGCCAACACCTGCTTTTGGCCTGGTGAAACCCGCTTTGGCTTCTGAACTGCAGAACTGTAAGATAGCAGATAGGTGTTGTTTTAAGCCACTGTGTTTGTTGTAATTTGTTATAGCAGCAGTTAGAAACAAATACAGAAGCATACTTATCTCTGGTTGATAAGTTCTCTGTTCTCTCACTGACTTTTCAAGGAAGTTGCAATTTCTTTTTCTTTTTTTCTTTTATTTTTTTAATTGCATTTTAGGTTTTGGGGTACATGTGAAGAACATGCAAGATAGTTGCATAGGTACACATGTGCTTGTGTGATTTGCTGCCTTCCTCCCCTTCACCCATATCTGGCATTTCTCCCATGCTATCTCTCCCCAACTCCCCCCCACCCTGCTGTCCCTCCCCTATTTTTTAAAGCCTCAAAACAGAGAGTACAGTGAGATATACTATCTCTGCTCCTCTAGTTGGTTCCAAAACCACATTTGACTTTTATTATGTGCCTTTTCTATTACTCATCTTAGATCTCCCTACTCTCAGCTAGCCATTCTGTTTTCTTGCTCAGTAGGGTTACTAAAACCTTCACCCCTAAGTTATGTAAACCTTGTTTACTATGCCCCTTTAAGGCTGTGGGTGATGCAATGGCCAATTCTTGGCTTTGATTGGGTGTTGGAAGGGCTAAGAGAAGATCCAAGGTGTCCCCTTAGTTTTAACATTTTCTCCCCTAGCTTCATTATGTAGCAGCTTCCATATCTCCTTATGACACTCAGAGATTGCCCTTAACAATATAGTAACTCACTTTTCTGCTTAATAATTTGTGGGCATATAGAATAAAGGAACATCTGTAGCTTTATGTTTTATGACGTACATACTATTATCAACAGATAGCAGCATTCCTTCACCTAGAAAGCACAAAGTTCCTAAGTGAGTCCTGTAGAATTATATTGAGAGAGGCCAGTTCTACTTCCATCTTTTCATTCCCAGACTCATATATTGTCACTATTAGCAGCACAATATTATATAATAGTTATTGCTTCAAAGTCTATGCTGCATTTTTGAGTATCCCATATACAAAGTGCCATCTCTAAACTGATGCCTTAAATTGTGTCTGTAAAACACAATTCCAGTGTTCAATTAGTCTGTACACTTCCAGGTGAAGCAGTATACAGTAGGACTGGTAGATTGCATAGTCATGTGCACATTGTCACACCTCTTGTGTAATAAAGTAGGTCCTTTCATCCAGGTCAATATGCTACAGGTTCGTGTTTGGTAAATCACATCTTAGTGAGGCTTTGAATAATGGTGCTATTTAATAACTTAGTGCAGAAAGAAAGGGAAATCCACACCAAGAACACACATAGTCTTGGTAAGGACAAATCAGTATACCCCTTCAGAGCTGAAGGAATGCAAAATAATCCATTAGCTCCAAATGTCTGGTTAATCTCCACAAATTATATAAACACATTGAATTTTAGCATTGGTCTTTGACTGTTGATAGTTGATAAGTTAGACTTTCAATGCTGACAGTAACCCAATAAACCTTGATAAGAAGGAATCCATGTTTTAGCCTCCATCCCTGCCAAGGAGTCAATCCCATTCATAGGCCCACGATGAAAGCATAGAGGTGGATTAGATCAGAGGCTAGAAGACATCCATGAGCCAAATCAGACTGTGTTCTTACTCTGTGATAGATGCTCTCTATTGGGTCTTGACATGAAACAACGTTGTGCATATGGATTTTCTTTCTGACCTACAGTGCTTCTCCTAGCACCACCATTAAACACTTTCAGAATGCCTTATCTATGCCATAGTATCCTATATCACAGTGCTTTTAAGTAGAGGTGATTCACGATTACAGAGGAAATGTGGCAATGGTCTCTTTACCAAGGATTTCACTGGTCTTACCACAACTCTTGTTGCGTAGAAACATTTGGCTTGGAAGAATAATGAATAAATTGCTAGGATTTATTCAATTTTGGAGAAATCTGACACACATGCTTTCTGATGTTTGGAGGAGCTGTTGTGCAGCATGGAATATATGCCTTAAACAAATGACTAATATATGGTGGTGTCTCTCCCACAGAGTGTGTTTACAGGTGTGTCAAACAAGGAAGAGAGATGAGAGTAGCTATCTCTCACCATATCCTTTATTTCTGCTAGAATTCTTGCTTCCTTTTCCCATGATCTTCAGTTTGTGGATCTGGTGATCCTGGACTCCAAGGTAGGGCTTTTTCCACTACAAAAAATAGTTGTGATTCCAACAAATTGAAAGATGAGTCCCCTGGCCATTCTGGAGTCTATGCCAATTATCTAACTGCTGGGGTGATAATCCTAATAACTACAGACAGATTGGCTTGCTGCTAAACAATGAGAAAAATACTTTTTTTAGAATCCAGAGGATTCACTAGACAGTCTCTTAATATTTCCTTGTTCAAATATTATAGTCACTGTAAAATAGTGTTAACTAAAAAAAAAAAAAAAGATAACTCCATGGACACAGATCCTGCAGAGATAAGGTTTGGGTGACTCTGTGAAGCAAATAATTTTGTATAGTCAAAGTGTTGGCAGAGGATAAAGGGAATCTGGGATTTGTGTTAGAAAAAGGAGTTACGCTTATCAAATTTGTCCTCATGGCAAGCCACAGAGCTGTGAACTGTAACAGCTATGTTTCTGCTTATTTAACTGTTTCTTTCATCTATCTTTCCATACTACCCTGTATGAAGAATATCAGTTACACTAATATTGTAGCATTCCCATGGAAATAACTGAATTGATACCCCCTGCAGGTGGAACTTTTTGAATCTCCTGTGTTGATGTTTTACACTTTCACTCAACAAAGAATGAAAGTGAATGCTAAGGAGTGGAGATGCGTTGCACTGGATACCTACTGTTTGCTTCACCAGAGGTACTCTCTATTCATTTTTTTATCCCTTAAGGCTGACCTATATGAACTCCAATAAACATTGATTTTTCTCATATTGTACAAATTTTCTCCTTCAAGATTTTGTTGACGCTTTCTTTCCTTATTCTTTTGGCCTGTGATGGAGTGCCTTGTGTTGCTCTACTATCTTTTGTGCTTTCCCTCCCCTGATAGCTTTGTAAATAGTGCCCTGAAAAGTAAATCTCCTTGAATTATCCTATTTGAAGTGTATCAGCAATTACCTCTTGGGACCCTGACTGATAAAGATGATGAGTATGGTTTTGGATATGTTAAATCTGAGTGTTCTGAAGATTAATATTGAGAACATTTCTAAATACAAGTTGGATAGAAGAATCTGAAGAGATGCGGAAAAGTCTAGACTGCTGACATACATATGGAGGTCATTAGCGCATAAGTAGAGGCTGAGGGCACTTCTGAGGAGCACCAGGGTGATGATGGAATAACTACAGATACAGATGATGAGATGACTGACAGAAGATGAAGATCTCACAAAAGAGGAAAAAACGGCACAGACATCAAATCATTAAAAGAACTGGGAATGCGCAGCATAACGAGAATAAATGGGGTGGAGAACTTAACAAAAAGGGACAACCATCGTCAATGTCAAGATGCAATAGAGAGAACTAGTAAGATCATAATTTTAAAAGATAACTTGATTGTATATGACAACTTCAAATTAAAAGTCATAGAGATGATTTGCAAAGTCATTAGAAACCCAATAACATTGTAGTAAACAGAGACTGCATTGAAGTGGTTGAGGAATGGGTTGTAAAAGAAGCAGAGCTGTCTTCAAAAAAGGTATTTGTTCAGAAGGTTGTTAAGAAAGTAAAAAAAGTGACTGGATACAGTAAGATGACATGAAATTTTGAAAGATATTTTCCTTTTCAAGATAAGGAGTATGTCAGTATGTTTTTAGTATTGAGAAAAATATAATAGAAAGATAAATAAAGATACATAAAAGAGATGGAAGGCAAAAGAAGAAATGCCCCAGAAAATGGCAGGAGACAAAATCAAGAGAATATGAAGAAAAGTTGAACTTAAGTAGAGGGAGAACCTCCTCAACCTCTGGACCTATAAGTCAAGCAATAACGTGGATGCAAATTAATTTATAGGTAGTGATGCAGGAGGGCTGCAAACAAACCTTTTGAACACCAAACAGGGAAAAAAAGTGGTAATTTTATTTGGCCAGGAGCTGTGGCAGGCATGGATGCCTCAACAAATGAGCTCCCAGACAAGAAAACCCTGGCCCTTTTAAAGGCCTACAGTCTAAGAGGTGCACCTATGAGAGGGTCGAGAGCATGGGGGACGTGACTTAGGTGGGGGTCTAATCGTGATTAAGCAAGAACAGTACCTTCCAGGGAAAATTCCTCCGTATCATATCCGTGATCCATGGAGAGTATCGTGGTTAGCAGTAGGGGTTTAATCCTTTAGACTTGACTGGCAGCGCTCACCAGTCCCTCCTCTAGCTGACTTTTAACTTCTTTTGAGATGCAATGTAGAAGGCTAAAGGGGAAATGACCTTAGAAGCTCAGGAGGAGGTGGTCTCCTTTCTCAGTAGAAGGGCAGAACATTAAAGGTTTATGGTTTCAGTTTTATTATTACATTGCTGTTGTGAGTGGAAAGTGAGCTGCAAAGAAGACAAAGCACAAAATAGCTATTGGGGAAGTGGGAGGTGACATTGACTGTAACAGGTATTAAAAGGGTGATAGTAGTGAGGGCTCAAGTGATGGGAGAAAACGTGAATTTATAAGGGTGAAAATCTACTATATATTTGTGTTTTTCTCTAACAATCCTCAGAGCTTCTTGGTAACTGTACAGGAGTGAAAAACGTAATAAGTACCACTGTGATTCTGCTGCTAAATATTAAGAAAATAAAATGTTTGTTTATTCTTGCTTTTCTTTCTCCTTCCCTCTTTCCCTATTTCCTTCACTCCCTCTTTCCCTCTTTTCATGCCTCTTTTATACTTTCTCCTTTCATTTCTTTGCCTCTCCTTTTCTTTTTGTCCTCTTTAGTTCTGTTCTTTTTTTCCTCCAACATTGGTGGTGCACCTTTATGTGTCAGATATTGTGATAGTTACAGAAGACACATTTTACAATATAGTTGCAGTAAAAAGTTTCAAAGAGAAGTTGCTAATGCTCCTCAGCTGGGAGGCTATTAATCTTTGCATAATACCAACAACGAAAATAAGAGTGTTTTTATACTTTGAGCCTTTGTTAGTTTTATTATTTTGGGAGTATAAGAAGTAAAGTACACGTGGACTCAGGGAGAGGAGCATCACACTCTGGGAGTAGTTGAGGGGGGGTAACGGAGGGACAGTGGTGGGTAGGGAGGGATAACATGGGGAGAAATGCCAGATATAGTATACACCAAAAGTAAAATAAAAATAAAAATAAATAAAAAAGAAGTAAAGTTTGGGTTATTCTGAAAGTTTTATCTTTAATATTTTTGCTCATTTGCTAATTATTGATGGAGCAGATGTTTTCTACTCCATCAATACTTTTAAGTCCATACTGAGACATTTGACAACTTATTAAATGTCTGCATACTGCTTGCAACCTATTGGGAATTATTATTATTTCTTTAGAAAAAGTTTTGTAGCCGCTTCTCTCAGTCATTGCTGTCCTATGGCCATGCTAATACTGTCCCATGGTGGATGCTGGTCTTCTTTTTGAGGTCCTCCATCTCTCTTAGGCTAACTGTGCTAAGTGCTCTTGATTGCATTCATATCGACTTGGAAGTCGATATGAATACCTACTTTAGAATTGACCATTCTCCTCTCCCAATTCGGGGGGCAAACCAAAAAATCTGGCATCCTGCCTTCTCACTCAACCTCTGTCGTAAGCACCTTTGTGCGAATAAGGAGAGAAAAGAAACCCTGAAAGATGAAAATTTTCTTTTTATCAGGATACATAATAGGGAGAAATCTATGCAGGTTTGTAGTCAGAACTAGAACTTGGAGAAAGAAAAGGGAGAGGGAAAGAAGACAGTAAAATAAATTTAGAGTAACATAGATGATGCCATCCATTTCTTCAAAGTAAGGGAGAAAATGAAAGAAATCCTCTTTCCCGAAACACTGGAGATTATACATAATTTTTATGACTTGGCCCAGAGACTCATGGTGACAGTCACAGAGAAGTGAGATTATATATTCTTGACCTTCTGCATTTTCCTCTCCCTGCCCACTCCGAATGATTTTTGTGATAAAACGAAAACCTTTTTGTACTGTGAAGTTGAGAATGAAGTGAACATTAAAGCAATTCATCTGTGTTTCAAAAAGTTAAATTGTTGAAATGCTAAAAGTAATTTCTAATTCAGTAATATTAAGGTAAGGGATGACTTTCGGTGATTTGAAAGCATAGATGGCCAAATGTTTTGTTAAAAAGCCTAGTTGGTATATAAAGTTCCTATGTTGCCTCATCCTGGTCCAATGTCATGGCTAATTCCTTAGCTCTGTTTCTTAATGGGTTGGTTACCTGGCAAATTAATGATGCTTAAAGGAAACAAAGATCAAGTAATTATCTCTTTCTTTCCCTGGCTTTGGCCCTGGTCTCTCACCCACTGAGTTCAGTGACTTCAAAAAAATTTTTGAATGCAAGAGAGAGAATGTCTCTGTGCGCTGGACTATGGCAGCATCTTTTGGCTGGGATAAATGTCACTTCCTTCTTCTCTTCCTCTCCTTTGCACTAACGGAAATGTGTATATAGTTATGGTGAGGGCTGAGAAGGTATTTTTCCAATAAACTGACAGACTATCATATATATCAATTTAGCTCCTGCCCCCCCCCCACCTGATCAAAGTGAAAGTTTTTGTGGAGGTTGACAACAATCAGGATGTGGTGGTATCAACAATATTTTACAAATCATTATTTTTACCACGATTTTTCTATAAAGTGGACACAGTTTGCTTTGTCAAGCTAGAACATGTATATAAACTGTGTTGAAAGACACATACTGAATCTCATTCATGGGTTTAGCACTGCTTTAGAGCAGGCTGACTGGTGAGGGAACCTAAAGCACCAACAGCAGGAACATAGTCTGCATACAATCCTGTTCTCTGGTATTTTTTTTCTTTTTGGAAATTGCTGCAAAGCCTCACAAATCAATAGTAGCACATTGATAGAAGAGAAATTCTTTGGAGGTGCTGCCAGTAGACAATGTTCAGGCAATAAAATGTGACATAATTGATTCATGTAGCCCTTGCTGCTTTCTAGCATCATTATGTGTATTTATGTATTTATTTGTGAATAACAATCAAATAAATGAATGGCACCAACAAATGCTTCACTCTATTTTCTGATATTGATTTCCTTCCTGTGCCCTCATTTTTTCATTTGTGTCTGTGTAGTATAACTTATATAAGCTGTCACAGCTGTTTGTCAGTTCTTTCTAACAGCCTTCCCTTTCTGAGAGGCGACTGGATCATTCTGGATACTTGGCTCCTCACTGATGTCTGGAATTCCATCCAAGACTCCCCGTCTTGGCGATGAATGACTTTTCTTTCAACTGGTTGAAATTTAACTTTGGAAAGTGATTAGTTTCAGGAATGACATCTCAATGGATCATCCAAAGCTTAGATATTCTACCTTGAGTAACTTTGCAAACACATATAAAAAATAGACTAATAGGCAAGATACAGCTTTAGTTTTCTATTAAAAGAGCTACCCAGGAATAGCCCAAAACAGGATGAGATTTTCTAACATTTATCCAACATTTTACTTATTTGATTGAAAGGGTAAGCAAGTTTTTGGAAGACTATCTTACCTAGCATGTACGTGAGATTAAATTCATTTTTCTGTGAGGAAGCTCTGGAGGAACAGCAGAGGTTATATTCGTTTTTTAAAATCCCCAGTACATGGTTGACATGTAATTATATTTGGGTAAGAGTTAAACAAGACAGAATGCCCACATTTGCATCCACTCACTCTTGAAACTGCAGTAAAATGACATTGAAAGAATTTTAGATGGCTCGAAATTACTAAAAAAAAAAAAAAAAAAAAAAAAGAACGGAAGAGGAGAGATTTTAAACAGCAAAAATAGATGCTTAAGCAGTAATTTAGCTGACAGAAAAATTAAAACCATTGGCTTGTAGAGACTTGCAGCCCCAACCACTGGCCTTGGGAAGGGGAGGAGGTGAGGAGGGGGTGCTGCTGATTACCTCTATAAAAATTCTCAAACATTGGGATTTGATGAGCTTCTGGGTTGGTGAATGTGTCCATATGCTAGAAGGGTGGGACACCCTTACTCTGTAGACAGAAGGTCCTGTGCTCAGGACCCCTGGATTTTGTCTTATCTACTCTGTCACCTTGCTGTTTATCTGAAGGGATGAAAATAAGTGCATATGTTCAAGCCTGTTTAAAAAAAGTCAGAAGTGGTTGTTTCCCACTAGGCAATGCCAGAAATTCTCAGCAATTGACAACAGCAATAACCTTTACAAAAGGGGATGTTGGTGGAGGAGGGGCAATGGGACTGAAAACATTAAAAAGCTTCTGCAGAGTAGAAGAAATAATCATCAGAATAAACAGACAACCCACAGATTAGGAGAAAATATTCACAAACTATGCATCTGACAAAGGACTAGTATCCAGAATCTATTATACAAGGAACTGAATCATATAAGTAAGAAAAATAACAAATAATCATATCAAAAAGTGGTCAAAGGACATAAATAGACATTTCACAAAAGAAGATACACAAATGTCCAACAAATATATGAAAAAATGTTCAATATTACTAATTATAAGGGAGACTCAAACTAAAACCACAATGGGATACCACCTTACTCCTGCAAGAATGGCTATTATCAAAAAGTCAAAAAACAATAGATGTTGGTGTGGATGTGGTGAAAGGGAAACACTTTCACACTGCTGGTGGGAATATAAATTAGTTCAACCTCTATGGAAAACAATGTGGAGATTTCTTTAAGAACCAAAAGTGGATCTACCATTTGATCCAGCGCTCCCTCTCCTTGGTATCTACCAAAGGAAAAGAAGTCATTATATGAAAAAGACACATGTACATATATGTTTATTGCAGCCCAGTTCACAACTGCAAAGATATGGAACCAACCTAAGTGCCTGTTGACTGACAAGTGGATAAAGAAAATGTTAAATCATACACCACATATATGTTTGTGTGTATATATATACACACACCGTGGAATGCTACTCAACTATAAAAAGGAATGACTTTTGCAGCAATTTGGATGAAGCTGCAAAATGAAGTAACTCAGGAATGAAAAGCCAAAAACCATACATTCTCACTTAGAAGTGGGAGCTAAGCTATGAGTACGCAAAGGCATGTAGGGTTGATGTAATGCCCTTTGGAGGCTTACAAGAAGGAGGGAGAGAGAAGGGTATGGGATAAAAAACCTACATATTGAGAACAATGTGTACTACTTGGGTGATGGGTACACAAAGATTTCAGAATTCACCACCACTATGTAATTCATCCATGTAACCAAAACCACTTGTACCATGTATATAAATATATATATGTTTTTGAATATTTCCTATTCTGTGGGTTGTCTGTTTTATATAATATATATATATTAAATTTATATATATAAATTTATATTTTTAAATTTATATATAAATTTAATTTATATATATATATATATATAAACTGTTTGAAAGTCAATAAAGCAGTTCAAGCAGTTGACCGCCCCCCAACCCGTATCACAGTTGTCATTCCAGAAACTGGGTGAATGCACCTACCCTAGGCCTGGAGAGACTAGGGAGGTACAAAGAACCTTAGGGACAATGAATTCAGAAACACAGGTTCCATGTTGATAAGTGGATGAAAGGGGGATTTGGAAATTCAAGTTCTTGCTGGCTGGGAGTGATAGCTCCATTGTGGGAGGTGAGTAGGAATTTTTGACCATGTACTGTCTCTGTCTTGCTATGATAAACATTAACCATAAGGAACTTCATGAATAGGACAAGTTACTTGCTGTGGAATAATACTGATTTTTGGTTTCAGTTTATTCAGTGGAAACTCCCAAATCAAGTATTTTAGTTTGGGCATTTTGACTGGTGATCCCATCAACCTCATAATAAATGTCTGAATTTGCAAATAGTTCCCAAAATACAAGGGGTTATTTCTTTTTTTTTTTTTTCTGAGACGGAGTTTCGCTCTTGTTACCCAGGCTGGAGTGCAATGGCGTGATCTTGGTTCACCACAACCTCCGCCTCCTGGGTTCAAGCAATTCTCCTGCCTCAGCCTCCTGAGTAGCTGGGATTACAGGCATGTGCCACCATGCCCAGCTGATTTTTTGTATTTTTAGTAGAGACGGGGTTTCACCACGTTGACCAGGATGGTCTCAATCTCTTGACCTCGTGATCCACCCACCTCGGCCTCCCAAAGTGCTGGGATTACAGGCATGAGCCACCACGCCCGGAACTTCATAAATAGGCAAGTTACTTGCTGTGGAATAATACTGCTTTTTGGCTTCAGTGTATTCAGTGGAAACTCCCAAATCAAGTATTTTAGTTTGGGCATTTTGACTGGTGACCCCATCAACCTCATAATAAATGTCTGAATTTGCAAATAATTCCCAAAATACAAGGGGTTATTTCTTTATTCTACATGATTGCTAGGCCCTGTGCACTAAAATCTTGATAGTTATCTGCGACAATCTGCAATGGGAGAAACTTTAGAAATACTTTAAGACTTTCAGGGATCTAACATATGGTATGATGTAAATGTGTTTATGTAGTTTCCTTTGAGCTGCAGTCTTTAACTCTATTTCTTTAACTCTGGATAAGACATGTTTTGTACCATGCACCACATCTGCTTGGGCCACCTGTGACTTTAGAAGCAGTTGTGGTAGAATGTGCCTGTGCACCCTGACAGCTTCCCACCTCAAGCACTTGCTATGTTTCTTAGCATTTTTTTCTGAAGCCCTGAGCAGTTCACTTAGCCCAATAATAGGGTAGCTTGGAATTGCAAGGACTTAATGCCATTTGGGCAACCTTAACCAATAACAAACCAGAATGGATAGATAAATCTCTCAATCACCTATCTATCAGAGGAACAAATCAGAGATGTGGTCTACACAGTTTCTCAGAGGATCTCACTTTGGATTGACACCCAGATGCTCTACGTGGTAACCAGCCACGTACTACTATACGTAATTAGTACTACTATAGTCTTAGTTAGCTTTCTTCCTATCCCTTTGTCACTCTTCGTGGCCCCTCACTTCTACTTCCTGCGACCACTTCCTACATATGCCACCTGCGTTGAGAGTCTTCTGTTAGACTCTGCTTTGGAGAAAAATAAAACTTAGACAAGTCCCATCAAAATATTTGTTATGATGTAATGAAAACACCATTTGTTGCCCCAGTTCCACTCCCCTATATAGAGGAGGGCAATAGGTAATTAGAATTCTGCAAACACATGTTTAGATTTTTATTGGACTTATCTGCCATAGGAGTGGTATGGGTAATGTGATTACTAGCATTTATAAGAAATTAAACTTTGAATTTTTGGTTATTGATTCATAATAAGACAGGAATTTTTAAAGCTAGTACTTTGTATTAATTTAAATGCTGGTAATTATAACACATTGTAAAGTGGACCTACAGTAGCAAAGAAGAATGGTCAGAGATGTAGTCACCTCCACAGAAACGCCTGCAGCACTTGGAGATTCCAGAGTGAAAAGTCTGCCTCCTTCTTTGCTCTTTTCAGAAATGATGGCAGTTGGGTTTGGGAACTTTGCTGATGTGCACAGAATGTTAACCTAAAGAACCAGAGAAATTAAAAAAGAGTCTCTGACAAACATAAATTTCCCACCTTTTTTTTTCCTGCATCTTTTCCTGGCCTTGGAGTCTGGAACACCTTTCATTTTTTTTTCCTTTAATGTGCAGATTGGCAGACCCCTAACCAGAAGATATTTCAAATTTTATGGCTCTATTTTTTCTGGAGCAGATCTCTTCCTGCCTGTGAGAGACTATTCATCATCCCAACAAGCTTCACATTGCACTACTCACTCTTGCACAGAGAAAAGAGCAGAGGAACACTGAGAAAGAAAGGCTAAAGGGAAGAGACCCTTTTTACAATGACGTTTATTTAATTAAAACTTTAAATTTTAATTCAAAAATATTTTAATAATTTATAGAATAGGTAATATAAATAGTACAAAATATTTCTTTCAAAGACAGCCACTAATACCAGTTGTTCTGTGAATACTCTAGACATATTGTATAGTGATACATATATATCACTATATATCACATGTCTACAATGTACGTAATATCTGGTGGTAATATATAACATTGTATATAAATTCATAGCCAATATATAATCAGTAATAGTAACATATATGCATACATTTCTACCTGCTGTTTCTTGTTTTTTCCACTTAGGGCATCTTAGAGATTTTCCTTGGTAAAAATATGTAAGAAAATCATTATTTTTAATGTCTTCATAGTATCTAGTTTAGGAATATGTCATTAAATGTTTTACCATCCTTAAGTGAAAGAGTTTAGTGTGGATCTTTGCATTTTTTGTCAATCTTTTTCTAATGCAAACAATGTTATAACCACTAATCCTTCTCTGTATCGCATTTCTCCTATATGTTACCAAATTTACAGGATAAAGTCCTAGTAGAACTGCTGAAAGAAGGAGTTTGGGAATTTATAATTTTGATAAAGATTATGACATTTCTATCCTTAGAATGTTATTAATTTAAACTCTTATATGTTATGCTTGAGTTTCATTCACTGATTTGTAAGATTCTTATATTTAAGAAAATCAGCTTTAAGTTAGTGATGTAAGTTGTAATTTTTTCCTGTTTGCCAATTGTCTTTTGTTTTTTTGATTATTTCCAGAAAATGTAAATTTTTATGCAGTTAAAAGTATCTTTTTATGTTTCTGAGTTTTGCAACATCTTCAGAAAGGCTTCTCTTTTCTGAGATTATATTTTTATGCTTTTTTTTTTTTTTACTACTTTTAGAGTATGCTTATGTTTAAGTCTTTGAGCTCTTTGGAATTGACTTTATGTAAGGCATGAGTAAGAAAAAATCTTAATTTTTTTCTATTTATCTGGCAAGTGATGTGAACTCCTTTGTTAAATAATCCATATTCCCCATATGTATTTGAAATACTATTTTTATTATACTAAATTCCTGCATGCATTAGTTCTAATTATGGATTTTGTCATCTCTT
Source organism: Callithrix jacchus (assembly GCF_049354715.1). Taxonomy (NCBI): domain Eukaryota; kingdom Metazoa; phylum Chordata; class Mammalia; order Primates; family Cebidae; genus Callithrix; species Callithrix jacchus. The sequence goes on from NC_133504.1 coordinate 79,381,393, forward strand.
ATTGACCTATTTTACTCATTGTGCATAAATATACATTTTTAATTACTTTAGTTTAATAAAATATTTTAGCATCTAGACAACCAGTCTTATTACCCTTATTACCAGCCTTATCTTGGTTATTCTTGCCACACACACATGCACACACACACACAGACACACACACACACACACATATTTCTATATCTGTGTATATTTTAGAAGTGCCTGGTTTGATTTTTTAAAATGTGGTATTATTGGGGTTATATTAAGATTGTTCATTAATTTAGATAAGCGATATCCTTATGATAGCAAGGGTTCCAATTTAATAATGATATTGTTTTTTATCTTCTGTCCCTTGATAATATTGTAAAATTATCATTTTATTCAGATCTCACATATTACTTAAGTACATTTCTAGGAGTTTTATCATTGTAGTAGTAGTTATATTTGGCATTTTCTTTCATTAGCTTCTATTGGGTTGTTTGACTCTATGAAGATTATTGATTTCTGGATATTAATTTCATACTCAGCTGTCATAATAATTTATCATAAAATTTGATTTAATTGGCCTTTCCCAGCAAATAATATTATTATTTAAAAATAGTGATGTTTATTTATTCTTGTGCAGTTTTTATGTCTCATGTTTGCTTCTTCTTTCCTTGAATTCATTGGCTGGTTCTTGTAGAATAAAGTTTAAAATAGAGGTGAAAAGAATATTCCTTTTCATGTTTTTTCTTTGCTTCTCTTTTCAAATTTTATACTCTATTTTCTGGAATAATTCAGAAATATTTTTTATAGAAAATAACAAAAATTTGATAATTTTTTTTAAATTTATTTTTTTAGAGAGGCTTTAAGTTCAAAAATAATAGTGGAAAAAATATCCATTATGTTTTTTTCTACTGCATTTTCAGAAGCGTCCATTTTTCTTCATGATGTTTCCATTTTCCCCTCATTTCTCTACTATTTTTTTCTCATTTTTCCCTGCACTCTGATGTGTCCTAATTTCATCTCCTATTATTTTCCTGTATCTTCCTAAAAAATAGGCTTCCTTATCTTATTGAGGTCTTAATTAGGTATTAGATCTAAATTGAACAAACCTTAAAGTTGTTATGGCTCTACTATTGACCAACAGTTTTCACTGATAACATGGTAACGTTTTTTTAGTAAGTGCATTTTGTTTGTCATTTCTCCCTGTTTCTTCTGTTCTGTTTTAAAAATCTTTCTAGTATCTACTCTGTTTTGTTTATAATTAATATACTCTAGCAAATAAGGTGAAGTTTTCTGGATCAGTTATTTGCAACATGTCCATGTAGAGATGGGGACAGGGCTGTATTCCCTGTAGCAGGAATTCTCTCCATGACCTATGGTTATCCCTAGGTGAATTTTTTTTACTTGTATTTTTCCCCAGCTCACTGATATTGATGCTTTAGGCACCTCCTAATGCAGTCTTTCTCCTTCCCTGTCCAAATGACAAATGGTGTTCTGCAAATTGGTTATATTATTTGGATCCTTGTTCAGTGCCATCTTCTCTGCTTCTTAAATCAGATGACAGACTAGATATAGGTAGTCATCCTCCACCTCCTTGTGTCCCTGTTGTTCCAAAGAAAATATTAGTGATATTGAATATCAAGTGTTCCTCTTATTTAGAGAGTTACAGTCTGAGACTTCATCTCAGCTGTTTTCTACCATCCTCTCACAAGTTATTCAGTATCCTGGTTGAACTTCACTGCTTTTAACAACCCTTCATCAAATTGTGTAGTTTTAGTTTGTAGACACCTTCTCGTTTCATTGAAAGTAGAGTTTGCATTTCTGTTTATCTTTTTTATTATTTTGGATGATTTTAAAAGCAGAATAGGGAAGGGAGGAGAAATTATCTTATTAATGTGTTGTTTTAAAATAAAAATATCCAGAATCTACAAGAAATTAAATATGCAAGAAAAAAACAACCCCATCAAAAAGTGGGCAAAAAATATGAACAGATTCTTCTCAAAAGGAGACATTTATTCAGCCAGCAAACATATGAATAAAAGCTCATCATCACTGGTCATTAGAGAAATTCAAATCCAAACCACAATGAAGTACCATCTCACACCAGTTAGAATGGTGGTGATTTTTAACCTGCACAATCTGCACATGTACGCCAGACCTGAAAGTATATTTAAAAAAAAATCAGGAAACAACAGATTCTGGAGAGGATGTGAAGAAATAAGAATGCATTTACACTGTTTGTGGGATTGTAAATTAGTTCAATCATTGTGGAAATCAGTGTGACAATTCCTCAAGGATCTAGAAATGGAAATACCATTTGATCCAGCAATCACATTTTTGGGTACATATCCAAAGAATTATAAATCATTATACTATAAAGACACATGCACATACATGTTTATTACAGTACTATTCACAATAGCAAAGACATAGAACCAACCCAAATGCCCATCAGTGATAGACTCGTTAAAGAAAATGTGACAAATATATACCATGAAGTACTATGCAGCCATAAAAAGGAATGAGTTCATGTCCTTTGCTGGGACATGGATGAAGCTGGAAACCATCATTCTTAGCAAACTAACACAGGAACAGGAAAACAAATACCACAAATTCTCACTCATAAATGGGAGCTGAACAATGAAAACACATGGACACAGGTAGGGGAGCATCATACACTGGGGCCTGTCAGGGAGTCGGGGCTAGGGGAGGGATAGCATTAGGAGAAATACCTAATGTAGATGATGGGTTAATGGGTGCAGCAAACCACCATGGCACATGTATACCTATGTAACTAACCTGCACGTTCTGCACATGGGGATACATGTATCCCCAAACTTAAAATATAATAAACAATAAATAAGTAAATAAATAAATAAATGTTACTAAAATCAAATTTTAAAATAAAAAAATCTATAGTATGTTGTAATTCAATTTTTCCAAATATTTACTACTTCAAAATGTCTACTAAATCCAATTTAACTTATTTCTTTAGTTTCTCAATCTTGGCTATAACCAACTTTTAAGGACCAGATATGTTTAAACCTTGGCAAATGTAAAGACATATTTTAGGTGAACAGTTGCAGGACAAATAGGAGGCAGAGTATTGGAAGTGGGAGAAGGAATGTGTAATAAGGAGAAGTAAGGAGTGTATACTATGTTGTTTCCATTCCAGGATTAAACTAGAACTTTGATATTGTGTGTATATATATATGTAATTTATTTGGCTACAATAGTTTTATAAATTTGTGATGTTATATAATGTAATTTGCAATATGGGATTTGTTCAGAGCTGTTTAAATAAGAAGAAAAAGTGATGGTTTTTACTTTCAGTTAAATGAAAATCAGAAATAGTGGCTATAAAAGTCATTATCAAATAATAATTTAATGCAACTGCCAGTGTTTCATAAGTTCAGTTCTTGAGGTTGAGAAAACATATCATCACAAATTATTCTTATGCCGGTATCAGATGAATTGTACCATCATTACCTTTACTGGTGTCTCTAAATTAGTACATAAGAATGTTAATTTCAAAAGCAAACTAAAATTAAATGAGCCTTTTGTTGAGGCATAACAACCCTTTTATTCAAAGCTGAATCTAAACTATTCTTAGTTAAGTTCTAGACTGAATTTCTGCCTTTAATAAGGCAAGGATAGATTTTGCCTTAATTTCTGCTCTTTTGATAAAGCTATCTAATCTTATTAAGCATGTAAAATCTGCTTACTGGTGGAAGATACTTTTAAAAAGTGAAATGAAATACATTTGATAGAAGTACTTATCACGAATTGGTTGGAATGTAACCATAGAATTCTACACATATTACAAAATTAACATAAATTACTTTGCAAAGGATCCTCCAATTACCCAGTTACTTATTGACAATTTGACTTTAAACACGGCTTGCTGAATTGAATAGAGGTAAAAATTTATAATGTCAGGAAATGATAGTTAGAATTTATTAATAATTTCATTGGGATGAGAAGTAAATTACAAAATGTAGCCATGATATCTACCGAAATATGAATAAATTGTTCAATAATAGCAATAATCTATTACAAACAGAGCTAAAAGAAGCAATTTACAAATTGGAAAGAACATGGGCTTTGAATAAAGACTTATCAGTGCTCAAATTCCAGCATCTTGCTTTATTTCCTCTAAGCCATGTGACCTTGGCCAAGTTACTTGGCAATCTCATTATTTTTGACTTTGTGATAATAGCTGCCATTTAACAGTATTCTTAGGAAAGGTACAAACATTAGACCATTCCAGTTTGAAAACAAGCTTTGGGCAAAGGAGGGAGTCAGGCACCTAACACAATATGTTGAAATTCACATTATGGTGAGACTCAGCATTACAGGGTTGTACAGTAATTAATTTCCTTTTGGCTTTACAGTAATCGATTCCCCATGACTCACTTAATTTTAGTTTGCTTTTGAAATCAGCATTCTAATGTACTGATTTAGAGACACCAATAAAGGTAATAATGGCACAATTAATCTGATAACTTCATTGGAAAAATTTCTGAAAATATGTTTTCTCAGCCTCAAGAACTGAACTTATGAAGCACTAACAATTGCATTAAAATATTATTTAAAAGTGACTTTTATATCCATTATATCTGATTTTTGTTTAACTGAAAGTAATGTTGACTATTTTATCTTCATTCTTTATTCATTCAAACTTTAGCAAAAAAGAAATAATGTTTATGAGACCCCTGAAAAGCTCAATAGGAAAAAAAAAAAGCAACAATTAAAATTAGGAGAATAGGCTGAAGAAGCACATATTCTGGCTTTACCATGTACCACATGGACTAGTGACTTAACCAATCAGTGCTTTAACTCCCTCCTCTATCAAATAGGGACAACAATAGTGGCTCTCTTCTTGTGGCTTATTACATATAACAGTGAACAGTCCTAACTTACAAATCTTATTTGTTCTGTGCAAAAGTACGGAAAACCATTAATTGTCCTGCAAATATTAGGTGAGTTTTAGTTTTATAAGCAGGAATTTGACCATGGGCCTCCCATGACAAAATTGCATGCAACAACTGTATGGATGTTCTTTTAATGTTTGAGGTTTGCAGCACCAGAGCATCAACCAGAGACTATTTTGGAGTTTTGGTGCCAGGGAGACTATCAAAGCAGTAGATATTTGCTTCACTAATCGTCTGACAATTCATGAGTTAGAGAGTAGTAATAACCATTATAAAAAGTACTATTCCAAGAAACAAGAAAAAAAAAAGCAATTCAGGCCAAACTAAGAGTTCTGGTCATCTATATTCCATCTGAGCATCTTCTCTACTTGAATTGTGTTAAAGATAACTTACTAAGGGAAATGATAATAAATGTTTTAAATAAACTACATTGAAATACTACTATGTTACAGCAAGAGAAGAAATTGAGGAAATATTCCACTTGTTAAGTATTTTCTCATCTAACATAGTAAACACATATACCATGAGTAACACAATATTTCACTAGAATTCAAAACTAGACATGTAATACTCTTTATTCCAGGAAATAAAATGGTCTTTATGATTATTCAGCTTTTGTTAAACAGAGAAAACTCTACCTGAGACCTCAATTAAGCATCTAAAGTATATGTCCTGTGGATATTTTTAGGGCCTTAATGTCTCAAGTAGATCTTCGAGAAACATTTGTCTTTTAATTTTGACCTGTATATTTGGGATATGAGTCCTTTGTCAGATTTATGTATTGCAAATATCTTCTTTTAGTACTTGCTTATTTTTTTATTCCCTTAATGGTGTTTTTGATGAACAGAATTTCTCTTTAAAAAGTTTGCAGTTTTAATGATATTCCATTTATCATTCCTTTCTTTATGACTAGTGTTGTTTAGTGTGCTGTTTAAGAAATTGTTTTTTCCTCCAGGCAAAGGAGGAGAATGCCAATATGAATTCATCTGAAACATACTTTTGTATGATATATGACATATAAGCAAAAGTACTATCATTTAATCAATCTTGTTGGCACCACATAATTCCAATTTTATTAGAAACAAATTATCAATGTAAGAAGTCATGAATTCTATTATTTTGCTTATAGCAATACACACTTAAGTAGCTAATATGTACAGAATACTCTGAAAATTCATATAAAATATTTTATTTTTAGATTGATCTAAAAGTTAGTCTAAAAAAGTTTTAGGACTAGGCATGGTGGCTCATATCTGTAATCCCAGCAATTTGGGAGGCCAAGGTGGGTGGATCACCTGAGGTCAGGAGTTCAAGACCAGCTTCACCAACATGGTGAAACCCCATCTCTACTAAAAATACAAAATTAGCCAGGCCTGGTTGTACATGCCTGTAATCCCAGCTACTCGGGAGGCTGAGGCAGGAAAATCACTTGAACTCAGGAGGCGGAGGTTGCAGTGAGCCAGGATGGTGCCATTGCACTCCAGCCTGAACAACAAGAACAAAACTCCATCTCAAAAAAAAGAAAAAGTTTTAGAAAGATTTTATATATAATAATTCAAAAATCTACCTTTTCTGAGCCTTCTAACTTATTGGTGCTGGGTCTTTTCTGGGATACTTCATAAGACATCTGCTTTTTTTTCTCTATGTATTGGCTCTCTGGGTACTTAGAAGTGACTATCATCTTCTTACTAAGGCTTTGCTTTTAAAGAGCATCACTTAGTTTTGAGGCAATTGGGGAAGAGAGCCAGCAGGTACAGAAAACACAGATCTAAAGGCAAGACGTTGTTTCAGAAATTTAAGTGATTTGAGAAATCCTGGAACTCATCTGACTTGGAAATGTGTAATCACTAAGCATGAATGATTGGAGGATGTTTTCTTGGGGAGTTTCCACTTCTATATAAGGGTGAAAAAGGTACAGGGGTAATGAAGCTGAGGTGTGAGAATCCCTTGAGCCCAGGAATTCAAAGGTACGGTGAGCTATGATCATACCACTGCACTGTAGCCTTGGCAACAGAGTAAGAAACTGTTACAAGAAGGAGGAGAAGGAGCAGAAGAAGAGGCAGAGGAAGAAGGCAGAATCATTAAACTCAGACAGGAGAGTTTATGAAAAGAGCAATAATGTCAGTGGTTACAGAGAGTCAATTGGGTTAAAGCCTGACAAAAGGTCTTTCTTGGTATTTGTTGACTTTCAGTTAACTGGTGCGGGTATACAATTTTAGTAAAGTGAGGGATTTAAAATTATATACTAGAGGGTTAATAATAAACTAAAATACTTATTATGACTATAAAAATCCTTTCTTTTTAATGGTAATGGAAAAATCTTGAAGCCTGGAGTATCTAAAAGTGATAATGTGAGGGCTGTTAGCTCACTGGTAAGAGAGAAAGTGTTGAGATCTGTGGTTGTGTTGAGAATTTGTGCTTAAACATGAAAAAAGTGATACTTAAATTGTAGAAAAAGATTGGCAATGATGAGAAGTGTTTTTATATTCACTCAAGGGTGCTGTCTACTTTGTGGAAGGTTGCCACTTTACATTTTGCCAATCATCTGAGGAGTTGCATACAGAAACCTGAGCTAACTTCTGCAAATTTCTGATTATCCAGGCTGTGTTTTGCTGCCCTTACAGATCACTTTGGCTGAAAGTTTACTTGAGTCACCCCTGGACCATTTGTAAACATAGGAATAAAAAATAGGGTATCCCAGAAAATGAAGAGGTTCAAGAAAATAGGGGAAGATATAGTGCTTAGAAACCAGGAAAAGTAGGGTTTATCCTTGGAAAATGAACTTTGAATCAGAAAAAACCATGGGAAATACGAGCAAATGAGATAAAGATTGAGCTACAGAGATATGTAAATGTGAGAAAAAGAGGGAAAAATGTAACTAATAGCACCAACCTCCTTGTAGAGTAAGGAAACTTGATAGTTAAAAATTTAAAAAAAGAATGATCAGGTATATTTAGTTTTGAGAAGAGTGAATATAATTAATAATTTGCAGTAGTGATTTTAATAATTATAATAATCATGTTATAAATAAAAGGCATAGGTAACAGTTATATTAGTGATTAAAAGAAAGTGGATTAATACCATGGATTTGTGCAGAACAATACCAAAGCATACACACATGTAATTAGGCAATGAAGGGATTATTCCAATGGACCCTAGAGATGAAAACATTCAGTTTTCTGCCTGTTAACCCTGAGTCAGGATTTTCTCTGATGCCTAATCAGTCCAAGATTGAAGGTCAATAATTCAGGAGAGCCCAAGTTTCTTCACACCAGGAGATATTTATGTTCTCCAAATATGGTGAGGTTTCTGGGAGTATTTCTTCTTCTGGGAGTATTCCTTCTTCTGGGAGTATTCCTTCTTTTGCCACCTAGTTCCTTTAAACTTGGCTTTCTAAAACATCATCAATCTAAACTAGGAATCAGCCCTTCCTTATCAAATAAGGTGGCATTAAAAAAAAAAGACATCACCTTCTTTCTTTCTAACACATCCCACATATAGAACTCCTTGTAATGTCATTTGGTTTCCTCTTCTTCTAAACATATCATTTCAAATTTACATTACTTCTTTTAAGAGTTGCTTAGCATAATTTTCATCCTTTTGTATAGTGTACAGGGAGGGGACCTTTCAGAAGTTCAGACTTGAAGTGTTAATTTGAGATCCAATTTATGACTGTTTCCAAGATACTAGAAAGACTGAATTAAACTAGTACTAGCAACTAGATAGACCCTGGTTTATTTTATGTAGGCCTATAATATGTCATTGAGTTGGCTTACAAGTGAAACAATCTACAATCTTCAGTGAAATTTGGGAGTCAGTGTAATGTTTGCTAACAATTTTCACAAATCTGGAAGGCGGATACTGCCTCACTTCTTCCCTGATCTTAGTGCTGAGTGGTAGCTTTTCCTAGGCCTAATCTGATATTCTGTACTGTGGCTGTCTTCCATGCCTATCCCAGAAAAGAGTTCCATCCCTATAGAGGAATGAGGTTTTTTTTTTTTTTTTTGGTTTGCTATTCTATGCTATCAGTAAATGTGCATGTGAGATTTTGAGCACTTGGCTTGTGGCTGTTTACTAAGAATCCAATTAATCTTACAACAGACATTTATGGAGTTTCTACTATATATCTCAAGACTAGGCAGTGACTAGGTGCAGAGATGAGGTACTAGTCTAGATGGGGAGCATGACAGACAAATCGTGGCTTTTTTGGAACTTAATAGAAAATGGGCCAGAGAATTTTAAATGGTTGGCCTGCTATGAAGACAATAAACAGGGTAATGGGATAGAGTAAGTGGCAGAAGCTGTTAGATTTGGAAATCTGAGAAAACCATTCTATGAAATTGTTGGAAGGAGTCAGTCCTGTGCATGTCTGAGAGAAGAATCTTGTGAGAGGAAGGAAAGGTGAATGCAAACACCCCAATGGGGGATCAAGTTGGTATGCTCCAAGAGCAGGAAGGGATTGGTGTGGGTGGAGGAATGTGGAAAAGGAGAAAGATATTAGAAGGTTGGGGAGGTGAGCAGAGGTCAGTTCTCAGTGCAGATGAGAAGTTGGAATTCTATTCCAGGTGCCATTGAGAACCACAGTAGAATTTTGAGCAAGAAAATTTTATGATCTCATTTTGATTGCAAAATGATCCTTCTGGATTCCATGTGCAGAATGAAGGAAATTAGCTGATGCATGCAGATAGATCAGCTTAGAGGCTCTGCCTATAGTCTGTGTGATCACATTATGGAGACTTGTACTAGGAAGTTACTAATGCAGATAACAGACAGTGGTAGATACAGAGTTTATTTTAGAGTTGGATTTGACTGCTTTGTTAATTGATTATATAGAGAAGAAAAGAGACAACTCAAGATTGATTCCTGGAGTTTTGGCTCTAGAAACCAAGTGAGTGGTGGTGATAGCTTCAGATTATAGCTAACGTATGTATTCTTAGAGACAAGGATTTAGGAAGACTTTGTAATGATCCAAGATTCTGATTTTTACAGATCTAAAATACTATTCTGAGAGTAACCTCAGGACTCAGAGAGAGCCTGCTTCTCCAGCTTCTCTGATCATTTGGACAGCACATCACTCCTTGTATTACATCTCCTTATCCTCAGGTGCTACAGTGATTTCTATTTCTTGCACCTGAGCTCTGATAATGTGAACTTGAGGAAAAACAAGAATATAACTCCATTGAAGACAAGAGAAAGCATTGTTTTCAAATTGTTGACTCTGTTGAATGCTGTTGAGAGATCAGGTGAAATAAATAAAATATGTAATCTTTGGATTTGTAACATGAAGGAAATTGGCGATGATGGTCACTATAGTCCAGCAGAAGACTGGAAAGAGAAGCCCAAGAGGATGATATTAAGGAGGAACAAGAAGTCAAAGAAACTATGCAAATTAAATATTTTAAGTAGTTTTGTTGTGACAGGGAGTGGAGAATGGTTTAGAGTAGCTAGATGGGAACAAGGGTCTAAAGAAGGACATGCTTTGGGTGAAGATACTTTGTGCATGAGTTATTTTACTGTTGGCTGTAACGTACAATTGAAGTTGGCTTAAGCAATAAAGAACGTTGAATGGTTTATGTACCTGAACAAGTCTACAGTTGGGGGCTCCAACTATATTTTTCTTCAGCTCTCAGTTCTGCAGTTCTTGATATTTTTCTTTGCACTCAGTTTCAGCTTTTATCATAATAACAAAACAATAGTATCTGATCTTTTTATCTTCACAGCATACATTTCAGAGAGAGAGAAAAACAAAAGTCCAAGCATTTACTCTGATTGGAGCCACATAAATTGATTATAATTTCCAGAGGAATTTCATGAATAAAAATGACTGAGGTCTTGAATCTTGTCACACCCCAAACAATAGCCGTGTATAGGCAAATAACATGACTTGAATTGCTTACACTCTGAAGGCGAAGGCAGGGTTCAGTCTCAACCAACATTTGACTGATGGGAAAGGGGAGTGGAAAGAATGATTACGTTTCACAATCCAGTACAGTGGTTGCGTGTGGTGGAAAGAAGCTACAGGAAGAAATTGATGATAGAATAGGCAGTAGAGGTCATTTGGGTCTAAGACTTTCAAAACCTAATAAGAGTGCTCCACAGCACAGGGACGGGGGTTGGCATGGAATAGGACAAGTCTCTCTTTATTCACTGAGGTAGGAGAAAGGGAGAAAGGGTAGCTGGGGAAGAGAGTAGCTGGCTGCATGTGGGAAGACGAAGTTCCTACATGACGGCTTTTATTTTCTCAAGAAAGCGTGAGACAAGACCATCAGTTGATGTTGAAGGAGGCAGAGAGGCAGAGAAATGTAGAGGCAAGAGGAGGAGGTGTCAAGTCATCATCTTGGAGAGTGTGAAAGTGAAATGTGGGGGATACACAGAATGAGTGAACAACTGAGAACCGCTATCATATTTCTAGTTTTGTTTAGGAGAACTGAAATTCTCCTAGAAACTGACGTCAGCAAACTTGAAGTGATGATTTATTCTCTCATTTGTTTTTTATTTTCCTCATTCTTAATTTATAAAAATGATCCTTAAGAATTTTTTTAGTAGCCATTTTTCTGTCTCCCATCCCACCCTCACTCCTCTGGTGCAGGCTGTCATCCTTGCACAGGGGGATTATTGTGGCAGCTTCAGTAGAAATCTCATATTCAGACTCTTCCTTCCCTGATCTAATCACACTGCTGTCAGAATAATCATTCTAAGTACAGCTTTTGTCATGTTATTTTCTTGTTCACCACATCTGCCCAGGTTTCAAAGGTCTTTAGATTAGGTCTTCCTTATATATTTTTTTCCCTCTATTTTCCAATATAAACATTTCTAGTTCTGTCAATCTAGCCTTTTCCTTAGAATTTAATGCCATGTCATTTTCCTTTTTTTCTGTGTTCACTCATGATCTCCTTGCTAGAACTCCCAAATATGGCATTTTTACTATGTCATATTACATTAATCCTTTAGGACTTTATGCAATGATGTAAATATTCTATATCTGCATAATCATATGTAACTATCAAGTACTTGAAATGTAGCAAGTGAAGAAGTTATGTTTAAGTGATATTTTGTTTTAATTAAATTTAAATGTAAAGGTAAGCCGCCCTGTGTGGCTAACAGCTATCGCGTGGACAGCGCACATTGAGGCCCTACACCCTATCCCCTGGCTTCCCTAAATTCTTTCTGGACCACTTAGCCACTTAGACTTTTGTAGCCACCCTTCTCAGAAGTCCTGCAGCTTTTGTCATCTATGCAGAACAATTTTGTATTTATTTCTATATTTTCCCACTTTCACGCATTTATACTTAACCACATTTCTCCCTATATCTTATTTTTCTATTTTACTTGCAACATAGTACTTATAGCATAACCTTTGGCATATGCTTACTGAGGTTTGAGTTATTTTTATGTAAGGCGATGCTTGTCTCCTATTGAGACAAAATAAAAAACCAGAGATAAAAAATAGAAGCATTTTCTGACAAGCCAACCTTCTAGCAGGAATGGAATTCAAAATGGCCTCTTCTCTTTCTTGAGTTATTTTCTCTCTTTTGGGTTACTCCCACATTTATTCCTGCTTAGATAAATTAAAACATTATTGTTTTTATTTGCTTTGCAAATACTATTTTTTGATATACAGTGCAGTTGTAGTTTATTACTATTAAGATAATAGTGTATTAAACACTGCTTTGTGGTATGTTAAAAGTATATCGTAACTTTCTTCTGGAGTTAATCAAATGTATAACATTTTCCTGGAAGTTGTGAGACCATCTGATCTTAAGTTACTAGCCTAAATTGTAATCTAGCAATTAAATCTAAACGTCTTTTAATTTGAAGACATTCAACTTTTTAAGTTGGAAGTAAAGGGGCAATATTGCTGGTCTGGAGGGAAGTTAAATGGATTATTCAGTCATTCTGTACCACTCCTCTTCTGAAGGGTCATTCAAATCTACTCACATAATACAAGCATTTTTCTGTAGTGATTAGCCCACAAGCATTCAGTTGAAAGAAATGTAGCATTCTCCTGTTCCCTCCAATGGGAAGCTGGCCTTCATTTATGCAAATTATGGCACTCATGCTGGGGGCTCACCAGAGATCCTGACACAATTGCATCAACAGAGATATAAATCCCTCCACATGCCTGCCTTTCCTATTCATGAAGCTGCTTCAGCATTCAGTAATGTTCATTTGCATGTTAACACTAGCAAAAAGTATTCCAAACATAAATGTCCAACTTTTCAAATGGGAGGGGGGCAGGCAGCCAGGAAGAGGAGAGGGAGGAGGAGAAGCCTAGGACAGACAATTGAGTTTCGTCTTGCTTTCTTGACAATGAAAGCCTAGTAACAAAATCAACTTGCCAACTCACCTTTTCTGAAAAATAGAAAGGAGTCAAGCCATTTGCCCACTTCTTGATTAGGCAATTTAACTTTCTCCCAGTGTTTTCTTAAACTTGGATTTAAACTCTTTCAAACTTGTTTATGAGACATATCAGCTCAAATCCTCACTGTGGGTAGCACATATCAGGATTTGCTCTTAATAATCAGAGTTTTATCTTTCTCATTTACTTCCTCATGGGCACTTCCTTCTTATCCCTTAACACACAAACATGTAAAGCCTCTATCAAGTAAATAATATGCTACGCTATATGCCATACATCAGCATTCTGCATAATGACAAGGTGACGTGACTTGGCTAAATTCTATTTTATTTGTAATGGCTAATACTATTCTATAGTATATGGAGTCCGCTGAATGATTTAAATGCTTTCACTTCTGTTACACCGTATGAATATAGATGCAATGAAACAATCAGAGAACATAAAATGCAATCATTTATTTACTTAAAAGCTAAAGTTTGGGGGGCTTTTAGGAAAAAAGGGATACTTCAAGAATAGTAAAGCCAAACAGTATATTTAGTTGAATTGTTTAAAAAAAAAATCTGGAGGAGAAATCAGGACAAGAACAACAAAAAAGAATGTTAAAAAGACAGTAGTTGAAGAGAAATCTGACATTTAAACCTAGGCCCCTAATGGTGCCCATGGCAACTCTTCTGACAACTGGGTTTAAAAAAAAAAAAAAAAGACAAAAAATCTATTCTCTTCTTTGCTTTCAAGGATAATCCTTGCTTTTTATTTTTTCTTCCTGGGAACCATGACAATTTTTTTTTCTCTTTTGGGACCATGTAGGACTTTCTTTTATAATCGACCTAATAAATAATGGAGGGTTAATGTCCTTTAGACAACTAGCTGGGAAATTTCATCTTCCCAGAACACATTTTTACACTGGTGTACAAGCACAGAATTATGTGATCTGTGTGCTGAGAAGTTTAAGTATAGTTAGTTGTTTTATATATAGAATTTATGCAGTTTTGCTCTTCTCAGGTTGAATAATACAGCATGAAGATGAGGAATATACTAAAATTTTTCTTGGAATTCAACAAGTAGAGGTAATCCTTCTCTCCCTTTTTTTTAAAGACAAAGTTTTATCTATTCCTCTGGCATTCAGTTACCTCTGGTTATATCATTGCCCAGGATGAGATAAAAATAGGAGGTATATATTGAAGGTATGACATTTACCTTCTCATTTCAAATATAATTTTTAACTTGTGACTTATTTTTTAAGAATTCTACTGCAGAATCAGAATTACTTCTCATTTAGAGCTGACACCATGTGAGCCTAAACACTGTGGGGTGGGAACAACCGTTTGCAGGAAGATAGTGTTGCTACCACCCATTGGGCCTTACTGCTATTTTGCACATAACTTGCTCAAGATGGTTTTCTTTCTTTCTTTTTTTAAAGTAGAAAATGGAAAGGATGGTCACACTTTTACCATCTTGTTTGCAAGCACAAGTCTGAATTTTAGGAATGCCAGTTTTCCCTTAAACTTGTTTTTGCTTTTAAGATAAAAATGCTTACACTCAACAAAATAAGTGTCATTTAAAAATACAGATTGCCCCTTTTATGGTTTGGAGAAAAATTCCCAGGAAGATTTAATGTCTGTAAAGGATCTTCCTGTTTGTCATTTCCCAAAATCTTAAGATTATTTTCTGAAAAGATTAATAATCCTAGCATAAGGATGTTTGTTGAGCACTCATTCTGTGCCAGGGCCGTTTTACATAAGTTATTTCTTATCCTTTTAACAGATCTATATGATAATATTTTATGCTCATCATCAGGTGAAGAAAAGTAATAAGGAAGTTGTCCAGCCACATAATTCAAAGGCAGTTGAGCTGGCATTCAAACCCAAGCCTATCTAAATCCAAATCCTCACATCCCTTTTTATAACTCATCTGACATCTGGAATCAGCACCATAAATCCCATCTCTCTTCTCAGGCAGATAAATTAAAGCAGGCTACCAAATAAATTAAAAAGAAGGTTGCTTTTGTTTTTTTCCTCTACAGTTTTGTTGTTATTGTTGAGTTCATGACTGGAACAGCCTCACCAATCATAGGGTGTAAAATGGCAGTTTTCTTTTTCTTGTTTGTTTGTTTTTTCTATTTTATTTTTTATTGCATTTTAGGATTTGGAGTACATGTAAAGAACATGCAAGATTGTTGCATAGGTACACACACGGCAGTGCGATTTGCTGCCTTCCTCCCCATCACTATATCTGTCATTTCTCTCCATGCTATCTCTTCCCAACTCCCCACCCGCTGCTGAAAATGGCAGTTTTCTTTATAAAAATGTCAATGACTGATTTGCCTCTTCATCTCTGTTTTCAATTGCACCTGACATTCCCTGGCAGTGAGCTAAAAATTAACTAGTTATAACTATGAAAATGAGAGAAAGATATAGGGCCATGAAAACTTTAGCACCACGAACTGATTTTAATGATTATATAAAAATATATACATTGCAGAATAAATGCTGGGTTTGGAAATGGCCGTAGAAAAGTGTTGCTCAGATCACTTGCTTTGGGGATCACTGGTGATCAACAACCTCAGTTATTGCTTCTCTGTATTTGCCACTCTTTCATGCTGAGGTGACACTTTCTCTGAGTGGTCTCAATAATTAACTGAGCACTGTGGGGGCACTGGTGCACATCTATTCTTGCAGGACGTGGGACTCCTCTAATGAATGGGTGGCTATAGCTTGAGGACTCCCCATGGGCCCAGTTGAAACATTCTCTGAGCTGCTATGAGATTCTTTATAACCAATACTCCTTTCTTCCCTCTCTTCTTTCACCGATGTCTCATGGTTGTCTGTAGGCTTTTCCTGCCTTTTCTACTCCCTGCCCTTTATCCTGATAAGCTCTTCATCTGAGAAATCTTTTTGATGTAGAATCCTGTCTTGGTATCTGCTTCTTGGAGGACTTGAACTGACATATGCATCAAAGTAGTTGAGCTCGGAGACCACACACATTGAATATGTGTTTGTTTACATTGCATGATACTACTGTTTCTAGGTGTTGTCAGTGTTATCCTAATGATCAAAAGAAACACAGATTTTTGTAACTAAAAGTATATCAGTAAATTTAAATCCTGGTCTTCATCAACATAAGTGCCTTTAAATAACTGTCTATTTGTATAAAATCAAACTTTTGACAAAAGGATTAAGGTTTCTTAAAGGGATACACCTCAGTGTTTATTAAATTCTCCATAGACTACATATGAAGGCATATATGACCATGATGAGTGGAATAAATATTCTATAATCAAACTTACCAGTAAACAAGGCTTTAGCTCCAGAATTATTTAAACAATACACTGAGATTTTTCTCATTTGAACTTTTGTGTCACTATCCCTATAGTCTAAGCACCATCTGAGTGCCTTCCCTATTGGAAACCATGTTTCTACCTAATCCAGTTAATAGTCTTTAGACTATCCTGTTAGTCTCTAGTACAATTCTTCTGCTGAATTTCTTTTAAATTTTAACCTTAAAATTGAAAAGAATTACTCATAGTGTTACTACCTCTGCACCTGGCCGATTCCTCAACCAGTATCTTTTTCTCCTAAAGGACTTGGATAGAAAGGCATACATTTTCCCATCATGAGAAATTGGTTACCAAGTTGTTCATCAGTCCAGGGAAACAAGTATGTTCAGTTCTGTAGCTGTAAGTTTATAAGAGTTATACTGACAGCTGATAGGCCCTATAGAATAGAGGCTCAAAAGTGATATAACCTGGTAATTCTAACCCTAACATTTGTTAGTATTGTGACTTCAGAAGTTTATAAATCTTTTAAGTCTTAGCCATCTGCAAATATCTGCTTATGATACCAGCGATTCACAGAATTGTTATAATGGCTGCATCATGAGCTACATAAAGTAAGTAAATCTTTCACATTGGAGATCCTTAATATATGTTAATTATTATTATAATATACTGTAGTTCAATGTGTCAAAAAATAAATACTTGGCTTTCCCAGATTCATATTTCTTCCTTCAAAGTATGCTAAAAATAAAATCATATCTCCTATAAATCGGAATATTAAATAACAGAAAATGTGTGTTTGGTATGTTATTTATTCAAGTTCTGGATTTGCACTGAAGTTTTGCTTTTTACTCTTGTTTGTAAGTATATATTCCTATAATGTGATTGTCTTTAATTAAATGCACATTTCAACCATTTTAGTAAAAAGGATAGATTAAAACATGACAAAATCTACAGGTGGTTCTACCTGAAAGCCAGGCTGAAAATAAGATGGTATCTGGGATTCTTCAGCTCTCAAAATATGACATGCGCAATTTCTTTTACTAATTATACTAATTGTGGAACTTAATATCCATAGTAATCTCTTTTTTAAAATTAATGTAATGAAAAATATGATTGCCTCTCACTTGAATTTCTTGTGTCCTTAAAATGTGTCTTTTTCTCATTGCATTAAAATTTGCAGTTAAGCTTCAATGTTTACTCATAGCAAATTACTTTTCAGTTATATAAGAAAGAAACAAAATATTGATTGTGCAAAGTTTCTTGTGCACAGCATTTATGACATTTGAGAATAAATGCTGGGCTGAATGGGACTTCTGGTTTGTATATTGCACCTTATTTGGGGGCTCAAGATATCTTTTCGTGACACCAGAAACACAAAAGTATCTATGTGATCTCTCCTGGATAAAGACTGCTGAATAGCAAGCTGGCTACAGGTAATTGGTTTATAGAGCTGGAGTGAAGAGATAGTGAACTTTCAAGAGTAGTTTAGAATTCAGGTTGTTTTCCTCCTTCCCACTTTAAAGACTCTACCTCCTTCACATGGCCTCTCCCATCTCAGTTTCTCCCCCATTTTCTTTCTTTCTCTCCCAAATCTCCTTTGTTACCTAATCTTTGGGGTGGAAAATGAATCTACAAGCAGTATCAGAATTTTTCTTTGTTGTAATCTGTCCAAAAGGTTTTCTGAGCTTTTATTTTTACTTTTGTATTAACTGGAGTTGTCCTTAGAATTCCAATGAGGTAGCTAAAAGAAAGTGAATGTAAGAGAAAAGTGGTTAATATTAATATTTTATTTATATTTTGTTTTTATTTGTTGATTATGGAAGCATTCAAACATACAGAGTGAGAGAATAGTAGTATGAATTCGTATGTTGTCATCACCCAGCTTAAACAATCACCAGCGTGAATACTTTTTGTTTCGTTTACCTTTCTCTACTTTCTCTCTGTTTTTGATCCTGAAATATTTTAAAGTCAAGCTCTGACATATTATTTCACCATTAAGTACTTCAATAAAGATTTCAGCAGATAAAGACTTCTGCTTCCGTTGATGATGCTGCTCTGAAAAGTGGAAAACAGTATAATATTATTCCATATTCTATGATAACCTTTCAAACTAAGTACATTGCATATAGTTGTAAAAAAAAAACTTGCTTTGTTACTGACAGTAAGGTTTTCCTACTTCTCATGCTAGTTGTATTGACTATTAATGAGAGACCATTTAGAGGACCTGAAATTCTATATTGATAAACTCCCTATTGTTTTGTAGTTGTAACTATTATAAATCCTAGCAAATGCCATCATGCAGGTGTGAAATGCAGCATACACCAGCATGTTAACTCTTCTTTAAGTCCTAATGTCATTGGTAAGTATATGTTTTCAAAAATCCTTCCAAAGAGTTGAACCTCAAGAAGTGAGACAGAAAGAAATACAGGACAAATGATGTGTTTAGCGATGCAGGATCCTATTTGGAGGGCTATGTAAAGGGTTCATGTTTTACTCCTAAAGGTAGAGGGGAGAAGGCTGTTTTGGAGGAGGGAAGTCTGAATACTAGTGTCCCAGGAAAGATGTCAATATCATGCTTTCTCCAGCCAGTTAGTACAACTAATTCCCAGCTATTGTAGATATAATGACTAATTGCACATAAGAAAACACAGGTGAGGTTTTGACCTCTGTTTTATTTCTTTTCTTTTCTTTCTCTCTTTCTTTCTCCTTCCTTCCCTCCCTCCCTCCCTCCCTCCCTCCCTCCCTCCCTCCCTCCCTTCTTCTTTCTTTCTTTCTTTCTTTCTTTCTTTCTTTCTTTCTTTCTTTCTTTCTTTCTTTCTTTTCTTTTCTTTTCTTTCTTTCTTTTTTTATTTTTGAGACAGAGTTTCACTCTTGTTACCCAGGCTGGAGTGCAATGGTACCATCTCGGCTCACCGCAACCTCCGCCTCCTGGGTTCAGGCAATTCTCCTGCCTCAGCCTCCTGAGTAGCTGGGATTACAGGCACGCACCACCATGCCCAGCTAATTTTTTGTATTTTTAGTAGAGACGGGGTTTCACCATGTTGACCAGCATGGTCTCGATCTCTTGACCTTGTGATCCACCCGCCTTGGCCTGCCAAAGTGCTGGGATTACAGGCGTGAGCCACCGTGCCCGGCCTCTCTGTTTTATTTCTATGTTACTGATAGGATGTGTTGGTAGGTCAGTAAACTGAATCTTGACCATTGCACTCACTCTGAAGAAAGAGTTGTAGCACGTGTAATCTCTGGGCTCACACATGTTAATCTCAACCATAACTGCAACAATGCTGGCATTTCTGTGCCTATTCAGGATCATGTTCATTTCTTTGACGGCAAGGATTTTATCTCTTTTTGGTACATTCATCTCTTGCGTCCCTGCTGAATGCATATATTGTACTGGCTACTTCTTAATAAATTTTTTATATGAAGTTTTTCTTCCTTACATGTCTCTTCAAAGGATAGTAGAGTATCCATCCTGTGGCTCTAGTTTTCTATTGCCTTTTGCTCATATTTTTAGTTAGTTTTAAGCATTTAAGATATATTTTCTTGACTATTTTATTCATTCCAAATTCTACTCAAGAGAGCTTTCCATAAACCTGTTAAAATTAGAGTTAGATTTGATAGAGAAGACATTCAACTCTCTTCTCCTTTCCCTAAGGATACATCTGATATCCTTGACTCTTTTGCTAAAATATTTCAAATGAGCCTTTGCTCAATAAACTCAACGATGAGAAGTTTTTCAAAAGAGTCTATTTCATAACTGAAAGTCTTAATATATTAGAAAATTATATTTTTTGTATAAAACTTCCTTTCTAGCTTATACCCATTCATTTTTTTTCCCCCTTGAGAAAACCCTTCAGATATCGGTAGACGTTTAAAATATCCCTTTGTTAACTCAGGAACATATAATACAGATTAAAACTCCTACTAAGTTTAATTACTGAAAGGGATCTTTATGTACAAAGCTACTCTCTTGTCTGACAGATTAAACAAAATTTATAGTTTTTATACATTGAAAAGTAAAAAGGTAACAAAAAGAGGGCAGAGGGGAAAAAAAGAAAGAGAATGCTTACGTTTAATTCTCTTCATTTAGAATGCTGGCTTAGTGTAGAAGTATATTTATTTTCTAATGATAAAAAAGTTAAACTTTATACAAACCACACATATGCTATTTCTTTTCTTTCTAGCTTCTGAGATTTTAGAAATTTTTAATATTTTATATCTTTTGTCTTTATAATGTCTTGTGATACCTTATGTAGGGATTGAAACATTGGCATTTAAAGCTGATTTGCTACTGATTAGTGATTGATCATTGTCCAACCAAAAAAAAAAAAAAGGTCGTATTTAGCAAATCATGACTGCATTACATTTTGATTCTTAATTTAAGAAATATCTACATTTATTATCAAGGGAGAAAACTAGACTGAATGAAAAAAATTTTAAGAGTTCTAAATCTTTAACAAACAGAATGGTTTTCAATTTCAAACTGTTTTGAAAGAGGTTGAATGTAGAGAAGTTCAATAAATCCTAGATTCTTCTGTTTTCTTCTTTTTCCCCTTCTTCGTTTTCTTTGTGACTAAAGAGGCAATCTTAAATCACATCTTAATGTCAATATGTGGCTCAAGGGACCAAGAACATTACCGTATTTGAAAAATAAAGTTATCTCAATCTACCCTTTTCTTTCTAGCTTCTGATGCAGTCAGGATATGATTTAATGTGTTCCTGTCATGAATAATAAAACAGGCTGTAACAAGAATGTACTGAACAATAATCAATTCATTTTATTTTATTTCAAAATAGGAAAGAGAAAGAAAAATAGAGCTCTCCAAATTGCTTAGTAAAATAACGACCCTTTTGAACCAGCAGCTTCCATTAATTCAGTACATTGGCACTGTGGAACTGTGGTGACATTTAGTAGCTCATTACCTTTCGTGAGAAAAAGAGTAAAAAACAGTGAGGTTATGTTTGTGTTCTTTTTCACTTGGCCAGCAGGATATTTTTAATGTAAATTCTCCATGATACAAACGCATATCTTTAATCTTCATCTACCTTTGCACACTTGTATTCCTTATTTATATACTTCATTTATAACATTTTCTTGAAATCTTGGCAGATATTTGCCTTCAAGACAAAATTTATCAAATTTATGAACTCAACCCTGCATCCTCTGTTAATGCAAAACCTAGGAGGAAAGATAATTCATACTGGGTCAGAATGATTAATTTGTTAGCAAGGTTTAGTGACCATTTGTCTAGCTTTACGTTGTCTCTAGTCAGAGTTATAAACTAGCATAAGATAGATTCAGGGACTATTTCTCTTTTTCAACCTGACTGTGTTTGTCATGAAAATTCCTTTATCCTAAGGGATCCTATGCCTTTTACATTACACGATATGGTACAGAGTGTTTAATAATATTTCATAGAATAATTAATAAAATATCTTTGGTAAATAAGTGATGAAAGTACTTTATAGATATATTTGGTTTACAAAAAAAAAAAAAAAAAAAAAACAAAACTGGGACCTAGAAGGAGAGAGAGTGAAAGAATTTCTCCTTAGAGCTCATTCTTTGAAGACATCACTTATGGTGTCTAGTGATCTGTTCAATTATTTCTCAACCAGAAAAAGTGTGTCTTCTACGGTGAAGACAAGAAGTGATTCAACAGTTCTATTTAACAATAGTTCTCTTAAGTTACTTTCTGACAAACTGGAGGTATGAATGATTTGTTGAATTGTTCCGTAGATCATAACATGAGTACTCCTTAGCAATAGTGATTCACATATTACTCCCTCACACATGTATCTTCAATGAAATACTAAGGAGAATGTGCTTTTTCAACTTTATTCTATAGATTCAACTCATACACAACTTGGAAAACTTAAATTAATGATACCATATCTAACATATAACTTCTAACGAATGCAGAAAATATTCTACCTTTATGTATAGGGAGAATCTTCCTTTATTAGTTTTTAAGAGATATTTCAGAAGTTGCCTCAATGGGTGTGTGTGTGTGTGTGTGTGTGTGTGTGTGTTTAAATATGAAGGAACTTCAAATAGTTCATGGAAACTGAAATTAAAAGGTAAAAATAAAAAATATATAAACTTTATTTCTCAACATAAGCTCCATCAAATTCAAGACATTTTTTATAGTGATTATACCAGCCATTTATTCCATTCTTAAAGAGCTGAGGGTCCTGGGAAGCCTACATCTCAATGGAGTCCTTTTTACATTATTAACAGGGAAAAATGTGTGCCCATTAAAAATTGTTTTCAGAGGAGAAAAAAAATAACTTAGAAGGTGCCAACTCAGGACTGTAAGGTGAATGCCTGATGATTTCTCATTAAAACTGTCTCAAAATTGCCCTTGTTTGATGAGAGAAATGAGTATGTGCCTTGTGATGATAGAGAGGGATTCTCTGGGGAAGATTTCTAGGGCATTTTTCTGCTAAAGCTTTGGCTACTTCTCAAACACTTATAACAAGTAGATGTTACTGTTCTTTGGTCATCCATAAAGTCAACAAGCAAAATGTCTAGAGCATCACAGAAAACTATTCCCATGACATTCCTTTGTTCTTGACTGGCCTGCTTTTGCTTTGACTGCTGTCCTTCCACCTCTTGGTAGTCATTGCCTTGATTGTGCTTTGTCTTCAGGATCATATTGGTAAAGCCATGTTTCATTTCTTGTGACAGTTCCTCAAAGAAATGCTTCAGGATCTTGATCCCACTTGTTTAATTTTTTTTAATTTAAATTCAGCAAGGTACGTGTGTATATTTGTTACATGGATACATTGTGTTATAGCAGGGATTGGGCTTCTAATGTACCCATCACCCAAATATTGAACATTTTACTCGATGTATAATTTTTTAGTGTTCACCCCCCATGTTCTCACCTGTTTTGGAGTCTTCAGTGTCTATTACGTCTGTCTTCATGTCCATGTGTATCCATTGTTTAGCTCCCACTTATAAGTGAGGACATGTGGTATTTGATTTTCTGTTTCTGAGTTGGTTTACCTAGGATAATGGACTCCACCTCCATCCTTACTGCTGCAAAGAACATGATTTTATTCTTTTTTAATGGCTGCATAATATTCCATGGTGTTTATATACCACATTTTCTTTATCCACTTATCTGTTGATCCATACTTAGGTCTATGACTTTGCTATTGTGAATAGTGCTGTGACAAACATATGAATGTATGTGTCTTTAGGAGAAACACCTAATGTAGATGATAAGTTGATGGGTGCAGCAAATCACCATGGCAGAGGCATGCCTTTGTAACAAACCTACAGCATCTGCACATGTATCTCAGAACTTAAAGTATAAAAAATAGAAAATTGGATTTAAATTAAAACATTTCTGCACAGCAAGAGAAATAATCAACAGAGTAAACAACCTGCATAATGGGAAAATATTTGCAAATTATGCTTCTGACAAAGGATTAATATCCAGAATTTATAAGGAACCCAAGCAACTCAACAAGAAACAACGCCATTAAAAACTGGGCAAAGGACACGAACAGGAATATCAAAAGAAGATAAACAAGTAGTCAACAAACTCATGAAAAAATATTCACCATCACTAATCATCAGGGTAATTCAAATTAAACCACACTGAGATATCATCTTACACCATTCAGAACAGCTACGGTTTAAAGTCAAAATACAACACATGTTGGTGTGGATGCAGGAAAAAGGGAATGCTTAAATATGTTGGTGGGAATGTAAGTTGGTTCAACCTCTATGGAAAACAGTCTGGAGATATCTCAAAGAACAAAAAATAGAACTCTCATTTGACCCAGCAATCCTATTACTGGGTATCCACTTCTTTAAAATTTTCATTGAAAACTCTGGTCTTGTCTGCAGCTGGTCTGGATGCAAAGATTTTGGTACCCATCGAGTGGAGTTTGCTCAACTTTAATTTGTTAGAACTGTGTAAGCTGATCTAGTTGAGATGTCTATGGTACTGGCTATTGTTTCTGCTGTTAACATTGGTCCTCTTCAATTAAGCACAGACAAGATTAATTTTTTTTCTTATAAATTGATGTGGGTGGTCTGTGGCTGCAGTCTTCCTCTTCAACAGGAACTCTAGCTTTGTAAAATGAGTTATTCATTTATAAACTGCTGATTTCTTTAGGGGCATTGCCCAATAATCTTCTTGTAAAGCATCAGGGATTTAACCATTCTTCCACTCAAGTTTCACCGTCAATATGATGTTTGTTCTTGCTTAAATTTTAGCAGAATTCCTGTCGCTCTGATAGAGGCTGTTTTTGCACTGATGTCTTTTCCTTCTTAGTACTTAAAACTAGATCTTGTTCAGAAATGTGATATCAATAACTTGTAAAAGTTATTTTGGTGTAAAAAATTGAAATCCATGCACTGTTTTTTGTATAATACATGTTTTCTTTGAACTTTTGGAGGCTCCTCATAGATCAGCTTTGTTGTAGCATAGTGAAAATGCTTTTAAGTGTATTTGCAAATGTGACAACAATGGGAGAGATTTTTCATAGACTTTCCATTCCCTGCTGAGTAGAGATGTAAGTAGAAAGAACAATCTTAAAATTTCAAAGCTTTAATGTTATTGTTTAAAACTAGGTCAATTATTAATTTATGCTAAACAAAGCAAGATTAATAAAACATCAATTCCTTGAAGATGTTAATAAAGTATTTTTATTGCATCATTTTGTTTCAACTCCACTCTTCTTAACTTTCCAAGAGATTTTCAGGAAAATTTTCTTCTTTTCTATATAACTCTTCTTAGGAACTTATAAATTCTCTACCAGTATTTAATTGGAGTACACATATTCTGGATATTAAGCTTAAAAATAATATTTCAATGACTTGAATGTGGTTAAATGAATATTTGCATGATAAAAATATCTCCACTCTACTCTTTCATTTCGGTTGCACCTTTTCAACAATGCTGACTCTCTTCCTACAAAGGAAAGTTTGTATCAGCTACTGAAAAGGTAGTATGTTCTCCATATATATTTTCCAGTATTTTCATGATGTTTTCTAGCATTTTCAACTATTAATGTCAGTAAAAATGCATATATTATATGCATCTTAAAACATGTCTCTGATTATATTATTATAAATTTCCAAAATTTGAATTGCAAGATTAATAGTATACAAGCTATTCTTCAAAAAAATCAAATAGTTTACATTGCCAGTAGTAAAGGTAGAGCATGCCTGTTTGCCCACAGTCTGTTTAACACTGGTTAATATTCATTTAAGCCAATTTTCCAATTGGCAGATTAGAAACGATATTTACTTATTTTAGAAATTATATTTTGAGCTTATTTACATAAATAAATTGCTCCTTTATGGTATTTTTCTATTTTTTTCTCTTGAACATCGATTTCTTATTGACTTGGAATTCATACACACACACACACACACACACACACACAGAGGCAAATTTTTATTTTTATTTTTGGGATGAGTCTTACTCTGTCACCCAGGCTAGAGTGCAGTGGCATAATCTCACCTCACTGCAACCTCTGCCTCCTGAGTTGAAGCAATTCTTCTGCCTCAGACTCTAAAGTAGCTGGGATTACAGGCACATGCCACCATGCCCAGCTAATTTATGTTTAGTAGAGAAGGTGTTTTGCCATGTTGGTCAGACTAGCCTCAAACTCCCGACCTTGAGTAATTCACCCACCTTGACATAAACAATTTTTGATTACCTTTTAATTTGATAGTGTTATTAAAACTGTAGACTATTTAGAGATCTTGACACCCACCCACAAATTTATCTTCATGTTCTCTTTTAGAACCTGAAAAATTACCTACAAATAAACTCACAGGAACTGGTATGTCTCTGCGGATTCCTCATGAAACATTCAAACATCTATTTATGAGATACTCAAAAGTAAAGAGAGTCATTACACTAATGTTTAAGTAAGTTTTTACTGAAGAAGACTATACATTTATTGTACAGAAGTCATTAGAGCACAAATTTATAAATTTTTCTGAAGTAAATTATCATCAATGTTAAGAAAAAGTACGTTTCATATTTCTGGAGCTTTAAAAGCCCCTTTAGTGCTTTCTCCAGTCACTATTACCATAAGGAGTAATCACTATGAGACTTGTAATACCGGAAACTGAGTTCCCTTTAGCTTTACATGAAGTTGAATAATACAGTGTATAATCTTTCATGGCAGGTGTTTTTCATTTTATACTATATAAGATTCATCTTGTTTGATTGTTATGTACAGTTAAAATTATTTTATTTTTATTGCTATAAAGCATTTCTGTAGGTTACTATATCACATTTACATATCTCTATGAAGATTAGAGATAATTGGTAGATCTCAGTACTGGCTTTGTGAACAGAGTTCTTAGGAACATTGTTGAACATGTTTTTTGGTGAGGATATGCCTGCGTTTGAATTTTATATATACTTAGAAATTAAATTGCAGAATGAAAGCATTCATTTGTGTGTATGTTTGTCATTAGTAGCTACTGCCAAATCATTTTCCAAAATGGTTGTATCAGTTTACAGTCCCTGATATGAGAGACCCAATTGCTCCATATCTTTCAAATTACTTGATGTATTCATTTTCCGTTGTTATATAACAAATTACTGCAAATTTAGTTGTTTAAAACAATATTTGTTTATTATTTTACAGTTTCTGTAGGTCAGAAGCTGGAGCATGGCTTAATTGTATTCTTTGTTTAGGAACTCACATGCTGAAGTTAAGGTGTTGGACAGGCTGTGTTCTCATCTAAGGGCTTGACTAGAAGTGGATTCTTTTCCAAGGTCTTGGAAAAGAATCATTTTTGACAGAATGAATTTCTTTATGATTCTTGACAGTTTGCGTCTTCAAAACCATCAATGGAGAATTTCTGCTCTTACTTCCAGACCTTTTTCAAAAGGCTCACCTGATTAGGTCATATCCATATCAACATGGTAAAACACCGTCTTTACTAAAAATATAAAAGAATTAGCTGGGTTTGTTTGTGGGCACCTGTGATCCCAGCTACTCAGGAGGCTGAGGCAGGACAATCAAGAGAATTACTTGAGCCCCATAGGTGGAGGTGCAGTGAGTTGAGAACGTGCCATTGCACTCTAGCCAGGGCAACAAGAGTGAAACTCAATCTCAAAAAGAAAAAAAAAAAAAAAAAGGCTGGTCACAGTAGCTCATGCCTGTAATCCCAGCACTTTGGGAGGCTGAGGTGTGCAGATCACAAGGTCAGGAATTGGAGACCAGCCTGGCCAACATGGTGATGGTTCTACTAAAGATAAAAAAAAAAATTAGCTGGCCATAGTAGGGCACCTGTTATCCCATCTACTCAGGAGGCTAAGGCAGGAAAATTGCTGGAATCAGAGAGGCAGAGGTTGCAGTGAGCTGAGATGGCATCATTGCACTCCAGCCTGGGCAACAGAGCAAGACTCCCTCTCAAAAAAAAACTGGGTTTAGGGGTACACGTGAAGGTTTGTTACATTGGAAAACATGTGTTTCAGGATTTCTTGTATATAGTATTTCATGACCCAAGTATTAAGCTCAGGACAAACAGGTATCTTTTCTGCTCCTCTCACTCCTCCCACCCTCCCTGATCAAGTAGACCCTGGTGTTTGTTGTTTCCTTCTTTGTGTCCATAAGCTCTTATCATTTAGCTCCCATTTATAAGTGAGAACAGTTGGTATCTGGATTTATGTTCGTGCATTAATTTGCTAAGAATAATAGCTCCAACCATGTTTCCACGAAATACATGATCTCATTTTTTATGGCTGCATAGTATTCTATGGCATATATGTACCACATTTTCTTTATCTAATCTGTTATTGATGGGCATTTAGGTGATTCCATGTCTTTGCTGTTGTGTATAGTGCCACTGTGATGAACATACATGTGCATGTGTCTTTATGGCAGAATGATTTGTATTCCTCTGGGTATATACTTAGTAATGGGATTGCTGAGTCAAATGGTAGTTCTGCGTTTAGCTCTTTGAAGAATCATCATACTGCTTTTCACAATGGTTCAACTAATTTACAATTCTACCAACAATGTATAAGTGTTCCCTTTTTTCCATGACCCTGCTGGCATCTGTTTTTTTTTTTAATTTTTATTAGTTTTTATTAATAGTCATTCTAACTGGTGTGAGATGGTGTCTCATTGTGGCTTCGATTTGCATTTCCCTGATAATCAGTGATATAGAGCTTTTTTTTCATATGCTTGTTGTCTGCATGTATGTCTTCTTTTGAGAAGTGCCTGTTCATGTCCTTTGAACACTTTATAATGGGGTTGTTTGTTTTCTCTTGTAAATTTGTTTAAGTTCCTTATAGATGCTGGATATTAGACATTTGTCAGATGTAGTTTGCAAATATTTTCTCCCATTTTGTAGGTTGTCTATTTACTCTGTTGATAGTTTCTTTAGCTGTGCAGACATTCTTAAGTTTAATTAGATCCCATTTGTCAATTTTTGCCTTTGTTGTGATTCATGTGTGTCTTTGTCACAAAATCTTTGCCTTTTTCTATGTCCAGGATGGTATTGCCTAGATTATCTTCCAGGTTTACACTTTTGTGGTTTACACTTATGTCTTTAATCAATCTTGAGTTGATTTTGTACATGATGAAAGGAAGGGATTCAGCTCCAGTCTTCCACATATGGCTAGTCAATTATCTCAGCACAATTTATTGAATAGGGAGTCTTTTCTCCATTGCTGTTTTTGTCAGTTTTGTCAAAGATCAGATGATGGTAGATGTGTGGCCTTATTTCTGGGCTCTCTATTCTTTTCCATTTGTCTCTTTGCCTGTTTTTGTACCAGTACCTTGCAGTTTTAGTGACAGTAGCCTTATAGTATAGTTTGAAGTCAGGTAACAAGATGCCTCCAGCTTTTCTCTTTTTGTTTAGGATTGCCACGGCTATTTAGGCTCATTTATAGTTTCATGTGAATTTTAAAATAGTTTTTTCTCATTCTGTGAAGGAAGTAATTGTCATTTGGTAGGAATAGCACTAAACCTGTAATTGTTTTGGGAAGTAGAGTTATTTTAGTCACATTGATTTTTTCTATCCAAGAGCATGGGATATTTTGCCATTTGTTTGTGGCTTCTCTGTTAAGAGGGAAATTTATAGCACTAAATACCCATATCAAATGTTAGGAAGATTTTAAATTAACAACCTAACTTCACAACTGAAAGAATTGAAGAAGCAAGAACAAATCAACCCCAAAGCTAGCAGAACTGAAGCATATAGAGACATGGAAAACCATTCAAAAGATTAACAAAACCAGGAGTTGGTTTTTTGAAAGAATTAATAAGATAGGCCACTAGCTAGATTAATAAAGCAGAAAAGAGAGAAGATTCAAATAAACACAACTAGAAGTGACAAAGGCAATGTTACTACTGACTACACAGAAATAAAAACAACCATCAGAAACTACTCTGAATACTTCTACACATAAACTAGAAAACCTAGAAGATGGTTAAATTCCTGGACACATACACCCTCCCAAGACTGAGCAAGGAAGAAATTGATTCCCTGAACAGACCAATAATGAGCTCCAAAATTGCATCAGTAATAAATAGCCTACCAACAAAAAAAAGCCCGGGACCTAATGGATTCACAGCCAAGTTATACAAGATGTACAGAGAAGGGATGGTAGCAGTCCTACAGAAACTATTACAAAAAATTATGGAGGAGAGACTTTTACCCAGCTCATTCTATGAGGCCAACATCTACTTGCTACCAAAACCTGGCAGAGACACACACACACACACAAAGAAAAGTTTGGGCCATTATCTTTGATGAACATCAGTGCAAAAATCCTAAAAAAAATGCAAACTGAATCCAGTAGCACATCAAAAAGCTAATCCACAATGATCAAGTAGTCTTCAACCATGGGGTGCAAGGTTGGATCAACATACACAAATCAATAAATGTGATTCATCATGTAAATAGAGCTAAAGACAAAAACCACACAATTATCTCAATAGATACAGAGAAGGCTTTCAATAAAGTTCAACACCTTTTTATGTTAAAAACTCTCAACAAAATAGGTATTGAAGGGACATACCTCAAAATAATAGGAGCCATCTATGATAAATCCATGGCCAACATTATACTGCATGGGCAAAAGCTGGAAGCATTCCCCCTTAAAAACCAGTACAAGACAAGGATGCCCTCTCTGTCAGCATTTCTATTCAACATAGTATTGGCAGTCCTAGCCAGAGAAATCAAGCAAGAGAAAGAAGTAAAGTACATTTAAATAGGAAGAGAGGAAGTCAAGCTATCTCTGCATGTGACATAATTTTTATCTAGAAATTCCTACAGTATTGGCCCAAGAACTCCTCTGGCTGACAGACAACTTCAGCAAAGTTGAAGGATACAAAGCCATTATACAAAAATCACTATCATTCCTATACACCAAGAGCAGCCAAACCAAGAGCCAAAGGCAGTCCCATTCACAATTACCACAAAAGAAATAAAATACCTAGGAATACAACTAAGAAGGGAGGTGAAAGATGACTGCAATGAAAAT
Organism: Callithrix jacchus; assembly: GCF_049354715.1. Classification (NCBI taxonomy): domain Eukaryota; kingdom Metazoa; phylum Chordata; class Mammalia; order Primates; family Cebidae; genus Callithrix; species Callithrix jacchus. Next base: position 79,412,413 of record NC_133504.1, read on the forward strand.
TGCAAAACACTGCTCAAAGAAATCAACATAATATTTTCTATTAGCTTAAAGTTAACAGATTAGAGACCTTAATTATCTATGCACAGTCCATTCAGTTTTGTCATATTGCATTAGAAACAAGTTATAGATGCTGCCCACACTTTAAGGCTGGGCAAAGACCATAGATAAAAAGACATTGAACTCATGGATCCTAGATTTCTGCTTTCCACACTTAGTTTTGTTTACTTTTTAATTTTAGATATTTTGGTGACATTGCATTTTGATTTTAATTTCCATTTCCCTGATATCATGAAATTGAACACATTTTCATATTTCACTGTCCATTTGTATATCCTCATTTGTTAAATGTCTTTTAAAGTCTTCTGCCTTTTCATCTGTAGGTATGAGTCTATTGCTTATTGATTGAGATGATTTCTTTACGCTTTCAGTGGTATGGTATAATGAATAATGCTTAATTTTAATGTAGTTGTTCTTATAATTTATTCTTCATGGTTAGTGTGTTTTTGTAGCTTATTTAATTAATAAGTTTTTGCCTAACCCAAAGTCATGAATTTGGTATCCTATGTTTTCTCCTAAAAGCTTTGCCTTTTGCTTTGCCTAATTCAATAGTAAACATTCTAGAATTGATCTTAGAGTATTGTGTAAAGTTATTTTCACTATGTTGCTATCCTCTTGTGTGTGCACAGAATCAGTAAATGGCACCAGAGGAATCAGGTTGTTGCTTGTCAACTCACTTTTTTCTGCCTTCTGATGGTCTGGTCCAACCTGCATACCCTGACCCAGCAACAGATGAACACACACACTCAGACATGGATATCCAGTGAAAGAGCTGGCTAGGAGTCCGGGTCACTCACAGACACCAAAGAGGGTGCTTTAAAGAGTCAGTAGCCATGGTCCTCACAAGCTGGCACTGCAGACATTTATTCAGTATAGATTTAATGACAAAGGCTTTGAGTCAACACATTTGTAGATAATTAACATGGTCACCAGACAGCCATCTTATAGATGATCAAAGGCTAGATTCTGAGGCCTAAGTAAACTAACTTCTCTAAGTCAGTTTTTTTTTTACAGCCCCTAGTTACCTAACTTAAGGTTTCAGTCACTGAGTAAAAGAATCTGGCTGCCTTCAGCCAAATCCTATTCCAAGGCATTTGCAAGACCCTCCAGCCTTTCAAGAAGGTTTGCATCCATTTGACAGTTTTTCCCATCACCGTGACTGAACTCCTATATCTTTCCTTTTTCTGTCTTTTTGCATCAGGCTTTGTTGATTGAAGAGCAATCATGTGTGCAACAATAGGTTTGTCAGGCGCAGTGGTTATAACTCGTGCTTTGGCTTTGCATCCTAGAATTAGTACATAACATAAGACAAAGATGAGTATAATCAGTAACATTCTTTTCCAATCAAGGAGTGACTTTTATTGTTACTTGGTGCCTCAGTTCAATGTGTGCCATTACTGAGGGACCCCACTGAGGGTATGTTAATTCCTCTTAGCCAAGCAGTTGCATCATTAGAGGCTGGGAAAGGAGTGTCTGCCTAAGTAATAGGTGAAAGAAAAAAGGCAAATTTAGAAGATGGGCTTAATAAAGTGTAGCAGGTACAGGTTGCAGACAGAGTGAGAGAATAAGAAAGGAACAAATCATCTGGAGTGAATGGTGTTTGTGTTTGGAATAGGATTCACTTAGCCTTCTGAGTTGTCTTCTTCAGCATAATGTTTTGGGCTGGTGTTGTTTGAGGAAGCCCCATCATCCAGCACTGAGGGTCTTGCAGGGTCATTTTCTTCATCTCTGGTACCAGGTGGCATTCTAGCCACGCCATGGTAAGATTTGATGCATCATGCTGGAATCCAAAGAGGACCTGAGGGGATGTGAACACAAGCATATACTTTTCTTCATGTTAGCAAATCATTTGGACCACACCACTTATTACTACTGACATCCTTCATAACACTGCAGGTTTTATGTTTTGAGAGGTTTCAACAAAGTGTTTTTCTGTAGCTGATGGAAATTTATCATGTAAATTTAAGAAATTAAGAGTAAATAAGGCTTGTGCTAGTAGTGTTTCAGGGTCCTTACTCATACTCTCCCTGTTTTGTTTTCTTAGAATATTTTTAAGGGTAGACTGGGTACATTCTCCTATGGCCTGTCCTTGGGGGCTATATGGGATGCCTGTGGAATGTTGGATGTTCCATGTGTGACAAAATTGTTGAAATTGTGAGCTGATATAAACTGGACCATTATCAGTTTTAATTTTTGTGGGCCACCTCATAAAGGCAAAAGTTAAAATATGTTTAATGACATATTGAGTGGACTCTCTAGGAAGAGTGTGTGCACTAATTAGATGAGTGTTGGTTTCAATGGATATATCTACATAACTTAGTTTTCCAAATTTGGGGACACGTGTAACATCTGTTTGCCATAACTGGTTAGGTTTTAGTCTTCTAGGGTTAACACCTGTTGAAGGAGGGGACATGCCTGTGAGCTGACACTCTGGACGTTGCAGGATGATTTGTTATCTAGTCTTTTGGTAAATTGAAATTGTTTAGTTACGTTTCTCTAAATTTGGTGAAAAAATTAATGCAATTGGGTGGCTTGGTCAAGCAGTGACATCATAACCTGTAGGTCTGCTTGATAATTGCCATAGCCAATGGGCCAGGCAGTGAGCTGTGGGCCTGAATATGTGTAATAAAAACAGGATGGGTATGTTGATCTAGCAATTTCTGAAGTCAAAGAAAAAGTGCAGACAGCATGGGCTCCACTAATAGGGCTGTCTCAAGGTTCTGCAACAAATAAACAGAGTAAGCAGTCACTAACAATTGATGGGCTGAGTGGAAAACGTCTCTAAGGCCAATATTCAAGCTCCAACCTCAGGTCTCTGAGTGCTAGTAAACCCAGACTGAGTGAGAGAATTACATGGTCTCCACCAAAGAAGTGCTTTTCCATGTTTACCAGAGCCATTGGTAAACAGTGTTAAAGTGTTAGGTATGGGGGATTGAACTATTTTAGTAGGTAAAACCACAGAAGTATGAGATAAGAACTGAAGGAGCTTGTTAACAGGAAGGGCGTGCTCTACATGGCCTGTGTTATCAGAGAGAGCTATTTGCAGATCCACCAATAATGGCAATACTGCTTTGAATTGCTTTTACTTAAAGGAATCCTGATGATATCTGTGTCATAACCTAGCAACTGATTGCATTGTCTGCAACCTGAATAGATGACTTTACTGACTAACTGAATATATAGAGAGAGTGTTTTAGTCCCATTATGTGAGCAAAAACCCATTCTAGAAAGTGTATCCCAGGGATCATCTGTCCCATTAACCCTATATGGGAGTGTTTGGTGGGAAAGACAAGCAATTGAACTGAATAGTGCGGGTCTATGAGATCTAGTTGCCTGTGAGAAATGGCTTGTTCTATTTCCTCAACTTTCCTTTTTGCTGCAGGGGTTAAATACCTGGGAGAGTCCAGGGCAGTAATACATTTTAAAATAGAAAATAGGTTTTGCAACTTATCATTAGGTAGGCCCAAGGTGGGGTGAAGCCAGTTAATATTGTCTAGCAGTTTCAGATAATCATTTAAGGTATGTAAGTTGCAAGTATTTAATTTAAACTTTTGAGGTCTTACTGACTGTGAAGTTAGTATGTACCCAAAATATTTTTAAGGAGAAGACGTGCACTTTTTCAGGTGCTATGATTAAACCTCTTAACCGTGTATTCTTTACAACAGAGGCACATAAACTTAAAAGTACTGGCTCCGCTGGGGCTGCCAGTAATATATTATTCATAAAATGAATAATCTTTCACTTAGAAAATTCTTTTCTACTGGGGGTAAAGCCTGATTTACATGATACTGATATATGATAGGACTGTTCTGCATTCCTTGAGGAAGGACTTTCCAATGAAATTGGCAAGCTGGCCTTTCATTGTTGATAGCTGTTATTGTAAATGCAATTTTTTTCTCTCTGTCCTGTTCTGCAAGTGGAATAGTATAAAAACAGTCTTTCAAATCAGTAACAGCTATATGGCAATTGGAGGAATTGTTGTGGGAGAAGGGAGGCCCTGTTAAAGAGGCCCCATAGGTTGCAGGTTAGCATTAATAGCCTGTAAGTCACGCAAAATTCTTCATTTGCCAGACTTTTTGAGAATGACAAAAATGGGCAAATTCCAAGGGCTGTTAGATGGTTCTATGTGGCCAGCTTCTAATTTCTGCTCACCTAATTCATGGGCTCTCTGTAATTTCTCACCCTTCAGAGGCTACTGTTCTATCCAATTAAGATTTTGAGAGAGCCACATCAGGGTTGGGGGGGAAAAGCAGTGGCCATTATTAGCTGTTATTCTGCCCTCCAGAGGAGGTGTTGACTGGTGTTTAAGGTTGTTTCAGCTAGCACTGAGCAGTCCCATGGCCTTGCATGGAAGTTGTTTGCTATGGCTTCAATTGATCCTTTTGTAAATTGGCTCGTGGCTCTGTTCTCTCTCATACTTTTTCTTATCTCTTTGTAAGCATCCGCCTGATTGCTTCGTTGATCTTGTATCACTGGGCAGGCTAAGAGCTGCCCTCCTAATGCCGCTTCCCTAGGACAAGGTCCTGTAGCTATAGCATATCCCTTGTCTTTTTTCCCAATTTATTGGGGGGAGGCAAAATCTCTATTTCCTCTGTTTCCCCCCCCCCCACTGATAACGGGGCTGAGGAATAGGTAGGGTAGGTGACAGTTCCTCTTCCTTCTTCTTTTGGGGCTCTTCTGTGTAAAGCAGGACCATAGCAGCCTTAACTAAGGTCCATAACGTTAGAGGTGTTACTGGGACTCATTGCCCTTGTGTATGATGTTGTTTAAGAGTTCTCCTCAGCTAGGTGCCGTGGCTTATGCCTGTAATCCCAGCACTTTAGGAGGCCAAGGCGGGTGGATCGCCTGAGGTTGAAAGTTCAAGACTAGCCTGACAACATGGAGAAACCTCGTATCTACTAAAAGTACAAAAAAATTAGCCTGGCATGGTGGTGCGTGGCTATAATCCCAGCTACTCAGGATGCTGAGGCAGGAGAATCCCTTGAAACCGGAAGGTGGAGGTGGCGATGCGCCAAGATCTCACCACTGTACTCCAGCCTAGGCAACAAGAGTGAAACTCCATCTCAAAAAAAAAAAAAAAAAAAAAAAAAAGGAAGAGTTCTCCCCACTTGTTCCCAGAGCTCTATGTCCAGCGTACATTTTGCCAGAACCATGGGCTTTGGGAAACAAGTGCTTGCATTGGGTCTCTTAATTGAGTCTGCGAAACTGAGGCTCCACTAGCTTTAAGCAGCTGTTTCAGTACTTTTATCTGTTGAGCTGATAACTGTTGTCCCATGATGAAACCTTAGCCTAAACAATTCCCTGTTACTTGGAAATCCTGAGTGTGTACCAATGACTTACTGACTTATTGACTTACTGACTTACCAACTGTGCAGTCCAGTCTGCTTCACCTTCATTTCTGAGGTTCCATCACAATCTGTGTTCCTCACATGGGGCACCAGCTGTCAGGTGGACCTGCAGACCCTGACAATTTTTCCTACCACCCTGACTGAACTCCTACATCTCATACCTACACTCCTGTCATCAAAACTTTTGCAGGTCTCGAATATCTTTGAACAGATATTTTTTGAATTTTATATGGTTTTGTAACTGTTCTAGTGGGAGCATTGTATTTTTGTTTTATCATTAATTTATAACATTTTATGTATTTATGTGGTACATGTGGATGTTTTGTTACCTACGTAAAATGTGTAATTATGAAGTCATGGTATTTTAGGTATGCATCATTTTGAATATTTCTCATCTCTATGTGATGGGAACAATTCAAGTCCTCTCTTCTAGCTACTTTGAAATACACAATACATTGTTATTAATTATAGTCACTCTACTTTGCAGTTGAACGATAGAACTTATACCTTTCATTTAACTGTATGTTTATATATGTTAACTTACCTGTCTTCAATCCATCCAACCATACTTCCCAGCATATAATATCTATTATTCAACTCTCTATTTTTGTGAAATCAACATTTTTAGACTCATAAAAATGAATGAGAATGTGATTTTTTGTGGCTTGATTATTTCACTTAACATAACTCTAGTTTCTTCCATGTTGCTGCAAATGACATGATTTCATTCTTTTTAAAATGGCTGAATAGTATTCCATTATGTATATGTACTATATTTTCTTTATCCATTCATCCATTGATGGACATTTTGGTTGATTCCATGTCTTTGCAATTGTAAATAGTGCTGTAATAAACATACCAGTACAGGAATCCCTTTGATACATAGATTTATTTTTCTTAGACTAGATAACCAATAGTGTGATTGCTGGAGCTATGATAGTTGTAATTTTAGTTATTTGAGAAATCTCCTTACCATTTTCCATAATGGCTCTACTAACTTAGATTCCTACCAACATTTATAGGAGTTCTATTTACTCCACATTAGCACCAGCATGTTATTATTATTATTATTTGACTTTTTAATATAGGCATTCTGACTGAGGTAAGATAAAACTGCATTGTGGTTTTGATTTGTGTTTCGCTGATGATTAGTATGTTGAGATTTGTTCCTATACTTGTATGTCTTCTTTTATTTATTGGTATGTCTTCTTTTTAGAAATATCTATTTATGTCCTTTGTTCATTTTAATTTTTTTTTTGCTGTTCTTTGAGTTCCTTTTATATTCTAGATACTAGTCCCTTGTTAAATGAATAATTTGCAAACATTTCATTTCATTCAACAGATAAGCACATCACTCTGTTAATGTTTTTTCTTCTTGCTATAGAGAAGTTTAGTCTAACCTAGTCTCATTTATGAATTTATGTTGTAATTTGCTGTGCTTTTGAAGTCTTAGTTATAAATTTTTTTGCATAGACCAATGTCCTGAAGTGTTTTTATCATAATTTCTTCTAGTATTTGTACAGATTCACATCTTACATTTGAGTCTTTAATGTGTCGGAGTTGATTTTTGTACAGTGAGGGTAGGGGTCCAGTTTCATTCTTCTGCATATTACAATACAATGTTCCCAGGACAATTTAGTGAAAAGATGTCTTTTTGCTTGTATTCGTTCTTGATGCCTTTGTCAAAAATTATATGGCTGTAAATATGTGGATTTATTTCTGCATTCTATATTCTGTTCCATTTTTTCTATATTCTCTGTCCATTATTATACTAATACTGTGCTGTTTTGATTACTGTATCTTTGTAATATATTTTGAAGTCAGGTAGTGTGATACCTTCAGATTTATTCTTTTTGCTGAAGATTGTTCTGGCTCTTTGGGCTCCTTTTTGATTCCATATGAATTATAGGATGATTTTTTTTTCTCTGGGAAAACGACATTGGTATTTTGATGAAATTGCTTTAATCTGTATATTGCTTGAAGCAGTATGATTTTTTTGCTTTTTTGAGTTGGAGTCTCACTTTGTCATCCAGGCTGGAGTGTAATTGGGCTATCTTGGCTCATGGCAACCTCTGCCTCCTAGGTTCAAGCATTTCTCCTGCCTCAGCCTCCCAAGTAGCTGGGATTACAGGTGCCTGCCACCACAACTGGCTAATTTTTGTATTTTTAGTAGAGATGCAGTTTCATCACATTGACCAGGCTGGTCTCTTGGCCAGGCTGGTCTCAAACTCCTGAACTTGTGATCTGCCCACTTTTGCCTCTCAAACTGCTGGGATTACAGGAGTAAGCCACTGTGCCTGGCTGATCATTTTAATAATATTAATTCTTCTGATTCATGAGCATGAGATAGCTTTCTATTTGTTTGTATACTCTTCAGTGTTTTTCATGACTATTTTGTAGTTTTCCTTGTAGACATTTTTCATCTTGGTTAAATTTATTCCTAGGGTTTTTTTCTTTTCTTTACCTATTTTAAGTGGGATTGCCTTGTTGATTTCTTTTTTTTCTATTTCGTTATTAATGTATAGAAATGCTACTAATTATTATATGTTGATTGAAAGTGTCCTGCAGCTTTATTAAATATTTTCATTAGCTCTAAGATTTTCTTTTGGAGTGTTTAGATTTTTTGAAATATAAGAACATGTTATCTGCAAATAGGGATGATTTCACTTCCTTTGTTCCAATTCGCATGTTTTTTTTTTTTTTTCTTTCTCTTGCCTAATTGTTTTTGCTAAGACTTTCAGTACTATGTTAAATGAGGGTGGTTAAAATGGGCAACATTGTCTTGTTCCAGTAATTAGGGGAAATGATATCAACGTTTCCTCATTTAGTTTAATGTTGTCTGTGGGTTTGTCATATATAAGCTTTATTATTTTGAGGTCTGTAATTTCTATGCCTAATGAAAGATATTGAAGTTTATCCAATGCTTTTGCTGGGCCTATTGAGATAATCATATGGTTTTTTCCTTAATTCTGTTGATGTGACATACCACATTTATTGATACATGTATGTTAAACTATTGTTGTATTCCTCATATAAACCCCATTTGATCATGATGTATTATCTTTTTGATGTGTTGTTGAATTTGGTTTGCTAGTATTCTGTTGAGAATTTTTGCCTTTATGGTTATCAGGGATATTGGCCTGTAGTTCTTGTTGCTGTTCTTGTGTTCTTGTCTGGTTTCGATATGAAGGTAATATTGGCTTCATAGAATGAATTAGGAAGAGTTTCCTCCTCTTCACTGTTTTGAAATAGTTTGAAGAGGATTGATATTTATATGTATAGTAGAGAAGGCACTGAATCCATCTGGTCCTGGGCTTTTCTTTGTTGGGAGATTTTTAAATTGCTATTTCAATACCATTAATTATTGGTCTGTTCAGAGTTTCAAATTCTTCCTGATTCAATCTTGGTAGGTTGTATGCATCCAGTAATTTGTGTATTTACCCTAGGTTTTATAGTTGTTAGCATTAAGTTTTTCATAATTGTATCTGATGTTCTGTTGTATTTCTGTAGTATCAATTGTAATGTAACATTTTTTAATTTGTCTGGGTCTTCTCTTTTATTTTCTCAGTCTAGCTAGTGGCTTGTAAATTTTGTTTACTTTTTAAAATAACGAACTTTTTGTTTCATTGATTTTTTAATTCCTTATTTTTATATAATTCTAGTCTGATTTTTATTATTTCTTTATTCTGCTAATTTTTGGTTTGATATGTCCTTGCTTTTTTAGTTATTTGAGTAGAAATATTGGATTGTTTATTTTACATCTCTCTGTTCTTTGGATTTAAGTGTTTATTGCTATAAATGTCTTGTATTACTGCTTTTACTGTATCCCACAGGTTCATATGTTGTGTTTCTATTTTCATATGTTTCAAGAATTTTTTTTTTCATTTTAATTTCCTTATGACCAAATGGGCATTTAGAATCATGTTTTTAAATTTTCATGTAGTTGTATAGTTTCCAGTGTTCCTTTTAGTATTGATTTCTAGTTTTATTGCATGGTGATTAATATGATTCCTAGTTAAAAAAAAATAAACTTGTTTAGACTTATGTAGCCTAACATAATCTATCTTGAAGAATGTTCTATGTGCTGATGAGAATAACGTGTATTCTGCAGTAGGGTAAAGTGTTTTGTAAATGTCTATTAGATCCATTTGGTCTAAAGTCCAGTTTAAATCCAATGTTCTTGTCAATTTTGTATCTAAACGATCTACCTAATACAGAGAGTGAGGGTATTGGAGTTCATCTGTCTCTTTAGAACTAGTAATATTTTTTTTATCAATCTGAATGCTCCAGGGTTTATTCCATATATCTTTAGAATTGTTATTTTCTTTTTCTGGATTTGTTGCTTCATCATTATACAATGACCTTCCTTATGTTAAAATTTTTTTTTTCTGTTTTTAGCTCAAAGTTTGTTCCTTATAAGTATAGCTTCTCTTGTTCACTTTGGTTTTCTTTTGCATAAAATACTTTTTTTTCATCTTTTTGCTTTGAGTTTATATGTGTATTTACAGAGAAAGTGCATTTCTTATAACAGCATATAGTTGGATTAGTTGGATTATGTTTTCTTATCCATTCAGCCAGTACATCTTTTAACTGGAGAATATAATTCATTTACATTTAAGGTAATTACTAACATGTATAGTTTTGTTCCAGTCACACTGTTAATTGCTTTTTGGGTTGGTTTGTATATATATATTTTTTCTGTTATTATTTGTCCTTGTGGACTGGCAATGACCAGTACTTTTATCATTTATGTCTCTTCTCTGTAGCATTTGTGTGTTTGCTTTACTGTTGAGTTTTACACTTGTGTGTGTCTTATGCTGGCAATGTCATACTTTACCTTCCAGATTTAAGCCCCTCTTGTGCATTTCTTGTAGGACTGATCTAGTGGTGATGGACTTTCTGAGTTTTTTTTGTTTTTTGGTTTTTTTTTTTGCTTAGAAAAGACTTTATTTATCTTTCACTTATGAAAGGTAACTTTGTTGGATGTAGTACTGATCAGCAGTATTTTTATTTTTTCTTTCAATATGGTGAATATATCATTCCATTTTCTTCTGTCCTGTAAGTTTTCTGCTGAGAAATCTGTTAGTCTAATAGAGTTTCCTTTAAAGATCATTAGACACTTTTCTATTTCTGTTTTTAGAATTCTTTCTTTGTTATTATTATCTTTTAATGTTTTGACTGTAATGTGAAGTGGAGGCCTTTTTCATTGTATCTGTTTAGGGCTTTCTGTGTCTGGATATCTTAATCTTTTGTTGGACTTGGGAAGTTTCATCTATTATTATATTAAACAGGTTTTCTAATTCTCTTTTTCTATCTTTTTCTTCTGAGATACCAATAATTCAGACATTTGGTCACTTCATGATATCCCATATATCACAAAAGTTTTATTCATTCTTTTTTTCTTGTTTATTTATATATTGTTATTTATTTTTTTCTGATACAGAATCTCACTCTGTTATCCAGGCTGAATTGTAGTGACATGATCATTGCTCACTGTAGCCTTGACCTAATGGGCTCAAATGAGCCTCCTGCATCAACCTCCTGAGGTCCTGGGACTATAGGAATGTGCCAACATACCTGGCCTGTCTATCTATCTATCTATCTATCTATCTATCTATCTATCTATCATCTATCTATCTAGTAGAGACAAAGTCTTACTATTTTTCGCAGGCTGTCCTCCAACTCCTGAGCTCAAGCAATCCTTTCTCTTCAGCCTCCCACAGTGCTAGGATTACAGGAATGAGTCATCATGCCCATCCTCCTTACTCTTGTCTGGCTGGATTATTTCAAAATATTTGTCTCTAAGTTTTGAGATTTTTCCTCTGCTTGATGCAGTTTACTGTTGAAACTTTTAAATGCATTTTACATTTCCTTCAGTGAACTCTTCAGTTACAGAATTTATGTTTGTTTTTATTTTATATCTCTTTGTTAAATTTCTTGTCATATCCTGAGTTATTTTTCTGATTTCTATTGCATCTGGTTTATCAGTCACTTCTTTCAACATTTTGAGTGCTTTCATAGGAGAAGACTTTTTCCTGAATATCTATCTATGATGTTGGTTGGGTAGGTCACTTTGCCTTTGATTTTTGTTATGTGCAGTAGTATAGTCTCTGTATGATTTCTTTGGCTGTAAAAGTGTCCGTGGTATCTGAGATTTCCTTAGTGGCTTAGAGTGCAGTCATTAATGGTGGCTGTGGTGAAGTTTTGGTAGGATGCTACTAGATAGGCCAGTCTTCAGGTTTCAGTAGTTGCTGCAGTGAGCTGTCTTTTGGCCTCAGGGTGGCTTACACTGACACTAGTGTTACTGTGTTCTAGTCAGTTGACTCTTGAGTCTCCAAGTGTCTTACTCTGATGCCTGGTAGTGAGAGCCATAACCTTTGCAGGTTGGTGGGTTATTGGGCCCCTATTGAGATGATGTGGTGTGGGTTATGACAGTGCAGTGGCAGGATGACCCTACTGGTTCTGAGAAGTACTGCAGATAGTGGTGGCTACAGTGGATTTTGGGTGGCTGGTCTCCAGGCCTGCAGGTAGCATGTGCAGAGAGTTGACTGTTGTGGTGGTAGTGGCTGGGTGGGAAGGCCCAACCTCAGTTTCTCATGAGGAGTATTCAGGTGCCAACCGTGATTAACTTGGCTGGGCAATCACTGGCTTCTGGACTGTGAACACTGGCACATGTGGGGAGAGGGGTGAAGCTGGGCTTTGTTGGCTTTCTTCAGGCATATGATGGTGTATCTAGGTGCTGGCTCTGATAGGCAGAAGTAGGGCAATTCTTGGGCTACCACTGAAATTCTCAGGCTGATGGAACTAGCAGTTGTGCAGTGTCCTACCCTGGGGAAGGGAAGTGCCCACTTCAGTGACAGCAGTGTACCCTGCAGGTGAGAATTATGCATACCACTTATACCTCATCTGAGGGTGTGGTAGTTACAGTTTCTCATGCCTAAGCCGTAGAGTTAATGGCCAGCTCTTCTCTTGCACCTCAGTTGCAGCATTGCTGGAATTCAAGACAGTGCATAGTTGTTGAGGGACAGGCTTTAGAACAGTGTCCCACTGATGCCTCAATTCTGTAAACTGTAGCAGATGTTTCTGTTGTATCTCTATCCTGGGTAGGATAACCTGGAGTCACTTCTGCCTAAGCCCTCAGAGCAGCAGCCTGTGCTTCTCTTCCATCTCAGCCACAGCACTGTGGGGCTCCAGGACAGTGCATAATCTGTTGGAAGCAGAGTTATAAAATGGCACTTTGCTGTAGAAGCTTAGCTCCCAGGAAATATGAGAGACGCCATGTGTGCTTCCTTCCTGGGCAATGTCATAATAAAATTTCCCGCCATACCCTCCTTTATTTTCATAATCTGTGAGGGTAGACACTTTCCTGTGGCTAGAATTGCAGGAATCCATGGTAAAAATGAGGACCACTGAGGTTCCTTCATTTACCCTTTCCTTGTGCTGGGGAATCTATCTTGGCTCCTAACTGAACCAGGTTGAAAAGACTGCCTTGATTATTTTTCTTTCCTTGCTTAGGTATTGCTTATTCATTTTCTGTTGAACTCCAGTGTTTTCTCTTGGATGATATCTTCAAAGTGTGATTATCTACATGCTATTTTAGTTCTTTTTAGTGGAGGAAGCTAGTACAAAATGTCTTTAGTCAACCATGTTGAAGAAATGGATAAATTCCTAGACACATACCACCTACAAAGATTGATACATGAATAAATCCAAAACTTAAACAGGCCAATAAGAAGGTCAATAAGAAATAACAAGATTGGGGCCATAATGAAAATTCTCCCAGAAAATAAAACCCTGGAAAACAATGGCTTCACTGCTTAAAACTACCAAATATTTAAAGAACTACAGCAGGTGGTGTTTGGTTGCAGGTGGTGTTTGGATGAGTTCTTTGGTGGTGATTTCTGAGATTTTAGTACACCCATCACCTGAGTAGTGTACACTGAATTCAATGTGTATTTTTTAGGCCTCATCTCCTCCCACCCTTCCTCTAGAATCCTCAGAGTCTACTATATCATTTATTCTTATGTCTTTGCTTCATCACATCTTAGCTCCTACTTATAAGTGAAAACATACAATATTTGGTTTTAAAATACACTCCTGTGTTAGTTCTCTATTGGTACATACCACATTACCAAAAATTTAGCAGCAGCCAAACACAGTATATCTTTATTATCTCATGGTTTCTGTACATCAGGAGTCAGTCCAGGCATGGCTTCACTGGGTTCTCTGTTTCAAGTTCTGCAATCAACATTTCACCTGGGCTGTGTACTTATTTATAGGCTTGATCAGGGAGAATCTGCTTTCAAGCACATTCAGGTTGTGAGCAGAATTTATTTTCCTGCACTGTATGACTGAGGGCAGTGGTCTTTTGCTGTATGTTGGCTGGAAGCTGTCCTTAAGGCCTAGAGGCAAATCAGTTACTTGCCTTATTCACATGGTTTCTCCTTTGGCAGTTCACACATGGGTGTTTGCTTCCTCATGTCAAGCAGAAGAGCCTCACTCTTCAGTTGGCTAAGATGAAGTCTCACATAATAAAACATAATCATGGGATTGACATCTTATTAGCTCTGCCATATTTGATTGACTAGAAGTGAATCACAAGTCCCACCCAGACTCAGATTATACAGTGCTTAATACTAGGGAGTGGGGATCATGAGATCATCCTAGAATTTTACTGATTCCAGCTTCCTAAAGCATAAGTAGTATATTAACCTTGGTGGAATTTACAATTAAATTACACTTCTGTGTATAAGAACTTCGAGTGGTATGCATACATCTAGTTTTAGTACAAGCATACCTCAGAGATATTGCAGGTTCAGTTTCAGACCATAGCAATACAGCAAATATTGCAATAAAGCAAGTCAGACAAAATTCCCATCATATAAAAGTTATTTATACAATGCCATATTCTATTAAGTGTGCCATGGTATTATGACTAAAAAGTGTATATACCTTAATTTGAAAATACTTTATTCCTAAAAATTTATAATACTCATCTGAGTCTTCAGAAATCCGTGATCCTTTCATTGGGAGAAATTTTTGCCTACATGTTTATGGCGGCTCTCAGGGTGGTGGTTGCTGAAGTTTGAGATGGCTGTGGCAATTTTCTAAAATAAGACAACTGTGAATTTGCTGCATTGATTGATTCTTCCTTTAATGAAAATTTTCTCTGTAGCATACAATGCTGTTTGAAAGCATTTTATCTTCAATAGAACTTCTTTAATATTTGGAGTTAATCCTCTCAAACCCAGCTGCTGCCTTGTCAATCAAGTTTATGGAATATCCTAAATCCTTTGTTATCATTTTAACAATGTTCACAGTATCTTCAACAGGAGTAGTTTCCATCTGGAGAAAACACTTTTTTTCCCCCTCATCCATAAAAAGCAAATCCTCATCTGTTCAACTTTTATTATGAGATTGCAGCAATTCAGTCACATCTTCAGGCTTCACTTCTCATTCTAGTTCTCTTGCTATTTCCACCACATCTGCAGTGACTTTCTCCACTGAAGTCTTGAACCTCTCAATGTTATCCACAAGGGTTGGCATTAACTTCTTCCAAATTCCTGTTAATATTGATACTTTGACTTCTTCCCATGAATTATAAATGAATTGTTCTTAAATGTCTAGAATGGTGAATCCTTTCCAGATGGGTTTTTTAAAGTTCCTTTGCCAAGATCCATCAGAGTATGGTTATTGCCATATGAAATATATTTGTTAAAAAATAACACTCAAAAATTGAAATTGAAATTATTTCTAGATCCATGGCTGCAGAATGGATGTTGTGTGAGCAGGCATGAAAACAACATTCATCTCTTGTACATCTCCATTGGAGCTTCTGGTTGACAAGGTGCATTGTCAGTGAACAGTAATATTTTGAAATAATCTTTCATTTTCTGAGCAGTAGTTCTCAACAGTAGGCTTAACATACTCAGTAAACCATGTTTTACAGAGCACCGGCAAAGATAGATTTAATATCATTCATAAAAGCCCCTGAGTTTTCTAAACAGAAATGAGGATTGGCTTCAATTAAAGTCACCAGCGACATTAACCTATAACAAGAGAGTTAGTCTGTTCTTTGATGCTTTGAAGCCAGGCATTGGCATCTCTTCTGTAGTTATGGCAGTCCTAGACAGAATATTCTTCCTTGCAAGGCTGTTTTATCTATACTGAAAATCTAATCTGTTTAGTGCAGCCACATTCTTCAATAATCTTAGCTAGATTTTCTGGACAACTTGCTGCAGCTTCTCCATCAGCACTTGCTTCACCTTGCACTTTCATGTTATGGAGAGGACTTCTTTCCTTAAATCTCATTAACTAACATCCACTGGCTTCCAGCTTTTCTTCCGAAGCTTTCTCACCTCTCCTAGCCTTCATAGAATTGAAGTTAGGTTCTTGGTTTGAATTAAGCTTTGGCTTAAGGGAATGTCATGGCTGGTTTAGTCCTCTGTCCAGGCCACTCACATTTTTTCCATATTAATAATAAGGTTGTTTTGCTTTCTTATCATTCTTGTGTTCACTGGAGTAGCACTTCTAGTTTTCTTGAAGGAATTTTCCTTTGCATTCACAGCTTGGCTAATTATTTGGCAAAACAGGCATATCTTTTGGCCTATCTCAGCTTTCAATATGCCTTTCTCACTAAGTTTTATCATTTCTGAAGAACGATCCAAGATGGCTGATCACTAACATCTCTGGATTGCAGCTCCCAGTGAAAGCGCAGAGAATAAGAGGATGCCACACTTTCAGACAAATTTTGGTCGCTCACGGAGCAGAAGATTCCCAGTGCAGGTGCTGCACAGGTCGCCAGCATGACTCTTGTGGCTGGCGCAGTGGTTTCACCGGCATCTCTGTGTGGCAGCTCTTGGTGCAGAGTAAATGGGACTGGTTCCCCTTCTGACCGAGGTTTGGAGCTCCAGGAAGGCAGAATCGCCTATTACGGACTCAAGAAGGAAGCCAGACTGGAGATTCCCGGGCAGAAAAGCACCATCAGTCTTAACGCTGCTGTTTTGGCTGGCGCAGTGGGTTGCTCATATTTCGGCCCTGGGAATTAACAACTTGGACATCCACTCAGAGACCTAATTTGAAAGTTGGTAATTACAAAGACAACAAGTGGATACATTTACAATGATGGGAAGAAACCAGCATAAAAAGGCTGAGAATACTCAAAATCAGAACCCCTCTCCCTCTAAAGAGGATCACAGTTCCTCATCAACAGGGGAACAAGACTTGATGGAGAACGAGCGCATCCCATTAACAGAATCAGGCTTCAGAAGATGGATAATAAGAAACTTCTGTGAGTTAAAAGAACATGTTGTAGCCCAATGTAAGGAAACTAAGAGCTTTGAAAAAAGGTTTGATGAAATCCTAATGAGAATAGACAACTTAGAGAGGAATATAAGTGAATTAATGGAACTGAAGAATACAATACAGGAATTCCGAGAAGTATGCACAAGTTTAAACACTCGAATTGTTCAAGCAGAAGAAAGGATATCAGAGGTCGAAGTCCAACTTAATGAAATGAAATGAGAAGACAAGATTAGAGAAAGAAGGATAAAAAGGAATAAGCAAAGTCTCCAAGAAATGTGGGATTATGTGAAAAGACCAAATTTACGTTTGATAGGTGTACCTGAATGCAATGGAGAGAATGAATCCAAGCTGGAAAATATTCTTCAGGATATTATTCAGGAAAATTTTCCTAAACTAGCAAAGCAGGACAATATTCAACCCCAGGTAATACAGAGAACACCACAAATATATTCCTCAAGAAGAGCAACCCCAAGGCACATAATCGTTAGATTCACTAGGGTTGAAATGAAAGAGAAAATACTAAGGGCAGCCAGAGAGAAAAGTCAGGTTACCCACAAAGGGAAGCCTATCAGACTTACAGCAGATCTTTTGGCAGAAACTCTACAAGCCAGAAAAGAATGGGGGCCAATATTCAACATCCTTAAATAACAGAACTTTCAGCCCAGAATTTCATATCCAGCCAAACTAAGCTTCACAATTGAAGGAAAAATAAAATATTTTATGAACAAGCAAGTACTCAGAGATTTTATTACCACCATTCTGAAAGAAGCATTACACATAGAAAGAAACAACCAGTATTAGCCTTTCTAAAAATATACCAAAAAGTAAAGAGCATCAACATAAAGAAGAATTTACATCAATGAATGGATAAAACAGCCAGTTAACATCAAATGGCAGTAATCCTAAATTTAAATCGACTAAATCCCCCAATCAAAAGATACAGCCAAAACCCAACGGCATATTACATCCAGACCCATTTCACATGCAAGAATAAACAAAGACACAAAACAAAGGGATGGAGAAAGATTTACCAACCAAATGGAGAGCAAAAATAAATAAATAAATAAAAAGCAGGAGTTGCAATTCTCATATCTGATAAAATGGATTTTAAAGCAACAAAGATATAGTGGTAAAAGGATCAATGCAACAACAAGAGCTAACGATCCTAACACCCAGATACATAGAGACTTAGACTCAATGAGACAGAAAATTAATAAGGGTATCAAGGACTCGAACTCAGATCCAGAACAAGTAAACTTAATAAATATTTATAGAGCTCTCCACTTTAAATACACAAAATATACATTCTTGTCAATACCACATCACACCTACTCATAGGTTTAAATGAAATATTCATTGGCCATTATTAATACCCATTTTTTTTTTAGAATAAAGCAACATTTACATTCTCTTTCCCTCTTTTTCTTCCTCTTTCTTTCTCTCCTTCACTCCTTTTTTTTCTTTCCTTTTCTCAAAAAAAGAAAAAAAAAGAAATCAACTTGTAGACCTCTAGATCCAGGTCAGCAATGTCTTTCTCATTGCCTGATTTCCTTCCTTCGCTTCTCTCCCTTCCTCCCTTCCTCCCTTCTTTCCTCCCTCCCTTCCTCCTTTCCTCCCTTCCTGCCTTCCTCCCTTCCTGCCTTCCTCCCTTCCTGCCTTCCTCCCTTCCTATAAAAAAAAGAAGTTTTATCATTTCCAGTTATTAATTTAAAGTGAGAGATGTGCAATTCTTCTTTTCACTTAAACATTTAGAGGCAATTGTGGGATTATTAATTGACCTAATTTCAACAATGTTTTGTCTTAGGGAATAAGGAGTCTTTGGGAGAGGGAGTAAGAGAAGGGAACAGCCAGCTGGTGAAGCAGTTGGAGCACACACAATATTTAATGATTAATTTCACTGTCTTGTAGCAGTGCAGTTTACGGTGCCCCAAAACAATTATGATAGTAACAGAAAATATGATGGATCACAGCAAACCCTAACATATATAATAACAATGAAAAGGTTAAATAGTTTAAGAATTACCAAAATGTAACACAGAGACATGAAGCTAGCTCATGCTGTTGGAAAAATGGGCCAATAGACTTGCTACCTGCAGAAGGCCACAAACCTTCAATTTGTAAAAAACACAGTATTGGTGAAGCATAGTAAAGCAATGTGCAATAGAAGGAGAAAGTATGTCTCTATTTAATTTCTCTTCTCTGCACTTTATTGCTGTCATCAGTGTGTTTATTGACTGCTCACCTGGACCTTGTACAAAATATTTCTTTCTCCAAAATATTTTAAAAATATATCTCTGCAGTAGATATTGTTGTCTCATCCAGTTTGCTTTCACTAGGCCAATGTACTCCTCCCTTTGGAAAAGTGAGAGCTAGTGTGCCTGGATGTAATACCCGCCTCTACCTCCACTCACTTTAATGGGCACTAGCAGTGATTGGATAATATGAGAGTACAAAGAACTGAGTACCTGTGTCAAAAAGTACAACCAACCAGGTTTAATATGTAGTCCTGAGTTCCCAGTGGGGTCAAGCTAAAGTGAGGTTCCACCAAAATTACATCCTTGTTCATCCTTTCCTGTCCTATCCTACTTCACATACTTTGCCTCCTAAATACTATAAATCACTTTCATGAGAATGCTTGTTTCAGGGTTTACTTTTACGTGATCCTTCTTAACACACACTCTCTTAGTTTTTTATCTTTAAATATGAAAGTCTGTAGGTGTTAACATCAAAATTTTTTGAGTGGTGCTATTCCTTTAAGAATTCTTTTTTGACTTTATAGGAATTTAAAATGCTTGTTACATGAAATGGTGATGATGTGAATACTTACGAAGGAAAATTCCAGGAATTCTATTTGTGATGCAGCTAGAAGTCTTGTTGAGTTTTTACCAGTGCTACATAGGCAGGCATGAAAGTCTGGCTTTTGGATACTCAGAAAGAGACTCTCTACAGAAACTTCCTAACTTTTCCTTAGCTTGTTGTTGCAGTTTGAATTAATACAGGTTATGTAATTATTTTGAAGACTGAATAAAATTAATTATCAAAGGGCACTAAATACAGACAAATCCTTAAAAGACAGTGCAGTTCTATTTACTAATATTTTAATAAACTAATGCATGAATAGTTCTTCAACAACTCAATTAAAAAAAATTAATAGAAAACATTTAGAGAAAGAGAAAAAGAAGAAAAAAGGAAAAGACAGAGAAAAAAGAAAACATTTAGACACAGTTATGTACTTTTTCTGATTTATTAACTCATTTTCAGAGTGCTATTTAATCCTCTTGAGGTTTATGTTAAACTCAAGTTTCACATTAATTATCCTCAGCGATTTCCTAGTTTGTGCCATAGGTATTGGTGACATTCATGGTATCCACAACCATACAGTGTGACCACGAGCTGACCCGTCACAACAGCCACAAATACCCCTGTTCTGCTGAAAATCAGCTGAATATCTGTCCTATCCATTAACAGATATATATTAATCTATTTTTTCACCCACTTGTAATCTTATTTTAAAATAATTAGAGAACATGATAAGATAACACCAAAAAAATTTCTTGTTGAGGCAAATATGTCATATTTTAAAAGAGAACATAGTAACATTAATCCTTTACATAAATCCCAATTTTATTGTTCGAGTTTGTTAAAGGAAAGAAATCTTTCATTAATTCATGCAAGTATGTAATATAAGTAATGAATGAGGGAATACAATTTAAATCATATCTATGATCTTAAGTCTGCCTTAATTTTCCTTTACTTGCCAATATGTCAATATTCAGGATAAGACTACATGTATGATTTAGACTTGGAAACAATATTCAAATACAAATTACATATTTTATTGATCTCACCATGATATATTCTCTGTCTCCATAAATGGGCACACCAACCATTTGGTCACCCAAGCATGACACTTGGAAATGAATTTTCACTTTATCTTCTCTTTCTCTGCCATCTTTACCTTATACCATATCATCTCTCACTAAGTTCAGCTGATTCTATTATCTAAACATTTCCCTGACCTTTAGTTGTCTAAAATATAAATGTGAATATGCTACTGATTTTCTTAAGGCACAAGAAGGGCTCTATTCTTTTCAGGATTTATTAAAAACCAGACTTCTTGTGTGGCTATAAGATCCTTCACAGTTCAGTCTTTGCCATTTGCCTATGTTTGTGCTCTGTTCCAGGTTAACAGCCTTTTTGTTCACGAGGAATGTCATGCTTTCTCAATCCTCTATACTTTAGCCCATTCAGTTGCATCTGGCTGCAATTTCTTTCTTTTATTTCACCACCAAGAGAGGCACTTCTTTTCAATCATGACACCATTTAAAGGTTAACTCCTGAGTGAGTCTTCTGTCATCTCTGGGCAGAGTTAGGGGTTTCTTGATGTTTTCGTTGAACATTGTGAATACATCTCTTGTAGCACAGGATTATGAGTTCCTTTAGGATCTAGTCTGTATTTTCTTTATCTTTGTATTACCAGCATCTAGCCTAGCAAATTGCTTATCACACAACACTCAATAAATTGTGACTTTTGAGTGAGTGAATAATTACATGTTTATAGTCTACTTTAAATTATCAAAGAGTTTCACTGACACTAATTTTTTTTAATGCTTTATAAATAGACTTCTCAGTCAGCTATAATTTACTGCAGGTTCTTACAATATAAGACATGGTAAGTACTAAATAATCAACAAATATTTTTGGAATAAATGAATGATTTAATTAATGCAGTTCTGCAACACTGTAAGCAAAGAAAGTCTGTTAGAATTCTTTTTTGTAACACAATTTTTGCAAAAATAATGTTTTACTGATAGATATGAACCTCAAAAAAAATTATTAAATGGCAAAATCTGAATCTATTCCCTGCTCTTTTTTAGTTTGTACTTCTTTAAAAGTAGTAGCTTTAAAGTCAGAATATAGCATTTTTTAGATGTCATTTTTTTCATGCAGTGTTAGGTTTATAGTAAAACTGTGTGAGGTACAAAAATTTCCCATGTACGCCTTGCTCCCGCACATGCATAACTTCTTCCATTATCAACATCCCTCACTAAAGAGGTATATTTGAGGATACAACATTCTTTATCTTGACTTGAAGTAATCATAAGTATTGCCACAATAAATATTGCAATATGTATTTTTTTGATAAATGTCCTTTAAGTTGGCAAACTATGCCCAATATTACCAAATGCTACTAATAATAGCATTGAGTAATACCCCTTCCAAAAGAAAAAGACAAAGAAGAAAATATAACAGTTTATGTTCAAGAGACTCTTTGCTGAAGACAATGTCATGACAACATTTGGTGTTTCTTACGTATGTTAACATTTACCTGTTGTTTGCAAATGACAGATACTATGGTGGTTTTAAAGATAACGGTTTAATCCCTGAGTTCTAAGAGTTACCAATGTTTTAAGAAAATTGGGGTAAGATGGTAACTATAATGAAAGGCTGTGTGTCATAAATGTATTAGCAGTCGAAGACAATGGGCATTGGGAGGAAATAAATTAATTCTGGTTATAGAAAATCATAGAGCCAATGAAATATGATCATATCTTAAAAACAAATAGGATTTCAACATTATGAAATTAACAAGTTTTCATAACTGAAAGTGTATCAGGAGGGGAGAGTAAAGGAGGGAAATAACTGTATAAGGGTTCTTGTCTCATTATCCCCAAACCATCACCCAGACTAGGTACATCTTCCTCCATTTCTGACCCTCATCCTCTAAGAGAAGTTCTATTTTTTTTCCAGGCTAAGTACTGAAGGACATCCGACAAGGAAAAGTTCTTACCATTATGTAGTTTTGTTTACATAAGGAAGTAACATAGTAAGAGGCTGAGAAACAATGAGCAGTGAGAGAGAGAAAGGCATGCTTCATGAGCTAAAGCAGAGAGGGTTGTTGGGGATTTGGTATGTAGGGAACTCCAGAGCAGTGGTGAGCACAAGAGAACTGGACATTAATGGAAGAAGTTAAGGGGAGTTTCTATTGGTTAGAAATGGAATTTCCTTTAATGTTCCTAAAGACAAGAAAGCAGAGGGAATTTCTATGACCAAATTTTGGCTGCTGGTGCATGTTTCCATAGATATGACTTGAAAGGTTTTAGCATGAGGACTGGGATAATAAACACAGGTTTATTATCATAGACCTTATTTGAAAGACCTATAGAGATCTCAAACAAATATACTATTACAATGGCAAAATATTCTATATAGAGGCACTTGATATGTTTCACGTGATGATAGATGGCTACATTTCATTGGGATGATGGGCTTATGAAAATGAAAAGTGAAAAATCATGGGTGGAAAAATAGTATGTTTCATGTATGCATGTTTGGAGGAGGGGGCTGGTTGGCTTGTGATTGCCTTGAGGGTCATGATATTAAGATGGGTTTCACTGTGGAGGCAAGTAAAAGACATTAAAGAGCTTTGTTCAGAAAGTGAGGTGACCATTGCTATTCCTCAGAACCTTTTATCTGGCAGTTATGTGTACATGAGGTAGAGGAGAGACACTGAAGATAGGAAATCTAATTACTTTAGGAGGCTGTTGAAATATTCTAGTGAAAGAATGTCCAAAACTTTTTGGTTGTGCATCTCTCATGCGAAAAATTCGAAGTACACCAGGCACGGTGGCTCATGCCTGTAATCCCAGCACTTTGGGAGGGCGAGGCAGGAGGATCCCTTGAGGCCAGGAGTTCAAGATGAGCCTGAGTAACAGAGTTAAACCCTGTCAGTACAAAAATTTAAATAATTAGGTGGGTGTAGTGGCCTGTGACTGTAGTCCCAGTTAGTTGGGAGGCTGAGGAAGGAGGATCACTTGAGCCCAGGAGTTTGAGGCTACAGTGAGCTATGATAACTCCACTGCATTCCAGCCTTAGTGACACAGCAAGACCTTATCTCTAGTAAAAGAAAAAGAAAAAACGCATCAATTTTGAGCATTCACTACCACACTACCATATTGGGTTGTTTATTTATAATCTCTCTCTCTCTCTGTCTCTCTCTCTCTCTCTCATCTATCTTATCAACATAAAACATTTGTAAACATAGAAATACAAATGCCCTAATTTATTGACATATTATCCTTTTTAGTATATGCTGACCATTTTGAAAAATTCTCATCTAGGTAGAAGGTGATGAGGATCTTACTACAATTGTGGAGGTAAAAATAGCCAGGTTGGGGGCAACTGTCAAGATTGTCATAGTTGTCCAACTGGATTGGGACATAAGGGAGAGAGAAGTGAAATAATGACTCCCACGTTTCAGACTTGTTAAAAAGGTAGAATAGTAGTTTAAGTAACAGAAATGTGTTGTTGGTATAAGAAGATTGTTTTGAGGGAAATATAATAAAGCTGGTTTTGGCAACATTAATTCAGATTTCTAGTGAATGGTAAGGCAGAACAATCTGGCAGAAAATTGGAATTTCAGCATTGGAACCTAGGAGCGACATTTGTGGTTGGAGATTCAAACTGTGTGTCCTCCCACTAGATGTAATATATAAAGCTGAAGTAAAGAGTTTAAATAAAGAAAAAATATCTGAGGAAAAAGGATGAATCTCTGAAATCTGTTTCCACTCATGCAGCAGGTTTAGATTTAGGGTACTAGGTAAGCAGAAGAGGAATGGTGTAAAGAAACAAGGGAGAAAGACATCAAGAGAAGAGAGATCTTTAATAAAGGCTAGTGTGTTCAATAATATCAATGGTTGCAGGGAAACTAATAAACAAAACTAAAAGAAGTCTATTGGACTAGAAATTAAAAGCCAGCTTTTTTGAGGTGATTAAAAATCTATCATATTTTGTAAATTTTGGAGAATAGATATGTCAAAAGACTAAAAATGGTACTGACTTAATTTTCTAAAAAGAAAAAGTTGTATTAAATATAGACTTGAATAAGACACATTTCTAGGAAACAGTTTTGTTTTAAGTTAAATTTTAGGAGACAATAGTGAAGTATTTTAAAAAATTTAATTAAAACTTAAGCCATAGGCATGTCATTCTAACATAACTTTTTACTTTCATTGTTCTTTTATTTAAATAGACATTTTGTCATAATTTAACAATTTTGTTAAACTAATACAGAATGTACTTACTAACTTACATATTTATTAATGTTGTGTTTGATTTTGTATTTTTATTAATAATTTTATGTTTTAACTGTCATAATTACTATTTTAATGGATGTATGATACTTCATCTTAAGACATACTATAATTTCTTTTGGTTCTTGAGTTGATTTTCTACATATAAGAGTGAAGGATCATCAGTCAAGAGGAACTGCAGAAGGGAGATGTTAATTTTCCTTATATTCTTTGAATACATTGAGACTTCGTTTTTACCTCACATTTACAATATTTGTTTTGTCTTTTGGTCACTGTTTATTTTCCACTTGCATTGAATGAAATAGCATTTTGCCCTGAAGTCCATGATTTGTTCTTATTCTTGGTTAAAATACTGCCTTTATAACTTTATAATCATACACTGACATTTTGTTTAAAAACAAGATACATCTCTAAAACAAATTTTAACACATTTAAAGATTTTTTTCATATAACTATGGTTTTACACATGTAGAAAATTACTTCATGTTAGTGTTCTGAAATGATTTTGAGATGGACATCAAATAATGTACCTAGAAACAAAAATTTTGTAGATTCTTTTAACTGTGGTAGAACTTTTCAAGCCATTTAGTTTTTCTGACTTAGAAATCAATCATTTGAGAATCTAGTACCAATGGAAATCAACAGAGGAGAGTGTCTCCATTGACATATTGACAAATCTCCATTCAAGATATTGGTAAAAGGATGTAATATTTTTGCATTAAAATATTTAGCTTGTAACAATTTTGATTGGCATATCAAATTGACCATACTCCTCCACCTCTGATGGAGGAGATAATCAAACTACTCATATACAATATAGTAATTTCAGATCACATAAGAATCACAGTCATCCCTCTGTATACTTGGGGATTAGTCCAGGATGTCCACATATACCAAAACCAACACATATTCAAGTCTCAAGTTGGTCCTGTGGAAGCTATGTATATAAAAACTCAGCCCTACCTATAGGTGGGTTTTGCATACCTTGATCCAGTGCATACATTTTACATCCAGTTTGGTTGAAAAAAAAATCCATGTAAAAGTAGACCAAACCTCTGTTGTTCAAGGAGCAACTGCACTTGCATGTTACCCTCAAGAAAGTGACAAAAATCTTTGTTATAGCTCGAACCCATTTCCTCTTTTTTGATCTTCAGGAAGTAACACTCCCAGTTTTTTGATGTGTATTAAGTGTAACAGAACTACCATATTTACTCTAGTAAAGCGGAGTTTACATCTACAACTTGTCTTCTGTCCTTTAGTTATAGAAACAGAATAATCAGATAGTATGGTACTTTTTGAGTAAGCATTGTGTGTGTATGCATATGTGTCTTTATGTGTACATAAACCAGTTAAATACAGATATTATAGAAAGCAATGAATCTATAGTTTCTGTTTTCAAAAGCCTTACAAGTTCATTTGGCAATAAGATACCTAGCCATAAAGAGCTATGTGGCACAAACTACACAATCAGGTACAAAGCATGTAAATGCTTGAGGTATTAAGTAGTGCAAGGTGACTTGGAGATCAAGGGAAGGCTTTGCGGAGTTGAGTGTGGTACTAGTTCTGGAAAAGATGTACACATAAACATACAGAAAAGAGGAACAGAACAAGATAAAGAAAAAGGAAGAGAGAGGTGCCTCCTCCCTCTTACCTGGGTGAACAGGCTGGCCATGACCATTATTACATGTCTACCATGTTCCAGACTCTGTGTCTCACACTTTATAGATTTTTCTCAATTAAGCATGAGGCAAGTAAGAGGTTAATGTGTCTTTTTTTTCTGTTCTATTTTCATTCATTCATTCATTTTTGAGAGAGAATCTCCTCTGTTGCCCAGGCTGGAATGCAGTGGGGTGACCATGGCTCACTGCATCCTTGAGTTCCTGGGCTCAGGTGATTCTACTGCTTCAACCTCCTGAGTAGCTGAGACTATAGGCACCTGCCACCAGACCTGGCTGAAATTTTTGTTTTTTTTTTTTAATAGAGATGGGGTTTTACCATGGGTCCCTGGCTGGTGTTCCAAAGTTGTGAATGTGATTTTAATAAACCCTGTTTCAACTGGGGGATCATCTGGTATCCTGGAAGGTGATTGTGAATACAAAACTGTCAGATCTGTCCTTTTTCCAAAACCCTACCATCTTTCTCTCTTTCCACAGGCAAGAGGCTCTATTTACCTTCACAGAGTTTTAAACTGCCCTAACTGGGCTGGTCAAAACCCCCAGACTTTGATTCTTTTCTCTCACTCATAGTTTGAAATAGCTCTTACCTCTTCCTTCATAAGGTGAACAGTTTGCTATAGGCTGCAGCAATGTTACTAAGTAAAATGAGTGTTTGGCTCAGCCACTAAAGGTGCAGATCAGACTAATTGTTCCTAGAGGGGTTATCTTCACCTCCACCCCAACAGCTGCAGATCCATGTACTTTAAGGCAGCTCCCCTTCCCTTCTCCCCTCCAAGCTCAGGTGCCTGAGCATGTCCACAGCCACAAGGGGAGGAAGGGGCAGGAGAAAACCATGGTGGTAGCTGAGACCCCACAGGGCACTTCTTGCCAGCCACGCCAACAGAACATTTCTGCCGTGGCTGAGGAATTCAAGCTGGCCTGAACTGGGGGAAGGATAGAGGGATTAAAGTGGTCCACTTGCACTGAATAAGGGATTTTTCCCTAGGACCTTTCTTTTTGCTTCTTAAACTGTTTTTCTCTTATTTCCTTTTCTAAGTGAGAAGATTCCCCTCACCCAGCACTGTTTCAGATAGAGAAACTAATGGAGGAAAAGCCCCTTTTGGCTGATAACTGCGCATTTGGCAGGGCAAATTTTTCACACTCTAAACAGATACAAACAGCCTCTGAAATACCTTTTCGGTCCCAAACATGATTCCAAGCTTCAGGCTGAGGCTCTAGAAAGCAAAACCAGTTGTGAGGGATCCAAAGCCAGGCAATAGGGGCAATGTAAATAGGCAGGACCAGTTTCTCCCAACTAAACCCCAAACCCCATGGCATAAACAGGCCCAGGGAACTGAAAGGTTGTCAACAGCAGGAAAAAATGGAGGTATAGGTGATGGTGGTTAATTTCTATAAAAATTTCTCTATTTTTTCCCTGCTTCATGGCCACATACCTCAATGGCACTCTATGGCTGGCACCTGTCAATGTCTCCAGGAACTCAGGGATAAGGGAAGGGAGGCCACTCACTTTGCTTTCTGTCTTAATCACACACTGAGTTTTCACTAAAAGGAGGAAAGGAATGAGGGACGCCTCTATTCTCTGTCTTTCAGAATGGGCAACTGGCTCTCATCACCACCGCCAGCTGAAGTGTATCCTGAGCTATTGGGTATGCTTTGACTCTCTGAATCTGGAGGAAAAATGATTCATAGCCTTCTGCACAAAGGTTTGGCCAAATTATGATTTACAGCAAGGACTGGCTTGGCCTCAGGAAGGAACCATTCATTTCAATATCATCTGTCAGTTGGAACTTTTCTGTAGATGTGAGGACAAATGATCTGAGGCCCCAAATGTGCAGGCTTTCTATACTTTGCAAGGCAATCCTGAAAATCCTCATCCTAAACAAGCCCCAGTCTCACTCTTGCCCCTTCCACAAATGCCCAGTGAATTTGGGCCCAGTAAGGTCCAGGTCCCCTTCTCCCTACAAAAATTAAAGCAAATTAAGGGGGATCTTGGCAAGTTTTCAGGTGACTCTGATAGATACACATAGGTTGTCCAGAATCTCACCCAAATATTTGAACTCTCCTGGAGAGATGTTATGTTACTTTTGAATTAGACCCCGACAGACACTGAGAAGCAGGTAAGCAGCAGAGAGATTTGATGATGTGCTTTGTACCACATACAGCATCAGAGAAGGTAATGAACAGTATCAAACTGGAAGAGAAGCAGTACCAGTGAAGGACCCTAAATGGGATTTCAGTGATGAGATGGGAGACTGGAAAAGGAGACACTTTCAGGTGTGCATAGTGGAGGGCTTACATATGGCTAAGACCAAGCCTCTCAATTATACTAAGTTGTCCATGATTGACCAGGAATTTGATGGAAATTACACTGCCTTCCTGGAGAGGCAAACAGAGACCTTCGTAAAGCTCACCTCTGTATCTCCTGATTCAGTTCAGGGAAAGCTAATCCTAAAGGATGGATTTATTATTCAGGCAGCTCCTGATATCAGGAGGAAAGCTACAAAAACAGGCCCGGGGACAGACTACATTAGAGGACCTCCTGAAGGTGGCTACCTCAGTCTTTTACAATAGAGAAAGGGAAACAAAAGAAAGAGGCAAAAGATTTCATGGCCACCACTCAAGGTCTCAAACCCCAGAATTTCCAGGGTACACCTGTTAAACTGCTACAGATGTGGCAAGAACATATCTGTAGCTCTTCTAAAGTTTAACCGCTCCCATACAAAGTTTAATTTCTTTCACCAGGGTGAAACAGCTCTGGGTACAATGTTGTTAATATATTTCACTTCTTATCTCTGTAATCTTTGGCACTAAATTCTTTCCTTGTACAATACACATATTTAAACCATGCATGCTTAACCTTATAAAACTTGTTCTTTTTCTCTTATGCCTAGAAGCCACCAAACTCCAAATGGTTAGGCAACTGGAGCCTCAGATGATGGCTCTCATTTATCAGGAAGCCCTAGATAGACCTCTGGGAGGAATCCGACTGCCATTTTCCCCAAAACAGTGCCCCCGTTAGCAGGAAGCAGCTAAGATAGGTCATCATCCATATTTTAATGGCAGTTAGATGTACCTCTTCGGAGGAGGGAAATGACATGGAAGAGGAGCAGGGAAGTGCTGGGAGGAGAAGGGTGGGGACCCTGGTGAGGGCCTGTGCCCACAGTGCTAGGTGAGGACAGGCATTCCTGTTTTCATGCCCAAATGTTACATTTTCCAAGAAAACCCTGGCCTGCCATGCCTCCATCCTGTGCCTGTAAAAACCTCGAAACCTTAGTGGGCATAGACACAAATGGCTGGATGTCAAGAGGAACACACTGGCAGGGGAACACACTGACAGACACCAGCAGACACTGGCAGGCCATCTTCAGTGACATGAGGTGGAGTTTGGCCAAGGGTGGTCAGAGAAGAGCCCAGCCACTGGGTGGCCCGACTGTAGGAGAAGACCACCTTCCCACTCCATTCCCCTTCTGGCTTGCCATCCGTCTACTGAGAGCTACTTCTACCATTCAATAAAACTGTGCACTCATTCTCTAGGTACATGTGTGATCCTATTTTTCCATTACACTAAGGCAAGGACCCAGGATACAGAAAGCCCTCTGTCCTTGCAATAAGGCAGAGGATCTAACTGAACTGATGAACACATGCCACTTGCAGACAACAAAACTGAAAGAGTGCACTGTAGCACACGCAGGCTAGGGCTTTGGGAGCTGTGGACACTCAACCCTAGACATTGCTGTAGGGTAGGCACTCCCCATGAGCTGCCTGTTTGGATGCTCCCACTATGGGTATTAGCAGTGGGGCACCAAAAAAGTGAGCCACACCCCATTACAAGCCCTGTGAGCGGGATAAGGGAACTTTTCCTGTTTCAGTTCCTGTATAATATTGTGTATTTTCAGGCGCAAAGCTCTCCTGACTGTTAATTAGTACTGTGTTTCATGAGCTTTCTGAAGGATATTGAATGCAAGGCTAAGCATACGACTTTCTAACTTGCCCGTAGTGTCCCCGATTGCTGGAGCACACATAGTGAGGCAGGAACAGACCGCAGCTGTCGTTGATTGGCTCAAACTAGTTGACCCACATTTAATGAAGAATAGAGTTGTAAAAAAACATGTTTTTAAGTTGTTTGTTTCTAGCAGTAGATGATACTAAAAAGAGGTATAGAGAAAAAAAGGGATCATATGAGAAGTATAGAGGATGAGATAATTTGGCAAAATTTCAAGACATTTCCTGAAAATGTAGACATTGTTCATTTTGCAGGCTGAAGGAAAAATGAAGTAAAGGTCGATATTGTCTTTAAGTATTCTTGCATTAATTTCATTGAACATGGTGACTGATGTCTGCCAGAATTTCTTTTTGCTGTCTTATAGCTAAGGGAGAATGCACTTTTCTTTTTTCTAAATCACAATGTAATGTCTTTGCCTTTCAGTTGAATGTCTCTATAATCTATAGCTATAGTCTATAAAATTCTCTGCATAGTAGTGACAGTGAAGTGTTCAGTAAAGAGTGATCTATCCTGGAAACTGTATAGTTAGATTTCATTTTGCTTAGTTTATATTAGTTTGATACAAAAGTAATTACACTTTTTGCTATTACTTTTAATGTGAAAAATGCAATTACTCTTGCAACAACCTGATACATAGTTTTCACTTCGTCATTTAGACAAGATACATTAAATATTGTTTTTTGTTTTAGAAGTCTTTGCTCTTCAGTCTAGCAGTAAGTTTCTTTTGCATTAGCTTTCAAAAAATGAATCTTCAATTCTAAACTTTAAGTTGTAATTTCAATGACTTTTCTATCTGTAATGTTCTCTGTCATTATTCCTAAGAAAATCACAAGAACTTTGTTTCTAAAATAATAATTTTGAGAAACAATTTGAGAGTTTATATAGTTTTCTAAGTTTTGGTAATAGAAAAATTCTTAAAGCTCATGGAAGGATTTCTATTTATACACATTCCATATAGGGAAATAGTAACTTGGTGATGTTTTAATAAAGAAAAATCTTGAATGTCAAACATTGATCAATGTTCTCTTTATTTTACTTGTACTAAAATGAGAATATTTATTTAAAAATCATCTGAAAACTCAGCTGTCTATTGTGTCCTGTGTAATCTCAAGTAAGTGATTAACTAGAAAACCTATGTATTTATTTGTTCTTTTGAAAATCTATTTATTTTTTGCTTTTGAGGTTCCTGATAATAATAGATAAACTTTTTTATTTTTAACACATATTTACTATCCAAAGTATTAACATATTAAAATGCAAACCATCTCAACAGAATTTTTATCTTTTTTCTTGTATTTAATATTTATTGTGAAAGTTATAGGTCAGAGAAAATCATGAAAATTATAGGTATAGATAGTTATGGAAAAAATGTATTTAAATAGAATGCATTATGCTGCCAAAGTCTTAAATCGATCATGACAACATTGGTCACAGTGACTTGTTTCTTTATTACCCCAAGGCTTATTGGTTGATTTTTTTGACCATTCTAGCACCTTTCCACATGAATACATTCCCATTTGATTTCTGCTGTTAAATGTCTATTTAGACTGCAGTTCTTGTGATTTTGTAAGATGATTTCCTGGCAGAATTCTTCATTTTCTTGACATAATGGGTACCATTTCAGCTATTATACTTTTCTCTGTAGCTTCCTTGGGGTTCTTTGGAGACAGGAGTGGTAAAGAAAATTTCTCACCTTTGAGGTCTCACTTTTCATGGTCAGTGTGATTCTATTTTCTCAAGCAACAGTTTCACTGAAAGTGACATGTTTCTTCTTAGTTCTTTGTTATTTATGTCTTTTCAAATTTCCAGGAAGTGCGATTTCTAAAGCATGGTCAATAAGGAGGTTACTATTGTTCCTAAAGTGGAAATTACATTAGTCGAGCAGAAAGTGAGATTTTTCTTGTAGTTCCTACCTCTGAATTCATTTTGATTCAAAAAGGCATTTAACAAATATGTAGTTCCAATTTCAGAAATGAACAAAATCACCTCAGTGTCAAAGTCATAGCCCTTGGTCAGCAGAAGGCGAGTTAGAGGCTGATGACTGACCTTTTGATTCACAATCATTGAAGCAACTCCACACTGACTGTAACCGTCTAGGAAAATTAGTTGGTATATATTTTGCTTAATTATCAAAGATGTATATGTGTAACTATTGTTTTTTTAGGTTTTTGATCAGATAAATGAGATAAAGTCAAAAAGTTATTCTATCTTTTAGGACAACCTGCTAATAATATCCTTAACTTTTATATGTGATTTGGTTTTGGAGACTTGAACACAGTAGGTTTGCAAAGTCATTTCTCTAATTCTTCTGTTCATAAATGGAATAAAAATATAAGAAAGCTGTGAATAAATATGACTAAAAGATTTTTCTATTTCAAAAGATAAAATCATGATGATATAGAGAAGGAATAATACAGTTTAAAAAAAAACTAGTGAAAATGGATTGTAATTACGTGGTATGTTGTGAATTGTTATTTCTGATACATGGAGTGTGCACACCAATTTGAACTGAAGGTCCAGCCTGTGAAGGTCTTGACCTCTTAACAAATGCTATATGTCCATTACATTCATCCTTTCTGTTCCATTCTTTCTTGTTTGCTGTTCTCTGCAAATTTGCTTTTAAATGTATTTCACATCTTTCTGAATAAAAGAATGTAATTTAGTGATGTTTAATTTTGTATGTCAACTTAACTGGGCCTTGGGATGCCCAAGTATTTGGTTAAACATTATGCTAGCCATGCTTGTGAGGGTGTCTCAGGATGAGACCAACATTTGAATTAGCAGGCTGAGGAAAGCAGACTGCCCTCCCAATGGAACTAAGGTGGACTTCATCCAGTTAATGGGAGGCCTGAATAGAGTCAAAAGGCTATCACTGCCAGGTAAGAGAAATTTCCTCTCCTCTGACTGCCTTTGAGCTGAGACTGTGATCTTTTACTGCTTTCAGACTTGGACTTGGACTTGAACTTACTTCACAAGATCTCACAGTTCACTGGCCTTTAGACTCAGGTTGGAAATATGTTAGCTTTCCTGGGTCTCCAGCTTGCTGACTGCAGAATCTAGGACTTCTCAGCCTTCACAATGTGTAAGCCAATTTCTTATAACAAATCTCTATCTATTCATCTAGAAACAATAAATTTATATGTAATAGATATGTATTCTTGTGTTACATAATGACATCTCAATGAAGGATTGCATATACAGTGGTGGTCTTATAAGACTATAATGGAGCTGAAAAATTCCTATCACCTAGTGACATCATACCTGTCATCATAGTGCAATTACTTTATTTTAAAAATAAGTTTAGTAAAGCCTAAGTGTAAAGTGTTTATAAAGGCTACAGTAGTATACAGAAGTGTCCTGGGCCTTTACATTCCCTCACCACTCACTCACTGACTTTCAGGCCTGCAAGCTACATTCACGGTAGGTACCCTATACAGGTATACTTAAAAAATATATTTTATATCATATTTTATTGCACTTTTCCTTTGTTTAGATATACAAATACTTACCATTATGTTACAATTGACTACAGTATCTAGTATAGTAATATGCTGCTTGGGTTTGTAGCCTAGGGACAGTAGGCTATACCATATGGTCTAAGTGTGTAGTAGGTTGCACCCTATGACATTTGTGTGGGTGCACTCTATGACGTTTGCAGAATAAGAAATTTGCCTAAGGATGCACTCATCAGAATGTATCTTCATTAAGTGATACATTACTGTATATCTATCTAGATAAAAATATTTATGATGTATATATTTTGTTATATAGATAAAGAACTATTGGTTCTTTCTCTGGAGAACCCAGACTAATACATAATTATTTTCTTTAGAATCTGTTCAGAATCAGTTTAGTCAACATTCAGCTTGGGTAAATCCAAATTCAAACTCTTCCCTCTCCCTACATCTGCTATTATTCCCTTCACCTCCAGGTTTCCCTCAGCATGAAACAGCCAAATACCAAGAGAAGGGTTAAAGATGTATAACATCTTCATGGGCAGTCACACCCTTCATCTATGTTTCAACATATTTTCAATTATGACTGTAATATTGCTGTTAATATTAGGAGTATAGACAGACAAGTGTATTTTAACTTTTTCTAAATTTGTCATTTAAGATGAATATATAAACATCTTCAGAAGATATATATAATAACTGTCTTCCATAGATAATGAGGATCAACTGTATATTGTGGATTTACCTACCCACTGAAATTTATTTGTAACCCCCAGATCAATGCTTGGTTATTTGCAGACATGGATGTATATAGAGAGAGTGGCAAAAAATTTGAGTCACTTAAAGCACGGGTTTCCAGCTGAAGATAAACAAAGAGACATTTTGCCTTCCTGTTTCTGCTCCCTTGTAATAGACAAGTGGGTTTTTGGTGGTTTATTGTGTGTGTGTGTGTGTGTGTGTGTGTTCTTGGTCATTTTGTTGTTTAATGGTCCCCAAGCATAGTTCTGAAGTGCTCTCAAGTGTTTCTAAGTGCAAAAGATGAGGACATGCCCTGTGGAGAATGTAGGTGTGCTAGATAAATTTCATTCGGTCATTAATTATGGAGCTGTTGGCCATACATTCAATGTTACTGAATCAACAATATATACTGAATGTGATTTTAAACAGAAATATACATAAAGCAAAATTATATATTGGTCAGATGATAAAAATGTGACCACAGGGTCGCAGGAACCTAACTCTACCTTTCCCATGGAAACAGTGGTTCAGTATTCATTAATTCAGTGCTCATTGTGACTACCATAACATACATAGTTACCACGAATAGCAAGAATCAACTGTGTGTGGTATAAAAGGAGAGAGTGTTAATTTTTCTCCAGGCTCTTGTTGCATGTTCTTAGGTTTGTTATCTTGATTTAACTTTGAGACTGCAGTTTTCCATTTGTTTAATAAGAATGATAATTCCAGAGCCACTTTCTGAAAAGTGTTGTTTTAAAGACTGAATGAAGCGATATGTATAGCATTGCTTTGTAAACTGAAATGACGGAACAGGAGCAGACAGCATTATTTATTTAAAGGGAAGAAAATGTACTAGAGATTTTATAATTACTAATGCTTACCACTATTTAGTAAGAGTATTCAGTTCTTTCTTGATTTAATAAGATGACAAATCACATGCTAAGCAGTTAAAGAGTTTACATCTGAAATTCAAATTCCATTTTAAGTAGGAGTATTGTCTCTTCTTTTATCTGTTTCCCAACTTGTTAAAGCATATTATGTTGTATAGGAGCAAAACTGAATATTAAAGAACACTGTGGACTTGCATGTATTTGTATCTTTTGTTTTCTCTAGGCCAACTCTGCTTAATTTACTAACACATAAATCTTTCCTACTCTTAGTGCTGGAAAGTCAATTTAGCTGAGGAAGAATGAAGCTGAATTCTGTTCTGCCTCATGCATCACCAACAAATTGCTAGTCCAGTTAAGTTTTGATTGCAGAATATTTATTTTTGGTGACAGATGTTGCTGATGTAAGAACCTAGATGATCACAGCTTGAATAAGCCTGGGTTGAGGTTGAAAAAAAATTGAAATGGAAAGTGTTAATGGAAGTAAATAT
This sequence comes from Callithrix jacchus, assembly GCF_049354715.1. NCBI lineage: Eukaryota > Metazoa > Chordata > Mammalia > Primates > Cebidae > Callithrix > Callithrix jacchus. The sequence goes on from NC_133504.1 coordinate 79,448,465, forward strand.
GCAACATCAGGATGACATTTTTAGTATTATATTGTCTGATGATATTGTTGTGGTAAATAGGGTGTGACTACATTTGCATGCAGTCAATGACTTTTGGCAGAAACTTGGACACAGCCTTTTATGAAATCACATTCTTAAGGAGACAGTTTGGTAATGAAACCTAGGAGAGTTAAATTTGCTGCATTCCAAATACTTGTTTGGATCAAAGCAGAGTCCAGAGTGGAGACTAGTGACTAAAAATCATGTGGTTTCTGAGAAGGTCTGCTTACCATATGCCTGCATTATGTCTATTACATCTCATATCACATCATAATAGTTTTCTTTACCTTTCCTTCTAGTTGTCCAGAAATAACCATGAACATCTTTACATGTAATAGATTTTCAGTGACTGTTAGATGAAAAATAGCTGCATAGGACATAACTCCCCCATTTCCACACTGAATGCATACTGACTTTCACATGAGAGGAAAAGAATCATTGGGACTCTTGTCTCCTTCGCAAGATCATGCATAGTTTTATGCATAAAGGTTTTTTAGCCCCACATGAATCACTAATGATGACATGTCAGGGAGGTGTCACAGGGAGGCCACTGAGAAGGCCATGGCAGTAATTCTTCCACTATAACCCCATCTCTTTGAAAACAGCCAAAAGTTGCTGATCCAATGGGTCTTTCATTCTTGCTGTGAAGTTGTTGAATATATAAAAAGACCATTAGAAATCCTGTTTTTTACTCATTGAAATGGTGAAAAAAGGAATAATTCCTATTGATGCAGGATGTTTTCTTGATCCCTTTATGGGACTTATGGCAGGGATGCCCCATTTACTCAGCCTGCCCTGCTCAACTCCTCATGGAGTAGAGCGTTGCAGGTAAACAAGTGTGGGAAACAAAGCGAATAAATGCAAGAACTGGCCAGCTGCTTCAGCGCCAGCAGGAGCACACACTGTGCAGGCCCTGCGGCATCATCCAGGTCGGGGTGCCTGTGACCCCAAGGCCCCAGGGGGCATGTTACAATGCTCCCTTAGCTCCGCTGCCCATGGATAGCAGTGTGTTATCAGCTCAGGGGTCCCTTTTCTCATCACATGGGGAGGTTGCCCTCTTCCAGCAAGGGCAAAGGGCCCGTGTCACAGCCTTATTGGGTATTCGCACTTGGTGCACCTTGAATTCTTATTTGGTGCCCAAGAGGAATGAAGTCATGCAGATAAATTGAAGGATGGTGAATGAGGATAATTTTGTTGAGCAATGAGAGCCGCTCTCAGCAGAGAAGGGAGCTAGAAAGGAGATGGGAAGGAAAGTCCTGAGTGTCAAGGGTCACTCTCTTCTGAGGTCAAGCGTCCTCTCTGCCTTTCTCTTCCAAAGTCAAGTTGCCTCTTTCCATCATCTAGCTGCCGTCTCTGAAGTCAAGTCACGTCTCCCTAACATCCAGTAACTTCTCTTTTCTATCAGCTGAGTCTGAAGTCTTTATAGGCACAGGATTGGGGGACTGGGTGGGCCATAGGCAGTTTTGGAAAAGGCAACATTTCATTGGTAAAAAGACAAAAGAGCCAATTGGGAGAGAGTGGACAAACAGGGATGGAAGTCCCAGGGCTGTGGGTTTCAGGCTTTTTGGCTGGAAGTCTGGGTTTTGCTGGGGACCCACCCATCTGTCTTGAATTTCTCTGCCTCCTACCTCTGTCACTTCTAGTGGAGGAAAAAAGGTGTGATTAAGTTAGCCTGATTGTTTTGTTTTTCCAATAGTAAATTCGATTTTTGTATACTAAAAGGAAGATTTAGTTTTAACATGCCTATGTTTGGCTATGAATTTAAAAATACATATTTTGAAGATATACCAGAAGAAAGCAGAATTGGAAATATGCAGTTCATATCTTAATTTTACAAAGTCATTTTTCATTGTGGGCGTGTATCTCAGTGGGGACCATCTGCACGGGGCTTGTTTGAAATCGCGGTTTTGTTCGTCCCACTGGGCCACCCCTAACGCTCTGTCCCTGCCATCCCCTGGGCTGGCCCACTGTCCAAGTCTAGCTCAGTCTCAAGTCCAGCCCTCTCACGTCTCCGTTTGCCGGTTCAACGGGGCACCCAGACAAGTGCGCCCTGTGGGGAGCGCTGGGTAGGGCCGGCCGCCGCCACCCCGGCTGCCGGCTTCGCTGGGCAGAGGTTCTGCCTGGCGTCCCACGTCTCCTCTTCACTTGGGAATTTCCCCGTTCTGTGGGCAACAAAGATCAGTCTGGAAATGCAGCTCAGACTCATCTCTCCACGGACACAACGAGAGCTCCAATCCTGGGTTGTTCTCACAGCACCATCTTGAGTCCTTCCTACTTTTTCTTAATAGAGAGCATCCACTTGTTTGTTCTTGGAAATCTAAGTAAATGACTAATGAATCAATAGCAAAAACAATGAGTTATTTCTTCACCAAAGATAGTTTTCTGCTTTCTATAGTGTTTTTTATTTTAAAACAAATACAATGCTTTATCTTTGCTGTGATGTGGAGCAATTTTCTTGCAAGTTTTGAAAGTGAATGAAAAACAGACACAGACACACACACAAGACAGGAAAGTCCTAAGTGCAGATAATAGTTATAATGATAATTATTGAAGTTTCATGTTAAATAGATATAGGGAAGCGATGGCTATCACATTCCTGGGAGATTGTTTAGACTCTAGGTCATTTCAGGCAGGCAAAACACTGATTTGATACACTTCTTGTTTAATGAATGGCTGAGTCCCAAATGTCTGACAACTCCTCATCTCTCTCATCCTTCACAGTGCGAAAGGAGAGGAGTTGTGTATTTTAATAATGTGTAAAGCAGTCACATATTTTGGCTTAGCCTCTCTTTTCTGTAGGAAGTACAATGTTGAGTTGGTTCTGACCCATGAGGTTACTGATTTTATGTTGCCAGAAAGACTGGTGACGTCAACTCAGTAATGCAAGTTCTTCCTGTGCAGGTAGAATGACAACTGCTAATGTTCAGGTATAATTACCTGGACCAAATATTTTATATGCATTTCTTGTTTCCTATTGTTAGATGTTACTGATATAAATCCAAAGCTAAGAGTTGTTTCTTGGGACCTGAACAAAAGTTAGAATTTGGACTTAGACATAAAGTCATATTTCTGTGGTTCCGTGACAAGCTTTTTTTTCTCCACCACCACTACTACTACTATTATTTCTTCTTCTCCTTCTTCTTCTTTACTTTCTTCTTCTTCTTTTTTGATGGAGTCTTGCTCTGTTACCCATATTGGAGAGCAGTAGGACAATCTTGGTTCACTGCAACCTCTGCCTCCTGGGTTCAAGTGATTCTCTGGCCTCAGCCTCCCGAGAAGCTGGGATTATAGGCACCCACCACTATGCCCAACTAATTTTGTATTTTTTGTAGAGACAGGGTTTCACCATGTTGGCCAGGCTGGTTTTGAACTTCTTACCTCAGGTAATCCACTCATCTCAGCCTCCCAAAATGCTTGGATTACAGGTGTGAGCCCCCGTACCTGGCCCCCGAAATCTTTATGATGTCAATACATGTCACTATGCAATAGAGAAACAAAACATGTTTATTAAAGGTACAGCTGATGGCCTGTTTAATTGAATTGAGCTAATATGGCAGAGTTTTTTTTAGAAATGGAGCATTGAGAAATTGTAGGTCTTGCATATTTAAATGGATGACAATCCAATAACAAGTATTGCATTACGTTAATATGTATAATTTAGTTTGTTACTTTGAATTTTAAAGGAATCTCTTCACTGCACAAAATACATTGACTTTTCTAACTGTGTGTGTGTATTAGCCAATTTAGCTTTACTTGTCTGCCCATTCACTTGTAAAAGCTGCTAATTCATCATGAGAAAGTGGATACAATCTACATACCAAATGAGTTAGCTGCAAGGAAGCAGCTGATTGCAGACATCAAGAAACTTATTAGCAATGTTTTACATAGCTTTGTTCTTTAATGGATTGTGTAGGTTCATTCTTTATTGTATTGACATTTAAGGGATAAATTAAGGAAAGTGCTTAAAAATTTGGTACAAACAGCAATAGCATGATGAGTGTGGGTATTGAAGGTATGTCAGATAAATGCCAGGTAGTGAGTTGCAGGCTTATGTATCATCTGATTTCTATAGAATGAGGAGAAATGTCAAACATTTCACTTAAAAAATGTATTCCATCTTTTCTCCATTGCTCTGGAGGAGTAAGTTTAACTTGTAGTGATTGCTTTAGCTAACTAGAAATTCAGGAAAACCATATATAAATTTTTGAAAACTAGATTTTAGATGTAAAAAACATGGAATTAGCTATGAATCTTTGTTAGGGGTATACAATTAAAACCAAAATCTCTTCCTAACCCAGAAAAACTCTCTACAAAGGTAGAAGAGAAACAATTTTATTATGGAATAAACGTTAAACTGGAGTGTGAGAAACATCATGAGCAATTGACAAAGAGGTTGAAGACAGAAAAAGTATCTGTCTTTTGTATAACTAAGCCGATACAGGCCATTATTTATATGTATTTTTTCCTCAAGACAAACAACACTTAGTCCACAATTATATATATTTTTTCTCAATACAAACAATAATTAGTCCACAAGTAAGAGGACTGGACAGCACCATTTATCACACATCATTTATCTTAAATTCACCTCACAACTGGGGGGAACATATGCGCTCACAAACTGGTTTTATCCATAGGAAAAATAAACTTCTCATATCTTTATGATAAGAGGCACCTTTGAAGATTGGAGCAAGATACTCATTAAACTTAGGCTCCTACCCCTCCCCACCCACAGAAGGTGAGAACTAGGGTTCCTGTCTTCCTTGAGGATTACATTTCAAAAACATGCTTCCTGGGTCCTTAAGAAAGACATTCCTGGGTCCTAAAGCTGACAAGTTTATTTAGCTTTAGAAAAGGTTTATGTGCATTTTAAAGAGACAGAGTTTACAAGTTTTTTTTTTTTTTTTTTTTTTTTTGAGACAGAATTTCGCTCTTGTTACCCAGGCTGGAGTGCAATGGCGCGATCTCAGCTCACCACAACCTCCGCCTCCTGGGTTCAGGCAATTCTCCTGCCTCAGCCTCCGGAGTAGCTGGGATTACAGGCATGCACCACCATGCCCAGCTAATTTTTTGTATTTTTAGTAGAGATGGGGTCTCACCATGTTGACGGGGATGGTCTCAATCTCTTGACCTTGTGATCCACCCGCCTCGGACTCCCAAAGTGCTGGGGTACAGGCCTGAGACACCGCACCTGGCCTACAAGTTTTCTAAAATACATGCTGTAAGACATTAACTGAAATCCCAGTTTTCCCACTGAGTAGTTGTGCTACCTTAGGATACTATTAATCTTTATGAATACCATGTTTGTAAAGTGGGAATTACACTGCCTGTATGATAAGATTATTGTGATGATGAATTGAAATAATTTATGTGTCTTTAAGAGAGTCTTTAACAAAGTGAATGGTTTCTATGGTGGTTACTATTACGGGGCTGGTCCCTCTACCTATAATTTCGAACTTTCCCATCAACTCCAGAATGATGCTTCATCAGTGTTTACTTCTTTTGCTCATATCAACATGTTTTGTTAATCCAGTAGAATCTTTCCTTAAATCTTCAAATGCATTTACATCTTCTCTGTTACAAAGCAAATATATAAATGTTAAATAAAACAATACACACTGTGACTTACTCTGATCAATTTTTTTAAAAATCAGCATTCCAAAAGTATTATTTATGGATAACAAAATGCACCTATTTTAAGCACAGCTTAGTCTTTGTGACAAACATGTGTGTTTATATAACCACCAACACAATCAATATTTAATTACCACAAAATGTTCTTTAATGTCAGTCTGTAGTCAGTCTCCATCTCAAACCCTGAAAGAGGCAACCCCAAATACCTACTTTTTGTCTCTATAGGTGTCTTGCCTTTTCTGGGTATGCATATAAATGAAATCATGTAATATATACCATTTTGTGTTTGCTGTGTTTTTTTCAACAAAGTAATTTTGAGATTTATCCATGCTGTTCTGTGAGTAAGCTATTCCCTTCTATTACTAAGTAACATTACATTATATTGTTAAATCATAATTTGTTTATCAATTCAATTGCTATTGGACATTTGAGTTGTTCCAGTTTAGGCTATTATGAGTAAAGCTGTTATAAATATTCTTATATAAATGTTTGTGTGAATGTATGTTTTCACTTCTCTTGGGTAAATATTTAGGAGTAGAATTACTGGATCAAAAGACAGATATGTGTTTAAATATATAGAAAACTATTAAACTGCTTCCCAAGTTGGTTGTACATTTACATTTTCAGCATGTAAATTGCTGAAATTTCAGTTTCAGTTTCCTTACCAATACTTGGTATTGCCAATCATTTTAACTTTGGGTGTTTTAACTGATGTGCACTGAAATCACTTTGTGGCTTTGGTTTGTGTTTCTCTTTCAGTGAGTGTTTCTGAGACTTGGAACTTGCTGCTCTATTTTGCTGGGGGAATAAATCACTCATCTCTTACTTGGTCGGAAAGGAATATTTAGTTGTCTGTGTTGGGTTAGAGATGGAATCTAGGCAACCTAACCTTTATGTAGACTTTAAGCTGAGGCTGGTCTCCACATCTCCTGCCCCCAAGACTTCTGTTCCTCAAATTCTGAGCCTCTCAGAAAGATTTCTGTAGCCCAGAAAGCCTGGTTCCTCTGGACATCCTCCTCAACAGGGACTTAAGTCTCAACTTTCTCTGTACTGTAAATCATTTACCCCAATCCATCTGCCTTCTGACAAAGTCCAAACCTTTGTTGAAAACTCTCACCTGAGAATATTTATCTCTAGGTCTATTTGCCCTTGTTTCTCCATTTTAAAAACTATTTAGAGAAAGAAAAAAAGCACAAATGATCAGTTTTTCATATTTTCAGTCATCTCTTTATGTACCTTACTTTCTCACTTTTTCTTCACTCTTTCACACAGAAGTTAATGATGACAGAGCTCAAGATCTCTTTAATCTTAATTCTCTTAATTCCAGTTTATGTAAATTATTTCAACCAAAACTTTCTTCCTTCACCCAAACTCCTTTTGTTTTTGATTTCTGTATTAGTCAGGGTTCTCTAGAGAGACAGAATAGGATATATATTCATATATATGTGTGTGTGTGTGTGTTTGTGTGTGTGTGTGTGTGTGTATGTGTGTGTATATATATATATATATATGAATGAAAGGGAGTTTATTAAAGACAATTGACTTACATGATCACAAGGCAGTCCCACAGTAGGTTGTCTCTAAGTTAAGAAGCAAGGAAGCCAGTGGTGAATTAGTCCAAGTCCCCAAACCGGAAAAATTGGGAAATCTACAGTGCAGCCATCAGTCTGTGGCAAGAGCCCCTTGGAAACCACTGGTGTAAGTCCAAGAGTCCAAAAGCTGAAGAACTTGGAGTCTGATGTTTGAGGGCAGTAAGACTCAGCACAGGAGAAAGTTGAAGGCCAGAAGACTCAGCAAGTCTGCTCTTTCATCTTCTTCTACCTGCTTTATTCTAGCCATATGGGCAGCAGATTATACGGTGCCCACCCAGACTGAGGGTGAAGCTACCTCACCCAGTCAAGTGACTCAAATGTTAATCTCCTTTGGCAACACCCTCACAGACACACCCAGAAACAATACTTTGCATCCTTTAATTCAGTCAAGTTGGCACTCAGTATTAACCATCACAATTTCTACATCACAATCCCACTGAGGAAAGTATAACTTCCTTAAACTTCTATTTCATTTAATCTTTATCTGACTGAATAGTTCCCCTTTCTCTAAATTAAATTGTGTGAACAGGCCAGGAAGGGGGAGATGTCAACACATTTTTATTTCCAGTAGTTCTATAATACAAATTACCGTAGTAATTCTCCATGAGAGTTTGGCATTGCTACTCTTCAGTAGCAGTGTATTTCACAAAGGGAAGAGAGTTATTGTTCTATATGCATTGTGGCCTCTGCTCTGCCAGATAAAATGTATAGGGAAGCTTTATCATAATTCTCTCTGAGATTCTCTGTTTTCTTTGATTCCAAGAAACTATCTCTAGTATATAATGTGTTGACAGTGAGAAAATTGACCATTTCAAGCAACATCTAAACCTGGAGATTAAAAAGAGAGCAAAATGATCCTTTTCTTATTCTCTTTTAAGGGAGCAGAATTCTAAAACTCTCCCAAGCTAAAAAGAGAAGATATTGGCCATGAAAGTCTTGTAAGAATGGAGATATAATTGACTAATATGCTTTAGAGAATAATGAAGCAATTAGATTGCTAGTCAACTTAAAAAAATGCCTAATGTACTGTAGAATGTTTGTCTTAAAATTTATTTTCTGAAGTCTTTCCTAGCTAGCAAATTGAGAGGTCATAAAACAAACTTAAAATAATCTCCAAACACCAATATTTGAATCTGGATTTCTTTGCAATGTGTTTTCATGGCTTGATATTCCAGAGAAATTATTATTATTATTTGGTCTTTAATCACAATATCTTTTTCATTGTTATACTATTAAGACATTGAATCCAAAGATGCCAGTTAATTTGTATTAATAGCATAGTATTTATAGTGCTAAATATAAAATACATAGCATGTTTAACATTTATTAGCATATATGTTAATTGACCAAGTCACATCAAGCTGTTCTATACTTAGGAAGAACATATTGTTCGACAGAAAATGAAGAAAATTCCATCGTTCAAGAGACTGGGAATGGTGTATGAAAGCTTTCACCATTAGATAAGTAATTTAAATCATAGGTGGTGGTGTGCAATTTTATTAGAAGCTTAATGATGCTCTCTGGCTTGTGCTCATTCTAAGAAGCACATCATTTTCTAAAGTAGAAAAAGCATGAGTCAGAGGAAGTTAGAAACCACACTAGAAAACATCTATTTCAGTTTATTATTTGATTTCATTCTTCTTCCTAATTTTAAGTCTAAGGAATTAGACAGAAATTCAAGCCGTGGTACGTAAGAAAATATGGGAAGCATGCCAAGAACTGCATTAAGCTATAGCTTAGGAGAGCAATAGAATGTTTTTTGCCAATATTTTTATCCAGCAACCAAATTTATAACTGACTAAAAAAAAAAAAAGAGTAAAGGTGAGAAGCATATTACATAATTACCCATTCATAATTCAACAAAATAATATAAATTATAACACAGCTATGATTGTTTTAATGAAAATGTACTAGTCTTTAGCAGGAAAGCTCTGGTATTTAGGATTTGCAGTAAAGAAAAGTATATCAATACAGTTTTCTGTATCATAGAAGTATTCCAATTTTCAAGTAGCTGGATTTCTATATAACACATTCCTTCTCTATAAAATATGAAATCTAAAAATTCAAAAGAGTAATTTTGTACTCGCAAAACTGATTTCCTTATCAGGGATAACTTCCTGTGAGGATTTTCTCTTTAAGTTGTGATTTTTCCACTTCTTATCACCTTCAGGGAGGTTGTAATTCAGTCATATTTTAAAAAAGCCTACTAGTTGGTCTCATTTCATGTACAAACTATGTTTTTCTGTAGCTATATATACAATTTTTGACAAATGAATAAATAAATGAAGTGTTTAATATAAATTCATCTTGCATGTAGCTCTTCATAAACATCCCTGTTTTTCTAAGCATAGCATAACAGATGAAGCTACAGTGGCAGATTGTCCTTTATTGTTATTATTAATTTTTATTTTTTATGACAAATGAATCTGGGCTTTCTAAATCGTAATGATGATGAATAAACTTTTGTTGGGATAGAAATCTCCATTTACACAGAATGAGATTAGGCCTGTTGCCAGGCAGATTGAAGCTTGAACTTGTTGGAATACCCACTACCTAAGGGTAAAGCAGGGTGGGACGGGGAAGAATGGGAAGATGTGGAGTATGGAGGGTAGGCGGGAACACAGAAATCTCACACAGACTTTGCTGATCATTACCATAATGTCCCTATTTTGCACTTCTTTTTATTGTTTCTTAGCCTTTATTTCAGTTTATCGCCATCTACTCAAGTTCAGTTGTCCCATGCTTACCCCTTAATTGCCTTCTAAAAACTCTTAGTTGATTCTCCACTTCTAAGACACAGGAGTTGCTAACACCTATTCCTTTAACCTTCATAGCCAACCAAAGTTATTAAATATATTGTGTTCTCACTTTGGCCTTTCTTTAATAATTCTCCTTTTTCTTTCTATTTCTTTCAACCTTTTCTATAGCATTTGACAATGTTTTCTACTCTCCTTTTCAAACTCTTATACTCACAGATTTATTGCTTCTGTTAGTATTTACTTCTTTAAATACTTCTTTTTTGGGCAACTCACTAGGATTTTTTTCCTCTGTATGTCATTTAGATTCACGTGCCTAAATAGTTAATGTTCTTTGCCTTCTTTCTATATTATTCTTTCATCCAGTTAATTAAAACAAACAAACAAACAAACAAAAAAACCCTGAAAGTCTGCACTATAATAACTACTAATTTATTAGAGACAAAAGACAGCTCTGCCTCCAAAAATATCACATTGCAATGAGGGAGACAGACAAGGCATTACAATAGAGTGTGATAATGTGTTACCTAGAAGATGGAGCTATGTTCAAGTATGGGTATCCAGGAGGGGTACTTTACCCTACCAGAATGACATGAAACCTAGTTTTAAAGACTGGAGGAAGAGATTATCTGGTGGGAATGGAGCAGGGGTAGTGTAAGGTGAATGTTCCAGCAGAGGAAATAGTTTGTTCACAGGCTAAGTGGACTTGGGAAAAGGTGTGATATTTCATTAAACTGTAGTGGCTTTAAACAAACAAATTATGACTGGCACATGGGATAAGTCTGGGAAAGAGAAGAAAAATGAGAATAGAATAAGAAAGAAGCCAGCTTATGAAAATTTCTCTATGCCGTCCTAAAACGTATGTGCTATATTTATAGCTGTTAACCTTGTACCTTGACTTGTCCTTTCTTTCTATTTTTTCTTTCCTTTCCTTTCCTTTTTTTTAAATAAAATCACACTCACCACTTTAATAAGGAAAGGTCCACTAAGTAAATAAAATTGTCGAATTAAATGCTTTTCTGGAGATGTACTTCATGAAGCCACTGAACCCTCCTGATAACAACCACACACATACGTTCCAGATAAAAAGGAGCAAGAATAGCTCACATATCATGCAAACCACTTGTGGGAATCAGTTATGTACAAAAAAAAAGTAAAACTACTTAAGGGTATATATACAAGGATGATAAATATCCTGTTGAGTACAGTGGCAAAACAAGAAGAACCCATGAATGTCTATCAGTAGCAGAATGCTTAAACTGTTAAAAATAGCACATTAGGTCTATTGATTTTGGGGGTTACCATGGTGGCTTTTTAATTTTTTTGCAAGTGAAAAGAGAATGAGCTGGTGCTGGCCTTATTCTTACCATTCTTTCTTTACCAGGAAATTCATTCACTTTAGAAGGTCATTCTCTTAGCCAGGAATGACCTGATTTGTATTCGTTCTTGTTTCAGTTGACATAACTTTCCTTTTTCACCATGTTGGATATCATTTATCTTACAAATGATGACCTTTTCCATGTCCAAGTTGTTGGTATTGTATTGTTTCTTACTGATATTAGGGTTGCTAAACTGATTTTATAAAAAGCATGTCTCTTTACCTAAAACTTCTATCTTTAGTTTTTAAAGTACATACCTTTTTCCCTTTAGATCTTATCAAATTCCAACTGCTGAATTCCTATTTCTCTAGATGATATATTATTTGCATTTGCAAAATAATACACACAAATCCATGTGATGCTAAAACCCTGGAGATTTGATTATCCAGAAGCACAAGTTTTTAACATTTGCACTAGATGTTTGCAAGGATGTGTAAGACAAAATCTCTTTTAGCATTGCTGCCCTGAAAATAGTTTAATAAATATTCCTAAATTAAGATGGAAAAGAATCATTTCTGTCTTAAGTACCACTGTAAGATTTTCCTATTAGTCAACTGCCTTTCCTTTTGACTGCTTCACTTTTTTTTAAATCACCATATGTTACAAAATGAGAAATTAAAATTATTTTACTTTCAGTTTTTGCTGTTTGCATCTTTAATTTAACAAGATGAAATAATTTATGAAAATTGCTCAATAAAGTAGCAATTTAAAAGCAAGTTTTCTAAAATCATTCATTGTATTAATACTCTTGTAGATGTAATTTTCAAAGTTCTAGGGCTTTTACTTTCCTTGTACGTGGGGCCTCAAGTCTGTGAGCATTTAGATATGAACGTACCTGTAAGCTTCAGTATTCAGTGGCGCAGCCTCCAGCTTTCTTTCTCCTTTCTCCTTGCACTTTTGCTCTTGCAGCTCCTGCACATACTCATATACCGAATAGGGCCATGAAAAAATGCTTAAGCTCAAACAGGCAGGTATTATTTTTTTTCATGCCTTGTGAAAGTAGATTACTCATATAAGAAAACTTGAAATAATTTTCTACAGTATTTTAGATTGTTTGGAATTTTAAATTGTTCATGTTTCCCTGCTTCTCTCCTTTATCCTGGATGACTAAAAGTACTCTATCAATTCACCTGATTGTATTTTTCATTTTATTTTTTCCTCAGAGGCCTGATTTCATTATGGCTTTTGACCTATTGAGGTAATTTGCATGGTCTTTAGCAATTTTCTGAGAAACTTGTGCCCAGACTAATCTTTGTTTCCCTTTTAAGCTCTATTTAGTAAAGATTATGAAGAGGCTTATGATAGCACTGTTATTTGAGATTTCATTATGGCTATCAATGATATATGAGTGCCAGTTTTTTTTTCACATGGTCATTGATAATTGGAGTTTTAGCTATTTTATACTGAGAATAGGAGTTTTTATGAAAACACTGTCACCTTTGAGTCTAATTAATTAGAGAATGCTATAACCATTGTTAATGTATGACTCATTTTTAGTTTAATTTAAAATTTGGATTCTTTGTTTACTTCCTCAAATAATCGTGCTTATAGTCAGAAGCATAATAAGTAGAAAATGGATGAACTATGAAGAAAACTATAAATCTCTTTCTCATCACTGTTTGTATTATTAACACTATAAAATAATCAGATGAGGAGAGGGTCACATTTTTATGGCCTAGATCATGCTGTATATAGTCTTTACCTGGGCTACTTTCTTTGGGATTGATATATATTCTATTGTAAGTCTCAAGGCCAATGGTAAGTAAAGAAAGGGCAAGCCAAGAAGTTCTAATCCCCATTTATCTTACTCTGGGCACTAAAGCTATCTCTTCCCATCCAGATTTTCTTCCAGGAAGCAATGCCCAGTTGAAATGGTAAGATGGTGTGAACACAGATCCTTTTAAGGATCAAAATGGGATCTGCTAAATTTGTATGTTTATGGTGTCTTTTAATATGTATTAAACATTTTATAAGTGTTAAGTCTTCATCAAGACTTCACAAAGTAGAAGAAATGAACAAAATAAAGAGGTACTTACATCATGTGATAAATGCCCTGATAGAAGCATCAGTTCAGAGTGATGAGGTAGCACAAAGTGAACACATAAATCAACCTAGGAAAATCAAGAAAGGCCTCCAGGAGAAGATTATCTCTAATTTATCTTTAAAGCTGCTTACTAGCCAAATGCAAAGTTAGAGGAAGGCAAGTAAGGCAGAGAAAACACACCATCAAGGAATGAAAAGTAAAATAATAAAAACGACAACAATCTTGACATTTATTTTCGGTATTATTTTAAGTGAGGCATGAAACCATTTCATACACCCAACAAACATATGAGGCAGCTTTTACTATCTCAATTTTACATATGAAGAAATTGAAGCACAGAATGTTTAAGTGAATTACCTAAGGTCACACAGCCAATAAATGATAGAACACAGATCTGGAACCCTGCTGTCTGAGTCAAGAGTTTATATCCTTAAGCACCATACTATATAGTGCTATGCCATGGTTTACTGATGAGTGTACTGAATAACAAGTGAGTTGAAATTACTGGCTAAAATTCTAGCTTGGAGAAGGCAGAAGGCACAGCTGCAGAGACTGACAAGTGTCGATATTGACTCTGTCTGTCAGGCTAAGACGGTTGGAATAATACTTCTCAACTATGTATAGTGAGGGGACAATTTTACTTTATTATGATCTTTTAATTTCAAGTATGATATAGTCAGATATGCTTATAAAATATAAAATTATATACTTGGAGATAAAGGCAATTTCAAATTGCTACAATGGGTTCTAAATATTCCCAATTTCTGAACTTTGCTAATCATTGATTTGTAACAAACAATTTTGGACTAGCACTTTGAGTGCTATGACTGATTACAGTAAGCCCAATGATTGTAGTGAATCAATGATTGTAGTCTCTTCCAAAGATAACTAGAGCCTAAACTCAGATTGTTGAGATAGCAATGAAACGTGAGAGGTAGATGGTTTTGAGAAATCCTTGAGAGATGTATCTGGCCTGGATCCATGGACATGATTCCCTTACCTTCAACTTCCAGTGCAACAGCTCTTTGTGATTATTTGCTCTGTTTTCCCCTTAAATTTAATATTTTAAAATGTCTACCTCAAAAGCTACCATCTATGTATTTCTTAAATCAAAATCATTTCCTTCCTTCAAAATGTATTAAACATTTTGTTGAAGTGAAGCTTCTTTTAGGCGCTGGGTTTAAGTGGTAAGAAGACTGGTGGGGCTGAGGAGGGCAGGATGATCTGCAGGGCTGGAAGAAAGCGAAGTGTCGTTTCTTTATTAAACAAGTATCTTGTGTGGAAACATGGGGCAAAGCCAAGTGTTAGTGATTTAAGGAATGAGCCTTGAGGGTACAGAGGCCAAGGGAAAATTTTCACTTTGTCCTTCTGAAGGTTTACTGAAAAAAAAACTCACAAATGTCAGATTAACTGGAGGAAAGGCATTCAAAATTTATTAACGTGTAAACAGGAGCCTTCAGAATGAAGATCCAAAGACATAGAAAAAAATTGTCCATTGTTATTCTTAGGTTCAAAAAAGTATAGACATCTGCATAGAAATACATTTGGACATATAGGGTATTATGTGATGCTAATAGACTGAGTAGGTAAGGCCTCTTGGTCTAGATTTGTTCTGGTTTTTCAGACCATTTATTTCTTCCTTCTGAATACGGGACAGGAGCCTCTCTGGAATGGGGGTCAGATAATTTTTTTATTGCTAGTTTTTATACAAAAAGGCAGAAGAAAAGCTGGAGTCAAATTTTTAGGTTTTATGGCTGACTTTGAGGAAAAGAGATTCTGGTATTTGTGTCCTGCTTTGTGGAAGAGGGATTCAAGTTTGTATGGCCAGCCCTGGGGGAAAATGGGGATGAAAGGCAGGAAGGCAGCAGAAGGTCAGAGAAAACTGTGTTCCCCCCCACCCATGCTGTCTCTGAGGACATTTTGGACGATGTTTTCTGTTTTCTAACATTCTCTGGTCTAAAACTTCCCCAAGAAGTTTCACAGTACAGAAATTGGGTTGGCGGATTGTTGTGTAAGCCATTTAATTGAACCAGTCTCTGTCTTGAGAGCAAGGCAGTCAAGCTAAACAGTTAACGGTTGCATCTTATTTCAGGCAGTGGTGTTGTAGATGGGCTTTTCCCAAAGTAGGGTTTCTTTATGATTTTAGCAATCAGATAGATATTGAAGAAGAGGCATTTTCATGGAAACAAAAGAAAAACAAAAGTTAATGTTTAGAATAAACTATAAACTTAGTTTTTGAGTATAAGAGGCAGTCCATTGAGAGGATTTTTAGGTGTCATGCTTGAAGCATCTTTAGATGAAGTGAGAACACACAGTAACAATCCAACAGATTTTTTTTTCTCTTTGTAGTTTGTATCAGGTGTTCCAGGGAACTTTTGAGTAGTCTACAGATTGTCAAGCTCAAAGACTGATTATATATTAATTTGTTATAATGATTTTTTTAAAAAAAGTTGTATCAAGTTTTCTATCTTTAGCTTGTAGGGCTTTAGGGAAAAGTAGTATTAATTTTAGTAATTTTAAGTCAGAAAAGTAGAAAAAATTTGGAAACATTAGTTGGGAAACTTATAGCCAGGAAAGAATTTAGGATTTAGTTTGAATTGTAGGAAAATAATAAAAACTCAAAAATGATGGTTAAGGCTAGACTCTAATAACAGGTACATTTTAGTTATTTTTTTAGTAACTTCTTTCTAGTCCCCATTTTTACTAAAGACAAATCAAAGCAGGACCAGTTTATTTGTAAAATAAGTTATAGTTTTACTATACTTGGCTATTTTATACATTTTGTATAAAATGTAGTAAAAGGAGTGATTGGCCACATATATTCTTTTTAAATTGGCTTTGTTGGAAAATTTTTACAGGGAATCTCAGATTAGACTTTTAAAAGTCTCTCAAGGCTCAGATGCCAAGCCAAGGATTTATCATCAGACTGTCTGTAATACCTGGATGAATTTTTGTGTGTGTGTGGGGGGGAGGGATGCTCAAGTAACTCAGTTCCTTGGCCTAACAGTAAGTGACTGTTTTTTTTTTTTTTTTAAATTCATAATAGGCCAGGAACCTTGTAGAGGTAGACAAGGTACCAAGCCAGTCTTTTAAAGCGGATTTTTATTGACTCTGTAAAGTCAACCTTAATTCCTCAAAGCAGTTCAGTCTCATTGGAATATATTCCATTCCAGTCAAATTCTTCATTAAATAACCATGTCTTTCGTTGTTTCCTGTTACATGAGAAAACAGATTTTTATTGAATTTATGTAAATAATTATGTCATAATACATTAAGAACACTCAAAAATGGTTTCTAAACTCTGGAAAAATTAGATAGACAGAGAAAGAGAATCAGGTTATTTTTATTATTATTTTTTTTTTTTGCAAAGGTATACTGTACCAAATTGTCAAGTATAAATTGCTCAAAAGAAAAAAAAAATCTTGAGTATAAAAAAAAATCAAGTGTTTTTTTTTTGTTTTTTTTTTTTTTGCCAATCAGTTTGAGCTTATGAGGTTAGCCTTGAACTGATGACCTCGCCTTCTCAAGCGCCATGACCTCCGGCGGGAGCCACTTTGGACCCCCTCAACAGTGTTTTAAATGAAAAAATTATAAAAACCATTTTAGTCTTTTATCAGTTTAATCTCATTTATTTAAGTTTTGTTCTATTTGATATTGGATTAGTATTCCTCATGAATGCATCAGCTTTTTAATTGAAGTCCTGAAAGTTTTTACCTACTCTAACGGTATGATCTCCAAAGTTATTAGGAACCCTTCACGAGTAATTATCAGAGTCCTTCCTTATCATGAATTTTTTTAAAAGAAGCAGCAAATTTTGGACTGTAATTATAAGCCACTTTTTGAGAAGAGTTACAATATTGCTTGTTTGTAGATGACAAAAATCATACAGTAGTCATGGTGAAAGATAGTTGACAAGAAAACTTAGTTACTTTTGTGGTATACAATGATGTTAACATGATAATCATAATCATTACTGATAACATACTAAGACATATCAGAATTTTAGAAATTTCCTATACTTTTGGAGCATAAATTAACAATACATTTTCGTAAATATAAACCACAGAAAGTTAAACATTATTTCTTATTTGACAATGTTTCCCACATGATTTTAACATACCAAACATACCTGATATGTCCCTCTTGGACTTCCAGGAATCCTAATATCTGAAAAGTGAGTTTGAGGTTAAATGAAAATAAATGTCAAATTTAAAAATTTGATTTTGGAAAATCTGTCAAACATCAAAAGTTTAAAACACTTGCTCAAAACAGGATCACAGGTCATTGTAAAATTATAAGCATTTATTTAGTTAAGGCATATTAATTGGAGAAAAGGCATTCAAACTTTATTAACATGTATACGAAAGCCTTAAGAATAAAGACACAAAGCTACAGGGCAAAGTGCCCATTTTTACACTTAGGTTAAACAAAGTATGAAGAGCTATACAAAAACATGATTAGACAAAAAGAGTATAATATAACATTAATGGATTGCGTGGGGAAACCCAAGTCCTGTCTGTCCATATTCTTCTTGGTCTCTCCGAGCTTCTATTTCTTCCTTCTGGGTATGAGGAAGGACCCTCTTTGATATGGAGGTTCATGACCTACAGTGAACAAGGTCAGATAATTTTTTTATGGCCAATTTTTATACAGACAGTCAGAAGAAAAGCCAGAGTAAAATTTTTAGGTTTTATGGATGGCTTTGGGGAAAAGGGGTTTTGATTTTTATGACCCAGCTTAGGAAAAAGAGATGCTAGTTTTTATGATTTGCCTTGGTGGAAAATAAGACTGAAAGCAGCAGCAAAAAGTCAAAGAAAAACTTTTGTTTCTGGGACTGAGGCCTTCATTTAGGGCAATTGATTTCTTAGTCCCAAGAAAGGGAAAGGACACGAGACCCAAGAAGCAAAGGCTAGAATTTCTTAAGTCGTCCAAGAAATGAGCAGAATGTCTATCTCAGCAGAGGGAAAGCAAGCAGTTATTTCAAAGCCTTCTAGTAGGTAACAGGAAGAGGCTTAGGGTGGTGGATAATCTAGGGCAGGGAGGATAGGGACTGGTACCTACTTGCAAAGTCGGGGTTTCAGACTTGAGCATTGGAATTCCAAACTAGGACTTATTACTGGTAGAAAAATGACAGGAATTCATTTCTTGTGGACTTGAATTTAAGGTGGAGGAAATAATCACTATCTGAATGTGCCCAGAACCTCAATAAATGCTTGATATATATAATTTCATTTAATTATCACAGAAAATCTACCAAGTAACAATATGCCTATTTTGTGAAAACCATGTCTAAGACATATTACAAAACTTGCCTAAATTTACACAATTATGAGGTGGTAAAACTTGTTTTTTGCACTTCCATGCATGTTTCTTTTCCAAGATGTCTTGCTTCTTTCAGCTATCATGTTTCTCAGTGCCAATATATGAACAACTATTGACCTTAGAGTTTCCTTATATGATGAGAGCACAGAGGTCAGAATGCACTGGGGAAAACTTCAGCGTGGACTTCATAAATCTCCAGAATGCTTTTCATTGCAGAGCTCCTCTTAAAAGAGAAAGCCCAAGAGAAATTCTTGAAACTTCAAAAGTTTTATTTGTTTAACAAATAGTTATTGATAAGCATTTATGTGTCATGCCATTTTAAACACTTAAGGTACAGTAATGAATGAAATAAATATAAAATGTCACAATACCAGTAGAGAAAAAAAGATAAAAAATATAATGAATAGGTAAAAATATACAATGACAGTAAGTTAATACAAAAAAAAAAAACAGGGTATGGGGCATCAGAACTATAATTTTAAATAGTTTTTAGAGTACACTTTACTGAGCAGTTTGACACTTAATAAAAAATATTTAGGTTATTCCTGCACTCGAAGACTGTTTGTGAGCCACATAAATCTGTATGGAAGTACTGTTGCATTTTTAAATAAGGTCAGATATTTGGGGGATTTTTTTTTCAGTCAATACTTCCTCTCTCTGTTTTAGCCCAGCTCAGTGTCAACACAAGTCACCAGACATATACAGTCCCAGCTCTGCTTTTGGGTTGAATTAATGAGACAAGTTCTGGTAGGCTTTTGGGAACTCTTCCCCACTGGTCAGTGAGCTCTGAAAATAACTATTGCTTAACTGAACAAAATAAAATTTTATAAGGCTATGTGAGGCTGAGGCAGGAGAATTGCCTGAACCCAGGAGGCGGAGGTTGCGGTGAGCCGAGATCGCGCCATTGCACTCCAGCCTGGGAAACAAGAGCGAAACTCTGTCTCAAAAAAAAAAAAAAAAAAAAAAAAAAAAAAAAAAAAAGGCTATGTGAATATTATGCTGCAGTATTCCTAATTAAATTCATCCTGTTTGGCCTGGCCACATGGTTTGACTTCTGCTCAGTTCCCCAAGGGATGAATTTACCCAAGTTATATTTTGGCACGCATATGAATCAAAAGACCACAATCACTGAAAAGTGTCTGTCTCCAGTTATAATTATATTCCCTTGGTATTATTTTTTATTATTTTGAAAGTAAACAACTACTTTGTGAATTTAATGTGGATACAGACTTAGAAATATATATATTTTTCTTTCCTATAGCATTGTAAGCTATATTTAATGAATTCCTGTGACCTTGGAGAGTATATTCCACCTCCCTCCCCTTGACACACATCAGAAATAGAAAAACTCAAAAAAAAAAATGCTGTATAGAAACTTGGTTTTCTTAATGAAATGCAGGAATATCTTGTTTTATTGCACTTAGCTTTACTGTATTCTGTGGATGTTGCGTTTTTTACAAATTAAAAGTTTGTGGCAACCCTACATCCAGCAAGTCTATCCAGATCATTTTCCTATGGCGTGAGTTCACTTCCTGTCTCTGTGTCACATGTTGGTAATTCTTGCAAGATTTCATACTTTATTATTCTTACTGTATCTGATACTGTGATCAGCAATTTGCAATCTTCGATGTTACTACTGTAATTGTTCTGGGGTGCCACTAATTGCACCCATGTATGATGGCAAACTTATTTGATAAATGTGTGTATCTTGCTGCTCCACCAACTGGCTGTTCCTCCATCTCTCTCTCTCTCTTTTTTCTCAAACCTCCTGAATCTCTAAGACATAACAGTAATTTAGGCCATTAATAACCTTACACTGGCCTCTAAGTGTTCAAGTAAAAGTCACATGAGTCACACATTCTCACTTTAACCCAAAAGGTAGAAATGATTAAGCTTAGTGAGGAAAGCATGTTGTAAGCTGAGACACCTTGCATCAGTTAGCCAAGTTGTTAATGCAATAGAAAAGTTCTTGAGAAAATTTGAAAGTGCTACTTCAGTGAGCTCACTAATGATAAGAAAGCATATGGAGAAAGTCTGAGTGATCTGGATAGATGATCAAATCAGCTACAACATTCTCCAAAGCCAAGGGCTAATCCGGAGGAAGACCCTACCTCTCTTCAATTCTAGCAATACTGAGAGAGGTGAGGAAGCCACATAAGAAATATTTGAAGCTAACAAAGGTGTTTCATGATGTTAAGAAGCCGTCTTCATGACTTAAACGTAAAGGTGAAATGGCAAGTGCTGATGTGGAAGTTGCAGCAAGTTAACCAGATCCAGCTAAGATAATGGATGAGAGTGGCTACACTAAACAACAAATTTTCAGAATAGATGAAACAGCCTTTAATTGGAAGAAGATGTCATCTAAAACTTTCATAGCTGGAAAGAGGTTAATGCCTGGCTTTAAAGCTTCAAATCCAGAGTGACTTTTTCGTTAGGGGCTAATAAAGCTGGTCACTTTAAATTGAAGCCAATGCTTATTTAGCATTTAGAAAAGTGTAAGCCTCTGAAGAATGATGCTAAATCTATTCTGTCTGTGATCTGTAAGTGAAACAACAAAGCCTGGATGACACCACATCTGTTTACAGCCTGGGTTTACTGAGTATTTTAAGCCCACAGTTGAGACCTACTCCTCAGAAAAAGAAATATTTCTTTCAAAATATTACTGCTTATTGACAATGCACTTGGTCACCCAAGAATCTGATAAAGATATGCAAGTAGTTTAATGTTGTTTTCATGACTGCTAACACAACATCCATTTTGCAACCCATGGATAAAGGAATAATTTCAGTTTTCAAGTCTTATTATTTAAGAAATATATTTCATATGGGTGTAGCTGCCATAGATAGTGATTCTTCTGATAGATCTGGGCAAAGTCAATTGAAAACCTTCTGGAAAAGATTTATCATTTTGGATGCTCTTAAGAATATTTATTATTCAAGAGAGGGAGCTTAAAATGTCAACATTAGCAGGAATTAAAAAGAAATTGATTCGTTGTGAATGAAAAAAATATTTCTAGGGGTTCAAAAATTCAGTGGACAAAGTCACTGCACAGGGGGTGGAAATTGCAAGAGAACTAAAATGAACAGTAGAGTCTGAAGATGTGACTAAATTGCTGCAATCTCATGACAAACTTTCACAGAGGGAGTGGCTTCTTTTCAATAAGCAAAGAAAGTTGTTTCTCAAGGTGGAAACTACATATGGTGAAGATGCTGTTATCATTGGAATAACAATGAAAGATTTAGAATATTAGATAAACATAATTTATAAAGCAGTGGCAGGGTTTGAGACGGTTGACTCTAATTGAAAGAAGTCTTATTGTGGGTAAAATGCTACCAAACAGCATCACATACATCTGAGAAATATTTTATGAAAGGAAGAGTCAATCAATGTGGCGAACTTCATTGCCTTATTTTAAGAAATTGCCACAGTCACACAACCTTTAGCAACCATCATCCTAACCAGTCACCATCCAGCAACAGGAAATCAAGGCTTTCTACAAGCAAAAAGATTCCAACTTGCTGAAGGCTTCTGTGATCACTAGTGTTTTCAAGGGATAAAGCATTTTGAAAATTAAAGTATGTATATTTTTTAGGCATAATGCTAGTCCACACTTAAGAGGCAATAGCATAGGGTAAGCATAATGTTTCTGTGCACTGAGAACCCAAAAAATTTATGTGTCTAGCTTCGTTGCAATATTTACAGCGTTGTAGTAGTCTGAACTGGAGCCCACAATACCTCTGAGGTATGTCTGTATGGTCTGTTACACAGAATATCTAAGGCTTGAAAAAAGCCAAATTACAGATACGTATCAATGGTTTGCTAACAGTTTAACAGCTTGCGTATTCTTTCACCCTCTTACATACCTAGTAAAATAATTAAAATATATGAGGAATAAAGATGTTTTTATTTGTGAAGGAAAATATCTGCTGTGAATTGTAATAGTGCTGGAGTTCCAACTGTATTTTAACATGTAGTTTAGACTGCAGCATTCTCACATTTCGTAAAGACCTAATGTATAAGTTCATGAATGCAAATTTTATTTAAAATAAAACAAATTTATTCTATTTAGTTAAATACCTCTTACCATCATTATACATATGCATACTTCATTATTATTAAGAATAAGATTTGTTTCTAAGTTAATTTTGCAGTAAAGGGACTGTTTTATTAATAGTCCTCTAAACACATATATGTGTGCTCACCTATGCCAAGAAAATGACCAAAAACATTTAGAGTTTTAAATAAATGAAATATTTTTTGTTATTATACCTCATTATTTAGTCACCTAAGAGCAAAGTGTTATATATTATTAAGTATTAAGTTATTGCATTTTCATAAATATTACCACTGCATTAAGTTCATCATACTAAGTTAATCAAGAACAGAAGAGTTATTTCTTAGTACTTTTACTAAAGTAGGCTGAATGGAGCATAGAGATGACCTTTCTGCTTTGGAATGATCTATTATAACTACTCAGGTCAAAATATGCTTTGCTAATCATTGAAGTGTTACAAATAAAATGGTATTTAAATATTCATAAAACAAAATATCTTTTTCCCTTTTTTTATTTTCAATATTTATAAAAATATTAAAAAATCCTTAAGTAGGTAATTATTTTTTACATCAAATTGCAATTTTTTTGAAACTTATTGTGAATAGTTTACAACCACTTGTGTAATCCTCTTTCAGATAACAGAATTTTAGAAATTATAATAATCAGTTTATGCCTATATATTTAGAACTTGAAAGAAATAGACATTTTTATAAAAAGCATTTTGTTTGGAGCTTTTCATCCCTTTGACTACAGTCCATCTAGCTTTCTTTTAAAAAGGTAATAATATAATAAATTTAATACTAATACTATATACATATATATTATATATATATTAATACTAATACTATATATTAATATACTATAAATTTCATGATAGACTATGATTATTTTGCTATCATATAAATTAATTTTTTAAATGATTATTTTTATGACCTTAGTTTTTCTTATGATTGTGAATATAATGCATGTCCACTGGAAAATGAAAACCAAACAAAACCCTACAAAATAAGAGTAGCCATTAATTAAATAAAATTATCACCTGTTGAAGTCAGCTATATTTCCTTCCAGACTTTAGAAATGTATATCTCTCTTTGTTAGATACTGACATGTTTTTTATTATTTATTCATATATATTCAATGACATGTATTTATTTCATATATACACACATTAAATAAGTGCAACTGTATATGACTAAAAGACTAATGATATAAAGATAATTTTATAATCTTTCTTTCTTTGCTTATATGAATTGGGAATAAGAAATATAATTTGTCTTTCTGGGTAGGTAGAGAACATGTCTGTGTTAGTTCATTTATATTGCTATAAAGAAATACTTGAGACTGGTTAATTTATAAAGAAAAGATGTTTATTTTGCCTTATAGTTCTGTGGGCTATACAGGAAACATGGGGCCAGAATCTGCTTCTGGTGAGGGCCTTAGGAAGCTTATAATTATGGTGAAAAGCAAAGAGGGGGCAGGAATATCACATGACAAAAGAGGGAGCAAGAGAGAGAGGGAGAGAAGATGTTAGGTCCTTTTAGACAACCAGATCTCATGTGAACTCATAGAACAAGAACTCACTCATTACCATTAGGACACCACCAAGCCATTTAGGAGGCATCTGCCCCCATGATCCAACATCTCTAAGAAGGCCCTACTTCCAACATTGGGGAATCACATTTCAACATGAGATTTGGAAGAAATACACATCCAGACCATATCAATGACCATGTCGTTTATTTAAACTTTTATCTTGTTCTGATTTTTATTAAAAAAATTCTGTCCAATAAATATGATATGACAAACACTAAAAATATTACATTTAAATAAACTCTAAGCCTGTGCTTACTTCTAGTTTTATCCATTCTACAAACCAGAATCAATTTCCACATTAAAACCTTCTTTCTTTCTTTTCCCCCAAATTTTACAAAGTATGTATTCTCTTTCTGCATATCACACTCAATATTTATGACAGCTGAGCTGTGGTAGGTAGGTGCTTAATACTTAATTGATCATATGTCTTACATAGTTTTAGAGTGGTGCACCTGTATTTATCAGCATTTTCAGGAGCAACATTTTTTTTTTCCTTGCACATTCCATGTGCATTTTAATAAATGAACATTTATTTCAACCCATCTATGGCTTTGTGGAATGTTCCAGAATAACTTTTAAGAGTATACAAAGCAAAGTTTGTTTTGTTTGTTTGTTTTTTTCTGGCAAGTTTTGCTTTTCATTGATGGGAATGACTTGGACCTATAAATTCCCTTTGTTGCTAAATATCTTTATTTTAACTATACTTTGTTTAAATTTTCAAAAACTTATAGTTATCCAAAATAAAAAATAATGCAGAATCTTGTAACATACAAATCAGAAGCAATGTCTATTTTTAATTAATACATTATTATCCTTACACAGTACCATATGCATACTGAAAACCTGAAAACTCAAAAAATTATATTATATTAATCTAGAAGCATTGCTTTAATTTGTAGCAAGCACTAAACACTTTTAAAATAATTTTATTGACTTTTTTACGTTATTTTAAATTTTTGAGACAGAGTCTTGCTCTGTCACCCAGGATGGAGTGAAGTGTCATGATCTCGGCTCTCTGCAACCTCAGCCTCTTAGGTTTAAGTGATTCTCCTGCCTTAACCTCCCAAGTAGATGTACGTTTTTTGATTTCTGACTTTAGTAATTTGTGTTCTCTCTTTTGCTCTTTGCCTGGCTAGAGGCTCATTGATTTTATTAATCTTTTCAAGAAACCAGCTTTTGATTTTTCTGATTTTCTATAACAATTATCTCTTTTTAATGCTAATTATTTCCATTTTAATTTTTATTTATTTTCTCCTTAATTTGCTCTTTTTTTTAATTGTTTAAGGTAGAACCATAAATAATTTTCTAATACATGCACTCATATTTATAATCTGCTATAAATTTTCCTTTTTTTTCCTTCTTTTGACATAGAGTCTCTCTCTGTCATGCAGGCTGGAGTGCAATGGCAGGATCTCGGCTCATTGCAACCTCTGCCTTCTGGGTTTAAGTAATTCTCCTACCTCAGCCTCCCAAGTAGCTGGAATTACAGGAGCATGCCACCATGCCTAGCTAATTTTTTGTATCTTTAGTAGAGACAGGGTTTTACCATCATCGTCAGGCTGGTCTCAAACTCCTGACCTCGTGATCCACCTACGTTGACCTACCAAATTGCTGGGATTACAGGCATAAGCCACTGCACTCAGCCTAAATTTTCCTTTAAGTACTGCCTTTGCTTCATCCCATGAGTTTTGATATGCTGTATTTTCATTTTCATTCAGTTCAAAATATTTTTGAATTTTTATGAGATTTCTTCTTTGATCCATGTTTTATATTGAAGTGTGGTATTTAATCTCCAAATATTTGAGAATTCTGTAGCTGCATTTCTGTTAGAGAATACACTGTATAATTTCTATCTCTTAAATTTGTTAAAGTGTTTTTTTGCCACTGACTGTGGTCTATCTTGTTGAAAGTTCTATGTGAGCTTGAGAAAAATGTATATTTTGCTGTTGTTGATGAAGTAGTTTATAGATGTCCATTATATCCACTTAATTGATAGTGGTGTTGAGTTCCACTATGTTACCACTAACTTTTTGTTTGTTTGTTTTGCCGAATTGGGTTATCTCTAACAGAGAGATGTTGAAGCCTCAAAATATAAGAGTAAATTTATTTATCCTTGCAGTTGTATCAGTTTTTGCCATGCACATGCTCTGTTGTTAGGTGTATATATGTTAAGGTTTTTTACATCTTCTAAAAGAACTGACCCCTTTATCGTTATGTAATATACCTTCTTTTTTTTTAGGTATAGACCAATATTTATATGTCAACTGATTTTTTACAAAGGTTCCAATGTAATTCCACTAGGAAAGAATAATCATCTGAACAAATGATTCTGTAACAATTGTCTGTTCATATACAAGAAACAAACCTTGACCCTTACCTCACACATATCCCAAAATTAACATCTTGCATGTAAATGTAGAAACTAAATCTATGAAAAGTGTAGAAAGGAACAGAAAATAAAACTTTGTGACCTTGGGTTAGCAAAAGATTTCTTAAATAAAACATAAACATTAGCATAAAAGATAAATTTGATAGATTGAGCTGCATCAAAATAAAGCTTTTTTTCACAAGCCATGACAATAAAAGAGAAAGAAGACTTGGGTGCAAAACATAACCCATAACTAATCTATCAAAAGAGAAACAACCCAGTAAAATTATGAGCAAAATGTATATTAATAAATAGGTCACCAAAACTATGGACATGGAAATTAAGCATATAAAAACATGCTGGACATTATCTTATCCCTGATAACTTCCTTTGTTTTGAAGCCTGCTCTGTCATAGAGTTACTGGTGCTTTCTTTGTATTAGTGTTAGGATGGTCTATCTTTCTCCATCAACTTACTTTTAGTCTACATTTGTTTTTACTGTTAAAGAAAATTTCTTGTAGACAACAAAACAGTTGGGTCTTGTTTTTCGATCTACTAAAAACTTTTGTTTTTTAATTGGTGCATTTAGATCATTCAAGTTCAAATAAATTATTGATATAGTTGGATTAATATCTATCATATTTGTTACTATTTTCCTTTTTCTTATTTTTTATTTGTTGAAACAGGAACTTTCTCTGTCGCCTAGACTGGAGTGCAGTGGCACAGTCACAGCTCACTGCACCTTGAACTCCCGGGCTCAAGCAATCCTTCTACTTCAGCCTCCCAAGTAGCTGGGACTCCAGGTCCCAGCTACCATGTCTGGCTATTTATTTTTAGTTGAGGAGTAGAGGTGGGGTTTTACTGTGTTGTCCAGACTGGTCTCAAAGTCCTGGACAGAAATCCTTTTACCCTGGCCTCCCACAGAGCTAGGATTACAGATGTGAGCCACTGCGCCTTGCCTTGTTATTGTTTTCTGTGTATTGTGCTTGTTTTTGTTTCTGTGTTTGTTGTCTATTTTTTTCTGATTTAATGATTTTAACTATATTTTATATTATTCTGTTTTCTCTTAGCATATCAGTGGTATTTCTGTTTTGACATTATTTTAATTGTTGCCCTAGAATTTGCCATATATATTTAAAACTAATCCAAGTTCAGTTTTAAATAATGCTATGCTGCTTCACAGATAGTATCTTGTCATAATGAAATAATGCTGATTTCTTTTCCCTGTATCATTGCTGTCATTTATTTTGACTTATGCATATGCATATGCAATTGAATATATTGCAACTACTTTATAATAACAAATTTACCTGTTAAGTCAATTAAGAATAAGAAAAATAAAATTGATTACCTTCATAGATGCCCTTTATTTTCTATGTATATTCAAGTTTCTAAACTGTATAATTTTCTTTCTCCATGAAGTACTTCTTTTAACATTTATTGCAAGGCAGGCCTATTGGCAAAATATTTTTGCTCAATTTTTGTTTGTTTGAGAAAGTATTTATTATATAGTTTTGAAGTATAATTTTACAGGATGCAGAATTCTAGGTTGGCTTTTTTAAGTTCGCTCAGCACTTTAAGTATTCTACTTCACTCCCTTCTTGTTTGCATGTTTTCTGAGGTGAAGTCAGATGTAAATATTAATTTTATTCCTTTGTAGGTACTTCTTGGGAAATTTTTTCTTTATCATTAATTTGTTGTAGGTTGAAAACGATATGCCTTATGTGTAGCTTTTGTGGCATATATCCTGTTGGGTATTCATTGAGCTTGAACCCATAGTTTCTTATCTGACATTAATTTGGGGAAAATTCTTTCATTTTCAACTATTTCTTCTCTCTCTCTCTCTCTCTCAATCTCTCTCTCTCTCTCTCTCTCAATCTCTCTCTCTCTCTCTCTCTCTCAATCTCTCCCTCCCCCCTCCCCACCTCTTTTGAGATGGAGTCTCATTCTGATGCCCAGGCTTGAGTGCAGTGGCATGATCTAGGCTCACTGCAACCTCCACCTCCTAGGTTCAAGCAATTCTCCTGCCTCAGCCTCCCAAGTAGCTGGGATTACAGGCACGTGACACCATGCCTGGCTAATTTTTTGTATTTTTTGTAGTAGAGATGGGGTTTCACATGTTGGCCAGGATGGTCTCAATTTCCAGATCTCATGATCCATCCTCCTCAGCCTCCCAAAGTTCTGGGATTATAAGTGTGAGCCACCAAACCTGGCCTTCTTTCTCTTCTTGTTCTCTTTCTTGCATTTACATTACATGATGCATTTTACATATTTTGTATCACATTTTTCCATGGTTCTTAGCTATTCTGTTTTGTATTTTACAGTCTTTTTCCTGTTTGCTTTTCAGTTTTAGTTGTTTCCTTTTTTTCTTTTATTTTTATTATACTTTTGGTTCTGGGATACATGTGCAGATCATTCAGGATTGTTGCATAGGTACATACATGGCAGTGTGGTTTGCTGCCTCCATCCCCATCATCACCTATATCTGGCATTTCTCCCCATGTTATCCCTCTCCAACCTTCCTCCCCTGGCTGTCCCTCCCCTATACCCCCCCAACAGACCCCAGTGTGTGATGCTCCCCTCCCTGTGTTCATGTATTCTCATTGTTCACAGCCTGCCAATGAGTGAGAACATGTGGTGTTTGATTTTCTGTTCTTGTGTCAGTTTGCTGAGAGTGATGGTTTTCAGATTCATCCATGTCCCTACAAAGGACACAAATTTATCATTTTTATGGCTGCATAGTATTCCATGGTGTATATGTGCCACATTTTCCTTGTCCAGTCTATCATTGATGTGCATTTGGGTTGGTTCCAGATCTTTGCTGTTGTAATAAGTGCCACAATGAACATACACGTGCATGTATCTTTATAATAGAATGATTTATAATCCTTTAGATATATACCCAGTAATGGGATTGCTGGGTCAAATGGAATTTCTATTTCTAGATCCTTGAGGAATTGCTACATTGTCTTCCATAATGGTTGAACTAATTTACACTCCCACCAACAGTGTAAAAGTGTTTCTATTTCTGCACATCCTCTCCAGCATCTGTTGCCTCCAGATTGTTTTAATGATAGCCATTCTAACTGGGGTGAGATGGTATCTCAATGTGACTTTGATTTGCATTTCTCTAATGACCAGTGATGATGAGCATTTTTTCATATGTTTGTTGGCCATATTTTTGTGTTGTTTCATAGGTTTGTTGGACATATTTTTTCACATGTCTTCTTTTGAAAAGTATCTGTTTATGTACTTCGTCCACTTTTGAAAGGGGTTGTTTGTTTTTTCTTGTAAATATGTTTTCGTTCTTCATAAATTTTGGATATTATCCATTTGTTAGATGGCAGATTGCAAAAATTTCTTCCCATTCTGTTGGTTGCCAGTTCACTCTAATAATTGTTTCTTTTGCTGTACAGAAGCCCTGAAGTTTAATTAGGTCCCATTTGTCTATTTTGGCTTTTGTTGCCAATGCTTTTGTCGTTTTAGTCATGAATTCCTTGCCTATGCCTATGTCCTGAAGGGTTTTGCCTAGGTTTTCTTCTAGGGTTTTTATGGTGTTAGGTCTTATGTTTAAGTCTTTAATCCATCTAGAGTTAATGTTAGTGTTTTAGTTGTTTCTGCTAAGATATTCTTAAGCTCAGATATTCTTTCCTTAGTGTGTCCAGTTTACTAATAAGCCTATCACAATATTCTTAATTTCTTTTACAGTATTTTTGATCTCTAGAATTTCTTTTTGGTTCCTATTTTAAAATTTCCATTACTCTGCTCATATTACCAGACTGTTCTTGCATACCATCTGCTTTATCCATTAGCACTCTTAGCATATTGACAATAGTGGCTTTAAATTCCTGGACTGATAATACAACATTTTGCCATATCTGATTAGATGACATGTTTTAAAAAACTGTTAACTTTCTTTGATTTGGTACCCCAGCACTAACAAAAGTAACATAAATAAAGGAAATAAATCTTACAATTTTATGAGAATTTTATTTTGCATAGTATTTGTAGCCCCTAATTGGGTAAATTACATTGTTTTCATGAAGTCTTTGTATTATATAGTATTTTGAAAATAGAATTTTCATCTGTTCTTATTTGGTGAATTCTATTCTTTGATCAGGCAGGATATGAGCTATTCTTAAATCAAAGTGAGTTGTCCACTTGTTTAGAATATAAAACAGAAATAATTAATAGATCTGTTTAAATTTTCTGTAGCTGAATTTTGTTAATAATATTTTCCATTGATTGTTTCAAGAGGTTTAATTAATTCAGCAAGTATTTTCTTTGCAGGGCAAGACTCAGCATGAAGAATATTTTAAGCAAGAAAAAATGTTTAAATATTGCTCAATATATTTTTTTGAGCTCCCTTGGCAAAAAAGGTTATATAAAATATGATTTTTCATTTTTAGAAACAAAACAAATCTTGTAAGAAAAACTTTACTTGTCCTTTGGGACTGGACTCATATGTTGATTTATAGTTTTGTAGAGTTTATCTTTGCTACCTGTTTTTGAAATTTCATTATATTCTGTTGTCTTGATAGGAAGTTAAGAGTGAAATTTGAAAATCAACTGCTGTCTTAGGCAGAATAATGATTCTCCAGTGAAGTTTATGTCATAATTCCTGAAACCTATGAATACATTAGGTTATGATCAAGGGAAATTAAAGCTGCAGATAGAAGTAAAGTTGCAAATCAGCTGACTTTAAAATAGTGAGATTATCTAGATTGACTCAATGTAATCACAAGAGTACCTAAAAGTAGAAGAGGAAATAGGAAGAGAGTACCAGAAAGATAGCAGTGTGGCAGCTTAGCCTGATGTTACCTACTTGAATATGGAAGAAGGGGCCATGAGCCAAGGAAAGCAGATGGCCTGTGGAAGGTAGAAAAAGTAAGAACATAGATTTTCCTCTAGAGCCTACCATGATCTTAGCAAAGTGAGATTCATACCAGACTTCTGATACAAAGACCTGCATGGTAATATATTTGTGTTATTTTGTGTCACCCAGTTTGTGGCAATTTGCTGCAACAGCAAAATCACTGAAAGATTTTAAAGTAAGGAAAATGCCATCATGCTGTTATTCATCAAAGAAATCTCTTTGAAAGTTTAGCCAAGCTCTTCTCTGAGAAAAGGTGAGAAAGTGACTTGAAGAGAGGAAGAGATCTTCTTCATGATAGTCTATAAAGAAGTTACTCTACCTGGATAAAACATAAGGAGAAGTGACAAGCCAGATGAAATGAGATGTACGGTGATCATATAATGTATCATCCACAGGCAGACACCTTTGAGAGTAAAAAGAGAAACTATTAAAATTAAGCCAGGTAATAGGCATACCTGCCTGAACCTGGCAACTGGAACTTGTGATCGAACTAGATGAGGAGACTAGTGTGAAGGAAGGAAAACAATATGTTTCTTGGCTGGCATGTGCACTTAATTAACACTGTGGGTGAGACGTAGAACGGCTGAAAAATAAAAGCTCTAGAGATAGAAAATCTAGGTTCACTACTACCATCATAAATTTCCCATCTGTAGAATGGGGCATAATCATTGCTATTTTATAGTGATATTGCGATGATTAAAAGACATAGTGCATCGAATTTTTGCATGATGACTGACTCAAGGCAAGTTTTTAAGAAATGTCATTTCTTTACTTTTTCTCTTTATTGACAGTAACAATACTTATCAAATGTGGTAAAGTGATAGAATAAAAGCTAGCTGGTTGAGATACAAAACAAATAAACAAGATATCTTCCCTTAAATATAATTTCTCAACTTATATTCATTGAGGGTCTAACACATGCTAATTACTATGCTAATCAAGGGGCACTTAGATGGATACCAGATAGTATGCCTTTCTTAACTAAATTTCACTTAGCGTAACATTTATATGTTACAGATTTTTCCAGCTTTTTTGAGAAATAACTGACAAGTAAAAATTGCATAAGTTGTATATATATTAGGTTTAAAATATTTGACGTTTCAGATTTTTTTGGAGGACTCAGCAATGGGAATGGTACAAAAAAGTAAGAACATTCTATGCTGTCATCCTGTGAGGAGAGTTTTCATGACTGTTTTGCAGAATGCTGTATATGCATTGTGGTGTCTGGCTTATGGTAGTTGCTCAATTATTAAATGATTGAATAAATAAAAGAATGTTCTTAAGTTCAATATTCAAATCTTATAATTATACCATTACATTATTTTAAATACATTTGACCCTTGAACAATCTGGGGGTTAAGGGCACTGATCCCCCACCCCACATACACACAGTTGAAATCTGAATATAACTTTTGCCTTTCCAAAAATGTAACTGCTGGTAGCCTACAGTTGACCAAAAGCCTTACTGAAAATATAAACAGTCACTTAACCCATGTTTTGTATATTTATATGTAAAATATATTTTATTCTTACAAGAAAGCAAAAGAAAAGAAAATGTTAAGAAATTTGTAACAAAGATAAAATATATTTACTACTTATCAAGCGGAACTGGGTCATCATAAAGGTCTTCAATCCTCATTGTCTTCATATTGAGTAGTTTAAAAAGGAGGAGAATGAAAAGAAATTGGTCTTGCTCTTTCAGGGGTGGCAGACATGAAATAATGTCTGCATATAAGTGGACTCACTGTTCAAACCTTTAGTGTTCAAGAGTCAACTGTAATGTGATCAACAGTCTGTTGTTAACATCTCATATAAGGGAAACAGCATAAGAGATACATGAATTTTGCACAGTTGATTTAAGAGGAAATACTAAAAATACTATTACTAAAAGGCTCTTATCTTAGAGGAGAAATCATTCCATTTATATATTCTGCTCACAAATATCAGAAAACATAATACTGATTACTTGTGAACATTATTTATAATCATTATAAAAGAGTATAAAATAAAGGACTTCAAAATATTACAAAAAGAGATTTTGCTGTTAATTTAAAGATGCAAGACTTCAGCCTCAGACCTGATTTTATGTCTCAGAGATATACAGTAGCTCATAAGGAGCCAATTACTTTTATGACATTTTAATCCTTACCATTGATATTAAATACAGGCCAGTAATGAAACAATAACCTTATTTATCATTTTTAAAATGATTTAATCAAAATTCTTAACTACTTTTTTTTTTCTTTTCTCACCCCATCCCCTCTTAACTACTTTTTACTGAAATGATTTTTTTTCTTGTCTGATATTCAGGATAGTGTATTTTCTGAGGTTTTGGTTTATATGACAAAATTTTTAACAATCATTAAATACTTAAAGGAGAGTAATGAGAGATGAAGTCAGATAGGTGGAAAACATAATTAGAGGCTTATGGAAATTTTAAGAACTTTGATGTTTATTCTGAAAAAATGAGAAATTGGAGACTGAGCAAAGAAGTGATAAAATCTTATTTGAGTTTAAAAAGATCATTCTGACTGTTGTGTTGGTTGGAGTGCAAGGTCTAAAATGAGATGAAAGGGATGAGTGGTTATGACTTGAAAAGGGATAGAAGTAGAGAGAGTGATAATAAAAGATCTTATTTTAGACATATTTTTAAGGTACAACTTAGATTTTTGGGGAAAGAGTACCTGTGAAAAGTAAGAGAGAAGTCAGAGATAATTCCCAGGTGTTCGGATGAAGCAATTGGATAGATGGAGTTGCTATTTACTAACTGAAGCAGCTTTTTTCAGGGATGGGGGATATTCAAGAGTTCAAGTTTGAGATACCTACAAAATATTCAAGTAGAAATGGAGATAGAAGTATTAGTTTGGAGTTTAAGAGACATATTAGAATTAAAAATATATTTACAAGTCATTAAGATATAGATGTATTTAGAGCCATGATGTTGAAAGGTATCACTAATAGAAGAGAGGCAGTTACTAGAGAGGAATTTAGGGTTAACAGAAGAATTTTATTTTTGATTAGTATTCTGATTAGTATCATCCTGTAAAAAGGAAAAGCATTTATTGTATAGCATATATTTTAATTCCAGGATTAATGTTAGAGTGGATCTAGTTCACAAAGAGAAGTCTGAGCATTATGTAGGATCAAGATATTTTGGCTATTATATGTCAACAGCAACATTTATTATTTTTGTCTTTTAAATTTCAGACATTCTTTTGGGTGTATAATGGAATCTAATTTTGCTTTTAATATGCATTTCTCTGATTTTTAATGAGGTTGAACACTATTTCATAGTATGTTAACTATCTATTTGGATTTTTTTTCCTGATAAATCTATTTATAAGAATTCGAGAGAAAAGAATAGGGAATATAAAAATAAAAGAACAGAGCATCAGAGGCCATGGGACAATGTTAGAGGATCTAACATGTGTATAACTGAAGTTCTGGAAGTAGAGACGAAAGATAACTGAATCAATCGATCACGTAATGGCTGAAAACTTTCCAAAAGTTTTGAAAGCTATCAATCCACATATTAAAGAAATTCAGTGAATCCAAATAAAGATAAATATATATATTTAACTATATTTAGTGACATTATTGTCATACTGCTGAAGACGAAAGAGAAAATAGGAAAGAGAAAATATGAGATTTAGTCAGAAAAAGAAGATATTACTTTCAGTGGAAAAAGAATTGGTGTTCATATATTCTCACTCATAAGTGGGTGTTGAACAATGAGAACACATGGACACAGGGAGGTGAACATCACACATCGGGGCCTGTCGGGGGTTGAGGAGCTAGGGGAGGGATAGCAGGGTGTGGGAGGATTGGAGAGGGATAAGGTTAGGAAAATTTCCTATTGTAGATGACGGGTTGATGGTTGCAGCAAACCATCATGGTACCTGTGTACCTATATAACAAACCTGCACATTCTGCTCATGTACCCCAGAACTTAAAGTTTAAAAAAAAACGGTGTTTACTTCTCAACAGAGACAATGGAATTATAAAATAAAATGTATACCAGTTAGGCTATTTGTTGAGATCTGGTGGACACTTTTATTGATAATCCAATACGGCAATAGAGCATTGCCCAACAATTGCTGCATCCAACAGTCCAGAAAGCCAAACCACACTCTCTGCAACAGCTGGTCCAAAACAAAAAGGACTTCATCAGTGACTGCCAGCTTACCTAGTTTACCTGTTTCCAACTCAGCACCAAGCAGAGGACAAAATACATGATTTGTAACAAGTCATGTGAGATCTCTCACTTTGAGTCGCTCTAACTGCAGCTTTCTCATCCCAACAACCTTGAGTCAAGGTGCGATGATCCCTGACTTACAATGATTCTACTTTTGATGCTTTGATGTTACAAAAGGTTTATTGGGATATCAAATGCATTTTTGTCTTACCAGACTTTTAAGTTATAAGGGATTTATCTGAACATAACCTCATAGCTGAGGAGCATCTATATACGTGAAGCCCTCCCTTTTCTCTTTACAGAGCTTTTCTGCTTCCTTGCCTGTCTTTGAATTTGTGCCAAATGCAAGTTGTGTTAGTTTCCTATTGCTACTGTAACAAATTACCACAAATGTAGTGGCTTAAAGTGACACAAATTTATTTTCTTACAGTTCTGGAGAGCAGAAGTCTGAATATATTTTACAAGGCTAAAACAAAGGTGCTGGCAGAGCAGCATTCCCTCTAGGGGAGATCCATTCTTTGTCTTTACCGGCTTCTGTAGGCTGTTCACATTCCTTGACTCTTGGCTGCATCACTCTGCCCTCTGCTTCTGTTTTCGTATCTCTTTTAACTGTGATTCTCTTGACTCTCTTATAAGGATCACTGTGATGACACTGGGCCTATGTGTATTATCCAGGGTAATTCCACATCTCGAGATCCTTAAAAGTGAATTACATCTGCAAAGTCCCTTTCTCCGTAACATAGATACATAAGATCTCTTACATTCATTACATTTACATATATCCATGTAAGATATCTTACATATCATACATATCAGATAACATAGTCACAGGTTCCAGGAATTAGGACATGGATATGTTTGGGGTGTCATTATATGATCCTACCACAACAATAATAGTAGCTAACTCTTACTATATCAAGCTCTGAAAAAAGGCTCTGTTCTTGTTTAGAAGTCTTTATTTCCACAGTAAAAATGGAATTTCTACATTATGTTGAGTGTCCAGGGCAAAGGGTGTTAAAAGAACTGCAGTAGCAGGAAAACCATTGCTCTTTACAGATTAAGGTAGAACATATAGAAGGTATATGTTTCATAATGTCTCTTTGAGTAGCTTTATCAACACACTGCAAGGGGTAGGCCTCCCCAGTTAGTCCTCAGCCTTCACCACAGAAGTCAAGCAGCACGCAAAAGGAGAGCTGACTCTGATATCTGGAAAGGTATAAATAATGGCCAGCACAGAAGAATTACTTATCAAAGCAAGAACCACACAGATGTGTTTTCTTTTTTCCTTTGACAATAAGTTGGCATAAAATTCTTTAGTTTAAATATCCAACTCTATTAGTTATGATCTAGTGTCAGACACACAGACCCATAAACACACAGAATCAATGATTACATTATCCATGGTAGTTATGTTTTAAAGCTGTCATGAGCATTGAATGAGCAAATATGGAACCATTGCCGGAGAAACAGTTTGATTCCTGTGAGTCTCTTATCATAGTTTCATCAGCCACTCAATGTATAACCTTGTTTTATGTGTCATTCTGTTTAAAGCATCTTATGTAATAAATATATAATGTAATATATATATTATATATTACATAAGATATATATTATATAAACAATATATAAACGTAATATATATATTACATTTATATATATTATATATTACATAATATATATATTACATTTTATATATATAATGTGAATATATATATATTCTACAAATAATTGAACAGTCTTTGAATGATTTAGAGCCAGAGGCTTTGGAGGTCATTTGTGTTATACAGGTTCCTTTGCCCAAGTCCATGTAAAATAAGACAGTCACAATTACATCAAAATCCTGCTCTTCCACATGACCCTCTTCCTGTATCACACTTAGCAGATATTTTCAACATTCTTTTGCTGCCTCCTGAACTGAGCAACCTGCTTGCCTGCAAGTTTAGCATTTTCACACCACATCACCTTTTGAAATGTGTGAGACACACAGTGCTAGCTGAGAAGGATTTAACATTTTCCTGACCTTGGGTAACATTACTGTAATTTTCCTTGACTTTGAGCTGTACAAGGATGCTGTCCACTATGCTGTTTTCTAATCAGCTGTCATCTCATGAATTCACAAATTTAGCTGTTTTTTTCCCCAACTGTTCCAAAGCTTCATTATATGCTATGAATGTTACTTCAACACTTTCCAGAATGGTCTTATGTACAAATCAGCAAATTTCCTCTTCCTTTTTCTGGATATACTGTTTGCTGATTCATTAACATTTAACTCACGGTCAATAGCACTATAATTCATGCTTGAATGAAGCTTAACGAACAAATATTTTCCCTGTAAGACCCATCACAGTCTTCTTGTACTTAGAAACACAAGGTAGCCCTTCCGCACCATGTTGGCGGCCATTGAAAACAGCAAAATCACCAACAATAAGTACAGAAATGCAAAAAATGTGGTACTAAATAGATCATGAGTAAGACACATATTTACAGTATGAAAACTGAAACAACATGGCAGAGTATTGCCTTGTTTGACCTCAGCTGGGAACCTGCAGCCCTCAGGCAGCTCAAATATTTTGCCCGTGTGCAAATGTCTTTGTAAGTGCCAAGTGCATTGGTTTTGATTACAGATAAATTTTATCAAGTAGACAAATTTGAAAATACAGAATCTGCAAATAATGAGGATTGGCTTGTGTGTATTTCTAAATTACTCTTAAAATTTTAATGTTAATTTACTCCTAATGTCATTGAAGTCAAAACATGTGATCATTTATTCATTCCTAAGAAAATCTTTTATCTCTGTCTCAGTAGTAAGCATAATAGACAAAAATTCCTGCACTCATGGAGGTTGTATTTGGTAGCATATTAGGGATTGGCATATTGTATGAAACTTATTGTGGCTGAATATGGCTGTATAAATTTTAATTGTGATAGTTCCTGCAATATTTTGCATTTTATTTTTCTTACATTCCTAAATTTCTGCATAATCCTTTATTGCTCTGCCTCTGTAAAACATGTGCCTCACAACTAACTACGTAGCATTTGATGATCTAATCAGTGTTAGACCTGTTGATAGCAGAGATTAGAGTTTCTGAAGATTGACATGCTGCTGAGAAGTGGCATGCTGTTTCCTTCCTTCGGGACGTGAGTTGCTTTTAATCCTGTGCAGAGCCCATTGCTGACAAGATGGTTAATAAAACTGATGTCAGGCACTGTGTGGTATCTGAAAAAAATTAATAAATAAATGTATACTGAGAAAGGTCCTATTAATTAGGTTGGCAGTCAACTTTCCTAATTGTCAGCCACTATTCTTAGGAGAAATTTGTCATTTTTTATTATTGCTTATGATATATATGCTAATTTTTTTCTGCGGCCAAACACATCCAGCATCATTTGTTGAAAACACTATCCTTTCTTTCATTCAATGGCCTTTGATTTTGCCAAAAGTCAATTGTTTGGATATGTTTGAATTTATTGATAGAATTTCTTTTCTATTTAAC
Organism: Callithrix jacchus; assembly: GCF_049354715.1. NCBI lineage: Eukaryota > Metazoa > Chordata > Mammalia > Primates > Cebidae > Callithrix > Callithrix jacchus. The sequence continues at coordinate 79,487,811 of NC_133504.1, forward strand.
TAATCTATTTGTCTATCTTAAAAATCATTGTCTTGATTACCATAGCTTTATAATGAGTCTTGAAAAGTGTAGTGCAAATCTTGCAAACTATTGTTCTTTTCCAAAGTCGGTTTGGCTATTTAGTGGTCCTTTCTATTTCCATGTCAGTTTTGGAATCAGCTTGTTAAATTCTGTATGTAAAAAAAAGATTGTGATCTGGATTTGCTTTAAGTTTGTAGCTCAATGTGGAGGAAAGTAACATCTTAAAAAAATTGAGTTGTTTGATTTATAGACACAGTATATCTTCTAATTGCTTTTGCTCTTCTTTAATTTCCCTCATCAGAGTTTGGTAGTTTTCAGTGTACAGATTTTGCACAGCTTTAGTCAGAATTATTCCTAAAAATTTTATGTTTGTTTGTTCATTTATTTATTTATTTTGAGACGGAGTTTCGCTCTTGTTACCCAGGCTGGAGTGCAATGGCTCCATCTTGGTTCACCGCAACCTCCGCCTCCTGGGTTCAGGCAATTCTTCTGCCTCTGCCTCCTGAGTAGCTGGGATTACAGGCACGCACCACCATGCCCAGCCAATTTTTTGTATTTTTAGTAGAGACGGGGTTTCACCATATTGACCAGGATGGTCTCGATCTCTTGACCTCGTGATCCACCCACCTCGGCCTCCCAAAGTGCTGGGATTGCAGGTGTGAGCCACCGTGCCTGGCCAAAAATTTTATGTTTTTGATTTACAAATTATAATTTAATAATTTTAACTTCTAATTATTTTTTGCCAGTATAAAAAATATGATAGGTTTTTATATTAATGCTGTATTTTGTAAACTTGCTAAACTAACTTCTTCTAGAAGTATTTTTGCAGATTTCATAATTTTCTACATAGACAATCATGTATGAGAGTAAAAAAATTTACTTTCCTTTGCAATCTGTGTGCCTTTAATTTCATTTTTTGGCCTTATTGCATTGTCTAGGGCCTTAGTACAATGCTAAATGCAAGTGATCATAGTAGATGTGGTTTTGTTCCAGATCTAGGCAGGGAGCATTTAAAAGTTTCTTTCTATTCTTTGCTTAGAGTTTTTGTTAGAAATGGATATTGTATTTTATTGAATGCTTTTTCTGCATCTATGGAGATGTTCATATGTTCTTTCTTCTTTAGTCTGTTAATATGGTGAATTACACTGATTGTTTTTAAAGTGTTAAAACAAGCTTGTATTTCTGGAATAAACCTTTTATTCCTGCAAGTCCTGCTTTAAAGTTTGTTAGGCAGTACAAGAACCACGTTTTTGTTTAATTTTCCACATTACTAAGATAAAACCCTTCTTCCTAAGTTCAACAATTATGTTTTCTACTCTGCCTAGTGAGAAAAAAAGACACTCCTGACTTCGTGCAATCTTTAAGTCATTTTCTTTATCTTTTCTACAAGTTATTTTTCCAGTCTTAGACAATTTTTTTTCAATGCATGTGCTGAACAGTACTCAAAGAAATGAGGAAGACCCTTTGCAGATCTCAGAGTTCCCTCTTTGTGCTGCTCTCTTTTTTCTGGTACTCTCTGTGAACTGGCTGCTTTGGCTCCTCTACACTTCCATTTCTATCTTTTTGATTCCTGGGTTGCCATTTCTTACCCTGCAGACTGAAAACTCTTAAAACAGTTAAATTGGACCATCTTAGGGTTCATCTCTTTTGTTTCCCTTCTTTTAGGGATCACTGTCTTTATTTGCCTGATGTCCATTTTCTTGAAAATTGTTTCTTTTTTGTTTTTTTCAGCTCTTTTGCCTGGTTTTCCCCCCACACCCAATTCACTTCAGGTAGGAAGTTAAATGGTTAAATATGGTCTCTTCTTTGCCAGAAGGAAAAGTGTATAATATTTTTAAAGTATAATTTCTTCCTTCATCATAGAAATCCATAGTTTGTAAATTAAAGTCCATGCTACTTTTTGATAAGGTTTCTATTTTTTTTTTAAGTATTAAGTTTATTAAATTGAATGAAATTTGCCTCTGTTTTTATGTTTTAAAATTCTGGAATTTTTAAAAAAATTCACAGAGACAATTCTGCTTTCATGATAATGAATATTAATATGGTTTGAGACAGGCAAGTACTGTATTGAGTTTGGAATCTGTGACTCTACATTTTTTATGCTTGTTGTCTTCATAGCAACAATTGGTTCATTTCTGTTGAAGAGTTTTATCATGCCCATTTACTCATTTGATAAATATATGCCAAGTTTGAGAAAGAAAGTCATAAGTCAGACATAGGGCTTTGTACTGTGGGAGAGGAAAGCCATGCTATTATTAACAAGGGAGTGCAATAACATGCTCAATTTCAAGTAGTTAATTAAACAACTTCTCTGCTAGTTATTGCATTGTTTTGGTGATCACATACAAGATACAATGACACTGAATGAAACCTATGCCCTGTTAAGGTCATATTCTAAGAGGATGCTGTTTACTCATTTTATGTTCACTGAGCACTATTGTAGCTGAAATAATATTTGAATCTAATATTATTTTGTATACATTTTCTCCATTCTGTTTATATATAACTCTGTAATCAATGTTAATTTTTTGTAACAGTCAGAAGATAAGTGTAAATGTGTCCTTGAAATAAAAAATATATATACTTTATAAAAATGTAGAGCATTAAAAACCGGTTTTTTTAAAGCAGGCTGAGAATAACTGAAGGCAAACTCTGAAATATTAAAGATTCCCATTTCATAGCAAATTTGATATAAATATATTTAATAAGGAAAAATATATTTAACAGTGTGTTCTGATATGCTCAGATAGCAACTTCTAGAGACTCCCATTCCAGAAAAGTTCCTGCCCCACACCCAGAAGGAAGAAATGCATGTGTTTAGTGAGGCCAAGAAGACTCCAGACAGACACGTCTTGCCAGGTTTCCCCACTCAGTCTGTTAGCATTAGATCATATGCTTTCTGTCTAATCATATTTCAACATGGCTGTCCATACTTTATTGAACCTTAGCATCAATATTGACAATTTTCTCTGTATCTTTGGGTCTTCATTCTGAAGGCTTCTGTATATACATGTTAAATAAATTTGTATACCTTTTCTCCAATTAATCTGCCTTTTGGAGGTTTATTTTTCAGAGAATCTTCAGAGGGTGACCTACACGGTATATATTTAAAAGAAATTGGTATTAATTCTTAACTAAAATGACAAATGAATTCCTCTTGAATTTGAGGGAATTTCTGTTTACTCAAGTTTTGATGATTCTGTTTTTAAAACTTACTTCTCATGAATTAGGATGCCTGTTCCTTGCTTCGGTGTCAAAAATGACAGAAAATTCTCCGTCTTTCTTTAACCATTGTGTTAAAATTAAATATTTAAGCACCCAGTCTGACAATAGCTTTCTGTGGAAGTCTTTCTTTTAGCTTTTTAAGCTCTGCAAACTATGACCATTTGATCTTTTTACTTATTAACTTTATAAATAGTTTAACCGTTTTCATTTGTTCTTTTAATTCCTTCTTTCACTTGAGCGTTCGACCCAGCCCATGTCTCTCTACCACAAGCAACACTCTTTCCTGGATGAGTTACCTATTCTTTCCAACACATTTCCTTGTCTCTTTTGTGGGATGAAAATTACATATTAATATTTCACACAATAAATGCTGCAAATAGATTCCCATATTGCTCAACATGACTCATCCTATTTAATGCCAATTAATAGCACAAGGATGATTTATTAACGCTTTCAGGCCCTCTATCCTGTGATTCTCATGAGAAATTAGTGGGCAGAGAATAGAAAGGGTAGGACTATAATGCGGTGAGCTACACATTACGCTGTTAGAGGGTAGTTATGATCCCTGATATTAATCATGCGGTGTCACTTACTGAGTTATTTTAGGAAGACAAACTCCCTGTTGTTTCCTCACATATAAAATAAAAGACATTATAAATCTTACTTCACGGTACATTAGGCCTCAATGGACAATGTCAAATAACATGTATATTTAAGAAAAATGATTTCATAAAATTGAGAATTTACAAGCAGAATTTTCAAAGATTAGAACCTTAGACACTGAAAATGTGAATGCATGGAAATCAAGCCTTATAGCTGTTTCTCCTATAAAGCTCTGTATTTGGAATACATGCTTTACAGATAAAACTGCAATGTCACAAAGAACTTCTTTAAATTTTTAATAACAAAAAGTAAATACTAATGAAAGGCCAAAATAGATTCTCATGAAATTCTTAAAGAGCAAGCATAATAATTATTATTTTCTAATATCTGCAAGTGACATATTTTTTTTCTACACACCATGATACTGCAAGTAAATGACTTAAATAAAAATACTCATAGACCCTTCTTTAGTTTTGCCTGGTTGAAAGTTATGTCTCTCTGTCTGAATTCCTATGGCATATTTTCCTGCTCCTTTTCTATTATAATTATAAGGTTTAGCTTTGTTTGTGTACCTTTTGCTTATTTTCTTCTCTAGGTTATAATCTCTTTGATGATCTGTTTCTATTAATTAGTATCCTCCAGAATAAGTACTGTGTATTGTACCTCTAAGGTGTCCATACACCATAAGATATTTGATGAATTAATTAAACCCGGAAATCAGGACACTTCTACTGAAAATTTTATGAATACATACCTGTCTTTAAAAGAGTTTAAATCTAGCCACTGTGTAAGAGAATGAACAATGTTTATGAAGATGATCTCCATCACAGATTTTCTCAAAAGTGAAGGAATATGAAGGCAATATTCCTTCTACCATCCAATAATTAGTTGTGTTAACTTCTGTGCAATCTCTTTCATTTGACAATCACAGAAGCTTTCTCATACAATTTTCTTGAGAAATGTATTATATATTGTTTGAATATCTTGTCGCTTTTGACTTACCCTAGGTAAGAAGAGATGTTGTCCTAATTAGAGGTCCTAAGTGAGTAACAGGTACCTTTGTATCAGATAGTTATTAAAGAGTCAGGAAGGTTTATTTCAGCATTTAATCTTTTTGGGAAAAGCCTAAATAGCTTTGTTTCACATATTTGGGGAAACATGACTGAGAGAATAAATTGCTACAGAAAATGGTATCTGCTTTTCATCTGCAGGTGAGGGAAAACATAACAGTCTGAATAAGTGTAAGCATTACAGAGAAGAGGTTTAGCATTGGGGACTGTGGGGATAGCAACTGCTGTTATGTTCTTGAGTATTCACTTGCTGTGTGTCTTTGAGCAAGTTATTCATTCGTTGGAAAATACTTAAAAACACATAGATAGTAAGCACTTGTCAGATATTAGCTATTATTTTCTGAACGGAAAATTCAATAATAATTTTCAGTTGATTTCCTCTGCAAATTAGAGTAGAACAAAAGTCTTCAGTTTTGGGGATATGAAATTTTTAGCACTGGTTCTCAAACTGAACTGTTCATTGGTTGAAAAAATTGGGGCAGTTTATAAGATCGTACTTAAGCTTGGGTCCTCCTCCCAAGGATTCTGATTTACTGGAAGGAGAGTAGCCTAATCTCTGTGATTATTCAGATCTCCCTGGATAATTCTAATGCACAGAAAGGCTATAGAACAGTTCTATGAAATGCTTCTCTTCGGTTTCAAGGAACAAATTCAATTCAGTGTTTTAGGTTTTTTTTCTTTACATTAGAAACACCATACAAAAAGTGAACTTTAGTTACACAACTATATTGTGCTTTCATGTTCTACCTTATTTATGTTACCTTCTACCAAATTGCTATTTGAAATGTCATGTCTGCAGAGGGTTTAAATCCTAATAAGCTATTGCCTTTACTCCTGAAGTCTAATGCCAGCACGTGTAGGTTTCCTGTTCCTTACAGTTACTTCTTAATATTATCATCATCACTTTCTCTACTGTATTAGTTTCCATTTCTGTGTGGAAAATTTACTGCAAATACAGCAGCTAAAACAAAATCCATTTATTATCTCACAGTTCTGTAAATCAAGTCAGGACACAGAGTGGCTGGGTTATCTGCTTGTGTTCTATCATGCTGAAATCAAAGCGTTGGCTGAGCTGTGTTCTTATCTGGAAGATGCGGTGCCAAAACTCATTTCCAAGGTTGCTCATGTTGGCAGAATTCTTGTGGTTGCAAGACTGAGGTCCCCATTTTCTTGCTGGCTGTTGGCTTGAATCTGCTCTCAGTTCCTGGAGGCTGCCTACAGCTCCCCTAGACACATCATAAGTTGGATGTTTCTGTCTTTCAGGCCAGTGGGAACATGCTTTGCTGACTTGCAATCACAATCCTCCACAACCAGCCAGATAAACTTTTTTAGAATTAAAGGCCTCAATTAAGCAGCTCTGACAGATGCCTGTTGTTCAAGACTTGCCTTCATCACACTCTCAGTCAAGTAAGGCTCATGCTGTTGTCTTGGATCCCCGTCTCCCAGCGTTCAACTCATATTCTATAGTTCCCATGACCCATTTCACCAAGGTCCTGCTGCTTGAGCTCTAAGACAACAATTAGCTACTTTAATAAAATAATCTGTTTGGCCCACTAACGAACTGAGAATGGAAGGAAGTCCTATAGACTTTCTTTACACTCCTGGTAAGGGATAAGATTTCTTATTTTAAAGTCCACTCACAGCTACTTTGATTGTTGAACATTAATGGGCCTCCTGGAAAGATGCTTTGTTACTAGAGGGAAGACTCTTACTACAGAAAGACATTGAAAACATGATTTTCTTAAAAAAAAAAAAAAAGGTATTTCGAATGCATTCCAAATGAAACAGATCATGAACATTCTGCACGACCAAGGTAGAAGCTGTAAATAAAGATGAAGATTCCTTATGCTGGAAAATGACATTGATTAAATATAGACCAAGGGAGTTTATGTGAATATTTGGCCAGTTATAAGCATTTTTCTTCTTCCTTAGCATAGGTCCAGTTATTAATTTTCCCTATAGTCTGACAGTCTTTGTTGCACAGTGTTAACAATACAAGATGAAAAATATGCTACTGTGAGAGTACTAGTCTGAACACAGTGGTCATTTATTTCAACCTTGATTTTGGATAAGGATTTACTATTTTTTTCCTTATACATTGTCAACTAAAGATGACAAATTCTGATTGACTTTACTAACAACTATAGCTCTTTAGAAGTTTTTTATCACTAATTCCATGTCTTAATGCAAAAAATATTTTTTCTTTGACATACGTTAATAGAATAACAATTTAATTTTACATACCATCAATACCTATAAGGTGCTGAATGCCGATATCTGCTAGGCTACACTTCTAGATATACCCTTAGCCTTTGTGATCATTGTACTGATTGAAGCAAATTTAGGTCAGTGAGTCACAAAATATCTTACTTTATCCTTTGTTCCTAGACACTGAGGCAGAATTTTGAACAATATGCACTTTTACAAATCTCTGTAAAAATATTAACAAATCAAATCATGTTTCTTTGTTAGGTTTGTCACAGGGTCTGTAATCTTTAGAGTATTTTAGCTTTGGATGTAGATACTAAAGGGAAAGCTTGTTAAGCATGTTGACATTTCTAACTCTTAGATTCCTTTTGTGGCTTTCAATATTTTTTTCTCTGCCCATCTCCAAGAAGGCAGTTGCTTTTGATCTGCCTATAAGGCTTAATAAATATCTTAATTTACAACCTCTTCAATTTTACTCTTGGAATTACGGATTAATAGTTGTTGGTAAAACTTATTCACAGCAAATAAAATAAGAGAAATATCGTGTGTCCATTTAATCTTCATCTATCTGTATTTCCAATGATTTAGTATCTCTTGCTACAACAGAAACTCTTATAACCAGAATCACTTGATATTGGTGGGGGCAGGAGAGGACCATAATTGGAGTTGATCGAAAAGCAGAAAAAGAGAAAGCTTGGAGAAATAGCACGAACAGCAAAAACTTTTCAAGATTGCATTTCTCAGCCTGATGGAGAGCTAGAGCCAGACTGCCTGGCAGAAATGAATTATGTCTGTGACTTTGATCAGTTTAATTAACCTTTTAAAGTATTTTATTCATCATGTATAAAATGGAAAACATAAAGTAATCATCATCTGGGGCTGTTGTGAGGATGGAATGAATTAATATATGTAAAGTGCTTAGAAAAGTATTTAAAACATTAGTATACACCTTATAGATGAACATTTATTATTATTATTTACTATTCTTTTTGTGATGGAGTTTCACCGTTGTCACGCAGAGTGGAGTGTAATGGCATGATCTCAGCTCACTGCAACCTTTGCCTCCTGCCTCAGCCTCCTGAGTAGCTGGGATTACAAGCACCTGCCACCATGCCCAGCTAATTTTTGTATTTTTAGTAGAGAATGGGCTTTCACCATGTTGACCAGACTGGTCTTGAACTCCTGACCTCAGGCGATCTGCCTCCCTCAGCCTCCCAAAGTGCTGGGCTAGGCTCTATGCTTTATTTAATATTTTCAACATCCCTGAGATATATTTGTAGTCCTTCTTTTGACAAATGAGAAAACTAATTTTCAGAGAGGAAAATAACCACTCTATGCTTTCACGGCTTGTAAAAAAGAAGATATGGGATTAAAAATTAAGACATTTCTGAATTCACAAATGATATATCATTTTATTTTTACCACCTCCATTTATGTTTAACATGAAAAGTCTCACTACAGCCTTGTGACTTTAGATGAAAAAGAAAGTTGTTCAGCTAAGGAAAGATAGAAGAGATAAGCAGGATTTGTTTTGAAAAACTTCAGTGCATTTTGGCTGAACAAAGAAAGAGTAGAGTTTTAAAAGCAAAGAATAGTAAGTACACATACACACATTCCAGATATTGTTTGTACAGTCATGGAAGTATGGTGATGACTGATATTTTAAAACAACTATAAGTTACTTTTCAGGACTAGAACATTGAATGAATGAAGGGAGGATTTAGAAGTGAGACTGGACAGGTATTTGGGGCTATACAGTAAGTGGTCTTACATTCTATGGTAAGTAGTTGAATCTACATATTGTAGACAGTAAAAAAAACCCTCCAAGTTTTTAAAAGAGAAGATGAATATAATAAAATATGTATGAAAAGACATAACTCTGGTAGCAAGATAAAGGGTAATTTTGTTGTAAAAGAAAGTTGAGCAAGGCGACCATGATATTCTCAAAATAGTCATGATAATGAGTTTTTTTCTTTTCTTCTTTTCTTTTCTTTTATTGCATTTTAGGTTTTGGGGTACGTGTGCAGAACATGCAAGATAGTTGCATAGTTACACACATGGCAGTGTGTTATGCTGCCTTCCTCCTCTTCACCCACATTTGGCATTTCTCCCCAGGCTATCCCTCCCCAGATCCCCCCTGTTGTCCCCCCCCATTCCCCCAATAGACCCCAGTGTGTAGTACTCCCTTCCCTGTGTCCATGTGTTCTCATTTTTCATCACCCGCCTATGAGTGAGAATATGCGGTATTTCATTTTCTGTTCTTGTGTCAGTTTGCTGAGAATGATGTTCTCCAAATTCATCCATGTCCCTACAAAGGACACGGATTCATCATTTTTGATTGCTGCATAATATTCCATGGTGTATATGTGCCACATTTTCCCTGTCCAGTCTATCGTCGATGGGCATTTGGGTTGGTTCCAGGTCTTTGCTATTGTAAACAGTGCTGCAATAAACATTCATGTTCATGTGTCCTTACAAGTAGAATGATTTATAGTCCTTTGGATATATACCCAGTAATGGGATTGCTGGGTCAAATGGAATTTCTATTTCTAAGGCCTTGAGGAATCGCCACACTGTCTTCCACAATGGTTGAACTAATTTACACTCTCACCAACAGTGTAAAAGTGTTCCTATTTCTCCACATCCTCTCCAGCATCTGTTGTCTCCAGATTTTTTAATGATCGCCATTCTAACTGGTGTGAGATGGTATCTCAATGTGGCTTTGATTTATATCTCTCTAATAACCAGTGATGATGAGCATTTTTTCATATGATTGTTGGCCTCATGTCTGTCTTCTTTTGTAAAGTGTCTGTTCATGTCCTTTTCCCATTTTTGAATGGGCTTGTTTGTTTTTTTTCCTGTAAATCTGTTTGAGTTCTTTGTAAATTCTGGATATCAGCCCTTTGTCAGATGGGTAAACTGCAAAAATTTTTTCCCATTCTGTTGGTTGCCGATTCACTCTAGTGACTGTTTCTTTTGCCGTGCAGAAGCTGTGGAGTTTCATTAGGTCCCATTTGTCTATTTTGGCTTTTGTTGCCAATGCCTTTGATGTTTTGTTCATGAAGTCCTTGCCTACTCCTATGTCCTGAATGGTTTTGCCTAGATTTTCTTCTAGGGTTTTTATGGTGCCAGGTCTTATGTTTAAGTCTTTAATCCATCTGGAGTTAATTTTAGTGTAAGGTGTCAGGAAGGGGTCCAGTTTCTGCTTTCTGCACATGGCTAGCCAGTTTTCCCAACACCATTTATTAAACAGGGAATCCTTTCCTCATTGTTTGTTTTTGTCAGGTTTATCAAAGATTATATGGTTGTAGATATATTGTGTTGCCTCTGATGCCTCTGTTCTGTTCCATTGGTCTATATGTCTGTTTTGGTACCAGTACCATGCTGTCTTGATTACTGTAGCCTTGTAGTATAGTTTGAAGTCTGATAGTGTGATGCCCCCCGCTGTGTTCTTTTTGCTTAGAATTGACTTGGCTATGTGGACTCTCTTTTGGTTCCATATGAAGTTCATGGTGGTTTTTTCCAGTTCTGAGAAGAAAGTCAATGGTAGCTTGATGGGGATAGCGTTGATTCTGTAAATTACTTTGGGCAGTATAGCCATTTTCATGGTATTTATTCTTCCTAACCATGAACATGGAATGTTTCTCCATCTGTTTGTGTCCTCTCTTATTTTGTTGAGCAGTGGTTTGTAGTTCTCCTTGAAGAGGTCCCTTACATTCCTTGTAAGTTGCATTCCTTGGTATTTTATTCTTTTTGTAGCAATTGTGAATAGCAGTTTGTCCTTCATTTGGCTCTCTTTAAGTCTGTTATTGGTGTAGAGGAATGCTTGTGATTTTTGCACATTGATTTTATATCCTGAGACTTTGCTGAAGTTGCTCATCAGTTTCAGGAGTTTTTGGGCTGAGACGATGGGGTCTTCTAGGTATACTATCATGTCATCTGCAAATAGAGACAATTTGGCTTCCACCTTTCCTATTTGAATACCCTTTATTTCTTTTTCTTGCCTGATTGCTCTGGCTAGAACTTCCAGTACTATATTGAATAGGAGTGGTGAAAGAGGGCATCCTTGTCTAGTGCCAGATTTCAAAAGGAATGCTTCCAGTTTTTGCCCATTCAGTATGATATTGGCTGTTGGTTTGTCATAAATAGCTTTTGTTACTTTGAGATACGTTCCATTGATACCGAGTTTATTGAGGGTTTTTAGCATAAAGGGCTGTTAAATTTTGTCAAATGCCTTCTCTGCGTCAATTGAGATAATCATGTGGATTTTCTTTTCGGTTCTGTTTATGTGGTGAATTACGTTTATAGACTTGCGTATGTTGAACCAGCCTTGCATCCCCAGGATGAATCCTACTTGATCATGATGGATAAGTTTTTTGATGTGCTGTTGCAATTGGTTTGTCAGTATTTTATTGAAGATTTTTGCATCTATGTTCATCCTGGATATTGGCTTGAAGTTTTCTTTTCTTTTTGAGTCTCTGCTGGGTTTTGGTATCAGGATGATATTGGTCTCATAAAATGATTTGTGAAGGACTCCCTCTTTTTGGATTATTTGGAATAGTTTCAGAAGGAATGGTACCAGCTCCACTTTGTGTGTCTGGTAGAATTCGGCTGTGAACCCATCTGGACCTGGGCTTTTTTTGTGTGGTAGGCTTTTAATTGCTGCCTTGACTTCGGACCTTGTTATTGGTATATTCATAGTTTCAGCTTCTTCCTGGTTTAGGCTTGGGAGGACACACGTGTCCAGGAATTCATCCATTTCTTCCAGGTTTACTAGTTTATGTGCATAGAGTTGTTTGTAATATTCTCTGATGATGTTTTGAATTTCTGTGGAATCTGTGGTAATTTCTCCTTTATCGTTTATTATTGCATCTTTTTGGTTGTTCTCTGTTTTCTTTTTTTATCAGTCTGGCTAGTGGCCTATTTTGTTAATCTTTTCAAAAAACCAGCTCTTGGATTTATTGATTTTTTGAAGGGTTTTTTGTGTCTCTATCTGCTTCAGTTTTGCTCTGATCTTAGTTATTTCTTGTCTTCTGCTAGGTTTTGAGTTTTCTTTTTTATCT